>NW_027555625.1:162352581-163836747 GCF_003287225.1 Phascolarctos cinereus
TGTGTGTGTGTGTGTGTGTGTGTGTATACACATATATATATGTGGGGGGGTGGGTGTGGGTGTGCATGTATGTATGGAAAGACCTTAGAGATCATATATTCTAATATAATATTCTAATTTCACATGTAGTACCTTGGGTATCCTAATCTTAAATCTGAGAAATAGGAATAGTATCCCTAAGTTTAAGGTATTCTGTGAGTATATAGCCACTCAAAACCATATTTCACAAACCGTACCAAAGAGTTTACTTTTGTTAAGTCAGGCAAATGACACAATCAGTTCAAAGAAAAGTAATTTTAATGGAATAACATGATAATTTTAAAAAGTTATAATATAACATCTACTCCTTTTCTCCCAAACCTAGGATATACTCTCTGATAAATACACATACCAGTAGTGGTAACAATAGATAGTCCTATGGTACACTTGAAGGCAGTTAAGTGGCTCAGCATGTAGGGTGCAGGGCCTGGAGTCAGGAAGACTCATTTTCCTGAGTTCAGATCCGGCCTCAGACACTTACTAGCTTTGTGATTCTGGGCAAGTCACTTAACCTTGTTTGCCTCATTTTCCTCACCTATAAAAATGAGCTGGAGAAGGAAAAAGCAAACTACTCCGGTATTTTTGCCAAGAAAATCCCAATGGGGTCACAAAGAGTCAAACGTGCCTGAAAAAAACCAACTCAACAACAACAACAACCACCACAACCACATAGTACACTTGTGGAGGGCCAGCGTGCACATATGGAGACGCAACTCAAACCTCCAATAGTGTCTGCCGAGGTGTTCTGCTGATGTGATCACACTCTTCCCATCAGGTCTGCTCCCTGCTGATCTTAGAGGGTTTTCAGTCCCCTCAGGTATGTAGTCTCTGCTGGACATGTGGATGGAATGTGTAATCTCTGTTGGTCTGGCATGTGCTAGGAAAGTCAAATCACCACCCCAATTCTCACCTCCCCTTAGACCCTGATGGAGGCAGCCCAGGACTTTGTACCTCAAGACCCTAGGAACACCAGCATCCTCCAGCTATCTGGGCCACGTTCCAGACTGGCTGATGGAGCCACCATCCTTGCTACCACCAGTTCCTTCTTCTGACCAACTGACATGGATAGCTAAGTCCAGAATCCTCAAGAATAGACCACTGGCCTTAGTTCCGTTCCTTCCCCTAAAGCCGTCATCCAGGGAAGCAACCTTTGTGGAGGTAAGACCTACCCGGCAGCTTCCTCTGCAGGTATTGTAGCCCCTGACTCCTTAGCTGCCACAACTATGGAAGACCCTGAAAAAAATGGTCTCCACCTCAGAATCTTTATCACTCTCAATTCAACATTGGAAGTGGAAGGTTTTTCCCCCAGTGGAAATGACATTAAATATGATGATTATAAGATTATTATTATATGATTATAAGAGATTAAATAAGATTTTCTTTGTACCCTGAGGATCATGGGATCTTTCCATCTGACTTGCGGTTAAAATCTATGTGGTCTCCTCCATTAGAATGTGATCTAAGGAGCTGGAATGACCCTGCTTTTCTATTTGCATCTCAAGGCTTGCCACTGGGCTTTTCAAATAGTGCATAATCAGTGCTTTTTTATTAGTCAGTCAATAAACATTTATTAAGTACCTACTGTGTGTCAGGCATTTTGCTAAGCATTGGGGATCCAGATATGAAAAAGACAGCCCCCGACAAGGAATTTGCAATCTAATGGGGGAAGATAACACACACACACAAAGCTCAAAAGTGGAGGGTTGGGGTGGGATAGAAAGGAAAGGTAGAAGGGAGAGGATAATGAAGTCCAAAATAGTGAAGCCAGGTGGGAGATGATAAGTTAGCTGGCTTAGGGGGCCCTCCTTAAATGAAGGTTTTGGGAGGAGCTCTTTGCTCCACCCTCCATGAATTAATTAATTAATTTAAAGGAGGCTCCCATACAAATGTATCTAAGCAGGCATAAAAGCTTAGAGACCAGCTCACTCTCTCCTACCTTTATTACATATCTATGTCCAACAACAAGTGGACCAGCCTTGGGGCTACTATCCATACTAATGAGGAAATAATGTCCCAGAGAAGTTAATTTAGTGACTTGCCCAAGGTCACATAGGTAAGAAGTAACAGAGACACAATTCAAGTGGCTTCTTGAATAACTTCTCTGACGTTGAATCTCTATTGGGTGAGAAAGGCCGGAGTTGCCGAGGAACTGGAAGTCATTGAAACTGAGGCTACCTCCGAGGTCCCAGCTGCTTGTCGAAGGCCCCAGGCTGTTTGCCTGATCCTGTCCCCGCTGGTCCTCAAAGGCATCCCTCATGACGGGGTGCAGATACTTGAAGAGGCGCTGATAGTCATTTAGGATCAAGAGCGCACAGGATGAATTAAGCTAGCAAACCTATTCTGCCTCCATGACACGCTTCCTCCCTGTAGCCCCATCCTGCCTAAAGTTTGTCCCAGGCTTGTGTGAAAAAAATCCGTGGCCTCCGACATCAACAGGTAAGACATGTTGTTAGGGACTGTCATGCCACTGTTCTGAAAGGGCCCACGGCAATTAGCCGCCGTGGGATTGCTTGAAATGGTGAGGGGCCCTCATTCTACCTGCCACGTGGTGCCCATAGGTCCTTTCATTCCTCCCGCAAGTAGAATTTGGCAATTTGGAGCCAGCAGCTTCATGCCTTTGGCACTCCCAGCCTAATAAAACTGAGCATTTAGAGAACACTTTTCATTTTCCTGAGTTCTCTCTGCAAATACTAATTAGCCCTCCCCAGCCCTTTGTGAGGCAGGGCAAACATCAGATTCTGCAGCTTTTCTGTTCTGTCTTGTTTTTTGCAGATAGGAAGGCAAGGGGAGGCAATTGCTCTGTCCTTATAAATAATCTTTTCCCTACCCCTAACATGTGTCCCTCGCCCTAGGCTATCAACAGGCCAAAAGACAACCTGACATGGCTCTCTGCCATAGGAGTCCCCTCTGACAGCTGTCACTACTTTCATAACTCCCCGTATTTGCTCTCCTGCTTCACAAAACAGCATGGCACAGTACCCTAGATGTGCCCTAGATGAGTGTGCCCACCAAGTTCCTGGAAAGAAGAATCTCTCCCCCACTCCCAAGTAAGCAGATGAACCACCCTTTGGCAATAACATGAATATTAATTACCAGCCTTCTTAGATGTTTCTCCATTTTGTAAAAGGGCTTCCGATGCTTTCAAAGGCATTTAACGGTTTCTTGTCTTCATGTGTCTAAATTATCTTTGCCTTACAATACCATGAGTTAAAAGGAGTAGAGTTGGGATTGATTCACACTGTGATTAGAGAATGAGGGTCATCACCCTGATCTTTAAAGGTTGTGAGGTCCAATCCTGCCATTCTCCTTATTAAGGATGTCCTTGTTATCAAGAAACCTTAAGTAAGTTCCATTCCTGGCCCGAGTCCATTCTTTCACCTGTAGGAAGAGAAAGGCCACACTAAGATACTAAAGGAAGTTAGGCTAAGTCACATAATGATTAATTCTGAATTTCCTCCCTTTCAAGGGAGTATCATTCAAGGATCACTTGTCATTCTAACCCAACGACAGGCTGATGGATCAATGTGAGATACTGCTAGGACACAGAAGGCAGCAGAGAAGGACCATTCAGGGTTTAGATATTACCTGCTGCTGCCCAGATATCAACTCAACTTCAGGGAATTGAGATTCAGGCAAATGTTCAGATCCCATAAAGTATTCCAGTGTCTGGAATCAGTAGCTGCATCCTGATCAGAAAGTCTCAACAGTAATGATTATTGGTACTGAGTTAGCTAGAATCGGTAGAACACTTCTGTATGAATATGGCATTTTTAGACTTATAAATGACTTGGCTATTACACAGAGGTTGTTCAGAAGCACAGAAGGAATTAAATTCAGCCATCTTCCTAGAGAAAAGGGATTCACTGAGCTCTACTCTTTACCCCTCCCCTTTTGGAGAGGAGAGGAAAATGACGATAAGTACCATTTCTAGGGAAAGCACTTTACATCAGTGGTATCAAACTCAAATAGAAAGGGGACCTCTTAGAAAATCACTTATTAATATTATCTATGTTCTTTTGCATTTTATTCATTTTGTGGAATATTTCCTTATTTCATTTTAATTTTGCTCTGGCTAAACAGGGAGGGGAGGTGGGGGCGTAGTCATGGTCCTCATGTGCTCAGTAGGCTGCATATTTGACACCTTTATAGGATGATGAGCCTCATGAGTGATGCAGATACTACAACCAGTATTACTCTCATTTTATAGATGAGGAAACTGAGACTCAGAGATGAAGCATCCTACTTATGGTCACCACGCTTGTGAATGTCAGAGAAGGGATTTCAGCAGAGATCTTCCTGCCTCTGAGCCCAACATTATAGTCACTTAATTGCAGTTGAATAACATCATCCTTTAAAAATGCTGCCTGGGTAATTATCAAGAGCAGTCAATCCCAATCCAAGAGTGGATGGGCTAGCTGTGGGACTCGAGGATGGATGAGACAATCTCTAGTTCTAAAACCTGTGATATTATTTCAGGCTGGAAGCAACTGGTTGGTCTCCCTAATGACTTGCAAGTTTCTGTCCCCGTGTCCCCAGATGCTTGGGAGGCCCCTGGAATGGAGTATCAGTATCCCTGCCCCCTGGCCAATGGCATTTCACTGAGCATTAAGTCTGTTGAGCAGGTGGCAGGAGTCCCTGGTGGGATCCTCTCGACTTAGTAAAACCAGCCAGCACATCACAGGCAAGAAGGGAGAACTATTTAGATGTTGAGCCGGGTAGGGCCAAGGCAAACCCAGAGGCTTACAGAGAGGCTGATAAGCAATGACATTTCATCCTAATAGTCTGTGACAAGTGGTAAAATAATCAGGGCTGGAAGAATCTCCTGAGGCCACCTAGGCTGGCTCAACATTCAGGTAAAATTGTACCTTGTGGACTCATAAAGATCACAGCATTTCAGTAGTACAAAGAAACTTTTGGAGATTATCCAGACTCCTAATTTTAAGGATACTGAGGCCCGAGGAGAAGGGACTTATTCAAAGTCACATAGAACACAAGCCATAATAATTCATAGAATCTTGTAGATACTCACAGTTGCAAGGAACCTTAGACATCATTTATTCTAACCTTGTTTTATAAATGAGGAAATTGAGGTTTGACCAGGGAGGTTTGACTTTAGAGCAGTGATGCCAGGAGTATGTGATGCTGGCCACGCTTGCAATCCCATGGCTACTGTATGTCCTGAGGAGCCACAGGTAGCATTGTAAGCTAAACAGAAATCGGGGGACACTGAGTCCTGCCCAAAGTCATAGACTCATAACAAGCATCTAGTTGGTGTAGTTGACAGAGTGATGATCTTGGAATTGAGAAGACCTGAGTTTGAATCCTATCTCAGATATTTACCAACTGTAGGACCCTGGGCAAATCACCTAACCTCTTCCAACCTCAGTTTTCTTTCTGTAAAATGGGAATAATTAGCCTCCACCTCACTGGTTGAAGTGGGAATCTATAAAATAATACATGCAAAGCATTTCACAAATTAAAGCATTATGTAAATATAATCTTTTATAGGGATATCTAGAATTATAAAGGGACCCATGTAAGTTAGTTAATAGTAGTAAAATGCCTCAGAGTGATAATGTCCGTTTCAGTCACATCTGCCCTTCAGTGGAGACTGTCAGTCTTCCTGTACAAAGTATTTCAGGATCATCAGTTAAATTTTTCCATCACTCCCCTGAGTTCATTTTCTTTTATTCCACCTTAAGGCAGAGGAAGTGGGGCAGCTGCCTGTGCTGTGTGGTATGAGGGGTTCTGGGACATTTCCATATCCCCAAAGATGTTTCCTGATCAGGCTGTTACAGCTGGTAAAGTCCCTTATTAAAATTCAAATGTCTGTCAGAGGGCTAATGCCTGAGCAGGAATTAGCTGTCGAATAGTAAAAGTTAACCCACTCATATAATTTTAGAGCTACCAAAATCCTTATTGATCATCACTAGTTCTACCATCTTAACCGTGTGTGTGTGTGTGTGTGTGTGTGTGTGTGTGTGTGTGAGTGTGTGTGTATGTGTGTGTGTTTTGGCCCCATGACCCCCTTTGGCAGTCTGGTGAAGCCAGTGGTCCTCCTTTTTAGAATCATCTTTTTAAATGTGTGAAACAAGATAGCTGGGCTTAAAAATGAAATCAATTCTATTGAAATGCAGTTATGAAGATATCTTAAAAACATATGCATAGACCCTTGAATAAAAACCCCTGATTCTCTTCCAGTCTCTTCATTTCACAGATCAGGAAGCTGAGATTCTGGGAAATCATAGAATGGAAATCTAGAAAGACATGATAGGTCCTTTAGTCTAGGCCCCTTGTGTGACAGAGGAGGAAACTAAGGCCCAGAGAGGCACATAGTAGGACCTTAATTAATGCTTGTTGATTAAGTGACTTGAACAAAGTCAAACAGTTGCTAAGTAATAGGGAAGGAACTTGAATCTTGGTCCTTTGATTTCTAAATCAATTTGTCTTCTGACAAAGAGAGAATTCCTTATAAGGATGGGACAAGAGAAGGATTGCAGGGACAGAATGTAGGGCAAAGGGCCTGTGAGAAAATTAGTGTGTAACTTTATTTTTGAAAAACTGTTCTGTTATGTCTAAAATATGTTTAAAGAGTTTATCATGGAAAAGGTCATGGCCCCTTTAAGAAAATTTACAGGCAAACACAGGTTTAAAAAAAATCACAAAGGGCTGGAAGTTGCTAGGGTAGTTTAATCAGTCATTTTAAGTGATTCTATGCAAAAAGCTTTCACACTATAATGGAGCCTTAAAGGGAGTTGAAAGGAAGAGTGATAGATGTGTGCTCCAGAAAAGGAGAAAGACAGGCACAGGGAAAATAAATCTAACACCTGACTCTATGTTCTGAAGAGCTTCTAATTAGGACAATTTGGACAGAGGGGCTTTGCTATTTATATCTTTAAACAGATAAAAACAAGATCTTGTAACTACCACAGGAACCTGGCTGCTCTGACTCTCTGAGAGAGCTAAGGAGGCCTTTCCTCTGATTTAAACAGCAACAAAAAAAGAAAGAAAGAAAGAAAGAAAGAAAGAAAGAAAGAAAGAAAGAAAGAAAGAAAGAAAGAAAGAAAGAAAGAAAGAAAGAAAGAAAGAAAGAAAGAAGAAGGAAGGAAGGAAGGAAGGAAGGAAGGAAGGAAGGAAGGAAGGAAAAAAGGAAAAAAAAAAAGAAAAGAAAGAAAGAAAGAAAGAAGAAAGGAAGAAGGAAAGGAAGGAAGGGAAGGAAGGAAGGAAGGAAGGAAGGAAGGAAGGAAGGAAGGAAGGAAGGAAGGAAGGAAGGAAGGAAGGAAGGAAGGAAGGAAGGAAGGAAGACCAGTAAGGCAAGGGCTGCTCACTCTTGACCTAGGCAAAGAATAAGGTGAAACAGTAAGATTTCCCACCAAAATTTCCTGGAGCCTTGAGCACAAGAGCAAGCTTAACCAAAGAGGTTTGACTTTAGAAAAGGAGTGCCAGGATTACGTGATTCTGGCCATGCTTGCAATCATGAGAATGGCAATCACTTGGTTACTCTATGGCCTAGAGAGCCAAAGATAGGAAAGGAATCTAAACAGAAATCAGAAGTATGAAAAAGCCATATGAGTCTTATGAGCCAGCTTTATTGCTGTTCAGGAGGGGAGTCTGGGTAAGTTTGTAGTCTGGGCATCAGAAAACCAGAGGTCAATTAAGCTGCTGGTAAGAAAGGAGTTTAATGAGAGTGAGAATGTGTGCCTAGGTATTGTTTTTCTTTCAATTTTGTTCTCTCTTTAAACAATAGGTAAATGTCCTCCCGTCTCAGAATACCTTTTTTGATGAAGTTACATAATAATAAGAGCTATAGGTAGGGTTGAGGAAGCTTTGGATTTTTGTAGTCTTCACACTGATCTTTTAACATGATCCTCTAAATTTGGGGTTCCTTTCCTTTTTGTGCATAAGATGTGTTTTGGAGTTTTTTCAGCCCTCTGGCATTCTGGTGAACCTATGGATCCATTAGTAGAATAATATTTTTTAAATACATGAAATAAAACATGTTGGCTTACGAAGAAACACATTATATTGAAATAGTTATCAAATAAAAAAATTCTCAGATTGCCATTTTAATAACAGCCTATGAAAGCTCACAATCAGTAAATACAGTCTCACTATCAAGTGCAGTGGTTCTGATATTATGCTTTTTTGGTAATAGCTGTTTTTTTGGGGGGAGGGGGTTTACAATCAGCTGTAGTTGTAATGCAGCTACACAAAATGCAACAACCCTGCTCATGCAAAATGAGAATCCTGTTCTGAATCAATCTTGTCAGGCATGAGTTGAATCAAAACGAGCCTGTGATCACATATGATGGGTACTCACTTAGAAGAAGACCAATTGAAGCTGAGGACAAAAGTGTTTGAACAAAACATAGACTTTATAATAAGCAAATACTCAAAAATAATTAAATTGTGTTTTCCTTCTTAAGAAATCTTTGCACAAAGGAGTGATATATTTTACTTGTGAGGAAATCAGTTTTTTTTAAAAAACATTTAATTTTCTTATCTGCAGCTTAATGGGAAATCCCTAAGTTCAAATTTGACCTCAGATACTTATTAGCTGTGTGACCCTGGGAAAGTCACTTTAACCTTTATTTGCTCTATTTCCGTACTATAAAATGAGGATAATTTTAGCACTTACCTCCAAGGATTGTTGTGAAGATCAAATGAGATGATATTCATATAGCACAGTGCCTGGCACAGAGTAGGCACTATATAAATTCAAGATCTTACTTTTTTATTTTTTAATTCTCACTTCTAACTTAATTCTCCACCATTCATGAGATCATAGATTTAGAACAGGAAAAGAACTCAGAGTCCATCAAGTCTAATATTCTAATTTTGCATATGAGGAAACGGAGACTAAGTGCTAAGTGTTAAGGGACATATCCAAGGTCATGATCATTTATGTTGTGAGTGGCAGAGAGAGCTACTGGAATTGTAGATATGGCATCTATTTAACCACCAGGTGGCACTGCTAACCGCTTACCTGATTCTATTTAATAACGAAGCATCAGGGCCTATGCAGTCCCATGCTAACCCTGAAAATTGTGCCCATCACTCTGCTAAGAGAAATAATGGGAAGTACCAACTCCTCTGTGGTCTCAACTGTTTCTGGAAGACTAGAGTCATGGATTCAGCCCTGGTATGGACTCAGGTTTCAGAGAGCTTTTCTTTTTGGTGCCCTGTTGCTAGTTGAGAGATTTGACTTTGTCTCACCATGGTGTGCACTCATCACTTGTAGACCACAGGTGTATGTGAGGGCAGTCCAAATTCAGAGAGAAGCTCTCGGCCTTGCCCATTATCTTGTTTCCTTCATTCCTTCTCTTGTCTCTGATCCTGAACCCTATGAGTTCAATTTAGTAGGGACTGAGATATATACCACCTACCCCTCAGTCCAGGACCTAAATTTTGTCCAAAGCACCTTTTCACTGACTATCTTGTCATCTTCTTTTGTGCGCTCCTCTTTCACTTCCCTCCTGAGCAAACAAAGCCCAGCTGTCCTACATGGAAGAAAAGGGGTTGAAGGGCAAGAGGGAATACTATACTTAAAAGGAAGTAGAGAAACATTATGGCATGTGGATAGAGAACTGACCTCAGACAGGGGGTGGGCGGGAATAAGCATTTTTAAAGCATCTACTACCTGCCAGGTACTATGCTAAGTACTTAACAAATATTATCTCATTTGATTCTCACCACAACCCTGTGAGATAGGTGCTATTATTATCCCCATTTACATTTGGGGAAACTGAGGCAGAGGTTAAGTGACTTGCCTAAGGTTACTCAGCTAGTAAGTATCTTAGAGCTCAGGTCTTCCTGACTCCAGGCCCAATGCTCTATCCACTGTACCACCTAACTGCCTATTCAAGTCACTTAGGTCCCCCGGGGGTGGCACCTACAGGTTAAGAGCAGGAGTGGGGAACCTGTGGCCTTGAGGCCACATATGGCCCAAAGATTTGTTCTGTGAAGTCTGCATTCAGTCAAAAGGCTGCACTTGAGGACCTAGAGGGCCACATGTGGCCTCCAGGCTGCAGGTTCCCCACCCCTGGTAGAGGTTGTTGTAGAGTCATTTTAATTACATGCTGACTCTTTGTGACCCCATTTGAGGTTTTCTTGGCAGAGACACTGGAGTAGTTTGCCATTTCCTTCTCCAGCTCATTTTGCAGGTGAGGAAACTGAGGCAAACAAGGTTAAGTGATGGACTTGGCCAAGGTCACACAGCTAGTAAGTGTCTGAGGTAGGATTTGAACTCATAAAGATGTCTTCCTGATTCCGAGCCCAGTGCTCTATTTACACTGCACCACCTAGCTGCTGTAGACTAGAAATTCGTAGCTTCAAAGATTGAGAGCTGAAAGGTGCCTTAAAGGCCATTGAACTCAATGCCCTCATTTTACAGATGAGGGAGCTGAGGTTAACTAACTAGTGAGGCAGTATATGTTTAATACATGATTTGAACCAGCTCTACCTGACTGCATGCCTACCCACTAATTTATGATGGCTTTTAAATTGTTGAACAGCTGCTGATGTGTATTAGTTGGGAGAATTTCCCACCAGGAACTCCCTATGTTAATGAAATCATGGGTCTGATTGAAAAACAAAAAAGAGGAAGGGAAAAGGAAAACAGAAGGATGTAAGAATTTTCTACAGGGTCATTAGAATGCCCCAAGGACGGAATTCAGTCGTTACATTTCCACTCAGGCATCCCCCTGTAGGTAGTTATCTATTAAGCTTGCAAAAGGACAAAAAATGAAAATTTACTGAGCAACGAATGAGAAAATTCATAAATTGTTAGAGTTAGAAGGGACATGAGAAATTATGCAATCCAACCCCCTAATTTTATAGATGCAGAAAGGGAGACTTTTAGGGTTAGATGTGGTGCTGGAACTCTAGTAGCTCAGAATCAGTGTTGGGACAAAATGAGATGTTCCTAGTTCATTGAATAGTTGGGAAGAGGCAGTTGGCTTAGTATATCATAGTAAAGATAGCAGCAAGAATGCAGGGGCATTTGCAGTTAGAGTTTAAAATCCCAATTATGTCATTTTACTACCTGAGTGATAGTGAGCAAATTACTTAACCTCTCTGAGCTTCTCTTTCCTCATCTCTAAAAAGAGAGGGTTGGACTAAATAAATGGTGTCTAAGGCCCAGATCTTTCCAGCTCTAACTCTTTGATCTGATAGTCATTCTGTAGGGAGCCTGGCACATGGACTCATGCCCTTTTTGGTGCTTTTGAAAGTAAGCATGATGATCTTTTGAGGTTCCACCAGGGCCTGGTGGAGTAATCAATCAGTCATATTGTTGTTCAGTAATTTTTCAGTTGTGTCTGACTCTTACTGACCATTTGGGGTTGTCTTGGCAAAGATACTAGAGTGGTTTGCCATTTCCTTCTCCAGCTCATTTTACAGATGAAGAAACTGAGGCAAACAGAGTTAAGTGACTTGCCCAGGGTCACACAACTAGTAAGAGAGGCCAGATTTGAACTTAGGAAGATGAATCTTCTTGACTATCTACTTCACCTCCATGCTACCTAATTATCAGTTAGCCAACACTTACTGATGTGCTCTACATTAGTACTTTATGCTGGTACCAGATGTAGTATGAGACAGGATTCTGATCCTTAAGAAGTTTACATTTTAGCTGAGAAAGACAGGACTAACATGCATAGAGATCACACTATGTTGGTCTTTAAGAGACCTAAGAAACCATCTAATCCCCTCCTCTTACTTCACAGGTAAGGAAATCAATACCTGGGTGACTTGTCCATGCTCACACAGGCAAAACATAGCAGAGCTAGAATTAAAATCCAGTTTCTTAGATTTCCAATCCAGGGCTGTCCTGCATTCTTCAATTAATCAAACAATTTAGAGAATAATTCAGTTGGGAACAGTATAAATGAAAAATGAGTTCAAAGAAATGAAAGACCAATGAAGGCCAGCACAGAGATGCAGCCTGATATGGGAGGAGAATAGCATTTAGTCACTATTTAGATTTAGTCAGAAAAGGGTCAAGTATTGGCTCTCCTCTATAGGGAGACAACATGGCAGAATGCATACTGTTGAACTTGGAGTCTGGGTAGTAGTGAATTTGAATTCTGCCTCAGACACATACTAATTGGGTGCCACTGGGGAAATCACTTAACCTTTTCTAGCCTCAATTTTTTGTTGTTTAGTCATTTTTCAGTTCTTTCCAACTCTTTGTGACCCCATTTGAGGTTTTCTTGGAAGAGATACTGGAGTAGTTTGCCATTTCCTTCTCTAGCTCATTTTACAGATGAGGAAATTGAGGCAAATAAGGTTAAGTGACTTGCCCAGGGTCACACAGCTTGTAAGTGTCTGAGGCCATATTTAAACTCAGGAAGAGCAGTCTTCCTAACTCCAGGCCTGGCACTCAGTCCATTTCACCATCCACCCTATGTCTATGCTTGTAAAATGAAGGGTGGCAAATGCCATCTATCTCAAAGAGCTATTGTAAACACCAGATAAGAAAATGCACAAGATGTTCCCAAAGTCTTAGTGCAGTTACTAAGACTTCCATATATAAAGCACAATACAGATATTTAATGTTATTATTATTATTGTTGTTGTTGTTAGCTACCTGTGTGACCTTGAATAAGTCACCTTACCCCTTTGAGACTCAATTTTCTCATCTGTAAAATGATGGGGTTGAATTAGCTCTAAGGGACCCGTAAGGTCCCTGCTAGCTCTAAATTTGTGGTCCTATTTGGAGAAGGCTGTATGAATAAAGTGGGATATGAGTTAGTCCTTAAAAGACAGGCAAAATTTAGATAAACAAAGAGGAGAAAGAGCAGCACTCTAGTTTGGGGGGACAGTGTGAGTGCTAGCAGAATTAAATGGCATGTTTGGGGAACAGTGGAGAGGCTACCTACCCAAGTTGGAGGGAAAATTGGGGAGTAGTAGGAGATATGGTTGGGTAAGTTAGGGCAGGGCTTGGTTTTGGAGCGGTCGACAAAATCAGTCCCAATGAGGCCCTTTGTGTGCTGAATGCACTGGTTTGTGGGCACCTCTCCCATTATACTTGCTGCTGCTGACCTTCCCTGAACTGTACCAAAAAGCTTTTTGTGCCTGCCTGTGTTTTTAACCTTTCAAAGGGAAGGGAGATGGCTAAGTCGCCCCAAAGGTGAGAGTGTTTTCCATTCTTAAGGGATTAACCAGAAAAAGGTGAGCTGTGTTGGGAATGAATGGCATACAGCAGGGTAGGACTGCTAGAAGTGGTGTCAATGGGAACTCAAAATCCATCTTTAAATGACAGAGTCTGGTCTCAGAAAGGCCAGAATCCTTGATTTTCATTTCAGATAACGCCGCTATAAGTTTCTGAGGCTCGTTAATCTTAAGGTACTTTGCCCGACGATGGAGCTCCCTGAAGATTTTCCAAAGAAATGTCAATAGCATAATGTTTTCATTTCTTTCCTGTTTTTTTTTTGTACCAGTGTTCTTTTGTAGTTCTCTGCAAGTTAAGGATCTCTCCTTTGTATCATTAGATTGGGCATCTGTTCTTCCTCCTTGAAAACACATGGGGGAGGGGTGGGAGGAAAAAAATGGGTTTCAGTATCTGTCAGATTCAAGCCTTCTCAGAAACAAATTTCGGCCCCCTTTCCTATGCAGACATAATCTCATGCCAGGTGGAAACAGACCCTGACTGCTTTATGGCATTTCCAATAGACTGTAACCTTGATGTTCATTTAGCTCTCTGGGAGGGATGCACAGATGTGTGAGGTATGCGGGGAAGACTCAACAACTTAATAAGGCCTTAACGCTTTTTTTTTTTTACAGCTCTCATATGCTGTGTAAAAAAAAAATTAATTGTAGCAGGGATCACGACTCCTTGGGTAATGGAATTAATGAAGATCATAGCCGGTAGGCCTCTGGGAATGAAATGCAAGCCATCAACGACTATAGAACAAAAAGCACAAGCAGTGCCCAGGGATGGGTCGAAACTCAGGTCGATAAAGGACCAGCTGTGAGTAAATGGAGTCCTTCGCCGGCTTCCCCCAAACTTTAGTATTGATTGGCCATAAGCAGGCTGGCCATTATGAAAATCTGTCACCTGGGAAAATGTTTTGCCTTAGGGACCTGATCTTTAGATAGAAAGCCAGAACAGAGAAGCTTCCTGCTCTCTGGCCTGAAGAGGATGGCTTTATGTGCCATTAGCTCTTATTTATTTGGGGTGCTGATTATGGGTGCTTGAAGACTACCCAGGATCTCCCTCTGTCTCTCTCTTCTGTCTGGAATGTTGATGGTGTGGTCTGTTTAACCACTTTCTTCCCTTGTGGTATAGAGCAGTGGGATTAAACTCAAATAAAAATGATGGGGAAATAGAGTGGAGGAGTAAACCACGGATAAGGATTCTTCTGGGGTCCCATACTAACTTGGTTTTAAAATGCAATGTTATCTGTATTTTATTATGTTTTTATTTATTTTGTTCAATACATGCCAATTACATTTTAATACTCAGAAGTGTTGTGGGACTCACGGTTGACCCCTTTGGTATAGTGGAAACAATTCTTGACTTATAGTCAGGAGAGATCCAAGTTTGAAACTCAGTTCCAACATTTTTGAACCGAGTGGCTATGGGCAAGTCACTTCCCTTCTCTGACTTTAAGTTTTCTCTCTGTAAAATAGGAAATGACAGTACTTAACCTCCCTGGATATTTGTAAGGATCAAATGAGATAAATGTATATAAAATGCTTTGCAAATCTCAACATGTTTTCAGCCATTATGGTGCTGCTGCTGCTGCTGCACACAGAGGAAGGTGACAAGAATGTTGAGAAGATGAGAAACCATGACATCAAAAATATTAATAGTAATAGTGATAATAATAGTTATATATGGATTAGAGAGGGCAGCTAGGTGGAGAAGTGGATAGGGTGGCAGTCCTGTAGTCAGGAAGACTCATCTTCCCAAGTTTGAAGCCTCAGACACTTACTAGCTGTGTGACCCTGGGCAAGTCACCTAACCCTGTTTGCCTCAGTTTTCTCATTTGTAAAATGAACTGAAGAAGGAAATGGCAAACTACTCTGGTATCTTTCCCAAGACAACTGCAATTAGGGTCACAAAGAGCAGGACATGACTGAAAAATAACTGAACAACAACATGGGTTATAGAAACAAAATAAAATTAAATTCATGAGTTGTTGTTATTCTTTAATATTTGTGGTTGAAATGAAAAACTGTAAATAAATATCAGTTGCAAGTATGCCTCCTCCATGCCTGTAAGAGAGCCTCCAATGTTCTTCCTCCTCAGTTCTACCTACAAGCTTCCTGTAAAATTCAGCTCAAATCTCACTTTCTGTTGGAGATCTTTCCTGATTCCCTTACTGCTAATACCTTCCATCTGAGTCACTTAAATGCTATTTTAATCTTCTGTTCTTAAATTCTATGCCTCAGTTTCTTCATCTGTAAAAGCAATAGTAGCACCTATCTCTAAGGGGTGTTGTGAAGATCAAATTAGGTATTAGTAAGTACTTTGCAAACATTAAAGCACTGTATAAATGATTATCAATCAATCAACATTTATGAAGCTCCTACTATATGCTAGGCAATGTGCTAAGCTTTGGGGACACAAAGAGGTAAAAGATAGTCCCTTATCTGAAGGAGTTCATAATCTAATGGGGGAGACAAGATACAAACAAATTTACACAAAGCCAATTATATTAAGGATAAATAGGGAATAATTAATAGAGGGAAGGTACTAGAACTAAGAGGGAGAAAGCTTCTAGTAAAAGATGGGATTTAGTTGGGACTTGAAGGCAGCCAGGGAGATCATTATCATCAACATTTCTACTATTAATATCATTATGTCTTCTGAGGTCCTTTCCATCTCTGAAGTCCAGTGACTCTAATTCACTGATCATAAGGGAGGTATTATTCACTTTGGACATTAACTTCACCCTAAACTAGTTTTAATAGGAGCAAGACGTGCTCAGATAAGGATGAAAAGAAGCTGTAGTAAGTGGAAGATATGGTGCTAGCCCTGCAAGCCTGGCATCTTTTTGTCTCTTGAGGTGATCTTGCTAAAGCTCTGTTGATTATTTCTCTGTTTGTTGTTTTGTTGCTGTTCAGTCATTTTTCAGTCATGTCTGGCTCTTTGTGACCCATTCTTTGGGTTTTCTTGGCAAAGATACTGGAGTGGTTTGCCATTTATTTCTTCAGCTCATTTTATAGGTGAGGAAACTGAGGCAAACAGTATTAAATGTCTTGCCCAGGGCCACACAGTTAGTAAGTGTCTAAGGCCACATTTGAACTTAGGTCTTCTTGACTTCTGGCTCAGCACTCTATCCATTGTGCCACCTAGCTGCCCATTAAGACCCTTCCTATACCACATAATTTACAAGATCCTGGGAGATCATTAAAAAGCCCCCTAGCAAAGTGATATACGTTGTAGTTTCCTGATCCTTCTTCCTTTTTTACATTATTATTATTATTGTATTCATCATCATTATTATTATTACTGAGCCCTACTGAAGCAAAAGCCCCTCTTCCTTCCAGGGAGTGTCTTGAATTTTCTGGGCCCAAGTAGCTGGAGGTTAGTGGATAGTCATTCAGGGTCTACTCTACACAGATCTGTCTGTGCTGTACACAGGAGACTTTTGCTGTTTTATGGTTTGCTGTGATGTGATTTATTTTCAACTCCATCAACGGTTTCCCCACACCTTTGAAAAGCCAAAGGGACACAGATGGATGCAGGGATACCTGTGTTATCCTGCCCTTGGGACTGTAGCAATGTGCCACAATGACTTCATGCTGCCTGTCTCCTCCTCACCTTTGAGACATCTTCTCTTTCTCCTCGCGTGTGCCTATTCATCTCAGAATACATGATGCTGCCCAGAGTGCTCTGGGGAATCCTTTCTAATCCCTGAAAGGGTCAGATAAGGTGCCTTTATAAATCTGTCTTCTTTGGGGCCTTGCTAGATACAGTCAGTTGAGAGGCATTCTTGCCAATTTAATTCAATTCAAATCAACAGAAAATGTACTGAGTATAATATAAGAAGCATTTTGATAGATGGGGGGTGGGGGATGTGATGCCAGTGGAGGGCAAAGGATACATATATAAGACATAATTCCAGGCCTTTTGAGCTTATAATTAAATATGGGATGAGCAGTTAATTCCATAAATATATACAGCACAAAGAAGAATATGGTATATGCTGTAAGAGGAGTTGCAGCAGAGGGCTTGTGTGCCCCCCCCCCCCGGTCTCTATAACCCTTAATCTATGTACCTTTCAGAATAGATGCTAGAAAGGGTTGGATGGCTCACAGAACAGAAAAAATGCTGGGCCAGACATCAAAACCTGGATTTTTGTCCCAGCTCTGCCAATTATGTGAGTTAGGGCCCTATAATATAGTCTGCTTACCTCCTTGCCCTGTATTCCTCTAATATTGGCAATTGAGTCTGCTTAAAGCCCAGGGGTGGAGAATTTGTAGCCTGGAGGCCACATGTGACCCTCTAGGTGCTCAGGTATGGCCTTTTGGCTGAATCCAAGTTTTACAGAACAAATCCTTCTATTAACGGGATTTGCTTTGTGAAGTTTGGGTTCAAAGGGCCACACTTGAGGACCCAGAGGGCCACATGTGGCCTCCAGGCTGCAGTTTCCCCTCCCCTGGACCATAGCCTATAGAATTAGCCTCAGTTCCAATCATCTGCAAGTCTAGTCCACCTAGTCAGCTCATGATCCCTTGTTATGTTAACAGAGGCAATAGTGATGGGCTGAGCATCTCCCAAGGCTCTGTCTTGGGTTTGGCTTCTCCTTTTCCTCTATGCTATTTTCCTTGGTGATCTCATCTGCTCCCAAGGATTCATCTTTATACCAATGATTTTCTCTCCTAATCTTCAGTCTCAGATCTCCAACCTATTGGACATCTCAAATGGTATATCCCATAGACATCTTAAGCTCAACACATCCAAAACATGTCCAAGCCCTCCCCTCTGCCTAAATTTCCTGTTGCTGTGGAAGGCACCATCACCCTCCCAGTCACCTTGACTCACTTGGGTGTCATCCACCCCTCTGTCAGTGCCCATGATACTGTTTGTTACAGTAACTTAAAAAATTCTTATTTGAATGAAAAAGTCTTTGCTAGGCTATTATAGTATGTGTCAAGCACTATGCTAAGTCCTTTGGATACAAATAAGGGAAGAATAAAAGAAGTAAGCATTTATCTTTTTTTCCCCTTCCACATGCAAATCTTTATTATTATTATTATTATTTTTTATTTTTTTATTTTTTCCATATGCTTTTCAGTTGAAAATTTTTCTCCCTTTTCCTCCCCCCCCCGCCAAGATGGCATATAATCTGATATAGGCTTTACATTTACATACCCATTAAACATATTTTCACATTAGTGAAGTTGTAAGTAAAAATTAAAACCAATAGGAGGAACCATCAGAAAGATTAAACAAAATTCAACAGAAGGTAAAAATAAGTGATAGCGATTTGACTTCCATAGTTCTTTCTTTGGATGTGGACAGCATTTTCCATCCTGAGGCCTCTGGAGATGTCTTAGATCCTCGTAATGCTGAGAAGGGTTCAGTTTAACAGTCTTAGTCATTGCATAATGTGGCTGTTATTGTGTACAAAGTCCTTTTGGTTCCGCTCACTTCACTCAGCATATAAGTCTTTCCAGGTTTTTCTGAAGTCAGCCTGTTCATCATTTCTTATAGCACAATAGTATTCCAGAAACAAGCACTTATTAAGAGCTTATTTACTATGCTCCAGGCACTGTGCTAAGTGTTTTTACTGTGAGGTAGGTGCTATTATTATCCCTGTTTTACAATCAAGGATACTGAGTCAGACTCAAGTTAAGTGACATGCTCAGTTACAAATCTAGTAAGTGTTTGAGTCAGGATCTAAATTCAGGTTTTCTTGACTTCTGGCTCAGTGCTCTATCCACTATACCACAAGAAGATCTTCATCTTCAGGAGCTTACATTCTTTTTTTAAAAATGTTATTTTATTTTTAATTTATTGAATAAAACAAGCATTTCCATAACATAGTATAATAAAAAGATGATTCCACATGAAACTGCAAGTCTACTATGTATAACTTGCTCTTCCTTTTAAATATACAACAAAGTTATCATGTAAATTTCTTTTTTTATCCCCTCCCCCCACCCCAGAGATGGCCACCATTAGACACAAATAGGTGTATGTACATATACATATATCTGTGTATGTATGTGTGTGTGTGTGTATATATATATATATATATATATATATATATATAATGTATACATGTACATATGTAAAATTGTTCTACACATACTTGTATTTACCAGTTCTTTCTCCAGATTCATCTTTCTTCACGCGTCCTTTATAGTTAATTGGGGGATTTATAATAGTCAAAAGAACTTATTCACTCCAAGTTGTTCTTAAAACAATATTGCTGCTATTGTACACAATGTTCTCTTGGTTCTGCTTATTTTGCTCTTCACTATTTTGTGCAAATCTTTCCATGTTTTTCTAAGTTCATTGAGCGCATCAGAGATTATATTCTAAGAGGAGGATAGCCACGGAGAAGGTATTGTGGTTCGGAAAGTCACAGCTGTAGTGAGTGTAGCCAAAGGGAAATAGTCTGACAAAACCTTTCTTGTTACACTGGCAGTATTGATTTCATCATAGTTCTAATACTGAAAAAAGGGTGAAGGAAAAATGTAGGGGGTGTTGGGCAATCAGGTGGTGGTTTAAGGACATGACGAACGAATGAATTCCTTTCCAGGCCACACTCTGAACTTTCTTTACCTTGCCCTGTAGACCTCAGTCATGCAAAACATATTTCCTGATTAGCCATGTTTTGAAAAAAAAAAAGAAAGAAAGAAAAAGAAGAGAAAAACTGCTTCAATCTGCATTCTGAGTCCATCAGTTCTCTCTCTGGAGGTGGACAGTCTTTTATGTCATGAATCCTCTGGAGTTGTGCCAGATCATCTTATTGATCAGTTACTGAGTCTTTCATAGTTGATTAACTTCACAATATTGTTGTTACTGTGCAGATTGTTCTCCTGTTTCTATTCACTTTACATCAGTTCATTTAAGTCTTTCCAGGTTTCTCTGAAACCACACCCTTCATCATTTCTTACAGCACACTAGTATTCCATTACATTCATACATCATAACTTGTTCAGCCATTCATTCCCAAATTGATGGGCATCTCCTCAGTTTCAAATCTTTTGCCACCACAAAAAAAGTAGATAGATGCGCACACACACACACACACACACACACACACACTTGTTATAAATACATATACACACACCCATGAGTCCTATTCCTTTTTCTTTCTCTTTGAGGTATAGACCAAATAGTAGTATCAATGGATCAAAGGGTATGTATAGTTTTATAATAGTCCTTTGGGCACAGTTCTGAATCATTCTCCAAAATGACTGGACTAGTTAACAGCTTTACCAACAGTACATTAGTGTACCTATTTTCCCAAATCTCCTCCAGCAATTGTCATTTTCTTTTTCTGTCATCTTAACAAATTTAATAAGTATGTGGTGGTACTCCAGAGTTATTTTACTTTACATTTCTTTAAATATTAGTAATTTAAAGCATTTTTTCATGTGACTATTTATAGCTTTGATTTTTTCCTCTGAACACTGCCTGTTCATATTCTTTGACCATTTATCAATTGAAGAATAGCTCTTTTTAAAAAAAAAATAAATGTAGCTCAGTTCTCTATATGTTTGAGAAATGAGACCTTTATTAGAGAAACTTGTTTTCAATTCCCACCCCACCTCCCCTGTTTCCTGCTTTTCCTTGAGTTCTGGCTGCATTATATTTGTTTAAACAAAACCTTTTAAATTATATGTGATCAATGTCATCCATTTTACCTCCCATGAACCTCTCTATCTCTTATTTGGTGATAAACTCTTTTCCTATTTACAGATCCAACAAGCAATTTATTTCATTCTCCCTTAATTTGCTTATGGTATCACCCTTTATGTCTAAATCATATACTCATTTTGAATTTATCTTGGTATAAGGTGTGAGATGTTGGTCTATGCCGTCTTATTGCCAGATTAATTTCCAGACTAGTTTTCTGAATAGTTTTTGTCAAATAGTGAGTTCTTATCCCAATAGCCAGGATCTATGAGTTTATCAGAAACTAATTTACTGTGCTTATTTGCTTTTGTATATTACATAGCGAATCTATTCCATTGATCAACCACTCTTTCTTATCCAGTACAAATTGTTTTGATGAATACCACTTTGTAATATAGTTTGAAATCTGGTATTGCTAGGTCCCCTTCCTTCACACTTTTTTTCACTTATTCCTTTGACATTCTTGACCTTTTGTTATTCTAGATAAATTATGCTATTTTTTCTAGCATTATAAAGTAATTCCTTAGTAGTATTGTTATATAGCCCTTTGGGCACAGTTCCAAATTGTAGTCCAGAATGGTTGGATCAGTTCACAATTCTACCAACAGTGCACTAGTATCCCAATTTTCCCACATCTCCTTCAACATTTATTATTTTCATTTTTTTTTTGTCATATTAGCCAATCTAATAGGTGTGGGGTAATTTAGGAATTTTAAATTTATGTTTTTCTAGTTTTTTTTTTTAAGTTGCATTCCTGTTTCATTGATTTCTTCTATCTCTTTTATTGAGAGAAATGTAGAGATACACAGTTTCCCCTAAGTATTGCTTTGGCTGTATCCCACAAATTTTGGTGTGTTTCATTGTTATCATTATCTTTAATAAAATCATTGTTTCTATGATTTGTTATTTGACCCACTCATTATTTAGGATTAGATTATTTTGTTTGCAATTAATTTTTAACCTGTGCTTTAAAGGCCTTGTGAATGTGATTTTTATTGTATTATGGTCTGAAAAGGTTATTTCTACTCTTCTACATCTCTTTGTGATGTTTTTATGTTTGAATACATGATCAGCTGAGGCAGCTAGATGACACAGTGAATAGAGCACTATGCCTGGAGTTAAGAAGAGATATCTTCCTCAGTTCAAATCTGTTTTCGGAAACTTTACTAGCTGTGTGACCCTGGACAAGTCACTTAACTCTGCATGCCTCAATTTCCTCATCTGTAAAATGAGTTGTAGAAGGAAATGGAAAAACACTCCAGTATCTTTGCCAAGAAAACCCTAAATTGGGTCGCAAAGAGTTGGACATGACTGAAAACAACTGAACAACAACAAAACACAGTCAGTTATTGTAAAGGCACTATGAACCGTTGATAGAAAGTAAAATTACATTAGAAGGGGAACTCAGTTTATCCCTCTTAGATTGTGATAAATCTAACCATAAAATAAACAAGAAAGAAGCTAAGAAAATGAATAGATAAGTTATATCTGTTAGCCTGTGGAGAACATTGAATGGGGATAAAAAGGAATATACCTTTTCATTTCCTCCTAAAATTTATTTAACTTTTCCTTCAAGAATTCGATTGTTATGCCATTTGGCACAATACATGTTCAGTATTAATATTAATTCTTTGTCTTTTAACCTTGACTTGTAAATTAAAAAAAATTATTAATTAATTTATTTTTAGTTTTCAGCATTCACTTCCATAAGCTTTTGAGTTTTAAATTTTCTCCTACTCCCTCCCTTCTTCCCTCCCCAAGATGGTGTGCAATCTGATATAGGCTCTACATATACATTCCTATTAGACATATTTTCACATTAGTAGTGTTAACATGGACTGTTAACAAAATGTAATTTCCCTGATTATCCCTTTCATTCAAACCTGTTTTTGCTTTTCTTTTGCCTAAGATTATGATTACTACTCCTGTCTTCTTTACTTCAGCTGAGCATACTAGATTTTGTTCTAGCCCTTAATTTTAATTCTCTCTGTTTTTTTTCCTGTTTCAAATATTTCTGTCATGAATAATATATTGTTGGATTCTTGCTTCAAGTCCATTCTGCTATCCTTTTCTGTTTTATGGGTGAGTTCATACTACTCACACTCGTAGTTTTGATGGCTAAATTTGTATTTCTTCCCATCCCATTCTCTTCCATTTCTCCTTCTTCTTTTTAGACTATCTCCTACTGAAAACGTTTTACTTCTGACCTTAATCTGCCCTCCCTCTTATCATCCCTCTCCCTCTTCTCTTAGTACTTTTTTTTCCTACATCCCCATTGGGTAAGATGAATTTCTATACCCAGCTGTGTGTATATTTGTATTCTTCCCACCTTGAACCAGTTCAAATAGGAGAAAGGTTCAAGCACTGCATCCTCCCCCCATCCCCCTTTTCCTTGCATGCTTCTTTTATGTGAGGTAATTTCTCCTAATCTTCTTCTCCCCTTCCACCTTCTCCTAGTGTATCCCTTTTTCTCACCCCTGCATTCTTTTTCTTTTTGAGATCATCCCAACATAATAGACACATTCATATTCTCTAAGTAAATTCCTTTTAACAGCCTATCAACTTTGACGATAAAGTTCTTAGGAGTTACATGTATCGGGAGAGTCAAAGCTCGGTTGTATCAAGGGTTACCGCTCTATACCTGCCTGTTTGGGCTCAGCCCAGGACACCTTCCTCAGTCTTTGAGTTTGCAACTTGTAGCATCTCTTTCAGGCATAAACTCCACCCTGTTTATTCGCAATACCCTGCTCATCAACTTTCCTGTGAGTACAAATTCTCTAGACTTCATCCTTCTAGATTCTTATTTCTCTAAGTCCACCTCCAGAGCCCTGGGGATGGAAGAGAGGAAAAAATCAGGAGCAAGTAGAAGCAAAAGGTCTTCTAAGGGCCTATTCTCCTTTGTTTTGCTGTGTTTTGGGGTTTTGAGCCAGTGTTAAATGGGCGGGGAAGACTTCATCCTTGTTATCTCCCAAGTTTGGTTTCTGTCCTGGCACCTGCTATCCATATTGTTATTGTTCTTCCTTTCAAATTTTCTCTGAATTAGAGAGTCGTTCTTGGCATCCTGAACCTGAATTGAGCCATGACTCTTGTTCCCTGCTGGAACCTTGGTTCCCAAGGAAGGGAATCCCTCTGGACGTGTGATAAGCAGTCCAGAGATATGGCCAGGTTTTCCGCCCCCCACATTTGTGTTCTTTATATTGAGCCACTGAACCTGGCAACCAAACTGAGACTTATTCTGAAACCCTTTCTAGGCTTGGGAGGTAGTCCCTACAAGCAGATGCTCTCAGCCCTGGAGACCTGGTTTCCCCAAAAGCTGCCTGGCAGAATGGGTAAGATTTTGTAGCTTTTAAACTGTGCTTCCCAATTCCCCCCCTACACCCTGTCTCATAAACACTTTTATTTGGATTCTGTGTGCACGGTGCAGTCTGTGTCAATCCCACTGTCCAGAGAAATGTCGATTTCCATCTTGCATGGTTTTCAAAAGAGGGAAATAATAAGCTTGTGGCACTCATTACCACAGTCATCGAGACCAACTATTAAAACAGATCATAATGCATTAACATTTTTGCTGTGTTGCCATGAAACAGAATGGCATAGTCAAGGTTTTTGGGAGGAGTTTCTCCGTTCCATGGAGGGCTGCCCAGATCTTTAAGCACCTTTTCCCCCAACCTGGGGATGAGCCAGAACCTATCATGGAACTCAACGCTCAGCCAGATCAGATAGTCTACAGCTGCCAACTGCAGCTCTCATATCAGAGGGAGGCAGGCCATGGATGTCATTCCCTTCCCTCTTTCCCACAGCCCCCTGTCGTATAATAGTTTGCTGGCAGAGGGAGGATGCAGCTGTCTGTCCTGTCCTCTAACCTGCCAACTACTCACCAGGCTCTTGTAGACTTCTCAGTCATTTATTAGTGGGGCACTTTGTTCTTTAAGGTTCCCAGGGACTAAAGAATGTGCATCCCAGAAAGCCCAGCATGTGAGTTGTCTATATTAATAAGCAAACATAAGTTTCTGCTTAAATTGTTTATACTATTCCTATAACCCAGGGATTATAGAGCATGAATACAAAAGATTCACAAGCCAAGAATGCCAATTATTTACACTAATTACAATATGAAAAGTCCAACTCTGATTCTACACCTTGGCATGGAGGGGACCCTACATTCTTAAAGGTCATCCTAGAGAAGCATAAATTCTGGTCATTTCTTCTAAGCTGAAGAGATTTGGAGTAAGAACCTGGAGGCAATGAGGGCTGGATTTGAATTAAATCTTGTGGATTCAAATGACAGATTTTCTACTTACTACCAGTGTGACCTTGGGCAAGTCACTTGGGCTTAAAATCTCTATTTCCATATCTGTAAAATGGGAGTAAACTAGATGCCTGCAACTAGGGAGCAGAATGTCAAGATTCAGCTTGGTTCTATTCTTTAGTAGCTGCATGATAGGTAGGTAGGTAGGTAGGTAGTGAGCTAACAAGCATTTATTAAATGCTTATTATGTATTAAGCAATAGGGATAGAAATACCAGTGAAAAGAAAGATATTCACTGCTGTCTAGAAGCTTATATTCAAATGTGGGAAGACAATCCACAAAATGGTGCTGAAAAGTGGGAAAGGGGCAATAAAGGTACCCATTTTGAAGTCGAGAAAGTCAGAAACACAACTAAAAGGGAAATCAAGGTTGACTGGCTTAGGGCTCTCTTAAAATGGAGGTCCCTAAAGTAATTCTACAATGGGAGGAGGGGCTATATAGCAGCAGAAGGATATTCCAGGGTAAGAAGGGGTGGATATTCTAAGGTGAGATTTCAGATGAGGCAGGGTTTAAAAAGTCTGGAAATTCAGAAGCACAGCTGGGAGGTGGATGAATTTTGACTGGCTTGGGCCATGGTCCAATGGAAGCCCTAGTAGGAACTTACCATTGAAAGGATATATATTGCTTAGTAATGCATTTCCATTCTCTTTTCAGGAAGATTTACGAATGTTACCATAATGTCCTACTCTGGTACCTTATTGTCATGTGAAGGCCATCCTAGGTTGTCTTAGGCTACTCTAGCAGAATCAAATCTCTGTCAGGTTCTGCTACACTGGAAAGGCTTTAAGCATCATCCCAACAATAGATTGGGGCTGTTCAGTCTAGCTAAATAAGTATAGGCTCCTCAGCAGTAGGCCAGCTGGTTGGTGAAGAAGTCTTTGGTTTTGGTAATCCATGAGAAAAAGAGAAATTCAGAATAGCCCTTGGTCTTGGCTGGCCCTTTGCTTCTATAGCGTGATGAGAGAGAGTAGTAGTAGAACATTAGGCAGCAGTTATCAAGAGTCATAAGACTGTGACTTCTGGTACTTTATCTTCTTTGCCAAATTATCTAAAGGAAAGCAAATGTTTTAGCTATGTTGATAGAACTTAGCTGTCTCAAATGAAATGGTCTTAGAAGAACAATTTTCATTTCTTCATGATGTCATCATCTTAGTTCTGGAATGATTCCAGAATGCTGGGTCTTCAGTAAGAACCTGGATTTGTCTCTGTGAGTGATATCAGACCCTCCCACCTCCTGCTTCAAGTCAAGGATGTGTATTGGCCTAACAAATATTTCTTGTGAAGAAGCTCTCTCTGATAATAGCTAACATTAGATAGGGCAAGAAATTTATAATCTTGTCTGGCTGGAGAGAATTTGTGGGTCTTCTTTTTTGAAAGTCTTTGAAAACAGGAGAGATTCATTTTGGTCTTAGAAGTGTCAACCAGTCAATTAGCATTTATTAAGTTTCCACTGTGTACCAAGCTGGGCAGCTAGGTGTCACAGTGTATAGATCTCTGGCCCTCGAATCAGGAGGACCTGAGTTCAAATCCACCCTCAGACATTTACTAACTGTATGACCCCGGGCAAGTCACTTAACTCTATTTGCCCCAGTTTCTTCATCTATAAAATGAGCTAGAGAAGAAAATGGCAAACCATTCCAGTATGTTTGTCTAGAAAACCCCAAATGAGGTCACGAAGAGTCATACATAATTAATTGACAAAACAACAGCAACAACACATGCCATGCAGGGTGTTAAATCATGAAGGATACCAAAAAAAAAAAAGGCAAATGATAGTCCCTGATCTCAGCTAATGGGGGAAATGACTGACAGACTAATGGGAGAGACAGCTATGGACAAGCAAGACACAAAACAAATAAATTGGGAGTAGCCTTAGAAGGAATTGATCCAGCCTGAGGCCAGAGGAATTAGGCAAAATGACCTCTTTTTTCTATTGCTATTATCTGCCAAAGTTAGAATCTATTGTTTCCTTCAAAACTCTACTTATATACTCTATATTGCCCAGACTGCACTTATATAGGTTTAACAGCCAGGGTTATCTGAAAGAAAAAAAAAGTATATACATACACTCTTCAGTTTAATCTGAATTATTAACAGTGTTTTAAGTTCAGGCAATTAAATTAGTATAAGCCCCAATTTGTAGTGGCTGCTGATTTCCGAGGTGTAAATGGTCACACTCTCAAAATACAGCTAGAGCTGGCTCTAGCACACCTCTGCCGACTTACAGAAAACTTTTCCTGAGCCCTCCAGCTATTAGCGTTCCCCCGACATTTACCTCGCACTTTTGAACTGGTGAAAACCAGTTTGATTGATATGCCTCCCTTCACCATTCCCTTCCCCCTCCCCCTCAGAATAATGAACCCATCCAGAGAATGGGCATTCCCCTCCCAGCTCTTGCTGGATGGCACGGTCAGTGCTCCTCCCTACATTCCTATTCCTCATTCCTTATTCCTTATTAGGCAATTTAGAAAAGACCCTCATTTCACTGGTCCTGACATACTACTATCTTGCCCTAACAGGGCAGTCTCCGGTCGTTGCCAGCTGGCTCTTTGTCTAAAATTCTATATAAAAAGTTTGAGCCGGGAGGGATTCTGGGCCTTTGGCTGGAGTACAAAAGCCACTTCACAGTGCCACCTTTGGAAGTCACCCCACTTTGTGCTGCCATTAACCAAAGACAATGGAGGCTTGTTCCCTGTTGACATCTGTTCTTTTCCCCGTCTTGTGAGGAGTGGCAACGTTTTGTGAACTGCTCCCTATCACGGTGGCCATTCTGCTATTCTACATCTGAATTCTCATGTATTACCCATTTATATAGTTTGTATCTCTTTTCTATGTATTCACTAAGTACATGCTACATGCTGCTGTCTACACTGATGGAATGTATGGTTCTTGAGGAGAGGGACTACTTTTTTTCTTCATATTTTTAACACTTAGCACAGTAGCTGGCTGTTTAATAAATTCCTGTCGATTATTTGCTGTGGGTCAAACTGCTGCTAGGCATGAAGTTGTAATGGACAAAAATTTCAACCTGATTTCTTTTGGGCCCTGAGGCTATAGATCCATACCCATCGGGATGATCTTGTGAGTTTATCTGTTTTCTGTTATCAAGTCTCTTGAATAAAAATCCAACTTTAAAAATCTTCACAGTAACATACAGAGTGTCTCAAAAGCCTTAGTGTAACTTAAAACTACACTAAGCCTCCTGGGACACCCTATATAACTCTAATCCTTATTTCCTCGGGGGGGGGGTTGTGTGTATGGGGGGGTGTCTTTCTTTAAAACATTAATACTAATAGCTAACATTTGCTTAGCTCTTTCCAGTTTCCATGTTTGTTTTTTCACATTTATTATTTCTTTTTTTTTTTTTTTTAATTTTGGTAAGGCAATTGGGGTTAAGTGACTTGCCCAGAGTCAGACAGCTAGTGAGTATTATTTGTCTGAGGCTGGATTTGAACTCAAGTCCTCCTGACTCTAGGGCAAGTGCTCTATCCACTGTGCCACCTAGCTGCCCCTACATTTATTATTTCTACACTATAACCCTGTGAGTTAGGGCTGGTAAAATCTTCCTGTCTCCATTTTATAGATGAGAAAGCGGAGGCTCAGAGATATTAAGTGATTTCCCCCACAACCAAACAGCTGTTGAGTGGTAGAACTATCTCTTGAACCCTGGTCTTCTGATTCTCAATTCAATACTTTTTCTACTACATATATCATGTAGTAGATGCTAATATCAATAATGTCACCTGAAGTCAGTCTTTTCTGTCTGAATGAGGAGGCTGCCATTCTGGAGCCTCAGCTGGTGGTATTTGAGGAAATGAAATGAGGTTTTGGAGAATACAGCCCCAAAGCCCAACAGAAGAAATATGTAAAGGGCAGCTCATGATTTAGAAAAAAAATTCCAAACTGTGTAATAACGTTTACGAGAGATGACTTGGGAAACATTTGGGCCAGCTATTATGATCCAATTCCATTTTTTAGTTGTCCTTTTTAAGTAGGTATAAACTTGAAAACTCTGATTAATGCAGTGATAAACTACAAGTCTAGATGGCTGAAGAGGAATCATACCACCTATTTCTTTCCAGAGAGGCGATGGGCTTAAAATCCAAAATGAGACATGAATGTTTGGGCATGGCCAAGGTAGGAATTTTTCTTGTTGGACTATACATGTTTGTTGTTAGGGCTTTTTTGTTTGGTCATTTACTTGTTATTCAAATTGGGAAGGCAGTAGGTGGGAGATGCAATAGGTGCTTGTAAAAATAAATTTAAAAATTAAAAACACTAGTACTTCAGAATTCTAATTATGACAAAATGTGCTCAAAATGTAGTTCTAGGGCAGTATGCTTTCACTCCAAAACCTTCCCATTACTTCTGGCCTCATATATGAGTTCTCATAGGATTTAGGAATATACCATGCCTCAGACCATCCAAGATAATTAAATGTCCTAGTTTAATGAGGTTATGCCATGGTGACTCCACAGTATGATATTTCCCTGGCACTTACAGTAGGTTTTATATCTCCCACCTGCATCAGCTTCTCTCAAAGGTTTCAAAACTTATGTGTCCTCACTAAATCTGGCATCAATATTGGTGAGTCGCTAGGCTTCCTGAGAAAGGGTGAATTGGCTGACATTAGAAAAACAGACCAAGTTAAAGCTTTAGTGCTGATATGTATTGGGAGCCAGCCTGTGAGTGGCTGCTGTTCTTCCAGGCTGGTTTAGATAGAAGACCCAGTCTCAAACAAACAGCGACAAACAAACAAAAATATCTCAGGCTTCTTCCCTAACAGGGTAGGACTTTGGCACTGCGGCAGAAATAAGCTTTTGCCTGACTTGGCTGCTGTGAATGATGGGGAAAATGAAATTTTGCTGTCTCCACTATGCATTCAAATAGTCATGTAATCTCGTTGATTTGAGCGTCAATGATGTAGATTGCAGTCCTTCTATGTCTGAGCACCCTGTGTGAGTTTCAGTCATGTCCTGTGCAAAGTTTGTCGCCTGACTTTCTCCTAATATTATTAGGGTGCCAAGGGAACACCCTGACTATCCACTTCTCACCCTCTCTTACTACATCAACAACCCACCTTTTCTTTCAGTAATACAGAATCTTATTTACGCTATGCAATATTAAATTTATTGGCTATAAAGAGAGGCTGGAAAGGGTGATTTACTAGTTATGTGATTGTGAGTAATTTACTTAACCTCTCTTGCAAGTCATGCTGTCAGATACTAAGCATACAATGACAAAAATGAATCAATCTCTGCCCTCAAGGAGATTACATTGTACTTGGGAGTGGGGGAGGAGGTGGTACAAGGTGTGTACATATCAGTAACTACAAAGTATTTGAAAAGTTATTTCTGGGTGGGAGGAGAGTGGCAAATACTCAGGGGAAATTGGGAAAGGTCTCCTGCAGGAGATGGCACGTGAGCCGCCCCTTGAAGGGAGTTAGGGGTCTCAAAAAGCAGGGGTGAAGAGGAAGAACACTCGAGGCACGAGGGATAGTCTGTGCAAAGGTAGAGAGAATAATGTGAAATGAATCTGGAAAAGTAGGCTGAGATGGAGAAGAACCAAACAAGAGTCTGTATTTTATTTCAGAAGCAAGAAAGAGACATGGATGTTTCTTGAGCAGAGTCAGACCTGTTTGTTAAGAGCATTCATTTGTTGGCTACTTGTAGGATGGGTTCAAGGGTGAGACTAACAGGTAGATCGATGAGAAGGCTATTGTAATAGTCCAGGTGAGCAGTAATGAGAGTCTGACCCAGAGTGCTGGATGGAGGGATGAAGGGGTTTGATGTGAAAGATATTGTGAAGGTAGAATTGGGAAAAGGAGGCAACTGATTGGCTATAGAAGGTAAAGTAAGGGAGGGGTCGTACATTAGAAAAATGCTGCTTCAAACACCACTTCTGTATTTCAGGCAATTGGGGTTAAGTGACTTGCCCAGGGTCACACAGCTAGTAAGTTTCAAGAGTTTGGTCTGAGGCCAGATTTGAACTCAGGTCCCCCTGACTTCAGGGCTGGTGATCTATCCACTGGCCACCTAGCTGCCCCTCAAACACCACTTTTTAAATGTTTTCAACTTGTTATTGTTGTTGTTGTTTGCCCTTTGTTTTGGAAGAGGACCAATGGCATTACAATGATGTCTTGACTTGGCCCTCTTCCCACCAGGGCTTCAGTCACTTTGTAGGAGAAAGTGGAAGCAAATCAGATCTTTTAAGTCATAAATCCCTCCATAGAGTTAAATAATTTTAATATTGGAAGGGTCCTTAGATATTAATTCTGCTTTTAATCTCTTCTCTTTCCAATTCATCCTCCACACAGCTGCCAAAGTCATCTTCACAAAGATAGGTCTGATTTATCTACATGTCTCCCTTGCACAAGAGTCTTCAGAGGCTCACTACTACCTCCTGAAAATACAAACTTGTCAGCTTGTCATTTGAAGCCCTTAATAATCTGGAGCCAACCTGCCTTTCCAGATTTATTTTCACTTCATGTTGACGGCACATTTCATATTTCATTTTCTATTTCGTGCCCCCAGGACCTGGCAACATGCATGGCACATAGTAGGGGCTTAATAAATGCTCCTTGATTATTTAACACATACCATGTTCCAGCCAGACTGGTTTACTCATTTCCCAAACTCAGCATCCCATCTTCTGTCTCCATTTTTTATGCACTCATTCTTCTTCACCACCTCCACTAGATTCTCTAGCTTTCTTCAAGGCTTAAATTAGAGGCTGCCTGTTCCAGTAAGGTTTTTGTAATTCTCCTATTACTATACTCTCCCTCCTCAAATTATTTTATATTTGCTTAACTATGTAAATGTGGTATCTCTCCCCACCCCTCCCCAGTCCATCCCTCACCCCAATAGAATGTAAGCTTTTAGAAGATAAGACTTTCATTTTGTATTTGTAACCCCAGCATTTAACTCTGTAACTTCCATGGAGGAAGTGCTACACATGTGACTGTATAATTGAATGATCTCATTTCATAGAAGAATAAACAGATGTTCAGAGAGCCAGATGGACTAGTTCAAAGTCACACACTTAGTTACAGGCAGAGCTAGCAATAGACATCTCATGTCTAGTAAGATGTATTAAATAACAACAATAACAGCATTCCATTTATATAACACTTTAAGGTTTGCAAAGCACTTTACATATGATCTCATTGGATCTCCACAATGACCCTGCAAAATAGGTACTATTTTTATCCCCACTTTACAGATGAGGAAATTGAGGCTGAGAGAGATTAAGTGACTTATCGAGGGTCACACAGCCAGTAAGTGTAGGAGGCAGGATTTGAAATAAGGGCTTCCTTATTCTATTGGACCATCTCCAGTGTCCAGTAATCTGGCCACTAGACCCAGATGTCTCCAGAGGAGAAAGTGAGGCTGGTGACCTTGCACAGCCCTCCCTCACTTAAATCCAATTTGCTTGCAAGTCATGGCATCATCTTCCTGGTGTCACAGTCCTCTTTGAGAACCAAGGACAAACCACAGCCTGTGGGCAGTCTGATTTGCCCCACTGGGGCACCAACTGGCTAGTTCCACTTGGGCACCTCAGCTACTTCTCCCCTCCCCTCCCCTCTCTTCCACTCTCCTCCTCTCTCCTCTCATCTCCTCTCCTCTTCTCTGCCTCCAACACTCTGGTTACCACTAGACTCTTAACTTATCTTGTGTATGGGGCAAAGTCCTTCAGTTTTTCTTTGTGTCTCGGTACTGCCTGTTTCCACATTAGCTACTCTTGGCTGATTTCACACACTGCAAGTAGGCTCTCCTAAATGCTTGGGATGCTGGATGATTATGTCCTCTGTTCTCCTCCATTCACCATACCCTCACCCCCCACCCATCCTCCTCTTATTATTCCTTCTTTCTGTCCTTGCTCTGCACTCCCTGCATGGGTGAGGAAGCAAGGAAAGAAGAGAAGCTGCTCCTTGGCACTGCTCCTGAGTGACAGGCAGCCAAAGCTGAAAGTCACTGGGAAACATGCCGGGCTATAACTGAGGCTGGTAGTTGGACTGACCCCTGCATCCCATGCTGACTGTTGTTATCTGGCTCCTGTGAAGAATAGGATGTTGGGGCAGGAGGAGAAAAGGCCAGGGACAGCAATGGCTCCATCACTGCTGTTCCAATCTCCCAGCCTTTCCCCTGGGCTGGGTTTGCTTTTGGCCCACTGACCCATCCTCCTCTTCAGAATGCTGCTGGCTTGCACAGAACTGGGGTGGTGCCAACCGTGTGGCTGCTGTCTCCCTCCCTGCTGTTTGTGAAAGCAGCTTTTTGTTGGGGGCATGGAGGACTCCTGCTCTCAGAGAATGACTTTCATCAAGGCTGTGGCAGGGGCTGCTCAGCGGGTGCCAGCTGACTGAGGGCACTGTTGTGTGTAGAACTTGACTGCTGTAAGTGGCAGATGGAATCTGACCCAGACCAGGGACGAGTGGCTTCTTCAATATGCCTTTTTCCTTTTAATCTCCTCTTGGACAGAAGTGATCAATTAGAGTGGTAATTATTTTAATCGTCCTCCCTCTCCTCCTTCCCCAACCCCCAGCCATGTCCAAAATTGTGCAGCTGGTGAGAGGCAAGGGCAGCTAGGTGGTACAGTGAATAGAGAAGTAGGCTCTATTCTCACTAGAGAAGTCAGGAAGACTAATCTTCCAGAGTTCAAATCTGGCCTCAGATACTTACTAGCTGTGTGACCCTGGGCAAGTCATTTAATTCTGTTTGCCTCATTTTCCTCATCTGTAAAATGAGCTGGAGGCGTAATGGCAAACCACACCAGTATCTTTGCCAAGAAAACCTCAAATGGGGTCACAAAGACTCAGACACAACTGAAAAATGAGTAAAGACAACCTGGTATGGAAAGACTGCTCTACTTGGAATCAATATACTATGGCCTGTCAGACCTGGGTTGAAAACCATGTTTCAAGTCAACATCTCTCTGAGACTCAAGATATCACTGCCTGTTGAACCTGGGTTGAAATCTGTGTCTGTTTCTTGTTGACTGTGTGACCTTGGACAAGTCACTTTACCTGAGTCTCAGTTTATCTCTAAAATAGAAACAACACTTCTACTAGCTGCCTCACAGACTGGTTACCTTAAAGTACTATAATCTACAAATATAAATTCTCCAGTGAAAATTGTACTTAGCATCAGCTTAAAGTTCATTACAGTCAGAGGAGCATAGCTTCTAAGAAATGGTTTGGAAAATATTTGGTCATAGCTTTGCTCCTTCGTTTGCTGTGTGACTTTGAGTTAGGCTCTATACCTCTCTGTTTCCCTATCAAACTGAATCTATCCCATTAAACTACACAAGGAAATAATCCACACTAATGGCAGAAAATTCTTAACTGGGAAAAGCTCCATGGAGTCTACTTGTGAAGTTTGATCTAACAACAAATGGGGCCTGAAGTTATGGGCACTTGATCCATGGGATTATTAGTCTTTCCTGTGATATATTTTCAAATATGGAAACACGAGATTAATCATCTTTCATGGAAGATTTTAGGTCATTGAAAATAACTGTGACACAGACTTGCAGTATTTTATGTAATGAAAAAAGTCCCCTGTTAACAAGAAGTCTTCTAACCCTCAGGAGAACCATGTGCCTGAGCAAGAATTGGGGCCTTTGTTCTAACTCTTTGGTTTTTAGGATTCCTTCTAGTGTTCCAGGCCTAGCCTCTGAGCCTCTAGGCTCTTACAGAAGAGGTGCATTCTTGGGATTACCGGCAAAATAACTTCTTTCATGGCCTGTTTTGTCCCTCCCCAGATTTCTTCTGTGAAATCTCAGATTATGCCTTGTATCTGGGTTTTCACTTTATTGTTGTTCATTCAGTCATGGCCAGATGGACCATGATACGTCAGGCCCTTCTGTCTTTCACTAGTTCTCCATAGATGTTGGTAAAAGGGTCCCCAGTTCCTGTGCAAGCATTAGAGTAATAGTATATATTGAGTAATACAGAATATACTTTATTCAGCTCTACCTGAAGTGCAAGAAAATAAAGGATTACCACAACAGCACATAAACAGTTGATAGAATTCTCTTCCCTTTCTGTTGAGTGCTATCTTTCCCCCCAGGCCCTGTATAGTGTACCAGACCAACAAGCAGTCACACTATTGTTTGGAGTTCTCTAGAAAAGGAAAGAAATCTGAGGTCACTAGAGAACTACCTCCCCTCCCCACAATCATGATCTTAAGCCCTACTTTCACTACTGGGCTGCATGTGTGCATTAAGGTCCTGCCTGGAGGGTTTGGACTTCCCTAGCAGGCAAACAAACTTGGCGTGGCTGGAAAGTCTACTTGCTTCCTAACAAACCTATGTTATCCAAATAACTCATGGTAAAAACAGAAAGCAAGGTCCCTATGGGTTTCTTATGTCTTAGTTCTTTTAACTGCAGAGGACACATGAGCAATCCTCTTCTCCTGAAGAGGTCAATAATTCCGAGGAGCTCCTCCTTTTCTTTCTAAAAAGTTGCATTCTAGAACTGTTCTTCAAGACACATGGGTGAGAATACATGCAACTCCCTTGGGTCTCTGCCCCTAGTCATTATGGACATTAGGAGATGAGAGAGAAGATGTATGTGGGCCATGGATTCCCATCACCCCATGGGACCCAGCCTAATTCTCTTCCTAGCTCTCTTTCACTCTGGCATACACTGTGAAAAGGGACAAAGGGGCAAAAAGAACAATTCTATAACTGAGCCTTCCCTTTTTATAGGACAGCACAAAGTCAACTCACAGCGGTAGGGGACAACCAGTTCATTTCCAGTTGGTCCAAAATAACCCAAACCAATCAATTTATCTGCAATCAATGAGACACCATCTGTTGAACAATTAATTCAGTACTCTGTGTTTTCCCAGCTAGTGAAGGCATTTTTAATCTTTGTGTACACAGGGGTAGAACCAGACCATAGACATACCAGTGGGTCTCACTGCCATGTTGTCCTGTTAAGAGGTCAATTTACACTCTTAATACTGGGTAGGGAAGACAAAAAAAAAATGAACTTTTTTTTTTTTTACAGAATTGAAAGATGAATGGGAGTGGGGAATACACTGCTTAAATAGGGAAGTACAAGGTCAGGAGATTGATTAAGGTTAGTGAAACATGGCAACCAAGCTGTGATTCGAATATGCTAGGAGCAAGTATTGAAAGTTGAGTTGAGGATTCTTTTCATTGTCCTGCCTAAGAACAGCTTTCTTTCCCATGGAGACACATTTCCCCATAGTGTCTTCATGTTAACAATACCTAGTCTACTCAGAGAGCATCTAGGTGGCACAGTGAATAGAGCACTGGTCTTAGAATCAAGAAGACTCATCTTCCTGGGTTCAAATATGGCCTCAGACACTTACTAGCTGATTGACCCTGGGCAAATCTCTTAACCTTCTTTGCCTTAGTTTCCTCATCTATAAAATGAGCTGGAGAAGGAGATGGCAAACCACTCCAGTATCTTTGCCAACAAATCACCAGATGGGGCCATGAAGAGTCAGACACAACTGAACAGGAGTAGAGGTCTACCTGTCAATTTCTCTACAAATTCACTTCCATAAGGTAGCCTATACTTCTGTGGATTTCATCATGGCTTGTTACCAGGAACCCTCCCCCTTTCCCCTCCTCCCTCTACTTCTTTTTATATGTTAACTTGCTCTATTAGATTGTAAGCTCCTTGAAGGCAGGAACTTTATCTCTCTTGTGCTTAGCATAGTGCCTGGCATGTAGTAGGTGCTTAATAAATGTTTATTGAGTTTGTGCTAGAAGGGACCTTGGGGTCCATCTAGTCCTACCTCTTTGTTTTACAATGAGGAAATGGAGGCTCAGAGAGAGTATATGATTTGCCCAGGGTCACACAGATAGTTAAGTAGCAGAGCCAAAATTTGAACCCAAGTCTCTAACTCCAGACTCAATATGCTGCACAATTCTGCACTCTTGGGAGGAGTAAAATACTACAAGTAGACACTTTACAGCTTAGTGTGAATGACTTGATCATATGCCTTTCTCTATAATAGAAGGGACCCAGGGCAATGAGCATGTGCTAGCTGATGGAGCCAGTAGAGGACTGAATAGGCAAGAGAGATGGGGGGTGGGGGGTGATACTAGACACAAATTTTATGTCCTTTACAATTTGGCATGAGGCTGGCTCCAATCAAGGACATTTGCCCAATTTACTCTGTTATTTGCTAAATTTACTGTTGCTTTTAAGAGAGGCCCAATAGTGTAACAGATGGAGAACCAGCTTTAAGGCAGGCTAGACCTTGGTGCAAATTCTAAATCTGATACACACTGGCTGAGTGACCCTGGGCAAGTCATTTTACTTCTTAGTCCTCTCTCTGCAAGCCATTCTCTGAAGCTTCCAAATTAATATTCCTAAAGGGCAGGCTGGACCCCAGCACTTCCCTGTTCAGAAAGCTCTAGCAGCTCCCTCTTGTCTGCATTACAAATTCCTCTGTTTGTTGTTTAAGGCTCCCCGAAATCTCCGTTTTCCTTGTTCAGGCTTATTGTACATTGCACTTTTTGACATGTACTGTATTGTATGTAGCCCGTTGGCAGTTCTTTGTGCAGGATATTCTGTTTTCCATGTTGGACCTTTACACAAGCTCTTTCCCAAGCCTGGAATGGACTCCTTTCCCTTTCCCTCTTGGAATCCTTAACACTAGAAGCCTTATCTCAAGTATCACCTCCTCCTTCTCAAGGTCTAGTCTGCTTTCCCCCAGTTGCTAATGCCCTCCCACCTTACTGTCTTGTGCTTAGCACAGTGCCTGACAAATAGTAAGTGTTTAATAAGTTTTTTGATTAACACCTAAATTACTTTGTTATATATATGTGTGTGTGTGTGTGTGTGTGTGTGTGTGTGTGTATACACACATATCTATCTATCTATCTATCTATTTATCTAGAGATCTTAGAGTATATATGTGGTCAGCTGGGTAGTACAGTGGATAGAACACCAGGCCTGGAGTCAGGAAGTTCTGAGTTCAAATCTGGTCTTTGATACTTGTTAGTGGGTAAGTCACTTAACTCTTATTTGCCTCAGTTCCTCATCTGTTAAGTGGGGACACACTGGAGAAGGAAATGGTGAATTACTCTAGTATCTTTGCTAAGAAAACCCCAAATGGGGTCACAAAGTGTTGGAAACAACTGAAATGACTAAACAACAACAATTGTATACACCCACATATATGCTAGATACAATACTTTGTCATTTATATGCTATGACTTAACTATATTCAAGCTGTGTTCCTCAATAGAATATATAGGCTGCTTGAGTGCAGGGACTGTTTCATTTTTCTCTTTATACTCAGGAGTGTGCTGGAGCCAGCTTGAACCTGCTAACTGATGTTTAATTCTCAGTGTGAGCATTTGTACTTTGGAAATTGACAAGCTACAAATCAGGGATTGATTTATTGTTTTCTTGATAGTTAGATCAGTGGGGCCAAACTCAAAAAGAAACAGGTTGGGATCCACTAAACCATACATAAGGATCCCTGAGGGCTGCACAGTAATTTAGAAAACCATATGTTAACTTTATTTATGTTTTATTTTATTTTCATTTATTTTGTGAAATATTTCCCGATTACATTTTAATCTAGTTGTGGGCCCGCCTGTTTGACATTTCTTGTTTAGACTAAAGAAAATGATGGAGAAAATGTTAATAATGAAGATTAAACTGAAAAGTGTGACATTTACCAGCTTACTCTGTTGGTCCCCTGTTGTTCCCTGGCACTAAGTAGATGATTAGTAAATGCTTGTTGACTGACTGTATGAATGAATATAATGATGTAAAGACACTATAAGCTAATGAAATGCTTTGAGTAAATGACTATATGTTGCTTCCTTTTTCTTATCAGGGAAATAGGTACACTGTGAAGAGAGTGGCTTCTTTTGCCTATAGGCATTAACCTGTGGTGCTTGAATTTGTCTTGTGACTTGGGGCCCAGAAGGGCCTAGTAAAATTCATTTCATTTCAATTCAATTCAATTTAATGAATATTTTGTTAAATGTTTACTAAATTCAAGTATCTATACAGGGCCCTGAGGAGACAAAGCCAAACAAAAAATGCAATATCTGCCCCCAAAGACTTTACATTCTCTTGGGGATGAAAATTAAAAAAAAAAAACAGATGTAAGTAAATACAAAGTAATTTTAGGGAGGAAAGAGAGTTAACAACCTGACAGTATTGAGAGTGGTCTCTTGTAGGAAATTAGGAGTTCCCAAAATCAGAGATGGAGGGTAAAGCCTTCCAGGCATGGGATACTATCTTTGTAAGTTCTAGGAGATGGGAGGTGGAATGCCCTGTATAGTGAACAGCAAGCCGAACGGTTTGACTGGATCATAGAGTACTTGAAGAGAAGTAAAATCAAACAGAATTTTGTCATTTAGCTAATTTTTTCTCTGATGGGTTCTCTCTTGGAACTGAAAGCCTCTGACTGGTTCCTCTGAGCAGTGAATCTCAAGGTAGTGAAGAAGGGATGAGGGAATGAGTATATTTGGTTAGATTTAATAACGAAAGCAGACCCATTGTTCACCTGATCTGACCCATGAGGATCATCTGGCAGTGGTGGAGAATGGGGCAAGAACAAATGCAATCAGAACTGACCTGAAAACACGAAAGAGTTTGCAGAGGCAAAATGAATCGTAGAATTGAACAACTGACTTCTGAACTAAATCAGTATAGCTAGCTAGCTCCATTGGATAATTTAAGTAGTACCTGCATATTTGTCCCGTGCACCTTCTGACCCTGGATAATTACTTCATTGGATAGAAAAGGGAAAAGAATAGGCAAATTTTTGAGAGGAACATCTATCAAAATAGCCAGTACACAAATGGATAGAATTTGTTTTTCTAGGAGCAGACCTAGGAAAAAGTACTTCTCACTCTTATATGCTTTTGCCTGTTAAAACTAGGATTTCTTTTTTAGCCTCGCTGAATTGAATCAAAAGGCTCAGAAGTCTTTTTCCCCCCCTTCTCTCTCTGACTTTTTATTACTTTGCCAAGCGATGTCACTCTGTTGGCTTCTACTGGCTCTCTTGCCAGGTCTCCAGTCCCAAGTCAATATCTGACCTTTTGACACTGCTGGGCATGACTACAGAAATGTTGTGTCTCTACAGAGGATCTGACCTTATGGGATGGTTCAGGTGATTTTACTAGAAGAGAGAAAATCAAATGCCTTGATTTGGTTGGCTGATCTAATGGGAAATTTACCTGAATGACTCATTTCCCAGTCACTTTGCAGATCCTTGGTTATCATGGCCCTCATGGGGCAGCAGTGGAGAAGGTAGAGAGGCTGGACTGTGTTTTCACTAAATTATGAAGCCCTAGAGGTGAAAGGGTTCCCAAGAGCTCTGTAAGCCATCACTTTTCCCGTGAAAGACCCTAGAAAGATTTTTATCAATTCTAATTGTTTAGATTTCTGCAGACAGAGATTCTCACTTTCTCTAAATAGTCTTTCCAAGTATTTAACCACTGCTACTAATAAGAAATCTTCTCTTATGTCCAACTTCGTTCAATGCTTGCATTTTATAGATTAGGAAACAGAGTCCAGAGAAGTCAAGTGATTTGATGTCACATAACTAGTAAGTGGCAGCCTCAGGATTGGAACCCAGGACTTCTGACTCCAAATTCAGTCAAGCAGTCAATAAGCATTTATTAGGTACTTGCTTTGTGCCAGGTACTGTGCTAAGTGCTAGGAGAACAAAGAAAGATAAAAAATGGTCCCTGCCTTCAAGGAGCTCACATTCTAATGGGCATGATGACATTCAAATAACCATGTACATACAAGATATATACTATATAAAAATGTATACATATGCCTAAATACATACACAGAAGTGTATATGTATGTATAGTACATATATGTTATATACTATATATATATATATATATATATATATATATATATTTGTTAATTTTCATTTACTATGTCTATCTATCTGTCTAAGATACAAGATATAAGATAATTTCAGGGGATGGCACTATCAGTGAGGAAAAGGACCAGGATAGGCATCTGGCAGAAAGATAAGATTTTAGCTGAGACTTGAAGTCAGTCAGTCTAGGAGATGCAGGTGGAGAGAAAGAGAGAGAGAGAGAGAGAGAGAGAGAGAGAGAGAGAGAGAGAGAGAGAGAGAGAGAGAGAGAGAGAGAGAGAGAAAGAGCATTAAAGGCACAGGTGACAGCCACTGGGAACTGGAGATTCTCATGCAAGAAATAGCAAGAAAGTCAGTGTCACTAGTTCAGTCAAAGTAAAGCTGATTAAATTAGATAAAGTAAAGCATTTATTAAGTATTTACTGTCAGTCAGGCATTGTGCTAAGTCTGGAAAGCCAAATACAAGCAAAAATATTCCTGATAGTGTCTACCCTCAAGAAACTTACATTCTAATGGGGGACAACACCACATATAAGAAAGCTGGAAAGTAGGTAGATGTAGAAATGATAGACATAAATGTAGAAAAGGGCCAGGTTTTGAAAGTTTTTCAAAGACTAACAGATGGTTGAGTTGTGAAGTGATCCAAGCAGTCTAGAGAGCAATTTGGAACTATACCCAAAGGGCGATAAAACAGTGCATATCCTTTAATCCAGCAATGCACTACTCCACTACTTTGTATCACAAAGAAATTTTTTTTTAAAAGAGAAAAACCTATGTGTACAAAAACGTTTATAGCAGCTCTTTTTGTGGTGGCAAAGAATTAGAAGTTGAGGGGATCTCCATCAATTGGAGAATGGCTAGAACAAGTTGTGGTATGTGATTGCAATGGAATACTATTATGCTGTGAGAAAGGATGAGTGGACTGATTTCAGAAAAACCTAGAAAGACTTACATGAACTGATGCAAAATGGAGTGAGCAGAACCAGGAAAATGTTGTATACAGTAACAACAATATCATATGATGATCAGTCATGAATAACTTATTTATTCTGAGCCACAGAATGATCCAAGACAATTGCAAAGGGTGCATGATGAAAAATGCTATCCACTTCCAGAGAAAATACTGATGGCATCCAAACGCAGAACAAAGCATGCTATTTTTCCCTTTATATTTTCATGTTTTATTTTTCTTTTGGTCTGTGTTTTCTTTCACAACATGACTGATATGGAAATATGTTTTACATGATTACATATGTATAACATATCAAATTACTTACTATCTCAGGAAGGAGAGAGGTGAGAAAGGGAGGGAAAATTTGAACTAAAATTTTTAAAAATGAATGTTAAAATTGTTTTTACATGTAATTGGGAAAAATACAATATATTTTTTTTTTAAAGCCAAATGAAGGTTTTTGTATTTGACCCTGAAGCTAATAGGGAGCTACTAGAGTTTATTGAATGAGTATTGACGTGGTCATATTTATACTTTAAGAAAATCACTTTGGAGGCTGAATGGAAAATGGATGAGAGTAGGGAGACACTTGAGGCAGGGAAGCCAACCAGGACTTTATTGCAATAGTCTAGGCATGAGATGATGAGGGTCTGAATGAAGGTGGCTTATGTGTAAGTGGAGAGAAGGGAGTGTACACAGAAGAAGACGAGAAGGTAAAAAGAAGAAGACTTGGCAACATTTGGATATGTAGGGTTCATTTGAGTTAGGAATAAAGGATGATATTGAGGTTGTGAGCCTGCCTAATAGGGAGGATGATGATGGCCTCAACAATGACAGGGAAGTTCAAAGAAAAGGAGAATTTGGAGCAAAAGATGATAGGTTCTGGTTTTGACATGTTAAGTTTGAGATGTCTGCAGGAATCCAGCTCAAGATGATTAACAGACAATTGGAGATGCAAGAGAAGAGATCAGAAGAGAGGTGAGGGCTGGATAAACACACATGAGAATCATCTTAGTGGAGATTATTATTATTATTATTATTGAATCCATGAGAAGTGATGAGATTGCTAAGCAGGATGGTATAGAGGGAGAACAAAAGAAGGCCCAGAACAGAGCCTTGAGGGGCACCCACAGTTAGTGAGAGGGGATGGGACACAAATTCCTATTGTTGCATATTGCCTCTCAGCATGATATGGTGGATTAAAAATTATCCTCATAGCTAGGAAGTTCTGTATTCAGGCCTAACCCTGACACATGCCATCTTTGATGTTGCTAGCCAAGTCACTTAACCTTTCATTGCTTTTTGCATGCAGCACTCTCAGACTCTAAGCTGCAGAGAAGATGTCAACATGAAATGACAGAAGGAGATTTTCTTCATCTAGAAGTTTCCGATACCAGTGAAGTTCCAAGTCTAGCCTCTATTACTTAGCCTAACTACTGTTGCAGTTGAAGACTCTAACTTGACCCACCCCTCTTCTATTAACAGTATTGCTAATCTACCAGCCACCTATACTAGAAAACCTAGAATTATCTTTGAGTCCTCCTATGCAGTTAATCATATTCCAATGTTTATTATATTTGTGTATATGCCTTATTTCCCTCTGTGAGACTGTAAGCTCTTCAAGGCATTGTGTCTTTTTTCATCTTTGTATCCATAATCAATCATCTTCATTCAGATACTCAATAGATGGTTCAACATTTAGCAAAATAGAACAATATTAGGCTTATAGCCTTGTCCCAGCATCATTTCTATTTAACTCCATTGACTATAAGATGAGAGCAACAACAACATCAACAACAATAATAATAGAGTTTGTTTCCAGTTGTCCTGATCTATGTCTGGCCACTGGACCCAGATGGCTCCAGAGGAGAAAGTGAGGCTGGTGACTTTGTACAGCCCTCCCTCGTTTAACTCTCATTCACCTGCAAGTCGTGGCATCATCTTCCTGATGTCATGGTCCTCTTCAACAATGAAAAACAACAATGGAACTTGTAAAATGTCTAAGATAAAAGAATGGAAACAAAAGATCCTTTATGAGTATCATCTGTGTGAACTCAGTCATCAATATGTTGACAAAGAAGTATCAAACAAATGGCTGAACATATTTCTGGCTGGTTCTATTCAGGACTAGGTTACTGTAGCCAAAAGTTGCAAAACAAAAAAAAGGTTATTCTCTTTTGGAGACCAGACTTAATGATCAATATAGCCTTTTCAATGAACTGGTAGAAACTGGATAATATATCTCTACAGGGGAAAATTTAGCTTTTGCTGAATACCTAGCAAGACAAGACCTAACAGAATAATGCATCAGAAATCCACTGTCTTTCATGGACTGGGAGATGATAAATTGCCACATGAAGACCAAAGGCTTTGGAAATAGAGAATTCAGGCCTAGCAGAAGCGATCAAAATCACGTGGGAATAGGATGCATTATATATAATCCCCATCGTCTTGGCTACTTAGAATTAAGCCAGATACACTTTCGCTGAACCTACACAGGTTGAGCTTACATCCTACTGCTTTTATTCAACTACGAAACCATTTATTTTGTCCACCTAAAAAATAAAAACATTTTATTTAAAACAGAATATTAGCAATATACTGATTTGTGCCAGAACCATTTTTTTGAACCCCATTGAAAAAGAAAAGAGTGAGATAATGATAATAATAATATACCAACTTACATTTATATAATGCTTTAAGGTTTGAAAAAACCTTAACATATATTCTCATTTGACCCCATTACAGTGCCTTGAGCATGCTCAGTAAGTGCTTAGTATATGCTGATTTGTGTCATGTTTTCCTACTTTTTATCTCTAGTGGAGGAGAATGGATGGCAAGCAATGACTTCTTGCTAGACAGGCTCCTTCTCTTTTGTTCAGAAGACATCGCTTCTCATCAGTCTTATTCAAGGCTAAAAAGAAAAACAATTGAAAAGCTTAGGATCAGAAAGAAGACATGGCTTTACAACTCCTGTGACATCCACTCTCTTATCATGGTGACCAAGGGAGAGTCCCAGCGTACTTGCAACTCAGCAGTACATTAAGATCCAAGAAAGACCAAAGATGGTCTCTGTGTAACCGAGCCTCAGGGCGCTGACTCTTGACCGTGGGTATGGGGCTGAAAGCATAATGATGAGAATGCAAGGAATCCAGCAGATACCACTGAAAATAAGGGGTCCAGCTTAAGGGATACAAAGAAGAACAGGCTTACTATTTGCAAAATACATAAGTTCCAGAGAAAAAAAAGCTAGAAAAAAATCCTCTTATTGTAGATTTCAGTAAATATAAGGCACACCCACATCACAAAGGTGGTTTGCTTTTTCACAATTTTGGAGCTAATGAGAAGAAAATAGCTATGACAAAAACAAACCTTGCTTTTTGCTTTTTAGAGAAAAAAAACATGTGAAATATGTTCTCCCCCAAAGCAGACTGTTTATGTGGGATGTTATAATCAATCTTTCTCTGGCCAATGCACACACGGCATCCCATTTATAACGGACTGCTCCCGTTTGAACCCTCTTTCTTCATTTTACTCCACCCGTGGCTGAGCAGGCTTCTCCTCTGCTTGAAATTGTGGTTTGATGTTTCCTAAAAGCCTTTAAGTCTAGTAACAGAAGTTTTCTTTTCATCGAAATAAACATGAAAAGGAATCTCTTTGTAAAATGTGTTTCCAATGAATAGCTTCTATAAAAAGGTTGTTGAATGAACACCTTTACTACTACAGCCCTTTTGTCTTCTAAGGAAAGGCAATGCCTGCATTTTTAATGTCTCTTATTTTACAGTGCTCTTCCTTTCACATTCCTTGAAATGGCATTCATTGAGAATAGTCTAGCTATTGAATACTTAGAACATCTTAGACCACTCCATGATTTCCCCAGCATGAATGTGCCCCACATTTATTTGGTCCACAACTGATCTAGGTCCTCTCACTTTGTGTAATTCTTATCCACATTTTACCATAAATCCTCTATAAAGGACTTATCCAAGTAGCTGGGGTGGGGGGGGAGGAAGGTGGGGGAGGAGGTCCTATTTTATATCTTAAGGATGCCAGTATGCCCCTTATGTGGTACATCTTCTATTCTTTAATTTTTGCTATATGACTCCCTTATTTCCCATTGTGGCCATAAGTCTTGATTAATTTTATTCCACATCTTAATAATAACAAATAATTTATAAATGGTGCTATGAAGCATACAAAGTTGTTTCCTTACAACTCTGTGAGTTTGGTAGGGCAATGTTTGTAATCTATAGTTCTATAAATGAAGAGACTGAGGCATCAAGATAATAATTGACTTTCTCAGGGTCACAATCAGCAAGTGTTGGAGGTAAAACTGAGGTCTTTTGGACACCAAGACTACTGGCTTTTCCACTGCTATGGGGGTTCTTAACCCATTTTTGTCACAGGAACTCCCTGTGGTAGTCTGGTGAAATCTATGTATGGATTCCTTCTTAGAACAATATTTTAAATAATTAAAGGAAATGCTAAATTTCCATAGCATTTTCCTTAGTTAGAAGTTAATGAAATAGGGATGTCATTTTTTTCCCCATCCAACTTCATGACCTCCTTGACATCTATTCATTGACCCTCATGAGATTGGGATCTGGACCCCAGATAGGAAAAATCCTGGACTTTCTCACATGGCCAAATCTCTGGATTCACCTGAGGCTATAATCCCATCAACTGGCCTTTTGTTATTGCCTACCTCCAATCTCCAAATTCTGTTACCCTTAATTTAGCCTAGCCCTCCATTGTCTTACCTCCCTGTGACCCCTGACCACTTTCCAGGGTTAATCCTATCTAGGCTCCATTCTCCCTTGGCCAGTGGTCCAGGTCCTAGGCATTCTTTTCACCTGTTCACCCCAGTTTACTGGCCACTCCCATCCAGATCTTCCTTAAACCCTTCCTCCAGTCACCCCAAACAACTTGGCCACTCCTAAATCCTTCCCACAGTCTTTCTGCATATAAAGTCCATCTTGTCTTCCCTAAAACACTCAGATTCTTAAAATCTGGCCCCCTTGCATTAATGATACAAATACTTAGATTCCTTAAGAGTCTGCCCAATATGATGGATATTCTAATAAACCTTGTCTTTGACTGAAAGATGGTTTGGGTCAAATTCATTTGGGCAGGACTCACATGTTGTGATTTTGGTGTTCCAGCACCCTTAAGCCCATAAACCTCAACAACCCCAGATCAAGAACTCCATAAATCTACCATCTCACGTTAGATTTGAACTTCTTGACTCTACTGATTCATCCACTGTACCACCAAATTGCTTCTGTATAGGCCCTATTTTGTTCCTTATTGAACAAAATAATCTTGTAGTCATGTATCTCATCTCTGTAGTGTGTCTCTAGTTGTACTTTGTAGTGGTCATCTAAGGACCAGTTTAGCTACCGAATGCATAGAGGCTAGTTTTCAGAAGGCTGGCCATTCAGCGGTACATTCCATGAATTTTTATTAAAAGTATAACATGGCCCTGAGCCTACTGTATCTTGCTTCCTCTTCCACAGCGATGGTGCAAGAAGTAGAAATGAGGGTATGCAAAGAATCACAATTTTTAAGGTGTTTACTAATATTAACTGTGGGAACTCTTCTGTCCAATCCAATCTAAGTTTTGTCCAATTAACTGCAAATTAACACATAAATGGAGGACCTGAATTCTATTAATATTGACATGCTCATTAAAGATGAAACTAGGACATTTTTAGTCATATTTAAATGAAAAGCTGGTTCACATTTTCTCCTTGGATGGGCAAATGAAAGAGTAAATAAAGTTGGTTTCTGTTGTAGACTACAATAAAGATTTTTCGTGGGACACAGACTACTTTGATGGTAACTGTTGCATGATATAGTGGAAAGAACATTGACTTTGGAGTCAGAAGTCCTGGAATCAAAACCTGGCTTTACCATATACTAAATGTTGAACTTAAAAAAGTCACTTAACATCTCTGGGCTTATTACCTCATTGGTAAATCAAAACTGTATTTCTGTACCCTTTGAGATCTAAATCTTATTAAAGACCACAGATACAGATAATAAAGTAGAAAAGTTCTATAAAGAATTTTTCTCCAAGTTAAGTAAAGGTAACTCAAAATCTCAGAATTGGGAAGGGACATCAGAGGGAATCTAATCCAATCGAAACCTGAACAAGAATCCCCTTTGTGACATTAGCTATCACTCCAGATTTTGTGTCATCTGCAAATTGATAAGGATGCCTTTTATGCCTTTATCTAACTCACTGAAGACAGTGTTAAATAATGTGGAGCCAAAAGTTGACTCCCTAGGCACTCCTCTGGAGAAGACTACCTTCCAGATTGATACAAGGCTACACTTGTATTGGCCATTCAATAATTTCTGAATCCATTTCAATTAATCAATGAATGAATTGGCAAATATTTATTAAATTGCTGTTATGTGCATGGCATTGGGTATAGGTGCTGGGTATAGGAATATAAAAATGAGATAGTTCTTACTCAAAGAGCATACATTCTACTGAGGGTATACACCATATACATATATTATTGTAATATTGTCTTACCTCCATTTCTTTATCTTTTTCATATGAATTGCATGAAATAATTTACAGAATTCTGTTAAAAACCTAGGTCAATTGTATCAGCAGCATTCCCTTAATCTATCAGTTTAATAACTTATCATAAAAGGAAATGAGACTAGTTTAACACTATTTTTTTTTTGATGGGGCCATGGTGATTCTTTGTGAACTCAACCTGCTTTTTTAAAGATCTTTATTAACTATCTCTTGAGTAATCCATTCTGGCCTTTTTCAAGAAACTGATGTCAAGCTCATTATCCTATCTGTGGTATACAGAAGTGACTCTCTACCCTTTTTAAGACAACCAGAGTGTTTGCCCTTCTTTGGTCTTGAAGCATTGCTCCTGTTGTCCATGATCTCTTGAATATCATTTACAGATTTCAGTAACAAAATTTGTCAGTCCTTTTAGCATCTTGAGGATGGAGTTCATCTCAGAAAGCTGATGAATTCATTAAGGGCAACTAAGCGTGTTCTTCTTATCACCTTATCTTTCTTGGGTATCAGCTTATACAGTTAGCCACTTCCCCCTATTCTTTTCAGTGCAAAGGCAATTTTGTTTAGATTCCTTGGTAGAGAAAACAAATAAAATAAGAATCTGAGAAGCTGTGCCTTTCATCTTGTGTAAGTGACCATCATCCTGTTCTCCATGTGTACTAGTCCTATCCCTACTTCAAACTTCCTCTTCCCCTCTTTCCCACATGACTGTTATCTCCTGAATGTCTCAATGGAACACTCAGGCTGTCTACCTCTTATCTTCCAAGCTTCCCACATGAACAGCTTATTTTTTTTCTCATTCACATATTTTTATAATGGCAGTTCCAGCTTCAACTTAACAAGGACCTAAGAAGTGAATTAATTAAAAAAAAATATTTACCTAATGAACATTAATAAACATTTCAATATGGATGGATACAATTAGCATTATTAAGTATCTAATATGTACCAGGCATTGTGCTAAATGCTGTGTAAATATCATCTCATTCAATCCTCACAACCACACTGGGAGATAGGTGCTATTTTTATCCCCATTTTACAGTTGAGGAAACTAAGGCAAACACAGGTAAAGTGACTCGCCCATAGTCACAAAACTTGTAAGAACCTGAGGATAGATTTAAACTCATCTTCCTGAATTTCAGGCCCAGAACTCTATCCCCTACATCATCTAGCTGCCTACGTTGTACAAAGCTTAACAGAAATCACAGCTGCATATGAAACTGTGAGCTTCTCTTACGTATAATTTTTAGATGTAGGATAACTATAACACTATAGGAACACAGCTACACTGCTTATCTATCTCTGCTTCTGAATTTCCTTCTGCTCTCTTCTCTGTATTAAATTTTTTTTATTGATATTTCATTGATGTATCCCCAGCACATAGCATAGTCCCTGATGTTGGTAGGTGCTTAATAAATGTTTATTTATTGATTGATTTCTTCTGTGCTTATTTTTTTGCATCATCACTCCATTTTGCATCACTACTCATCAGTTCTCCTCCGCCCCCTCCAAACAGAAACCCCCTGTAAGTATAGTCAAGGAAAGCAAATCAGCACATTAGCTGTGTCTCATTCTGCACCTTTAGACCATAACCTTTGTGTTGAGAGGTGGGAAACATGCTTCATCAGCAGTCTTTTTGAAGTCATGATTTGCCATTGCACTGAATTCTTAAGTCTTTTTACAGTTTTTCTTTATTTCATTCTGTATAGCATGTAAACTCTTCTCTTGGTGCTGCTTACTTTGACTCAATGAATAAACATTTAATAATAATACCTACTATGTGCCAGGCACTATGCTAAAAATTGGGAATGAAAAGATAAAAGTGAAATAATCTCTACATCAGGGAGCCCCCATTTTTCTGGGGGAAAGAACATGTACATATATCAGGACATACAAATCTTCCCAGGTTTCTCTAAATCTTGAGGGAGTAATTAATGATGGAAATGTTGAAATCTGTAACAGATCACTTTCTCTGATTTCTTTTTTGCTCTGATTTGGATAAATGGGTTTCTATATTATTTTTAATATGAATACTCAAGGTGGAACTGCTATTTGGTGGGAAAGGAGTCAAGGCTTAGATATAAAGCTTGGGGTTCTCCTTTCGCAAAATAATGAAAAAGCAATCCAGAGTTAACTTGAAACAGAAAAGCTCATCCCCTTGACAAATAATATCGAAGGGAGCAGATTGGCTAAACTACCTGGTGCCAACTTCCTGCTTCTCCACCTGTTAGGAATTAAAGTCTTCTTTGGAGAAGGGTGAGGGAGAAGAGGGTAGAGATGTTTCTTCTGCTTCTGTTTGAGGAACACAATGACTCCCAAGCCACAAATGAGGGGAAAGCCCCTTGCAACATGTGGAGGACTTGCAACAAAGACAAAGACCCAGCTATTGACTGTGCCCTTCTGGTTTAGTTTCTCTAAGGAATGATCATTTATTCATTTCCTGTTCCTCAGTTTTTAAGTTCAGGAGTTAAATTTTATCACGACTCAGAAGTCGTTAAATAATCCAAGCTAGCCAAACTAAAAAATGAATGATTTTTTTTTTGAAAGAAAGCCAAGCTATTCATTCACAATGGGAGATAAGCTGATTCCTCAGTTTCCTTATCTGTAAAATCAAGATAATACTTTGGCTCTAACTCACAGTACTTTTGTGAGGAAACTTAAAAGTATTACAAAAATTTGCGTGATAAAGATGATTGATTGGTTGTTGCTGTTGTTACACAAGGTAAAACAAACCAAAAAAAACCCTGAAAAATAAAGAATAAAAAACAAACAGGCATTAGTCATTTACATTGTGCTTTTCTCTTGATTGGTAAATCCACTCAGGAGACCAAGATGCAAAACTGGAAGGTTGCTTAGTAAGTATAGAACCAGAGAAAAAAGAGTTAGATATTGCAATCAAATTGTGATAACTTGATGTATTGTACTTCTCCACTCTAGGGATAGTTTCATTTAAAGAACTAGCGTCAGGTGGTCATTAAGAATCAGGGCATATCAGAAGTGTGCTGGAGTCAGCTCAAACCACCTCCCAAGAGCCAATATTTATAAATGCTCAGAATCCAGCAAACAGTACAGGTCAAGGTTTGATCTGTTGTTTGTCTTGATTGTTCAGACTTCAGAAAGAGGTGAAAAATGTTAATAATGCAGACTAAATTTAAAAGTGTGTGGTGCTTATATTTCTTTTCTTTTCTGGAGAAACAGCTGTTTAAACATTTACCAGTGAAGCATTTATGGCTGGAGCACCTGCATAGTACAATTAACAGAGCTCTCAATTCGGAATCACAGAATCACAGAATTCAAGTTTGGAAGGAGCCTCAATGGCCCTTGATCCAACCCACATACAAAAACAATCCCCACTGTAATAGATCCAACAAGGACAGACAAGTTGCTGACCAGCTCTCTGATGACCTCTAAGGATGGAGAACCCATAACTTTCAGCTTGGGCTTTTTAAATTTTTTATTCTTTTTATTTTTTTAGGCAATTAGGGTTAAGTGACTTGCCCAGGGTTACACAGCTAGTAAGTGTGAGAACCCATAACTTTTGAGACAGATGATTCCATTGTGGGACATTGCTAATTGTTAGAATCGTTGGAACAATTGTCTTGATGTTGACCGTGAAGTTGTTGTTTAGTTGTGCCTGGCTCTCTGTGACCTCATTTGGGATTTTCTTGGCAAAGATACTGGACAGGTTTGCCGTTTCCTTCTCCAGCTCATTTTACAGATTGAGAAAACTGAGGCAAACAGGGTGAAGTGATTTGCCGAGGGTCACACAGCTAGGAAGTGTCTGAGACCAGATTTGAACTAGCTAGCCTGAAGTTGCCTCTTTGCAAATTTTAACCCATTCTTCCTGGTTGTGACCTCTGGGGCCAAACAGAACAAATGCAATCCTGCCTTCATACATTAGCCCTTCAAATACTTGAACGTAGCTGTCATGTTTCTTCTCTATTCCTGAAACTCAGTGTTCTCTTCTCTAGGCAAAATATACCCAATTCCTTTAACTGATCTTCATATGTCTTGGACTTAGGGTCTTCACTATCCTGGCTACCCTCTCCCAAACACCCTCTGATACATCAATGCTCTTTTTAAATTGCAGAACCCTGTCCTGAATAAGTTACTCCAGATGAGAATGAATGAGGGCAGAAAACAGTGGCACTATTAACTCTCTATTCTTGGAAGCTCTCAGTCTAAGATGGCACTAGCTTTTTTCTTGCCACAATCCACTGCTGACTCATATATTGAGCTTGTAGAAAATACTAGAAACCTTAGTTTGTTGTTTTATTTTTTCAGAACAACTGCTAACAATGCTTTCCTCACCTTACACTCGTGAAATTGATTATTTTTTTGTACTCATGACTTTAAATTTATCCCCATTGAGTTTGATCTCAATAGAATCAGTCCAATGCTCTCGCTATTAGGATCCTGACTCTGTCATGCGCTTAATTTTTTTTTTTTATTAGCTCCCCCTCTCAACCCTAGGTTTTCTGCAAACAGAGTCACAGGACATGGTTCCATTTCTTGGCTAGGCTTCTTTCTGGCTGGATGTCCTTGTGTAAGTCATTTAGTTTTTCTGAGGCCTATGTTCCTCATATATAAAATAAAGGTCCCTTATAGCTCTAAATCCATTGTTTATTTTTATACAGGCACACCAAAAGATTCTTACATTTTTCTCTAGATTCCATGCAGACCACCATCCTTCTACTTAACAGTGGTGATGGGGTGGGGGGTAGTAGTCATGATAGCTGTCTTCAAGGATATAAAGAGCTTTTCATAAAAGTGGCATTAGGCCTTCCTTCTTGGCATCAGAGGGCAGAATTAAGAGCAATAGGTGGAGATTTCAAAGAAGCAGATTGAGGCTTGATGCAAAGAAAATAATAACAATAATAATAATAGCTAATTTTATAGCATTTACCATGTGCCAGGCACTGTGACAAATTATTTGTAATTATCAGTTCAGTTGATCCTTATAACAACCTTGGGAGGTAGGTGCTAACATTATCCCCATTTTACAGATGAGGCAAACAGAGGTTAAGTGACTGGGCCAAAGTCACACAGCTGGTAAGTGTCTGAGGTTGGATTTGACCTCAGGTCTTCCTGATTCCAGGCCCTGGACTGTCCAGGGAGCCACCTAGTTGTTCCAGGTTTAAAACACACACACACACACACACACACACACACACACACACACGCACGTATATGTATATATGTACGTATATGTATGTGTGCATGCATGTGTATGTATCATGTATGTGTATATACATATACACACATGTCATAACAATTAGATCTACATGAAGGTGAAATGGACTGTTTTGGGAGGTAGTGGATTTTGCAGTCAGTATCAAGGATAGTGTAACTAGGACTTTGTTTTATGGTGCTAACTACTGGGGGGCACTTACTCCATGTGGCAGTTCTCTTGTACTGCAGTCACTGTAATTCTCTTACTCAGCCACAATCCCCAAGGATCCCATCATCATCAAGGCCCTCTTCCTGGGCCTCCCCTCTTACTACACTGGTAGGACAATGCCCAACCCTGATAGACGACCCATCTTCCACTAGGCTCTAGAGCCCTGAATGCCCAGGATCATTGGCACTGGCAGGTGCTGGCCTTTCCAGCAGCAGTGTCAAGGTGTACTTGGGAATCCATATCTCCCTTCCCACCTCCTGCATGGATTTGTCCCAGGGTGTGTAATTCCTAGCTACAGCCCTGCTAAGTTTCTCTTCAGTAGAGGTCATCGGGCAAAGGCTGGGTGATTGGCATGTGGCATGATGTAAGTTCTTGTTTAGGTATAGGTTGGATTAGATGACCTGTGATGTTCCTCCCAGCTCTGAAATTTTGAAATTCTGTTAGGACGACTTTATTCCAGACATGTCACCACATCAAACCTGACTTTAGGGATCAGTGACATTCTTGTCATGCTTCTCTGAGGAGATCCTAGGAGACTCCTTAGGCATCCTGACTGAGTGCTGGAGGCTGATTGTAATTGAGTAGAATCACAACTTGTAAGTTACCCAAAGAAATGTTACCTTATGTACAGCTGAGTAGCTCACAACTTTCCTCGCCTTAGTTATACTTTATCCTAGCTATCTTCCTCCCAAGTTTCATTGGCAACCCATCAACACACACCTTCTGTGCTGGCTACTTCTGCAGCTGGACAATTTCATTCATTTCATGACAGTTCTATTTCAGAGGGTGACATGTGCCAGATCTTGTTTCCAAATTAGAGAATGTAATATATATGGGATTTTATAGATCCCTATGTACTAGGCATACTAGGATTGTAATATACACACTATAATTCAATTCAGTTCAACTCAACAGATTTTTATTAAGTGAGTCTCTGTGCCAAGTGCTGAGGAGACAAAGATGGATATAACACAGATCTGCTTCCAAGGAGCTTATGATCTAAGGCAGGGGTTGGCAAAAGTCCACAGACAATGTGGTTTCTTAACCTTCATTAAGTGCTTTGGTGAACCACTGACCCTCCAAGAGTCAGTAGATAGATTTCAGGGGGTCTGTGAAGTTGGATGGGAAAATTTTTTGATAAATGTATTTCATGATAAGTGACTTACTTTGCAACCTTATGTATTTTATGCATTTAAAAATTTTATTCTGAGAAGAGGTTCCTAGACTTTACTAGATGGCTAAAGGGGTCCCCGACACAAAAAGTTAATAACTACTGAGATTCTCATGGGAAAGAGATGTCTCCATCTTTATGTATACCTCTATCATCTCTATCTCTCTATCATATATATATATATACACACACACACACACACACACACATATATACACATACATATATATATATATATATGTATATATATACACATACCCATATCCATCTCTGTATCTATATCTATCTATAGCCACACAAATCTCTATGGCCCCCAAAAGAGGGAATTACATGCAAAGGAGAGATCCAAGCAAAGCACTCAAAAACTTTGAAGAGATAATTTTCCCCTTGCAGGGTCACTGGATGCTTCAAAGAGATGATACTTGAGTTAGACCTTGAAGGAAAGGAAGGATTTCAAAAGTCAGGGAAGCAGAGAGAAGGAAATCTATTCCTATCATTAAGAGAGAATATGATTAAAAGTTCCTGGGGATGGGAATGGGGATGGAATAGTGGATGGAGAGTAATCTAGATCCCCTGGAATGCAGAGTCTGTGTAGTGTGAAATAAAACTAGAAAGGCAAACTGGAACCATACTTGGGAGGGTCTTGAATGGTGGGCATTGGGGAGCTACCATGAGGTTCTGAGAAGTGACATAATCTAAGTAATAAATTAGAATATAGCTTTTGCAGCACTGTCAGTTTTTTGTGGTATGCTTTTTTATTGTAATGCTTCCTAATGATTCATTCTATAATTATTTATTGAAATATTGAAGTTATTGAAATATTAGAATGCCAGGGGATCACAGGAATATTTGGACAGAAGATTTGAAATTGAGACTTCCAAGAAATCTTTGACTTATGATCTCCATGACCATGGAGCAGGTTTTTTTTTTTTAACATTAACACATGTGAAATTTTGTGTACGTGTCCAGAGTTTTAAATAATCCCCAACATTTGCACAGTACTTTAATTTTTCATAGTGCCCTCTATTGTCTCATTTCATTTTCATAATATCTCTGTCAATTAGTCATGGCAGATATTATTGATCTTGTTTTACAAATGAGAATATTAGAGTCATAGAGGTGCAGTAACTTGCTTCAGGTCACTGAACCAGGACCAGACCCTGGAGTAAACCTCTCAAAGCCCTGATTTTCCACTGCATGCCTAGTTCCTAGGCTTAAATTGGTGCCTAAATTATGGTTACAGAGTTTCTATGGAAAAGTTCTAAATAAATTTCAGATAAAGACCCAGTCTCCAACATTTAAAGGCCAAATCCCTCATCTCCTTCCAACCATGGAGTGGAGTGGAATATGGGAAGGGTTTCTTGGTGGGAAGAGAAAGTCAGAAGAAGCACATCACATGACCACCTCCTATTCCAGTATCACATTTTGGAGGGTGGTTCCTTCTCCTACCACAATAATACCCCAGAAATGCATGAGTCAATCGCCCACGCTATAGAGGTATATGTTGCAATTGGCACAAGAACCAGTGTTCCTAGAAGGGACCTTGGAAACTAACTTGTTCAACCCCTTTATTTTATAGATGAAGAAATTAAGGCCCGGAGAGGGAAAGAGATTTGCCTAAGGTCATACAGCTAGTAAAGAGAGCACCCAGAATTTAACTCTCTTTCAACTCTACTATACTGCTTCTCCTCTTTGTTTCCTGCCGGGACTCCCAGGAATTTTAATAGTGTGAGGGTAGGGAAAGGCACAGTGTTTAAGAGAGATCAGTCTAGGATATAGAGCTCATGCAATGTATTATCCTTCCTTCCTTCCTTTTCCTTCCTTCCTTCCTTCCTTCCTTCCTTCCTTCCTTCCTTCCTTCCTTCCTTCCTTCCTTCCTTCCTTCCTTCCTTCCTTCCTTCCTTCCTTCCTTCCTTCCTTTGCCTTCTTCCTCTTCCTCTCTTCTTCTCCCATCTCCTCTCCAATTCCTCTCTCTGTCTTCATTTTTCTCTCCCTACTCTTCCCTTCCATCCCACCTCCTTCCTTCTTTCTTATGACTTATTTGAGGGCAGATAAGTCTCTCCCTGGATGTGTAGCGGATACTTTTGTCTCCAGAGCAAATATCTTTTTATTGGTTTTTCAAAACATATCCTTAGCATCTTTAAATTGTTTATTTTGTTTAGACCCTACAGAGCTTTCTATGACTTATAAACATGCCATAAAATTGACGTTGTTGCTCAGCAATTCATACTTTCAGCACTAACCATTTGTCTCAGTTTACTTAAGAGAATTACCTTATAATTAATACTTATGATAATTTTTGTTACATGTGATATTCATTAGCTTTTAAAAAGCAATTACCACCTATAGACCTAATTGCTTTCTCTTTGAGATCTCAGAGTTTTAAAGATCCATTTGAGTCCCATTTTAAATTGTAGTGCAAAAAGGGAGGCAGTGTTGCACAGTGTTTAAAATTTCATTGTTATTTCAGTCTTGTCTGACTCTTTGTGACCCCATTTGGGGTTTTCTTGGCAGAGATACTGGAGTGGTTTAACATTTCCTTCTCCAGTTCATTTTACAAATGAGGAAACTGAGGCAAACAGGGTTAAATGACTCACCCAGGGTCACATAGCTAGTAAATGTCTGAGGCCAGATTTGAGCTCAGGAAGATGACTTTTCCTGACTCCAAGCCTGGCACTGTATATACTATGCCACCTGACTGCCCCCATTAAGAACTCTCATACACCACATGATCCTAGAAAAGCCACCAGCTACCTCTGGTGTTTAGAATACTAAACTGGAAATCAGGACACCTGGGTTCTATCATTGCCCTTTGCTAACAGTGTGATCTTGTGAGCTTCACAGAAGCTCAGTTTCCCTATCTGGAAATTGGAGAGGAGATGATTTCCAAGCCTTCTTCTTATTGTGGTACAGTGGCTTCCAATATTCACCATAGAATAGTCTATACACCATGCCGCAAATAACATCTTAAGTCAAACCTGTATAGCAACAGATGGGCTGCTACCTGAGTAGAAATAAATGACTTTTCCTTCAAACGCATCTAGCATTGCCTTTTGATATGGAAGGCCATCACCTCTGTTCTAATGAAGCAGCAGATAGATGAGGAGAATGACTTTATTATTTTCAAATTGAAGCCATATTTGAAAGTCTTTAATGAAAACTGCCCTCCATGCATGACCTTAACCTGGCAATTCTTATCAGTCCTTGAAACCTGGCTCATTAATTAAAATTGCCCTTGAAGGGAGATGTATCCAAAATGATGATCAGCTAGGGAAAATGGCCTAGTGAGGAATAGACTAGAATCTGGGAGAATGATTATGAGCTTACATCATTACACACCTGGATAATTAGAGTTCATATTGCTTTCTGGTGGCTTTCTTCAAGTCCCATATAAGCAAAAGAATCTTCAATTTCTTTTATACTGTGCTCATTTATGTCTAATTCTATAATAGTGTCTTGCCAAGAATAGCCATTTCTATGCATCTCTCTATGGGAAGGTGTATGTAAGCATTCTGTAGGCTGGCCCATGCCATCATCATCATCATCATCATTGTTTTTGATGCTATCCTATGCTCATATGGTGCTTGAAGTTTTGCAAGATGCTTTATCTTATTTTATCTTCAAATAATTCTGTATGGCAAGTCCTACAAATATCATTAACTCCCTCTTACAAATAAAGAAATTAAGGCACAGAGAGGTCAAGCGACTTGTCTATGGTCATGCAACTTGCAAATACCAGAGGAGAGAGAGTTTTATTCAGATGTTCTTGACTCCAGACTAGTGTTCTCTCCATCACACTGATGGGGGCCATGGGGAGGGGGAAGAGCTACCCTTTATAAAAGGGCAGAGAACCAGAGCAAGTTGTCTGCCAAAGCCATGGGCTAATTAAGCCTTTGCATTAATGTCTTGATCCCCAAGAATTTATTTGGCCTCTGAGGAATGATATTTTGTGAGCAGCTCCTGGAATGCAGTGCCAGGACTTCTCTGAGAAGCAACACCTCTTTGAGGGGTGGGTTGACTTCTGTGAGGGCTCATTGTGATCCTGTCTGTTCTTTTCAAGGTATCTTAACTGCTGAATTACACCAGTTATATGCATTCTTTATCCAACCCCTCCCTTCTGAGTGAGAGTATTTGTACTATCAGAGGATGGCTGATAATACCTCTCCTTGGTCCCTCAGCAGGAGTCTCTACCTACCTGACCTGGGTAGAGTAATTTAAAGCTATAGCCAACAAATGAAACCAAGATCATAGGCCACTGCAGGTTTTTCCTTTATTCCATATTTTTGGACATTAGTCAGAGCTCTGCTTTTAAGTCATAACTTAAAAGTTTGATTTCTATGGTGTTGAAACATGTGGTCATTTATTCAGTTGTAAGGCACCTTGGTATTAGCTGGAATCCTTTCTTTTATTGCCCAAACCCCTTCTAGAAATTGTCTTTCCCCAATCCCTCCTTGATCCACCCCACTTCATTTATTTTTCAAGAGGCTTAGGTTGTCTCTGAGACCCCTTCTGTATTCAGCAAGTGAAACCGAGCTATGTTTCCTGGCCTCAAGTTCATTGGTTCCCCACCCTCCCTGTGGGAGATCCAGTGGAGATATATATCTTAAATAATACTGCTTTATAGCCCCTCTAAATGCTCTCTTTTGGTTATTTCCAGTTTTGGGGATGATAAAATCGCATTTCCCTCTGAAATTTCAGTGCAGTCTCTGTATGCTCTATAAATACCAACCCATGAGGAAATCCATTAGGTAGTCAGCAGCTGACCTCAGAGAGAGAGGCTTTATGGCATCTGTATGGGTTATATTCCACAGAGCATCCTTTTGACAGGTCCTGCAGGTGGTGAATATAAATAGAGTCTGGTCAGCATGGATTATGAGGATGAGCTGAATGAATTGAGCCAGCATTCAATGAAAATGAGGAGCCTCAGTGAGAACAATCATGATAGTTATATAGTCATTAAGGTCTTCACACTGATTACCTCCTGACAGTCTTGTCAGGTAAAAAACACTAGTATTAATACTCCTATTTTATAGACGAGGAAATAGACTCTCAGAGGCTCTGCCCCCGAAGCCAATGCTCTTTCCTCTGTAAATTTTGTGAAGTACAAATTTTGTGAAGGGACTTGTCCAAGAGAAAAGAGCACCTGCTCTGGAGTCAGAAGCCCCGGGTTTTAATCCTTCCTTGGGTCCTTAGTGTATGTGTGACACTGGGCAAGTCACTTAGGTTTTCTGAAACTCAGAATAAGGGTGTTGGGCTAGACAGCCTCTGAGATCCCTTTAAGTTCTGGGTCTGTGATCCTGTGATCTGTGATTCATTACTACCTCCCTGGTTCATCTGGGTTCAAAACCTACCTCTGATACTTACCACCTGTTGAGCTTGAACACATTACCTTCAGTTTCCTCATCTTTAAAATGAGGGATAGGCTCTGAGGTCTCTTTCTGCTCTAGACCTATGATCCTATGACCTCACTGAGTCTTGATTTCCTCATCTTTAAAATGGAGGGTCTAGTTCCCTTTAGCCTATAAAGCCTACGATTCTACATTCACACACACACACACACACACACACACACACACACACACACACACACACAGTAAATGTAATGAGCAAAGTGTAAAAAATGAAACCAGTGAGTCATTTTGGTCCTTGGGGTCAAAGAGGTATAAGCTGTTGAAGATTGCCCGCTGCTTTTTTTGTTTGTTTTTTAGGTAATTGAGGTTATGTGATTTGCCCAGGGTCACACAGCTGGTAAGTGTCAAGTGTTTGGTCTGAGGCCAGTTTTTGAACTCAGGTCCTCCTGACTTCAGGGCCAGTGCTCTATCCACTGCATCACCTAGCTGCCCCTAGATTGCCAGCTGTTAAAGCTGATATTATCTTCCTTCAATGGCTGCAAGAGTTTAGAAGGGATGTATTGGTAAATGTTTAACAAACAGCTTTCTGAGGAAAAAAAAAGTACAGATGACATACTTTGAAATTTAATCTGCATTATTAGCATTTTCTGTATCACTTTCTTAAGCCTAGATAAGCAACAAAACACTAAATCAAACCCTGATTTGTAGTGTTCGCTAATTTCTGTAGTATAAAGGCTCACACTGGACATTTAACAATCAGCTTTCTCTAGCTGGTTTGAGCTCGCTCTGGCACACCCTTGTAAAATTATTTCCTCATCCTTCCTCAAACCCATAGTTGCCATTGCTAAGGTTCAGTTTCTCTTTAGGTCATTCTGTACTCCCGGATTCCATTGCATTCAATAGAATCTTTCTGAAAGAGAGAGAATGTCTGGTTACTTCTATATTAGCAAAATCAGCAGTAGCACCGCTGCTATTACCAGTAGCCAGATTCTACCAGTTGATTGTAGATCCTCTTTAAGGAGCAGCTATGTAAGAAGATGCTGCCTGAGAGTATGTCTATACTCAGCAAAATGCTGATCAGCTACCATGCTTTGCTTTCAGTTTGTTCTAGTCTTCTTTGGTGCTCCTTACACCACTGGCATGTTTTTTTTTTTTAAATTCTCCCTTGACTTGGCTTTTGCTCTTGCCTGTGGAATCCATTGTATCCAAGTCATAAATCTTTAGTTCTTTATTTCTGTGACAATTTTTCTCTCTCTGACTCTGATATTTGTGACCTTCAGTTTTGTACATTGAACTCTACTTATTCTTGTTCCTGTCACCCAGTAGCCCTCCTACCCCCATCCCTTGAAATATATAATGACTGCCTCTCTTTTTTCTGACTTCTGCTACAATCATATAAGATTGTAATATGTGGAGCTAGAAACAACATTAAAGATGAGCAGACCCAATGAGCAGAACCAGGAGAACACTGTACACAGTAACAGCCACCTTGTATGATGACTGACTTTGATAGACTTGGCTTTTCTCAGCAATGCAAGGATCTAAGACAATTTCTAAAGACTCATGATAGAAAATGCTATCCACATCCAGAGAAAGAACTATGGAGTCTGAATGCAGATGGAAGCATACTATTTGTTCACCTTTTCTTTTGTTGTTTTGTTTTTATTTCTTCTTTCTTGTGGTTCTTCCCATTAATTCTAAGTCTTCTATACATCATGGCTAATGTGAAAATGTGCTTAATGTGTAGAGCCTATATCAGATTACATGTCGTCTTGGGAAGGGGGAAGAGAGAGAAAGGTAGAAAATTTGGAACTCAAGATTTTATGGAAGTGAATGTTGAAAACTAAAAATAAATAAATTATATTTTAAAAGCAAGTTGAGCAGACCAACTTCTACCTTTGAAAGGTGAGGAAACTGAGGACCAAAAAGAGGGCGAATGAATGACATGCTGTCCAAGGTCAAACAGCTTTTAAGTGGAAGAACTGGTATTCAAATGCAAAGTTCCTGATTTCATATCTAGTGCTTCTTGTGGTTCAGTCATGTCCAAGTCTTCATGACCCCATTTGGGGTTATCTTGGGAAAAGTATTGGCATGGTTTGCCATTTCCTTCTCCAGCTCATTTTACAGATGAGGAAACTGAGGAAAATAGGGTTAAGTGACTTATCCAGGGTCACATAGCTAGTAAGTATCTGAGGCCAGATCTGAACTCATGAAGATGAGTCTTTTTGACTCCAGGCTGGCATTCTATCCACTGTGTCACCTAACTGCCTTCATAACCAGTGTTCTTTCTGTCAAATCAGTGCCTTTTCGATTGTTTCCTAGCTTATTTGAGTGACTGGATTTGACAGAATCTGATGCTTTTTATGTGGGTGATTATTTTTTTGGGGGGAAGGAGGAAAAATTCAGCTTCAGTGGTATTTTTGTAAAAATGTAGTTTTACTTTGCCAGTGAATTTGAGCCTTGTGAGACATGGCATCACATGTTCAAAATTGTCTGAAATGACACAAAAATTGGACACAAGGACACCCAGAAAGCTTCATGTTATAACAGGAAAATTCACCCATCAAAGAAAGACCTTGTGATGATGATGTTCCTGGTTTTGGATTGATTAATTAGATTTTCTACCTAGGTCACCTTTTCAGCCTTGCCCTTGTTAAATAAAAATCTGTTTTCACAAGGATATTGTGTTCCCAAACTCATTATTGCAAAGACTAGTGGGAAAAAAACGAATAAAACTGGAGAGAATCCAGAGAAGGGTAATTAATATGGTCAGGGGATGTCCCTTAGGAACCACACATCCATATCAATCAAATAATTAGTGATGGCTTATCGTATCACAAGATGTCTTCTTCTCTGTAGACTAAACACTGTGGTTTATTCTCATGTGGCATCATGTCATGTCACTCACCATCTTCTTTCTCTGGACCATCTATAGCTTGTCAATATCCTTCCTAGAATGTCACAGATATGATCTGACCAGGGCAGAATAAAGGGGCATTATCATCTCCCTGTTCTGGATTTCATATTTCGGTTAATGAAGCTTTAAATCACATTAGCTTTTTTGGCAGCCCTATCATGTTGATGACTTGCAACCTCCTGAAATGCCCAAGTGTCTCTTGTCACATCTCCTCTATCCTAAACTTGTACAATTGAATTTTTGAGCCCAAAGACAAACTTTACATTTATTCTTATGGAATTTCAGCTTATCAATTTCAAATCATGAGACAACTTGCTTTAGTGGATAGACAGCTGGCCTTGAAGTCAGGAAGAAGCCTGCCTCTGACACATACTGGCTATGTGACCCTGGGCAAATCACTTAACTCCTCAGTACGCCAAGCAATTCTTTAAGAGTATAAATTGCAGATCCCATGCGGATCTGCTAGAGGGAGTTTTCACATTGGGAGTTTCCCGTAGCAATAAAATAAAAGATTTAGTTTTTTTTTTTAAGCCCCAATGGCATTTTGGACCCTGCATTCCCACTATCACCATCTCTGCTGCTGCTGCTGTCTCCAATCCGTTATCAGGCTATAAGTAAAAATCATGCTGGACTCTGGGTTCAAGGTAGAACATTTAAGAGTCAACTTGCATTTGGTCATAAATTGCCTCAAACTGCTAAAAAAATAGTTTTGATCCAGAAATTTAAATATGAAGACATGGAGATGTTTTGGGTCCTAGATTCTGTCATCCCAGGTTTTAGCCTATTTATTCTGCATTGTTTTTGCTTACTTGTTGTTTTTTTTCTTTTATTTTTGTTAAGAGGCATAATTAAGAGGATTATTTCCCAATTGAAGCTTTTTAGGTGCACGTGAGGTCTGTGATACCTCTGTTAAGTGTTGGAGTTTGGAGAAAAAATTCTATTTAGTTCTATAATTAATTAGTTAGTAGGCTGGGTTCTATGGTTGATTAATAGAACATTTCCCTGGATTCTGACACCTTTCCTATTATGGATTGTCCTGAAAATCACTTATCAGTGGACTTCTCAACTTGAAGAAAACAAAAGTAAACAAACTTGGGTTTTTGAGCAAATGGTTCCTTGTCTAGATATGAGTTTCTTTCTTTTCCAGGATGGGTTAGTAAGACCTGTGGTTTCAGGGAATGTGGCCAATTAACGTAAGAGAAATTTATGAGACTACTTATAACCCCTTAAGTCTGGACTCTATGGAATGAGCCAGAGGAAGGAAACTTAGGGATCTGGAGTGAGCTGAATACTGAACTGGGAATTAGAAGCCAGGTCATCATTCTAGCTCCATTGCCAACCATGTAAGTATGAACTAGTTGCTTCACTCAGCTATGCCTCAGTTTCTTTAACTGAAAAATGGAAAAAATCACACTATTTCCATCTAACATTATGTCCCTCAACAGTCATAAGAATGTTGAAAACTCTAAAAGCTTTTTGGAAGAAAGCTAATACTTATAGGTATGCCTTTTTCAGTGTTGTAATTTGTTCTATGAAAAGAAAAATCTTTTAGGGAGGAACAAATTTGAACAGATTACAGCCATCACAGTCTGAAGTAGATATAGCTAAATAAGCAAGGTCACTAGAGGGGAATGGGGGTAGGGGTGAAAACTCAACTATACCCATCTCAGTTGGTGGTCTAAAAACATTACAGCGAGATTTAGGAAGTTAGCATAGAGAATTGACAAGGCGGTATCTTTAGAGGCATTATTTTTAAATGAAGCTGGCTGGGCTAGCATTATATAGGGCATGTCCGTATACCTATAGAGCTGTAATGAGGAGTTTTTGTACCCAGGACAAATTTAGTTGTAGAGGTCCAAGATGAGAGGCGGGTAGCTCATCACACAGAGTGTCCAGCTTTCACCATCCCCACAACCCAAGGGGTTGATGGGAGAAGGTAGGCTCTTCCTATCTAGAAGAAGAGCATTATGGGAACACGGCCCCAGAAGTTCATGGCTTTAAGATGGTTGTGGTGCTAGAACATTGGTCATCATGGAAAGGAAGCACATTCCCAGATGTTGATTCTTAGGTCAAAGTCCCATTCACCCTGTGTTAGTTATGGATTTGTCTACTGCAAAGGGCCTGTATTTGAAGGACTGTGCTTGAAGGTCAACGGACAAAACTGAGGGTTACAAATGTCAGAGTCAGAGAGAGAAAAGTTGTCACAGAAATGAAGAACTAAAGATTTAGTACTTGGATACAATGGACTCTGTAGACAAGGGCAAAAGCCAAGTCAAGAGAGAAATGTCAGGAGCCCCAAAGAAGACTAGAACAAGGGCAATTGCCCTCCATTTCCACCTATTATTCCGTAGTTAAGCTGCCTTGGAATGATTCAAACAATATCTCTGAGAATTCTCTCTTGTCAAGAAGACTTTTTGGTTGCCCAATATCTATGTTAGAGAAATTAGAAGAAATAATGAGGATAGGTTTTCACCAACCCATCTACCTATGATGACAAGAACAAGAATTTTTTGATGGACTGGACTTAAGTGTGTGTGTGTGTGTGTGTCTAATGGTAGCCATTTCTAGGGTGGGGGTAGGAAAGAAATAAAAGGAAAAAAAAAGAAATGTACATAATAACTTTATTATGTATTTAAAAGAAATAGCAAGTTGTATCTAAGATACAGCTTTCTATTGTGAGACAAACAGATGCTGGCAGGCTCACATAGGACTTACATGGCTGTGACCATTAGCAGTTTCTGGATAGATGGAACTGATCCAGACCAAGATTGTAACCCCACTCATAGTATGCATGTCTTTCCTCACTCACATCCTGACTTCTTCTTTCTACCTTTTCTTTTCCCCACCCTTTTTCTTTACTCTCTCCCATTCTTTCTCCACATGGCTCTTTTTTGCTATATTCCCCCGACCTATGGCTTAAGTCTTCCAGTTGTACAATACCCACAATGAAAAAAAAAAACCACCCAGAGCTTAAAAGGTTGCTGACTCCTATAGCTTTTAAGAGCTATTTCAGGTATTTTTCCTGCTGCCATCTCCAGGAGCTGATAATATCTGGTCTTATTGTCCTACTATTGTATGCCTACTCTATGTTTCTGGCCTATAGCCATCTTGGGAAAAAGGTGACTAGAGAAGTAATCTTCTAAGTAGGGTCACTTTTTTAAAAGGTAACCTGCTGCTATAATTGATTAGAGTTGAAAGTGTTGCTGATGGTTCCCAAGGAAAGGCTCATAGGTCTCATTGTCTGCTCTATCTGAACAGAAATAAGATCATCTAGGTAATCCATCTATTTAGGGGGGTCTATTTTAGTTTCAGCATTATAATGTTACTATAAAAAATGTTACTATAGTGGTAACCGTAGTAGAGAGGATTCTGGTACCATCCTTAGGACCAAGGGCAACAGCTGCTACCTCACAAGGCAGCAATCTTGCCTTCTTGGATGTAGCATTTTTTTGTGTTAAAACAAATTAAATTGTCAAGTGTGGGAGATAGTTGGGAATTGGAAGCCAATTATCTAGTGATTTTCTGGTGAAGGTTTAACAACTAACTCTCCAGGGGAAAAAAAAAATGCAATGGATAGAGCACCATTGGCCCTGGAATCAGGAGGACCCAAATTCAAATGTAGCCTCAGTTACTTACTAGCTGTGTGACCCTGGGCAAGTCACTTAACCCCGATTGCCTCCAAAAGACCGAAAGAAAACAGAACAAAATGTATATACTTTCAACTTTAATCTGCATTATTAACATCTGCTCCATCACTTTCTTAAGTCTAGAAAACAAAACAATAAATGTAGCCCTGATGTGTAGCATTTGCTGATTTCTGAGGTGGAGATGCTTACACTGAAAACTTAATGGTTGGCTCTTTGCAGACAGTTAGCTTTGATTCCAGCATACCACTGTCAGATTTTAATATGGTAAAGTGGGAAGGAGTCAGAAAGCCTGAGTTCAAGCCTTGCCGCTGATAAAATAAAATAAGAAAAACCCTATGTGACTTTGGATAAGTTGTCTAACCTCTAGATGACTCAGTTCCCTTTTCTTTAAAACGGGGATTATAATGCTTTCATTATCTGCCTCAGAACTTTTTAAACCTTAAAATACTGGATAGATATGAGTTCTAATCACTGACTTTCAGAGTTGGACGTGCTTTCAATGGACACGTATTTTATATATATACAAAATCCCCTCTTCATTACAATAAAGTACACATTTATGCTTTAAGATCTCGATCCAGAGAAAGAACTGATAAATAGAAGTATGTATAGAATGATTTTACATATATCTAGATATCTATATACACAAATGTATACATACATGTATACGTGTGTGTGTGTGTGTGTGTGTGTGTGTGTGTGTGTGTGTGTGTGTGTAATGGTAGTCACCTCTAGGGTGGAGGTGGGGGGAGGGAAGAAAAAAGGAAAAAAAAGAAATGTGTATAATAACTTTATTATATATTTAAAAGAAATAGCAAGTTGTGCATAATAGATTTGCAGTTTCACATGCAATCATTTTTTAAATTATATGTTATGGAAATGCTTATTTTATTCCATAAATAAAAAATTAGACAAAAATAATAAAAAAAAAAAGGATTTATTCTGAGGGGGACGCCTCTACCTCCCTTGGCAACCTGTTTTATTTTTGGATAGCTCTAATCATTAGAAAAAATTTTCTTACATACGCCTAAATTTTCCACTTTGTAACTTCTGTCAAGTATGTTTAGTTTTATCCTCTGGGGCCAGATACAACCAGTTTAATCCCTCTTCCACATGACAGCCTTTCAGATGCTTGAAGGCAGCTGTTCTGTTCCCCAGTCTTCTCTTTTCCAGGCTAACTACTCCCAGCTTCTTCAATTTATCGTCACATAGGAAAGGCCTGAAGCCCTTCACACTTCTGGTTCTTTTCTGTACAGTCTCCAGTTTACCAATCTTTCCTAAAATGAGGTGCCTAGGACTGAATTCAACTCTGCAGAAATGGTTTGACTGGGGCAAAGGACAATGAGTAGGACTCACTTCCTTATTCCTAGAAGTTATGTCTCCTAATGAAGTCTAAAATTGCATAGATTTTTTTTTAGCCATAATTTGGTATTGTTGACTTATACTGATCTTGTAGTGAAATTATAAGCTCCAGATGTTTTAAAAATAGATTTTTATCGATTTTTTTTTACATTGTCCACATATGTATACAGGGTGTCCCAAAAGTCTTAGTGCATTTTAGGCTTATAAAGCTAAAAATGTACTAAGATTTTTGGGACAATTTGTATAAGAATTGAACAGTTTGATCTCCCTGCCTTGTCAATTATCATAATCCTGTCTACCCTGAGGAATAATCTTATACCTTCTTTGATCCCTCCAGCATAGCTCAACAAGCTTTTGTTGTTTTTGGCTTTCCTCAGCAACTTCAGGTCATTCTGTGCTTTGATATTCCTGATATAATTTTTAACAGTATTGGTTCACACTTTTGTATTGATCCTGTTACCCACCCTTGCTTCAATTCAATCCAATTCAGTTTAATTCAATTCAATAGGTATTTACTGAACAATTACTATGTGCCAGGCACTGTGCTAGGGTTTAAAAGACTACATAGAGCTAATAGTCAAACTCATGGGATCTACTGAGATATGAGAAAGAGATAGTGTAGGGAGAGAAAAGAAAAGAGAAAAAGGTATGGTATACTTACTCAAAAGAGGTGAAACATGGATACTGGTCCTTCAAAAGGGAATCAGAAGGATCAGACCAGCGGAAGGAGAACCAGGAAAAAGCTATGTCAGGACCACTTAGGGAGGAGAGAGGATCCAGGAGGAGGGAGTAGTCAATAGAGTCAGATGCTTCAGAGAGGTCAAGAAAGATGAAGATAGCTAAAAATGCCATTGGGTTGGACAATTAAGAGGTCATGGAGAACTTGAAGAGAGCAGCTTCAGTTGTATGGCATGTTCAGAAAACCAGAGTGGACCCATGGCATCAGATGCTAATGGTGGTGGTACTCAACCATAGAATAGGGGAACACCAAAGAATCCCAGAGTGTGAGGAACCATCTGTTACCCACTTCCCATTCTCCTCTTATTGCTATTTACCCTTAAGGAGAGGAGTACTTAATTGTCCAAGATTAAAAAAGGAGTTTGGAAATTAATGAGAGGCAATACATGTAGATAACTTTTTCTTTAAAAAATTAAAAAAATATATTTTCAGTTCCAAATTTTCTCCCTCCCTTCATACCTCTACCACTCATTAAGAAGACAAGGAATATGATCCCATATACATTGGAAAAATATTTCCACATTAGTTATATATTAGTTATATTGTGGGAAAAATCAAGAAAAATAAAGAGGAAAAAAATGCTTCAATTTGCACTCAGAGTCCATTAGTTTTTTTTCCGGAGGTAGACAGAATTTTTCATCATGAGTGCTTTGGAATAGCAGTCGATCATTGTATTGATGTTGTTATGTATAGACATAGATAGAGTTGTTAAGTCTTTCACAACTGCTTATCATTACAGTATTTCTGTTACTATGTACAATGTTCTGGTTTTGCTCACTTTACTTCCTATCAGTTAATATGTCTTCCCAGGTTTTTCTAAAACTATCCCCTTTATCATTTTTATAGCACAATAGTATTCCATCACAATCATATACCATAATTTGTTCAGTTGTTACTATCACAAAAAGAACTGTTATAAATATTTTTGTACATTTGGGTCCTTTTCTTTTTTTTTTTTAATCTTTTTGGTGTACAGACCCAGTAGCAGTATTGCTGGGTCAAAAGCTATGCACATTTTTATAGCCCTTTGGGCATACTTGTAAATTGTTCTCCAGAATGGTTGTACCATCTTGCAACTCAACCAACAATGCATTAGTGTCCCTATTTTTTTTCACATTCCCTCCAGGACTTGGTATTTTCCTTTCCTATCAGGTTAGCTCATTTAGTAGTGTGAGGTAGTGTCTCAGAGTTGCTTTAATTTGCATTTCTCTAATTATTAGTGATTTGGAACATTTCTTCATATAGCTATTGATAGCTTTGATTTCTTTTTCTGAAAACTGCCTGTTCATATCCTTAGACTATTCATCAATTGGGGCATAGCTCTTTTATAAATTTGACACAGTTCTGTATATGTTTGAGAAGTGAGGCCCTTATCAGAGAAACTTAGGTAACTTTTTCTAGTTTAGCTGTGAAAGAGAAAAGATATAGAGGGTGATAACTTGAAGGGATGGTTTATCTTGTGTATACTTCAGGTACCTCGTTTTTTCTCCACTTGTCAATCTGAAGTGGTAGGAGCAGCAGCTTGTAATAGTGATAATAATACTGTACTAAAAGTCAGGAGACCTTGGTTTGAGTCCTAATTCCAACACGTACTAGATATATGGTCATGGGCAAGTCGCTAACCCCATGTAAGCCTCAGTTTTCTCATTGTAAAACTGGGATAATAATTTTGGCATTAGAGCACTGTGTACATGAATTATTATTACATCCCTTGTGATATTTCTTTAATTGTTGGATTAAACATTTATTGAATATAAGTTCAATGTAAATTGAACATTCATGCGGTTTAACCTTCTAAGCATTCACATCTCAGCTCAACAACTAGATTCTAAGCTACTTGAAAGCAGGGACTGTTTTTGCCAGGCCTGGAGTCAGGAAGACCTGAACTCAAATTTGACCTCAGACACTTACAAGCTGTGTGACCCTGAGCAAGTCACTTAACCCTGTTTGCCTCAGTTTTTTTCATCTGTAAAATGAGCTGGAGAAGGAAATGGCAAGTATCTTTGCCAAGAAAACCCAAAATGGAGTCATTTAGAGTTGGATCCACCTGAAACGACTCAATGACAACAATAACACCTACTACAGAGCCTGACGGAGTACCTTGCACATAATACTTGTTGACAGTGGCAGGAGGCTATCTTGAAAAATTTGTCTGCTACTCCTAGGGGCCGGACTGCTCACTAGTAGCTTATAGGAGAAGATGGTAGAACCATGACATCAAGTTCTTATGGTAGGCACGCTAACCAATAGAATAGAGAAGCAGGCAAAGACCCAGGATCTCAGGAGATATGTGAGGAGCCCTCTGGAGCCTACATCCCATTTCCTCCCCAGTGAGGAAATTAGGTTCCCAAATTAGGTGGAGGAGTTGGAAGTAGAAACATTTATTTAGTGGGAGGAGGGATGTGAAGGGGAAAGAAGAAATTTTAGTTCTTTTCTTGGATGCCACCCAAAGCAGCCCACATTTTGGAAATGTTATTCCTTTTATTGCTTACTTTGTTTCTATGCTATTTGAAGGTGTTCTTAAAAACTAGATGGCTGTCTACTATGACTTTGCTAGCCTAAGAATCTGCCAAGTGGGACTGAGAAAGAGAAATTTAATTCTAAAAAAGAATAGGGACATTTTCCTCAGCTTAATCTAAGGTGGGAATAGAACTGGAAGAATGTTTGTTATTAATAATTTTCCAGTGGGCAAATGCATAAATAAGTGATTAGATCATCCTCCTAGAATTTTTCCTTTTGAGCCCAGAGAAATAGAAAGAGTGATAATAGAATGCTATAGAAAGAGTGAAGATAAGTCACAATGCCATGTGGTATGGGGTGGGGAGATTGCAGTTGTTTTTTGCCTGAGAGCACCTTGATGCTGAGGTTTGAGGCTGTTAGCTGAGGCTTCTTTCATGGGTTACATAGATTTAGAGCCAGAAGGGACCTTAGTGGCCATCTAACCCAATCTTTTCATAAACGGCTTGCCTAAGGTCACATCAGGAGTGGCTGAGCTGGGATATGAACTCAGCTCTTCCAACTTGAAACCATCAAAGAAGCTAGGGGCTAGCCATGATGGGATTTGCAATCTCTTGGTATAAACACCCTACTGGTCCCCGTTCTTGTGGGCTCCAATATACTTCACACTTGGGGGCTTTTCATATGTCATGGGAAATAACCACAAAATCCTCTCTGAGGCACTCTGACTAGAACTCCCTTGGAACATCCATGTTACTGAGCTGGGCTATGAGTGTTCTGGATCAGTACTGAAGTGTTTCGTTTTGAGATGAAAAATTAATACTCTTATTGAGCCCTAAGCCAGAGAACGTCAGTCAATCAACAAACATTAAGTAAGCATGTTTCAGGCATCATGCCGAGCTGCTCACTTGGTAGACTTGGACAGTAAAGACAACTTCCATTGACTTTGTCTTTCTCCTTTCTCCAGGACATTTGCTGTGGAACTCTCTCTGGGACTTCATAAGGGGGGATGGGAGATGGGTTCCTCTCCCCCTTTGCCAGCCATGGTAGGTGCTTGCACGTGGAAGTGATCGTATATACTCCACCTAGGAGAGCCTGGTCCTTGGGCCTCTGGCTACCTCTTCCATGTATATTTCTTCCCCTGAGTATGAATGTCTGAAGGACAATCTGGAGAAGACATTTATAGCATTGGAGGCCACCTTGTAAGTTTCAGACTTTAGGAGCTTTCTTGCTGTCACAGTTGGAATTGGCTGGAAACAAGAACTGATTGGACTTTCTACAAGTCTACCCTTCTCAGGGAAAATGATCATAAAGGGAAAATGAACCCAAGCCTTGGCCTGGCTTTCCAAAAGATATGCACCTTGATGGAGTTGTTTGAATAGTGCAAAGATAAGATGAAAATGAAATGTCTATTCAACAGTCCCATAAACACTTCACATCTTAGTGATTTAAGTATCAACCACTTAAAAGAGCATAATAGGAGCTACAGGATACTGTGTTACGTTTAAGTGTTTGTCAATATGTTCTATCAAATCTTTTGTGTTTCTAGTATTTCCTTCAATGGAGGAGGAAATAAATAGCTTTCCTATACCTGATCTACCTTGTGTATCGAGTACCTTTCTGTGTACCTTTTTGCAGGGGAGCTCTTAGATATAAACCAAACCTAAACTTTAAGTAATTTTCTTTGGGTCTTCAGGATGGGAAAATAAAGAACAAGAGAGTTGGAGAAAAGACTCTGACTTCTCTTTAGAGACAAGACTTCCTTAGGACTGAATCTGGGCAGCTAGGTGGTACATTGGGTAGAGTACTGGGCCTGGAGTTAGGAATTTAAATCTATCCTCAAATATTTACTAGCTGTGTGACCCTGGCCAAGTCATTTAACCCTTATCTGTAAAATGAGCTGGAGAAGGAAATGGCAAACCACTCCAGTATATTTGCCAAGAAAACCCAAAAAAGGTGTCATGAAGAGTTGAACATGACTGAAATGATTAAACAACAACAGGACTGAACTTTGGCCAACAGGTCTTTTAGTAGATAAGGAGGAGTGTCCAACATGGTTGTGGGTCTATTATTATTTTATACCCACACACATATACATATATATACATATACATATACATATACATATACATATACATATACATATACATATACATATACATATACATATACATATACATATACATATACATATACATATACACATACACCCACGGACCTTATAGACATATAAATATATGCATATAGCTGCACTTAGCATCTATATTTGTTTATAATATAGCTACATACATATTCATTTGTCTATGTGTATGACCTTTCCTAGTGACTGGATGATCTGTGTTCAATTCTCACTGACCAATGACCCTTTGAATCATAACTTCTGTCAGATATTCTCCCTCTAAAGGTCTGCTAACAGTGTGTCAAAACACAGCTCAACAAAGACAACGGCAGAGCAGGTTGTGTACATCTCTTTCTGTCTGTTTCTGTCTCTCTGTCTCTGTCTCTCCCTCTGTCTCTCTCTGTCTCTCTCTTTCTGTCTCTGTCTCTCTGTCTGTCTCTCTCTCCGTCTGTCTCTGTCTCTCTGCCTCTCTCTGTCTTTCTCTTTCTCTCTCTCTGTCTCTCTTTCTGTCTCTCTGTCTAATCAAGAAAACACTTGGGGAGAGATCATTTTCCCAGGGCATGTGCAAACATCCTAACATGTTTGTCCCAGCTGACCGGCAGATGCTTTCAGGAGAACTCCTATGGATCATTACCCCCTTGTCCAACCTCTTGGCTGCTGCAGAATTGGGGGAGGAGGGAAAAGAATTTAAAGGAAACACCTTTGGAAAAGCATTAACCCTGTCAGGCCTCTAGAATCTAGACATCTGGTCACCCATTCCTGGTGGATTCTAGAGGAAGGCAGGGGCAGGTGCTGATCATTAGATCATCTAGCCCAGCCCTGATAAGAGCTCTACCAGCTCCCTTTGAATCTAGATTATTGTTAACAAATACTAATTAATCATTTCTCTGATGTCCCCAGTGTGTTGGGCAGGATTCAGTTCTCTTGAAAAATAAACATAAAATTCTGCCACACTTTAGCTGGTCCTCCACATTCACATTTTAGAGATGAGCACATCGAGAAGCAGACCAGCCACCATCCTAATTCCTAACTTGCCTTGTACTATTTTGTTTTCAATGGAAATTTACTCTTAGCCTCAGTTCTTTTCGATTCAGTCTAGTTTCATTCAGGGTAAGGGAATTGGGGTGAGGTATGTAGGCATGCAGAGAATGCCTCAGCCATCCTGACTTTCTACCCAGTACTGTTGAGGAACATTATCGGGAATTATAACTAAATAAACATACTATTCAGGTTAGCGTACAGAGGAGTGTTGGGCTGAGGGCAGAGTTGTAACTAGGGAAGGGACCTTATCCCAGGCACCTGGGGGCACAGGGGGAAGGGTCACTTCTTTGAGGGTCACTTCTCTCTTGTTGTCCCTGTGCTTTGCCCTTCACTCAGCCTGTGCTTTGCTCTTAGGTAAAGGTGGGCCCTCAGAGAGGGGAAGGGAGTGGGGTTATGCCACAGGCAGAAGTTGCAGGAGGAGTGAAAGGGGGTAGGTTGCCCTCTTTCCCCATAGTGACTGCTCTCTATGCACCGCCCCCCTCTATTTTCACTATAGTTGGGTAAAGTAGGTGAGGAGTCATGTTAGTCCATAGGAGTCACAGTAGATGGAGGACAGAAAAATCTGAGTTCAAATCCTATTCTTATTATCTATCACTTATTAGCTGTGTGACTCTGGGCAAGCCATTTTACCTCTTTCGGTATTAGTTTCCTTATCTGTAAAATGGGGATAGTAATAACACCTACCTTCTAGAATTGTGAGGGTTAAATGAGACTGGATATGTAATCTGCTTTTTAAAATCTTAAATCTCTATATAAACTCTATTATATAATATATAATATATATTCCAGTCTCTCAAATGTGGAAACTAATGCTTAGAGAGGGACATTTGCCCAAGGTCATGCGTCAGATGGATGGTGTAGTCAGGCCTAGAAACTGAGGCTCCTGACTCCTAGTCCAATACCCTCTCCCCCAAATCATTCTGCCTTTCTTTTGAGGGCTTTCTCTGTCATTCCTTTGTACCTTCGGGCTTAGGAGAGAAAGCTCAGGCCTGCTCTGCCTGCCTGGAATAGGTTAAATAAATCCGTGTTGGCTTTTTTACCTCTGCTCCTTTCCCAGCCCCCTTCTCAGCCATGAGATAGGAGCAAGTTCATTTTTAGATTTAGAATTTGCTGCTGATTTGTGCCTCTGCCTTGTGAACAGATTTTGAGGAGGAAGCTAGAATCAGGCAGCTGAGTGAGCAGAATGGAATGATGTGGGCCCCTCCGTTGAAAATTCACATGCAAATTGTCAAGAGCCTTGTGTTTTTTGTATTTTTTTTTTTTTTGGTTTTTGCTGTTTGCCTCCCCTCACAGTGGAAGAACAATAATTTAGAAGTTCTTTGTATTGCTTACCCTCAAGTGGATTTGGCAGTTTTTCATTTTCTGGGCACATTTATAAGAATCTTTTTTTCCTCAGCCATCACTCTAATCATAATCTCTAACCACATCCCCACTCCCATTCCCATGGAACCTGTTAACCATCAGGACAAGTTAACCTCCATTTTGATGCATCTCACTGATAAAGGCAAACAGATATTTGGTATTATTATTCTTGATGATGATGATGATGATGATGATGATGATGAAAACATAAAAGGATTGCAAAGCACGCTGTAAGTATTATCTCATTTTCATCCTCACAACAATCCTGGGAAATAGGTGCTTTTATAATCACTATTTTACAGCTGCAGAAACTGAGTCAGATGGAGGTTATGTGACTTACAAGAAGGTCATGCCTTTGAAGGAGGGTTCATGCAATAAAACAGCTAAAAAAATTAAAATGTTTGACAGTAATTGTCCATGGATTGAGATGAGAAACATTCTCAGGATTAGAAAATACTGGGGCTAGCACAGATCTCAAGATCAACAATTAAATTTAACTCAACAGTCCTCGGATCCCTTTGGACAACAGGGTGAAAAGCACATTTTGTTAATCTAAAATCAGGCACATATACATCAGAAAACAACAAAATAAAAATGGAAATATTTAAAAGTGTTCCGAAAGTTAAAGATTCCTCTATCACTGGTAACTTTCAAGTAATCAATGTTTTTCTAAAGGAAATTTCTGTTCAGATATGGATTGGAGTAGATGGCTTCAAAGGGTTTTATTTCCAACTCCAAGATTCTGTGGTTCTATGAGATAAAATAACCACCCCCCACCACTACTCTCTCTCTGCCAAGTTAGGAGCTTATGTATGAGGTTGACCCACATCAAAAATTATCCCATGATCACATGTTTTCTCTTCTTATTATCTCCTCCTTTTTTCCTTCCTCTCCCCTTTTGGTCAATCTAGTCACTGGTGGCCCTTTTCCTCTGAGATGAACAGTTCAAGGTAGCTCTTTCCTCTTGATTGCCTTTTCCTTTTAAGAAATCTAATGAATTATTATTTTTATCTTTGTATTTCTGCATCATTATGGAGTTAATCTATCACACTGGGATCAGTTAGGACAGCAGCATCAGTGTGAATTCACTAATACTAAGGATTGATTAGGGGCAGCTAATTAGGTGCTACAGTGGATAGAGTGCCAGGCCTGGAGTCAGGAAGTCTTGTGTTCAGATCTGGCGTCAGACATTTACTAGCTTTGTGACCCAGGGCAAGTCACTTAACCCTGTTGTCTCAGTTTTTTCATCTATAAAATAAACCACAGAAGGAAATGGCAAGCCACTCTAATATATTTGCCAAGAAAAACCCAAATGAGGTCACAAAGAGTCAGACATGACTGAAAATGACTAAACAATAACAGTGAGCATTTGTTAATAAAGAATTATTAATAAAGAACTAAACATTTTGGTCAGAATTTTACCTTGGGAAGATTATTTTGGTTGCTGAGTGGTGGATGATTAATCATCTAGGAGAGAGGCCAGGAGCAGAAAGATCAACTGGGAGGCTATTGTAATAAATAATCTAGGATAGAGTTGATGAGGGCCTGAACCAGGGTGAATGTGGTATAATTGGAGAAAAAGAGAGAGATGCAAGAGATGTTGGGAATGTAGAACTGCCAAGACTTGACAACTGTTTGTCTATGGGTATGTGTGTGAAGTGACTATGGGAGGTGACAGGGAAGTCAGAGATGATTTTGATGTCATAAAAGTGAGTGACGTGGAGAATGGTGTCACCCTCAACCAAAACAGGGAAGTTTGAAGGAGGGTCTGGCTTACAAAGGAAGGTGAGTTCTATTTTGAATATGTTGAATTTGAGCTGCCAATGGGACATTGAGATAACTTGCAAGCATTTGGTGATGCAAGACTTTTTGTCCTGAAACAAGTGGGGTGCATATATAGAGAAGGAAGTCATCTGTGTAGAGATAATAACTGTACCTTCAGGATCCAGTGAAGGGCCTTTAAATAGTTGTTAGGAATTCAATAAATGGGACAATAGTAAGAATAAAATGGAGGTGACAGATTCTAGAGATGTGGAGGTGGAGTGCTGTAGGTCTTGGTCATTGATTTGATATGAGAGGTGAGGAAGAAGGAAGAGGCAAAGATAACTTCAAAATTGTGAATATGGGAAATTGAGTATATGAAATGGTACCATGGACAGAAATGGTGGAACCAGGCTTAGGGAAAAGATTCTTTTCAGACATGTTGAGTTTGAAGTACAATGAGACATCAAGATGAAGATGTTCTTAAACCAACTGGAAAGACAATTCTTTACCTCAGAAGAGTGGTCATAGCAAGAGATATTAATGGAAAGTTCAGATGTTACATGAAGTTTCCAAGGATAAAGGCAAGAGAAGAATAAGATCATGAACCACATATTAAAATTACTGAAAAAGCTGAGAGGGTGACATAGAGGTTGCTAGATGATAAGAAGAATCGAAGAGGGTTCTAGACATGGATTTCGAGGACCTTAGGAGATGAAAGGTCATTGAAAAATGACAGTGGAGGAATAGTCAAGAAGTAGCTCTAGGGAGTAGGAAATATGCTATGATAGGATAGGATATGATAGTGCATTTGTAGAGGAGCTGGGTTTTTGTTAAAGTGAGGAGGGAGAAAGAATAATAGTTGAGAAGTTTGAGGATAAAAGAGAATTTGCCAAAGGAATGGAAGGGTTCTAGAGGATATGGCAAAATATGCTAGAAGATGGATGAACATGGTAGGAATGAGGTTGGAAAGATATAGGGCTGACTAGAAAAGGGATGTACATTTAGGAAAAAGTAATATAGGTATGCTTTATTTCAGTCAAATAGCTTAAGATGGGGAAACCTTGATTCACATGCCAACTGGAGCCCTATTGGTTAAATTCCAGAGAATGAGATTGTTCCCTGGCTGAGGCACAAAGAACCAGGTTCTCATGGAAAATGCTACCCAAGCCATCCAGGAAACAGTTCAGCTCTTTTTCACATGTTTTCTGTCCCTTATAGGAATTCTTTATAGGGGGAAAAAAAAGAAAGCAACACTGGCAAGGGGGAAAGCATTTCTACCTCTTCACTTTCCTCCAATCCCTAGTCCCTGGTGGACCAAAGCAGTAATAAAGATTTGTAGAAAAAGAACCTGGTGCTCCTGAGAGAGGAGTTACTTAAAGAGTATAATGTTGCTGCAGAGAAAAGGCTTCAACTAGTGGGACAATGGAGAGGCCCAGAAGAGGAACAGTCTCACCTAGCAATCCATGCAAGGTACAGACTAGAGACCAAGGACATACAGACCTATTGCCCAGAGCTATGAGTTGCTTAAGGCATGTGAGTTTCCTTATTCATGTACCTCACTGTTGTTAGGTTCTCTATGGGTATGGAAACTATTTACATTGATAGAAGCATGCGCTCAAAGCTTATGGGGTGGACACTTACATTTTGATTATTCTTGCTTTTGCTATCTGTTGATTAAATGCTATGTGATGATTATTTCTAATTTTTTTTTGTATTTAGTAAGTGTTATTTTATGTTTGTTCCTGATTTTTACCTTCTTGGTAATTAAACATGTCATATTTGAGAATTAGTGGTGTCACTGTGATTGATTTGTGTAAATAGGAAGCCCAACAGTAGGGGGCTCAGAGCTACAGTGGCAAGAGGTAGTAGAGGTAGTAGTGGATCTCCTCCCTTCACACATAGCAGATGACCTCTAGGACCCTGAGAGTTGAGTGGCATCCACTTGGCTGTAGCCATGGTTGCTCTCCTGGGTAACCACTCCAACCTGCTAAAATTGGATGCAGGTGGTATGTGTGGGCTAGACTCAGACAAGGAAAAAGAATTCGTAGAGTGTGGAAGTCAGTTCCAGGCTTTTAAAAAATCCTTACTTATTCTGGGAACACCTGCTTCCCGGTATCCTATACCTTTCTTCCTTTTCTAAGCTAAACTTCTTGAGAGATTTATAATTGGTGCTTCTACTTTCTGCACTCTCTGTAGTCTGGCTTTTGATATCATCATTTAACTGAAATTTTTCTCACCAAAGTTGTCCATGATTGCTTAATTGTTCAGTCTCATGGCCGTTTCTTTCTTCCCTCATCTTTATTGACCACTCTGAAGCCACTGATACTGTTGTTCATCTCCTCTTTTCTAGGTTTTCATGACACTGCTCTTTCCTAGTTCTCCTACCTACCTCCTTCTCAGACTCCTTTGTTGTATCCTTAAGTGTCCTTCATGCTCTTTCCCCCCTCTATGTCAGGGATTATTAATCTTGTGAACTGAATTCCAAATAATGATAGCTAATACATAAATAACAACAACTTATTTAAATATAATTATATAAATGCTATATAAGATAGCACCTACTATGTGCCAGACACTGTAGTCAGTGCTTTGTGCCATAGGTTCTAATTGGTACTGGAGAGCCAAGATTAACAAGGAGTTGCACTAAAGCAACAGGTCTTACCATTTGTAGAATTAACCACTATAAGGTGCTTGTATATTGTATCTTGGATGACCCTTTCCAACTCTCATCTCTATCAATACTACTGATACTTCTGTTTCCCATTAGTGAAAGGAAGAGGTTTTTCTGATTTGGGGAAGCAGTTGTTGGCCAGAATAGACATCCAGGCTCCATAAGTAAAATCTTTGAAATCCATTTCCTTACAGGTTAAGGAAAGGTTGGTTCTTAGTAGTTATGCTACTGCCAGCTTGCTCAATAAATCATATCATCATGGATTTTGACCACTAAGACTGCTTGGCAGATATCTAGTTTGAATGAAGAAAAATACAAATCCTTTTTAAACATTACCCTCGGATGGCTTATCTTCAAATGACAATTAAGTGGAGACCCCTTCAAAGTATTGCCAGATTTGGAGATTTCTTTTTTATTTCAGGTTGGAAGAGCACAGGGCAGTGTGAGCAGAAGAATGGAAGAAAAGCACTCAGCCTCTTGGAGAGCATCAAGGAGAAAGACTGAGACCCTTTGAGATGCAGCAGTGGATGAAAAAACTAAATTTTCCCTCTCAGGGGGTGGTACTTTGGAGCTTTTTAAGTTGAACTTTATATGGCTGGTGTCAGAGATCAGATAAGATGGAGGTGAAAAAAATAGAGAACTGTTTTTTGTTGAAACAATTCAGGCATGAACATGCATTATTCAAGCCCCTGGAGCAATGGTCGAAGGAGGCCTTTAATAACCAAATGCATTTACTATGTGTCTTTGGACTATGCAGAAAAATAGTATGCTAGACCAGAAAGGTGGAACATTTAGCAGGAATGACAAGACCTTGTTTGCAAAGTGGGAGAGATTGCTTACCCAAGATACTGTGATATTTACCTAGATTAAGGGTCCTTATTCACTCTTCCCAACCACAGGAAGCAGACAGGAAAGGGAAAGAGGTGGGAGGCATGCAAACAGAGAAGGCTCTGGGAGTGTAACGTGCAGAAACCGAGTGCGATTTGGTCCACAGCCCAGCTGTGCTGTGAACCCGGTGATGAGCACAGAATTGCATTCTTCTCTAGAATAATTCAGAGGGCTAAATTTATCCATATGGGCCCTATCCTCTGAGCCTGAACTAAATGTGTGCAAAGGGTGGGGGCACAAGACCACCAGTCAGAGTGGCTTGCATTTACTCCTTTCCAAGCTTCTCATAATTTTATTTGACACTCCCCCCCCCAATTTATAAGGTCTGGCTAACAATGGTCTTAGATTATAAACCCAGCAAAGGACATCTTTTGTTTACTTGGTCTTACCTGATATAGCAGTAGAACATAGAAAGACCACGTCACCCTTACCCTATTCAGTAAACTCCCAGTGGTTCCCTATCCCCTCCAGGATTAAATACAAAAATATTCTGTTTGGTATTCAGAGCCCTTCATAACCTGGGTCTCCTCTAACTTTCTGGTCTTCTTACATCTTATACTGCTTCCTACCTTCTCTCCCCCAACTCCCACAGAACAAAATGATCCAGTGACACCATCCTCCTGGTTGTTCCCAGAACAAGACATTCTAGGCATTTTCACTAGCTGTCTCCCATGCCTGAAATGCTTCTCTCCCTATCCTCCCAGCTTTCCTTATTTCCTTCAAGTCCCAGCTAAAATTCTACTTTTTACAGGAAGCCTTTTCTAATCCCCTTCAATTTTGATGCCTTCCTTCTGTTGATTAGCCCCAATTTATCTTATATGTCATTTGTTGCACATAGTTCTTTGCATATTGTCTTCCTCATTAGGCCGTGAGCTCCTTGAGCTCGGGGACATGAGAGCGGAGAATGCCTTTTACCTTCCTTTGTATCCCTGGCACTGAGCACAGTACACAGTAGGAGCTTAATATGTGTTTCATGACTGACCAACTAGAGCACAGTCTCCTTCATTCCCTGGCTAGAATAATAAAAGATTTTTCATTTATTTTGTAAGTCATTTAAAGTTTTTCTACATTGAAAAGTGAGGGTGTGTGTATGAGGGTTGCTGGGCTTTTTGCACTTTGATTTGAGGAAGGCTGGCGCAGGGCATAGATTGCTTTAATCCAGGGGATTCCTGGATTTAAAGGCTGCCTCTGGCAAGTCACTTAGCCTTTTTGAGTTTCTGTTTCCTCATCTGTAAATTATGGATAACAATACTTTTAGGATCCTTCTTATAGGATCAAATGGGACAACTAATGTAAAGGACAGTAATTATTGCTTTTGTAGAGAAATTATCCTTTAAATTTAAGGGAAAACCAAAATTCTACCTGTCCTACCTCAAATACATTGCTTTTCATAGAATCATAGAATGTAAGCACTGGAAAGGAACTTAGAAGTCATCTGGTCCAAAGGCCTCATTTTACAGATGAGTAAACAGAGGATCAGAGATTTGAAGCAATTTGTGTAAGATGACCCTATCAATTAAGAGGACCCCAGATTTCCTGAATCCCAGTTTGCTGTTCTTTTTTTTCATTATGCCATTTTGCATCTCTCACCTTCATCTAAAGCACTAGTTAGAATTTCCTAATAGATCATGCCCTGACTTTCCTTACCCTGTAATCACTTCTTTTATCCTCTCCTAACCCTCCACCATTCTCCCCCTACCCCTGCTTTCCACCTTTTTCATCCTTGGAGTTATTTTACATTAGATGTTCTTAATCTAGGGTTCATGAACTTTAAAAAAAATGAATTTTTCCATTTCTGTATAATTGTTTTCCTTTGTCATCTGATGTCTTTTATTTTAGGCATTTCAAAACATTATTCTGAGAAGAGGTCCATTTGACAATCTGCTGATTGTCAAAGGGATCCATGACATAAAAAACAAACAAACAAACAAACAAAAAACAGTTAAGAACTCCTGACCTATAAGCTTATCTTGAACCTGTAATGCAGAACATTATTTTGCCATTTAGGTAGTAGGGCCCTTTAAGCCATGGAAAGCAAAAGTTGGTGCTTAATCTTGCCCCAGACCTCTTTCCTCCTAAATCTAAACAATAGTGAAATATACTCTTGCATAGTTCAGCATAGACCCTATCTCCAATGCAAATGAATAAGAAAGCTTGCAATATAATTGCTTTAGATAATTATTTTTACACCAGAGACCAGGACATCTGGTCTGGTTTGTGTGATCCCTGACCCGTAATAATGGGGTGCTTGGGTGCTTGTGCTTGTACTTGTGCCCCAATTTCTCCCTAGTCTCAGAAACACTGTCTCTAACAACCATTCCCCAGCCCAAGGACACTGTGCCTAGCAGTTATTCATGCATGGGCCTCAGCATGACCCTTATCTCTCTTCCTGGTACAGCTACACAGAGCTGGGCTGCTCAGGCCCCAGACCTCAGATCACGTCTCTGGAAGCCTCCCAATTCCTCAGTAAGTTCCTGTGTTGTGAGAAAGCTTTCCCTTGTTGCAGAGCATTCTTTCATCAAGACAGAGGGAGAGGGGTGTCCTTGGCCAGGACTCTTCCTCCTGCCAGACTCCAAAGATCTATCCCCCTCCCTGTCCGGTATACTCCCTGTACTTTCCCATCCATAGCCCCAGACACCTGCACCTTTGAATTACCTCATCAGTGTTCCTAGCACTTCTTTCCCATGCTCTTTTCCATATAAACCCTAGCTCGACCCCTGAACGGGTTGCTTGATTTGGATGTGCATACCCCTGGCAGCCTCATGCTAATAAATCCACATTTTAAATTACATCTGGGTCTTGCTCGCTGATTTCTCGGTACAACAAACACTTTCTAGGGAGAAGGAAATAAGCATTTATTGAGCTTTCTTTCTTTTTTCCTTTTTTTTCCTTTTCTTTCTCTCTCTGTCTATCTCTTCGTTACTATGTGTCAGGTACTGTGCTAAGTACTTTACAAATATTATCTCATCTGTTCACAACAACCCTATAAGATAGGTACTATTAGAATCCTCATTTTACAGTTGAGTAAACTGAGGTAGACAGAGGTGAAGTCACTTGTGCAGGGTTACCCAGATAGCAAGTCTCTGAGGCCATATTCTAACTCAGGTCTTCCTGACTCCAAGCCCGGTGTTCTATTGTACCACCAGTCACTTTTTTAGGGTATTTTTGCCTTTTGATGAGTATTATCAGAAAGACTTTGTTATGTAAAGGGAAGTGGATACTGTGAGCTTTAAGCCATACGTTGTTATGTCATCATGGAGGCCCCAGAAGCATAAAATGTTAGAACTGAAAAGGGCCCAATTCCCTCATTTTATAGCTGAAAAATCTGAGGCTCAAAATGGGTCTTATCTAAAAGATCACACAGATCAGAGATTGGAATTCAGGTCTCCTCAATCCCAAATCAGTGGTTTCTTTCACCAAGATCCTAATAGGGATACACTTCTTGCTTTTCTAGTTTTTAGCAAAGAAAAAAAAAGATGATATACAACAAATTGTTTTGAGTTTGCTCTGTGTGTGTGTGTGTGTGTGTGTGTGTGTGTGTGTGTGTGTGTGTGTGTATGTGTGTATGTGTGTGTGTTTATAGGTGTGGTGGGGGCAGTCAAAAGAGGCAGCCTCCAGTAATGACTGGAAAGTGAACTTGAAAGACCTGGGTTCAGATCCCAGATCTGATAGAACGTGAAGTATTATAATGTGAAGTAACAGTTACTTCATCTCCACAGGCTTCAGACACCTCTCTAGGTTTTATCTGCTAAATCTTAGTGGGTTGTCATCTACTGTGGTGGAATAAGTTTCATATCAGAAGGTATCTATGCTGAAAAAAATCCCAACTCCCCCGCAATGCCTTCCTATATTCATATAAAAATGTCAGATTACTTTAAATTCTGGTAAAAGCACATTTTCTTAATGTGGCCTCTTATTTTTAAGTAGAGTTTGAAATCAAACTCAGTAACAGGATAGTCTACTAGTTAGTACAAAAGTTAGTAAAGGACTTGTAGCTGGCAGCATTAAACAGATATCTTGTGTTTAGTACTTTTTCCAAAGTATGTTCAGATCTATTACTTTATTTTATTCTCATGAGAATCCTATGACACTGTGAAGGTAGATATTGCCATACCATTTTAGAGGCAGGAAAATTGAAGTGCCAGGAAGTAACATAAGTTGCCCCAGATCTCCCTATTAGTCAGGATCAGGAGCTGGACCAGACATCTGTCAGGTTTCTTAGCTTGTTCTCCATCCTGTACCTTCTGTCCCTCCCTTTCCCTTCTCAAAAACCAACACCCTGAAAGCATTAGTGGTCTTTATCCCATAGATTACCAATTAGGTTAATTAATGCCTCTGGAAATCAGTGGCAGGCCTCAGGCATAGAAGAGATGAGAAAGAAAGATAAAGGATAAGAAAGAGACAAAAACTGCTAAGCCATGGGATGACTTTAGTAACTGTCCTTTCTAGTATCAGTCTATAAGCAGTATCACCATCTCAGGTCAACTTCTCAGGCCTACTGCCCAGATATTTCTTTCATACCTCATTTGCTATAGGGAAAATGGATCTTTAGTGGGAAGAATATTAAAAAAAAAAAAGAAGTTCTGGCTTTTTAAAAATCATCAACTCCCTAGTTTTGGTTGGCAAAAGTAGCCAGAGTCCTAGTAGGTCTATTGGACTCTCATTCACTTTATAGTTAAGAGTGACAGTCAATGAGCCACGTCTTCCAAAATAATATTTTCCAGAGAAGTTCATTGTTACTCATTTCCATAATCATTTAATGATCTAATAATCCTCTATTTGCATAATTGGCACCTAGGACTGTCCCTGGCTCCAAGGTACAGGTACCTACTTGCCCCTGGTTTCCCTTCTGCAGCTTCATTTCCACATAGACTAGTATCTTAGGAGGAAAATCCCCAGATTGATCCCGAACTGACAACTGACTAAGATCAGTGGGTAAAAGTTTAATTACATGAAAAATCTGAAGTGTGTGCTGGCAACCAAGTGTACAGTGTAGAGTCAGAAAGGAGATCTTTGGGTTGCTAATTTGCTCACTGATAATTAGTCAATCTTACAAAGACACGAGCCTTTCAGTCATCCTCTTGAATTAGTTTTATTAGTATTCTGCATTAACAAATGTAGTATGAAGGCATCGGTTGTTTAAGGTTTTCAATGTATGGCACGGACAGAAGGAAAGTAATAGATTTAGAAGCAGTTCAGCACTTAAATGCTAGATTAACAAAGGAGGCACGTCTAATTCTATTTAGCAGTTTATACCAGGTATCAGAAGACGTTTTGCAAGCAACAGACTACATTTATTTGCATTAAGTAAAAACATATTTTGATCAAGAAAATTACATTTTTTTCAGATTTTCCTTTATATCACAAATGTCAGGGTAAGGCAAATCCTTAATGAATCATATGATAAAAACCCTATTCCCCAAGAAAATATATTAAACATATTCTGCTAACTTCGTAATTTTTCAAAGCAAAGCCGACATGCACCACATAGAGAGAAATGTCTTTTTTAATCAAGTGCATCAAGCAGAACAGTATTAATTCACAAAGAGGCTTTTCAGTGTTTCATAGAAAGATTTACAATTAGCTGCAGTGAATAATATGTGACCCAATATCACAGACAGTGTTTCAGATGTCTCCTTTGTGAGCTACTCTGAAAGAAGACTTGTCCATCATCTGAGCAGCCACCAGCTAGAGGAATAATGCATTGTCTCTCCCAGATTGAGAACCTTTTTTTAATTGTAACTACTATGTTAAAAGCATATTTTGATACTCTGTATGCAAACACCACTAATGTAGGTAGGGTTTTATTCTCTTTCCCCTCCCTTCCCCTCCCCTGCCCCCCATGCTATTGAAGTCTGGGTAGAAACTGACATACAGAATTCATATGCAGAAGAACTAATCAACTCGGTATTTATTCTTTTACAAAGCCTACTCTATTAATTTTAGCATCTCTAGTGAAATGACAATTCATTGTGTCCATGTTAAGTTATATCTCAGCAATTACTTAATTTTTTTTAATTTTTACTATCTGAATGAGAGTATAGTGTCTTCATTACCTTTTTTTTAAACAATAAAATCATACAGCTAAATAGCAACTCTTGAAAATCCCTAAACCAAACCAGATAACAAATCCAAACAAATTTTATATTAGGGCTCATCAGATTGAACGTATTGGCATACTTCCTTACTCTATTAGTTTTCTTGATTCACTGCTTGCATTCCTATAGTTTCCTTAAGGAGAAAACCACAGATTTTAAAGAACTACCCCACTGTGCAAGGGAATCAAAGTTAAAAGTAAGAATAGAGGAAATGACTCTCTGGGGTAATAAGGATAGGTTAGGTCTTGGACCTGGAGTCTTAGTGAAGGCCATTATTTTCCATGTTAGTGGTTCCTAAGAAGGAGATTAGGAATCTTTTATCTTTAACCACTTTCAAGCGTGGTTCTCTGTACCGTCTCTCTCATGTTGTTTTCTGTTGTAGCTCATTACTGCAAAAGAATATCACCAACATTTGGTAGCCACGGGATAATCTGCTTGCAGCAGATTGCACTTGTCAAGCATTTCACAAGATGACAGTGACTTTTTGAATTAAGTTATAAAGATGGCATAAAATAGAGAAAATATCAGAATTCATGTGGTATCATTTCTAGGACTATTTTAAAATCACTTTCTTCTTGCTTCTAAGGAAGTGGTGCTTAATGGGGCTGGAAAAAGTATATCATCCATTCCCAGATCTTTCATTGACACCATGAGAGGGAATGGCCAAGTTTCCATGATGTCAGTCTCAAGGGAATAGTTGTTGTGATGATGGGGCTTCTTCAGCTGAGGGTGAATTATGTGATAGTGAAATTGCTATATGGGTGTTATGCAGAAATATAGACTGTTAATTTTTAAAACGTAGCAACCAAGAGAGGAAAACAAATTCAGGAAGAGTTGAAAGAAAAAAAAAATATCCAGGAAGAATATATACGTATATATGTGTGTCTGTGTGTGTATACACATACACAGAAACACAAGCACACATATACTACTGTGTAAAAAGAGAAGGGAGACTTCATACAGAGGAATGAAGGCAGCTAATTCCACCTTCAGTGGAATTTAGAGCAAACATCCAATAAATGCTAATTAATAAAGTACTTAACCTAACTACATTTGGACATCCACCTGCCACAATCTGCTTGTTTAAGGCAAAAGATAAATGAAATATAAATTCCAAAGCACTTATAAAAAGGCCTGGTCACAAGTAGCTTAAAGGGACATGAGGGAAACAAGATTAGCTCTCAGGGTAGGTATAGCATGTTGCTGGGAAGGTCAGCTAATGGTGTTAATATTGCCTTCTGAGGGATTATAGTCAAAAAGATACTGGCCCACATATACCTGAGCTCCTCATACTTTCTCATCTTTTGGTCCCGCTGTCTCTTAAGCAAATACCAGTCCTCATTCTGCAGAGAGAACTAGTCTCATGGACTATTAGGGCTACCACTCCTTTTTTTAGTGCTATGCTCAGTGGTTGGCTGGGAGGAACCCAGCAACAAATTATTTTCAGACCTGGCCTGGTCAAGCAATGTAACGTCAAAACAAACCAGGAAGCAGAGACTGCAAACAGGAGCTCTAATTGCTTCTAACGGAGGGAATGTGTTCGTCAGACCTTCAAATCTTGGAAACGTGTATGTGTTCTTTGTGAAAAGCATATCCTCCTTTTGGGAAAGGCATACAAATTTAATTTACTGCATAGGCTGAAAAGGACATCCTTGCTCCTCCTCCCTTTTTCTTTTTTACTACCCAGTGACATTTGACCCACAGACCCCTGTACCCAACGATCTGGCAAAAGTGTCTTACTCAAATATCTATGCATAATTACACATCCATCTATATTGGGAAACATGATAGGAGGGATTTCAAGTGCAGTTGGTTAATATCCACAAACCAATAGTTAACATAGGATGAGTTTTAATTGGCATATATCCTTATTTAATCCAGGATTTAAACTGCTCACAACATCTAGACAAGTGCTCACTTTAAAAGAGAAGCTCTGTTTTAGTTGAATAGGGGAAAAAAATTCTACAGTTGGTGGTACCAGGTCTTGCCCTAGTCCACAGGCTATAAGAGGAAGCATATGGTAAGGACATGATGGAATAAAAAAAGCCCTGTTGTAAGTTTATGCTGCTGACAGGACGAAAATCTCAGTTCTATCTAAGGACAATGGCGATGCAAGCTGCAAAAGAGACTCTAATGATTTTACTGGCTAAGCTCATCTTACTCCGTGCTAACCTAAAAAGCTCTTCCATCATTTCTTAATGAATGCCATGGAACTAATTTTCAGTGCTTCGAGGTACCAGATAAAACCTCATTTTCTATTTTCATGTCCAGACCTTCTCCAAAGGATCAGTAAGTAGGTTTTGACTACTTCCTAACTTGTTTTCTACCTGATACTGTCTGTGGATTATGCTGCTGTCTAGCATTATGCTCTCTGAAATTTTAGGTTGTGATACAGAAAGCAACCTTATTCTCATCTGTTTCTACAAAGGGACCATTGGGCCAACCTACTCTACAAAGTCATTGAGAAAGCAAATCTGGAGAACCGAATTCATACACACATGTATGTATATGTGTTTAACCTGTCCTATTATGACTCTGGGGCAAAGTTTTTAAAGGAAAGGCATTAATACACGGTCAGTGCCTTAAAAAAAGATGATTTGAACATGGGGCACCGGCTCCCATGTCAAAAATCTTTCTCTAAATAGGTAAACAGAATAAAATGCAAGTGAAAGAATCAAAGCAAAGAATCCCCTTCTCTTTGGGCCCAAAGTCCCTCCCCCCACCCACCCCTAGCTCTTATTGACACCACTTGGTGTCATCTCAGCCTCCACTTCACCGATGCCATCAGATGCCATACATTGCCAAGGGCCGCCATGTCATTTCGTTCTTTTGCCTCATCTTGTTCATCTACGGAAGAGAAAGGGAGATTAAATAACCTGTTAAAATGAAGAGAAGGATCCCAGTGAAGACATCTTTTAGTACAGTTCTCTGAATGTCACTACTTCCTAAACATCTACAGAGAGCATCTTATCTGACTGGCACAGGCATGTAACTTTGGATATTTAAGAGACCATTGTTGACATGAGGTATCTCTAAGCAGCATATAAATACACTTCCAATGAATAAATGCTATGCTGAAGGTTAGCTTTGTTTAATGTGGTAATTAACTGAACTCATCATTTAAGTGTTCCTCTGGATGCCTAGCTGTACATATGGATGCATGAGCTAACGCTCGACACCTCAGGTTTCATGCACACACTCAATATTCCAGGAACCACCTTTGGATAATGATAGCATTTTTACAGTTGGAGGAGACTACACTGGTCTACAGAAGTGACCAGCAGGTGATCTGTAACATTGCAAATCATTCTCCAGAGGGAAATAAATAGCAATTCATGCATTATATATGTCATGTTCAAGGTCTTACGCTGGGAAATAGGTTATGAACCATTCATTTAGAGTGGGCTGTGAGTGATGGGCAAAGGCATCATGTGGTTCTGAAGTACTAATCGTGTTGGCAGGGAGAGAAGGCAGCTGATGGGAGAGATGATTTCCAAAGTATCTGTCCATAATGTCTTTGTGTCAAAATTAGGGACAATCTATCTCTGTTTGTGTGTGATCTCTGAGGTTCCTTCCAACCTTCAAAAGCTTACACCTACAAAATGCAGGAAATTGGCTTCTCCTCAGGCCTCAGAAAAATCTGGGCCTCCATCACCCCACTTGAAATACATTGGAACTAATTCCATGCCTGCTATGTCCCAAGCACTACTACACTGGCTCCTTTCTACTCTAAAATTTAGTCTACCTTGAAATGCACTTCTTGTGATTAAGGACAATCTGAGATTTGCCCTACAAAAGGAACTACCTGAAATAATAATAAAAAAAATTGCCATTTTTGTAATGCAGGCCAGTTAGGCAATCAGGAGAGGAGGGCAGTGGAGTCCATTAGTTATGGCAGCCAGCTACTATTATTGAATTCACAGAGTCATACAGGGACCATATAGAGATAGATAGATAGATAGATAGATAGATAGATAGATAGATAGATAGATAGACAGATATAGATATAGATAAATAGATAGATATAGATATAGATATAGATATAGATAAATAGATAGATATAGATATAGATATAGATATAGATATAGATATAGATATAGATATAGATATAGATATAGATATAGATATAGATATAGATATATACACACACACAAACATATATATATATATATATATATATATATATATATATATTTTTTTCTTCCTGACTCAGAGATATAACTGGTATATTCTTATAAGCAAGATATTCCCTCAAACTGATACCTTGAGTCTTATACCAGCTTCTTCCTCTCTCTACCTGAATATGTAACTGCAGAGTTCTTGACTTCCTTAAGCTAAAGTGAATTATACAGGCCTCTGTAGACTTCCTGGGCTGTAGTTATGTATGTGGCTTGATCTCCTAGATCCAGACCAAGACTGAGACCCATGGTGGTGGTGAAGTGGGAGCATATGTCTCCTTGTATACTTTATGTGTCAGGGAATGTGTTGGTACATATTCAAAATAGAAGGTATGCATAGCTGCATCTCTGGTGGGGAAGGTGGGGGGGGAAAGATGTTATGTATAGAAAAGAATTTTTCCATACTTTTGACAAAATAGCCACAGCTTAGAGTGATTAAGGGCCAAAACAAAAGCAAGAAATGTGGAGAAACAAGCATTTTAGTACTTCAGATTTAGTTCTTTTCACTACTTTTAAACAGCATTTTCTCTCCATGTCTATTTCTGTCTTTTTCCTTTTTCTTCTGTTACATGGAAGGGCACTGTTAAAATACCAGTCAGTAGAAAGGGGAAATCATGTATTGAACCTTTGCAGAATGGAGGAGGGTTCTTTCCTTTGAAAAACAAACAAAAAACCCCACTCTTATTCTATAATTTCAAGAGTGTTTTAATATTTAGCCTTGAATATAATAAAATTCCCTTAAGTCTGTGTCTTCTTGAATATTTTCCTAGCAGAATTTGCCAATCCTATGTAGCTGGTGGGATACATCATGGGGAGGAGAATTCAGTCACCATATTTCTGTACTGCCTTCCTGGGAAAAGGAGTAAGGTGATTTACAATTCAGGTGCACTATGGATTTTTCCATTGCTAAGCATTTTAGTCTAGAATTTGGACCATTTACAACTGCAAATCTAGTTATTCTTCCATTTCTGTGCAAATTATGATCTTCCTATGTTTTTAAGGTTATTATTCATCAGGCTAGGACATAAAAAGCCTCCAAAAAGCAAACCTCACACAAGTTCTTCTCCTGATTCCATATCAGTTTCTCCTTAGAGGTTTGAGCCAGGAGAGTCCTTCAAGATCATCTGATATGAGACCTTGATTCACAGATAAGGAAACAGCCCCAGAGACAGGAAGTGACTCATCTAAATGAAGTATATCTAAATGAGTTAACTCTAACTCATCCACATTAGGTAACTCCAAACTACTTAAGAATTAAGGCTAGTTTTAGAACCAGCACCAGATCTTATGTCACTCAACTCCCAAATAGAAGGTAGTTCTTCTACACATCACTATACTAAGTAAATAGATGCAAGGAAAAAAAGACCATAAGCTCTTTGACAACAGGGGCTGTCTTTCTTTTTTCTTTTTTATAACCTCAGTACTTAGCTTAATGCTTGGCACTTAGGAGGAGCTTAATAATATTTATTGATCATTGACTAAATATGACTTCAAATTTCTTTTTTAAAAAATCACTCAGCAAACAGTTGATACAGCTGGTGGATATAATAATGATGTGGGTTGTCACTCTACCTGCCTCAATCTTTAGTTTCTCCATCTGTAAAGATGGGAACAATGATACTTGCCCAAACTACCATATAGCACTGGTTGTTTTGGGACAAGACCACTGTACACTATAAAGCATCTTACAAATGCAGGCTAACATTGTTACTTTTAAATAGTATCGCCTGTATCTTGAGAATCCCTTGCTTCTAAGAAAGGCAAAGTCCTTGAGAGACATTATCAAGCTTCACACATGCTGTAGGAGATGAGCAAGTGGGAAAAAAAGATCTTAGTGTCAAAGCTAGAAAAAAGTGAGGTGCTCTAAAACTGCCTTGTCAAGCACTTAATTATCTCAAAGAACTGAATATAACATGATTCCCAACACATAAAGTGTAGTCTATGATTCTCACAGTAACTGGAAAGAATAGAAAGCTAATGAAATCCTTGGCCCGCCATATGAGTACTACTGTAGCGAGAATAAAAAGAATTGCAATAAACCATGGGGATGAATTAACAGCAGAGGTGAGCAAAGACCTGTGTATTTAATAGTAATTCTTGCAGATATTTACTAAAAGACCTACTAAATTAAAAAGAGGAAACAGAATATTACCTATTAGAGATCATCATCTTGTTGACTCTCTGTTGGGTCACTTTCATCCTGACTACTCATTTCAACTGAAAGCAAAACAAAGATAATATATTAAACTTTTGTACCAGACCCCACCTGAAATGCAAGCAAATGGGCTGAACCTAAGAATTATTTATTCTCCATTTCTTATATCTGTTGAGGATGGTGTATCTTTTTGAAGTCCCATCAGTACCACTAATAGTGGTTTGGGTTGGTGACCAGCAGGTTTCCTATAATATACAGTGATATAAATAAGACTGACCTTTTTTTTTTGTTTGTTTTTTTGCTGAGGCAATCCGGGTTAAGTGATTTGCCCAGGGTCACAAAGCTGGTAAGTATCAAGTGTCTGAGGCTAGATTTGAACTCAGGAATTCCTGAGTCCAAGGACGGAGCTCTATCCACTGCACCACCTAGCTGCCCCCCAATACTGACCTTTTAAATTTGGATTTGTGCTTTTCACAAGTTAAATAATGAAATAAATCTTACATCTGAGAATACAGAGTCATGTTTAATGTGTCTTGTGGTCTGCCATTCCATGCTGAGGGGAGACACTGAAATGGCCTATTGATAGAATCTCTTTCGAGGGTGTGGGACTGTATTTACAAAGGGGCCCTTGGCAGGGGACAAGCATGTGTCTGAATGGTGTCTGTACAAGCTTTATGTTTGGTTGGTAGTTTCACATTACTTCCAGTTACAGCTGTCATTAAAGTGTAGTTGTGGGTTACAGAAACAGCATTCAGATTGTAAAGAATATGGCAGATGCTTTCAAACCAATTGAGGTGGGACCTAAATGAAATGATTAATGTGACAGATTTTGCTTTAATGTGAAATCTCCTTCTTTTCTTGGAATGAGTACTAGTTTTTTTTTTTTCATTGTCTCTGAAAAGAGTGAAATTGGCTCTCCTTTCCAGTAGAATTTCCCAGTGCATCAGTTTGGCCTTGCAGGGTCAAGGGTATGCTTTTAGGATGAGGACTGGTGATCAGTCCTACGTGATGATGCAGGGTTCCCCAATCACCAAATGGTATTTAAAATTTAGTGACAATTCTGACTTCCTGGTGTTAGCAGTATGAGTACATTTCTTTCCAACCATGGAGATATTCAAAAGCCCAAATGAATGACATGAAAACCAAGAGGAAATGAGAAAAAAATATGGCACTGTTGTACTAGGAAGTCTGCAGCTTCTAGGGAGTCAATGCAATGCAATGTCAATGAGTCTTTTGGCTTTTCCCTGTTTTTGGTGTTCATAATTCAGAGCAGGCGCTCTGTGAATGCCAGTGGGGTGGCTACAGTGGTTGCACACTAGAATAGAAAATAAAATAAATAGCTAATCCATAGCACATGGTCTTCATAAAACATGTGTTTTTACTCTATTGTGTATGATTTTGCTGGAGCATTTGCATAGAAAGAGAATGCATAATCAGCACCATTGTTAGAAAGCCTTAGACACTCGGGAAGTCTCCAAGTGTCAGCCAGTTTAATTAGATTGATGTTTTTCAAACATCAAGGCCCATATTAGGAACCAACAACCTGTAATCTCAAAAAAAAATGATCCCCTCTAAAATGAATGCTCCATCAGGGGAAAGTAGCAGCAGATGCACTCGAAATCAGTCATGCAGGAAAGAGGTGTGGGCAGGTTTGAAACAGGGAGGACTACTACACTGTTTCAGTGGTGGGGAATCTGCGGCTTCACCCTTTAGGTACTCAAGTGCAGCCCTTTGACTGAGTCTGTCAAGTCTGTATTCAATACAAACTTGACAGACTCAGTCAAAGGGCTGCACTTGAGGACCTAGAGGGCCACATGTATAGAGTGGTTGCTCTTTCCCTCCCAGCGCTTGGTCCAAAAAAATAAATCTGCTAGGGAACCTCAGTCTCAACTCTATGTAAGAATGCGCCATTGTTGAGTTTGTTTATGAAATATACCAAGAGTGCCCAGTCCCTACTAATCACAACTCCAATCTGAAGGAAGGGGCAGAGAATAGCATCCCAATGGAATGGCAGGAAGTCCTGTCATGTGAGGGTCCACCACCATAACTAGGACAGGGCAACGAGGCCTTTGCCCTAGGTTCCATACTACATAGAAAGAAGGGTATTTACACAAAGTTAATCAGGTAGTTTTCATTCTTTTTGGCCCTGAAAATTGCTCCTACAAAATCAGTATTAAAAGGCATGGATGATCTCGTTTTTTACTAGCAGCTGCTTTAAAAAGCTGCATTTTGATGAGTACTGTAGAAGTAAATGACTTCTGAAATGTGACTTGTTATTGCAGAACATGTTGGTTCATTGAACAGATAGCAATTCCCTGATTCCTAAAGCATACATTGGGAAAATAGGCCAGATTTCTATTTTATGAGACTCTAAAGAGTTCAGAATCATACCATCAGCATATGTAGCATTTTCCACAGGGCAGGCATCTCCACCACCCACTTGCTCTGCGGATGACTTCCCTTCTCCCACTGCTCCTTCTGACATGCCAAAGGTTTGGGGTTGAAGGTGGGAGAGAGAAAGACAGAAGACAGAGTCAACAATTAATGAAGAAATGCAGCAGTCAATCAGTTATTCTTTTGCTGTCCTTGACGTCTTGAGCTTAAAAAACCTGTGATATTGGTTGACATTAAGCCTCAAGACCACTTTTTAGGGAAAAGTGAGGAAAATAATATTATGAGGAGGAAGGGTTTTATCTTCAGTGACTTTTGCTCATAAATTCTCCTTAATTTGGAAGATTATTATAAATATATACAAATTTCAAAGTTGAAAATAGAATAACAGTTAATCAGGGAAACTTGGCATAGACTATAACTTAAATTTAGTGTTTGTTTTCTTACTTTTACTTTAAAAAATCCAAAGAAGCAAACAAAAAAAGCTAATTTGCCTTAGGCAAGCCTAAAAGCTGGAAAAACCCAGTGTCATGGAAGTAAAGTTTGGAGAAAGAACACAAATAAGTTGCTCTTTCCTTTCCATATACAGCTTTAAAAAAATCTTATTTAGGACTGCAAATAGAACAACCTTTAGTTAATTTCCATCATGGTATTTCTCCACCTGAGCAGCTTCAAAAATGTTTTCATCTGTTTCCTGTGACTGAAGGTATATACTATGTTTGACTTTCTCATTGCAAGGGATCTATTTGTTATTGTGAGAAATGTGACCTTTTCTAATAGTTTTTTCTTTTTTGCAGCTGAACATCAATTATATCTTAAAGACTCCTTCCTACTAAGGTATCAGCATATGTACACTTACTTTCACAAAGGTAAAGTTTCAGGGAGAGGTGACCATTTTCACAGGTTGTCTCAATGGAAGTTAGATCTGGAAGGGACCTTTGAAATCATCTAGTTTCTCCTCCTCATTTTAGAGATGAGGATATTGAAGTTCAGAGTCACAAAGTGACTTGTTCACCTCATTGGAGGTGGGTAGCAGAGATGAGATTTGACCCCAGGCCTGCAGATGTCAAATCCAATGCTCTGGCACTGCAAAACTCCCTCTGTGATTAGAACAATAGGAGTAGCTTGAACTAGGCTTTTACAGGGGAGCCAGAGTGGGAACAGGGAGAGAGATACAGAGGTAAGGCATGTTGCATAGGTGGAATCAACAGGCCTTGGTAATGAATGGGATAGAAGAAGATAACCCCAAATTTTCAAACATTGGGAAGTAGATGGAAATATAGAAAGAAATAGTGAGGTCAGAAGCAGGAACACATTTAGGAGGAAAGATAACAAGTCAGCTTGTGGACATGTTTGGTTTATGATACTGGTGGGACATACAGGTGGAGATTTCTACAGTCAGATAAAGAGATATGGATCTGGATTTAAGAAGAGGATTAGGACTAGAGACCAGATTAAATATAAGTAATCACTATACTTGATCCACTGGAAATCCTGAAAATATAGAGATCACAAGGTAGAATATTTGAAAATCACTCTAATTAAGGTATTATCATTTGTTGGGTAATTTCTCCCTATATGATAGCAATAAGGATAAGGATAAGAAATCTGGCGAGGCACTTACTGAATAAAGCTCATGTTCTCAGTATACTTGATATCCTACATTTGGATTTTACAGAGTTAGATGACTAATTCATTTGACAAATTCTGGATTTTTTAACTTGCAGTACACTGTGCATTAGACAGCACCATCAAATAGCTACCTGTGAAATAACAGCTTCACTGTATTAGACACTTTAAATACCTTGAGAAAAGGGAAAGGAGAGGAACAAAGCTCTGAGAGCTGAAGAGGAGTGAAGGTATCCTGAGGCTAGAGAGAATGAGCAGAATGGGGGAGGTCCCCAAGTCAGAAACATATAGCACTAAAATGTACTTACTGATCATGTAGTAAAAAAAAAGTGAAGTTATCAATCAATGGGCAGGAATGACAAGAAATGCTTCCTGGGTACCACGAATTCTAACAGGTACATCTGGCTTGGCTCTCTGAATTGTGTCTGCTCATTACCTCAGATATCATGGGGGAGGAGAAACCAACAGGAGCAGGTACTGTAGAACGCCCTCATCTTTCATTTTTCTACCCCTTACTCCCTCTCCTGACTAGACACTGACCCTCAATCTACATAGCCTCTAAGAGGGCGTACCCAGAGTCCTCATTCCAAACCAACCCTCAGGCCTACTCCTCCCTTCCCAAGAGTCATGTGCCAGGCTCATTCAGCTACTCCTCTCCTCCTTGCCAAGAAGACGTGATTACTTGCACATCTGGTTGAATAGGAATTCACCAAATTTAATTCTATGCTTTGCCATCTTCTCCACCGCTCAAACCCAGTGTCCAGTGGACCTGACCATTTGCCCCGTCACTATACTCTTTAAATCTCTGGCAATTACTACGTGACCTGGCAAAGCATGGTTAAAAACCCCTGGACCTTGCCATTAGCCCCTCAGCTGCATCCTTGTGATCATGACAAACTTCTATTTGCTCTGCAGCTGAAACCTCCTACATGTATCCTCTCTCATAATTAAAAGTGAGCTTCTTGAGGGCAAAGACTAACTCAATTTTCTATTTGTATCCTTAGAACTTAGCACAGTGCTTATCCTAATAAGCTTTTTAATAAATGCTCATTCATTCAATTTCCTCATCTAGAAAATGTCATGAAAAAATGCTTTGCAAGCTATAAGGCATTCACAAATATGAGTTTTCTAGTCTGTCGTTAAATCATTTTGATGTGGGAACACATAATGCAAGGCTTTGGTAAAATGGGATTTGCTGTAAAGAAATTCGCTTTTGTAAAGAACTTCATTTGAATAAGTCTTTGATGCAAAGTGTAGGGTACACTCACGCTTATGGCTACTCTCAGAATAAAACTTGGACAGGTATCAAATATGGAGGCTCACTGGTCACTGAAGGAGATCAAGGTATATCTAATGGGCAACAGAAGGGTAGTAATGGTTACCATACATTATTAAAATATCTAGAGGACAACCTCTAGCACATTGGAAAGTTAGATCCTTCCATGGAAGACTTGCAGGGAGTTAAATACAAGCACTGCACAATATGAGAAGGTACAGATGGGTTGTGACCTGTATTGTTGAAGGTAACAGCCACATCAACGAGACAACGGATGCAATGAACTATATAACCCTTCCGAATTGCATGTGACCAATGTGGTTGATAGAAAGGAAAAAGACATCTAATTGTTAGCAATTTTCTTCAGACCTCAAACTAAATCTGCCTCTCAACCTCCAGTCAAACAAGCAATTTCACTTTGCACTGTCTTGTACCCTTGACTCTCTTGTCTTCTTTCTCATCATTGCTCATGCACTGCCAGACCCCAAACCCCTACTTGAGGGTTGATGAAAACTGCTGGAGGAAAGTATATAACCAACTAAGCTGCCTGAGTTCACCAGATTTCTGTTATTTAATCTCAGCTGGGTCCTCACTGCTGCATGAGAATCTTTTATTCTTCCTTGATTGATTCTCTATCTCAATCTCCACAGTTTCTGTTTTATAACTTCTTTTCCCTCCCAATCTACCTACTCCTCTCCCACCATACTCCTGCTCACCAGAAGTCTTCCTTATATACTACCAAGAAAATAAAGGACATCTGATGTGAGTTCCTTTTTTCCTTCAATTTTACAGCTTATATCCCTTCAACGCTTATCCTATTCTTTCCTGGCCATTCTTGCTAACTCCCTTCTATATGCCCTTCACCCATCCCTTACTCATCCTCTTGGAGCTTGCCTCTTTGATTATCATCTCTCTTTCTCTCTCTCTCTAATTTTCCTTCCCCTTTACCCAAATTTATCCTCTTCATGTATTTTTCTTGCTCTATTTCTAAGAAATTGAGTTAATAAATAAAGCTAAAGAAGAAACAAAATTATTGATTTTTGCAACATTTCTAGCACTAATAATGTTGGTGATAATAGACATGATTGCTTTACCTCTGATTTTAGGCCTCTAGTTTATCTCTATTACATATAATGCTTGCTGTTAATTTTAGATAGATATTACTTGCCATATTAAGGAAAGTCATTTTATTCCTCCAGAGCAGGTAGGTGGTGCGGTGTATAGAGTGCAAAGGTTAGAGTAAGGAAGACCTGAGTTTGAATTTGCCCTCAGACACTTACTAGCTGTGTGACTCTGGGCCTTGTTCCTTGTGTTTGTTCTTTTCCTGTTCTAAGTAAAAGGAGCAGAGTCTCCTACCTTGTGGGTTTTCTAAAGGTCAGGAGAGCAAAGCCACAGGAATGAGAATCCTAGCCAGACTTTGCAGTCCACCCTGTGTAGATACCTCGGGGGAATCTCAGATGAAGGCTTGTCAGTCATGCTGCATCTAGACTTAACTTTGTGGGATCAATGCTACGTGGGAACTGGGCTGTTTTGAGCCTACTCCACTCAGGGACCAAGGCGATAAGAAGAGCAAACTGTAAAATCCCAGAGTATAATCCAAATTGGATTCAAGTGTAATTCAGAAATGCTCTAGAAAATAATGGAAAACAATAAAGCAGAAATAATGTTAATTTGCGGTTTTCTAGGAATATGCTGCCTGCAAGTATCGGTTTCTATTTGATACCACTGGATACTGGGGGAGGGGAGAGGATGCCTATACTTTGTTCTTACTTATTTTTTAAGTAACTAACCCTTTTGTAAAAGTTAATTCATGTGACATAGTTAAATGGAATTGGGGCAATACTCATTGGCACTTAACATTGAGGCACTTAACAGACAGTGGTGGGCTCCAGGAAAAGAGAGACCCCACAGACCATTTATGGTGCCCTGGAACATTAGATTTAGAGGGAAGGCCAATTGCTTTGCTTTTGCCAGGGAGAAAGATTCAGGGGATTCCTAGGTAGTAGAATTCCAAATATTATGCTTGCACACTAGTTTTGTGCACATTTTTCAAATTCCTCATCTCTTTCTACTTTCATTTTAGGCTAGGAGTTCTTTACCTGGGCTCATGAACATGTCAATTTTTTTATAATTGTGTTTCAATATAAGTAGTTTCCATTGTAATTCTATTTATTTTTGCACATAAGAATATGGTTCTGAGGAAGGATCCATAGGTATCATCAGATTGCCAAAATGGTTCATGATACCAAAAAGGTTAAGGCCCTATGTCTAGGTTAGTGGAGTCAAACACAAATAGAGATACCTGTGAATGCTGACTTAGAAAATCACAAATTGACATTATCTATTTTATTGTATTTTTATTTATTTTGTTAAACATCAACCAATCATATTTTAATCTGGTTGGAGTAGCACTGGGGAGTTTCCCAGCTGCATGCCCACCAGTTTGAGATCTTTGGTGAGGTGATCTATAGTCTATCCCTACAGTGATATTGTTTCTTTTTCTACCTTCATTAATCCTCACACAAATACCATTTCTCTCCTGAGGTTCCTAGCATAGGTATGTGCAACACATTTCATTAGGGCATGCACCCAAGGGATTTTATTTTTTTTTCTTTCATAAGTGAATATTTATTGAATATTCATCCATAAAGGATACTATTTTTATTCATCAAATAAAGAAACTAAAACTTAACGAAACTCAACCAAACTTTACAAACATAAAGATGTGAATAAAATGTTATTTTGTTGTTAGAAATTAGGTTTTGCCTGGGCCCACCTAGGACACCTTTTGTGCATGGGGTGGTTTCTAGATACTTTCACAGAAGTATTTAGTCTTTACACTCAATGTGACTTACCCTGAATCTAGTCCATTCCTTTTGGATAAATTACACCCTGTGTGAGTCAAATTTCCCATCATGAGTTCCATCCCATCAAGTCTCAGTGATCTTACCAGAATCTTTATATTTTCCTGTTTATTACCCATTCTTTTCACATTTGAGGGAGGCCATGGATTATAGTGTTAGTTTTCTTGGCTATTGTCTCTCACGAATAACCGGTCTACTGTTGCACCAGCTACTCTGTGGTACCAGACTTGTCGGATAGTGGGGAACCATTTTCTTCTTTCGCTTCTTTTTCAGTTTAAAGTTCTATTGTTCTGCCTCATCCAATTCCAGGCAAATCTGTTTTTACTGGCCCTTACTAAGTATAATTTTTTCTGAATCCTCTATTTTCAATCAGCAGTGGGAATAATACCACCTATGCAATAACTTGCATGTATTATAAATATTAGTATCTCCATTTTATAGATAAGGAAATTAGAGGTTAGAGATTTGGTGCTAAGCATAAGTGTCACATCTGGGATTTAAATATAGGACTCCTGTCTCTCAGTTCAACACTCTTTTCACTATATTTCACCGTATCTTAAGAGCAGTAGTGGCCCCAAATAGACCTTTACCTTGCATACTCAGCTCTCACCTCTCACCTATACAGTGGCTCCTAACTCACAGAAGAGCTTCTTGGGAGATACTTATGAGTACTTTGGAAGGTGGGACAATGCATGGGGCAGTAGAAATGTGAATTTCTTGCTCAGTATAGAACCCCATTTCTCTCCATGCCAACTCTATCATGGGTCCTGTCCTATGCTTTAAATGTTATCAACACAATTTAAGCAACTGTCAGGGAAATGTTTGCTGATGCCAAAAAAGCTTTCCAGTGGGCCATCAGTTAAAAAGGGTTTCCTCCCACTACCTCTACCATGGGGTAAATTATCATCCATGAAGTAAAATAGAAAAGCTTGAAGACATCTGTGATTTTGTGCTCTGCGTGCAAGTGAACTCCTGAAGAGAAACTATCTATAATGGTAAACCTGAGATTGCCTTATAACTGTAGAAAGATTTTCCATTTTAGTCTTCTTCATACCATCTTGCCTATGTTTCTGAGGTATCTCGTCCTTCACTGTCCTATATACTTCAATACTTAAGGGACCCAGGATTTTATTGATGTGGGGCTCTTTCCACTGTAGCCCTTCTTTGTTTTAGTAGTCTGTCTTTGTGAAGGGCAGAAGACAAAAATGGTATCCCTCTATCACCAACTTAGTGCCAAGGCTTTCCAAACCTAGCTAGACTAGGCCTTGCATCATAGACACAGAGCCACATACATACAAACACTCACACAAGCCCACACGCTTATATACATCATCAGACCAGATTGGTAGCATTGAGCTCACATCCCACTAGAAAGGTCTTCAAGAACTCAAAGTCACCCATACTTTATGGTGAGATATCAAAAGGAGAGTTTAAAGGAAAACCCTATACACAAATAGAGTAGAGAATTGTTTTTCAGTTACTTAAATCAAAGTACATTTTAAAGGAAATTAGCAAGTATTCGAGGAGAAACAGGCTTGAATCTGTCCATATTTATAAAATAAAATGAAGAACTGAAGTGATTATCTAGATATTTAAAGTTAAAAAAAAGTTTTCTGCCAATATTATTTGGATGGCCAGGTGCAAGTAATTTGAGACAGGATTTGATTAATTACATCAATGCTCTATTTCAATTTATATGTGTAAATGACCACAGATGCTTCTCTTCATTCTACCCTAGCCCCATATAAATCTTACACTTGATGTGACCATATTGACTGATCCATAATAGCAAAGTGAAAATGTTTTGATTTCATTTTCTCCATCTTAATTAAGCCTAGGGAAAGTATAACCTCTAAAAGAATAAACTGTGGCAATGAGACCTAAGATCTTGTTTTTAAAAATAAATACTTGAAGCCATGACACTTATTCTTATATAAATATACACTGTGGTCAAACATATTAAGGTACTGGAATGGAAATCAGGAGGGCTGGCCATTCAATTATGTCACTGAATGACTTTGACCAAATCTTTTAGAATTGTACTGCTTTGATTATCTCACTCACTTTTTAATAGGTATAAAAATATATTCCCTCCTCATCTAACTCATTAATGAATCATCAGGATGAAGTAAAACAGGACATCATTCAGACAATCATATTTATACTTCAAAATTTCAATGGGGGGCAGCTAGGTGGCGCAGTGGATAGAGCACTGGCCCTGGATTCAGAAGGACCTGAGTTCAGACACATAACACTTACTAGCAGTGTGACCCTGGGCAAATCACTTAACACCATTGCCTAAAGCAACAACAAAAAAAACAACAAGCAAAATTTCAATAGGTCGGTGGTCTCATCTCAAAGACTAAAACCTCTCCATACTTTCTTATCTATATTGTAGCAGATAGGGCAATGGTCAGGAAGAATTAAGTTCAAATTTTGCCTCAGACACTTCCCAACTTTTTAAGCCTGGATGCATCACTTAATCTCTCTGTCCCTCAGTTTCCTCATTTGTAAAATGAGGGTTGTTGGACTCAATAACTTCAAAGGTCCTCATCAAACTCTAAATATATGGTCCTCTGCTCTGCTGTATAGGATCTACCCAATGTGGATATCACCCAAAACTCTGTTTTGGGTCTTCTTCTTTTTTACCTAGATACTATTTGGTTTGATGATCTCATCAGCTCCCATAGATTCAGTTATCATCTCTGGAAATTATTTTCAAATCTACTTGTTCAGTAGTAACCTTGCTGCTGATCTTTAATCTTGCATTTCCAGCTGACTATTGGACATCTTGAACACTATGTCTTGTAGACATCTAAAACTCAGCATGTCTAAAACTAAACTCAGTATCTTCCCCTTCTCCTCCCTCCAGATCTGCCTTCTTCCTAACTTCTCTATTTCTGTTGAGGTACCACCATTCTTTTGGTCATCTAAACCTAGAACCTGGGCATCGTCCTTGACTCCCCACTCTCCCCCTCTCTATTCAATTAGTTGTAAAATCCTAACATCTTTATGAATCTCTCATATATACCCCCTTCTCTCCTCTAACACTGCCACTAACCTGGTATACATGCTTATTACCTCATGTCTGGACTGTTGCGATATCCTTCTGGTTGGTCTTTTGAACTTAAGCCTACTCACTCCAATCCATTCTTCACTCAGCTATCAAATTGATCTTCCTAAAATTCAGGTCTGACTATATCCTCCCCTCTCCCCATTCAATAATTTGATTTTCTGGATCAAGTATAAAGTCTTCAGTCTGACTTTTAAAGCCCTTTATAACCTGAATATTTCCTAACTTTCTAAAACTCTCGCACCTTACTCCCTTTTGTGTATTCTGTGATCCAGTGATACTGGCCTCAATTTTCCTTGAATATTCTACTCTCCTTGACATTCTATCACCTGACCGAACATTTTCAGTGACTGTCCCCCATGTCTAGAATTCTCTCCCTCCTCACGTCCATCCTGGCTTCCTTCATGTACCAGTTAAAATTCCACTTTTTGAAAAAAAGTCTTTCCAGATCCACTTTAATACTAGTATATTCTCTCTCTTATTATCTCCAATTTATCCTGTATCTATTTGGCATATACATAGTTGTTTGCATGTTTTTTCTCTACCGTTAGACTTTGAGCTCCTTGAGAGTAGGGAATGTGTTTTTCTTGTTTTTTTTTTTTTTGCCTTTCTTTGTAATCCACCGTGCTTAGCACAATGCCTGGCACATAGTAGGGACTTAATAAATAATAAATGCTTGCTAACTGGACTTAAATTTTTCCAACATGCTGGTAGCCTTCCTTTAGGTCTTTTCACTTTCTATGGGAACAAGATCATCACTTGGACTGTTAATCTCTCATCCATTATTCTTGCTACATGAGAAACGTATTTCTCCTTTTCCTAGGAAACATTTCCTGGAAGATATATTTTGTGCTAGTTCTTTCATGAAAATTTATTACAGTTTCTATTATTTTAATACTATTTTATTTTTCCCCAGTTACATGTCAAGAAAATGTTTAGCATTAATTTTTATAAGATTTTGAGTTCCAAATTTTTCTCCCTTCCTCCCTTCCCCTCCCCTCTTCTGAAAATAATAGGCTCTATTATTCTTAAACGCGATTTGTCAAACTTAGGTTTATTGAAACTTTACTTTCCAAACTACTTAAGTACAGTCCATTTGATAAGATCTGGAAATATCTCTGGTGGGTCCTCTCAGAGAGTTTGTTTCATGGCTGTGAAAACTATGAATATTAATAATTACGTTGCTATTATAGGGGCGAGGACTTCTCTTGAAGGACTTTCTGTGGGTTTGGCATGCACCAACTCTTATTGGTGTCATACTAGGGAATTAAATTAGGCTTGTTAGCAGGAAGAAGAAATGGTAGGAGCAGCTGGAATAAATAAATGAATAAATGAGTAATAAGAAAAGAGAGACAAGTTCAAGGAAGAGAGAAACCTACTAAGCAGCAAACAGAAAACAGGAAATGTTTAAATTAGCTGCTACATGTTTTTGTCTTCACCTTGCTATTTTACAATAGAGTGTGTGAGAAGTCACGGGTTATATGGCATCCTGCCCATGGCAAAAATCCATTGAGAAGCAATGTTAAGGCTAAGGTAGCTGTAGAAGCGAAGAAAGAGTAGAATCAGACCCATAACAGACTGGACTGCTATGGGCCCTGGGCAGGGGCTCAGTCTATGAGATGTGTGGGCTTGTTAGGACGCTGAAGCCCTGTTTATACCCTTATTCATTTTAGTTCATTTGATCGCCTATCTGGGTGGCCAAGCAAATGCATGCACGCATGCATGCATGCTTGAGAGGGAGGGAATGGGATTGCGTCATTCTTTATTCTGACATGCAGGTGGAACAGGTATTATCCCAAAACGGCTTCTTCCTGCTGTGCAATAAAACAGAGTGCCACAGAGAAATGAGTCCATTTCACATAAACAGCAGAATCTGATCAAAACTAGAACTGTCTCAACAACCCATTCATTCCAGTTTTTTCCCACATTTTGATTGCCACTGATGGGAACACAAACAAGAGCTGAAATTTCAGGGTTCCTAGCAGGAGATAAAATAGCTGAAATGGAAGGAGGCTGGGACATCCAGGGCCACTTTCATTTTCAATTACCATTTGCAATTGTCCTGTAGAAATCCTTGATTATCCTACCTTTCTGTAGGTTATGGGGGGGGGGTTGTGAGAGAGGGAAGGGGTAGCAAGAGCAATAAAGGAAGCTCCTAGCAGGAGGGAAGAATGCTTTGATGAATACAGAGTGTAGTTAACCAGATTCTAAATCTATAAATATTTGATGAAAAGTGGGAAGACCCCTTAAGCCTTTCCTGTGAAATTTGCCTGGAGCCTAGACTATGTTAATCATGCTAAGCAACAATCACAGTTCTTTCTTGGAATAAGTGTCAGTTAACTTTAAGAGTGGGATGCTTTCTAGATTTAATAAAATTAGCCAAGGTACTAAAACTATGTAGGAAAATCAGAGTTATAATTATTTTGCTACCCAAGAAGCATGAAAGGTACCTACAAATAAACTATTTAAGGCAAATTCAGTCGGTTAAGGTTGGAGATGGAGATGCTTGGACAGTTGAGGCCACTGATACTGGTAGAAGGATCACAGTGGGGCTGGGACAGAGAAGAGTTCACCCTGGTGTAGCCACAGAGAAGAGTTCACCCTGGTGTAGCCACAATGAATGAGAGCAAGCTTTATTGTTTGAATTATTCTTGCCAAACTAGTGTTAAGCACAGTTGTTTGTATTTGGTGTCAGAGTCATCTAAATTTCAGTATCCTGAGGAAAAGCCCCAGTCACCCTCACCTAGTTATAGCTGTGAGGATGTAAGAGAAAATGTCAGTAAATCAGTGGATAGGATGCTGGGACAGGAGTCAGGAGCACCTGAGTTTGAATATGGCCTCAGATACTTATTAGTTATGTCACCCTGAGTAAGTCACTTAACCCTGTTTGCCTCAGTTTCCTCATCTGTAAAATGAGCTGGAGAAGGAAATGTCAAACCACTCCAGTATCTTTGCCAAGAAAACCCCAAATGGGGTCACAAAGAGTCAGAAAGGACTGAAACCAATGAACAAACAAATTGCTTTCACAACAACAATGAAGAAGAAAAAGCAGAATGTAGAACACAAAACATTTACACAAGCTTAACCCATAAGCTCAGAGAACCCAAGGCAGTTATTATTTCACATTACATAGAGACATTATTTACTATACTCGTAGCTCATTAATTGAAAGAGGTGATGAACTACATTAGGCTCTGCTACACCAAGGACCACCAAAGTTTGTTATCCAGATGCGGAATCCAAACCTAGGTGGATAGAGATCAAACACGCATCTAATGAAGAAGAACAGTCTGTCAACACAAACATGGGATTGTGAATCAAAACTGAGCCCTCATGGGATGCTTTGTTATGGTTCAAACTGCTCCTCTCCAAGTCTCCAACATTATTCATAATGACATTTATAGACTTTTAAGACTGTGGCTCCTATTGCCATGACATAAGCCCAAAGAGATAATTTTCCATTCACAGATAAGGTATTAGTGGGAATTTTCCCACTAATTTTCCATTCATGTAGCTGGAATCATACAGTTTTTAAGGTTTAAAACTCAGGTGTTACAAACATAAAAACACAAAGAAAGCATGGAAGATGGGGAAGTAGACAATTACTGAGCTTTAAGATAATATTGAGTGAAAGAATGATTCCTTTGGGGAAATTGAGAAAGATGAATCAACACCTGGGTACCATGGGATATTCCTTTCCTCCTAGGTATTGCTCATTAAACTTCTTCCCATGACAAGCTCTTTTCCTCTCTCTCCATTTCTTTCTTTTCCAGACATCTTTTTGCTAAATTATTATAGAATCATGAAGAGACCATAAGGCACAGAATCAGGAAGAGGCAGCACTGTACAGTGTAAGTTACATTGGCTCTAGTGTCATAGGTCCTGGGTTCAAATACCACCTCTGACACTTCCTATGTGACCTTGGGCAAACCCCTTAACCTGCTAGGGCCTCAGTTTTTTAACCTGTCAAATGAAGGGGCTAGACTGTATGGCCTTTGAGGTCTCTTCTGGTTCTATGAGCTTATAAACTCCTGTTCATGTCCTCCCATAGATTTGTGACAGGAGATCCACTGAATACCATTCTTCAGTTAATTCAGCTAAAGATTTTGTTTATAATCTTGGATGAAATAGCATATTGTTGACTTATATGTAGCTTCGAGTCTACCAGCAGCTCAAATCCTTCTAAGACACTCCATTGTCTTAACCTTCTTTATCTTGTACTTGGGAAGTTCATTTTTTTAAACCTAAGTATACACTTTACATTTACTCCCAGGTAAAGTTAATCTTATTAGATTTTGCCAAGGTTCTACAGGAGAGCTCTTTTGGGGATCATGAGTCTGTTCTCCAACATATTAGTTATGCCTCGCAGCTTTGGTGATCAGCTTTGGACCATAGAGAAATACATTTTTACTCCCTTTTTTCATGGCTGACACTAGGAAGGAGAAGAAAGAATACTAATCACAAATGTCCATTTTACACTCTCTGTCCTCAGTCTGTGAAGGGTAACGTTATTTCATTTCTCCATGCTAGCTCAGCTCAAATTTCACTTCCTCCAAGTAAGTGTCTCAGATGCCCCGGCCAGAAGTTCCTTTGAACTTTCATAGCACTCTGCATCCCATTTACTTTCAGATTCTGGGTTGTATACGTCTATAGACACAGAAATTAAAAAAAAAATTTAACTTCCCATTAAATTAATTTGTATGTATCCTTTCCCTTCTCCCAGTGAATACATCATATGCTTCTTCATTTCTGACTTGGTGACTAGCACCTCTATCCCTTGCTTACGGTAGCTTCTCAGCAGATGAGTTGGATTTGTTGATCATCCCAGTCCTTGCACAGTATTAGAAGGCAAAGGAGTTTTCTGGAACAACTAGCTCATAACTGAGTTACTATGTATCTTTTTAGAGAGATCCCTACATATTTCCTGGACTTAGGCTTGGTAAAAAGTATTCACACATTCCTTCATTCCACAAATATTGGGGGCCTACTATGTGGAAAGCACTGCGGTACATGCTGTGGGGGATATTAAAAATTAAAGTCCCTGTCAGAACTCAGTATCTAGTTGGGAAGACAAGCTATGAATACAAATAACTTACAAGTCAGGAAGTAAAAATGTCATATGAGCAGCACAGTCAATAAAAGCCAAAGAGAATTAGACAAGGGGGAATTTCCTCCCATTTAGGGTAATCAAGGGATGCCTTGGAGGTGAAATATGAGTGTTAGTTCCGTAGGTAGAGATGAATGGGGACCAGAGGGAGAGATGAGGGCATTCTAAAGGGGAAGAACACCAAATCTGGAAAGTCCAAGGCACTTGAAGGAGATCATGAGGACACTGTTCGGTCAACGTGCAGGATTCATCTAAGTGTATAGTGGGAGATGAAGCTCAAAAGGTAGTTAGGTACAGTAATGTGGAATCATCCCCCCCATCACTTAAGATGCCTCGTATTTCCCTGCCTTGGTGCTTTTGACCTGGAATGTTCTCATCCTTTCCCCACTTGCTGTCTTTACTTAGGGAAATTCTAGTCATTTTTCAAAACCGGTTCAAATGTTTATTTCCTCCATGGAGCCTTCCTTGAATGGAAGGCTTCCTTGACTAAGGAGCCTGTGTTTTATTCAATAGACCAGTGACAAACAGATTAATGACCTTACCCTAAAGGATAACATCATTAACTGTATTCCACAAGTTTATAAGAAAGAAGGGATATGATGAAAGTAGTACTCTAGAAAATTTCATCTGCCAACTATGTCCAAGTTCTTTACAGAACATACCTTATACCAGCATGGAGACCAATGAGGAGGCTACTGAAATAAACCTGGTGTGAAGGTCTGAACTGAGGTGTGGTAGTAGGAATGGAAGGGGTAGCTAGGTGGTATAGTGGCTAAAGTTCTGGGCTTGGAATCAGGAGGAATCTTCTTCCTGAGTTCAAATCCAGCCTCAGACACTTACAAGCTGTGTGATGTTGGACAAGTCATTTAACCTTGTTTGCCTATTTCCTTATCTGTAAAATGAGCTGGAGAAGGAAATGGCAAACCAACCTAGTATTTTTGCCAAGAAAAACCCAAATGGGGTCATGAAGAGTTCAATATCACTGAAATGACTGAACAACAAAGCAGGAATAGAAAAGAAAGATCAATAAGACTTGGGAACTGCTTGTACGTTGGGCAGCAGAGGATGGGAGGGAATCAAATATATTTTGGGCTTGGGCAAATGAAACAATAGTTCTGCCATCAAAATTAGGGAAGTCAGGAGGAGGAAGTGGTTTGTTAAGGAGTCAAGAGAAGATGATATTAGATTGAATTTGATTTGAGAATAGGACATTAAAGTCTAAATAATTTCATAACTGGAAATACCAGGTTGGAGCTCATCAGAGAGATTAGAGCTAAGAATATCAATTTATAGTTACCTGTAGATTCCAGAATAGCACAATGACACAAAATATATAATACTTTATATATGTATATGTATATACATACACATGTATATATGTGTGTTTATATATGTATAGATACACATATATATACATACATATATTTAATATATATTATATATACATATATAATAAATCTTGCTGATTTGTTTTAATTTTTGTGTTCCAAAAGCTAGTCCGCAGTGATTTTTTTATGAATCACAATCTTAAATTCATTTTCTCAAATGCTAGGTGATTCCATTGACCTACTTGGGATGTTTCCACAGTGGTCATCCCAATCCCCGGTGGATTCTAATGAGGCCTTATGAAGGTGATATGTGACATGGTAGTCCGGTTCAAAGTACAAGTAGGGCTCAAGGACGATGACATGTCACACTTAAGGGACTATGATTTCCTATCAGATCACTGAAGATAAGTCTTCAAAGTTTAGCTTTGTTAATAGCAGCAAAGATCAGGCGGTAAAGAGTTCACCTCTAGGTTCACCTCAGACCCCTCCACAGCCATTCCCTGTCTGCTAGCTGCTAGTCTAGGATAATAATCAGCTCCTCTCTGAGAACTGTTTGTGCCAATTCTCAGACCCAAAATCATCCTTCCCTTTCTTTAAGATGAGCTGTTGTGTAATTTGCTTTTGCTGAGGCACAAAACATTATTAACTCACATTCCAGATGAAATAGTTACAGACTTGAAAATGAAACCTCCCACACATTTTCTTTTCTTTCACTTTCTTATTTTTTTTTTACCAGTTCTTGGAAGAAGACTGTACACAGAAACATATGAACTATGACTCTTTTCTATATGCCTGAGGTAAATAGGTAGAAGGCTGTTTACAGGACTGAATCAGGTGAGCATGAACACGCAGCTATATATTTCCTAGAAAAAAAAAGTACACTTTCTGATATAAATCTTTGTTAAGGCTTGTCTTGAGCTTTTTTTTTTTTCCCTTTGAAATCTGGCACATGAGCCCATCTGATGCTCAAGTGGCTGGTTGAAATTGGCCTCTTTTAATTACATAATACCCTGAAAGGAATGGTTTTTTTTTCCTTTTCTTTCTGGTAAAGGAAGAATACTGCAGTTCTTTATCTGCTTGCTGCCCCTACAAATACATCAGCAGCACTTTTGACCCCTAACCTGTACTGTCTCTTCTGTCAAAAACACTTTTGTTTTTCCCTCCTAGGCATGATCTTGGTGAATCTCCTTGCTGGCTGTTTGCTAATATTATCTCAGACATCCATGGCCACTGTTTGCATCTGGCTTCAAAGAGGTATTGTAAATATTGGTTTATTTTAAAGATGGTTTCTGGGTTCTTTGTTTCAAAAGTCTTATTTGATTTTATTCACTCTGGATACAGTTCTTTATCATCCACTAGAATGTAACGTCTTTGGGAAGAGGTCATCTTGTTTTTGTCTTCATGATCCCAGAGCCTAACACACTACCTTACACCTGGTAGGTGCTTAATAAATGCTTGTTAAATTCAATTGAATTTACCCACAATCTTGCTGTCACTCACAGTTTGAAACTATCAGTAGTTTGCCCTTTCTGTTCCCTTCCATATAATCTCAGATACTACTCTGCCTGCCCTCACTCCACATAATCAATACTCACCCTCCTCTTTTATTATTCAGATACCTCTCAATCATTAAAAAAATCTTTAGGGGGATATCCTCAGCCATATCTCCAAAGTCAAATTAGACATAGAATAACCGGGCAGGAGCAGAATCAAGGCTACGTGTTTCTGCAGAACACCCAAACACCGGCAAGATACGTCTCCATCTGTTTATTGGAGAGCAACTACTCTGACAAACAACTCCAGCCTTCTCTGATAGGAGATGAATAGTGAAGAGCATGTAGCTCAGCAGAATCAACTTTTGATGGAAAAACTTGCTCATTTGTGTTATCTTCATGCTGCATAAGCTGCCTTTCTGGGGTCTAAAGACATATGACAATCCTCCCTCTTCATGTTTAAGAAGATGCATGAGCCTTTCCTCTCAGGATCTTAAGGACATGGAACTCAAAGTTTTAAAAACAAAAGTTAAAAAAATGTTTTCACATGCAACTGGGAAATAAGATATACAGGAAATGGGGTATAGAAATCTATCCTGTCCTACAGGCAAATTGAAGGGGAAGGGGATAAGAGAATGGGGGGAGAGATAGAAGGGAGGGCAGGTTAGGAGAAGTGGTATTCAGAACACATGCCATCTTGGGGTAGGGGGAGGGATGAGATGGGGAGAAAATTTGGAACTCAAAATCTTGTGGAAGTGAATGTTGAAAACTAAAAATAAATGAGCTAATTTTTTTAAAAAAAGGAGCAATCAGTTTTATAGGCTTAGACTATGCCTAGAAGGATACCAAAACATCAGGATAAAAGGTTTTTGTGTTTTGAAGGCCAGCAGTTGTCTGTGATCATGTCTCTCTATTACTTCCTCCTCCCCATGTCCTTCCCAGACACATGCCTAGGCACTTCTTTCCTCTCTAGCTCCAATTCCCACCCATTCTTCAAGGCTCCATTCAAATGAGACCAAGTCCATGATTCCTTTCTTTTCTCTTTCCTTCTTGCCCATGCCCCTCCCCACTCCAGCTAGAAATAGTCTCTCTCTCTTCTCAAAACGTCCATTTCACCTTGTATGATTGCATAGAGCTTTTTATCTTCTACTTTTGAAATAGAGGTATTTGCATCAATCTCTAATAAGGTTCTTGAGTTCAGGTATTCTGCTGTACATTTCTGTGTAATGATAATTAGCACTTGCATAGCACTTTATGGTTTGTGATATGCTTTAACATTCATCACTTAGTCCTCGATCTTGCAAGCGAGGTAGAGAACATATTATTATTCCTATTTTACAGATGAGGATGCTAACTCAGTGACATAAAATAGCTTACCCAAGGACACAAAGTTAATAAGTGGCAACGTGTGGATAAGAACTCAGGTCTTTAGATACTAGCGTTAGTTTCACTAAATGATACTGATTCTCACTGTACCTAATATGATGCTTTGGATGTAGTCAGCCTAAATATTTGCTAACTTTGTTGAATGTATAGTTTTTTCCTCTGCTGTCAAATATCTGGAGAGATGAAAATATTAGGCAAAAACATAGATGAATGTCTGACTTCTTCATTCTTCATCTTTGATGTGTCTACTTCTGCCTTTCCTGGATGCATAATGGGCTGGATTGCATTTCTCCCCTATATTCTGATAGAAGGGGCTGGCCCTTCTGGGGGTGGTGGCAGCTATTCATGCAATCCCAGGTGTTAGTGGGTCTAGTTGAAATAGACTTGGAGTGTTTCCCCTTCAGTGCAATTGTTGTATTCTCTGAGTCTGGCTTCTCCCTCCCCTCCCCTTTTCAGGCCCCAATTAACTAATTCCCATTCCTTCTTATTATACATCCTCCCCCTCCAGGGTCTGGCAGGAATGAGAGGACTATGTGGATTCCTCTCTTTGTAAGTGGCTGCCAGGACCAATCTCTCTGATCAGTGCTGTTCCAACAGGAACCATTTAAATTGGGTGTCTCTAAAACTGTCTTGTACTCCATCATGTTCCCTTTGTAGCTTTTGTCTCTCTCCAGAAATTGCATAAATCTATACACAGTAGGTTTCTTGAGGAGACAGGGGGATACCTATATCTATATCCATATCTATACCTATATCTATCTACACACAGACACCCCTATACACACATACATATTAAAGAAAAGCTCTTTTTGTTTTTTTTTTTACTCCAATAGGGTTTAAACTATGGAAGAAGACCCAGTGGCAGAGGCTTTGGTCTTTTCAATAGTTCTTTATGTGAAATCTCTCATAAGGAAAGCACCTTACTTCAGAAAATAACTAAAACTCTACTTTCAAAAGCTTTTGTTATACACTTAAGGCACAGGGTGGGGGGAGGGGGGAAACGAAAGCTTCTCTTCCTGTTGGTACTGAAATCCGGCATGATTTTGTGTCTAGCTCTTCATTCAAACAATACTTTAATACCAGAAATCCTTAATTAAATATTTCCTTAATTATTCCCATTAGTCTTTTTGTTTTTGTGCACATTGTATTTTTTTTTAAAATAGGAAATCTTTGGGGAATATTTGGACCACTAATGAAATCTAATGTACTCCCTTTGTCTGTGATCCAAATGCTGGGAATATCCACCCCTAAAGAAATATGGATCTGAGTAATAACTCATAGATTCGTGAGGGAGGCCACCAACAGCCTTTGAACTAGGAGTAAGTACATTCAGCTCAGCTAAGTTAATTCCATTTTTGCTCTCTGCCACTTTAGCATGAGCTCTTCCAGCATCAAAGAAAAATGAGAGGATATTTTCCTACTAGGGGAAATTTTCAGAACACACTAGAATTTAAGCTAAAGCTCATTTATCTTTCATCTGGTCCCCACAAAGCTCTTGCTATAGTTACCTGCAATGGGATCTTTCAGGCTCATTGGGGTCAGAATATTCTGTGGCTTTCCAGAGCATGTTCCCCACAGAAATAAGGGTACCAACACTGAGAGTGCTCTGAGACACATTGCATTACACAAATAGGTCAGACCAGCAAGAAAGTTAGGCAGAATGCCCCAGGCTAAAGGGAATTTGAAGTCATCATCCAAGGCAGATGTTTGGAAATGGAAATGTTTGGCATGTACCACTCCACTCTGGGCTTTGGTTTCTTCTTGTAGATAATAGGGCACAGACTTCATTCATTATCATTAAAATCTTGAACTGTCAGAGCTCGTGGGGCTCTCAGAGATCACCCAGATGTGGAAAATATAGTATAGTAGTATATTGTACCTGGAATTAGCAGAGACTTGGATTCCAGTCCTGCCTAGGATGCCTATCAACTCTATGGCTCTGGGCAAATCAGTTGAACTCTCTGAAACTGTTTCCTCCTGTATAACATGGGGATAATTATTCTTGTAGTACCTTCCTCATAGAGCTGTTGCAGGGTTCAAAGGAAAACACTTTGCAATTTTTTCAAGTGCTCTGGGTGTGTGTCTATGTTTATTGTGATTACTCTTGTTGTCAGAGGTTACACAACCAATTAGTGGTAGAACCAGTTCCAGAACCCTGTCAAGATATTAGGAGGCATCCTGTTTTCCAGAGCTAAGGCCTGGCAAGCAAGCTGTACCCTGAGCTTGGCATAAGAATAATCCTTTGCACTCACCATCTAAATGATCTCACCCTCTGGAAAAATCATATAAATAATGTATTGCTTTGACCAGCACCAGGTGCTCTCTGAGTGTGGGCAAGCACTGGGCAAGTACCCATGTTCCTGTCATGAAGTACTGCTATGAATCAGACTTGTTTCATTGTTTCTGTTACCCTTCATTGTCAGGGGTATAGCTTACTGTGTAGCAATTGGTATAAGTATCCCCCACACTGCCTCAGATCCCCTCTCTAAGGGTGGGGCCCTGGCACATTTGTCTACTCTGCTTCCTTGCTTTCAAGCTGTTTCCTTCACTTTGAAAATAAACTTCTGTTTGATTCCTGACTCTTCTGTCTCTGTCCTGCTCTGTTCAGCTCTGGCCCTCTACAGGTTAGAGGCCAGTTTGGTCTGGTTGACAACCGCAACTTGTGCTTTCTACTCTAGTAGTCAAAACTGCTGACAATAACAATGTGTACAAATAGGTGGGCATTTTACTTGTAACCTCCATATTGACTGCATGGGGCAATTTTACTTGGCTTTAACATCTTAATGTTGTACAGAGGCAAAGAGCAGCAACTCTACAAATGATCCCTTCAATTCTTATCAACGAGCTCTGATAAGTTACTAACGGGTACCTTTAGTGGGGAAGTTACTAAAGGTCAAACATGAACTTAATGACACTAATCTGTGATACCTGTGTTTCTAATTTAATATGGGTATTTATGAGTAGCTGGCTTAGCATCTAAATGAGCATATATAGGCAATCAAGGTCATGATGTGTCTCCTGAAACAGAAATACTCGGTGAGCACACAATGTACATTTGCTTTAATCACCTGAATATTTGGTCCCCCACATGTCTGGGTGGCTACAGCCATCTCTCCTTTTATCCCAGAGGGTCTGTCCAAATTCATCTGCAGCCTTGGTCCTAGCATAGCCCTCTGAAGGTGACATATCAAAGCCTAGATAACCAGCCCTCTCATTTCCAAGATAGGCTCATTCAATTGAAAGATATTTGTGTCTGATGACTGCAGTGTTCTTTTCCCATTTTTCATGGGTTCATTTAGTCATTCTCTATTCTGTTTATATACTAAGAGTTGCCAAGCCTAATTCCATGGGGAAATAGGGAAGATTAAAATGGAAAAATGTTCCCAAAATGGAAGCATCATATGGAGTGATTCTGTTGGGCACTTGTGGTATGACATTAATTTCTACCCCAAGCTTGAATATGGAGTAACTCTCTTAGCTCAAGATACTATAAGGACACCTCAACACCCCAGCCCATTTTTCCTCTCTAAAAATCCCAGGTCAGAGATTGGATTACCCAATTTTCATTTTACAAGATAAGGTCACAAGTCTATCAGAGTGCCAAGTTCCAGATAATCATGATCTTCACAGATAAACTTGGGATTAGAGTGACCAGGCTTTATTTCAAGGGCCGCCAGGTTTGAAGTCAAGTACAAAAAATCAAATGATATAAAAATGTAGAAAATGATACCCAATAGCCCATAGTTTTCCTAGGATGTCATCAAAGTGCTCAGATGAAAGCACCCTTTCAGCAGATGGCCCAAAAGGGTGGAAGGTAGTTAGCCAACAGTGAGATTGTAGAGTTTGTACCTTTGTCACTCTCCTTTTCAAAGAGTTTTCAATGGTTTCCTATTTCTTCTAGGGTAAAATACCATATCTTCTACAATCCTTACAATCTTGATCCAACCTATCTTTTCAGGGTGATTAAATATTGCTCCCCATCATACACTCCATGTTCTACCCAAACTGGTCAACTTGATGGTCGCCATATATAACACTTCATCTCCCACCTTCACACTTTGCCACAGATTATTTGCTGTGCTTGGGAATTCTCTCTCTCTCTTCACCATTGCCTCTTGGAATTCTCAGCTCCTGTACAAGCATAATAGCAATTACCTCTCAGGGTTGTTAAGAGGATCAAATAAGATAATATTTGTAAAGCACTTAGCACAAAGTAGGTGATAGTTCCTTCCTTTGTTGAATTGAATTGTATTGAATTGAATTTACCCACAGGTGAACTCCTGCCCAATGGTATGGGTCTTTATAGAGCTGCAACCAAGGTCTGACTTTATTTCTGAGCTTGTTGTCAGTGTTTCTGACACATTCTATTTGACTACTTGAATGCTGGACTATTCTGATCTGATGTTCTTTCAAACCTTGCTGATGCTAAACCTCTAACCTCTGGCTTGTTGTTGACCACTGGAAACTATAGACTCTTTGGCTTTTCTCTTAGCTCTGAGAACTCTTGTTCTAGTCTTCTGACATTTGCAAGGTCCTTAACCCTTACCTTGACCGCATTGAGTCTCATCTGCTGTTTGACTCTCTTAATCCTTTCTGGACATTCTAAGACCTGCTGCTACTGCTAGTGCCCTCATACCCTGGAATGACATTAACAATCCTAATGCTGGGCTTCATTTTTGAAGTGTAGACAACCTCCCTATGAATAGAGCTGAAACTGGCAGGAGTGCATGATAAAAACTACACAACTTTTATCTTGTGACATAGCATTCTGGATCACTTCAAGAGAATCTCCACAATAAAGGAGGGGAAATTAAAGCTAAGAGTTTTCTTTATAGAAATAGGAAATCCTATTCCTTTCTGTCTAACTCTTCATGTAACCTATCTTTCAAGACAGCAATTCACCTGTGCTGATGTATTTTCTGGTCTTGATTTTCTGATCTCAGAAATATATTACTTAAAAACAAATTGCAGACCAGTCCATATGTGATTTATCATCAAATCAAGTGCTGAACACTGTGCTTTTGAAGGTGGGGAGGGGGTGCACCAATTCCAGTTCAATTTTTTTCCTTTTCAGGAGTACATAGAGTTTCTTCACTTATAAGGGATTTTGAAAGCCCCAAACAGTGCCCATCTGAGGCAACAACAATTACCCCTTCTTCCTTTGGGGAAATGGAAAATTACTTATATTGTGAGCCATCACCAAGGTTTAGCCTTCAGAAATCTCTGCTGGCTTTACAGACATGATGGTTTTTTTTTCTAAGATTCCTGTTGCAGTTCAATCTAGTCAAAACTTGGTCTTCCTTCGATAGAACGTTGAATGAGCTAGTGCTCATAAACCTAGGAAGGAGGTGAGAAGACACATATGTGCATCCCTTTAAGCTTCTTCCTTTATAGCAGGATGTCCTCTGCTCATTTATGTTTGTTTGTTTGTTTGTTTATTTATTTATTTTTGTCTGTTTTGCTGAAACATTTTATTGTCCAAGAAAGAGACACATCTAATCGGGTGACTAAACATTGTCAGATAACCAAGATCTAAAGCTAGTCAGTCCCTGCAGTCATTGCTAAAACAAACCTGGAAGCCAAGCAACGTGATTTAGAGCCTCCCCTTCTAATCAATATCAGGGTCAGCAGAAGTACTAAAGACTTGCCGTAGCCTATCCTGGTCTCATTAAATGCTCCCAGTTGGCCCGCGTGTGGGATGCTTAGGCCTCTGCAAAGGACAATTTGTCATCATACACTTTCTCCCCTCTACAAGAGTTTCACACCCCACAGCATAAGTCTGCAAAGGAGGATGCTGACCTCAGACCATTTTCATCCTGCTTCAACTCTGACCCTTTAGCATTAAGTAGACAGGATTTTCAAGTTTCTCTGTATGTGATACACAGGTTTAATCAGCCTGATTAGCTTCGCTGATCAGAATCTTTTCACTGATTTGCAGTTAGTTCTTGAATGCTAGGTTCTCCTTGAGTAAGTGTTTGCACTAAATTATTTGTGTTTTACAGACTCACAGTAACTGAGAGTTCCAAGGGATCTCAGAGGTTATCATGGTCAACTCTGAAACTGTTAAAAGCTTTAAATTCTATGTACTGTTGAAAAATGTAGACTGGGCAGCTAGGTGGTGCAGTAGATAGAATGCCTAACCTGGAGTCAAGAAGACCTGAGTTCAAATGTGATCTCAGATACTTATTAGCTGTGTGACCCTGGGAAATTCACACAACTCTGACTTATTTTTATATTTTTATGAAAGACAGCATGATTTAGAAGGAGGAGCATTAGACTAGGAGTAAGCGAACCAGGTTCCCTGGCTCTGACACTAGAATGATCTGTAGCATAGAGCAAGTGGCTTGGCTTCCCTGGCTCTTATTATCTGAATCTGGTAGTTGTATTCAATGGCTGCCCTTACATTTAAGGATTCTTTTACTATAAGCTCTCTTTCAATTAGATAAAAAAACATCCATCAAAGTGACTCAAAGAAGAGATTTTGGTAAGTTGAGGCTGCTGGATTCATAATGACTAAGCTGCTATTTATTGACTAATTACTGGTAACTTTATCTCTTCTGTTTTCTAAAGCATACCCCTAAATAGCTTTTTAAATGCCTGTTTTCTTATTTCCATTTTTGCCGTTTAGTAAGGCATTTAGATTCCTATGTAAAGGAAATGTCTTTCCCTTTTCTCCAAAGAGGATGCTTCTGTCCCACTGTGATCCTGGTGTGGACTTTGAGTTGCTCTTTTTTCAGTGCTGGGGATGGGTTTGCACTTGTCCAACCACACCATTACCAGTTCCTTTGCATGTCTAATGACACTCATTGGTGAGAGAGCTGACTCTGGTGCTGTAGTGAGGACTGGCCTCTTGAAGAGTAGATGATATTATGGTCATTAGCTCTTGCAGCAGACAATGCTTTGTAGCTTTCTTAGAACATCCAAAGGTATCTGGACCAGATACCAAATCAACTTTTAAGATAGCCACTAGTAGAGTAGTATTGATGATTGCCATGGTCAGAAAGTTACCTAATTTTTATACTAATTACTTACTTAATTACTTAATGGTAAAATTTTAGAGTAATTTTTTTTTCACTTTACAATGTCATCATAAAAACATTCAGTGGCTGGTCTGCTGGTTTTAGAGTACTTAGTCAGTCCATAGACATTTATTAAGCACCTACTGTGTGCCAGTGTAAGTGCTGAGAAAAAGAGATACAAAAAATACAAAAGACATTCCCTGACATCAAAGAGCTCATAGTGGATTCAACCATGGAAAGATAATATGCAAATTATATACAGATGACATATAGAGAGGATAATTTGGAAATAATCAGAAAGAGGAAGACACCAAAATTAAGGAGGATTGAGAAAAGGTTCCTGTAGGTGGGATTTTATTTGGGACTTGAAGGATGCAACAGAAACCAGGGAAAGTTAGGTGGCATGGTAGATAGAGCGCTGGTCTTGAATCAAGAAGACTTATCTTCATGAGTTCAAATCTGGCCTCAGATACTTATAAGATGTGTGAGCCTGGACAAGTCACTTAACCCTGTTAGCTTCAATCTCCTCATCTCTAAAATGAGCTGGAGAAGGAAACAGCAAACCATTCCAGTTTCTTTGCCAAGAATATCCCAAAGAATTGGCCATGACTGAAAAACAACTGAACAATAGCAGAAGCCAGGAGGCAGAGATGAAGGGGGACAACATTTTAGGCATGAGGGACAGTCACTGAAAATGCCCAGAATCAGGAGATTTCTTATTTAAGGAATGCAAGGAGGACAGTGTCACATATTTATTTATTAATATTATTCATAAAGTACGTTGTTAATACTTCTGAATCCAAACCTTACTTTAAGGCCCAGCTTCTCCTTGAACCCTTCCCTGACCAGACAAGCCCAAAATGATCTCTTCTTCTTCTGAACTCCCAGAGAATTCATTGTATATAACACCCATATCAACATTCATCATATACTGCATTGTAGTATTGTATTATTGTATTATTCACACATTTATATATTTCTTATTTCCATAATTAGATTTAAAAAATACCAGAGAACAAGTACTATCTGTCCTACTACTATCACACATGTTTTATACCCAAGGTTATCCTTTATTGTGCTGAGGCAATCTTTTCAAGAAATAGAACTAGGAAGATATCCGAAACCCACAGTTCAAAGAAACACAAAATCTAGGAGTTTGGAGGAAGCTCAGAGGTCATCTAGTGTAACCCATACCTAACCAAGAATCTTCTCTACATCACTGACAGACGGCTATCTGACCTCTGTGGGAACACCCAAAGGGAAAGTCACTATGTCCCAGGATAGTTCATTCTACTTTTGGGTAGTTCTAATTCTTAGAAAGTTTTTTCTTAAACTAAGCCTGTATATACAACTTGTACTTGTTGGTTTTAATTATGTCCTCTATGGCCACAAAGAACAAATTTAATCTCTATTTGGCAGTCAAAAAAGTGCGGAACTGCTATTATGTCTTCCCCACTGTCTTCTCTTCTACATGTTAAAAAGACCCAGAAGAATAATTTATACTATAACATCAATATTGTAAAAACAGACAGTTTGAAGAGTTTTATATCCTGATGAAGAATGAAATAAGCAGAACTAGGAGAATAATTTATATAAAAACAACAACACTATAAAGAAAAACAACTTTGAAAGCTTTAAGAATGATGATAATATGACAACCGTCCATGATTTCAGAGAAACAAGGATGCAACATACTATTCCTCTTGGGATAGAAGGATGATGGATTTAGGGCATAGATTGGACTATACATATTTGTTGTATGTATGTGTGCATATATATCTATATAAATATCTCATACTGTTTTATCTACCCATATAAGTATATATATATATATATATATGTATATTGTTACATATACATATATGTGTGTGTATATGTGTATGTAGATATGTATGTGTGTTGTGTATACCAAGAGTAATTTAATTTGCTTCACAATATATATTTGTTAACAAGGAATTTTTTATTTTTTATTTTTCCCCCAATGGGTGGGAGATGAGAGGGAGATAAAATAGATTTCTGCTAATTAAAAAAAATTTTTTTTAATAGAGATATAAGAAAGGTGCTACAGATATGAAATGTTGCATATATTTTCAGCTGAGAACACTATTGTTAGGTTTTCTAAATTGTTTTACTTAGTTATAAGATATCTCTCACAGAGTAGGGATAAGCAGTAAATGTTTAAAAAAGTCAATAAAATTTAAATAAAACAGAATGTGGAAATTTATTACATAGAATGACACTAGGATCCCAGTTACTTCTCTGTCTTTTCTCTTATAAGGGTCCCAATACATGGCATTGGGATATAGTTCTGTACTTGCCTTTTTTCACAGTGACTCAGTCATTCTCTCACTCTCTCTGATACAGCCAATGAATCATTCTCATGCTAAACATGCTGCTGTCCAGTTCTCCAAATACTTAGCCTACTCATATGACAGCCCTGGCTCTCCAGCAGCCTTCTCCCATTCCACGTATGCTTGTCTTTAACAATTCAAATGGCCAAGACTAGCCTGAGGCTACCCTTTACCACTCTTTAATAAGTCCAGAGGATTGTGAGTAGCTATAGTCTCTTCAGCGTCTGGGGCATAGCCCCATATCCATTTCCCTCTCTCAACCCAAGTCCCAAGTGCTTGTCATCATTGCTTAGAACTAATTTGTATCCCCCTAATACACAGCATGATTCATGGTAAGAGGTGCAGGGGATACCAAGGTGGGAAAAGTCCCTGTCCTCAAGAAGTTTACATTCTACTGAGGGGACATAACATGTACATTTATACATATCAATTAAAAGAAGACAATTTGAGTAGGGAGAAAACACCATCAATTTGGGGTGATAAGGAACGCATCCTCATAGGAGATGACCTCTGAGCTGAGACTCAAACAGAGTTAGGAATTCTAACGGACAGACAATGCAAATAGTAGGCAATCAATAAATATCTATTTTAATAGTATTTTATTTTTTTTCCAATTCCAAAAGACACTTTTTAACATTCATTCTTTATAAAATTTTGAGTTCCAAATGTTCTCCCCCCCCACAAGCTCTTCCCTAAGATGGTAAGCAATTTCATAAAGGAATAAATATTTATTGATATTGCTAGTAGGTTCTCCTACATTTTTGCTAACCATGTGAACCATCTTAATCTCCTCAGGTTTTGAGAGGAAATATAGCATAGTGAATAAGGTGCTGGTCTTAGAACCAGGAAAACCTAGGTTTGAGTTTTACTGATACAGGCTGTCTGTGTGATCCAGAGCAAATCACTTAACCTATCAGTGCCTTAGGACAATTTCTAAGACTGTTCATCTAAATTGATTAACAGTTGTGGATCTTCCTTGGAAAGGGGAGTTTCTTTACTTTGGAATTCCTATTCTGATGAAATCATATGACAGGACAAAAGAACATAAAACAAAAAGAATCACCAAAGATATGTTTATTCAACTGAAAAAGGAAGTGGGTTGATTTGGTAAGGAGAGTACAGCTTTAGGACTGCACAAGTATACACAAAGAGCCCTAAGAAGACCTCCTGTTATCCACCCAAATCTACCTCCACTGTCTCTTCCCTCACCTCTCCCACTCTCTTACTCTGGACATAGTAATCAAAGTATCATTGCTTCTGGACAGGTCATATTATCTGAGATTGCCCTTTGGACCAACTGATCTTCCCTTTGAGTTTACTGATCAGTTTACTCCCTGGTCACCCCTCCTTCATATATACATATACACATACACACACACACACATACACACATATACATATACATATATATACACACACACATATATACATATATGTACACATATATATACACACATATATATACATATATATATATATAAATTTCAATTAAGAATTCTTTTTTTTCTCCCTTTTCCTTCTCTCTGCTCTAAGAAAGAAAACATAGAAAGAAAATAAGAAAGGAAAAGAGAGAAATTTTAAAAAAGAAAGAATCCTAGTATCACTTAACCACATTCAAGGAAAACATATTCCCATAATGATCATGTCCAAAAATTCATTTCTTATTCTGATATTAATCCATCGTCTCTAGGTCATGAGCTAGGTAGAATTCTAATCAGTCCTCTGGAATTGTAGAATTTCCCTCTAGTTAAGTGTAGGTTCCTTAAAGATAAGTCTTACTTTTTGAATTGAATTCCAAGTAATTAGTACTATTCCTGAGACAGAGTAAACATTTAATACGTTGATTTTATTAGATCAGTTTTATTAAATAATAGTTTTATTAAATGCATAGTAAGCATCCAATAACTTTTGATTTATTGATTCATTCTTCACATCATCTAGATTATTGATGGAGGATTTATGGAAAGATAAATCTTCTAAGAAGAATTTCACAGGATGAGAAGGCTTGGATGGGTTGTGATCTTCAGTGGTGAAGAGCGGACACATATCAATGAGACCACAGATCTACTGAGGTACAAGCATGAAAAAGGCTAGCTAGGTAATAAAAAAAGTTATAATATTTCTCTCCCATTTCTACAATAAAATTAAAGGATTATCTTTTAATATTACCCCTTTATGCATATGCCTTTGGCCTGGTATAATTCAACATTTTCATCTGGGGTTTCACGGTATAGCTGGCATGCTTAACAAATCTGTAGATCAGAGGGAGCTGGGAGGGCTAGATAAAACATTGGATGACAACATCAGAATACAAAGATATCTTGACAGGCTGAAACAATGGATTGAATCTAATAAGATGAAAGATAATAGGGATAAATTTAAATTCCTACCCTTGGATAAAATGAAAAATCAACTGCCCAAGTACATAATGGATGAAATGTGGTATGCTTTATAATCAACATTTAAACACACTTTAAGGTTTGCAAAGGGCTTCACCTATATTTTCTTATTTGAGCCTTGCAACAACCCTGTAAGGTAGGTATTATAGGTGTTATTCTCTTCATTTTTTTGTAGGAGAATTTGAGGCTCAAAGAGACAAGGCTACACAGCTGCAAAGCTAGGAAAATAGAGCTCAAACCCAGCTCTACCAGATCTTATCCTCTAGTATGGGGGAGACATTAGCCACAGCCCTAGTTAGAGCACATTTAGAGTACTGTACCGGTTTCTAAGTGCCACATTTTAAGGGTAACATTCACAAGCCTTAGGAGATACTGAGGAGGGTAAGGTTCCAGGACTCATACCATACCACATGGGGACCAGTCAAGATTTTTAGTTTGATCTAGAATAGAACTTCTTAATAGTCAGCATTGTCCAAAAATGGTATCACTGCCATCAGAGCCAGGACGACCTGGCTTTAAATCTTAGCAATGTGACTGGAGACAAGTAAACTTCTCTTAGCCTCAGTTTCCTAATCTGTAAAATAAGCACATAAAAATAGCCCTTACTTCAGAGGGTTGCTGTTAAGATCAAATAAGGTAACATGTGAAGTGTTGTGCAAACCTTAAAGAGCCATATCAATGCTGATTATAATAAGGGCTATGTTGTTGTTATTTGGTAAAGTAGTTTCATGGTTCAGGTGGGGTTGGACTGGATGACCACTTAGATCCTGCTGAATCTGAAGTTTCCAGAATTCAATTTTCAGAAAAATAACTTGGTTAGAGAGATAGGATTTCAAGTTGGAATGGGCCTTGGAGATCATTTTGGTCTAACTCCTTCAATTTACAGAAAGGTGATGTGAAATTGTCCAAGATCATGTGGATGGGGAGTCACAAGGAATCACTTTGAACTCAGATTCTCTGATTCTAGATCTGATAATTTTTCCATTATGACACACTCCTAGTCTAAAATCCCAGTTCTCTAGACATTGAAGAACAAGATTTTTGATTTAATAAGCTTAGAAGACAATGGGATTCAGCAAAAGGTTGCTCCAGAGAGGGCATGCCTGTGCTTATTAAAAGGCAGAGGTAGACTTGATTTAGAAGAAAAGATTGAGGGAAGGGAGGATTAGGGCAAATCCTGAAGAATGAATGACAGGATGCTAATCAATATGCATTCATTAAGTACTTTCTATCTGCCTTCTGTCTTTATCTTTGCTATACAAAGAAAAAAATGAAATAGTTCTTCCTCCCAAGACCTTATATTCCATTTTGGGAAGAGAGACAATAGTGTGGTGTATTGGAAAGAGCATTGGATTTGGAGTATCTGTGTTCAAATCTCACCTTTGCTGCTTACTACCTATGTGACCTTGGGCAAACCTAGATCTCAGTTTCCTCATCTGTAAAATAAGGAGAATGGTCTAGATGGATTCTTAGATCCCTTTCAAGTCTCAACTGATGTTTCCATGAGCATGTTTCCATGGACAGTTAGGTGGCACACTGGATAGAATGCCAGCTCTGGGTCAGGAGGACCTGAGTTTGAATATGACCTCAGACTTTTATTAGTTATTTGACCCTGGGCAAGTCGCTTAACCTTGTTTGCCTCAGTTTCCTCATCTGCAAAATGAGCTGGAGAAGGAAATGGCAAACGACTCCAGTATCTTTGCCAAGAAAACCCCAAATGGGGTCACAAAGAGTTTGACGCAACTAATTGACGAAACAATAATGTGCATGTATTACAATGTAAAATAGAATGTAATAAAAAGAGCACAGGAGGTGGGGTGACTGTTGGAATGGAGAAGAGATTCTTCCTTTTCTACAGGAGGGAAGGATCAGAGAATGGATATAGAAACAGAGCAACTTTGAGATGGAAAAGATAAAAGCTCTCAATTTTCACAGGAAAATAGAGGCAAAGGAAGGTCAGGTGGAGTGGAGAAAATAGGGGAGCACTGTTATGTGGAGCACGCTAGAGATCTGCAAGAAATGAATCAAAGTGCTGCTTACTTACCGTAGCAGCTGAATATAGCATATCAATAACATTATTCTTCTCTAAGGGGAAAAATACTGCACAAATTTATAGCATAGGAAACTTGGCATCACCCTAATAAGAATGTCTAGATTAAGGATTTTGTGCTCGTATTTCTTCTTCTTATGAAAGCTCATTCTAGGCACTTCCTTTCTCAGCTTCTGTCTCAGCCCCTCTCTGTGCACTCACTCATTTGGTGGTACTTGGCTTCTTATAATATTCACTTTTTAATATTTTATAATCACAGCTCCTCCCAGATACATGTTTCTCTTCCCTCAGGGAAAGTTCTGACTCCTAGGAACTTGGTTCAGACGCTACTTTACCTCTCTGTATCTTTGACACCAAGGATACTGTCTCGAAAGCCCTAACAATTAGATCTCCTATAAAATCCCATCATGCAGCAACTAAGCTGCACAATCATACTGAACAGTGGGCTCAAAGCCACCCAAATTAGACTTGTAAAGGCCCTGTGATGTTATAAAATACTGCCAGCAGTGATATCTCTGAAGAGATTGCCACTGAGTGCTGGGGATGATTCATTATTAACATTTATGCAGCTTAAAGCCAAGGTCTACCTTTAACCTAATGTATGCAAATGCCAGAATGCTGAGGATACTATTATTCATTAGATGTATTCTTGAGAGAAAGAAAAGGAAGAGACAGACAGAGAGAGAGAGACAGACAGAGAGACAGACAGACAGAGAGAGAGAGAGGGAGAGAGAAGAAATGAGCATAGGAAGGAGAGAGAAAAAGAAGGAAGGAAAGAAAATGAATAAGGAAGAAAAAGAAAAGAAAGAAAAAGGAGAAGGGACAATGAGATCAAGATGATGGTTTTAAAAAATTACCTAGTAGATTTTTTTCCCAGCTAGTTTATCTCACTAGAAAGAGGCAGCACATTGGTACCTTCCTTAGTAACACCCACTGTGATTGAAATATCCTAAAAATGATTTCGTTTTTTTCCCTTTATTTTATGCTTTCACTCTGTTTGCCTTCTCTTTCAGGCTGCTGCATGGAGGATAGCTGTAATTTTCTTCAGACTGGTTGAGCAGTAATGTCACATGTGAACTGTGCCTTGCTGCGGGGATCCAAATACGGATTGTACAGTTCCCCTCATAGACCTGACTTAGTTCAGCAATGGGAAATTGGACAAGTCAAATTATTATATTACTTTCCACAGGCTCTCGGTCAAACATGCCACGTCTCTGGTTCTGAACCATCTATGGCAGTGGCCCTGACCACAAATATCATTTCACTATAGTTCTGAGTGGCCTTTGCAGTGACCTGGCTGCTCTGTAGTATTCAACATCTGAGAAGCTGCATCATTTGCAGTTAGAACCTAGCCTGTAATTATTTTTTAAAAGCAAGATGCACATGAATCTGCCTGGCCAAAAAAAAGAGGGGGCATAATTGGGTAGTCAGTGGGGACTTCAATCATTTGGCTGTGTGCTGGAGCTCTCTCTCAATCAAAGGCAGAAGAAATCTTTATATCTCAATTTGCCTTAATAGTTTTTCCTTCTTTGAAAGATGGTAAAACCACTGGGGGTGGAGGGATACTATTGTTCTTGATTTGATGTTTGCCAACAGGGAGGAATCGGTTGCTAGGTTGGAAATGATGGAAATCTTGGAAGGTAGGAAGAGTAATTACTACATCTTAGAAATTATAATAGAAGAAAAGAAATATGAGGATAGTCTGATGGAGTACACCGATTAAGGGAATGCAGATCACCTTTGGATTAAGATGCTATAGGAAAAATTAAGACAGGAAGGATAGAAGCTTAAAAAAAGTGAAATTCTTAAGACACAATGAGAAATTATTCCAGTGAGCAGGAAATGAGGGAACTGTCTACCAAGAATGATGTGGATACATAAGGAACTCGCCTATTGAATTTAATTTTAAAAAGAAATATACAGAAGATGGAAGCAAGGTTAAGCAACAGATAATGAATACAAAACTCTGGCACATTTCTGTGCTATAAAGCTCAGCTGAGGAAAGCTAAGGACAACAGAAAGGATTTTAAAAGCTATATTGTAGAACAGAGAAGAATCAATGAATGAAATAATTCTAATATACAGGATTAATGCGATCATAACTGATGGAAGAGGGAAGGCAGATCTACTCCATTTTTATTTGATTTTGTTTTCTCTGCTAAAGAGAATGCTCTTTGGTCTGGAAAGAACAGAACAAAAGTAGTTGATAGAGAGGTGATACAGAAGATGAATAGGCACATCACGAGAAAGAACTAAGGTGCTATTGGGCAAGATAGGGTAATCTGGCCAAGATTAATTGCATCTTCAGGTGCTGAGAGAATATTCAGGTCTGTTTCACTGTTAGTCAATATTAAAATGTTATAAAGAATAGGAGAGGTACTATAGGACTGGCTCCAAATTAAAAACAAAAGAGAGGAGAATAACGGAGTGTGTAAACTTTAGGCCAAATGAGGTTGACTTCAATTCCTGGAAAAATTCTAGAATGTATTATTAAGCTAGGTGGCACAGTGCCTACAGCACTGGGCTTGAAGTCAGGAAGACTCATCCTTCTGAGTTTAAATCTGGCCTCAGATGCTTATTAGCTGTGTGACCCTGGACAAGTCACTTAATCCTGTTTGCCTCAATTCCTCATCTATAAAATGAGCTGGAGAAGGAAATGGCAAACCACTCCAGCATCTTTGCCAAGAAAACTCCACATGCGGTCACAAAGAGTTGGACATGGCTGAAACAACTGAATAACAACAAAAATAATTAAAGAAGAGATAGTGAGTTTCTAATTGTGGATTATTAGCAATCTGTATTTTAGCAAAGTATTTGACAAAAAGTTTCTTACTTTTTTTACAAAACTTAAAGGCTAGGCAACAATAACACAATTAGATGTATTCACAGGATGATAGATGTGGAACTGGGAGGGCCCTCCAAAGCTATTTGGTCCAACTCTACCATTTTATATATGAAGACATTGGCTCCCAGTTATAGTAAGTGACTTGCTCAAAGTCACACAGGTGGTAAGTATCAGAAGAAGGATTAGAATCTAAGTTCTTTGAATCCACAGCTTGGCCCTTCATACAGTACAATGCTGAAGAGTGCTCGTTAATATCTTCAATAACGTAGCCCAAATACCCCAGAATCATAGGATTTCAGCATTGGAAGGGAACTAAGAAACATTTTAGTCCAACCTATGCCACAAGAATTCTCTACAACATATGCTAAGAGTGAGTACCCAGCCTTTACTTGAAGACTTCCTGTGATGAGGAAACCATCATTTCTCTTCGACAGCCTTTCAAGTACTGTGAGATAATTATTTTGATTCTCCCTTCCCACCTCTTCCAATCTTCCCTTCTCTAGGTTTTTTTGTTGTTCAGTCATGTCAATTGTGACTGACTCTTCGGGACCCCATTTGGAGTTTCCTTGGTAAAGACTGATCTGTTTCTTTCTCCAGCTCATTTTACAGATAAGAAACTGAGGCAAACAGGGTTAAGTGACTTGCCTAGGGTCACATAGTCATTAAATGTCTGAGATGAGATTTGAACTCAGAAAGATGAGTCTTTGGGACTTTAGGGTCTGCACTTTACCACCTAGCTGCATTTTTTTTCCAGACTAAACATCCCCAATTTCTTAAAATAATTCTTGAATGGCATGATCCTGATGATGCTGTTTGCCCTCTTTGGGACACTCTCCAACTTAGCAGTGTCCTTTCTAATATGTGGTGTCCAGAACTAAAAACATAGATGCGATCTGCTGTGATCTGACTTATTCCTGAAAACTATACTTTTCTTAATGTACCCTTAGTTTGCACTAGCTTTTTTGGGCTTCCATAGGATACTACTTGATCCCGTTGAGCTCGTCCTTAAACTTCACTAAAATCTCTAAATCCTTTTCAGACAAACTTCTATGTAGTCATGACTCACCTTTCTCTCCCTCCCCTCTCTCCTTCCTCCCCACCCCCATTGTGTACCTAGGGAATTTATTTTTTGAACTCAAGTATTAGACTTTGCATTTATCCCTAATAAATTTCATCTTATTAGATTTAGCCCAAATGTTCTAGCTTCTTGAGATCTGTTGAAATTCTGATTCTGTTATCCAAAGTGTTACCTATTTCTCACAGATGCTTTTATTTGCAAATTTGATATACATGTTATTTATGCTTTTATCAAAGTCACTGGTCAGTGGTTAAACAACGAAGGGTAAAACACAGATCTATTGAATACTTCCATCCAAGGTGACAGGAAAGCATACATGATTATGCCTTAGTTCATGCTATTCCCCTCACTCTGAATCTGCCCCAGGGCATTTTCACTTCACCCATTCTTTTCCATCTTTTCCATTAGAATTGCATGAGAAACTTCATCAAATGCTTTCATCAGGCCGAGATTACTATGTATCTACAATTACATATTTACTAACCATGCTTTAATAATACAAGCTGCTTTATTTTTAAGTAAAAAAAAATACAGCATAGTAGATAGCTTTGATCTCACCCAAGGGGAAATTCTCAAAGTCTCTAGAGAGGAGAGCTGGAAATTAAGGCCATGTGGAGGAGTTAGTTTTCTCCTGTATGTCTACCTTACAAAGGCTTTTCTTTCTCTCCCTGGCATCTCTCCCCAAAGAGACTCTACAACCATATGTGTTCTCTCTTCAAACAGGAAGGAAAAAGTATATCTCTGCTTTCTGAAGCTCTAATGCCAACTCTGCCCCTCACATAGGCACGCACTGTCAAATTATCATTCTCTTCCAACGAGGAGTTTTATGTAAATATTCTAGGCTTGAAGCAAGGGATACAAGCTGTTCAACTTATCTCTCACTAAAAATACAGAGTGTAGTAGACAGAAAGCTGGCCTTTAGTCAGGAAGACCTCGGTTTGAGTTTTGCCTTTGATCCATACTGGCTGCGTGACCCTGGGTAAGTCAGTGCCTGATAAATAGTGCATACTCCAAAAATGCCTGTTGACTCACGGACTTGACTTAACCTCTCAGTGACCCTAGACAACTCTTTCAGTTTTGTTGGTGTTGTTGTTGTTTTTGGTAGAAAAGCTGCCAATCAGCATCAGTGGAGGGAGTTTCTTCACTTTAAGGAGTTCCTTAAAGAAATGAAATCATAGGTATGCATCAAAAAAAAAGTTAATGGAACCACAGGTAGTTTCCATTTCTTTTTCCTTTTTTTGGCTAGGCAATGTGGTTAAGTGATTTGCCCAGAGTTACACAGCTAGTAAGTGTCAAGTGTCTGAGGCCAGATTTGAACTCAGGTCCTCCCGACTCCAGCGGCTGTGCTCTATCCACTGCACCACCTAGCTTCCCTCTCATTTCTTTTTCCAAGATGAATATTCCAACAAGTTGTTTCATGCAGAGTTGTTACACACTGCCCCCCAACATACACACACATCAGATTTCCAGATGTACATTTTAATTTGTTATTCTACAAGGCCTGACAATGTATCCTTGCCAATCATGGACTACATTTCTATCTATCCACTAGAACAAGTTCAGTGGAGAATTTTCCCCAAATTCCCCAAATTTGATTCTTATTCTTTTTTTTTATGTCAAACCAAAAAATAAGCAACATCTTTAAAAAAAAATCACTATTTTGGCATCTTTCTTTTCAACAACACATCCCATGGCCACATGGGAATGGGGAGTAAGGGACAAATATGTCTCTCTCATCTGTGGTGAAAGGAATGAGATAAATTACCCAAGCCACCTGAAAACCTTACTAGGACTTCCTTTTTAAGGTGCCCCACAGAAACACATACTCTCGGTTTTGATAAGCATGTTAGTGAATGCCTAGTCCAACCACTGTATTTTACAGATGAGAAAACACAGTCCTGGGTTACTATTATAATTGAAGAGATAAGAGAGGAAGCCAGCGATGAAGACTAGAATTTCTTAGTCTAGCACCATGATTCCATGTTTAGAAACCCCTAAGACGTAGAAGTGTCAAAAAGGAGACAGGGGAATAGGAAAGAGAAAGGGTAGTATCAGGACTATGGTTAAATTTTAGCTTTAAGGCATATCAGTGTGTCTAGCTGAGTGAAATCACCCAAGTAAAGTTTAAATGATCAGTTTTTGGTTTGGCTTTTGGTGACAGGAAATTTTTTCCTGCAGGGCTTCAGATAAAACTAAAGGATTCTGCTGTGGAAGACTGGTAACATTTCACCTAACATTTAAAAGCATTGGCTTTGAACCAAATGGAAATGGGTGTTTGGATTTTCTCGGTGTACATCTTTGCCAGGCATGTGCTGCACTTCTATTCATTAGAACAGGTTCAGTGGAGGACTTTCCCCAAAGAATACCCTTGATTGGTGTTAGATCATTGGATTCTTATTCTATTTTTGTTTTATTTTGTTGTCAATCAAAATCTTGCTGAAAAATGCTAGCATGAAAATTATGCTTATAAGAAACCTTCTTTTAAACAAAACAATGCTTATGACATCCTTCTTTTCAACAATATGTCACTGGGATATTTCAGTAAATATGGTATCCATATAGGGGATACTCTGAGTTCATTGACATTAAGAGAGATGAAATACTTAGAAGCCATCAAGTTCAATTTGATTTTTTTTTTACTATAAAATGGCCATTTCTTGGGACTCTAACACACAGGAATTTTCATGGAAGGAAAGAATAACTAAAACAAAAAGCTAAATGAGAATGATTTTTCCTTAATCTGTGGAATGGTCTCCATGTACAGAGAGTTCCATAGGATAGAAGAAAATAGCTCAGTCAGGAAATAAATATCAGTGACTGAACTGTTCACACTCTGATACAATGATCTCACTACTGGGCACATATCCCTAAGTAGGTCAAAGATAGAAAAGAAGACTGTATATGCCAAAACAGTCATAGCAGCACTTATGGGAGCTAACAAAAGACTGGAAACAAAGTTGATGCCTATAAATTGGGGAGTGTGGGAACAAATCTATTTTACGAATGGAATTATGCAGCAAGAAGCGAAGAAAATGAGGAATTCAGAAAACACTGGAAGACTTGTATGAACTCATTGAAATATTACACAACTGTGTGAAAGAAAATAAAAAGAATGCTAGGAGGAGGCCATCTTTGAATAATTATAATGACCAGACTGAATCCCAGGGAACAAAGAAATGAATTTCTGTAATTCTAAGAGGGGTCGGTGGTGTGGAGGCAGAGTGCTATGTACACTGTCATATCTGCTATCTATATGCCACGTATGGATTGTCTTTTGCTATTTTTTCTTTGTTACGTGGGGGGGAGGTGAATGATGAAGTTGGGAGGGGAGCTATACCTAGAAATAATTGTGATTTTTTTAAAAAAAGCAGAGTTTTTAAAAAATTAAATAAATAACTATGAATCATAGTGTTTGGTGCATAGGATATGCTTTAAAATGATTGTTTATTGATTGATATGAAGCAAAGCTTTTAAACAGAGGAATATTCAGTGATTAATTTTCAGATGTTGATGTCAATGTGCGAACTCTTCATGACACAGTTGGAAGTTGAGGGGGAAAGAGGAGAACAAACATTTATTAAGCATCTACTATGTGCCAGGCATTCTATTAAACACTTTATAATTTTATCTCATTTGATCATTTGAAACTATATGATTTCATTGGACAATTAGAAAAATAAAAACCCAAATGCTAAAAAATAAAATGATGTGATACCTATGATAAGTTTTTTTTAAAAGTACATACATACTTGTGTATTACATACAAAATGCATATTCTGTCATGTCTATCTGGTATTATTCTATTCTCCCTTAACCTACAGCTCTCTGGTCCTGAATCACTCTTCTTTTCTGCATGTGTGTACACATGTGTGCATTCACACACACAAATGGAGAAGTCAAATATGCACAAAATTAGGAAGATGATAAAATCTTTAGATGATAGGCATCACCTAATGCATTTCACTCCCTAGAGTGTTAACAAAGCATTATCAGAGTGTGATAATGGGCATAGGCTCTTATGATCAAGTGTCACTTGGCAGCCAAGGCTATTCCCCAGGGTGTGATACCAAAATGACTGTAATACTGAGACCTAGTAGTTGTTTTTTGGCATCTCTTTCAAATAGAGGGAGTAGAGTGGCACTAAAATGCTTTTGGTTGTCTGTGTGTGAAATTACAGGGAGCTCTAGAAGGAACAAAAGGATATGGGCAGTTTTGATGTGGTCCTTGTGTTTAAAAAGCAGTATTTCTGTATTTGAAAGACCGTACCTGCAGAGATAGTCTGTACTTTCAATGGCCCAGGTAAAATGTTTGCTTGTTTTTTAAATACATTGATTTCAGGCTCAGAGGATAGACTCGAACTAATTAAGTAGATGGATCATTTGGCTGTATAAATGTTCCACAGAAAAATGTTTTATACCAGAAGTGTCAAATACACTCCCCAGGCAGCACTCTTGAGTGCCCTCAACCAGATTAAAATGTATTTGGGAAGTAGTTAACAAAATAAATAAAATTACAAGAAAACATAGATAACATTACATTTTAAAACTAAATCAATACTCTGCCTGCAGGGATCCTCATATGAGGATTAGTGACCCCCATTTCTATTTGAGTTTGATACCACCATTCACTCAAGTAACTTATAGATCTATATTTGAACATTTCCACTAGCAGTCTCAACCCCTGAATCTAGGTAGCACAGCAGATAGACTTCTAGGCCTAGAATCAAGAAGACCTGAGTTCAAATCTATCCTCAGATATTTTCTACTTATGTGACCCTAGGCAAGTAAAAAAAAATCTTCATCTGCCTCAGTTTCTTCAACTGTAAATTGGGAATAATAATAATAGCACTTCTCTCTGATGGCTGTTGTAAGGATCAAATGAGAAAAAATATATTTGTAGAGTGCTTAGCACATAGTAGGTGCTTAATAAATGCATATTTCTTTCTTCCATCCATGTCTTTGTGACTTTTGGTTGTGTCCTCCCATAAGTCTGGCAAGAGGGTCAACCCAATATGCTGGAGCTCTTCCTTTCTTTCTCCTCACATTGTGAGGATACCAGTGAGTATTTTTGCCGTTTTCACCACTATTCAAATCAATTCAATTTAATAAAAGATGTTACAGGCCCTATAGATTCAATAACTTTAATATTTGTAATTTCCTTGTTTTGGGTGCTCATTTCATGAGTTAGATTCACAATCACTCTGTGACTTGTTTGTTAGTCAATAAGCAGTTGTTAAGCACTGACCATATTTTTATATGCCAGACACAGTGCTAAATATTACCACATTTAGTCTTCAGAATATCTCTTAAAAGTAGGTGTTATTCTTATCTCCAATTTAGAGTTGAGGGTTAGAAATGGAATTAAATGGTCTTTGGGAATTTCCACAGAGAAACAAATTCATCACCTTATAAACCACCTAATGAGGAATCTCTCTCTGAACTTACATAGACTGACCCTTGGACAAGAGTCAAAAAGTACCTTCATTGGCCCTGTACTATAACCCTTTCCTTCTTGGTAGAACCTGACAGAGCTCCACTGGTATCCTGTTTTATAGTTAAGGAAACTGAAGCTCAGAGAAGCTAAGATCATATAAATAGTAAGTGTCTGAGTTGGGATTAGAACCCAGGTCTGTTTGACACAAAGCTCAGCACCCTATCTACTACACCATGCTGCCTATGTCCAATGTCTTGTTTTCCAGTCCAATGTCCTTTCCATTACATCAAGGGTTCTCTCCTCTGACATAAACTAACCTTGACTGCAGTGCAGATTCAAAGAGGCTGGTTCCCTCCTAATTTGGGCGACTGAGTGTCAGCCTCATTAATCATGTGCTCAACCTCTTCAACAGATAAAGCCCTTATTTTCCTTTATAATCCATGAGAGAAATGCATTCATTTCTATCTTTTGAAAATGTCTGACTAGATTTGTAAAACCCCAAATGCCATTTTGGTGCAGAGAGCCTTGGCTTCCATGAATAGGAGATAATGTGATGAGTTAAAGCCCCCTTTGTGTCCATGTTCCCAAACCTTCCTTGCTTGACTACCTTCCCCTTTCCCCTGAGGAGCTAAGGCTCAGACAGCCCCAAACTCAATTTAGAAAGAAAGACTGCACTCCTAGTGGAGATGTAGTCTCTGATTTTTGTTCTCCAGATCAAGTTACTATAAGAAAACTCCTAATACTCTTCTACCAGAGCAAGTCTCCAGTGAAATTTCTGGAGACTTGAAGATGACATAGTTATGGAGATTGTAGGTGAAAGGACTTTGCAAAGTGTAAAATATTATGCTAGCAGTTCCAAACTAGGAGCCTGGGATTTGCCAGTAGATTTCCAAACTAATAACTACTTCCCTCCTTCTTCTTTATGGTTTGCTGGGATTTTCCAGAGGCATCACTGAGCTTCTAGAGGAAGTGACATCTCTCAGATTCCAGTAGCTCCTTCTAGGAAAAAGGTTGGGGATCCCTACATTGTTAAAACCCCAGGATTTTTTACTGTTATATTTACCTAGTTGTTCATCTTTTGTAGCTCCAAAGAAGGGCCAGGTGATACTGTGCTTTAAATTCTTAACAATGGGGGGATTTATCTCCACCTTAATTCATATTTTATTTCCTAAATTTGCATTCCAATTTTGCTAAATTTTGCAGTTGTTTGCACAGACTCATAATTTCCACTGGAGGGATCTTAATGAGCATGGAGACACAAGTGGTGGTGACAGATGCTCTGTCATGATGCTGTGCATTTGCAATGACTGAATTGCTGGAAGCTAGGAGCTGCAGGTTATTTGAAGTTGCCTTTTCCCCTGCCTAGAGCAGTTGAATAACTTTTCCTTTATGTGTTCTTTCAGTCTCATAGGGAACAACAGTTCCACAAAAATGACTGAACTTCAAATTCTGACAATGTTGTAAGATAAAAGATGCTCTAATGACTCTTAGGATATACTTGTGATTCTGCAATAGGACGTGAAATAGTGAGAGCCCATAGGAAGGGATGAAGAAATGAATTGTCTAGGAAATTATAAGGACTAACTAAATTATTTAGAAAAAAGGATAATGGATTCACCAATGGAACATTCTCAGCCTACTCACTATTTGGTGAAAGATGAAAGGAATTTAAAAATGGCCACTGGAAAATAAAGTCTTTGTTTGGAGCAAAGAACTCCATTCCTCTTACTAATAAAGAAAGGAAGAGTTGACAGTGGATAAAGGATATTCCATTTGTAATATATGGCCCTTGGTTTACCAGGCATCTCCTAGTCACTTTGCTAATTAACAACGGAATTTCAATAAGAAGGAAAAAATAAATGCATGAGAACATTTCTGGGGAGCCATCTTGTAATGACAATGGCATCATGAGACACAGGTTCAAATCTTACATTTGATGCTTCGTACTTGTGTGGCCTTGGCAAATCACTTAATCTCCATGAGCCTCAGTTTCCTCACGTGTAAAATTAAGGTGTTGGACCAGGCAGCTTCCATGATCCCTTCTAAATTTAGCAACCCAGCAAATGCTAATGCCTTTTCTTTAATGTCATTTCCACTGATAAAAACCATTTGATGGTGTTGAGTACTTTCTTGACAAGAATTTTCTTTTCAGTCTTCAGTAGATGTGACTATAGCATCTGTAGGAGTGATTGCAAGGCTACATTTCCATAGGGGTCATTTCCCAAAATAATGGCTAGGAGCACTGGACTGGAAGCATTGCTATTTCCAAGGCTCGTGGGTTCAGGGTCTTTAGCTGTCTCCATTGGGTTCTGAGGAGAGATGGTGGTCAAAGTGGTAGTGGTGGGGGTGCTGGTTTTACTTGCATGGCACATGTTTCCTCCTGTCTCTTCCTCAGGGTACCTCCCCACTTCAGCCCTCCTGCACTGTGAGTGGTGGTGCATTAGTAGGGATGTCTGGCCTTTTTCTAAGGAGTTGCTTCTCCAGATAATGACTGTGAGGGTTAAAAACAGGACCAGTGGTCTGGGAGGTGTTGACGCTCTCAGGGCTAATCTGCTTCTTGGTGGTGGTGGGGAAACAGTAGCTGGTGGTGATGAGGAAGACAGGCCTCTTCACCACAGTGATGTCTCCCCTCAGTAATGGTTGCAGTGGCTGAGCTGGAAGCAAGTATGGTGGTTTGCAGGACACTGCTATTCCCAAGGCTCTAGGGCTCAGAGTCCAAGGCTGTTTCCCTGAGTTTGAGGTGAGATGTTGGTCAATGTGGTGGTAGTGCTTTGATCTGCCTGGCTCATGCTCCCTCCTGTGTCACACTCAGGGTGCCCTACTGTCTCAGTTAAGCTGGTCTGTCTGCCCCATCTCAATGTGACTATGGTCAAGTCATTTTATTTTTCTGGACCTTTCAGGTCCTCTTCCTCATGAGTTTTTCTAATTCCCTAAGCTTTAGATAACCCAATTATCTCAAATCTGTTTACATATTTTATATACATAAGCATAGTGTCCTGAAAGTCTTAGTTCAGTTTGAAGTTTAAAATTGTACTAAGACTTTTGGGACACTCATTATATGTATTAATTATCTCCTCTAATAGAATATAAGCTCTTTGAGGGCAAGGCCTATTTCTATTCTCTTTGTATCTTCAGTTACCTCAGTTTTGGGCACATAGTTATTTTTCTTTTTTTAAAATTTTTTTTGGCAAGGCAATTGGAGTTAAGTGACTTGCCCAGGGTCACACGGCTAGTGAGTATCATGTGTCTGAGGCCAAATTTGAACTAAGGTCCTCCTGACTATAGGGCCAGTGCTCTATCCACTGTACCACCTAGCTGCCCACAGTTACTTTTAAAATACATGTTGAATCATTCAATGACTGGTTGGATTCTAATATTCTCATCTGCAAAAAAAGTTTATGGTCTCTAGAATCCCATCCAGCACTATCTTATTCAATAAATTAAACATTTATTTATTACCCCCCCCACTTGGAAATCCCTAATCTAGATTCTGGGCCCTTCCTCTCAAAGGCTGGAAAGGAAGATTTCCAAAGGGCAGAAGTGGTAGAGCACATCTGTCCCTGAGTTATAGCAGAAAAGGTCCACAATTGGAGGGAGGAAGGAGAAAAGAGATTAGTAGGAATTTAATAACTATGTATTGAGTGGATTTCAGGGAGGCAGATTTACTCACCAAAACACAAATTAGTTTTAAGGCAGTTTTTAGCATAGTTCACTACATCTTCCACCCTTTCCTCCTGTGCACACCAAATGCTGAATGCAAATGCCTTGGAAGCCCATGTGATATAATGGGCAGAGTCCACTAGGCTAGAGGTCAGAAGACCTATCTCTTCTGTTTACTAGCCATGCAACTTCTAGCAAGCGATTTAACTTTTTGAGTTTCCATTTTCTTCTCTGAAAAGTGGAAATAATAATTTCTTCCCCGGGGAGCTGTAAATAGGTCCAACCATTTGGAATGCAATTTGGTATTATGCCAAGAAAGTGACTGAAATGTCCAAATCTTTTCACTGTGAGATCCTACTGCTAGGTATCTATCCCAAGGAGAACAAAGGTAGGGAGAAAGGTACATAAACAAAGTATCTCAAAAGTCTTGTACTTTAATAGCTTCAGAAGTATAAATGCTAAAAACTCAATAACTGTCATTTGAAAGTTTATTTTGTCTTGTACATTTATTTAGTTTTGTGGATTTCAAATGATCAGTTTTAGATTTTAATTTTAACAAGATGGGACACTGTCATTATTCATCCAGTGTGTGACAATTTCTTGATGGCATTTTCTCAGACCAGTGGATTCGTAGAGAAGGTCCTTTTGTTTAGCTACCTCGGTTACTGGATTTATCTCCATCTGATTTTTCCTTGTGGGGTATCATCAAAACTGTGATGTATGCATTAAAACCTCAATTTTGAGGAAATAATCTTAAGGTCAGGATTACAAATGAATTTTTTCAGTCACTGACCAGCAGCTAATGAAATATTTCCAAAGCTAAAAAAATTGAGTAGAATGATACATAGCACAAGATGTGGTTTTCTTGTATTTTAATTAGAAGCACAGTATTTTAAAATATACATAATTAATATTCAAATGCTGTTGTTTGTGAGCTCAGAGCATTTGTACTTCTGAAGCCATTAAAGCTTAAAACTGCACTGACTTCTGGGACTAAACACACACATATACTTATATATACATAAAGCAGCAGTTTATACTACCTAAAAATTGGAAACAAAGTAGATATTAATTGATTGGGGAGTGGTCAAACTGTGGTACATGAATGTAATAGAATATAACTATCCCTTAAGCAGCAATGAATATGACGAATAAGGAGAAGATTGGGAAGACTCATACGAATGGATGTGAAGTGAAACCAACTAAGAAGACAATATAGCTAATGATTATACCTCATGTTACAGAAGTTACTGAATGTTACTAATGTTAATAGATAAGTTACCCTAATATAACTGAAAAAAACAATAGCAAAACAGTAAAAAAAAAAATTAATGCTGCAAAGTTATGAATGCCCAAGGTTTCAGAGGTAGGGGATCATGGGTATGGAAGAGTATATATATCATCCAACATTTTATATGTGTTAGTCTGGCTAAACTGATTCCACACTTTTTTATTCTTCATTCTGAGAGACAGCTGTCTGGGAGGTATAGCAGAAAGATACATCAGAAAATAAATGAAAGATGTATAAATTTTTTTTAAATTTAATTTTTAAAAATCTCTACTTTGCCTCCTTCATGGCAACGTTATACTGTAAACATACAGAGAAAATGCTTTAAAAGCTTTAAAATCTGTATTATAGGGTACTATTATTTTTTCAGATAAATTGAATCTTAATTTAAAATTCCACAAACATTAGGCAATGTGCCTAATTTCATAACCTCTTAAATACTTCACCTAATGCATAATTGTACTTTGACACAATTTCTCAATTCTTTAAGGGTCTATGATTTTATCTGTGTGTATACTTACTCTACTGAGGCAGCCCTAAACTTAGTGTAGAGTTTCATGATGACCTCTGGGCTTTTTGTTTCGAATACTATTGGGTTGGTAGATATATTTAATCAGTTATTATTCAGGAGGGTAGGAGCCCAAGTTGCTATGACTAAAAAAAATCATCATCTGGTGGCCAACCCTTTGGTAACAAATCTCTTCACAATTAATTAGACTGGTCTTTTCATATATATATATATATATATATGCACATATATATATGCATATGCATGTATATATATATATAATACACATGTATATACATACACACATAATATATGTAAATACAGTCTCTATATATGCATGTATATACATATATAAATATATGTATGTATGTGTATGTAAACACACACACATACACTCTCACACAATATTGCTGTTCTTCAGTTGTTTCAGTTGTGTCTGACTCTCCATGACGCCATTTGGGTTTTTTTTGGAAACGTAACTGGAGTAGTCTGCCATTTCCTTCTCCAGTTCACTTTGGAGATGGGGAAACTAAGGCAAACAGGGTTAAATGACTTGCCCAAGCGTCACACAGCTAGCAACTATCTGAGGCCAGATTTGAGTCTTATTGATTCTAAGCCCGATACTCTATCTACTGGCCCACCTCGCTCCATATATGTGTATATGCATACATGTATAGACATACACATGCACACAATATACATATATGCGTATATGAATATATATTCCAATAATCATATAACTATATATCTATATCTTTTTTCATGAGTTGAAATCTGACCTCAGGCACTTATTAGTTGTGTGACCCTGGGCAAGTTACTGCCTCAGTTTCCTCATCTGTAAAATGAGCTGGAAAAGGATATGGCAAACCATTCCAGTATCTGTCAAGAAAACCCCAAATGGGGTCACACAGAGTTGGATATGATTGAAATGATGCAACAAAATATATATTATAAAACATATACACACGTTTACATATACACATATATATACATACACATACATACATATGTGTATGTGTGTGCACATGCATGTGTACAGTCTCAGATATACCTGCTATCTTTCTAGCTTGGTGGGACTTGTTAGAACTGGCTCTCCACTGACTTAGTTTTTGAAAGTCAATTTCTTAATAAAGCAAGATTATTCCTTTTGACCAGCTGGGTGTAAAAGTTCTACTTTGATGTTTCATAAGGGGGCAGAGGTGAGCTTGGCTTTCTCATCCAAAAGCCACAACGGCATAGTGAATATAGAATTGTATGTGGAGACAGGTAGTCCTGGATTTAATCCTTTCTCTGACACATACTAGTTATATGATCCTGGTAATTTATTTAACCTCATGGTGCTTTAGGCAACTCTCTAAGACTGTTGGAGAAGGGGTGTAATCTGCAATGGTAGATGCCAGTTAAATACTCTATTCCAGTGAAATCATAGGTTTGGTTTAAAAAATGCAAAACTTTACTTTCAGAAAGAATCAACTGTACCTTACTCCTATACAATAGGCTCAGGCTACAAGGGCCTTTCAGAAATTCTTTTGTAAGAATGGTGCAAGTTCTTTATCATGACATCTACTCACTTCAGGAATTCTATCTGGTCATGGTTGATGGTTGAAGGTTGAAGGTTGAAGGCTGGACCCAACTTTCAAGTCGCTAATAGGAGAACATCCTCATTTATTTCAGAAAGTTTTCATAGTAAAGGTAGAAACAAAATAGATTTTTCTGCTTAATTCACAATTAATGAGAAAATGTAATAGCCAAGTATTACTGCTCCCTCCACCATTCTAGTTAACTGAGGCTTTGCTGTATCTTTTGAACTAGAATGAAGTGAACATTTCTGTGCCTTTCAATTTGCTAGCAGTCCTCATGCCTGAGTGCATCTTGTAAATTAGGGTTTTAAAGTGACCCTGGAAATTCCTTCCCTCCTTTTTAACCTCATACATAAAGGAACATTTTGTGCCAATACAACAGGGCAACTCAGACTGACCAGTTCTCTTCTTTCATTGATCTGAGTGTCTTTAAAAGAATATTATCTGTTCAATGTAAACTTATGATGTTCCTATGCAAATTCAACAATTATAAAAAGCAACACCCCCCAAAAAATCCTCAAGCCACATTTCTCCAAAAGGGATTTTTTTCACCATTACAGGTGGTACTTTGAACACTGTTTTATCTTTTGTGGATAACAGTGTGATTTCATGTTCTTACGAAGTCTAGTCAGCAAGTCTTTTCTCTGGCACTTTCTATAATAGGTAGCATCTGAGTGGTACTTTAAGCAATCAATCAATAAAAACTCCTTAAGCACCTACTACGTGTCAGGCACTGTGCCAAGCATTGGGGATACAGAAAGGGGATACAGGGGCAGCTGGGTTGCACAGTGGGTAGAGTACTGGCTTTGAAGTCAGGAGGACGTGAGTTCAAATCCAGCCTCAGACACATAACGCGTACTAACTTTGTGACTCTGGGCAAGTCACTCAACCCCAATCACCTCGAAAAAAAAAATACAAAAGCATGTAAGAAATAGTCCCTGCCCCAGGAGCTCACAATCACAAAGCACTTTATAAATGTTTACCATTTGGTTTGATTTTCACAACAGCCCTGTGAAGTAGGTTGCATTATTATCCCCATTTTACAGATGAGGAAACTGAGCCTTAGAGAGGTCAAAATGTCTAATGTCTGAGACAGGATTTGAAATCAGGTCTTTCTGATTCTAAGTGCAATACTATCCACTCTGCTACCTAGCTGCTTTTAAACATTCTCTATAAAACATAATAGTTCAAATGCATTTAGTAGACGTAGTCCTATATCTGCACATTTCTGTCTAGGCATGTTGGTATATTTGTTTCTGTCTATTCAAAGGGAGTAAAATTAATTCACTTGGGAAACAAAAAAAAAACCAAGACACTTATTTTCATTAAAAAATTGATTTGGTTTCCTTTATCTGGAAAGACGGTTATGAATTTGCAGCTAATAATTTCTACTTTACCCAAATGTTTATCTTCATTGCATCTCTAAATGAGAAGACACTTAATTGTTCCAGTATCCAACACCTGAGGCCCAGTTCCTTCTTACTGGCATAAGCAAAGCACATATCACATAATTCAATTATGGGCAAGCTTCCCTCATTTGACATCCCACACAAAATCTGTGCTTCACACATTTACATGCAGTTCCACTTCATTTGAATAAAAAATAATTCAAATTAAACAGATACATACATGCACATTCCATATTACTTTCTTCTTGTTGTATGGAACATGGATTAGATTTTGGAAGTGAGGATAACTATGTATACAGAAAGAAATGGAGAGCCACAAAAAAATAAGATACAAATGTGTTTTTTAGTTAATTAATGCAGTCCTCATCTTAACTGCTCTCAACAGTAAATAAAGCTCAACAAAATGTTTTTAAGAGCCAAAGGAAGAAAAAGATAGACTTTATGAATGGATTCTTTCCTATTTTCAAGAATTAGAGATACCCTCATGGAAACGCTAGATTAAACCTCTGAGTAACTGGACCCTTTGACCTACTTGAATTGTGATGGTTTAAATATTCCCACCTACCCAATATCTAGGCAGACACAGACTGAAAGCCCAGGAGGTCTCATGAATATTCTAAGAATTTAAAAAAACTTGAAGTGAATGGGGGCTTCAGGGAGGTGGGTATGGAAACAGAGAAGCAGAAATCTCAGCCACTAAATAATATTGTGCTCTCCTGCAGATATGCCCGGTCTTTTAGGATTTGCTTTTCAAGTTCTTTATTGAAATTGCTCAGGTCTTTAACCGATCTCCCATGGGGGCTGAAAAGCCTTAAGCTAATTACGCTTGGCTGAGACATGCTTGATGAGATGGGAAAAACATAAAGCTTTTGAACGGGTGAAAAATCTCTAACCATCTGCTAGTGGTGTTACGCAAGGAACAATGGGGAAGAAGCAGGGGGGCTGCTAAACCCAGAGAAAAGGTACAGGATTCCTTTAATTACTGGGTCAATGAGACCATTACTGCTTGGAATGTCTGTGAAAGCAGGCAAAACAAGCTTAGGTGGCTAAGCAAAAACAACAGGGCCCAGGAAAAAGGACAACGAAACACCAAAAATAAAAAAAATTGAGAGAGACGGACTGAGAGACAGAGACAGAAAGAGAGTCAGAAAACAAGTCAGAGTCAGAGAGCAACAGAAGCAGAAAGTGAGAGAAAGAAAACAATCCATGTAATTAGAAATCATCACTAATTTATGGAAAGAAGAGAAAGAAAACTCCCTGGCTTGATCGTCCTGTTCTGAACAATTTCTGCCTTTCTCTCAGGTAATTTGTGGTTCTCCAAGGCTCTGCAGATGGAGCCTTGTTGAAACAAATACTCTACCATGCAGCCAGCCAGAGACTAGCTTCTGTTATACTTGGCAATCCAGGTGAACAGCCTGCATTTAGGTTTCAAATGAAGGCCCCAGGTGTTTATTCAATATGGCGAGCAGCTTATGGACTGTGATCTCCAAAGGCCCTGTTAAGTCTCATCTGTTTTTTTCCAATCATCTAAAATTCAGCTGAGACAATTTTGGAATTTGGATGGCAAAAGATTTTTTTTTTGGTTGTTGTTTTGTTTTAAATCAGATGGGTATCAGCTAAATCAAATTTCATCTTTCTTGCAAGCAAGTAGTTTTTGAGGTTTTGTTTTTGTTTTTGTTTTTGTTTTTTAAGATATCCTACAGGTAGAGAAAAAGTTACATGTAGAATTTTATGTTCTCTGGCAAATTTTATCAGAGGCAGGACAACTTGTGCCAAAGCAGACCCCATCTTTATTGAAGCTTGAATAAATCTGCATAACTTTCTACAGCCATTTTTATAAAACTCTCTTCTAATGTGTTGGAGGAAGGGCTCAATTGCTGCTAAAATATTCTGTGAGTTCCTTTATTACTTCCTGCTCAACAGGAAGCTGAAAATAATGACAGTTTCGGCAGGAAACATGTTTTTCTGATAAGTAAGTCCAATTAAGGCATGCTCATTGAGCACCAGAAGACTTAGGGGTGTTTTTTTTTTCAGGGGGAAAAATATGAGCCTTTTGCTTGCTTAGCCCAAGCAACTATGCTTAACACTCTGCACTGTGGAGGAGGACTAGCTTCACTGTTTAGTAGATTGGAGGAAAATGTGTAAAAAATAACGTTTCTTGGTAGCCAGCCCTAGACAAATAGTGAAAACAGATGAGGAAATGAGGGGCAGCAAAGAGGGAGAGGCCTCCTCTAATTCCCAGCCTGGCTCATTGACTTCAGTGTTTCCAGTTCTCACAGATGGGTCACTCAAGCCCCCACCTGGAAGCTTCGTTCATCTTGCCCCAGACTTTGGCTGCCAAAGTTCTAAGGGAGGAGAACTACAAAGAAGAATGAGCTCAACCCTTTAGAGATTAAACACCAAATTAGCCTTGCCACTGAGTCTGCTCTGACCTTGCTCTCTGTGATGGCGTCTTTGTAACCTAGTTCTGTAGATGCTACACTCTTGTTCTGTTTACCCTGGGCTGGACGTCCTATCTAACAACCCAGACCTTAAGGTATTGAAATCCCAATGTAATTTCAATAATCCTTCTAGGGATTACAGTTGGGCATTTGGACCTTACCCTTTATGGCGTGGGCCCTACTATCTACTGCCAGGTTTCTTGCCTGCCAGCCCTTTGACCCAATCTCTTGCCTGCAGCCAGGTTTTCCCAATATCAAATTTCAGCCCATCTTTCAGGACAGACACCTGCTGCCCACCTGTTTTCTTGGACTTTTTCCTCTTGTCTCCTGCCAGACTCTTCTTATGGTGAGCCTCCACCTGCCTACTAGGACCTCTCCCTGTTCAGTGCTGGCTCTTCTTGGTACTGACCGACCACCTGCTCATTCAAATCTCCATCTAATACATGGGGCCAATTTCCTCCAATGGCCCATCACCTGTCCAGATGAAATCCTGTTGCCAGTCACCCTGGAATACAGAGTCTGTATAGTGTCTAGGTATGACTGACTCTTGGTTTACCCTATTTCATTGTACCCAAGTCCTGGTATTGATAGCTCTCTTTTTTTTTTCCACTGAAACCTAAATGACAAGTTTTCACTGGAACAAGGATTTGGAAGTGGGAAAATGTGGGGTCTATCCAGAGAAAATCAGGAGGAGATATGGTGCTGAAATAGATAGTGGTGAAAATGACATCTGCATCGATTTTCTCTGATCATCACATTGAAGTTCTGGTTTTTAAACTCTCAGTGTCAATGCCAAGGAAGCTTGGCATAGTGGAAGGAATACTGGGATTTGAGTCAGAAGATCAGGATTAGACACTTCCTAGCTTTCTGATTCCCAAGAAAGTGAATTAACCAGTATAAATTTTGATTTTCTCATCTGTAAAATGGAGGCCAGCTGCCTCTTTACTGCAATAATGCTTTCTTCACTAAATTCCAGTTTCCTGCTAAGTAAAATGAGAGGATTCAATTCAATTCACATCAAAAACCATTCCTGAAAAGTCTTCTATGTGCAAGGGATGGATACAAACATAAACATGAAAAATAGTCCCTCCATAGTTCTACATTAACTTATTCTCAGTATCTAAAACTTGTATTCTACTGGGGAATATGCTTTCTAAACATAATTAAACATAAGATGATTCAAAAAGAAAACTACCAACTAGGGGCATCAGGAAAGATTTCCTGGAGGAGTTGGCATTTGAAGTGAGGCACTGATAAGAAGGAAGTACATTCTAAGCATAAGGGATAACTTAAGGAAAGAATTAAAAGTGGAAGATGAGAATCAGGTTTGGGGAACAGCAAACACTACCATTTGGTCTGAATATAGAGTATATATAGAGGAGTAATACAAAGTAAGTTAGGGAAGGTAGGCTGAAGTCAGGCTGAATGACTTGAAATGCTGAGCTGAGAAGCTTGTATTTCATCCTACAGGCAATAAAAAAAACACTGAAGAACAGGAAAGTGACATGCTCAGAACTGAGCTTTAGGAAAATTGTTTTGACAGCTACATGGAGGATGAATTGTAAAGGGAGGGAGACTGGAAGCTGGGTGACCAAATAGGTGGCTATTGTGATCATCTATTTTTGAGAGAGTTCACGTGATCAACAAGAGAGCTGGAGACTTCTGTTTGTTTGTTTTTTTTTTTCCCAAATACTTTTCCAATTTAACCTCAAAAAAGGCCATACATATGAAAGGCAAGGTATTTAAAGTTCAGTCCACAAGCTAGGAAAACAGAAATACTGAAAAATGCAGAAGTCTCTTAAAATGACATTGGGGAACTTCAAGTTCTCATTTATAATCAGGACCTTGTGTGCTGGATTTACTGCAAGGGTAGGGGACCTGAGGCCTCAAGGCTACATGTGGCCCTCGAGGTCCTCAAGTGTGGCCCTTTGACTGAATCCAAACTTCACAGAACAAATCCCTAGGGATTCAGTCAAAGGGCCACACTTGAGCACCTCGAGGGCCACATGTGGCCCTGAGGCTGCAGGTTCCCCACCCCTGGTTTAGCCAGTGCCAGCAAACTCAAAGGCTTATGTTTAAGAATATGACTATGTTAATCACCTGCCAAATTCCCTCATGGCAATGGCTTAGTCTGATTCACCACCCTTCCCTTCACAAGATGTGGAAAACTTTGATATTACCAAGCTATACAAGGGAAGTGCAGCTGGGGGGGTGGCAGCAGAAATAGGGTGGAAGATGCTCCACTGCAGACTCAATCGGAGAGAAAGAGGTGCTCATGGTTGAGGGAAAGGAAAGTAAAAACCCAGGGGAGGTCAGTCTCCATAGAGTTTAGTGTGGGTAGTGAACCAGCTGACTCTATTCCCTCCTCATAATTTGGGGGAGTTGAGTTTTAGGGGTTTATGTAACTGTGGAAAGGCAGGAAACAAAGAATAAGGAGAGAAACCAGAGACAAGCTCCTAGGAATATAAGAAGAAAGCTGAAAGATAAAAAAAAATAGAAGAAAGAAAGGCCAGGTATAAGTCTAGCTCCTAAGCAGATTAAGCCACTAGACTCAAAAAGACAGAAGGAAAATGAATATTTTTTTTTAAAAAGAACATATTACATTGAATAAGGGTTACACTATCAAGGAAAATGAACCAAAAAATTCCCAATAAAAAAAGAATTGTGCTAATTTCTCAGAGATCATGAAATAACAGTAAGAAACTCTTGCATGGTTCAAAAGAGAAATCAAATTTTTAAAAAGATGATATTAGGATGAGATCAGATAATAGATGAAAAATGAACAAACAGTATAAAAAAAACTTGAAATGCACAATAGAGAATTTCTTTAAAGAAGTAGAGGCTATGAAAAAAGATACTCACAGACCTGAAAATCAAATTGCCAAAGTAGAAAAAAATTTGGCAGAACACAAAAAAAGAAGGAACTTTGAAAATACACATGAATTCTATACAAGCCCAAATTATTGACCTTGAAAACAGGATGCTCAGAAATAGCTTGATCATCCTTTCCAACCTGCATTGATGACTTATCTCAGTCAGCCAGTAAACATTTATTAAGCACCCAATATGTGTCAGGCACCAAATGTCACAACATCTAATCTCAGTAAAGAAGGGTTAACTGAATTGCAAAGAGACATAGATATAATTGTAGGAGAGTTTTGTTTCTCTCTCAGAGCTCTAAAATCTAACAAAAAGATAAAAAGGAAAATACAGAGCTAAGCGTACTTTTAGAGAAGTTAGATGTGAAAGACTTGAAGAGTCTTTTGAAAGGGAACAAAAGAGAATATACTTTTTGCAGCATTATGTAGCACCTTTATAATAACAGATTATGTGTTAGGGGGCAGAAAAATATACATAAGTGTAAAAAAATAGAAACAGTAAATATAACCTCTATAATCCACAATATAAAAATAGTAATTAATAAAGAGAACTCAAGAAAAAGTAGCTAAGTGGAGATTTAATATTGACATTCTGAATAATGAGTTTATTAAAGAGAAAATCATGGAAATAATTGCCAATTATGCAAAATAGAATATAACAATGAGACAATAGTACAAAGAAGAAAATGACACATTTTAAAAAATGCTAGCAGAAAAAAAATTGAGCATGCAAGTAAAAACAAAACAAAACAAAACAAAACAAAAACCATAACCAAATCCAAAACAAAATTGGAGAATCAACAAGTTAACAAATTCAAAATAAACAGGAGTAAAGAAATCTTGAAAAAGGTCTGTGCAACTTCTAGTCTTAGAGATATGGTAAAAAAAAAAACAAATTAATATTATGTACAATCTTACACACTTGCAGGACCCCTTTCCCCTCCACCCTACCTTCACACCTTCAAAAGAGAAGATGCCTTCTAAAAGCCCTTCTTTGGAGCCAAGCTTATTCTTCATAATATTGCCATATTCACTTTCAATTATGTTGTGCTGGTTGTTCTTTTCGTTTACATTATTGTAGTCATTGTACATAGTTTTCTTGGCTCTGCTTACTTCACTTTGCGTCAGCTCATGTGATTCTTTTCATGAATTTCTCTAGTCGTTATATTTGTTGTTCCTTCTAAGCTAGTAATATTCCATTATTTTTATGTACAGCAATTTTTTAAGCCATTCTCCAATCAGTGGGTATATACTTTGTTTCTAGTTCTTTGCTATCACAAAAAGTATTGCTATAACTATTTTCTTGTGTATATGGAGCCTTAATTTTTTGGTAATTATGTCTTAGGTATATGTATGTATGTGTGTCTGTGTCTGTACATATATACATATACATATACTATATGTACATATACTTACATACACATATATACATATATACACAAATCATAACACCACCAAAAATGCATTAGTTTTCTTGTCTTCCCACAACCCTTCCATTTTGTCTAATCACATCTTTTGTCATCTTTGCCAGTTTGCTAGGTATAATGTGAAACCTTAGGGTTGTTTTGATTTGCATTTCTCCTATTATTGATTTGGAGCATTCTTCATATGGTTGTCATTAATTGGTAATTCTTCTTTTGACAACTATTTGTATCTTTTGATCACATACTGAGAAGTTATTTTTGGTTTTATATATTTCTGTTAGTTGTTTACTCGATACCAAACCCTTATCAGAGATATGGTACAGAGATTTTTTTTTCCCAGTCAACTACTTCCTTTCTTAACCTAGATGTATTAATTTTGTTTTGCTAAAGTTTTTCAATTTCATGTAAACATAATTATATATTCTATTTTATGATTGCTTCTAAACTTTGGTTAAGAATTCATCTGCTTCTGATAGATGTGAAAGGTATATGATCTCTTTGTATTCTGGTTTTTTATGATACGATCTTTAACATTCATATTCTATACCCATTTTAAATTTATTGTGGAAATACAGCCTACTATTACTACCAAGATGGAAGCAATAATAGCCTAGGCTATGCCCTAGACTCAAATCAATTATGCAGTATATTTTTTCTTCACACTACCCTCCAATTCCCCCCTCCCTTTTTTGCTATTTTTCCTCCTTTTTCCATAGTTAGGAGAATCTTATATATAAAGTAAGAAGAGCGAAGACATTATCTTCCCTTTTAAGCTTTTATAGATTCTACTGATAGCTCAATTAAGGAAAATAAATGATCCTAGTTACTGAACATGAATAATTTCAAGAGACATGGAAGGGCACAGGAATATGATGTTCAGGAAAAGGGTTTTAACTGAAGGTCTTTGGCAAAGCTTTTTTCCTTTTTCTTTTAGGGGCAAGGTCTGCAAATGAAGCATGGCAGGGTAGAATTATGTAGTACTAATTAGATTTTTTAAATGTTAGAGCAAGAAGGCATCTTAGTCCAACTACCTGACTTTATAGATTATTTTGAAAAAAAAGTTGTTTTTCATATGTGTATATGTATATATATATATGTGTGTGTATATATATATACATATATATTATATATATGTATGTATGTATGCATGTATGTATGTATATAGCTAAATTCCAAAACATGGTGGGGGAAAAAGCAAAGAAATGGAGGGGGGGGACCTCAGAGAAGGCTTGATTGAAGGATCTTTTAATCTCCCCCTCCTTGGAAATTACAGTTTGGACACATACTGTTAATTCTGACTTTCCTTTTTGAAAGACAGAAGATAATGACTTCTTTCTTTACATCTTTCTTTCATGCCTTTAATTCTTTGTTCTGTCTCATCTTATAAATAAGGTTCAGATTGCTCAACTCATTTTCTCGAGCTATATAGCCAGCCCCAGTGTTTCACAATGATAGTGAAGCATCCTTTGGACTGGAATGACAGTCGTAATCATCATCATTAATGAAATGCATACAAGCTCAGTAAAAGAGAAGGTTTGTACATATTGCTATTATAATGGCACCATATAGGAATGAGACATTAGAATAGCACTGAAACTGAGCATTGGAAAACATTGGTGTTCCCCATGATGTGAATAGGAATTTGTGAGAAAAGATTGATGTTAGTGATATTCTCCTTTCTAAAATGGTGAATATGCCATTATGTAGATTAAAAAAAAAGTGTTGTATAATGCACTTTCCCAATACAAAAATAGGATCAATTTATTCTATTTTCAAATTTTTCTCCAACTCTCCTTTGTTTCTGGAATATTCTATGCTAGAATTCATTAGTTCTAGCAATATATTTAAAGCCTCTAAGTGTTCAGTAATCAAGTTGGTTTGGGAAACACTGTTTTCTAGGCATCCTTGACCTAGGCATCACAGAATCCTATGGGGTATTTGAAAGAGTGTTGGACTTTGAGTTGGAAGAATTCTGGGTTCAAATTCTACCTCTGACACTTACTAGACATAGGATCATGGGCAAATCTTTTAACCTTTCTGAGCCTCAATTTCCTGTTCTGTAAAATGACAATTATACTATCTCATAAAGTTGTTGAGAGGATCAAAATAGATAATGAATTCAAAGAGCCATAGAAATGTCAATTCTTAAATTGGACTTGTGATGTCACAGATATTACCCATCATTCTGATTATTGATCTCTTTCTTCAAGAGTTAAAAGCTTAGGAAAAAGAAATATGTATATAGATAGATATTATATATTATGTATAAATATATAACATGATATATAATATGTGTAATATATAAATATATAACAGGATATATTATGTATAAATATATTATATAATAGAAAAATATGTATACATATATAACACATACTATATTATAATATGCATATATATACCTGTTATATATGTAAATGGATACATACATATATCATATGCGAATACTGACCTATCTATAGATCTATAAATCTATAGAGAAATTCACAAAATCCCTTTGTTCCATTGACCTTGATGACATGTTTTTCTTTAGAAGAGCTCTGTTTTCTGGTTGCATGAGCTTCAAAAGGTTCCTTTTCTCTGTAGTTTTGTGTTAATGGGCAAAATGGCAGAATATGAAATACGGATCTTATTTATTTCATAGCTTCCCTAATTAAAAGTGCATTATTCCTGGCTTAAAACATGTGAACTATATATCATATTTCACAGTCCTGAATATCACATCGTGAGCAGCATCAAGGATTTATAATTTCCCTAGCATGGGGAACTCTGTCCACTGGTACAGATTGTAAGCCACTTTTATTTTCTAGTCTTAGAGACATTCCTGAGGCTCAGAGATCCAGTGACTCACTGTGAACAACTAACAAGTATTAAAGGCAGGAATGAATGTAGATCTACCTGATTCCAAGTCTCCCTCCCTTCCCCCACCCCCATTCTATCCACTAGGCTACACCACTTTTCTCTATAATGAGATATGACTACAACCATGTGGGAAGTTAAATGTAGGTGAGATAAACGTTGTGTAGGCTTACCAAATGCCTTATTTTTTAGATATCTCAGTAATGATACATGAAAAATGAACACGCTCAATGAAAATATGCCTTGAATAAGAAAATTCACATTCTTCTATGGTTTTAAATTCTCAGCAGAATTTTTATGAGTTTCAATTATAGAATGAGACCAATAAACTATAATAACAGTTCTGGAAAATGAGTAGAAATGCTGTGTCAAAAATGTAAGTGCTAACAAAGAGACAATATTTATTAGGTAGAAAAATGGCTAATTTATTTTGACAGCCTTTCTTTTTAGGCTGGTGATGAAATGAACAAAAGCAATCACAGCCAGTCCACCAGAGCCCCCACCATTGTTTAGATGTTCACTCTTTCTCTTTCTGTTTTGGTATTATCAAAACAGATGTCATAAAATGAATGTCACAAAACATTTAAGCAGCAACATCCCTAATTGTTTCTATTTTGATTATAAAAAACAATGAAAGGTAAATCCTTGCAGTGAATGAAATGAAAAATAACATTCAGGGCACTGCTTGTCCCACCTGTTCTTTCCATACTGAGGCTGGAATGAGGGCACCTGATGGATAAAGAGTAATGAAAAGAAATTAAGCTTCCTCCTGCTGTCACACATAAAAATGGATTGTTTACAGTCAGATACAAAGCAATATGTGGATACCTTTTACATTTCCAAGGTGGTCTGGAAATTATTGTATCTGATGAGTTAAGTGAAGCAGTTAGGCATAAACCAAATTGCAGGAAATAGCCACCCTATTTGGATAGTATAATAACTTACTACCACCAATTGAAATTAAAAAAAAATATGGACAATAACCCCTAAAGTATTGATGAGGAGCCATTTCATTAAGTGAATTTGAATTTAGGGTATTTGCTCAAGCTTCATCCCCTCACCCTCTAGAAGATGCCTCTATTACAAGGGATAATGATTACAGACTTCCTTCTCCTATTTTAATGCATGCCTGGGGGCTTGGAGTTGAGGGAAAAAGTCTTATAACTGGGGTGTAGAAGGAAAGCTTTTCCCTGTCTCTCCTGCAAATTGTCTTGTCCTTGCTTCTATATGGAGACACTGACATCTCATGGAATGAGAACTTGGCTAAAAGACAGAAATGTAGATTTTGGTCCTGGCTCCATAATGGATTCTGTGTCTCAATTCAATTCAATGTGACTGCTTCAATCAGTGAGTTTGGGAGAAGGTTGAGGGGTGGAGACGGGTATAGTTGACTGTCAGTGCAAAGGGTCAGTTGCAAACACTGAACGTTGATTCAATGGGCCTGCCTTCTGATTTAAGCTATGCTACCAACTAGTTCTGGGATGTAAGGCAAGTCACTTAATTTCTCTGTCCCTCAGTCTCCTCAATTTTGAAATGAAGGGGTTGGACCATTTCAGTGGCCTTAAAATTCTGTGTTTGTCTTATGTCTATAACCCTTTTTTATATGTGTTGCTGTCATATAACTCTTTCTTTTTCCATATAAAGTCCAGTTAGTGTGACTTATGATGTACACATTTGAATAAAGAATCTAAAGGCTGTAAATAATCCCTTTTTTATTTAACTGAACCTTCTTGTTATCAATTGAACAGTTTTCTATATTAATAGTGAATAAATTATGGTTAAGATTAGAACTGATATCCCCCAAACTATGGTTTTTACTGGTTCTTCCAGATTAAAAAAAAAAAGACAAAAGCCCAGAATTTCTCAACCTACACTAGCTACACATCATTATTTACCCACAGAAAGGCAGTATGGAGCAGTGCATGGAGATCTAGCCTTGAAATGAAGTCAGGTTCAAGATTCAAGTAGACCTGGGTCTAGATCCCATCTCTAATATTTACCAGTTTTGTGACCCAAGTACAATGGGAATAGTACACTCTCAGTATCTACCTCAAAGGGTTTTTGTGATGTTCATATGAAATAATGCATGGTAAATACTTTGCCAACTTTAAAATACCGCATAGGATCATATTTCTTCAATTGAAAGGGACCTCAGAGGCCATCTCACCAACCCCTTGATTTTACAGATGGGAACACTGAGGCCCAAGAAGATTAGGTGACTCCCTCAAGCTTACACAGAGTTGACACATATAGTAGCAGAGGTGGGATTCAAACTCAGGCCCTCCAACTTCAAAGCCAGCCTTCTTTCCACTCTACCATACTGTCTCCAATAAATCTTTAATGTTTCTGTAGTGCTTCACAGTATCACTGTAATAGTACTTTGAAGTATCAGATCCCATCCTCATAACCACACTCTGAGGTAGATAAACCAGTATGAAGATGAAGAATACCGTATCTAAAAGCACTTATGGGATTGCCCAGGGTCATGCAGCTAATAAATGATGAAGCCAGGATCAGAGCTCAGGTCTCTTGACTCCTGGTCTAATGCTCTTTTTATGCCACAGAGCAGTTCAATGAAACTTAAAGATGGCCTTTGCCGCCTAGAGCCCAGAACTCGAAGTGCGAGTATTCCATGATGAATGAAATCTACTTGCTGGATTTATTTCACTATTTGACTCACTGGCACCATCCTCGAATATCGGGATTTATGGGCCCCACTGGTTATAGAACTACAGGATAATGCCTGGAACAGGACCCAGACAAGAATCCTACTGTTATTCAAATTTATGGTTTGTTATCAGAGTAAATTGACCATACTTGACTGTGTCACCTGTAATCAGATTATCCTGCTTCATCTACACTAGTTATGGTTTGCAATATGAAATAGCCAAACACATGGGGAGAGGTTATAACCGATGGCACTAAGCAACAGGAAGAGCCGCAGGCTTAGAGAGTAATAGACTCATGAAAATTGGGGATCCAGTTAAGAGAACATGTGCCCAAGGTCTAGTGCCCCACCCCCACCCCTTCACAACATGTTCACACTATGTTGTCCATAGGTCAAAAATTTACCCTCTCCCAGAAAATACAGTCAGTTGCTAAATCTGTTTCTCCTGTCTCAGAAAGGGAGAGGGGGGAACCCTATAATAAGTAAGAGAGCAAACAGAAATGACTGCACTATTATATTATAGGGAGACAATTGGGTGAGTGGGTAGAATAGGTAAGAAGAATGTTGCATTTAGATGAACCTGAATTTTTAATACTTATATTTATAAAATGACAATAATAACTAGCATCTGCATAGTGCTTTAAGGTTGGGAAAGCACTTTGCCTATATTAGCTCATTTGGTTACCACAACAGCTCTGTGAAGTAGGTACTATTTTTATCACCACTTCATAGATGAGGAGACTGAGGCTGAGCAAGGTTAAATCACTGGTCCAGGGTCACACAGATAGTGAGTGTCCGAAGCCATTTGATCAAATTCTATTGTTATAAGTAAAAAAAATTTTTGAACTTAATCTTTGAACTTGAATTTTAACTCAGGGTTTCCTCATATAATGGCAGCCTGCTTAAAGACAAGCTAAATATTTTTATTAGCTAAGTATTAACCAAGTATTCTATATGTGAATTTTAGTGCCCTAAACAAACTATAATCATTTATATGATGGCTATGAGGTGCAGTGAAGAGAGCATAGGGCCTGGAATCAGAAAGACATTAGTTCAAATCTTGCCTCAGAGACTTGTTAGCTGTGTGACCTCGGGCAAGTCATTTAACTTCTCTCAGCCTCAGTTTTCTTATCTGAAAAATGGGGATATTAACAGCACCTACCTCACAGGGTTGCTGTGAGGCCCAAATAAGGTAATATTTGTGAAGTACTTAACACAGTTTCCGGCACCACAGAGTGGGAGCTTAATAAATATTTTCTTTCTTTCCTTTTTGTTCTTTCTTTTCTTTCTTTCTTCCCTCCTTCCTCCCTTGACTGTTACTATGGGAACAGGCATTTCATTTTTCTACTTTTTAACTTCTGTTTCTTCACCTTTGTAGGCCTGTGTCTAGAAACCAGATAGAGTACATGTTTAATATCAAAGGTATAAATTGGAAAAGTGTAACTGGGTAGCCTTGGGCAAGTCACTTAACTTTTTTCTGAATCTGTTTCCTCATATTAACATGGCAAGAATTATCATATCTAGCTCCCAGAGTTGTTGTGAAGATCAGATAAAGTGACTAAGGAAAACACATAAATGCATAACCATGATGCATAAATATAAAGCACAACATAAATTTAAGTAGCTATTTTTCTAAGGACATATTGTGTTTCATGGTAGGCTGTGCTGGTGGAGGGATGCCAATGAAATCCCAGGTCCTCAACATGTTGATATATCCTAAGTTATCACGAAATTCGTGTAATCATTTCTCATCTTGAACAGTATAAATTAAATGATTCTGTCCTTGAAAAAAAGGTTTACAGGTCAACAAGAACCAGAGTCGATTTAGATGAAAAACATTTTTTTGCTCTTTATGTTAACAGGACTGAACAACCCACAGGTGGCATGTAGTTTGGTACTTTAATAAGGATCATTTTTCTTTTTACATTCCTATCATTTGAAAAAGGACCAGAAATGTTCACCCGAACTATTTTCTCTAACAATTTGCTCCTTTAGTTGACAAATTTCAGCTGGAGAGTACATTCTGAAAAAGGCCATGGGTAAAAAAAAAAAAAGAAAGGCCTTTTACAATGAAACAGCTCCTGAAAACTAATGATGGCGTTACTACTGTGAAAAGTATGGCATTACTCAAACTTGAATCACTTGGGAAAGATGGTTGTTTCCAACTCCCTTCTGGGATAAAAAGGTTCTGTGGAATTAGAGATTGCCAGGAGGATAGTCCATTAATCAGGAGAGAGTAGGGACAACATTTGGCACAAAGCAAGGATATGTTCAAAATACTCCTTAGGCCCCACCCTAGGTTAACTCCTAAGGACCCAGCGTGCACTGATTCTGAGTTGAGGAAAATTCTGTAAAGAATACCACTCTTGAAGTATATAAAGAAAAAAAAAAGAGCTTTGTCAGCTTCGTACGAATCACATTAATAATGGAAAACACTGAGGGCTATCTAATGGTGCTTTGTAGACACAATAAATCCCTAATGAACTTGATCCATAGTGGGGGAAAGAGGAGGGCTCACTGTCTACATGTTCACTGGGAGATAGAGCAGTAATCAAATGAACTGCAGAGAAAGATGTTTCCACTATGGATTAAGATCAATGGAGATGATAATTGAACTGCTCTCAAGCACAGAATGTGTAGAGACTTATTTGGATTAAAGGTTTCTATTTTCCTCCATATGAAGGGACCCTTCAGGCATCTCACATTATTAGGCAGATAGCAAGCCTTAAAGTGGCAGTAAATCCCAAGAAAATACATTGTGTTATAGAAGACAAATTAGCATCATGGATGGAATCAGGGATAGTTAGGCTGAGATCTTAATTCTAATATTTAACAGCTGTGTGACCACAGGCAAGTCACTTAACCTGTCTGAGACTCAGAGAACTCTGAGATTCTAAGTAATAGATAGATTTTGAAGTGTTCTTGGTGGAGGGGATTTCAGCACTAATAAAATTACAAGTACTGGATGTATTGAGCTGTTGATATAATAAATTATTCACCCTGATGATTCTCTTCTTTCTAGTCCAAGTCCATCCATCCAGAAGGAAGGAAAAATTTATTAAATGCATATTATGTATCAGACACTGTGCTAAATATTTTACAAATACTATCTTATTTGATCCTTATAACAACCTTGAGAAGTGCTATTATTATCTCCATTTTATATTGAGTAAACTGAGGCAGAAGTGAAGTGCCTTGCCCAGGTTCACACAGTACAAGTGTCTGAAGCTGGATTTCAACTCAGGTCCTCTTGAGCACAGGCCCAGTACTCTAACCATTGTGCTACTAACTTTTTCTGGAAGGTACAAAGAAAGATCAGTGGACTACCTCTGTATTTTAGTGATCTGAACACAACAAGGCTAGAAAGAAAACTAGAAATACAGTATAAGTTTCTAACAACTAGATGAATATAATGAAAAAAACATTTAAAACAAAAAAAGTAATTAAGGAAAAAAAAATCTTGTAACAAAAGTTTCAAAATGCAACCAGGTATAACATCTGGAGAAAAAATTTAAATGCTGATTTCATACTTAAAATAGTATGATTAATAACCATATTTTATTTGCTTCAAAGCACTAATAGAGAGAAACAAAATCTAAAACAGCTCTGATGTTTCATTCCACACATACCAAATGGGCAAAGATGACAAAAGATTAGAACAATCACTGTCAGAGAGGTTGTAAAAATACAGATACCACTAATATACTGTTAGTAGAGTGGTGGATTCATCCAACCATTCTGGAAAGCAATATGTAATTCTGCCAATGAAGTGACTAAACTGTTCATATACCCCAAGAAGGTATTTATATATATACATTATATATATATATATATATATATATTTCATATATATATATATTTCATATATATATTTCATATATATATTTCATATATATATATTCCATATATATAATATGGAAATTGTTGTTCATCCTTTGTTCTTGAAGAGCACTAATGACATCAGAAGGGTGATGTCTTGACTTGTAAGTTAACTGCATTGAAGTGAGGCAGAGCTGTGCAAAGTCATCAGCCTCACTCTTCTCCAGGGTCATTGTAGTTCAGTGACAAGACATAGGTCAGGATGACTGGCAATGGCCCAGGATGCAGTGGGAGACCTTGGACTTGTTAAGCTAAGGTCTTTCCCAGATCCCAGTTTGTCTGAAGCAACACCCATTCAGTAGTTAAAGGACAGGTAAGAATGGAGGCAAAAGATGGCCTGGTTTGCCTTCACAAAAGAATCAGTCTGAGAGGGGAAGAACCTTAGAGTTTCTGGCCAGAACAGATATGTGTATATGTATATGTATATGTATATGTATATGTATATGTATATGTATATGTATATGTATATGTATATGTATATGTATATGTATATGTATATGTATGTGTATGTGTATGTGTATGTGTATGTGTATGTGTATGTGTATGTGTATGTGTATGTGTATGTGTATGTGTACGTGTACATGTACATATACATGTGTATGTGTATGTGTATGTGTACGTGTACATGTACATATACATGTGTATGTGTATGTATATGTATATGTATATGTACATGTGCGTGTGCGTGTATATATGTGTGTGCATATGTATATGTGTATGTACATGTACATGTGTATGTGTATGCATATGTATATGTGTGTGCATGTGTATGCATATGTATATGTGTATGTGAATGTATGTGTATATGTACATGTATATGTGTATGTACATGTGTGTATGTACGTGTGCATGTATATGTGTGTATATGTGTATGTGTATGTATATGCATGTGCATATGTATATGCACGTGTGTATATGTGTGTGCGTATGTGTATGTATATGTATACACACACATACACACACACCCATATGTGAATTATTTATGTAGCAGTTTTTATAGTAGCAAAGAATTGAAAACAAAGTAGATGCCCATCAACTGGAGAATGGCCAAACAAATCGTGGTTCATGAATATAATGGAATTTTTCTCTGCTGTAAGAAATGACAAATGTGATGGCTACAGAGAAATGGGAAGACTTACATGAAGCATTACAGAGTGAAGTAAGCAGAACCAGGAAAATAATACATACAATTATTATAACAATGGAAATGGAAAGAGTGACAAGAACAAAATGGTTAAAACTGAATGCTGCAAAATCATAATGGCCGAACTACCCCACAGAAGAGATTAGAGGGCACTGTCTTTACTCTCCTACCAACCTGTTTGCTGAGGCTGGGGACTATGGGTATGGAATAATGCACATACTTTCAGACCTTTTCTTATATTTGTGTTAGTTTTGCTGAACCATTTCTTTTCTCCTCTTTGTGTATTACAAGGAATTGCTCTCTGGGACGAGGAGATACACATGGATACATATGGAAATAAAAGTGATTTAAAAATAAAAGTTATCAAGAAAAAATCTGAGATAATTTCATTTTAAAGTTGCCTTTTTGGGGCAGCTAGGTGGTGCAGTGGATAGAGCACTGGCCCTGAAGTCAGGAGGACTTGAGTTCAAATCTGGCCTTAGACCAAACACTTGACATTTACTAGCTGTGTGACCCTGGGCAAGTCACTTAACCCCAATTGCCTAAAAAAAAGAAAAGCAAAAACAAAATAAAGTTTCCTTTTTATTCTCTTTCTATTATTAACCTCAATTACACTAATCTACTCTTTTCCAACGTACTGTAGGTTCTGATGGGACAAACTTTAACTTGATTAGTTTACAAGGAGGACCTTCGGCTATATGAGGACAATGGCTATATTTGAAAAACAGACTTTATGCCAGTTTGACTTGTTTCCATTCAAGTCTCCCAGGGATTTTCTCATTGTGCTACTGTGTGACTTTATCAGCATGACTTAGTGCTGCATATTTCCTTCTTCTTTTCAAGATCTATCTTGTGGTATAACTAACTTTCAGACTTAATGTTGTAGCATCTGTGTGGATAGACCTGGGAGTGATAGAAGATGGGCCTGGAAGATTATCTGCACACTCTGTTCTTTTAAAATGCACCAAAACTGGAGGGAAGGCTATAAATTTCTTACCTTGTCTGGAATTTAAATGAACAGATTTTATTTCCCATGGAAAGACTCTTAGAGCAAAATAGATCTAACATTTCAAAACAAACTATACAGTATATCTAAGGGTATAGCAGAATACATGTTTCCTCTTGTTTGGAGATAAGGATAGTTCTTAATACTTACATGTACCTTCTATTACCAGACATTGTATTCATACACAAAACTAGGAAATATATTTCATACCTTCTTTCAGAAAATCCTTAATCGCTGACTGCCCTTCCAAGTAAGGCAAAAAATAACTCCAATATTTGGGAGTTTCACTATTGCTTTTCTTCTATAAAACTAAAATTAAATCAACAGTCTCTTCTTTAATGACAGAAAACAGGTTTTAGATCAAGAGACTGAATCAGGAATATGTTGGAGCCAGCTCTAACAGCTTGTGAGAGATTGTCAGTGTGAGCAGTTATACCTCAGAAACTGGCAATTGCAACAAATCAGAGTTTGATTTATTATTTTGTTGATTGTCTCTGGATATAATAAAGTGTAAATAATGCAGATTAAACTTATTTATTTTAAATTTATTTTATTCTGAACTTAAATAAAATAAGCATTTCCATAATATATTAGCATAGAAAAAAAGATGATTGCACATAAAATTGCAAATCTATTATGTACAACTTGTTATTCCTTTTAAATATATATAACTTCTGGGTTTGTTGGTTCATTCGTTTTGTAGTCTGGGAGGAAAAGAACCATAGAGTTTCTAGCCAGAACAGATAGGATCTATATCTATATCTATATCCATATCTATCTATCTATCTATCTATCTATCTATCTATCTATCCATCCATCTATCATCTATCTATCTATCTATCCATCCATCCATCCATCCATCCATCCATCCATCTATCTATCTATCTATCTATCTATCTATCTATCTATCTATCTATCTCTATCTATCTATCTCTACCTGTATTCTGTGTGCACGTGTGTGTGTCTGTGTGTGTGTATCTAGATATGGCAATCAAGGTAAGTGACTTGCCAAGAATCATACAGCTAGTAAATATTTGAAGCTAGATTTGAACTCAGATCCTCCTGATTCCAGGGCAGGTGCTCTATCCTCTTAACCACCTAACTACCCCTAAATACACAGCTTAAAAGTATGTATTTTTCTTTTCCCTCTTCCCCCCTTCCCCAGAATCCTGGATGTTAAGAATTAACTAGCACACCCTTAGGCAAAATGGTGTATGGATGTAGGAGCTTAATGTTAAAGTTAGAAAGTTAGAAATGTTAAATGTTAAAGTTAGAAAGGCTTAGGTTTCAGTCTTGCCTCTGATAAATATCAGCTAAATGACAATGACAGATGAGTCACTTAAGGTCTCCATGCCTCAGACAAGTAGTTAAGATTAGAAGCTACAGAAATGTTGATGATCTGCATCAATGGAGGGAGTTTCTATTCTGGGAATTCCCTATAAGGATGAAATCATCTATTGGATAAAAAAATATTTTAAGCCGGGCCTTTTTTCAAACTTGGTGCAGAGGTTCCAATCATAGGATCATAGATTTAGCCTTCAGAGAGAACACTAGAGGTCACTGAGTTTAATTTCTTCATTTTAGAGATGAGGAAACAGGTCCAGAAAAGTTAAGTCATTTGCCCAGGTTTTATTATTAATAATAGCTAGCATTTTAATGTTGCATTAAGGTTTGCAAAGTGTCTATAGCTATCTTCTTTTATCCTTATGACAACTCTGGAAGGTAGGTAGTACCCCATTTTATAGATTATTATTCTTCCCATATTACAGATGAAAAAATTGAGGCAGAACTAGGTTAAGTGACTTGCTCAGGGTCACAGCTTGTATCTGAGGAAGGATTTGAATTAAAATCTTCCTGGTGGTGCTCTATTCCCTGCGCCACCCAGATGCCCCCCCCTTTTTTTTTCCAGAGGCAGTCATGGACAATGATGAACTTCATGGATTAAAAAAAACTCTTCTGTTTCATTTTTTGTGTGTGAGTTTGCCTCCCATGTGCACTTCCTTCAAAATTTTAAGATCCATTGTGAGGACAAGAAACAGCCACTTGAATTAGAGTCAGGAGGTCCAGGGTTCAAATGTTACCTGAGATACCTAGCAACATGACCCTGGGTAAGTCACTAAATATCTCTATAAAACAAGGGTGTTGGGCTCAGTGACCTCGGAGTTTCCAGCTAGCTCTAAATCTATAATCCTATCTGGACCTAAAGATTAACACCTACTTCTAAAGATATCTTCCAGCTGTAAATCTATGAACCTCTGAATGGAGAATTATATAGCTTATTGATGAAGCTCTATTACTTAATTAATTGATCGGGAGATGGGATGGAGATAGAGATTTGAAGCTATAGTTTACTGGGACCTTTTATTGCTTATTTTATCTATTCAAAGAAAATAGTCATATTTAAACCAGATTTGACAACAACAAATAAAGTAACCAGGGTAAAAGGTAAAGACAGATGTAACATAAACCTTAACCTTAACTTTAACCCTATCCTCAACTGTAATCCTACCTCTAATTCTAACATGACCTGCAATACTACCCTAACTATAATTATGACCCTACCTTTAAACCTAACTCCAACTTCAACCCTTACCTGAAAACTAGCCCTTCCCTAACTGAAAACAAATGTTAACACTAATTCTAATGCTAGACCTAATAAAAGAAAGGAGAAAATATAACGAGTTGAAAATCATAGATTTTTGCTCACCCATCATAAAAAAAATCAAATTAGTTAACCTTTTATTTTAGTTGTTAGCAAGTAGAAAACTATATTGATCTGTTCACACCCTCCCCTTTCTGCTTGGTACTATCATCTGCTGAAAAGTAGTAAAATGCTGAAAATATAGAAGAAGAGAAATAATGGAATTGGATAATCCACATAGAATCCTAGCCCCAGGATAACCAAGAATTCTAAGAGTAGGAAGGACAGATGGTGAAATATAATTATCAGAATGTGCTAAATGGAAGTATCTGCCTATAGGGGACAGTAAAGTTATACAGTTACATGTATAAATAGTTTGAAGTATATTTTGTCCATTTACTTTGCATAAGGCACAATATAAAATGTAAATAATTACTAGGAATGTAAAATTAACCAAACAGGCATGTCATTTCCAATGGCTATACATCCGTATTTCACAGTATAGGTAGGCAATTGAAACAAACAAGCAATATAATTTACCTGGACTAGAAGAAAGGGTTACATCAATTCAATTATCTTTGTCAGTAATAAAATATACCACCAATGTTAGGAACATGACTGGCAATTAGTCTCAACTGGGATTTGCTGTAGGTAGAATGCTATTACCCTGTGTGTGTGCAAGGCAGGAAGTTTGTGCTATTAACCTGGATATACAGTGGAAAAAGTGCCAATATTACTAACATGGTTTAGCAATTAAATTAGCATCAATGGAGCTGTCAAAAAGGGCTCATCATTAAGAAGCTGTAGATAGTATTGACATTGATGTACAATAGAGATTATGTCTGGGTTTTAATTTGCAGCCCATATTGATCTTTGTGTTGCTAAGAGGAGACCCATCATGTTACTATTTTGCATGTGCTTTGCAATTAAGTGTTAACTTAAATGTAATGGCAAGGATGAGATCATAGATTTTTTTCAAGCAGTTGTTTTAAATTTTGGAAAAGAGAGTTTTCAATTTGGCAAAAGGAGCAGTAAATACTCAATTCCTCAGAGATTATTTAGTAAAACAAATCATTGGAGACTATGAATTTTTATCTTCAATTCAAATATTGGCTTCTTTAACTGCCGTTTTAAGATTGTTTGTTAAAATGTGTTCATCCTTTCTATGTCTTCAGAAGCCATTTTCAGGTTCACTTACTTCAACAGTAGTCAATATTATGGTTTTGCAATATTGAGGAGAAGAAAGTTACAATTTAAAAGGTTCACATAATGTGCATATTTTCCATAAATTGCTCCTTTAATCAGCATGGTATGGAGGCAGACAGTATAAAATCGATATGAAAAGGTTAATGTATTTGTTTTAAAGCCATTTCTGAATTTTCTCTGCCTTACTTTTTCTCCACTACATAATTTCCACTTCTTATATGCACTCTCAATGGTATCATTTTAAAAATTGGATTGAATCCAAATGCGCAATAACATCTTCACGCCACCTGGAAAAAATACTTTAAAAATTACCTTCTTGTGCTACTTCTGGGTTTTAATCCACTTCTGAAAATTGTTGCAGGGTTAGAAAAATATTTGAGTTTTCTGATCACAACCACAAAGCATGAGACAATAGCTTTGATGCTTGAAATCCCAACAAGAATAAAAAAGAAGTCCACCCAAACATTTGAAGCCTTAGCTTTGAGAGCATGGTTACCTTTTTCATTTTCCTTTTCTTCTTTGCCATCAGTGGCTGCAGTAACTTCAGGTTTCGGAACAACTGGGGCATCTTCTTGGTTTGAGAAAGGTTCTGAATAGAATGAGATGAGAAGATAATGAATGAATGAGGATCATTGAGAACTGAGGCTCCAACCTGAGAATTCTGACTTATCTTTTACAAGTTTCAAAAGACACACTGAAGCACAACTCCATTTCCTAGCCAATACTATTCTAAAAAAACTTAAGAAGTAGAGAAGTTACGGTTCACAGATTTATCTCATTCAACAGTCACCACATATTCTGGGTTCAGTACCTTCTGTTTCCATGTATGAGCTCTGGGATTCGATCTCCATTTTCATTTCATTCTTCATTGAGTCATCATCACGTCCTGTTAAGAGCAGAGATTGAAAATAAAGGAAATGTGATATTTGTAACCTTATCCTTATCATGGAAAAGAAAAAAAAATAGCCAGAGACCAAGTTCTAGTCATATCCTGTGAAACAGGCCACAGATTTTGAGTATAATTGAAGATAAAAAAGGTAATTTTTGAAAAATGGCCAAATGTTTTATCAATCCTGAATTATCTGAGCTGATGGAAGGAAGAATTGTCTTGGGAAATATCCAGGTAATTCAGGCAAAGCTACTTCTTTTGGCATGCATTATCTTTGAAATTGTTTCATTTTTCTACTTTGCTTCTTCCATATTCAGGAGGTTTTGTTATTTTAATGAAATTCAAATTTGGATTGGATGAAGATGAATATCTAATTTCTAGTTCCATTCAACCTTCTATGATATATTTGTGCTATAGTGGAAAAGAACCCTGGCCTTAAAGTCAGAAAAACCTTCATTAATTTTCAGTTACCTAATTTTCTAGGTATATGGCCATGGTCAAGTCATTTAACCTCCTAAAATTTTAATTTCCTCATCTGTAAAGTGGTGATAACAATACTAGGTTATTGGTAGGAAAATCCTTTGTAAACTATAAAGTATTATAGAGAGGTGAATTATTTATAAAGTATAGGCTCCTAATATCTATCCCATAGGCTTTTCCTTTCCAAAAATCCACTTGTGCTACCATCCCCAGATCAACTTTGCAAAAGAAACTTGAGTGGTATTGAGTCTAATGGTCCAGCACAACACACACAAATAAGAACTTGATCCTTGTGTTAAGGTACCCATATAGCTGAGGACTTAAAGCACTAGAAATGGGCTCAGGAAGACCTGAGTTTAAATCCTACCTCATCTAAGCTGAGAGACCCTGGACAAGTCACTTTACTACCCTAAATCTTTATTCATCTGTTACTAATCAAGTTTACTAGTCCGTAAAACATACATACTACTAGCACCTACTCCACAAGGTTGTTGTAAGGATTAAATGAGATAATATATGTGAAGCACTTTGCCAGCCTCAAAGTATATGTAATTTACATATGCTCTATAATAAGTAATTTATTATATATATTTACATTTGCTATGTACATATTAATTATGTTTACTGTAGCAATGATCACAAGTGAAATCAATGAAAGAACACTTTTTCTGAGGTGGATGATGTAGTTGGAAGATTAGCCATGTCCCTCTTGCTGTGTGTATAGATTGTTTCAATCCTGAGGGGATGAAAGTTGAAACCATTTATTCTGCAGTAAGGAACACATTTTGTGACAAAAGAAGCTGAAAATCTCAGCTGATGTAAGATGCTTGAAGGTCCTAAGAAAACTACAAGGGAGACAAGATTTGTTTTACTGCCCTCAGACTGCCCATTTCCATGACCCCTACACAGTGCAGTAGCTGTTCCCACCCATACTCAGTGATACTGTCCATGATTCTAAGTTATTCCTTCTCTAACACCAACATTAAAAGTTTCATTCTCACCATACCTGAAGCTCAGTTACAGGAAAGAAAGTGAATGATAGAGTAATTCTTACTAAATATTTAATTTGTTCATAATGGAGTAATATAATTCTATATTATCTGATTCTCACTACCAGGAAGGTGCTGGCTGCCATGGTGGAAGTGATGGGAACCTCCTGGGGCAGTAACCACTGCCACTTCAGGTTTTTGATAGAGGAGACAAAAGCCAGGAAGAATCTTGCAAGACAGAAAATTAATGAGCTCAGCTTGGGACATACTGAGTTTCAAGTGTTGGTAGGAGATCCACATAAAGTTGTTCTGGAAACAGTTCAAAATGCAGGAGCTCAGAATGCATGTAAAGACTAGAGATAGAAAATTTTATAGTCATTTGTACAGAAATTGTAAATATTAATGGGGGTAGAGGAGTTAAAAGGATTACCAAGAGAGAGTATTACAGACAAAGAAGTCTAAGGGTAGATGTCTACCTGTCCTAAAAGGTTGGGATACAATTATAGAATCTCTGAGAATGAAGACACCTTAGAAACCATTGAGAATCCATAACTCCTCCCTGGAATGCTCCTGACAATGGTCATCCCACTTCTGCATAGCAATCTCTAATGAAAGGAGAGTCACCCCTCCCAATGGAGCCAATTCCACTTTTAGATGGCTTTAATTGTTAGATAGTTTGCTTTACATTAAGCCAAAATTTGCTTCTCTGAAACTTCAATTCATTGGTCCCAGTTCTATCATCTTGAGCCAAACAGAGCAAGTCTAATTTTCTTCCACACAATAGCCTTTCAAACATTTTGAAAGCATCTATTAGGCAAGCAGGACTCTCCTAGACATCTATTGTTATCATTCTCACTCACCCTTAAGTTGTCTCTTCTCCAGAATTAATGTCCCTATTTCCTTAAAAGTATCATCATAGGGAGCTTAGACCCATCAATACTCCAGCCCCCATGTGTGACTGATATGAAAAGACATATAAATCGAGGGATTTCATAAGACCCAGCTCTTCATCCTGAAGTCTCACTCCAGCCCTGGAATTCACACACTGGAAGGACTGCCCCCCTTCAGCCTCTCTCTTTGATTGGCCTCTCCCAGAACCTCCTTTTAAAGAAGTTGCTCAGGCTAGCCAGGTCTCATTCCTCTTTGGAATGTACTCTGGACCTCCTCGACCATTCCCCTGCTTTTCATCTGAAGCCTTTCTCCCTGTCCCACTTTCTATTTTTTCGTCTTTCTCTTATGTATTGTCTTCTCTATTAGAATGGAAGGTTTCTTGAGAGCAAGGGCTGTCTTTTTCCTTGTGATTGTATTCCTAACACTTAGCACAGTGCTTGGTACATAATAAGAGTTTAGTAAATGTTAGTTGACTTAGTGATTGACTGATTGTTCTGCCTAAGAAGTGACCCAGTATTCAGAATTCATCCTTAAAAAGAGGAGCTCTGTTAGTGTGTATGTTTTTCTTACCTTTCATCCAGTTGTCATTATCAGAGGACCTACAGCACTTCTACCTTTCACTAACAGATTGGCCTGCAGGTTTAATTTTTTTTTTTACAGTAATGGAAAGTAGTGTGTATGTGTGCTCAAACTCAAACCTTCCTTGCCTCTCTCCTACTATACATAAAACCATGTTGTTTTTTTTTAATGAACTTTTGAGCTTTGTGCTTATAGTGAACTCTCAATTATCCATCTTAATGGATAGCAGTAGAACAGATAATCCAAAAATCATTTGGCTTTGAAATGTGTAATATGATTATCTCTACAGCAGATTTACTTTCCTAATTATATTTGGCTCAGATGAAGCTATAATTAATTTGTATTCCCTGAGCATACACACTCCAATGAGAACTGTGCTAAAGAAACCAGGCTGGGATGAAATATTTTCTAGTGATAATCCTCAATTTACCCTCTGAATTGACTATATTTAACTTTAGCAACCATTCTACAAGTCTAGTTTTATATTCCATAGAGTATTAGAAACTGTGGTTTTTTTCAGGCCAGGAAAAATTGCAGATTTCCTCACAATAATCTGGTGAGATACTTAATATAATGACTATTAAACCTATTCTATAGATGATGGAATCGAGGCTTTAAGTGAGGTGACTTGCTCATGATCACCCAGCTATTCATTTCTGCTGTGAGGCTTTAACTCTATTTCCATTGTAATATAGCTCACTTTCTCCTCCAAAGGTGGATTTGGGGCTTTGAGGTAATTACATTGACTAATTAGTAGCCTGTGCCTATGTAGCAAAACTCTAAACGCGTAACAAAGGATGACCATATACCTTCAGCAGAATCTTGGTCGTGCACTGAGCCATGGGCGATGTCATCCTCTTGTATAACACTGGTATCTGTGGTAGAATCTGATACAATAAGCAAAACAAAACAAAACAATCCTTAAATGGTATTTTTACTAAGAAATAAATATAACAGCTTCTGACACCATTTACCACATGAGACACATTTTTGGGGGTTAATATTTTTTATTCTTGTAAAAACCTGAAATACTTTCTACCTTCAGTCACACACTCTTTAATCAATCATCCACACCACCATCTAAGCATTCCTCATCTGAGGATTCCACGATGCCTAGTATTAGGTGCTAAGAAGAATGCCAGGGAGCAGGAGAGATGGGATGGGACTCTCAGTGTAAATTATCACCCCAAGGATACGAATGTCTAAGAATTTCTTCCGAAAGACACAAAAAGGCTATGTTCTCTAGGAGCTACTTTGATCATCAGATAATGATAACCAGCATCTACATGGCACTTCAAAGTTTACAGTGATTTTCTCACAATGTCCTCTGTGAGGTGGGTGGTTAGAATATTCTTATCCCCATTTTACAGATAAGGAAAAAGGAGGTTCAGAGTGGCTTGCTCTAGGTCACACAACTAGTAAGTGGAAGAATTAGAAATTGAACCCAGGGCTTTAAGAGATGATAGAATTTAGAGATAAAAGAACACTTTGTAATTATCTAGTGTAGTCCCTATTTTGTAGAGTAAGGAATCAAGTTGGAGGAGGGCGGAGCCAAGATGGTGGAGTGAAAGCAGGATTTGCTTGAGCTCTCCCCTAAGCCCCTCCAAATACCTATTAAAAAATGGCTTTAAACAAATTCTAAAGCAGCAGAACCCACAAAAAGACAGAGTGAAACAAATCTCCAGCCTAAGACAACCTGAATTATTGATCAGGAAGGTGTATTATACAAGGCTTGGAGCGCAGCGCAGCGTGGCGTGGGCACACAGGCTGCAGCAAACCTGGAGCAGACCTCAGAGGACTGAATATCTGGCAGCTGAGGAGGTTTCCAGACTCCTCAATCCACAAATGCCAAAGAAAACTTAAAAGGTCAGTGGAAAAAGTCTGTTTCTGTGGTGCTGAGATAGGAAGGCGGGGTCTCAGGTCCAGTTCCCCAAAAGCACGGCCCTGGTCCGGGCACCTGTCTCCTGAGCTTCTGGCCCACATACTGAGGGGAAATCGAGTGGCTGATCAGCAGGGGACTGCAGGGATCTCTTTGCCAGTGCTGACGCAGAAATCTCTTGTTTTGCCCGTGCTTGGATGTGGGTCGCAGTTCTGGGCGGTGGTCCTGGGGTGAAGAGGAGCACTGGCATGGTGGAGCTTGTAATGGCTGTGGAAAGAAAACCCCCTTACAGTTACAGGACAGAAAGGAGTACTTGTGGTCACTAACAGACCAGAGCACAGGCCAAGAGAGGAGTAAACACCTCACTCCTTATCATAACACCTTGGAAGAAGTGAAAATTTCCAGGTCCCTACAAGTATCTCTGAAAACAGCTGTTCAAATCCCCTGAAGCTTAGGACAGTACATTCTCCACATTGGAAGCAGACTCTTACCTTATCAAAGAGTTTAAAACTCAAGTAATTGGCCAGGATCATGAGCAAGCAGTGCAAAAAGAGTCAGACTATATTATCTTACTTTGGTGACAAAGAAGATCAAAATACACCATCAGAAGAAGACAACCAAGTCAAAGCTCCTATATCCAAAGCCTCCAAGAAAACTATGAATCAGTCTCAGGCCTTGGAAGAGCTCAAAAGGGATTTGAGAAGCAAGTAAGAGGGCAACTAGGTGGTGCAGTGGATAGAGCACCAGCCCTGGATTTGGGAGGACCTGAGTTCAAATCTGGCCTCAGACACATAACACTTACTAGCTGGGCAAGTCACTTAATCCCATCGCCTAGCCAAAAAAAAAGAGAAAAGAAAAACTGGGAAGAGAAATGAGAGTGATACAAGAAAATCATGCAAAACAAGTCAACAGCTTACTAAAGGAGACCCAAAAAAATACTGAAGAAAATAACACCTTAAAAAATAGCCTAACCCAAATGGCAAAAGAGGTCCAAAAAGCCAATGAGGAGAAGAATGCCCTAAAAAGAAAAATTGGCTAAATGGAAAAGGAAGTCCAAAAGATTACTGAAGAAAATACTTCCTTAAAAATCAGAATAGAGCAATTGGAAGCTAGTGACTTTATGAGAAATCAAGACACTGTAAAACAAATTTAAAAGAATGAAAAATTAGAAGACAATGTGAAATATCTCATCGGAAAAACAACTGACCTGGAAAATAGATCCAGGAGAGAGAATTTAAAAATTATTGGACTATCTGAAAGCCATGATGAAAAAAACAGCCTAGACATCATCTTTGAAGAAATCATCAAGGAAAACTGCCCTGATATATTAAAACCAGAGGGCAAAATAGAAATTGAAATAATCCACAGATCTCCTCCTGAAAGAGATCCCCAAAGTTAAACTCCTAGGAATATTGTAGCCAAATTCCAGAGTTCCCAGGTCAAGAAGAAAATATTACAAGCTGCCAGAAAGAAACAATTCAAGTACTGTGGAAACACAATCAGGATAACACAAGATTTAGCAGCTTCTACATTAAAGGACCACAGGGCATAATATTCTGGAGGGCAAAGGAGATAGGATTACAACCAAGAATCACCTACCCAGCAAAACTGAGCATAATCCTTCAGGGGAAAAAATGGCTATTCAATGAAATAGAGGACTTTCAAGCATTCTTGATGAAAAGACCAGAGCTGAATAGAAAATTTGCCTTTCAAATACAAGATTCAAGTGGAACATGAAGAGGTAAACAGGAAAGAAAAACCATAAGAGACTTATTAAGGTTGAACTGTTTATATCCCTGCATGGAAAGATGATATTTATAACTCATGAGACCTTTGTCTGTATTAGGGTAGTTGGAGGAAAAACATTATATGTATGTATGGATAGCTAGCTAGCTAGCTAGATAGATAGATAGAGGGCACAGGGTGAGTTGAAGATGAAGGGGTCATATCTGGAGAATAAAATTAGGGATGAGATAGGATTATACTCAGAGAAGAAGAAAGGGAGAGGTAGAATGGATAAAGAAAAGTCTCTTACAGTGGAGGGTAAACAGGGGAAGGTGAGAGGGAATGAGTGAATCTTATTCTCATAGGATTTGGCTTACAGAGGGAATAACATACATGTTCAATTGGGTATGGAAATCTGTCTTACCCTACAGGAAAATAGGGGGAGAAGAGGACAAGAGAGCAGGGGGATGATAGAGAGGAGGGCAGATTGGGAAAGGGGTTAATCAGAAGTAAATACTTCTGAGGAGGGACAGGGTCAAAAGAAAGAATAGAATAAATGGGAGGGCAGGATAGGATTAAGGGAAATAGAGTTAATTTTTCACAACATGTCTACTATGGAAGTGTTTTGCATAACTGCACGTGTATAACCTATATTGAGTTGCTTTCCTTTTCAATGAGGGTGGGTGAGGAGGGAGGAAGGGAGAAAATTTGAAACCTAAAGTTTTTAAAACATATGTTTAAAAAAAATGCTTTCACATGCTACTGGGAAATAAGAAATACAGGAAATGGGGTACAGAAGTCTATCCTGCCCTACGGGAAAATAGAAGGGGAAGGGGATAAGAGAAGAGGGGGAGAGATAGGATAGAGGACAGACTATGGGAAGGGATATTCAGAATGCATGCCATCTTGGGGTGGGGGGAGGGGTGAGATAGGGTGAAAATTTGGAACTTGAAATCTTGTGGAAATAAATATTGAAAACTAAAAATAAATAAATTTATGTTAAAAAAAAAAAGAAATCAAGTTCACTCTTGCTCAAGGTCTCACATATATTAGAGCCAGGCTTAGAATCCATGTTTTCGGACATAAGTCTAACAGCCTTTCCACTGGACTATACTTCTTTTTGAACTTATAGTTCGGCTCTTGGCTATGGTGACTCCAACTCTTCTTTCTCCCAATTTGATCTCTGGTTCCCAAGAAACCTCTTTGACTCACATACCCTATCCACCCTTATCAGATCACCTTTTGGTCATCTATTCCCCCTGATTTAGGTATTGATGCAAGGTTGAAAATAATTATCTGGCCCTGAAGCTTTCAAAGGCCTGCCATGAGGCACTGGGAGGCAGCAGAACCAGAGGCCCTTTGAATTGTACTTTAGGAAAGGGAGGCCCAGGGAGGAGAGAGTGACCAAAATCCTGGACTCCAACAGATCCCTCAAGGGATCCCAAGGGATATGACTATAACAGTATATATTTCAGTAAGCGAAGTCTGTGCTGTCAGACTTATTGGATAAACCAGGAAAAACAGATATGTGGAAATGCATGGGGTCTTCAGTCCAAAAGAGCCCACTGAAAATTGTGCAATAACTTTAATGACAGGTTAATAACTTTAACAACAAACGCTGTAAAGTTTATTACTTGAGCCTGCCAAAAGCAACTTTTGATGGATAAGTGAGGAATCTGGGTAGTTAACATCTGATTCAAATTTAATAACCAGTGAAGCAGGTATGCACCCAGAGTGTATGGTTTTAATTAACTGCAAATAATTCCCTGAGGCAAATATTTAATTATCTGCACAGCTTCTGATTTCTTTCTGAGAGTGACAATAAGTTTAAAAGCCCAAATTTGGAAACTGAAGTGAGCATACACACATATTTCAAACTGTTATCACACTTGTGTCAAATCAATTCAAATTCGCCCCCACTGAACTGTGCCTTTTCTATTTTGGGGTTAAAAATATTGACTGCAGAGCCTAGGAAATTCACTTTCTTCACATTAACACTAAAGCACAAGTATTATTTAAAAAGAACCACACAGATCATATTAGAGAAATTCAGAGAGAAGTTATCTTTTCTTCAGTTCTATATTCCAAGGACATAGGTAAACCAGAGAATTCATGGAGAGGGCAACCTGAAGGGTAAAGGACCTTCCTCTAGTTAGTTCTGGGTGAGGATGAGGGGAAAGAGCTGGAAAGAAAAGTCTTAAAGGGTATATATTATCCACCTTCAAGTAATTGGTAAGAGTTATAGTAGAGAGACTTAGTTTTGGAATCAGAGGACCTAGATTAGAATCCAGTCTTACTCTTACTAAGCAAGATGGCCTTGGACAATTCAATTAACCTCTCTGAGCCTTTTTTTTGTTGTTGTTGTTGTTTGTTTGTTTGTTTTTTCATCCCAGGTCCCTTCTATATCTAAGTTATCTCTACTATTCTTTTTACCCTTAGACACGGTTTATAATGAAACCAAACTAGCCAAGTTAATATTCCTTATACGTGATATTTATCTCCCACCTTTGTGTTAGCCAGGTGGAGCAATGGATGAAGTGCCAAGCCTGGATTCAGGATGGCATCTTTCTAAGTTCATATCTGGCCTCAGACACTTATCAACTTTGTGATCCTGGGCAAGTCACTTAACCCTGTTTGCCTCAGTTTCCTTATCTGTAAAATGAGCCAGAGAAGGAAAAGGCAAACTACTCCATTATCTTTGCCAAGAAAACATCAAATGACATCACAAAGAGCTGGACAGGACTGAAACATCTGAACAACAAAATCTGCGTCCTTACACATGCTGTCCCTCATGCCTAAAATCCCATTCTTCTTTATTTCTACCCCTTATAATTCCTAGTTCCATTATAAACTCTGTTTAAGCTTTATCTTCTCCACAAGGTCTTTCCTGATGCTTCTAGTGTTTGGCACTGATTAATTCAAATTACTTTATTTTTATTTTGTATGTATTTCTATTTATCTGTGTATATGTTGTATCCCATCTCTTCACTCCATAGGAGAACATAAACTCCTTGGAGACAGGAACTATTGCATTTTGTTTTTTGTGTACTCAAAATGGAGCATGGTATCTTACAGATAACTGTCTTAAGAATATTTGTGTTTTTCTCAGTGACTATCACAAATGCCTTGTACATAGCAAACATTTAATAAATGCTTATTGAATTGAATCTAATAGTAGGGGGCTTAATAGATGTTTGCTGAATATAAGTTAGACTAATGGGGTTCAGAAATTATGTTGGTTTTAAAAAATAATTTTTCCTGATTTAATTTATATAAATTACCATGACCATGGGCATTCTAAATTCAACATGCTCATTTGAATTTGAAATTTTATGATTCTAAGAAATCTAATTTGGTAATGGCCAACATCCGATAACAGTTATTACCTAATTCTTAGGGTCAGTCAATGTTGTTTTAATAAAAATAAAGAGAAATAAGATTTATATGTAGATTCTGACTTTCAAAATATTTAAGGGCAATGCCCATTTTTTTCCAAATGCAAATATTACATGAAGTATTAAAGTTAAAAGTCTAAAGATTTACTCATAAGTTTAAAATGAATCAAATAAACACCTTCATAAATAAACTCCTTATTTAGAAGACCGCCAAAGGTAATAATATATTGGAATAGTATTTTTTAGATTTAAATATAAAAAGCAATATAAGTGAAACTAGTAGTTCCAAAAGGTAACCTGTTAAAATTTACAAAAATCTTTCCAGAATAGGGGCATCCACGATTCAATGGTTGTGTTTACTATAAAATAATGTAACCCATTCTTTAAACAAGCACACCAGAACTTAAGAGTTCCAATGACGGGGGAAGGTTGCAACCTATGTTGGTTAGGATGAATGCTTCCACTGACAAAGTCTTAGATCTTTAAAGAAGTAGCATAATATCATGGTCATTCAGACAAATAGCATTTATTAAGTGCCTACTGTGTGCCAGGCACCATGCTAAGTCAAGATATAGAGAGGATAAATTTGAGATAATCAAAAGAGGGAAGGTGCTAGCATTAAGGGGGGTGGGGAAAGCTTCTTGTAGGTAAAATTTTACCTGGGACTTGAAAGAATCCAGAGAATCCAGGAGGTGGAAATGAGGAGGGGGAAGAATTCCAATCATGAGGGATAGACCGTAAAAGTGTTCAGAGTCTAAAGAAGTCGTGTCTTATGTGAGTAGCTCAGGAGGCCCGTGTCACTAAATCACAGAGAACGCAAGAGTGAAATAGAGGGAAGAAGCCCAGAAAGTTAGGAGGCCTGGCTATGAAGAGTTTTGAAGGCCAAGCACAGGATTTTATATTTGATGGTGGGGTTGATATAGAATTATTGGAATTTATTGAAAGGGATATAGGGTGATGTGATAAGAACTGAACTTTATTTAGAAAGGTCAATTAGACATCTGAATGAAGGATGGATTGGAGTGGAGAAAGAATGAAGGCAGGGAGACCAATCAGCAGGGTATTACTATATTCCAGGCTTAAGATGATGATGGCTCGTACCAGGGTGCTGTAGGCAGGTAGGTGGCACAGTGGATAGAGCACTGGGCCTGGAGTTAGCAAGATTTAAGTTGAAATCCAGCCTCACGGATTTACTAGCTGTGTCACCTTGGGCAATCACTTAATCTCTCTTTGTCTCAAGTCCCTTAAGTATAAAATGTGTAAAATGGGGATAATAATAGCATCTATCACCTAGGGTTGTTATGAAGAACAAATGAGATAATTTTTGTAAAGCTCTTAGTATAGTACCTGGCACATAGTAGGCACTTAATAAATATTAGCTATTTATTATTATTATTATGGCAATGATAAAGGAGAGAAGGAAGTATATATAAGAGATATTACAAAAGTAAAATCAAATAATTGATGTTGAGGCTGAGCAAGAATAAAAGAGTAAAGTATGATACCTAGGTCATAAGCTTGGGCAATGGAGAAGATGGAGGTTGTGGGAGGAAAGATAATGAGTTCAGTTTTGGACAGGTGGGTTTAAGATACTTATGAAACTTCCAGTTCAAGGTATTCCAATGGCAGTTGAATTTTTGAGACTGGAGGTCCAGAGAAAAGTTAGGGCTAGATAAGAAGATTTGATCCTTGAGTAAAGAGAGTGTAGAGATCCTGATAAGTATAGAGATGGTAATTGAATAGGAATGAATTAGGAACTAATGCGATCACCAAGTGAAATAGTATAGAGGGGGAAAATATGAGGGCATACGACAGAGTCTTAGGGGAGATCCATGGTTAGTGGGTGCGACCTGAATGAAGATCTAGCAAAGTACTCTTACAAAGAGTGATCATACAAGTAGGATTAGAACCAGGAGAGGGTAGTACATGAAAAATAAGAGAAAAGAGAGATTCAAGGAGAAGAGAGTGGGTGAGAGTATCAAAGGCTTCAGAGATATCAAAAATGATGAGGATTGAGAAAAGTCTATTAGATTTGGCAATTAAGAAATCATTGGTAAAGTTTCAATTGAACGATGAGTTTGAAAGTTGGATTGCAGAGTTAGGAAGAGAGTGAGAAGAAAGGAAATAGAGGCATCTATTGTAGATGGTCTTCTCAAAAAGTTTAGCCATAAAAGGTAGGAGAGTTATGGGATGATAGCTAGCAGGGATGAATGGATCAAGAGAGGGCTTTTTTTGGTTTGGTTTGTTTTTCAGAATTGGAGTGTTTATAGGCAGAAGCGAAGCAGCAAGTAGATTGAAGATTATTGAGAGGGAGGGACCTATCTGGGGGAGAAGATGGGATGGAATATGGTATATGTAAAGGGGTCAGCCTTGGCAAGGCGGAAACCATTTCTCCTTGTGAGACAGGGGTGAAGAAAGAAATAGCGGCAGAAGGCATCTAAGTGAGGCAAGAAGAGAAGGGGAAAAGATGGCGCCCTAAGAAGATGGATTCAACTTTCAGGAAATATGAAGGTCAATTGAAGGTCAAAAATATGAAAAGCAGGTGAAACATAACAGGTTAGAGAAGTGATGGATAGGTTTGGAAAAGCCATTGTGGTGAGTGGGATAGTGGGTGATTTAGGGAGGCATAAAAGGCTTGCCTTGTAGCAGTGAGGACCCAATAACAATAACATAAATTGTAAATCTAGTCAGGTTAATTTCATGATTTTCTTAAGCTTCATTAAGCAGTATCTGAGTAGGAGTGATGGCAGCAGATGGTAGGAGAAGTCCAAGGCTAAGGCTTGGCAGAGCAGAGTAATATGAAAAGGGGCAAGGGACTTGAAAGAACATGCCAGTATAGAATTGAACTGGTTTCATTGTTTCAAGATAGGAAAGCATCACAAGTATAGTAGAAGAATGGTGATGGCCAGAGAAAGAACTGAGGGACTGAGCTACTGAAGGTCAAAGTGAGGACAAATAATAGGATTTGGGGTTGTAAGGCAAAGGGAGAGATAGAATATAAACACATGGTGATCAGATAAACATGGACATTGAGCATTTGTGGGTGATCACAGAGAGTCTTGAATTTATAAGCAATCTATACATGTGCATGGACACTGAGGCAATATTCTTGCCCCTGCCAGTGCTGGAGGAGTCCCAGGCCTTATTATATTAGAGCTGCAGTACTTACCATGTGGTAGAAATTTAATACGTGCTTCTTAAGGTGACACAGTGGATAGAGCCTGAAGTCAAGAAGACATGAATTTAAATATGGCCTCAGATACTTACAGGCTTGTGACCCTGGGCAAGTCACTTAACCTCTGTCTGCCTTAGTATCCTTAACTATAAAATGGGGATAATGAAAGTACATACCCCCTAGGGTTGTTGCGAGGATTAAATGAGATATTTGTAAAGAGCCTAGCACAGTGCCTGGCATATAGTAGGCATTTAATTAATGCTTATTTCCTTCCTTTCTTCCTTGGTCCATTGTTGGGGTTGCCACACTCCCTCTTCTATGGTCTCCAAAGTGGGGGCTGTGAGTTAACCCCAAAAGTTATATGACCAGCCAGTCAAAGGGTGGAAAGATGGATCACATTCTATAACTTTGGTAACAGCCAATTTTGAGGCTTACCACTAACATAATCACACCTAGACTATCCTCTGACATTCTCCTTTGTTCCCTCCCTCTAGTGTACAAGTTTCACTCCCCCTGTCAGGATTCCCATACCAAGACCACCATCTCTTTTTACTATTAGGAAATAGCCTGTTTTCCAGAGCTAAGGCCCAGCAAGTAAGCTGTACTTAGAGCTTGGCATAACAATAATCTTTTGCGCTAACCCTTTGGATGAACCCAGCCACAGCAAAGTCCCAGAATTATTTCACACCAGCCACAGGTGGTCCCTGAGTTCGGATAACCATCTGCAGGACCCGTATTCTGGTCATGAAGCCCTGCTATGAATCAAACTTGTCTCAATGTTGCTGTTACCCCTCACTGTCAGGGCTACAGCTCACTACATGACCATTGTTAGATGTATTGAGATTTGTCCACACTAAAGCAGGTCTCCTTCTAGAGGAGGCTCCGGCACATGTGTCTAGTTTCCTTCCTCCAATGGAATAAAGAAATCTTTTTGCTTATGACCACAGTTAGCTCTTTTGTTTTATTTTATTTCTTAGAGTTAACTATGGTTGTGATAACCTATGTGAGCTCTGATATTTTTCAGAGTTAACTATGGTTATGATAACCTGTGTGAGCTCTTAGGTATTTTTCTTTTCTTTTTTTTTTTTATTACTGAAACTTAAATATACAATAAGAAAAGGAAAAATTAAAGCATGCCACATGCAGAAAAATGTAAGAGAGAATTCAAAATATATAGCAATAAATTTATATTTCAAGAAAGCCTATATAATAATTACTACACATTATGTTGAGAGCTATCTATCTTTTCTTTGCTTCTTTGTTAGTTCTCTGCTGCGCACTTTGTATTTTGTTCCTTTTTTCCCCCTCTTCCTCCCTGCTCTCTCCTCCCCAAGGCTACAATTAAGCACAGATATATTTCTATACAGTTACACATATATACATATATACACATACATACATATATAGACATATATTTTCCCTAAAAACTTGTACTTCTGATCATTGTTTTTATGTTTGTGTGTATCTCTTATTTCCTATCCCTCCTAACTTTCTACTTTATTTCTACCTTCTACTTTGCCCTCCTATTACTTAACCTACCTCCCCCTCCAAGTATCCCTCCCTTATCTTCCCATTCCCATAAATCTAAACACTCTTCTATAGCCCCCCTCTAATCAATTCCCTCCTCTCTAGAGACCCCTTCCTTATCCTCTCCCCTTTCTCTATCCCCTTAGTGCTTTATTTCTTTCTGAATTTAAAGGACTTTTATACATACATGTATATATATATATATATGTTATATATATGTATATATAACATATATTATATATATATATATATATAAATAATATATATGTATATGTATTGTTACCTCTTGAACCCTTTCCCAATGAAAGCAGGTTTCTAGAACTAACAGTCCTCCTCCCCCACCAGATTCTTGTGTTGGTTCTTTCTTTTGCATCTCATTTGTATAAATTAATTACTCTATTTAAAAAGTTTTACTTTTTAAAGTCATATCACACTCGAGTCTACCCCAATCTTTCTTAAGAACTACCCAATTACTAATAATAATCTTAGACATGTATTTTATATTCTGCATACATAAAAGGTAAACAGTCTATCCTTATTGAGTCCCTTGTAATTAGTATTTGGTATGTACCTTATATTTCTCTTGGCTTTTATATGTTAAATCTTCTATTAAGTTCAGGGTTTTTTTTAAACAAAATTCAGAATGTCTGACAGTTCATTAAATGTCCATTTTTTGTTTAAGATTATGCTTAGCTTTGCTAGGGATGATATTTTTGGCTGGAGCCCCAGTTTTTTCCCTCTTTGATATATAGCATTTCAAGACCTGTGGTCTTTTAGTGTCACCACTGGTAGGTCTTGTATGTTTTAAATTGTGGCATCACCATATATAAGTTGTTTTTTTTCTTGTTGCTCATAACATTCTATCCTTGAGCTGAGGGTTTTGGAATTTGACTATAATATTCCTATGGGTTTTCCTCATAGGATCTCTTTCAGGTGGTGATCAGTGGATTTTTTTTTTCTATTTCTACTTTCCTCTCTTGTTCTAATGCTCTAATGCTTGTTCTTATGTTTTCTCATCTTGATCTGTTCTCCAGATCAGTTGTTTTTCTTATGAGATGTTTTACATTCTCTTCTATTTTTTCATTCTATATATTTTGTTTTATTATTTCTTGATCTCTTATAACTTTGCTGGCTTCCCTTGCCCAAATCTGATTTTCAAGTTGTTTTCTTCCTTAAGATTCTGGATCTCCTTTTCCAATTGGTTGACTTTCTTTTCATAATCTTCCTATTTTTCTTGGATTGTTCACATATTTTTTAGTTTTTCCTCAATCTCTCTCATTGGATTTTTAAAGTCTTTTTTAAAGTTCTTCTATGAATTCTTTTTGTGCAGCTGATCATTTGATGTTACTCTTTGGGGTAGAAGAGGGTTCCTTGCTTCAGTAGCCTCCTGTGAAGACAAACCCCAGTCTTGTCTATTACTATAGTAACTCTCTATGGTTGGATTCTTTCTCCTTTGCCTGTGCATTTTTTTATTTGTTATAACTTAGTTTTTATAATCACCTCTAGTCCTGGGGAATGGGGGAGGGAATGGAACCTCCAGCCTCAGATCCTCCTTCAGTTCTTCCCTCTGGCCTGGACCTGGATCCAAGACCTCCAGCCTTCTGTAAGTGACCCCAGCCAGTAGTGTCCCTGCCCCACTGTTCCTTCACTCACTGGGTGTGTGCTGGTTCTTTCTTGCCCCCATCGATCTCCACAGCACAGCTGGGTTTCGCATTCCTTGCCAGCAGAAGTTCCCTAGATCTTCCTTAGGCTCAAAGAACCAACACCCCTCCCTGTCCCAGGGGTAAAAGTTCCTGTGGTTGAGGCTGAGGCAGCCTCCTAACCCAGCTAACCTCAGGGCTTGCTGCTTGTTTAAGGAGACCTAGGACCTAGCCTGGAGATGTTTACTCTTCACATGGGCCAAACCTCTTCAGATATCCTCCAATTCTCCCAAGAGGACCCTACTCTTATTTATTTTTCCTCCTTAATATTTGCCTTGAGACACTATTTTATCTCTTTTGTGGGGGAAAATCTTGAGAGCTTGGAATTTCTGACCTACTCTACCATCTTCCCAGAATCCTCTCCCAGTATTTTTACAGTTAACAGTGGTTGCATAACCTCTGTGACTTTTTGGTCATTTTTTTCAGGCTTGACACCCTCAGCCCCTATTACATCTTTTCCTCCTTCTGACTATGGTAGATGCCTCTTGAGGAGACTTATTAATCTATGGCAACACCCCTCCCATTTTCATTTTGGGTGAGACAGGTTTAGAAGCTTGGATTTATTGGAATCTGCATCTCAGATCTCATTACATTACCTTTCACTCCAAAACCATCCATATTCCAACCTTCTCCACTTCAGTGGAAGGTACCAGTCAGTCTATTGATAAGCATTAATTAAATACTTACTATGTTTCAGGCACTGTACTAAAGGCTACAGATAGAAAGAAAGGCACAAATATGACCCAGTCCTTGTCCCAGAAGATCACATTCAACTTTCTGAGCTTGATGCCACCTTTGACTCCTTACTCTCATTCTACCCACTTATTCAAATTGTTGCTGAATCCTGTGTTTCTTCCTCTATAACCTAGAGGAGTATCCTTTCCTTACTCATATAGCTATGATGCCATTTCAGGCCTTCATTGCCTCTCCTAGAATACTTCAAAAGCCTCCAATGGTCTTCCCTGTCTCAAGTCTCTCCCCACTCTAATCTGTCCTCTACACAGATGCCCAATGATTTCCTAAAAGCATTCTTACATGTCAACTCCTCTCCTCAATAAACTCTACTGATTCCTTATTGACCAAATGCCCCTTCCTCCTTATCTTATTCTTTACAAACTTCTATTTTGTATACATTTTACATCATCCATAATTATTAGTATAGTAGTACAAACAAAATAGGTTAGGAGATATACATTTATTGAGGATGCATACTCAAATATTTTTAGTGATTATATATATGATCAAAAAGTTTGGAGACCACTGGTCTCTTTTTTTTTTGAGTCACCACCATAACTGTTTTTAGAGGAGATTACCTTCTAGGGCCCTGTCCAACCTTAGTGGGCTCAGGACTTAGAGCACAGTGAGATCCAACATGAGTGTGTAATGTAAGCTTTATAATTAAACCACATTATGGATGAAATAGATTGGGGGAGGGGGAGCTGGTGTGAGACCTATACCTTCCACTTATGTAACAACTAAACTTCAGAATTATTATTTTTTGGGCAATTTCTGTGATTTCATTGGTGTAAGGAACATCTAGTCAGGCTACCTTTACCAAAGCAGGTTAGCAACTGGTCTTCAACTTAAAGTCAGAGAAAGTTTCCTCAGATGCTAGGAGGTGCTGGGATTTTCTCAGGGTCATACAGATAGAGGCAAGACGTGACACCATGTCTTCTTAACTTTGAGGCCAGCTGTCCAGTCACTACGGCACACTGCTGCTCAATTTATGAAGAATTACTCACATTTAGATAACACTTCAAGGCTTCCTTTCTTCACAACCACTTCATGAGGCAGATTGGGCCAGCATCATTATATGTTTTCTTTCTTTTTTTTTTTTTCAGCAAAGCACATTTATGCCTACAAAGATGATCCTCTTTCCCTACAGTCAATAAGGGTCTGAGGTAAGGTTCAAGCTCAAGTGTCCTCACTCTAAGTGGGATACTTCTTTCATTGTGTTGCTGCTGCCTCTCTCAAACCATTCATAGAGGAAGTCTGGCTGGACTGATTAATTTTCAGAATATTCTTAGCTTGGTACTGATGAAAATGAAAAGAGACAAAGGGAGAAGCTGATTTCTTTGAGTTCAGTCACAATGTATGAAGTTTCTGCTGCATTCATTAAAAGATCATAAACTCACAGATGGAAAGGACCTTTGAGGGTATGGGGTCCAGCCCCCTCATTTTATATATGAGGAACTTAAGACCAAGAGAGGTTAAGAGATTTGTCCAGGGTCACACAAAATATAATAGCATGAATGCCACCCTGGCAGGAGCTATCACAATGTCAAAACAGAATGGGTAGATGAGTCTGACTAGGTTATAAAAAAAAATACTCTATTTCCCTTTCCATCAAATTGGGCTTTTATTGTTGTCCTTTTTTTCTTCATTAGAAGCAGAAGAGAAGGCAGGTCTGCTCTGCTTCTCAATTTTCTGATCATCGGTGGCCCTTCTTTTTATGTCTTCCCAGCCTTCCTGTTTTTGTGTCCTTGATGATTTTCCTCCCAATTCATATCTGATCTTATTCTGTTCTCTGTGTTCTAAGCCGTTCATCACAGACTGGCCCTAAATCTTTAAAAAAAATCACATCCAGCATAGTTCTAAAGTATCTTGTGTTTCAGTAGAAAAATGACCCATAAATCAGGGTCAGAAGAAATGCTCTGTTTGGTTTTCCTTTTAATTTAATCTGATAATATAGGGATATGGTAACTGGGCTACTGGAAAAACCCATTTTAAATAGAAACTATTCACACCTTAGTGACTTTAATCACAGCCTGGTAGAAAAGTAGAGAATCTGATTCTTGCCCTTCTGACCTCATACAGTTCTTTGCTTACATATTGATTAAGCACTTAACATATATCTTTTTAAAAATTATGATTATTTGTTATAGTTATCAAGGGCATGCATGCTTAGAAAAGTAGATGGGAACTAAAATATACTAAGAGAGACAGCAGATAAACAGACCCATTGGCATTTTGGTACCCCCAACTTTTTACAAGAATCTAAAGGAGGTTTCCAGTATATTAGCTGAATCCTCTAATGAAGACTTTCAGGAAAGATATGTACAAAAATTTTCCGGGCATGGAGGGATTTCAAAGGCAAAGAGGGAATCTCAATAGAGATTTGACTAAGGTGGAGCAATTAGAGCTTTTTCTAGGACACTGAAGTTTAAGAGGGCTCTGAGGGTACTTGTACTCCTTGAGTAGACAGAAGCTAAGCACAGAATTTGATTGGCAAGCATAATTAGTTAAAATAAGTAGCTTCCTCCTTCTAGCAGTCTTCTAGCCTTCATTTGGTTTCCTTCCCCAGTGGTGGCTTTCTGGGAAGCAGTTTTTCCCCTGGGGATTAGAGGGGTCCTTAGGGTCCTGATTAGAGACCTCTTAGGGTCCTGATGCCTGATATAGGTAAAAGTCTTACTCAGTTCACAACTGCATCTTAAAATGGAGACTGGAAGGAGCCTTTTCTGATGCCTGTTGCCCTGTCTACCCCACCTTCTGGCTATAGTGGTTTCAGTCTGTAAAGTTCTACTTATTTGAAATTAGATATTCATCAAGGTATTGCAGCTATTTCTTTAAGAGATAAATCTGGTACTCGATGAAAAAAAAAAAACTATTACCTAAATATCTCCCAGCACTTGAGTGGGGTTCTATACACAGTAGACACTTAATAAATGTTTGTTGTCCTTAAATATTTTCCCCTTAGGTCATCATTTATTTCATTATGTACAAGAAGGGGCTGGAACAAAATATCCCTTGAGATCAGTCTCTTAGGGATCAAATGATTTGATGCCAACAATACAGATGTCATTCTCTGAGAAGCCGGGGCCTAACTTCTGCTATGAACCTTTGCTTTCCTCCAGGGACTAAATTACAACTGTGAGGTATCAGGATTATACTATCGATAATTCATAGTTATGCAGGATGGTCTGGCAGAAAGGATGCTGGATTAGGAGTCAGAGGACCTGGATTCAAATCCCAATAATGTCACTTAAAGTGGACAAGTTATTTCACTTCTCTGAGACTGTTTCCTCATCTATAAAATGAGCAAAATGAAGGCATTGAAATAGATGACCTCTGAGGCCCCTTTCAGCTATAAATCCGATCCTATGCTCTAATAGTGCTTTGAAATTTACATGTGCTTTCCTCACAATAACCTTATGATGTAAGTGGCTTTCTAGGTTTTAACATTTGCATTTTGCGTAATGGGAAATCAAGGCCCAGAGAGGTCAGGGCATTTGTCCAGTCATACAGATAAAGTAGCAGAGGCAAGATTCAAATGCAGGACTCCTGACTTCTAACCCAATGCCCTTTCGGTTATATCACTTTGCTTTTCAGTTAGAGATGCTTGCCTGTTTTGTTAGGGACTGGACCTGAGAGAGGAAACTTCTTTTACTACTGTAGATGGACACCTGCTCTGTAACTCATAGTCTTAGAGAGCTACCGTGGCCACTGAAGGATTAAATGTTTTGTCCAGGGTCACACAGCTAGTATGTGTCAGGATGAGAATCTAGTTCTTGCTAGATTCAAAGCCAACTCTATCCACTATTCCTTGCTGTTTATAAACATGGTTTGTATAGGAAGAAGAGAATATGAGGCTTGATATTTAGCAGTTGGAGTATTATTTTTGGATTCATAAGTTTAGATACTCCTGTTTTTAAAGTACTATAAATAGACCTTAGACACCAGATGAGCCAAAGTGTGTAAAGCAACTTTTAGAAAATTAAACAAGGGAGAAGTTCTGGAAGATGGCTGAGTGAAAGCAGTGACTTGCTTGAGCTCTCCCCCAAACCCCTCCAAATACTGCTAAAAAATGGCTCTAAACAAATTCTGAAGCAGCAGAACCCACAAAAAGACAGAGTGAAACAAATTTCCAGCCCAAGACAACCTGGGTGGTTGATCAGAAAGGTATATTCCGTTGGGCAGGGAGCGCAGCATGGCATTGGCATGCAGGCCGCAGCGAACCTGGAGCAGGCCTCAGAGGACTGAATCTCAGGCAGCTGTGGAGGTTTCCAGACTCCTCAATCCACAAATGCCAAAGACAACTTAGAAGGTCAGTGGGAAAAGTCTGTTTCTGCAGTGCTCAGACAGGAAGGTGGGGTTTCAGATCCATTTTCCCAAGAGCGTGGCCCTGGGGGGAGGAGGCAGCTGCTTCCTGTGCTTCCGGCCCATACACTGAGGGGGAATTCAGTGGCTGATCAGAGAGGGATTGAAGGAATCTCTTTGCCAGTGCTGACACAGGAATCTCTTGCTTTGCCTGTGTTTGTATCTGGGTCGCTGTTCTGGGCGGTGGTGCTGGGGTGAGGAGGAGCGCTGGCGTAGTGGAGCTTGTAGTGGCTGTGGACAGGAAACCCTCCTCACAGTTACAGGGCAGAAAGGAATACTTGTGGTCACAGGCCAGGAAAGGAGTAAACACCTCACTCCTTATCATAACATCTTGCAAGAACTTAAAATTTCCAGGTCCCTACAAGTATCTCTTAAAACAGCTGTACAAACCCCCGAAGCTTGGGACAGTACATTCTCCACATTGGAAGCAGACTCTTACCTTAACAAAGAGTTTAAAACTCAAGTAATTGGCCGGAATCATGATCAAGCAGTGCAAAAAGAGTCAGACTATATTATTTTACTTTGGTGAAAAAGAAGATCAAAATATACAACCAGAAGAAGACAATAAAGTCAAAGCTCCTACATCCAAAGCCTCCAAGAAAAATATGAATCAATCCCAGGCCTTGAAAGAGCTCAAAAGGGATTTTTGAGAAGCAACTAAGGGAAGTAGAGGAAAAACTGGGAAGAGAAATGAGAGTGATGAAAGAAAATCATGAAAAAAAGTCAACAGCTTGCTAAAGGAGACCCAAAAAAATACTGAAGAAAATAACACCTTAAAAAATAGCCTAACCCAAATGGCAAAAGAGGTCCAAAAAGCCAATGAGGAGAAATGCCCTAAAAAGAAAATTGGCTAAATGGAAAAGGAAGTCCAAAAGATTACTGAAGAAAATACTTCCTTAAAAATTAGAATAGAGCAATTGGAAGCTAGTGACTTTATGAGAAATCAAGACACTGTAAAACAAATCCAAAAGAATGAAAAATTAGAAAACATTGTGAAATATCTCATTGGAAAAACAACTGACTGGAAAATAGATCCAGGAGAGAGAATTTAAAAATTATTGGACTATCTGAAAGCCATGATCAAAAAAAGAGCCTAGACATCATCTTTCAAAGAAATTATCAAGGAAAACTGCCCTGATATATTAGAACCAGAGGGCAAAATAGAAATTGAAAAAATCCACAGATCTCCTCCTGAAAGAGATCCCCAAAGGAAAACTCCTAGGAATATTATAGCCAAATTCCAGAGTTCCCAGGTCAAGGAGAAAATATTACAAGCTGCCAGAAGGAAACAATTCAAGTACTGTGGAAACACAATCAGGATAACACAAGATTTAGCAGCTTCTACATTAAAGGACCGCAGGGCATGGAATATAATATTCCGGAGGGCAAAGGAGATAGGATTACAACCAAGAATCACCTACCCAGCAAAACTGAGTATAATCCTTCAGGGGAAAAAATGGCATTCAGTGAAATAGAGGACTTTCAAGCATTCTTGATGAAAAGACCAGAGCTGAATAGAAAATTTGACTTTCAAATACAGACTCAAGTGAACATGAAGAGGTAAACAGGAAAGAGAAATCATAAGAGACTTATTAAGATTGAACTGTTTACATTCCTGCATGGAAAGATGATATTTATAACTCATGAGACCTTTGTCAGTATTAGGGTAGTTGGAGGAAAAAATTATATGTATGTATGATAGATAGATAGTATAGATAGATAGAGGGCACAGGGTGAGTTGAAGATTAAGGGGTCATATCTGGAGAATAAAATTAAGGGATGAGATAGGATTATACTCGAGAAGAAGAAAGGGAGAGGTAGAATGGGGTAAATTATCTCACAAAAAAACAGAAAAGAAAAGTCTCTACAGTGGAGGGGAAACGGGGAAGGTGAGAGGGAATGAGTGAATCTTATTCTCATAGGATTTGGCTTAGGAGGGAATAACATACACATTCAATTGGGTATGGAAATCTGTCTTACCCTACAGGAAAATAGGGGGAGAGGGGACAAGAGAGCAGGGGGATAGAGAGGAGGGCAGATTGGAAAGGGGTAATCAGAAGCAAATACTTCTGAGGAGGGACAGGATCAGAAGAAAGAATAGAATAAATGGGAGGGCAGGATAGGATTAAGGGAAATAGAGTTAGTTTTTCACAACATGTCTACTATGGAAGTGTTTTGCATAACTGCACATGTACACCTATATTGAGTTGCTTGCCTTTTCAATGAGGGTGGGTGGGGAGGGAGAAGGAGAAAATTTGAAACCTAAAGTTTTTAAAACATATGTTTAAAAAAAATGTTTTCACATGCAACTGGGAAATAAGAAATACAGGAAATGGGGTACAGATGTCTATCCTGCCCTACAGAAAAATAGGAGGGGAAGGGGATAAGAGAAGAGGGGAGAGATAGAAGAGAGGACAGACTACAGGAAGGGATATTCAGAATGCATGCCATTTTGGGATGGGGGAAGGGGTGAGATTAGGTGAAAATTTGGAAGTGAATGTTGAAAACTAAAAATAAATAAATTCATATTTTAAAAAAAGAAAAAAGGAAAAGAAAATTAAAGAAGGGAAACAGAGCTATACAAAATGAATTTCATTTTTAAATATGACCCTAATGGGAACAAAAAGAAGAGAACATCTTCCATATCTGAGAATGGAGGAAATGCTGTTATTAGGGAAGTGTTTTGAGTCAAGAATCAAGAAAAAAAAGTGTTAAGATGAAACCCTGTGAAATTTGATAATCATGAGAATCTTGGGAGCTACAGTGAGCTAAAATGACCCTAAAACATTATTTTCCTTTACTAGAAAGACTTCATTTGAATCTGCTGCTATTTCATATTGTTTTTCATAGTTTCTGTGAAATAGTCTTTCAAAACTCCAATGACATATATACATTTGTGTGCATGAGGGTTCGGGAATCTTACCAGCCAATCTGCACATTAGCTATTATAAATGGGCACCACAGAGGCACACATGGTAGACAATCTGCTCTTATAATGAACTCGGAGGTGAAATCTTCTCACACGCCAACTCAGATACGAATACAATGGGTGCCCTGCTCAACAATAGAACTCCCTGAAATTAAACTACTGATCAGAATGAATCATCAGTGTTGATTCAAGGCATATCACAAGTGTAAAAATGTTTACTGAGGCTAATGATGTAAAAACAATGAGGACCTTGCAGTTTTGATAATGAAAAACATAAAGGGCTCTTCATGAAAAGTCAGAAATATATGCTGTTTGGTAAGAATGAGACAACTAGTCAAATATGGCATCCCAAAAATCTAAATTAAAATTTTATTATACACTCCTTGAACATGTATGTATAAATTCCTTTTACTCTGAAGGTACAGAGCAGATAAAGAAGATAAACAGGATCAACCAAATTTTCAGAGTTGTGATCATTTTCTATTGATCCACAAATTACTTAAATTAAGAAATTAATTAAAACAGTACTAGAATCATTATGTTTTCTTCCTCCTAACTATGCTTATGAAAAGCAACATCTGCATCAGATAAGGCTGGCTTTGCCAGTAGGTAAAGTAAGTAGTTCTCTACATAATTTGAGGGGATGCTGGGAGGGGCCTTTCACCTCCAAGTATCAATCTCATTGCCAGACACCATCTTGCCATGATAGTTTATTCTTTCAGTCCTAACATTCATTTTCAAAATGCAAGTGCCTTTTCAGCTAACATCTTCATTATTTGTCCTTTAGCGGGGATTGACTATCAGTTGATTTGTCAGATGAGTTCAAGAGAGACACTGAAACAAGCGCCTCTGTGTCTAAGGGGATGGGCAGCTAGGTGGTACAGTGGATAGAGTACTGATCCTGGAGTCACGAAGACCTGAGTTCAAATACAGTCTCAGATCCTAGCTACGTGACTTTAGTTTCCTCGAGCTAGGGAAGGTAATGGCAAATCACTTCAGTGCCAAGAAAACTCCACATAAGATCACAAAGAGTTGGACACAACTGAAACAACTTAACAACAAGTCTAAGGAAATAGGGTATGAAGAGAGATGGATGGGGAAAGAAATCCTAAACAAAAAAGACAAGTTCTAAGGGATTAAAGGACTTCTAATTGGGGAAGTGGGTGGGTATCAAAGATAGACATTTAACTAATTTTGCAGTCTGTCAGTTTCCTTATTTGGTAAATATAAAGATTGGCCTAGACCATTTCAGTTCTAGAAGTGTATTATTTTGTGATTCTACTTTAATATCTGGTTATGACTAGTCCTATATCTGTTCAAGTCTACCTGCTATCTCAATAAGAGGTGAATCAGTGACCTTTTAGCACAGAAATACTTTCTTCATCAGGTGAGACAAAGTGAATCTTAGCAAGGCAGGCAGATGGAATATAGTTGTAGTTCTATTTTATAGCATAGATCTTTTTTATTTTTTCCTAAAACGCATGAGCCACTATGAACTGCTATAAATGCAATTGACTTAACTCTACTAGGTGAGCCTGCTATTTTTCAAGGAATCCTATGAATTGAAAAATGTTTTGTAAGGCAAATAATTGACTGTGAATTTTATCTTTGGTGATAAGTATTGATTTCATATACAAGATTTGCTTTAAGTGGGATACATACGTACACATCTGCCTTGTGTGCTAGGCAATCTTTTCATTTCCTTCCTGATAAGGTTTTATTTTTTCCTTCTAAGAATGTTCTGAATCCAAATGCTCCAGTGGCCTTTTCATTACAGAAATGTTTGTATTTTGTCAGAGACACTGATAGACAAATTATTATGTAAGGGTTTGAGTTTGTGAGATTCAGATCACCTTAACATATTTTCCCCTTCATAGAACCAGTTATACTGGACTTGTCTTTTTAAAAAATCAAAAGTCTCTATAGATAAGCATGCATAGGGAGAACTAAGTATCAGAAAGGGTCCAGATAGGATCAGAATTAATCAAATGATCACTTCTTGCTTGCGGAGTCTCATTATAAGGTATCATTAACAGCACTATACCTTCCAGGGAATAAATTCTTCTGAGGTTAAGTTTATACAGCTAAAATTATCCAGAGAGTTTGTGCATAAATCTACTTCTAACCTGAATCATAGAGGCATGTGATACTATTAGTGTGACCTTGGATAAGTCGTTATTTCCATGGGCCTTAGTTTTCTCATCTGTAGATTAAAGGAGCTTAACTAGATGATTTTTAAGGACTGCTTTTAGTTAAGAATCCTCTGAAATGTTGAACCTTTATTTAGATGAACTAAATTTGCTTTCCAGGTGCTTGGTTGACCCTACTTTGGCCAAAAACAGGTTAGTGCTTTCATGACCACCTATACCCTAGGACAAGCATTATCATTGTCCCTTCACTTTCCTGGGACCAAGCTCTATGCATACCTATGTGTACTTTTTTTTAATGCTCACATCCCTTATTTCCCTGGGCCTCCTAGGTGGCACAGTGGATAGAGTGTGAGGCCTAGAGTCAAAAGACCTGAATTCAAATCTGACCTCAGACACTTATTAGTTGTGTAACTCTGGGCAAGTCACTTAACCCTGTTTGCCTCATTTGCTCACCTATAAAATGAGCTGGAGAAGGAAATGACAAATCATTTCAGTATTTTTACCAAGAAACCCCTAAATGGGGTCATAAAGAGCCAGACATGACTGAAATGCCTGAGCAACAACAACAATTTCTCATTTCCCTAGCTAGATTCTTGAATGAACCATGAGTCACAATTCTTAATAGTCACATAATGCTTCCTCTCAGCTTCCTCCCAAAGGCTCACAGGGGTCGCAGTAGATAGAACACTGGACTTAGCATAAGGTAGACCTGAGTTTTCTATCCTGCCTCAGACAGAGACTCTGAACAAGTCACTTCATAATTGTCAAGCCTCACTTTCTTTATCTGCAAAGTGGTGATAATAATACCACTTATGTCACAGGGTTGTCATAAAGAACATATGTATATATAGCTCTTTGGGAACCTTAAAGCACTATACAAATACTAGCTATTATTAGTGTTTTGCACACAGAAGTTATTCAACATATACTATGCAACTGATTATTGGTCTTGGGTATAAATGAAGAAAATTGATAAGTGACATTAAAATAAGAGACCCTACCAGGAAAAGGGTAGGGGGTCTTGGCAGAAAACAATGGGAACCATTGTTTCAATTCATTTGGATCTCTCTCATGGCCCACAAGTTCGGCTACCCAGTAACATACTTAGTAGATTTGGCCATTGGAGTCTTACGGATGTATCCTCACAAGCCAAAGACAATGCACGTCTATCTATATCCAGTGACTTAGTCCTAATCTACCGGGTTACCTCAGTAAGCTGAGATGACCAGCTATGTGGATATGCCATCTTACTATCTTGTGGCACCTAAAGCCATAGTTATGGCCACATGCGTGGCCAGTTGTATTTAGAAGTGAAGGAGCTGTGGCACCAGGAGGGAAGAGCAATCAGTTGTGTGACCAAGGCTAGGGTTGGACAGGGCAGCAAGCAGCCCATTTTGTTCAGTCAAGAGCATCGGGACATTGCTTCAAGTTACTTTTTGGTTATTGGAAGTTGAGAGGCTAGCCTGAGAAATGATGAAGGCAGGAGCATAGCAAGAAAGCTAGCATTTGTGCTGAGAAAGTGAATTTAGCTTTGATTAAGGAAGCATGGCATGCTTGATTCAGGAATGGTATATGAAAGAGAAATTAGATTAAAAAAGCATATAAAGCACAAGATAGTAACCAGTGCTTCCCATGTGAAAGATTCCAGAAAGCATGTATTCACAAGTGTGACTGAATGAACAATGAACTATAGAGGAAGCTAGCCACATTTATAAATTGAGCTCTGGTCTGAGAGATACTGCAAGGGAGGAAAGCAATGAAGCAATGGCCTGCATCCTGGTGCTCACATCCCCATCCTTCTCTCCATCCCCCTATGCAGTGCACCTACTAGTGGCCTAAGATATGACCAAAAAAAAAGTCTCAGAGCAGGTTTTTATCTCATACAATATATCTAAATTGTATGTGTTTCTGAGCTCTTATTTCTTTCTTGGAAAGAAAATGTGTGCATTATGATCCTTGACTTGGAGAGTCAAGAGAAGAGACCTTGAAGATCAACTCATCCAACCCCTTCCTTTTACCAATGAGGGAAAGGTTAAAATGACTTGCTTTTGATCACATAGCTAGTAACTGCCGGAGGTAGGATTTGAACCTGGATTTTCCTCTTTATTGGACTCATTAAGCACTATGGAATGCCTCCTCTCCTTTGTTTAGAGCAGGGTTTCTTAAACTTTCCCCACTGGCAACCCCTTTTCATATTTTGGTGGCATTTCTTGGCGTTGTGTGGGCTGAGGGCATGGACAGTGCAAAGTGCACATGCTTTGTGTTCAGAACTAAGGCTGCTGTGAAGTTGTATGATACAACACAGGTAAGAGCTGCCAGAAACACCTCAGATTTATTACAGGTTTGATTTTTAATTAATTTTTGGTCGTTGCAAGTTCAGAAATCTTTTACCCTTGCCAAATTTTTTTAGACCCTCTGTGGGGATGTGACCTGCAGTTTAAGAAGTGCTGATTTAGAGTATGGTGTTAATGTGGACAAGATTGCAAATGTGATCCTGGTTTGGGTCAATGGAACTGCCTTTTTAACAGACTCACCACACAACTTAAACACGATCAGCCTTCTCACAAATTAAGTGGCACACAGAGACCCAGGGCATAGGGAATGTGTGACAATAGATTGATGGATGGCATATTGGCCAATCAGGGGTACCTGTATAGCAACTGCAACTGAGGCACTGATACCTCTGTCTCCAAATTCAATATCAGATATTGAATATCCCAATATACCTAGATATCTTTGGGGGTGTGTCACCACATTCTTTTCCTGTAAAAAATGTATTTAAGTGGTATGAGCAGAGTACTTTTCTTTATATATGAATTGCTGGGACTGCAAAAAGAGGTGAATTGAAGTCAGAAGACTTGTTTCTAATCTTGGTGGTTGTGTGAATATGAGCAGGTCATTTAATCTCTCTAGGTTTCAGTTTTCTAATCTATAAAATGGGGATACTAATACTTGCACTTATTTACCTCAAAGGGAGATTACTTTGTAAACCTCAATATTCAAATTTAAAATGGAAGTGTTATTCCTTTACGCCAGAAAACTCATATGCGGGAATTCTTTTCAACACAATTTAATAAACCAGCATTGACTTAAGAGATATCACTTAAACTCTCTAAGTCTTATTTTTCTTATCTATAAAATGAGTGTTTTTGATTAAACGGTCTCTAAGGTGTCTTACATCTCCAAATCTATGATTCTATTACTCTTTGGGTTGCCTAAGTCACATAGAGATTAAATGACTTCCCCAAGGTTATATAGCCAGGGAGTATCAGAAGTTAGATTTGAAATTAGGTCTTCCCCAGTGGAAACTCAACATTTAATTCACTGTGGTAGGTTGTCACTACAGTGACAGAGTAAAGAGCTTTAAAAGCATGACCTGTAATGACGATGATAATGATGATGATGATGATGATGATGATGATGATGATGATGATTGTTTTGGCTGTTAGTAAGATACAAGCTTTGACCTGTTTTTCTAGAAATAAGGACGGGTTTATGCTGAGCCATTCCCTTGTTTACCTGGTCCCTTTGTGATCTCTAGGAGACATGTGAAGTTAGTTTGCTCATACAAGGGTCACATTGGACAATTTGGCCACATTAAAACCATGTTCTAACCAGACAGCCAAAGAACAACAATATATCTACAGGTTAATTTTGACAAGAATTTGATAAGGTGCTTATTCTGGAAAAGCCTTAGTCAGGCAAATCATTCCTGAGCTAAAACTAGACTTCGTATATCCTGAACCAATTTCAGACTAAGGATCTGGTAACCACCCTCTTGTTTATCACTGTAAGGAAAACATGATGACACTAGCCATCATGATGGCCATAAAAATGAAAAGAAAAATCTTGAAAATAATTTAAATCATAGAAGAGAGCTCAGAGGCTGGAAGGGACCTTAAGGATTATTAGTCTGAAACATCATTTTATTGAACCTCCTCAGATGAGGAAATTCATCTCACTGTTTTTTCTGGGGTCACACAGATAATTAGTGACAGAACCATGACTAGGACCCAGTTTGCCTAGCTTATAATCAGTCCACTGTCTGCAGTACCAGATACATTAATCTAATATTTGACACACATATATGTAATTACATATGTTTACGTGGAACCTAAGACCAAGCATAAATCAGAGTTACAACAAAAAAGAACAATTAGTAAATTCAGAAATTATTCTTCATTTTATGCATCTGTTATGGAGGATAATCATGTGCTAACTTTAATTAGACCCTTGAAAAAGCCATCTACATTTCCTGCTTTTACTTCCTCTTCTCTTACCCCTTTCTAAACCCTTGATCTGGCTTCTGAACCCATCACTCAACTAAAATTGTTTTCCCCAAAATTACCAGTGATCTCTCAATTGCAAAATCCAATGGTCTTTTCTTTATGCACCATTTTTTAACCTCTCTGTAGACTTTGACCCTGTTGTCCACCCTCTGCTCTTAGATACTCTCACATCTCTGCATTTTTTTTTGTGATTCTGCTCTCTCCTAATTCTCCTCTAACCTAATTGTCCTTCTCAGTTTTTGTTAGATCCTCATCCAAGTCATGTCCACTAACTGTGAATGTCCCTTAAGGCATTGCCTTGTCTATCTTTTTTCTGTTTATACTCTCACATTTGGTGACCTATTAACCCTTATGGGTTAACTTTAATTAACTTTCATAAAATCAAAATGCAATTGATTCTCAGTTTCAGGTGTCTATCCATAGTCTCTCTCTTAAACTCCAATACTGCATCACCAACTGTGTATTAGACATTTCAAACTAGATATGCCACACACATCTAAACATCAACAAGTCTAAAATTGAACCCATCTCTTCTTTTGAACTTCATTATTATTTTCAAGAGCACGACCATCCTTTTAGTTCCTCAGCTTTTTTACCTTGCTGGTATCCTGGATTCCTCACTCATGTTTCATTTCCACTAGGTTGCCAAATCTAACCATCTCAACTCCATATTGTCTCTCACATATGTTCTCTTCCACTCACATAAGTACCATCCTAGTTCATCTCTTATGTTTTGTACTGTCATAGCCTCCTATTTGGTCTTCTTCCTCATGTCTTTCCTCACTCTATTCTATCCTTCACTCAGCTGTCAAAGTGATCTTCATAGAGTCCAAGTCTGACTATGTTTCCTACTTACTCAATAAACTACAATTTCTTGAAGGTCCTCTATTATTGAATGATAAATATAAAATACTCTGTTTGACATTTAAAACTCTTCATCCTCTCAAGTAATGGGGCCACATTTGTTAGGAGGCCTTTCTTGCCCCCCTATTGTCTTGTATCTTCTTCTCTAAGGCTATCTACTTTGTGTCTGTGTATATATGTGTATACACACACACACACACACACATATGTTGTCTCCTCTGTTATAACTTAAGTTGCTTAAGATGGAACTGTTTAATTTTTGTCTTTGTTTTTCCAGCACTTTGTAAGTGCCTATTTAGTAGGCACTCAATAAATATTTATTACTTGTTTATAGATATGAGGTCTTGGACATATTGACTAAAATGCAAGAAAATTAAAATATATGTAAAATTAATTTATACCTGTGGAAACTGAAACAAAATATGATTTGCTTACTGGCACTATTGGTTCTAAAGAAGACAGACGAAATTAAAATAAATGATACAGCCATGACAAGTGAAGTGCTAGCAATCCACTCATTAATGAATTTGATAATCAGTCTTGCCTTCTAAGATATCTGCCAGCATCAGTACAACCTTGGCATGTGTGTATGTATTATATATAATATAATATATATGCACAATATATATTATATTATATGTGAATGTGGAGTCTATATACTGAGGTTTTGACTCATAATTTCCATATTATGGGAAGTGGCCATCAGTGAAAAGGCAGTAAAAATATTGAAAGAATTGGAATATATTCTTCCTTCCAGTACCAACCTCATCATATTATCCTGACAAATCCATACAGATGCAGTCACAGACACCAACACAAACTAAATTGGATAATGATAACAGTCTAATTGAGTTGATACCTTGTGCACTGTTAGTAGTAATAAATGCTCATTGAATTGTTGGACTGGAAGTTTCCAAAGCATGAGAGCTTATACAGCTCAAAGTAATTTCAGTTTAGTTTTTTCTTCTTGATAAAAAGTAGATATTTGCCTTATTAGGAATTTTAGAAGAGTTTTGAGCCCGGAATTTTAACCAGGAATTTTAGCTAGATTTGAATAACCAATCTATCAATACTATAAGATCCACACAGACAGTGCCTTTGAAATAGTTTAGGTAGAGTTATCTTTGAAGTGGAGAACTGAACTAGATGATTTCTGAAATTCTCCTGTCTCAATGATCCCAATGACATTTTGATTCAGAGAATCTATTTCTCTAACTAATTAAATCACACAGTGTAGAAGACTTCTCTACTTACAAAATTTCATGTTGTTTTTCAGAATTGTGCTTATATGTCTCTCTGTGTTGTATGTACCTGTATTTTCTACCTGAGGAAAATAACCTGCTTTCCTTTTCTTTATAATTTGTCAGATTTGGTACAAAACATGAAGCTCAATCTTTAAAGTAAAAGAGTCAGGCAAACTTTTCATCAAATACTGCCAAAGCTTGTTAGTAAACGTGGTCATCCTTACTTGATTAAAAAATAACAGCTCCAGTCTTTGCCATTAGCTGTCCAATTATTCATTCCCTTCCTGCTAAGGAGCAGTTTCTGTGCTACTCTCTATGCAGACAGCCTTTTTTTCTGGGAACATTGATGGGAAGGATAAGTGATACCAAACATCATTAGCAATGAAGGCAGGACAACAGATTGCTATAAGGGGAAATCTGTCCTCAAGGGCTCTGATAGGCTTGCATTCCACTGTGAAATTTGATAGACTATCTCCTTGCCTAACATTAACAAACTCACTTCTAGAATTTAAAAAACAAATGCTTTAAAAGCCATTTCACCACAGTTAGTTTATATTACAAGAATAAGCATGACACTAAAAACATTTTAAAAGATGAACAAAGTGAGGGAAGATAGGTTACAGGGGTAGGAAGGGGATAATAACATTATTTTGCATAAATTTTTGAGTAGAATTCTCCCATACTGAAGACTGGCAATACTTTGTGGCATTTTGTCTTGTTTTGTCTAAACCAGCAATTTATCCATCAGGGGAACTCCTGGTATGATGCACAAATACAGACAGAAAAATTTTTCTGTATCTTTAGTGTTAATTACCTGGGGGAAATAGAGAGGACATGTGACCAGATCAATATGTATCAAAGGTAGGTCCTGAATCCAGGTTTCCTGTTTCCAACACCATCCCTCTATTCACTGCACTGGGCAGGTTCTCTTTATATTTGTCCTTTCTCCCACCCCAACCACTCAAGAATGAATCATCTTATTTTGACCTTTACAGAAACTTTGTCAGGTAGATGTCATGGATGGGCAGCATAGGTGAGTAAAGTCTGAGAAAGAGAGCAGTGAAATAATTTATCTTATCACACATCTAGATCATGGTAGAACTATTATTAAGAACTTAGGTTTTCAAATACCTTTAACAAAGCTTCATGGGTTAACCATTCAATGGGAATATATAGATAATAATCTTTCTTTACCCACTTGATTTTTTCCTGTGAGAATAGTTAGGTATAGATATTTTAACGTGATTTTTAGATCTCAGTATTCATGCTAAGTTCACAGACTTGCATTGAGCAAGTAAACAATTCAGTTCAATTTTTTTTAAAGTTACTAAACATCCACTATGGACAAGGTACTGTACTGGGCACTGGTGATAAAGAGACAAAAATGAAATATTACTTGACCTCAAGAAACTTACATTCTACTAAGTGGAGAATAATATCGTCATTTCTTCATCTGTAAAATGGAGCTGGACTAGGGGGTCCAGCTCTAGATCTACGATTCTATGCCCCTATAATCTATTGATCAATAAGCATTTATTAAGTGCCTGTATGTGCAGATATAAATCAATACAAGGTGATCTGAGGAGAGAAAGACAGAGAGACAGACACAGAGAGACACAGAAAGAAAAAGAGACAGAGGAAGTTGAGCTTAGAATGAATGAATATCAGTTTTATGAGCAGTGAAATTAAGAAAGATGTGTCCTCAAGATAGGACAACAGGAACAAAGGCATAGTGAGGGAAAATAGAATGGTAGATTTGAGGAAGAAAGCTCGGATGCAAGCTTGGCCATAACATAATACATGAAGGGGTTTAATAGTAAGTAAAAGGGGCAAGGTAAGTTGGAGTTACTTTGCGAAGGGTTTTAAATCTGAGACTTTATTCACCTTAAAGTAAAAGTGAGTCACATATTCAAATGATTGCTATATTGAACATCCTTTAGATTGCTTTTGGCCCTCACTGTCCCACATGGTTGATCTTATGCACTTTTTGACTAATGGCATAATTGGGCTAGTTATTATTTTGTAAGAAACATTTAAGGAAAATTATCTATGTGCTAAATTTTACGAGTTGGATATTTCATTATTTTGATGGATTTGTGATTTCATCAATGTGGTGATTCCCTTCAACAATACAGATCACAACCTGTCTATGCCTTCTTGTCCTATACAACCCTCAAGCACGACTTCCTATAAATTCCCCACACAGTATCTGCCAAACCATTGAGGGCCTTCTCTTCATCTCTTGATTTCATGTGGGTGATGATGTAGTACGTAGACTATCCATTTATTACCACTCACTATTTCAACCAGCTCCTTTTTCCAGGCTGTATACCACTCAATATCTTTCCCACAAATTTGTCAACACCATAATAATATACTATAGCCAATTATTGTCAATTATATTTCTCTACATAGCCATTTGAATGATCTGCAATTTTGATTCCTTGGAGACTATGGTATTCTACGATTCGCAGTCATGTGGAATTACCAGACTATTGGTGCTAAATGTATGGGATTTTGTTTGGGGAAAAAGCTTGAGGTCATTAAAAGGAATGCGAATTTACCAAGTGCAATCCCATTTATTCTCTTCTTCCTATTCAATTCTGAACCCTGCAGTGTGGTTCATCCATAGTTTATAATCAAGATATATGTAGTTCTAGACTAGCTCTATGGGTTGACCATTCAACTTAATATCATAATTTCAATAATAATAGCCATTAGACAACCATTTAGTTTTTCCTCTATGTCAACAAGTAAGTCCAACTCTTTTAAGTAATATTGGATCTCATTTAGGAGGCTCTGAAATGTTATGGAACTTGATGTAATCAAAAGAGTTTCATCAACAAATAGTAGCACCTGGAAGACTTCCCCATTTATAGAAAATGGGCAATCTATCTGGATCCTCCTCTGGATGGCATCCGTGATTGTAGAAGGCAACTTTGCTCAGAATACGGTCACTTCCCAAAGCTGTTTTTCACTGTCATTGCTAATAATAATAACATCAGTGAATAAAATTGTATTTTTTAAAACCTTTATCAAGGAATCTCATATGGTCTCAACACAGGCAAGAGGAACAATAAATTACAAAATCATAAAACTTATAGTTAAAGGAGACCCCAGAGAACATTGACTCTAATTCTATGCCTGAAAAGAATCTCCACCCTAATCCCTCTACCACTTTTTGAAGGACACAGTTAATATTAATAGCAGCTAGGAAATAATTGGCTGTTCTTCTTTGAACATAGAGAGAATTATAACAAATGTCCAGAAAACTGGAGTTACTAGGCTATGACATCATGCCTCTGTGCCAAGCTTATGAACTGTTTTTTCAAATTGCTTGACTAATTCATCTGTAGTATATGCCAATGACAATATTGCTTCTATTTCTTTCTCCACTGATCTAAACTCAAATGCTTTCTACTACACTTCCTCTTTTAGTTCTTTGATTTCTTCATATAAATATATATTCATAATATATGCAGCTAATTTACCTGCCTTTTACCTATCCTATTTCTTTCGAATATTGTACATTCTTTCAGAGTCATATTCCAATTAAATTCCTCATCTCTCCAAGTTTCAATAAAATACTTTTTAAAAATTTATCTTATTTTTGATCTTAACAAATAAAAAATGTCCATGAATATTTCCATATTCAAAGTAGAATATGAAGAGAAGATTGTATATGAAGCTATGAATCTCTTCATACAGCTTGCTTTTTAAAGTATATGTTTAACAAATTAGTTTCATTTTTGTTCTTTTAAATATATTTATTAATATCTTTTGTTTCAACATTGGCTAGATTTCTCCCTATATCTCATCATCTCTTTTCACCAGGAGAGTCATCCTACTATAACAAAGCATTTTTTAAAAGAAAAAGGGAAAAAAGAGAAAAAAAATTCAGCAAAATCAATCAAGATACAGAAAAGAATCTGGCATTACAAACAATATTCCAAAATAATGGATAGCCACTCTGCAGATGAGTGGGAGATGTTTCCTCTCATATCTATTTTGGGGAGCTTATCTTGTTATTTGTAATTTTGCAGCATTCATTTTCAATTGTTTTGTGGGTGTCCTTTCTATTATGACCATTGTATATAGAGTTTTCTTGGCTCTGCTCACTTCATTTTGTAACATTTCTTGTACATATTTCCATGGTTTTCTGTATTCATCATATTCATTACTGATTACAATACCGTGATATTCCATTCTATTCATTTACCACATTTTAAAAACCATTATCCAATCAAAAGGCACCTACTTTGTTTTCAGCTCTTTGCTACCACAGAAAGTGCTGCTATAAATAATTTGGTATATATTAAGCCTTTCTTTTGTCATTGATCTCATCATGGCATATGCCAGCAGTGGAATGTCTCAGTCAAAAGGTATGGTCATTTTATCCACCTTATTAATAACCATATGAAAAATGCATCAAATAACTTGTAAAAAGTGATTTGCTTAATTCTAAATGCTTTTCCAGATCGTATGTAGTTAAGTGACAAGTCTAAGTACAATGCACTAGTGTTCTTGTCTTTCCATAACTCCTCTGACATTATTTCCATTTTCTGTCATCTTCACCAATTTGCTTGCTGTCAGGTAAAATCTCTGGTTTGCACATTACTTTCAAAGTTGTTTTGCTTGTCTGTGCTTTCTGATCTTTCTGAACTCTTTAGTTCATTTTAATTAAATATTTTAATGGTTGTCTTTTTTTTTTCTTTTGGCATAACAGTTGCCAGCCACTTTGTTCCCATACTTCCCTCACTTAAGCACCTTGATTCTATCACCTCTTTGACAGGAGGCATGTAATTGCTTCCTCAGAAACATTATCAAGTCCCAGTTGGTCATTGTTTTGATCAGGTTCTCGAGACTTTCAGTTACTTTCCTTTATAATATTGTTACAAATTATTCTCTTGAGTATCCTAACTTCATTATTTTGATTCATACAAGCTTTGCTAGGATTACTATAAATTGTTCAGCAATTTGCAATCAACTAAGCATCTCCTTAAATGCTAGTTCTTCACTACTCTAAAAAATGCTGGTATAAATATTTTGTAATATGGGTCTTTTTCATTTTTCCTTAATGTCTTTGTTGTATATACCTGGTAATGGTATCACTGGTCTAAAAGGTTTCCATAATTTAGTGACTTTTTGGATTATAGTTCAAATTTGTTTTCCAAAATGGGTGCACCAATTCAAAATTCCATCAAACATCAATATTAGTGTTCCTGTACTCTCACATATTTTGCAACAATTGCTATTTCCTTTTTTTTGTCATCTTTGCCAATCTGATGAGTGTTAAATCAACCCCAGAGTTGTTTTAATTTATTTTTCTCTTATTGCAAGGGATTTGGTGCATTTTTCATTTGGTTATTAGTAAACTGGATCTCTGAGAACTATCTATTCAGACCTTTTGGCCATTTATCTAAGAAATAAATGGTTCTTGCTCATCTATGTAATCAATTCCCAATATATTTTGAATATCAAACCTTTATCAAAGAAACTTGATGCAAAGACTTTTCCTAGCTAATTTTTGTCCTAATTTTCCTTTTGTTGATTTCGTTTGTGCTGAGGCTTTTTGATTTTATATGCTCAGGGTTGTCCATTGCATCTCTGGTGATGTTATCTATTCTTTCTTTGATCAAGAACTCTTCCTTTATCTCTCTCTTTCTAGATATTCTTTCCTCTATAGGTTTTGGTGATTCTTCTCCTTCCTGTTTCTCCTCTCACCAATTTAAATGTTTTCCCCCTCTGTCTCCTTTGCTGCTCTTCCATCCATGTCATACCTACTAGTTGTGGGTCTTCTGTATGGGTGTGTCCTCAATCCTCTTCTCTCTCCCCTCCATAACATCTCCCTGGATAACCTCCAACTCATATAGGTTCAATTATAATCTCTATGCAGATAATTCCCACATCTGTATGTCCAACCATAGTCTCTTTTGGTCACAACAATGCATCACAAACCATCTTTTGGGACTTTGAACTGGATGTCTTTGTAGGCACAATTTCAATCTCAATCTCAAACTCAACATGTCCAAAGTAGAGTATTTCATCTTCCCCAATCTCCTACCCTGAATTCTTCCCTCTCATGAACTTCTCTATTATCACTTAGCACATAGTAGGCACTTAATAAATGTTTATTGATGGATTCTTTTTTGAAGAGACTGCTATTCTTCTAGTCACTCAGGCTCACAAGCGTGGTGCCATCCTTGATTTTCCTTTCTCTCATCCCAAACATCTATTGCTGTTGATCAGTTATTCAGTTGTGTCTCACTCTGTGACTGCGTGGACCATAGCACACCGGGTCCTTTTATCCTTCATTATGTTTCAAAGTCTGCCTGAGGTCATGTTCATTTTTTTTCCATGAAACTATTTATCCGTCTCATCCTCTTCTGTCACCTTTTCCTTTTGCTTTCAATGTTTCCCAACACTGAGGTCTTTTCCAAGGAGTCCTGTCTTCCCATTATATGGCCAAAGTATTTAAGCTTCAACTTCAATATTTGACCTTTCAATGAATAGCCTGAATTAATTTCTTCAAATATTAACTGATTTGATCTCCTTGCTGTCCAAGAGATTTTCAAAAGTCTGCTCCAACACCACAATTCAAAAGTTTCAGTTTTGTAGCACTCTACAATCCAATTCTCCTAGCCATACATTCTTATTGGAAAACCATAGCTTTGACTATAATGGACCGCTGTTGTCAAGGTGATGTCTCTACTTTTTAGTATGCTGTCTAGATTTGCTATAGCTTTACTTCCAAGAAGCAAGTATCTTTTAATTTCATGGCTGCAGTCACTGTTTGCAGGGATCTTTGACCCCAAGAATATAAAATCTGATCCTACTTCAATTTCTTTTCCCTCTATTTGCCGAGGAATGATGGGACCATTTGCCAAGATCTTAGTTTGTTTGTTTTATGTTAAGCTTCAAGCTAGATTGTACACTTTCCTCTTTCACCCTTATCAAGAAGGTCCTTAATTCCTCTTCACTTTCAATCCATTACTAAATCTTGTCACATCTTCCTTCACAGTATCTCTTGTATACTTCCACTTCCCTCCACTCCACCTAACTCAAGGCCTCATGATTTCCCTCTGGAATTGTTACAGTAGCCTTTTAATTAGTATATCAGCCTCAAATTTCTCCCCTCAAAAATCAAATTTCCATTTAGCTGCCAATGGTTTTCCTAAAGAGCAGTCTGATCATGTCACCCTCTATTCAATAAACTCAACTGGCTTTTTAATGCCTTTAAAAATATATGAAATAATTTGTTACTTAAAGACATTCACAACTTGGCTCCTTCCTACAGTTCCAGTCATCTTATGCTTTACTCTTCTCTGTGGACTCTATAATTCAGCAACACTGGAGTATTTGTGGCTCTTTTCAAGACACTTAATCTCCCATTTCCCTGACTTTGCTTTGACTCTCTCTCATTCCTGGAATGCTATCTTGGCTCAACACCATCTTTCAGTTTTGATGATTTCCTTGTAATCTTCAGTTTAAATTCTACCTTTTGGAAGAGGCCTTTCTTAGCCCCTTCCACTGCTCCTCACTACCCCGGATTCTAATGCCTTCTTATCTGAGATTGCCTATCATCTACTCTGTATACATTTTGTATGTACTTATGTAGCTAGTTATTTAAGTTATCTCTCCTATTAGAATGTAAGGGCAGCAGGGACTATCTATTACTTTTTTAAATGGATTCCCAGAATTTAGCGCAATGCTTGGCACATAATAAATGCTTAATGCATTCTTTTTGATTGAGTGGATTGTGGAAAGCTCCTTACTTCCTTACTGAATGTTCTACATTGTTAACTATACTACCTTTCAATCTTTCATAACTTAGTCATATGTTCATTTGGACCTTATATTGGTATATAACATGAGATGTTTTATTCCTGTTGTGTTGCTGTTGGTGTTTGTTCATTTGATTTGTATACTGACTGAGTCTTTACTCCTGTTTTGAGGTCTTTGGGTTTATGAGTTTATTGAACACATGCTATAACGTTAATGCTGTACATAATTTGTTTCTCTGATCAACTTGTCATTGTTGTTGTTCAGTCATTCAGTCATGTCTGACCCTCATGTCAGTCATGATCCTCTGAACCATAGTGCAACAACACTGTTCATAGTTTTTCTTAACAAAGTTACTGGAATGGTTTGCCATTTCCTTCTCTACTGGATTAAGACAAACGGAGCTTAGGCAACTTGCCCAGGGTCACACAGCTAAGTGTCTGAAGCCAGATTTGAACTCAAGTCTTCCTGACTCCAGGCCCAGGGCTCTACCCACTAAGCCACCTAGCTGCCCCAACTAACTAATCAACTACCAAAATACTAAATAGTTTTGATTACTGTTTGTAGTATAGGAGTTTGAGGCAATTTCTTACTAGCTCCCAATTACTTAAAAAAAAATATTTCTCTTGAGATTCTTTACTTTTTATTCCTCTACATCATTTTTTTAAACTTTTCTTAGCTCTACAAAATAATCTTTTAGTAGTTTCCTTGCTATGGCACTGAATAAATAAATTGATTTAGGTAGTATTATCACTTTTTCTATTGCACAGCCCAATCATGAGAAATTAATATCTTTCCAATTATTGAGATTTGTATTTATTTTTGAAAAGAATGTTTTGTAGTTGTAGTAATATAATTCCTATGGGTGTTCTGGTCATTGGATTCCCAATTTTTTTTTTATACTCTGTACCTATTTTGAATGGAATTTCTCTTCTTATCTCTTCCTCCTGTATTTTTTGATGATTGATGAAAAAGTTGATGATTTACATGCATTTAGTTACTTTGCTAACATTATTGTTTCAATTAATTTTGAATTTTTGGCTTCTCAGAGTAAACTATTATACCATATACAAAAATGGTCATTTTATTTCCTCATTGCCTATATTTACTCCTAGTTCTTTTTCTTGTCTCATTGCCATAGCTTTCACATCTAGTACTATATCAAACAATAGTGTTGACAATGGGCATCCTTGTTTTACCCTTGAATTCACTGGAAAGAATTCAGCTTATGGATTTCACGTATAATGTTGGCTCTTAGTTTGACAAAGATATCATTTACTGTTTTAAGGAAAGGTATAATTATCTGTGGTTTTTTTTCCCCCAGAAATGTTTTGCATTGTGTGAAAACTTTTTTCTTTATTGATATCATTGTGTGATTTAAAAAATTAATGTGGTCTTTTAAGGTTATAGTTTTCTTAATACTGAATGAGTCCTGCATCTCTGGTAAAAATTCTACCTGGTCATATCATATTATCATTGTGAAAGGTTGTTGGAGTCTCTTTGCTAATATTTTCTTTAAAATTACTATATTGATATTGATCTTAATACCTTGCTTTAGATTAGACTGTATTTATATCAGAGAGATGATTTGGTATGGTGCCTTTCCCCTCTAGTTTTATACTTTATTTAATATTGGAATTAACTGTTCTTTGCCTGTTTGATAGAATTCACTGTAAATCCATCTTTGGGAGTTTAGATATCGGCAGTTCAAATTATTTTTCTGAGATTGTGTTACTTAAGTTTTCCCTATCTTGTTTTGTTAATCTGGGTATATTCTATTTCTTGTAAATATTCATCCATTTCATTTAAATTGTCAGTTTTGTTGGCATATATATAGGGCAAAATTATTTCTAGTTATTTCTTTTATTTTTCACTTGTTAGTATTTTTGCCTTTTCCTTTTTGATGGGCAATTTGGTTTTGCTCTTTCTTATTAAATTATAATCAGACTAGCTAGCGCGGTTTATTTATTTAGGTTTATTTACCAAATCAGTGTTTTTATTCAATTTTGTTAAATCTTTTCTTTGATTTTCAGACTTTATAGTTTGATGCTTAGTTGGCATTTTTTATTTATTGATTTTCTAGTTTGTTTTCAGTTGAAAGCCCAATTCATTCATCTATTCTTTATTTTTTTTGTTATTGTTGTTGATGAAAATGTTTTAGAAAGTTAAATTTTCAAATGGTTCATCTTCCTCATTTTCAGGAAGAGCTGTATATCTGCTGCTTAGCTCCAAGTATTAGGTGGCATTTCTTCTTCCCTTTCTCCTCTGCACCATCCTGCCACCCTTCAACATAGCCTCTATCTCTTCAAATCCTTCTTCTTCTTTATATCACATTGGAACCCTTCCTTCATTATTTTAAAATAACATTTCCTTGTCCTTTATAACCTGGAGAGTGGGCTGATGTCTCTTACAACCTTTACCTTCCCTTTTTAGGAAGAATACTAGCCTTCATTTTGAACATAGATAATAGTCACTTGGTTATGGCAGGAATAAAAACATTACTCACTCTCTGTAGGTTCCATCAAAATTCTCCTTGATTTCCATGCACATTACTAGAACAGGATCTTTAAAATTAAATTTCACCTCTCTAAAGCATATGTTTAATATTCATGCTTTTTTGCATTTTTTTGAGTTTTGTATGCCCTAGAATATGGTCTGCTTTTTATAAAGGTGCTAAGTACAATAAAGAAATGTATGTGTATGCATATATATATAAAATATGTGTATGTGTATATATATATATATATATATATATATATATATATTCATTTCTATTCTTTTTCGCTAAGAGACAAAGTTCTATCAGATTTAACTTTTCTAAAATGGCATTCAATTCCTTAACTTCTTTCTTATTAATCTGTTTGTTAAATTTGTCTGGTTCTGAAAGGGGTACACTGAGGTTTTTAACCACTATAATTTTCTCATCCATCTCTTTCTATAATTCCATTTATTTTTCCTTTATGCTATTCAGGGCATACACACACATATTCATACATACATACACACATGTATGTATACATGCATACACACACATACATACATATATGTGTGTGTGTGTGTGTGTGTATATATATATATATATATATATATATATAATTCATATTACTTCATTGTCTATGGCGCCTTTCAGCACAATAAAGATTTCCTGTTTATTTCTTTTAACAACATCTATTTTTATTTTTACCCTGTCTGAGATCAAGACTGTCAAAGCACTCCTCCCTCCCTTTTCTGCTTTTAGCTGGAGCATGATAAATTCTTCTCCATCCCCTTATTTTGACTCTGTGTGAATCTTTATGCTTCAAGTGTGTTTCTTATAAACTACAAATTAGATTCTATTTTCTAATCCATTCTGCTACTCTCCTTCATTTTATGGATGAGTTAATCTCATTCATGTTCACTGTTATGATTGCTAATTGCATATTTCCCTATACTGTACCCTCATATTGTTACCTCTCTTAGCAGTTTGCCTACTGCTTTACAAAGAAGAAATTTGTGAAAGAGAAATAATGTGATCAACACTAGTGACTTATAAATAAAATGAGCTGCTTCTACTTCATTGTCCTTTTCTTCTTGTCTTGATTTGATTTCTTACCCTTTCTTTTTTTGCCCTGTTAGTCTCACCTTCAGTATCAACCTTCTAAAGTTGAAATTTGTTTTTATCATCTTACCTCATATCCTTTTCTTTTCATGTCCCTATTTCTCTGTTGATTATGATGTACTTTTACTACCTATAGCAAATTCTGTGTGTGTTTAACTTGTTATCTGTTCAATTCTCCTTTGTTTGGTTCAGTTAGGACTGAGGTTCACTTGACTCTTTTCCTTCTTTACACACACCACAAAAATTAGAAATCGCTATTTCCTTTTTTGGTCTGTTTTTATTTTTTTTATTTATTTTTTTATTTTTTGGTGGGCAATTGGGGTTAAGTGACTTACCCAGAGTCACACAGCTAGTGAATGTTATGTGTCTGAGACTGAATTTGAACTCAGGTCCTTCCTGACTCTAAGGCCAGTGCTCTATCCACTGCACCACCAAGCTGCCCCAGAAATAACTATTTTTAAACCCTTTTTTCCTCCTTTTTATACATTCCTCTTACCTTTCCTTCTCTTTCCCTTCCTAAATCCTGCAGAACAGAATTGATCCACCCCCAGGTGCTCTGATCACTTTATTAAACTCACTTAGTGTCCTCTAAAGACATTAAGATTCTGAAAGGACTTTTGTTTCTTCTCTCCTTTTTAGAAAATTAACATTTCATCATCACATATCCCCTTCTATTTGCTCAAAGAAATTTACTTTTCTAGATATCTACTGGCATGTTTCATTTCAAAGTTTCTATACAGATTTGGAATTTTCATCAAGAATGTTTAAAAGTGCTATTACATTAAAAATATACTTTTTCCCATGTAGGATTGTGTCAGCTTTTCAGAGCAAGTTATTCTTGGTCATAAACATTTATCTTTTGTCCACTGGAATGTTTTATTCCAAGACATCATTTCATTTATTCTAGATGCTAGCAGGTCTTGTACCATCCTTGTTGTATTCCCTTATTACTTGAACTCTTTCTTTCTAGCTGTTTTCACTATTTTTACTTTGGTCTTATAGCTCTGCATTTGCACATGTCATTTCTGGGACTTTACTTTTTTTAGGTTTCTTTCAGAAGGTGATGAGTGAATTATTTCTATTTTCACTTTGTTTTCTGGTTCTAATAGAATCATGTAATTTTAACTTTTGATTTCTTAAAACAGTACATACTTTTTGTTTGGGATCATGCATTTCAGGGAGTCCATTGATTCTTAAAATATTTTCCATGTCAGTTATTTTTGTTAGCAGATATCTCACATTTTTGTCCATTTTTTAACATTTTGATTTTGTACTAATATCTTTTGTCATTTCAGAGAGTCAATGATTTCTGTTTGGTCTGTTTCAATTTTCATGGAATCCATTACTTGGGTAAGCTTTATCACCTCCTGTTCTAATCTATTAATTCTCCTTCCAATTCTTTCTTCTATTTTATTAATTCAAATTTATTTCATTTTTATCTCTTGCCTCATTTTCCCCCCTAAACATTTCCATAGTCTTTGTGGAAAATCTATTTTTTTTCCTCTGAGTTTCTGCTAGCAGTTTTTGTGGAAGTTACTCTCTTTTAGGTTAGACTTTTCGGTATCATTGAATCTAGGCTTTGTGCCAAGGCCAGGATACTCCCTCTGCTACACTTTTGTTTAGAAGGGGTTATTCTTATTTGATCTTGACCTGAGTCACTTGTTTTCCTTTACCTCCCACAGCACATCTGTGCTAAGAGTCTGATATGTTTTAGTGCCACATGGATTACTGAGGTTCAGAGAGCTGGGTCTTCAGAGCCCTCAATACCATCTCCAGATATAGGACAATTGATATCTGAGCCCATCAACTTCTGATATCTCTGTCTGAGTACTTCTACCCCTATACTGATAACTGCTACTTCTGGTCACTTCCACAGTTTACACTGTGGCTTTACCTTCCTGGAGTTTTCCAAGGTAGTACTTCGCACTTGCTGTTTCTGGACAGAATGTCTTATAAAATACAAGTATCTCTGGTTCTTCTTTGAGTTGTCTGAGAGGCTTCCATCATATTTACTTAGAATAATATACATATTAGGCCTATTTTACGGTAGGATTGCCTACATATTCCTGTGGGGTTCTGACTAATTTTTTTGTGTGTGTGTAGTTCTATGTAGTTTAATGATGATGAAAGTCAGTTTCTCTTTTTAATTTTTTGATCATTATTTGATCGAATGATAGTTTCAAGTTTTTGCTGGAGTAGATGTGTTAGAGATGGAATGCCTGAATAAATTTAAGCAGCTCTCTTGACCATAAGTTCATTGATATCATTTTTGATTAAAATTTTTGCAATGCATTAGGATCTCTGGCTTACTTTGCTTGTTACCCAAACTTGGTGCATTTGTAAATGGACACTGGAAGCCATGAATTCTGTTACTGTCTCCTTTCTTGGATTTTTGTCTTTTGTGAATTTCTGGGCATCTCTACTACTGTTCTTCCTACATTATCCCTATTCTCTCCCCACCCCATGTATATTTTCCTTTTCATTTTCCTTCTCATTTTTTAAAATCAGGAATATAATTGGTATGCATATGAATTATCTTCATAATGATTATGTAGAATTGAAGAAATATCCTCTTCACCTCCCTATTCTGGTAGCAATAAAATCCATGATTTTCTACAACTGTTCAATGTCTTCTCTTCCACATGTCTTGAGAAATGATTCCTTAGTATCTTAAAAATGTTACCACTTCCAACCTTGATCTCTTCTATTTATACTTGTTCTATTTCGAATGACCTTCTCTTCTTTCATTCTTAATGCCATTTTTCACTTCTTCTTGTAGTATGTTAGAGAATATAATGTGTGAGTTTAACTATTGTGTTTCCACTGTCATTGATGGAGAAATTAGTTATAATTATCATGAGAAATATTTTCTTATTTTCCTCTGTTTATTATTTTCCTTCCAATTTCATCCTTAATGTGCTTGAAAGATTTACTAGGTTTCTTAGAAAGCTTTTAAATTTTTTTTCACTCCATTGTTTCTTATGCTTTTTGACACAATGCTGCTGTTCCTTCTCTTTTTCCATCCTCCTCCATAAGACTTTCCAAATATGTTTATTTGCTGAATGAGTGTTGGTCATGGCTGCCAAGAAGATAAAGTCTTTGTTAGTTAAAGTGGTTTCTAAGCTCTTTTGGCTTCCTTATAGTGATTGTCTTATACAGATTAAACTTTTTAGAACATGGTGATAATCCATTTTAATGCCTATTCTTTTTTCTATTTCCTATTTTTTTCTAGTCAGATTGGAGCCATATTTATTGTATAATGCATCTTCTCATTTTTATTCTTCGAAATTCGTATTGAATTTGATCTTTGTTTTAACATCTGATTATATCCAGGTAGCTGATTAAAAAGTGACTCCCACACAGGAAAGCAGTCATCTCATATTTGTTAAAATACACTCAATTTTATTTTTTGTGATAGTATTTAGCATTTGATTTGTCTAGTATTTTTTTTATTATATTCTTTAAGAAAATTTCATAATCTACGAATTTGAGGCTTCCATAGTCTACAAACTTCTGTTCTTTTTTGTTTATTGATCATGTCATATTTTTCATAGTTTTCAACATTTTTCAATACATTTCCCTATGCTCACTTTTTTTTATTGAAGTAACTATGTATTTGCATATATTTCATTCTTATTTGAAGGTTCTCAAAGAGTTATTTTTCTTCAAAGAATTCTTTACCTCTTCTTCCTTGTCTGAGGTGACTATATGGCCCAGTGTGTAGAATACTGGGTCTTGAATTGAGAAGAGCTTAGTTCAAATGCAGACTCAACACTTACTTGCTGTGTGACCATGGCCAGTTAATTTAACTTGGTTGCTTCAGTTTCTTCATTTGTGATATGGACATAATAAAAGCACCTACTTCTGAGGATTAAATGAGATATTTTTGTAAAGTACTTAGTACCATGTATGGCATATAGTAGGTCCTATGTAAATATTTATTCCTTTCCTAGCCTTCTCCCCTCTTCTTCAAAAGATGTCAGTGACTAAGTTATTTTACCTTCATAGTGGTCTTTTTGATTATGCTTAACATGAATACTGAAATATGAGAATACAAAGAATGACATGAAATTATGTTTCTCGAAGTCTCTTCAGACAGGATAAAATGTCACCAATTCTTTTAATTGCTTCTCATAGGAAAACCTGTGAGACATCCTTCCATTTATCTATCGATGTATGTTGGACATTTGCCACAGAATATGTCTTAAATCATATCAAATGGTTTTAGTAACTTTCACTAATTTGATCAGATTATCAATGCATGTAATTGGATTTCTTTTTTTACAACTTCAGTGAATAAATATCATTTGCCCTTTACCAGAAAACAAGTTAATTGCTATCTTTGCAAATCCTTGTGCTCTTTCAAAAGTTAATTCTGAAGTCCTAGGTAAAAATTGCCAAGTATTCAAGTAAAACAGTTCTGGAAAATTCTTTCTGCTCTGAATTTCCCTTCATGCATGCTTCTGCAATATCACATTTTCAAAAGAATTCAGCTAAGGAAGGGAATTTCCCATGAGAGAGAATGCGATCAAATCTATCTCTAAAGACCTTGCATGTTGAGGAACAAACTTATTTGGGATCCTAGCCAATAGGAAAGACTGTTTCAGGAGTGTGGGTAATGTGTTTGGAGAATTCTCAAGGGCAGATGACCTCTAATTCACCAAGTAATTTTTCTGAAAAAAAAAATCCAAATCACTTTTCATTTGTATTTTCTATAGTTAAGTAAATTCTATAAGTGACATATAACATATAGGTATATATGTATGTGTGAATTCAAATCTGGCTTCAGACACTTACTAGCTGTGTGACCCTGGGCAAGTCACTTAACCCTGTTTGCCCCCAGTTTCCTCATCTATAAAATGATCTTGAGAAGGAAATAGCAAACCCTTTGCCAGGAAAATCCCAAATGGGGTCACACAGAGTCAGACATGACTGAAATGCCTTGACAACAACAAAATATGTGTGTGTTACATAATTAAATTATCTAAGGAACCATTTAATCCATAAAAGAATCAGTTTAGCATGCATATGGCCACTTAGCACTTTATTAGAATCATAAAATACTATAGTGTAGAGATCATGTAATCCAAGTTCCTTGTTTTACAAAATAAGAAACTGAGGCCCATAGAAATTAAATGACTTTTACAAGGTCACATGGCAACCTGGAAACAGAGCCAGGACTAAAAACCATATTCTATACCTCTCCTGCCTACAGTTAAGGAAGTCTGGTTTTGTACCATGAACATCACTCTTCTTCTCAAGGCCAGAAGTACACTAGCTTGATGCCTCCCTAGGAACACTGAGGAGGAAAGTGTCTTTTTTTTTTAATTCTCTTTTTGTACTATCCATATCTGGGTATATTGATGATGTATAGAAAGAACAGCAAATCTCAGATTGCATCTACTCAGTCTCAAAATATTTGTTCAATAATTCAGTAAAGTTCCATTTACAGGTCTGTTTGATTTGTCTATACTGCATCAAAAAGTGGTTTGATTTTTTTCCAACAATTTGGTTCAATTCAATTCAATAAACATTCATGATCATTTTTATTGACTAATGATTTTTGTTTTACTGGGCTTTCTGAATTTACTATAAGCTCATAGTATCATTGATCTAGAATGAGAAGGGACCTTAGACTCAATTCGGTCTAGCACCTTGTACACAGAAATAACAGTAGGCAGCAGTCAGGAGACTTGAATTCTACTTTTGGCCTTAACACCTTCTGTGATCTTGGTTAAAAAACTCAACCTTTCTGGTCCTAAATTTCTTAATCAATAAAATGAGTAGGTTGGACCACATGACCTCTAAGCCTCCTTTTATCTCTTCATTTCTATGATTTCATTAGCAGACATTTAGTATCACAAATACATACACACACACACACACATTATTTATTGGTATATTATTTTTCAACTTTATTAATATATTACTTTTATTGATACAGCTCTTCAAACCCATCTTGACCTTTGGGACCAGAAGGAAATTTAACTGAGATAAGACTATGGCAGTTTTAATAAAACTTGACCCTAATTTCTGGTTGTAAGTATCCTAGTGAGTAAGAAATGATGAGACCTGAGCACATATTAACAGAGTTTGATGTTTTTGAGAATAAAACTTGGAGAAGTTTATTTGGTGTATTTAATAATATGAACAATGATCTTTTACCATGTGGTAATTAGGTGTGGTAAAGCAATTTATATGCCAAAGTTACTATTACTTTTATGCATTTCTGTTCTGGCTTTGTTAATTTTTCTTTAGCTATAACTATAGAATCATAGAATTTTAGAACTTAGAGGAGTATTAGAAATCACTAAACAAAACCTCTCCTTTAAAAGATGAGGAAATTAAAGCCCAGAGAGTTGAAATAAATTGTTTTAGCTCCCACTAGTTTAGTGGGAGAGTCAGTATTAAACACAGGTCTCTTGATTTCCTGTCCATATGTCATATTTCAAAAGTAATGTTGAGAGTTTTACTTTATATGTTATATGCATTAATCCATATTATTAGAGCTACAGCTATCACGAGGCTCATAGGCATTTTCCCCAAGGTTACCCCAAAGGGTAACCATCAGGTGCTCAAAGGTGCATCTTCAAGCTTCATTTTGTGGCCCTCTGGAGTGTATCAAATAGGTATTAAATTCAAATAGAAACAGAGGCTAAACCATATATAAGGATCCCTACAGACTTCATATTGATTTGGAAAGCCACATATTAACATTATCTATATTCTATTGCATTTTATTTATTTTGTTAAAATATTTCCCAATGAAATTTTAATATGGTTCAGACTATACTCAGGAGCATTGCCCATGTATGACTGAGAGCCAAGACATTTTAAAGGATGGGCTGTGCCCTTTTGGAATGACTATACCATAGTGAGACTCTCCTTTGTACCACTGAGCCCTCTTCCCTTCCCCGTCACCAAATTAATTTGATTCAGGCATAGTTTCAGCTAGTTACAATTCTGCTCATTACACATACACATAAATAGGCAAGTAATCAGTTTCTAAGTACCTACTATGTGCTAGTCACTGTGTTAAGCATTATTGATGCAAAAAAAGTAAAATTGTTCCTGCCCCACATATACATACACACATGCACACACACACACACACCCACACACACCCCTTGACTATTATATACAGCAAAAGATTCAATATCTTATTCATTCACTGCTGGGCTTACACTAGAAAAAAAAATAACTCTCTTAAGGCTTATAACTGAGATCACCCGTATTCATTCTCTCTCCCCTGCTTGCCCCAAGTCATAGATCCAATGTATTTAGAAATTTTCTTGTCTCTTCTATTTCTATTCCTTTCACATGTCCCAGGTACACTGAAATCCTGGACCTCAAATCTGTGGATAGAGATTGACCCCATAAACATGGAAGGATAAGGGAAGAGAAACCTAGGCTGGGGGTGGTGACACAATGGAAGGAAAAGGGGACAATGAGAATGGGCTCTGAATTCCGGAATCTGGAAATCTTAGTGCAGAGAAACAGATTGTGTTAAGGTTAACAAAGGGGGATCTATTTATTCTTAAGCAGGAAAGAGGAAGGAGGATAGGAGAGGTGTCTGCCAGGTAGATCTGTGGTGGAGTTGAGTGACGATAACACGCATGATCCTTTGTCTGAGCAGCTCTGAGCAATACATTTCCAGCAGCCACAGGAAAGGTGAATCCTTGGTTTGTTCTCCTCTAGAGCAGGGAAGCATCAGTGGGGGAAGGGAGGGTAAGATTAATACCATTACTGGGGCAGCTAGGTGGTGCAGTGGATAGAGCACCAGCCCTGAAGTCAGGAAGACCTGAGTTCAAATCTGGCCTCAGACCAAACACTTGACACTTACTAGCTGTGTGACCCTGGTCAAATCACTTAATCCCAATTGCCTTAAAAAAAAAAAGACCATTACTGCACCAAGCCCCTTGGAAAGATTAAATCAGGTTTACTAATAAAACCCATTTTATGAGTAGGCAAGGTTACGATTTCAGGAGCCCTCTGTCCCATATATAACTTGGTTCAGTGAAAAGAGCACTGGATTTAGTGTGAGGAGGCCTGTCTTCAAATTCTGCCTGTGTTATCCTGGACAAGTCAAGTAAGCTTTCTTGGCTTCAGATTCTTCACTATAAGATGAGAAGTTGGCCTAGTTGGCCGCTCATGTCCTTTCCACCCTTGATCCAGGATCCAATTAAGATCCCCCGATGTGTCAGCTAATGACCAAAATTCCTTTATTAGAAACAAGACCTTTCATTGCACAATCAGAAAATATGGATTTAAATTGCAAATGCTTCATTGACGCAGAATTTTGATGACAATGCATTCCTATGAGAGCATTATCCATCAATTATTTAGTGAGTGTGAGTGAAATCAGATTCTTTGCAGTTCTATAGAGGGGAAAGAGGTATGTTTGCCCTTTGGTACAATGTTCCTTTGGACCCTAGGCTTGACAGTCTGATGTCAATGTCAAAACCAGGTAGATAGATTTCATCTGAGCAGCCAGACAGATTTCATGCATTTATTTTCCTTTTGTAACACCTCCTGTATTTTGTAGCAAAGAAGGAGGATAACTAGGAGATGTAAACATTTGTTTTGTCAAGTGGTACCCAGCAGCAGTTAACTAGTTTTTTTTTTTAATCATGGCATGTTTTTTAATTAAAAAATTAAATTAAAATGCTTTTAAAGAATTTTTTCTAGAAGAAAACACATTAAGCTGAAACCAGAAATCAGAATTGACTTTAAAGGAAGGTCTTATACATTTCATATGACTTAGAGCTAGAAAGGCCTTTTGAAATCATCCATAGCAAGCTCTTCATTGTGCAGGGGAAGCAACTTGTTTTGTCCAATGATTCCCAAAGTAACACTATCTACCTGAGAAATAGCAGTAGTAGTTGTCAGAATAAGAGTACTACATAGATAATATTTATACAGGGTATTCCAAAAGTCTGAGTGCAGTTTTAAGCTATCAATAGCTTAATATTAATCATAATTATTATGTTAATCATTAATTATATTATATATAATTATAATAATAGCTTAAAACTTCATTAAGACTTCTGGGACAAACTACACAGAGTTTTAGGGTTTACAAAGTGCTTTACATACGTTAACTCATTGAACTCAAAGCAATCTAGTGAGGGAGAGGAGTTAAAAATTATTATTATCCCTATTTTATGGATGAGAAAATTGAGATTGACAGAAGTTGAGTATTTTGCACAGAGTCATATCACTAGTAGGTGTCAGAGATAGGATTCAAATTAAGGACATCTAGACTCTAAGCCCAAAAATGTATTCATTATACTATAGTGCCTCTATACTCAATATACCATCTGGTATTAAGTATTTTTCTTTTAATATTACTGAGCAGATGCATATTAAATGGCCAACACAGAGAAAATTCAGGATACTCTGCATATGTTTAAGTGATATCTGTTATGACAGGTGCTGAACATGAATCTTGTTCCTGTTAAAGTATCCACTTTGGTTTCAGCTTTTGATCTGCCAATGGAAATCTAAGTAATCTGACGACATTCCTTACCAGTTGTTAGCAAAAACTTGTTACTATCCAGCTGGTCTGGATTGATTTATTAATAAATTTTTTTTTAGAAAAAACCATATTTATTTTAACTAATATAGTTTTATGAGATTTAAATTGGATAGAACCAAATAGAATTATAGATCAGATGCAATTTCCACTCAAGGAAGTATAGGATATGTGTTTTCCCTAAACTCACCCCTCTTCCAAAATTTCCTATTTATGTCAAGGGTACTAACATCCTTTGAGTCACACAGGTTCACAACTTTGGTATTTATTTTGGTTCCTTACTTTGTCTTTAATCCACATATCTAATCAGTTAACAAATTGTATCATTTCCACCTCCACATCACCTCCTGCGTCTATCAACTTCTTTCTACTCAAAGGGCCACTACTTTAGTTCAGGCCTTTGTTATCTTTTGTTTGGACTAGGCAACAACCTCAGGATGTCTCCCTGACTCAGATCTTACCCCACTCCAATTGATACTACAATTGATACCCCGCTGCCAACATGATTTTCATAAAAGACCACATCTAACCATGCACTTCCTTTCTCAATAAACTTTTCTGACTCCCTACTACATGTAGAGTCAAATATAAACTCTTCTGTCTGGCTCTGAAAGCCCTTCACAAAATACCACCAACTTACCTTTCCAACTTTATTATGTATTGCTCCTTTCCCCGCACTCTGTAGTCCAGCTTCTCTGCATGATTTCTACTCCAGGATACTCTCTGGTTGGCCTCTTCTTTTCCCAAACCAATCCCCTTCCCAGCTTCCTTTTGTGCATTGTCTTTCTTTTCATTCTTTGTCTTTCTTTCTCTCTTTCTTTCTTTCTTTCTTTCTTTCTTTCTTTCTTTCTTTCTTTCTTTCTTTCTTTCTCTCTCTCTCTTTCTTTCTCTCTCTCTCTCTTTCTCTCTCTCTTTCTCTCTCTCTCTCTCTTTCTTTCTTTCCTTCCTTCTTCTCTCTCTCTTCCTTTCTTCCTTTTTCTTTCCTTCCTCCTCTCTTTTATCCCCAGTTCTTAGCATATTGCCTAACATATAGCAGGCACTTAATACACGTTTATTGATGAATAATTGGCTCTAACTTCCATAGCTCTCTGTGAACCCAAAGAATTATCTGATAATGTTAATAGTTGAAGATACTTTTCTGATATAGATTTAAAAAATCTGAAGTTCCATGTTAGTGCTGCCCAACAAATTTTTAATAAGACCATAATTAATCATTTTTGTTACCCAAGATAAGATACTCAAATACATACCATGATTGTGGAGACCTTGGAACACATGGTCCTATGTGGGAAGAAACTAGCCAGCAAGAGCAAAAAAGATACTATGCTATTGCTTCCTACAAATAGTAAACTCAAGATACCTCAAGAGTGCCACTAGGTAGGCCAGTATGGGATTACAACATACACAAAGCAGTTTAATACAAGGTAAATTGAGGAAGGAGAAAGCACTGACATATGAACAGATTAGGAAGGCTTCACAAATGAGGCATTCCTTAATTAACTGATTGAGGTGGCAGCAGAGCTGGGGCTTGATGGAGGATAAGGATTCTGTGAGGCAGAGGGATGAGAGATTGTATTCCAGGTACAGGTCCCAGGTGATTTGAATGTATGGAGGTGAAAGAGGGTGTGTCAGGCTCAGAGGAGAGTGAGTAGCTCATTTTGGAATATACAGCGAGCACACAAAGAGTAGTCTCAAATAAGATTGAAGATGAAGGTAGGAGCCAGAGGTCCTTAAAAATAAGCTTAAATAGTCTAGAAGCAATCAGGAGTCAAAGAAAGTTTTTGAGCAGGGAAACAGCATGGTTTGATCTGTACTTTAGAGAGATCACTCTGGCAGTTGAACAAAGGACTGATGGGTTGAAAAAGGAAGAGATAGCGGGGGATACCAATTAGGAGAAAACAATACTAGATTTTTCCATGTAGAAAGTGATGAAGGTCTGAACTAAGGTGATGCTTGTATGAATGCAGAAAAAGATACATATGAAAGATAGATAGAAGTGACAAAACTTGACAACTGACTGGATGTGGGTGATTAGGAAGAGAGGAGTCCATTTAATTTATTCTGATAAATGTTTAGTAAGAATCAATAATAACTAGGAAGCTGGTGGTACTTTCAAAAGAACTAAGGAACCTTGGTGGGGTGACAGGTTGAAAAGGAGAACATAATGATTTCTATTTTGAACATATTAGGTTTGAGATGCCAATAGCATATCACATGGAAATGTCCATTGTGGGGGACTGGAAGACAAAAGAGATTAGTGCTGTAGGAGTGATCTGTGTAGATAAGATAAATGACAGACTTTGAAAGACAGTGAAGGATAGAAGGGCCTGGCATGTTATGGTCCTTGGAATCATGAAGAGTTGGACATGACTGAGCAACTGAACAACAACAAAATCCAGGAGATCACCAAGACGGAAAGAGAAGTAGACTCAGGATGGAGCACCCACTGTTTAGGGACATTGGAAAGTCACATTTCTAGCAAAGAGAACTAAAAAGTGATCAGAAAGGTAAAAGGAGAACCAGGAGAGAATAGCATCAAGCAATGCTAAGGAGGAGATCATATCCAGGAAGAAAGAGTAACAATATCAAAAGCCCAAAAAGTCACTTTTCCTCTCTCCCCCTTAGTGCCTTCATCTTTAAAATGTGAGGGCTAAACTAAATGATTTTTAAAATTCCCTTCAGCTCTAAATCTTATGCTTCTATCACTATTTTAACCTTTTGACACACTGGTCAATAAGAAAGCAAAGAGAGATTGAGGGCAGGCATTCAAAGAACAAAATCAGCTCCAGAAGCTAGTATCTTTTCCATAAGATGTTGCATTGAAATATTTTAATGTCTCTGGTACAGACAACATGAAAACTGTTTTGCTTCCTCTTAAGTGTGACTCTTTAACTGTGCTTATAACTCCATTCAAGTCAGCTCATCTTTCTAATCCCATTTCATTCTGACATAGGCAAAGCTATTTCCTGTTTTCTTTGGGCAGGCAGGCAGGGCAGGGTAGGGGTGGGGGAAGGAAAGTGCAGGGGGAGTAGAGGAAATTTTAGTACTAAAATCATTGTGGGAAAACAAACAAACAAACCACATACTCCAGAAATGATTGAATGAATGGAAAAATGTTGGTGATTTCAATGGAGGGGGAAAAAAAAGCCATCTATACTCTCCATGACTCTTACACTCAAGAAGAAGATGGCACATCAAGAGCAAACACAGAAAACAACAGCAAGAGTCAAGATCTTCATGAAGGCCTGGGGTTCAGCCAAAATATTCTGCCACTTATCTGAGAGAATGCAATGAACATTTCTATTCGAGATCTTAGTACTGTAGAGCTCATAAATAGCCCAGATGTCACAGAGAAGAGATGTATATGAAAGGTAATAACGGAGAATGTTTGGAATGAATCCTCAACATTTCTGACTGCTGTTAACCCCACTTTGACCTCAGTTTTTACTGTTTTCAATGGCAGATGCAATTTTTTTTTCATTCAATGCACTATTTTTATCAGCCAGTCAAGATGGCAGTTATACTAGTGCTAGACAGCTGGACTCAGCTTTGAATTAACGATCAAGTAAACACAGTGGGCTTATAAACATGTTATTTCAGAATGAAAGGGCAACAATCACAGTCTACAAAATTATAATAAAAATGAGAGATGGATCAAATACCAGTGCAGAATTTATTTATAGCTTTCACCAGAACCTCTCCACCTTTCCTCCTCCAAACTAAATTAATAGGCCTTAATGGAAAAGCAGTATTATATAATCACTAGAATGGCTTGGAGTCAGGAAGACTTGAGTACAAATCCTTCTTTCTATACTGGCTAACTGCACAACTATGAACAAAGTACTTAATTTTCTTAGCCTCAGTTTCCTCACCTGTAAGATGGGAATAATAATACTTGCACCATCTATATCTCAGGATTGTTGTGAGACTCAGACGAGATGACGGAAATGCTTTGCAAACCTTAACGAGTTATATGAATGTCAGGACAATCTATTAAAAGTAAGCTGTGTCTGAACATTTGAGTTTGTTATAAATGACATAGTGCCTGGTTCAAATGACCATCCATTAAGTGTTTTATAAATGGCTACTTATTTTCATCTTTCATCATCCTAATTAATCATGTTATCAATCAACAAGAATAAATAAGTGCTTACTATCCACCAAGAACTGTCCTAAGTTCTAGGGGTTTAAGTAGAGGCAAAAACAGATACTCATCTTCATGGAGTTTAGTTTACATTCTTCTGGAGAAGACAGCATGCAAATAACTATACACACACACACACAAGATAGATACAAAGTGGATGGCAGACAACCTTAGATACTAATAATTCAAGCATATTAATAATAATTGACAACCTTAGATGCCAGTAATTGAAGATGCTTTCTTTGAAGAGACAGATCTAGCAGCTAAAATAAATCTAAGAGAATCTAGAATATTTTGAACAATTAAAGCTGTGATCTCCTACAAGCATCAAGATCAGTGTGACTATGTGATAGTAGCATAGTGATCAGCCAAGCAACACAACAGAGAAATAAATCTCAGCCTGAGACAATGGAAGGAGCATGTCTTTTTCTTACTCTTATCATTGGCCTTGTAAAACCTCAAACTATTTATTGTGATGAAATGATCTGAATGTCCAGTTCAGTTTGTCTGTGATGAACCACACTTTCTGTCTTTTTCTATCATGTTGCCATTTCTGCCTCTGTATGATGTGTTTATATGTAGTTTCTTATCAGAATCTCCCTAAAGGGTTCATAAGTAGGCACAGTGTTTGCATCCCCATTCACTAGCAGTTGGGACTGTGATGTCAAAGCTGGCTTTCAGAGAGCTGGGTGACAAGGCATTCATTAGTAAAGTAAGTATGTGATAGGTGATCTCTTCATCTTACTCTCATCTCTAAACACACACACACACACACACACACACACCCCACTACATCTAGCTGAGCAAAATGACTACTATAACTTCCCCAAGCAAATTGAAACAGAGGCTTGAGGCATGTATTTAGCAGATTCTCAAAGATTTCAAATGTCCTTTTCTTTGGTAAACTCATTAAAAGAACAAAAGTTGATTTGTGATATTTTGGAATGAATTATATTTGCGTATCACTCTCAAGTAGCCTCAGAACTTTTACCCAAGCAGCATAAACTGAGAAAATAATAGCTAAATAAATAGATGATATTTTTATAGAGCTTTAGTTTACAAAATACTTTATCCATGTTATTGCACTTGTAGTTCAAAAATGAAAGAAGGTTTGAACTCTGTTCTTCTTGCCTACAAATTAAACACATTGTGCTTTATACCACCTAGTTATCAATTGTAGAAATAGGCCAATATCTACAGGAAAGTGGAGACATTTTAAAGATGTTATTAAAACTTCAAAAAATAGCTTTGAACACTTGCCAGGTAGGAACGAGGGCCAATGAAAAAGGACATTCTTTGTATGGATCATATATTTTGACTTGATATAAAGAATAATTTTTTTTTTTTAACAATCAGAACCATCCACAAGTGGAAAGGGCTGCCTCAGGAATTAGGAGGCTGTCTCTTACTGGATGTCTTCAAGTAAAAGCTAGGTGACCAATTGTTGAGTATATTGTAGATAGGATTCTTGTTAAAAAGTATTTTGGGTGACTTAGTGGGTTAGATAGAATGTTGAACTGAGAATCAGGAAGACCTGAGTTCATATCTTCCCTCAGATTGAATGGCCCTGGCCAAGTTACTTTACATCTTAGCCTTCATTTCCTCATTTGCAAAATGGGGAACAATAATAGCACATACTTCACAAGGTGGATGTGAGGATTAAATGTGATCATATGTTTCATGCTCTACAAACCAGATTAAAATTAAATTAAACATTAAAAAGTGCTATATTGTTGTCATTTTTCAGTTGTGTCTGATTTTTTGTGACCCCACTTGGGGTTTTCTTGGTAGAGAATCTGGAGTGGTTTGCCATTTCCTTCTCCAGCTCACTTTACAGATGAGGAAACTGAGGCCAACAGGGTTAAGTGACTTGCCCAAAGTCACACAGCTAGTAAGATTCTGAGGCTAGATTGGAACTCAGGAAGGTGAGTCTACCTGACTCCAGACCCAGCACTCTATCCACTGCACTACTGAGCTGCACCTATAAGTGCAATATAAGCACTATATAATTGCAAGCAGTTATTATTGTTCAGGTATAGATTGGATTAGATGGTCTCTGAGGTCCCTTTTAGCTGAGATTCTGATATTGTGTTTGCCTCTACCCATAAGCATAGTCAGACTCCTTTTCCAATTATAAGAAGCATTCTATCATTGCCCTCTTAAATGCTGCCTCCAACTGGATCTTACAGTTTTATACATATTTGGGTGATGAGATAAGTGATATTGTCCAGAACCTATGGAAACATGCTCTTTTTTTGCCTCTGTTTTAGCACATGTTGAGCAAGGATCTTTTTCCTGGCCAGTTTCCAAAAGTGATTTTAAATCTAAAAAGTTATTTGGGAAGGGAGTACCCTGTGTGTTCTAAACCTTCTGTTTTCAGCAGAACCAACTCATTTTGAGACTTTTAATCTGATGCCTTGTCTTTCTAAAAAGACTTTCTACCATTCAGTCTCTCCTTTTTTTATGCCATCATTTGGACAGTGGGTGGAGGGGAAGAATCTAGGTACGGAAAAACATAAAGGTCTTTTGTTATGAGTGGAGGAGGGAGTGGGGTTGTGGGAAGTTTAGCTTGAATTAACTAAGATAGGATTGCCTCTTCACTCTTCAAGCACAGACAGCTCAAATGTTCTCCTCTCAGGAGTTTGCCTTTTAGATGGAATAGTTAGTGTCTGTACCTTTATCCTTGTTGGCTTCAACAGCTTCTTCTGATGAAGGGCTGGGTGCGGTGGCAGGCTGTGCCTCATCTTTAAAAAGGAGAAAAAGAAATAGAGCCTTTTAGTTGTTACTGTCAAGTTGGGAATTCCCCTGCCCCTCCACCAAAAATAAACCTAACCTTGGCTTAGAGAGGTCAAATATTAAACATTCTTTGATGGAAAAATGGTTTGATACCACCTCTGAACAATCAATGGATTAGAGACCAGAGACCATCTGATAGTTACAGAGCTCAGTAAGGATGTACTTATTTCATTTTACAGAAAGCATTATTTTTAAACTATTGGCAGCACCCCTTCCCCAAACTCGGGAGGTTCATTGTTTTCACTTGGGAATAGAACAAAAACAAAAGCAAAAGTCTTCTGGCTTCTAAGAAGTGTTTTTATGTGTGTGTTTTTAAAGTTTGGTTTCCTTAGCACAGATTTCTTCTAAGCTATGCCGGGCTGTCAAACCACAGGGAACATTTCAGATGGCTGTCAGTGCAGGGATATGCAAGAAAGAGAGCATTTGTAAGAAGGCACAGAAGCCATTGAACATTTCAGATTGTTCAAGCACAGGTAGAGAAGTAAGAAATTTTAGATTGCCAGTGATGGCATCAATTAAAAGGGGGCGGAGGAATATGGGCCAACACAGAACAGAAACCTTATCAGTAATATCAGGTGAGTGATGTTTCCATGCATTATCTTTTAGCTAGCAGAGAATTAACTAGACAACATTTTTAAAATGATTTTAAAATAACAGAATTAATAGAATAATCACTTGGAATGTTTTTATGTTAAATTTGAAATACCTAGATAAATCATAACTATTTATAATTAATTTACAGGATTATAGGTAAATACCCATGTTTAAATAAACATTTACCTAAATCAAAAGATTAATTCTACATTTTCCTTTTATCTTAAGACCCTCCGCAATGTGGCTCTCACATATCTTTCTGGTCTCATTTCACAGTATTCCTCTTCACGAATTCTTTATTCTCGTCCCACTTGCCTGCTCAGTGTTCCCTGTAGATGCCATCTATCTCCTACCTCTTTGCCTTTGCACAGGTACCTGCTCCCTCCCCATCTTCGTGTCTTAAAATGCCTAGCTTCCTTTACAGCATAGCAGTCACCTCATACCTAAGACTTTAAAAAAATGTCCCCAGTTGTTAGAACTGTTTCCACCTTAAAATCTTTGTATTAATTAGTATATGCTTTATGTATTATATCACTTCATCCCCCATAGAACAGCATATTCTTGAGGGATGGGTCTGTTTTGTTTTCAGCACTTAGCACAGTGTCTTATACATAGCACATGCTTTGTATGTAGGATGGCTGGGGGAGACACACAGTGTCTGTCTCTATGGAATTTACAGTCTAGAATGAGAGATGATAATGTCTGCGGTATCTACCTTATAAGATAATTGTAAGGATAAAATAAGATAATATTTGTAAAGATACTTTATAAACCTTAAAGTCCCAAATAAATAACTATTATTTTTACAAAAGTAGTGTGGAGAGTTGTCCAGTATTTGGGATCAGGTCTGAAGTGTGGCTTTGCCACTTTAGAGTTAAGTCATTGAACTTCTCTGAGCTTCAGTTTCCCCATCTGTAAATTGGGGATAATCACAGTTGTAGTACTTATTGTACTGGTAGGAAGTTCAAATGTATATTTTAAGCACTTTGCGAACTTTAAAATGTAATACAGAGATTGGCTATTATTATTACGTAGCCTATACACAAATAGCTGCAACAGAATACCTAAGATAATAAGAGACATACAAGGAAAGTTCTATGTGAGGTCCCAGAGGAGAAAGGTCATTCTCCTCTGGGGCCACCAGAGGAGATGATTTTTACTTTTAGGCCATGTCTACACTTGTCAATAGAACCAACTATGTTGGGACCCAATTACTGATTGCTAAGGTAGTCAAAGCTACTGACTTAATAGCCCTTTGATCTTATGTTTTTCATCACTTGGACTTGACTTTTGATGGCAGATGATTCACAATAAAGTCATAATTGATATGATCAGTACAACAGTGAGGAATATTATTTTATTAGCAAAGGAATTGACTAGAGGTGGAACCAAGATGGTGGAGGAAAGCCGGAGCTGGAAAGAAAATTCAATTTTCAAGTACAAGACTGAAGAGAAGCAAAAAAAGGTAAACAGGAAAAAATGTTATTCAAGAAAGTTAAACTGTTTACATCCCTGCATGAGAAGATGAAACTTGGAACTGTTGAGAACTGTATCTCTATTAGGGCAGTTGGAAGGAGTATACATAGACAGAAGTTGACTTTCATGTGATAATATAAAAAAAAAGGGGGGTGAAGAAAAGGATTATACTGGGAGAAGAGGAAAGGGGAAGGCAGAATAGGGTAAATTACATCATGTGAAGAGATGTAAAAAACCTAACAGAGTAGATGGAAAGTAGGGAGGAGGTGACCATTGTTTGAACCTAACTCTCATTGGATTTGGCTCAATTGAGTATAGAAATTTATCTTACCCTATAAAGAAGTAGGGGGGAAAAGGGAAAGAAAAGGGAGGTAGGGCTGATAGAAGGGAGGGCAAATGGATGGAGGCAGTGGTCAGAAGCAAAACACTGGTGAGGAGGGACAGGGTGAAAGGAGAAAGTATAAATAAGGGGACAAAAAGATGGAGGGACATACACAGTTAGTGATCATAACTGAGCATGAATGGAATGAACTCTCCCATGATATGGAAGCAGACAGCAGAGTGGATTAAAACCCAGAATTCTACAATATGTTTACAAAAAACACATTTGAAGAACAGAGATATACACAGAGTAAATATAAAAGGCCTGAGCAGAATGTATTATGCTTCAGCTGAAGTAAAAAAAAAAAAAAAAGCAGGAGTAGCAATCCTGATCCCAGACAAAGCAAAAGAAAAAAAAAAGATCTAATTAAAAGAGATAAGGAAGGAAACTGCATCTTGCTAAAAGGTACCATACAAAATAAAGTAATATCAGTACTAAATATATATGCAACGAGTGGTATAGCATCCACATTCTTAGAGGAGATGTTAAGTGAGTTATAGGAAGAAATAGACAGCAAAACTACATTAGTGGGGGACTTCAACTTTCCCCTCTTGGAACTAGATAAATTGAACTATAAATTAACAAGAAAGAAGTTAAGGAGGTGAATAGAATTTTAGAAAACTTAGATGTGATAGATACGGGGTAAAAACTGAATGGAGATAGAAATATACCTTTTTCTCAGTGATATATGGCACATATACAAAAACTCATCATGTTTTAGGGCATGAAAACCTCACAATCAAGTGCAGAAAGGCAAAAGTATTATAAGCATTATTTTCAGATCATGGTGCAATAAAAATTACGTGTTATAATAAAGGGTCATGGAAAGATGGATTAAAATTAATTGGAAACAGAATAATCTAATCCTAAAGAATAACTGGGTAAAGCAACAAATCATAGAAACAATCAATAATTTCATCAAAGAAAATGACAATCATGAGACAACATACCAGATTTTAGGGGATCCAGCCAAAGCACTTCTTTGGGAAATTTTTTATCTTTAAATGCTTATATGAATAAGATAAAGAACAGATTAATGAATTGGGCATGCAACTAAAAAAAATCTAGAAAAAGAAGAAATTGAAGCAATAATTAGGAGTTATTTTGCCCAACTGTATGCCAATAAATCTGACAATCTAAGTGAAATGAATATTTACAAAAATATAAATTGCCCATATCAACAGAAGAGGAAATAAAATGCTTAAATAACCCCATTTTAGAAAAAGAAATTGGGCAAGCCATCAATGAACTCCCTAATAAAAAATCTCCAGGGCCAGATGGATTTACAAGTGAATTCTACCAAACATAAAGAACAATTAATTCCAATACCATATAAACCATTTGGAAAAGTAGGTGAAGAAGGAATCTTGCAAAATTCCCTTTATGACAAAAATATGGTGCTGATGCTAAAACAGGAAGAGCCAAAACAGAGAAAGAAAATTATAGACCAATTTGCCTAATGAATACCAATGCAAAAAAATTTAAATATTAGCAAAGAGATTATAGCAATTTGTCATGAGGATTTATACCAGGAATGCAGGGCTGGTTCAAGATTAGGAAAACCATCAGCATAATTAAGCATATGAATAATAAAACTAACAGAAATCATATGATTATCTCAATAGATGCAGAAAAAGCTTTTGAGAAAACATAACATCCATTCCTATTAAAAACACTAGACAGCATGCAAATAAATGGAATTTTCCTTAAAATGGTAAATGTTATCTATCTAAAACTATCAGCAAACATTATATGTAATGGGAATAAGCTAGAAGCTTTCCCAATAAGATCAGGGTGAAACAAGGAAGCCCATTATCACCACTATTATTCAAAATTGTTCTATGTTAAATCAATGAGAAGAAAAAGAAATTGAAGGAATTAGAATAGTCAGTGAGGAAACCAAACTATCACTCTTTGCAGATGACATGATGATTTACTTCTTAGAGAATCAACTAAAAAACTACCTGAAATAATAACAACTTTAGAAAAATTGTGGGATATAAGATAAACCCACACAAATCATTAGCATTTCTATATATTATCAACCAAGCCCAGTAGCAAGAGATAGAAAGAGAAATTTCATTTAAAATAACTGTAGACAATATAAAATATTTGGGAGTCTACCAGCCAAGACAAACCCAGGAACTATATGAACACAATTACAAAATACTTTTCACACAAATACAGTCATATCTAAATAATTGAAAAATAGCAATTGCTCATGAGTAGGCCAAGTTAATATAATAAAATGACAATTTCACCTAAATTATTTTGCTTATTCAGTGCCATACCAATCAAACTACCAAAATTGTTTTATAGGGCTAGGAAAAATAACAAAATTCATCTGGAAGAATAAATCGTCAAGAATATCAAGGAAATCAATGAAAAAAAAATGTAAAGGAAGGTGGCCTAGCCATCTAAAACTATATTATAAAGCAGCAACAATAAAGACTATTTGGTACTAGCTAAGAAAAAGAGCAGTGGATCAGTTAAAAATTTAGGTACACAAGACACAGTAATCAATTATTATAGGAATCTATAATTTGATAAAGCCAAAGATTCCAACTTCTGGGATAAGAATTCATTATTGGACCAAAAAACTTCTGAGAAAACTGGAAAACAGTATGGCAGAAACTAGGCATAGACCAGCATCTCACACCATATACAAAGATAAGGTCAAAATGGGTACATGATTTAGACATAAAGGGTGATACCATAAGCAAATTAGGAGAACAAGAAATAGTTTGACTATCAGATCTATGCAGAAGGGAAGGATTTATGATCAAACAAGAGATAGAGAGCATTATGAAATGCAAAATGAATAATTCTGATTACATTAAATTAAAAAGGTTTTGCACAAACAAAACAAATGCAACCAAGATTAGAAGGAAAGCAGAAATCTGGGAAACATTTTTTACAGCCAGTGTTTTTGAAAGGCCTCATTTCTAAATATAGAGAGAACTGAGTCAAATTTATAAGAATACAAGTCATTCCCTAATTGATAAATGGTCAAAGATATGACCAGGCAGTTTTCAGATGAAAAGATTAAAAATACCTATGATCCCATAAAAAATGATCTAAGTCAATATTGGTTAGAGAAATTCAAATCAAAACAACTCTGAGGTACTGCCTCAAACCTATCAGATTGGCTAATATGACAGAAAAGGAAAATAATAAATGTTATAAAGGATGTGGGAAAATTGGGACACTAATGAACTCTTGGTGGTGTGAACTGATTTTGGAGAGCAATTTGGAACTACGCCCAAAGGGCAACCAAATTGTACATACTTTGATCTAGAAAACTAAGTCTGTATTCCAAAGAGATAAAAAAAAAAAAAGGAAAAGGACCCATATATTCAAAAATACTTATAGCAGATCTTTTTGGGATGGCAAAGAATTGGAAATTGAGGGGATACCCATCAATTGAGGAATGGCTGAACAAGTTGTGGTATATAAATGTAATGGAATACTATTGTGCTATAAGAATTGATGAACAGACAGATTTCAAAAAAAAAATCTAGAAAGACTTACACGAATTGATGCTGAATGAAATGAGCAGAACCAGGAGAACATTGTACACAGTAACAGCAACATTGTGCGATGCTCAACTCTGATAGACTTGGCTCTTGTCAGCAATACAATGATCCAAGACAATCTCAAAAGACTCGTGATGGAAAATGCTAACCACATCCAGAGAAAGAACTAAGAAATCTGAATGCAAATTGAAGTATATTAAGTTCACTTTCTTGTTGTTATTGTTTTTTTCTTTCTTGTTGTTTTTCCCTTTATTATTGTTATTATTGTGATTATTCTTCACCAAATGACTAATGTAGAAATATGTTTAACATGATTGTACATATATTACCTATAGCAGATTGCTTGCCGTCTTAGGGAGAGGGAAGGGGAGGGGAGGGAAGGGTAGAAAAGGGACAGAAGGAATAAAAATTGGAACTCAAAATCTTATAAAAATGAATGTTGAAAACTATCTTTATATGTAATTGGAAAAGATTAAATATTATTAAATGAGAAAAAAAAACACCTGACTCTAAGTTTCATCGTAATAATGCCTCCTACTTCCTTTACATCCAACTGAGGCTGACTATTGGTATTGCGCCATTCATACAGTAAAGTCTTCCTCTGATGCCCTATCATAGTTTGAGGGTGACCCTGGATTCTTTCAGGCTAGGCCAGCAGAATGTAAGCTCTAGGTGGATCTAGTCAGATGTGAATGCTTTGTTAATGATTGACTAACTGTGTGTCTGTCTTTGGAGGACCAACCCATCTCAATTCAGAGAAACTCATCATTAGACAGTGGATCAGAGGGGAAAGGAATGCTTTTGGTCACAAGACAGTCATTGAGACCACCTACTCAGGCACAAAGAGTTTGCAATCAATTTCAGTAGGAGTACCTAAACCAGGGAAATCTGGTTTCTTTTGAAGTTTTGAAAGAGAATGCATGGGCTCTTGATAAATGCTAGACTGGTAACAAATGAAGAACACTGACAATGAGCCTGGATTTGGGGTCAACCAGATTGCCCACTTGGAAAGACATGAAAACCAATTTAAGACTTCATTTAGAACTGATCCTTTATGTTGTCAGGGTAGCATCATTGTAGAGATAAAGCTATCAGACTGAAGACGAAAGAGGGTCTATTTCCCACCGTCCTTTACTGATGGGCTTTATAACCGCTTTAGTCCAAAAAGAAGTTGCTTGTTGCTATCTGATTAAAGGAAAAGGCTGAGTCCATGAAACATGGGGCAATGTGTCTGTGTGTGTGTATATGCAGGGAAAGGAAAGACTACAGAGAAAATGCAGTTTGGAACAAAGAGATGAGTGAATAAAACTGGGGAAACCTCAGCAATTGCCGAATGGCCTCGACTGTCAACAGTTAGTTGAATAATATTGGGCAGCTGAATGTAATAGGAACAGTGACAATTTTTCATATGAAACTCATCTGCAGAGAACATCCAGGGAGGGTGGGGGGAACACCTCCACCAGAGCTTGCAGCATCACACATTCATTTATTTGCAAGGGCTGTGTTGTCATAAACTGAACTGGCTGACTCAATAATGGAACCCAAGGTCCTCACTGGCTTGCTTCAGTGCTTTTCCTTCTCTAATATCTTTTTCCCAGTTAGAAATAAAGGCTCTTATTTTGTTATTGAGAGTTACAGGAAATTTTAGGTGAAAAAGTGACTATTCTCCTTGTTTTAAGTTGAAGTGTTCAACGGGGAAGAGAATAGGTGTCTGGCAAATGTTAGACCAAGACCACCATCTAAAACAAAACAAAACACTTTACACTCAGGGGAGGTGACTTGGAAACTAAAGGGAGTGTCAGTATTTTTAGTCATTCAGTAGCAATTATTTTGATAACTGCATAATTCCGCCTGTCATTCTTTTTGTAGAGAGCTTCCAGGGTGCAAAAATAGGCAGAAGCAAGGAGAAATCAAAGGTAAGAATGATTTCTTTTGAGCTACACTTGCTATTTCATTAAAAATTGTCCTGTTTGCAACCCACAACTTAGAATTTATCAACACTCAATTTACAAATCTGTCCTTAATGAACCAAGGCTTTTACGGAAAGCCTTTGTTTCTCATAAATGACTCCGAGTTCATGAAAGTCAATCTCAGTAATGCGGTTTGCCAGAGTAGGTAAAGAAATAAATGGAAACACTTTCGGGGGTTCAGGCCCATGATTTCATTGGTGTAGGGATCTTATAGGGAGAAGACTCTGCAAATGCTGATCATCAATTATTATGCACCTGAAAGAATTACAGAATGACCTGTAGCACTGAGAGGTTAGGTGATTTGTCCATAGTCACACAGCCATATCAAAGGTTGGACTTGAATCCAGATATTATTGATTCTAACCTGCTATTTACTGCCTCTCAACTAAAAAATAATTTCATCTAAAACAATAGAGGATACTTCATTATTTAGATGAAAGGAGAACTTTATCCTTAAACTGTCTTGTTTTTTTTTTTTCTTTCTTAAACTAGGGACTAGGAGGATAGGGAATGGATGGGAGATTTTCTTGGTGGGGAATTCCCAGATAAAGAAACTCCCTTTCCCACTGCAGGCTGCCACCTTCTCTGCATCTTAGGCACTTGGAAGATTTCCTAGCGTGCTGAGAGTTCATGTGATATGCTCAGGGTTACGGATCCGATTTGTGTCCAAGGCAAAGCATAAATTCACATCTTTCTGCTTTAGATGTCAATTCTTTATACATTATGCCATATTGCATCTCTTAAGTGAAATCCAGGAAAATGCTGACCTGATGTAAGCCACCTAAGCTTCTTTCATTTTTTTCTCTCCCACTACTTAGAGGATTACCAAGATAAATTTTTACCACTAAGAGGGGAAAATAGAGTTGGTAACTTAAACAGGAAAGTGCATTTTTGGACTGAAGTGCTTTCATTCATAATGAATGGAGTTGTGGTCTCCAGTGAGAGAGGGGCACAAGCCTAAGTTAATCTGGTAGAAAGGTACAAGAGTCTTCAGTTAATAGTACTGACTAAGGTTATTATTTACCATGGTGGACCAGAGCCTGGGAGGATGCTTAAAAGAACTCTGAACCCACCTGCCCCTAGGCCATGGATTTCCATTTCCTCTGAGCTTGGTCTCTCCTTTGTGCCATTCTCATCTTTTCAGAAAACCACTGGAAAAAAATTGAGTCAATTTAGGAAATCTCTCTTTATGACTAATAGGCAACACTGAAATTAATTGTGACCAATGTAGCATAACTTCATTTACGAGGCCTGGCAATAAAACAAGGGGGAAGAATTCTAGCAGAGGAATGGAAAGAAAAAAAGTATCAATACAAATAGTTAGATTTGACCCAACCTTTCTCAAATGCTAGATGAAATGTTTAACTGCCAAAAACAAAATTCCCTCTTTGGTCTGGGAAGCACCTTTCTTAACACAGCAGATAGATTTCAGTTCAGCTTCACAATTTTCCTTGGCTTATATAATGGGTACTATATGGGTAAGACATGGTTGACTGGGTTTTTGTGTGCCTTTCATCTCCCTGTTTCACACATTTCTAAAAAAGAAAAGATCTGTTTTCCCTTAATGTTTGTGTGACAGTGTTAAAATAATCAGGCTATGAAATATTTCATACTGAGTAGATCACTTTAGTAAGGATTTTAGAATGCATGGATCTATAAGCTCTGAATAGGTGGTTCAGTGCAATGGGGCTGCTTTAGTAGGAGAGTAAGTGAGGGGAGCTGTAATTTTTTTCTTTCTGTTTAAAATGCACAATAAATATTTATGGAGCCATGTGAGGGGAAAAAACATACAAGAAGACATATTAAAAAGTGAATTAAGGTAGGATTCTACCTTGGGGGGCCCTCCAATGCTATTTTTTTTTAATTGGTAAAACCATTCCCTTCAGAGTAAAATTGCCTCAGGGCAGAAGAACAAAATATAAAACATTTAGTTAAAATATAGCCACAGCAGTTGCCAGCATATATTAAGATATCCACCACAAAACATCAATTTCAAAAAAAAAAAAAGGTGCTAAAAATACTATGCCCTAAAGATTGGCTGGTTAGGAGAAAGAACAAACTACAGTGGGCAAAAATCCTTCCCACTCCCCAAGTTGGTTTCTTCATAAAAGGAGCTTCCCCCGCCTTCTAAAATGTCTTAATTCTAGTTTGCCATAAGTAGAATTTTGGAACCATCACCAAGAGTGCCCTGCTGGTCTTAATAGTCATGGTGGTGCTTGGGGGCAGGGAGGTGGGAGGATATGTACTGCCTCTAACAACTGTGATCCAAAGCAGTTTGACTTGAGGGTACTATGCCAAGGCAGTGCCGCCAGCTCTTCATGTAATTGGCAAGTGGATGGCGTTATCCTATTTCATTAAGAAGAACAGGACAAGAGGATTTAAAAGAATACTGGGATTGGGAGATGTAAGGAGAATATCTTACAAGTGTAAAAGGGAGCTAGAATCTGTTGAAAAGATAAAATTTTAGCACACGATGATGTATGGGGGGTGGTTCTGGTATAAAAGGAAAAGTTTACTCAGGAAAGGAAACAATGTCAGAAAGTCTGAGATGGTAGAAAGCATAGATATCAACTAATCAGTCTCTCACAATCAATCAATCTACAAGCATTTACTGACTGCCAAAAATGTACCAATCATTATAATAAATGTTATGGGGAGGTGGGGATGGGAAGTATAAAGTGTCTTGCAAGAAGAAAGCCAGAAAGACTATCTAACATGCACACACACACACACACACACACACACACATATGTGTGTACATATATATGTGTATATATATGTGTGTGTGTGTGTATATATATACATATGTATATATATACATATGTATATATATATAGATATATACATACATATGTGTATATATACACATATATACACATATGTATATATATATATATATAGATATATACATACATATGTGTATATATACACATATATACATACATACACGTTAGCTAACTGATCTTCTGGTCATATTCCTCTCATACCTGACATGGAAAGACCATTGGGCATAGATTCAAAGGGCTCAGAAAAGTTGGTTTCAGATCCTGACTCTGCCACTTGCAATCGGCATGACCTTAAGCAAATTGCTTGATTTCTCTGGGCCTCAGTTCTTGCATGTATAAAATAAAAGGGCTTTGCTAGAGCTGGGGTTCTTAGTGATTGTTGCGTTATGGACCCCTTGGCAGTCTGTAGAAACCTATGGACCCCTTCTCAGAATAATGCTTTTAAAAGCATAAAATAAAATCTAGAGGCTAAAAAAGGAAACCACCTACAGTGAAATAGTTATCAAAATGTTTTTAGAAACAAGTTCAGAGGCCCCATTGTAAGAATTTCTGTGCTACAGGATCTCAAAGGTCCCTTTCAGAGCTGGTGTTCTTGTTTAAATTCTTCTGAGTTGTCCTCAGCTATCTCTTGCTCACCTCTTGGCCTCTCCTGCTAAACCTGCTTTGACAGTCAGAATGGGAGGTAAATGCTTGTTGGGGCTCCTTTTATATTTCACAGTGAATTGAGAGCAACAGTTCAGAGGAACACCCCTCCCCCACTCTATTCCCCAGGACAAAACTGAGTCTGAATATTCCCAGCAATCTGCAACCTTCTGCCCCCCAGGGCCAGGTGACAGCCCTATTTCCAACTCATAATAACTCTGTGATTCTCAGTGCAACCGGCAGCATCTGAAGTCGCCACGCTGGTTACTGCACCTGCCTGCTGAGTGGTGACAGAATGCTTTCATATGATGGGAGAAAGACAGTCCAGGAGAGAGAAAACAATTAAGTGTCAGATTAATGAGGAATGTCAGGAATTGGTTCCAGCAGCTCTAAATGAGTAGAAAGGAAATTCATTTCCAGATCCCAAGAAAAGCTTGATGATAATGCAAAATAACCCTATTACTTCCTACTGATTCACTCCTTATTGATTCTCCATTTTTTTTTTGGGGGGGGGAAGGCAGGAACTGCTTTAGCCTTCTCCTAAAGTGGACATTTTAAGAGTCAATGTTTTTGTTTGCAAACGAGATTCTCTGCTGCCCGGCCTTCTTACTGAAGAAAAACAAAAAAACCGAAAATCCTCTCTGGAGGCAAGCCACAAGAACGTCTCAGTATATTTATCATGCGGTAAACGCGCTCTCTGAGAAGGCTGTATTTGTGATTTAACAAGCATGCCCTCAAATCAAAAGGCTCAGGCTTTTTGTTTTCTCAGCCTCCACCGAAGCAGTGTTTCTGGGAATCCAGCAGGTGGAACTCGTGCAGAAGCATTTCCTGGCTGAGAGAAGCCAAAGCCATTGGCCAATTAGATTAGCATTCATTTAATGCACTTTAAAAAAGACATTTTGGCTTGCTTATAATTTTTCATATGCCATTAAATGTCTTAAATAGGTGGTTTCTTAGTAAGTTGGAAGGGGAAGGGAAGAGGAAGGGGAAAGGAAATCACATTACATGGTTACCCATAAGTATTCTATAAGCACAAGCTTTCCTTATCTGCTTTGTCAGTCTAGTTATCTTCACAGAAAGCACACCCACAACAAAAAGTTAAACATAGTGGAGCACACAAAATTCATGGATTTTATAGGGATTGCAATGGCTTACAATACACCTAAACAAATAGGCAGAATTGTTGAGCCAGTGGCTATTCCAATTACTTTTGTTTCTTAAAAAAAAAAATCCACTATATGCTAGACAAGTGCCTTCATTAATACACCTTTATAATCCCACATTTACTTTATGTAGTAAATTTGCAGGGTATTATGTTGGTTATGACACAGAAACATTCTTTTTTCCATTCCAATAACAGGCAGCTCCAAATTCCCAGAATATATTCTACAGGTTTTAGCAGTTCTCTCTCCTGCCCCAAATATTGATTAATTCTCTTCATTAAAATCTTACTCTAGTGAGATGGGGGCAAAAGTGACCTTGGCTTCTGGAAGACTCTGCCAATGGAACAAAAGTTCTGGTAGGTCTTACTAACCTAGGAATTCTCTGAGTACCTGCTCAGCTACGCACGATGTGGCTTTTGTCAGGAAACCAGAACAGTTAAATACCCAGAGGGGTAATCACTGATCTTCTTTTGCAGGGGTGGGGTGGGGGGCATAGAAACCAAATCACAGATAGACTAATACAGGGACTGAGCCTTGAACCCACATGAATAAAAACATAGGTCCTTAAAGTAATGAAAGATATTTTCATTCATTGATTCATTTAATTTATTAAGGTTTTAGTATGTATAGGATCCATCTATTTATAAGCCCATGAAGTTACTACATTAAAAGAACAGATGACTTGTCATTCATTGCTTGTATATATATATATGTATTATATAGCATATATATTACATATAGTACATATACACACATACGTGTTGTTATTCAGTCATTTGATCCCATTTGGGGTTTTCTTAGCAAAGATATTGGAATGGTTTGCCATGTCTTTCTCTAACCCATTTTACAAATGAGTAAACTGAAGCAAATGGGGTTAAGTGACTTCCTTAGGGTCACACAGCTAGTAAATGTCTGAGGATGGATTTGAACTCTGGTCTTCCTGATTCCAGGCACGACACCTCCATCCACTTTGTCACCCAGCTGCTTCCTATGTATACACACATATATACATACATACATATATATATATATATATATATGTATACACACATATATACATATATATATATATATATATATGTAAGTGAAAGAAATGCACAATTCATTAGGCCATGTTGCTAACAAGTCAGTTCTTGATCATGATCACAGACTATAACTGTGATGTCTGTCAGCTACAGGTAATAGGGAATTGGAAAATAGTAAGAGTAACAACAACAGCAATAATAATTGAATATGACATTTATTATGGTCTTTCAAATTTTGTAAAGAACTGTACATACATTAATTCAAAGAAATTGTAATTGACCAATATAGATCTATCTCCGCTACTATAATAAATAAACTTATATGAGAGATAGTATAGTGTAGAGCAAAGACAATGGGACTCTGAGTTAGGAATACTATATTTCAAGTTCTGAGTTTGAGTCTCCATTTCTTTATTTATAAAATAGGGATAAGAATATTTTCACTATTTACCTAACAGGGTTATTGTGAGAAAAGAATATTATAAAATGCTTTATAAATGTATTGTTGTCTATATACTATTGACAGGTGATTCACTCATGTGAAAGACAAAAGGAAACAAAAAATAAAATAACTTTGAAAAATTAAAACTTTAAAAATTAAATAAAACTTATTTTTTCAAACACTAAAAAACTTGACATTACTTTAAAAAGGCCTTCTTTGCTTATTTTGCTTTAATTAATTGTCCTCCCAACACCAACCTTAGGCAACTTCCAGTTGACATACATTAAATGTAAATTTAGGAATTGCTCCTGGAGGATATGTGGTAATATCTATCTGTAAGATGACTTTTATATTGGATTTAGTAGAGCTGGCTTGCCCCAGATCTTGTACGACTGATCACCTTCCCTGGTGAAAACAATTAAATCTAGAATCAACTGAAGATGCAGGTAAATACGACTTGTAAACTAAATACATTACTAGAGATCTCCACTCCAACCTCATTTAGAATCTTGGAGCTAGAAGAGCCCTGAGGTATCATCTAATCCCCTGATTATTTACAAGTGTGATCACCAAGGCCCAACAAGATTGAAAGAGCTCTCACAGGTTTCACACTTAGCGAATGGAAGAACTGCATCTAGAACCCAAGTCTGCAAGTTTCCAATCCATTATATTTTTCTATTATACAATTCCACCTCTCCATTACATGCCACAGTATGAACTAATGCAAAGTCAAGCAAACAGAACCAGGAGAATCATTTATACTAAAATGTAAACATGATAAACATGAACAATTTGAAGACTTGCATAAAGGGATGAAGAATGAAATAAATGGAACCAGGAGAACAATTTACACAGTAAGAACAACATTGTAAAAACAACCAACTTTGAAAATTATAAGAATTTTGACCAATGCAATGAGTATGTGATTTCCAAAGACCCATGATAAACATGCTACCCACCTCCTGATTAGGTCATGGACTCATGGTACAAAATGATACATATTATTTGGACCTGGCCAATGAGCAAATTCATTGTGATTGGCTGTGTCTATAGGTTACAGGGATTTTGTTTTTCTTTTTTTTTTCTTTTTCCAGTGAGATGGAGGGTATGAGAGAGAGAAAGGGGATTTCTATTGATTTTTAAAACAAATTTTAATAAATTAAAAAAGAAATATAACGCCATTTCTTTCAGATCCAAATGAAATCATACTCCTTCCATAGTTCTTCTGGAGTACGCCTTTTTGGCATGACTTTTATGAAAGACAGTGCAACAAATATACTATTTCCCTTAAATGACCATGATGCCTGTCAGTTTGAATAACTCAGGTCAGAAAAAAAAAAAGCACTTCTATCTTCAAAGTCACAATTATTATTGTATCTATAGAAAGAGACTCACGCAAGGTTCAACTTGAACTCTAAAAGACATAGTTACACTCTCCTATTTGTGTTAAACTACAGTCCCTAGAGTGAATGTGGTCCTGTTTTTCCCTTGCCTACCTCTATTCATTTCTGGTACAAACCACAAACTTATTAAAAAGACAGTTGTCACCTTCTAACTTTGACTTAACTTGTATAAGGGGCATCTAGGTGGTGCAGTAGATAGAACAGATAAGAGTACTAAGCCTGGAATCAGGAAGACTCATTTTCCTGAGTTCAAATATGGCCTCTGACACGTACTAGCTCTGTGAACCTGGGCAAGCTACCTAATTTTGTTTGCCTCAGTTTCCTCATCTGTAAAATGACCTGGAGGAGGAAATGGCAACCATTCCAGTATTCTGCCAAGAAAACAGCCAAAATGGAGTCATGAAGAGTGGAATATAACTGAAAACAACAACAAGCTTGTACGAGGCTCATTTCACAAGCATTGGCAAATTTTGTTGTTTCAGAGAATATAGCCAAGAAGAGGAAGCAGTTAGCCTTGCCCTATGTTTTTACCACTATCCTGTTTCCCGTTTGGAGGGGACAATCAATAATTAGGGGACACAGACTCTACCCTCCTCACTAATAAAATAGATATACCATTAGGGACTAAAACTGTAGCAGATAGATGTCTGTAACTATATATCTAGATATAGATATCTATCTAGATCTATCTATCTATCTATACACACACACACACACACACACACACACACGTATATATATAATTTTAGGGAGCTCCCAGTGAGGAACTTTTACCATTGAAGCTTGGCTCTTTTTAATTTTTTTTGCTACTTATAGTCTTCCAAAGTTTTCTAGATATGTGAGAGTTTAAGTGACTTACCCAGGGTCACACAGCCAGTATGTGTCAGGGATGGGACTTGAATTGATTGGTTTTCCTGGTTTTGAGACCAACTCTATTATTACCTGACCTCTGGCTGTCATAGGAATAGAAAAATAGAAAACAAGAAGAATGACAGAAGAAGAAGAACCCAGGCCAGGTATTTGGTTGCCATCTTTGAGGCTAGACAATTGTATTTGTCTCAGGTATGCCACTGTGCCTTCATGAAACACGACAAGACAAAATAAACACCTACTTACCATTGAGACTGAAATTTTCTTGTATTAAAGTGTGTTTATAAAAAAAAATCCCTTGTTATACCCCTTTGAGTGCTATCTCTAGGTCACTATCACCTTACCTCCTAACTCATGATTAATGTGCTTTTCTCAACTGAAATACACATTTTTTTTCCTACCTGAAGATACATGGCAACAATAACAATAATGATAGTCAGAATCTATGTAGCGTTTAAGTTTTGCAGAGCCCTTTACATGTTATCTATACACCAATGGACTCGATCTAACCAGGCCCATAAAAAGCCCCCAAACATATCCTCTCTATGGTCTGTGCAGAGCTATGTTCTTGGGGCTTTGTTGGACCACTGAGCAATTTTATAATCCATATTGAATCTGGTAAGAAGAGCATTATTTCCCCTGATCCCTTTAAAAGGGAACTATCAGTCTACTTGGCCACCTAGGGAAGTGGGGGGGGGGGAATGAACTCATTATTCATTACATTATACATGTCTGATAAAACAGATCTTTTGAGCCAAGAATCCAAGTAGAAAAAACAAAAAAGAATTAGTAGAGGGAAATCCATTCCTTACCTATAATTTCAATCTCTTTTAAGTTTTGCATGTGTCAAGTATAGAGCCAAGCACACAGTGGTGACTCAATAAATATTTTTTGAGGGGTTATTCTACACAGCATGTCAGTAATGATGGGGGGAGCCTTGGAATATGAAGAAGTTTTCCACGGACTACAAATTTAAAAATAGTACAAAGTGATGCACCAGAGAGCTATTTTCAATATCACACACACCCCCTTAATAGATAACATATGCTTTGAACATATGGCATGTTAATACAAATACTTTACTCTGATAAACTAAGTTTTTAATCCATAGATTTCCCACCATTTTGTAAATACTATTAATTATCACAACATTCCCAGGAGATTTTATAGCACCTAGTCTGTCCTCCATCAGATATATTACATTATCAATAAATATTAATAAATGACAATAATGAAAGATTTACTAATGTTCTCTACTTGAAAAACTAGGGGAAAAGGACAAAAAGAGATAAGTAACTTCACAAGGTCCCTCATTGACTTTTTGGTGTCACTGAGGTTAGGTGTTAGCAAATATTCACAGCTATGATTAGTCTATTAATCCATGTTTATTTCCTTCATATTTTATTCAAATTAGATTAGTAATTAACAACATACTAAATATGACATAATAACACAAAGGCTCTGTGATTTTGTCAGCCTGGGAACTTTTAGTATTTGGAAATTTCTTAACCAATAAAAATTGCAAGACATCTATGATTTGGTAGGAATCGTAGGAAGTTGCTTGAGGCACAAAATGTTTAAATTATTTGTTTAGAGTCACAGAGACAGAAAATGTCAAAGGTAGGATTTGAACTTGCATATCCTTTCAAACCTACCATTCCATTCCATATGCTATATTGTCTCTGTTGTAACAATGGCTGGGTAAATTATGGCCAACATAAGGTTGCTGTGATAGTATTAATTTGAATTCCTTTGCTTAAAAAAATAAACTTATTATCCAATTAACTGGAGTCCTTGGATTGAACTTGCTTTTGAAAACTGCATTTTCATAAACTGCCATTGATATTTTTAGATAAATGGTACCAGAGTGCCTACACATTTATTTAAAACAACCATACGCTCTACTTGGTGCAGATGTTAGACCCAGAACTGACAAGAAGAAATCCTTTTTTTTTTTTTTGCTGAGGAATTGAAAGGATAAAAATATTCTACACAAATGGAAGTATCTTTCTATGCATAAATTTGGGTTTGTTATGTTTATCATCAATTAATATTTATTTGAGTGTTTACAGTATGACCCGCACTGTAGTATGAACAAATTAAGATAAGCAGAAGACAAATTAATCGGGGGTTTTTTGGAGGGGGGAAGATGGGAGACAGTTACAAAAGGGGGGACCATGGATTATTTCATAGTATTTGTCTCTATGTTATAAATTGAGTGAGAGTAAAGGTTATTGTTGAGCAAAATAAATAACTTTCAACTAATAAACTCACTCAGCGTTTTGAATAAATAAAGGAATTAAAGCTGAATAATCTTACTAATTATCTGAGTAACTGTCTTAATTATCCACAAACTGACTTAGCATCATTCCTTGTGCTAAGCCCCTATGAATTCTGAATTCTATTGTAGTCTTAACCTAATCATGTCAAAATGCTCTCTCCCTTTACAATCATAAATTGTTTAGCCTAGAATAAATCTGTACGTGGAGTTGTAGGAGTCCTGTTGGAAGTCACCTTTATGTTTCTACATTTTTTTTTCAATATTGATCAGTGCTGACCAATCACAATGGAAATGTTTACCAGGGATACTTGCAGCCAAACAGGCAAAATTGGGTAGTTCTAAAATGCTTTTCCATGATGCTAATAACCATGAGCAAAGGATACATGTGGATCTTGGACAACCTAACAAGAATTTTTATTAGAAAACAAATGGTACAATCATATGTAGAGGACATTCCAGTGGATGACTTATTTCCCACAATGATTAGGGGCAAAAGTTTCACTCATTTAGGGATATTCTCTGACTACACTTCCCAGAAGGCTGTACCTGATTCCAAAATGAAGGACATTACCCAGAATGACTGATTAAACATGAGGTTCTGCTGTTTAGGGCTTTTAAAAAGTGCTGCTGGTGTGTCATGTAGAGTGGTGAAATGCTAGCTGATTTAGCTTGGTGGTAGAGATGGCCATACTGAGAAGTCAATACTCTCTGGACTACTGCGTTGAGATAGAAAAAAAAAGTAATTAAGTGAAGGGTTTTAGACCTTAATCTTTAATATTAGTGGCATGAATGATAATACTATGTCTTTCTCCTGGGGAGACATAGGCATTATTTGAAGAGTAAAGAGGACTCTGAAGGATTAAGAAAGTAGTAGCCATTTGGGGTTAGTGGGAGAATTTTTACTGCTTGATTCAATTTCATTTTATTGCCTTGCCATTGTTTTATCAAATGGTTTTTCCTCTGCATTCATGTCTCATCTGGCATGGTCTGGCACATGTGTTGGTGGGGATTTCAGCCCTTGGGATTTGAACAGATATCTAAAACAATTCCATGTATGGGGCTGTAGCTGAAAAGGGTACTGCATCACGGGGCCTCCACTCTACATTTATAAATGATCAGAGTTCAACCACTATGACATAAGACAACAGCAAAAATCATAGTACTTAACATTTTTTAACAGGACTAGATTTATATGGCATTTCTCCTAATGGATGTTTAAAAAGCACTTTCAGGTTTGATGATAGGACTTGCTGAGGTTGCACAGATAGTAAATAGTAGAGCCAGAATTTGGATCTGTAGGTCTGACTCCAAACCCATTTCTATGACCACACTCTCTCCCCTAAATGACAGCAGTGCAGCTGATTTTAGGAAAACATTTGCTGCTTTTCCATTTGAAATTGTATCAGAAGAGACTTCAATCTGCCTCTCTCTTTATTTCACAGTAAAATTATTTTGCTAGTGAAGAAATAACAGAAACTCAGAAAGACAGCAGGCCTATGAGGATTCATAGAGTAGAGTTTGACACAGAAGTCTGAATTCATTATAACAAGATTCCATCTGTAGTGTTTCTAAGAGTTGTTCTGAGGTTATCCTTCTTAGACAGAATTTCATCTATGCAAGTGATTAGTACAATATATTTTTATTTTCATTCATTAAAGGTAACGAGTAGGCCTACTCATAGCTTCATTACAGTACTTGTCATCTGCAAACTTATTGCTACTTTGAGAGAAATATAAAATAATTTTGAATCATGTGTAGCGGATAGCGTGTTAGTTATCTCTCCTAGCTTTGTGTCATTGACAAATTTGATAACCATAGTATCCAGTTGATAAAATGTTAAATAGCATGGGGAAGCTACGTGGCGCAGTGGATAGAGCACTGGCCCTGGAGTCAGGAGGACCAGAGTTCAAATCCAGCCTCAGACCAAACACTTGATACTTACTAGCTGTGTGACCCTGGGCATGTCACTTTACCCTAACTGCCTAAAAAAAAAATTAAAAATGTTAAATAGCATAGGATCAGGCATGGACCTCTGGGGCATGATAGTGAAGGCCTACCCCTAAGATGGTATCACAGTATCAATGACTGACTATGGGTTTGGTCAGTTAACCAGTTAAATCTTCTTAACTGTACTATTGTCTAGCCCAGGGGTGGGGAACCTGAGGCCTTCAGGCCACCTGTGGCCTTCTAGGTCCTTGGGTGCCACCTTTGGACCGAGTCCAAGTTTTACAGAACAAATCCTTTTATTAAGAGAATTTGTTCTGTGAAGTTTAGATTCAGTCAAAGGGCCACACTTGAGGACCTACAGGGCCATAGGTGGCCAGTCAAGTGACCCACCCCAGTCTAGTCAATATATTTCCATCTTTTCTCCAAGTACAGCCTAAGAAATTTTTGTCATTTTTTTTGGCTAAAATCTAAGTAAAACTATATATATATATATATGACTATATAACATTCCTCTGATCTAATCATCTAACAGTCCTGTCAAAAAAAGAAAGCAGATTGGTTTGGCCTGACCTATTCTTGGGGAAGCCAGGTTGACTTTGTGATTGACACTTCCTAGATGTTCACTAACCCTCCTATTAATAATAGGTTCTAGAATTTTTCCAGGAATGAAGTTCAGGCTTACTGCCTTGCAGTTTGCAGACTCCATTCTCCTTCCTTTTTTTGAAAACTGGGACACTTGCCCCACTTCAAGGCTATAGCACCTATTTCCTTCTCCAGTCTTTCAAATATAACTCACAGTGGTTCAGCAATCATCCTTGCTGGTTCTTTCTGTAACATTCTGTAACTAACATTTAGGTCTGATTACTTGAAATCATTAAGGGCAGCTAGTGCCCTCTTACCAAGTTTCCACTTTTATTGGGTATCCACTCTCTATTAATCATTTTTATTTTAATCTTTCCAGTGCAAAGATCATTCTCCTAGTTGAAAAAAAAACACATAAGTAAAGTAAGAGTGAGAATCTCTGCTTTCTCTCAGCATCCCATTCACCCTAAATGGTAGTATTTATTGTCCCTTCTTTTCCCCAATATAACTCAAAACTCTTTTCGCTATTGTTCTTAGCTTTTCTCAGCAGCCCTAGATCATTCTGCTCTTTGCTGACACTGTTCTCACAGTGCTGTGCCATACTTTTTGTATTTATCCATAGCCCAGGCCTTGACTATTCCACAGTGAGGGTAGAACTCCCTGCTAATGGGTGGAACTGGCATCTGAGGGTACCTACGCATCAACCAGTAAATCAACAAACATGTTTTAAATGCCCAACATGAACCTGGCCCTGAGCTCAGTATAGGAATGCGAAGAATGACTCATCCTTACCTATTCTCAAGGATGTTATATTTTGCCATTTTTGGAAGAACTGCTTCTACCTGTAGTTACTCTGAACTCTCATCCCTTACAGCTAGAAAATTACCTCTATTTGTTACTCTTTCATTTGTTGTGAAAACTAATTTTTGTCTGCTTGAGAGAGAACCACCCCCTTCCCAGCCTCCACCTTTTATTTTCTCATCCCCATCCTCTTCAAACCTGCCTTTCCCTTGCTCCACTTGTCTCTGCTCACTCTTTCCTCTGTGCCCTCTGGAATTGTCATTTCACAATTTAAAAACTTCCGTTAATTCTTAACCTCTTTCTTTTGTGCTGTTTCTATCCATTGGCACTCACAGACACAACTCCCTCAGAAAACACTCCAACCTTGGCTCCACACTCACACCAGGTTGCATATTCTCTCGTTGTCATTACTCCTGGAGAGGGAGTTAGTATATTTTTTGCTCGCCATTGCCCTTTATAGATTCGTCTTTTGCTGCCATTACTCAACAACCTCTCCTCCTTTGAGATCCACTCTATTTGAATTCATTGACCATTCAAAATCCTGGTAGGTGTTATCTACCAGTCTCCAGGTAATTCTTCCTCCTTCCTGAAATAATTCGATGCCAGACTCACAATCTTCCTGTCCCAACTTCTAATCTTAGTTCCTTCAAACACTATAACCTCCCAGTTCCTCAATTTCCTCAACTCCTATGACCTACACTTAGAAGTGTTCTGCTTCCTTAGCCAAAACTCTGAAATGCTTTTACTTGATTATAAGCTTCTATTTTTATATAAAAATCCTTCTATGACCTACTCCTCCCATGTCTGCTCTTCATCCTCATCAAGACTCACATCTCCATGCCTCTTTGTAATTTCTCAGGCTATTAACTCATTCTGACTTCATTTTCCTTCTTTCTAAATTTCAAGCCTATAGTTAACCACTTCAATTATATAATGTCCTCTATTCTTGAATCCCTTACTTTTTTATACCACTGCATCTCATTCCTTACCAAATCTGTATTATTCCCATCATCTCCTCCTTTACTGCTGTTCAACACAGATGGAGGAGTCTCATAAGTGAGAGGGTCCACTCTAAATTAGTTATTCAATCTCACATGGGTTTTTATTATGGCAAGGAAATCTTTTTACTCTCCCCTACTGAGTCTCTGTACCACTTCCTATAGCGACTGTATCAAACCTCTTCTCTTCACACCTAGGAGTTCCTAGCACCAACAGATCACAGATCCAACCTTTATCTCCTATCCTATGCAGTACATACTATGGTGGATGTACAGTGATAATTTCCTCTTTCTTTTTAGTTTAAAGTCCTTGTGATTAGATTTATAAGAATATAGACAAAATACAGTCTTACCAGTTATTGTTAAGTGTACATCTCTGGTAAGGAGCATATCATTCCTATATTTTTAACCTACACTCCAGAAATCTAAATCCCTTTCTCAGAACTATTTTCTTAGCCAGTTGTTCAGCTTCCCAAGTTTACCATTCTTTTTTGACTCTTCTTCCTTTGCTGAGGAGAAAGTGCAGAAACTATACCTATTTTTCAAAGACCTCCAGTTCCTTTTCTAGGATTTGTAAGTTTTAGCAATGTTTTCTAGATTCCATTGGGAATTATCATTTGTGAGTATTTACTCATCAGCAGTGGGTAGTTGTCATCTGGTATGACTTTTCTTAAGAAGTTCTCCATCATGTCCTGTTTAGTAGTAGTAGTTGTAGTAGTAGTACTAGTAGCAGCAGCAGCAGCAGCAGAAGGAGCAGTAGCAGTAGCAGTGGTAGCAGCAATAGCAATTATATCATGTTTTAAGATCAACAAAACACTTTAAAAATATTGTTTTGTTTTATTCTTGCCACAATCCTGGGAGGAAGGTGTTATTATTATTCCCATTTTACAGATGAGAAAATTAAAGCCAATAGAGGTTAAGTGACTTGCCCTGGAGTCATATAATAAACAAGCCTATGAGGCCATATTTAAACTCATGTCTTCTAGATTCCAAGACGAGCATTATTCATTACACTACCCAGCTGCCCTCATGCCTTCAAGATGCCATGGATCTGTGTATCAGTTTTCGTGTCAATATTTAACAGCTTAAGTAACCCTCATCAAGAGACCACCAACCACTTGTTGCTTCTGTCTCTGACTCTACCATGATGATCTCTCACTTGATCGGGTCTTTATATCAACATCATCCTTCCCAGGAGGTCAGGTTGCCACATCTGGCACTTTCCTCTTAGTGATGCTCCTTAGAATGGTTTCATTTGCTTTGTTTACTTTTAGCTCTAAGTGTTCACTAGTCATTCTTCTTTTTCTCCTCAGCATGACCTTCTTTCATCTTCCTGCAATAGGTCAAGATTCCCCTCTGCCTTTTATTATTTTTTCCTCTTTTTCTTTTTTTTTCACACTGAAGCCCTTCTTCCATTCTTGTTTTCATTTTGTTTTTGTTCATTTTTAAGAATACATCATTCTCAAAAAAAAAAAATTTAAAAAAAGAATACATCATTCTCTTTGGTTATAGAGGCATTCCTCAAGCTAATTTATCTTTTCTTTAAAGAGGGAGAATAACTTGCACAGATATCAGTCATTTGTCCATGACAGAAATACAAACATCACAAACTCTGTTTAGGCTAATGGGGCAGCTAGGTGGTGCAGTGAATGGAGTGCTGAGCCTGGAGTCAGGAAGACCTAAGTTCAAATCAGCCTCAGTCACTTCCTAGCTATGTGACCCAGAGCAAGTCACTTTACCCTGTTTGCCTCAGTTCTTCATCTATAAAATGACTATTTTATAGACTGGTGAAGGAAATGGCAAACTACTCCATTATCTTCACTAACAAAATCCCAAATAGAATCACAAAGAATCAGATATGACCTAACAACAATAATAACAAGGTGTTATCCACTTGATATACTTAGAAGGGAGATACTTATTCTTTATCATTCTTGCTAGTAGCACTTAGAAGGGAGATACTCATTCTTTATCATTCTTGCTACTAGCATTGCTGGAAAACTATAATTTCTCCATTGCATCTTGACAGCCACATCCAACTTGTTTTCTCTTCTCTTATAAACCTCTTCCCTTGTTTTACCAACTTCTCTCACTATGTTTTCATTCCTCCTTTTACTTCTCTTCAAATCCTTCAGCTTTTCCTTCAGCCAAAGTCCTTTTACTTCTCCTGAGGTCCTTTATCTTTTATTTCTCTTCATCTTCTCTTTTCCTTTCAGGTCCTACAACAAGTCAACAACCATATGTGCCAGCCACTGTGCTAAGTGCTAGGGATATAAAGGAGGGCAAAGACACATTCTAATGACAGAAACAACATGCAAACAACTTGTAAATACAAGACATATATGTGGTAAGCTGCAGGCAATCTCAGAGGGAAAACAGAAGTATTGAGGAAAAACAGGAAAAGGCCTCTTCCAGAAAGTAGGATTGGAATGGAGTCTTGAACGAAATTAGGAATTAGAGACAATGAGGGGAAGTGTTTGGGCATGAGGGATGGCCAGTGAAAGGCCTGACCAGAGTCAGAAGATGGAGGCTGGGGTGTGTCTCTGGATCATAGAGTATATAGAGAGAAATGTAAGATGACTAGAAAGGTAGACTAGGCTTTTTTAAGTCTTTCTCTTCCTTCTCAAATCTTTCTTCCTCTTAAGCACTATTCTTTTTCTGCTTTTAGCATTAAAGCTCCTTTTTCAGTTCATGTCCTTATGTTCTTCTCCTTTCCCTTCACTGTTGTTCTCCCACATTTTGCTTCCCAAATTCAATCTGACATTCTCCACAATTAGTTCAAATCTTTAAAAAGTCCTTTTCTTTCTTTTCCTTCTCTTTTTTCAGCTCAAGTCCTTATCCTATTCAAACTTCCTAACTTCTCCCATGGAAGAAATAACCTGCCAATTATGCCTTAATGTGAATCAGTTTGAGTTAACATACTACTTATTTCAGGTATATATCACATTTCTAACTGGGGAATGGAAAGACTTCATCCCGTCAAAACATTTTCAAATCCAAGGAAGGAAGTGGTGCATATTTTGAAAGATGGGGAGAGACTTTTCTGGGGTCCCTGAAATCATATCAAATTTTTCTATTTTACTTATTTGTAAGGTTGGCCCCTGAAAGCACTGGCAGGGAAGTCAAAGGCTACCCGTGTATCAAGCAAAATCTATGTTCTTCTCCAGGGCTTGATTCTGACTCAGTATCTCCAAGTAGACAGAGCCAGAAAAAAGTCTCATACTATCCTCAGGAAAAAATTAAAGCAGGGCTTTTATTTATGTACACTTGTCAATGATCTCTGTCATTCTCTTGTTCCGGTCCAGTAGCTACTGGCAGTAGTAGTCTCCTTGAGAGGACAATCACGTCTCTACTATCCACACTGAAGCAATCAGTCAGTTGATTCAAGGACAAAGGAAAAAAAATAGTATATGGCAGCTGATACCACTTAAGACTAGTAAATATAAATGGTTTGAAGCCACATCAAAAGACAAATAGGAACATCTGTTTCTTTCTTTATTGGTGGAAAAGCTGACAGTAGAAAATTAGACGCTGCTAGTTATAATACAATGATGTGGACACAAAACGACATATTGCTCACCAGATATAGTATGTTGCTGTGACCTTTGTTCTCTCTGCCAAATTGACGAGTGATTGGCAGAAATCTGCCCTCTATTTAAATGAACTTTTGGCATGACAATAGGGAAGCTGTAACTATCTTCTGCACATACATTTATTTTACTTTAAATTTGCAAAAAAAAAAAAAAGCCTTGATAGGCTGATGATCAATGAGACTGCAGTAATGAGAAAATCCTAGAAGTGGCTACACATTCAGAGGAGGAAACAGGCTGATGAGTGGGCAATCAGTTCATTCTCTCTCACTTATTCTACATTTACATTGAATACATAAAGTGACCTCTTAGTTACAATAGTGCAACCAAATGAACAGGCAGAGACAGTAGGGAGCAATAGAAAGAACTGGCTTAATGGAGGAGGGATGATGAAACGTTGCCAATAAGTAGGACCACAAGAGAACAATCTCGCAGCAATGGCTTGAGAAAAGTTTTCAGTACTTTCCATCTTCTTGGCAGCTTAACTTATGAGAATAGATTGCTACACCCTTTCCTATTCTCATTATAAATGGCAGATAATCTGGGAATTGGTTCAGCCTGTGAGGAATTGGATAGCTTCTGATTTTACAGCCCCCAAGAAAATCTGTGGATCACTGAAGTGTCAAAATGGTATTGTTCTCCTGAGACAAAGAGTACTACAAAACTGTGAATGATGTTTTCTTCTGATAACTGAAAAATAACAGCATTGGGATTATCTGTGAAGGATAGCAGGCAGTTATAAATGGTGATCAAAAACACATGTCAGGTTAGATTAGCAAGGATTCCAATTACACAAAGATGTCAAAATAAATACACAAATAATAGATATTCCTCTTGGATCTTCCAAATAAAGGACAAGTAGGTAATTTCTCCTGAAAATGGCTGATTGTTACCATAAATGACTAATTGGGGGTGCAATCATTGGTGAGTAAAATAATTACAGGCAGAAATGTTACATACATATTAAAATGAGAGCTGACCTCTTTAAAAATTGGCCTATGATATTTAATTAAGTTATGATTTAGGTCAATTTTAATTACAGCTAATATTGAATCCTACAAGGTAAACTTTAAGTGGGTTAAACAGACTTAAGCCAGCAATTCTTATAATTGGGAAACAGCTGTGTACCTGATTCACTGCTCCTTCCAGCAATTTGCCTCATTTCATTACCCAAGTTCCCCCACTCATAGGACTTTGCCAGGTCAGTTGAGTGCATTGTGGGGATGGCTAGTTTCTTTCTCATTTACCTGAGGCCCCTTATTCAGCACTTATGGGCTGGTGTGCATCTAAACACAGCTGCAAGGTTGGGGGAGGGGGGAATAGTTCTCTACATTAAATATGTTGAACTGTTTTTAATTGCTTGCTTCTAGTATGAATTCATTGAACACATACACACATATATATTAATATGTATTTAGTGACTCATGGACTACTAATTAATTTCTACAAATGTCCTGTTTACACAAAGATTGTGAATTTCTCCCTCCCCCTTATCCACACTATAAATTCTGATTCTAGTCTCCAGTGAAAACACAGGGTGTTTTCTTCATCCCATACAATGTTGTGTGTATAACAGGCTGGTGAGAAGGAACCCAGAAAAGGTTACAAAAATCAACATAATAGGCGATTAGGTTTCTTCCGTCCTTGAAAATTTGACCACACAACTAATCCAATAAATGTAAATAAGCAAAATGCTACTTTCCACTTCTTTCCTCCCGTCACCCCCTCCCCTTCCCTCCTCCAATTCAGGGAATGTTCCATGAATATTTGAAACATTTACCAAGCAGGAAGGCAGTGCTACCAGTCAGTGCTGCAGTCAGGCTGAACCATCAGGATGGCTTATTGTTATTCACATAATGGATAGAAATGTGAAATGAATTCTCTGACAGATTAGAACCCTGCAGGTATATAATTCTTTTCTGACAACTCTGCATTAGTCACTCTAGTGACTTAATATTTTGAACCTTATTCTGCTTTGCAGAGGGGAGAAAAGGAAAACCTATTTAAAAATATATCTAACTTGACAGCTGGTAGTACCAATGCTTACCTGAAACCAGGTATTATGGAGCCAATTTTGTGATGGGAGGGGAAAGGCTGTTCTGATTTAGGCAAATTGATATTAATGCTTGAAAAGTTTTTCAAAAACAGGTATTACATCTGTGCATAATTCTTTGGGATTTTCTTTAAGTCCCAACTTGTCATTTCATTCATACAGAAAACTCTCAATGGGAAAAGTCCCTCTGTCAATAGAGATTGTCACTGTTTTGCAATTTCCAGTCTTAGTCTGGAACACTGAGATAGTAAGTGATTTGCCAAGGAAATCACACAGCCAGAATGTGTCCAAGGTAGGATTTGAACTGAGGTTTTCCTGACTTTGAAGTGAGGTCTCAATTCACTCTATCAGGTTGTCCCTCATTTGGAGAATGACTTTTAAAAATTAGAAGAGTTGGCTTAGCTTATAAAGCCATACAAAAGAAAAGTTTGCTGCTGTTTAATTTTGATTATTCTTATAAAGATTGTTCATATTGTGGGATTATTCGTGTGATCCAAAGACAGCCTTCCTGATCCTAGCTGCCTTGTCTATTATGGTTCCTAGAATTTCCTCCATTCCTTTTAATCAATCAGTCAACCAATCAGCAAGTATTTAGTAAGCATCTTCTATAGTTCAAGCACTATTCTAGGGGCTGGAGACATAAAGATAAAAAAAAATGGTCCCCCCCTTGTGGGGTTTACATTCTATCTGTATAGATAATATGTACCTATATGAGTATATGCAAAATAAAGAAATGGTGAGGGGTTTTTTTGGGTAGGGGGGAATGTAGTACTGGCAACGGAGAGGAGTCATTCATTCCACTCAGAATCAATCATTCAGTCAACAAACATTTATTAAGAGCTTAGTATATGCCAGGCATGTTAAATGTTAGAGATAGGAAGAAAGACAAAACCGTGACTCTTGTCCCCATGGAGCTCACAGTCTAATGAGGGACACAACATGTAAAAAAACAAACTTTATGTCTAAGACATGTACAGTGTAAATGGAAGGTAGTCTTAGAGAGAAGGCACTAGCATTGGGATCCTGGGGGTGAAGAAAACTGCAAAAGATCTGCAGAAGGAGGAAGACAGAAAGCAGAAATGAGGAGGAAGAGTATTCCATGCAGGAGAATGGAAGTAGAGAAGCACAGAAATGAGAAATGGATCCTGAAAGAAATAGTGAGAAGCCAATGTTGTTGGAACTTAGACTTCATGGAGAAAAAGAAAGTATAAAAAGACTAGAAAGCTAAAAAGGGGCCAGGCTGTGAAGGACTTGAAAAGGAAAACAGAGGATTTTATATCTGACTCTCCTGGAGGTAATAGAAAACCAGTGGATTTTGTTGAGTAGTGGGGAGACATGGGCAAAGCTAAATTTGGGGGAGATTGCTTTGTCAGTTAAGTGGAAGACAGGCCTGGTATAGGGAGAGACTTGAAGTGGGGAGAATAACCAAGGTTACTGGAAAAATCAAGATGAGGGCCTGCACCAGAGTGGCAATTATATAAGTAGAAAGAAGAGGACAAAGAGGACACTTCTCACGAAGGCATAAATAACAAGATTGGGCAATAGTTTAGAAATGTAGAATGAATGAGAATAAGGCATCAAGGATGAAACCCATGTTATGACGCTAGGTGACCGTGAAGATGATGATGCCTTCAATAGAAATAGGGACGTTCAGAAGAAGAAACAGTTTGTTGAGAAAGTTAATGAGTTAATTTTTGGTCATGTTTAGGATGAGATGACCAAGAGGGAGCTCAAAATTAGAAGAGAGGTTAAGACTGGATAAATAGATCTATGGATCTTCTTTGGAGATGATAATTGAACCCTTTGGAACAGATTACCTAGCAGGATAGTTTAGATAAGACCACCCGTGTTCTTAACTTTTTTTTTGAATGTATCTCTCAACCATAGTGCTTCTTCTCCAAAATGTTTGCTTCCATCATAATCTACTCTTCCCCAGACTGGTAGGATTTTAAGCCTTTTTCTGGGCTTTAAGACTTGACTGACAACATTAATGATATTATGTCCTTCCTTTCCATATGCTCAATCAGCTGTCACTCCCATCTTCAAATCAAGGGCTTAAGTGTCAGCACAACACCCTGAGAGATCAATCTCAAGGCTCTGGAAAAATGAAATATATCTACTTGTCACAAAAATATTGGGGATATTTGATCTTAGTCCAACCATATTCTCTCCTACCCTCCACTCCTCATGTATCATGTTTTACAGAAGAGACTCTTTTGGCTTAGACAAGATAAGTTTTGAAAATAGTTCATTTTGTGTCTGTATTTTAAAAGGTATGAAAAAAAATCTCATCACCCCAAGACTCCTTCCAAAAAGAAATCTGTTAGTCTATTATTTTCTTCTGTCCTCTGTGAGCCAGATGATACTAATCCTAAAACCATGCTCTTCCTCTTCCAACCTTATTAATGGTGGATAATCAGAAATTTGTTATAATAAACACTTGCTCTTAATTAGATGGCACATGATCTTCAGATATCATATGTGTTATCTGCCTAGACATATGGCAGAATTCAAATTACTAATTACATACATTAATAGGCCATAGTAACTGTAATGGTTGTACTCTGTACTAACAAAAAAAAAATATGGCACTGCAATGTTCAATGCTTCATTATTCCCTCAAAGAGTCCCTTCCTATGATACGTTATCTTCATTTAAAATGGGCCTTTCATAGGAACAAGAAATTCAATTTAAGAGAAATTATTTGCAGCCATTCATTTAACATTTGTTAAATGCCTTCTATGAGAAAAGAAATAAAGAACAGGGTCCAAAACATTCTGTCTTTGTACTTTGGGTGGTGGTGGTAAACATAACATTTGTGCACAAGATATATTTTTATAACATATTGTTTGTTTTTATCAGAGATGAGGTTTATATTAGAAACCTATTACCCCACAGATGAAAAATCGACCAAGGGTGAACAAGTTTTTCAACATAAGGAGCAAGAGTTACCTATCAACTGAAAGCAAAACAAAGAAACAAACCCCACCTATCTGTTATCATTTTTGGTCTACTGTTTTTTAAATTCCTTTCTCTTCAGAATCTTCATCATTAGCTCACAGAGACACACAATTCTCTCCATGAGGACAATAAGAATTACAAAAAGAGTGACATTCTTATTAAGTGAAGAGACAAATGATAACTGTCCAAGATAAATAAGCACATTTCTTTATTAGGTGGCATGATACACTAGGGAAGAATGTTAGATTAGAATTCAGAGGATCTGGGTTGAAAAATCCTGGCTTGACCATTTACTTCCCGCATGTGCTCAGCGAGGTGCTTTTCCTTCCTGAGCCTCCAAAATGAGGGGGTGGGACCAGACGACTTCGGAGTTGCCATCCGTTTCTAAATTTATGATCCTATGATATTATTTTGGGAATAAAGGGGCTGATAATTTGTCCCATTTTTTGAAAACTCTCAGAAACTCGGGGACATTTTTTGCTGGTGAAGAATTTAGAGTACTCTGTGGCTAGAATGGTTGTTTTGAAATATTTTGAAATCTTCAGCATGGTCATTAAGAGAGGAGAATGGGATATTGAGTTGATAAAGGAGGGTATGTGATGGCTGTGATTTTTTTCTACCTTTGTTCATCAGCATGTGTGTAGGAGTGAAGGCTTCCAATGGTGGGAGTGATCCAAGGTGAAGGCTTGACTAGAAATAATTGCTATATGATAAAGCTGGTAGAGATTCAAGAGAAGAGGACAATTACTGTTGAATTGGTTCACTAGTGGGTCGAGATGGGGAGAGGAGGAAAGAGTGTTTAGTACAGGGGAGATGGCCTGAGAGACAGTTGAAGAGTCAAGGGATGGGAAGTCATGGTATGAACAAAGTGTAGTGTTTTGTAAAAGAAGGAAGATGGAGAGGTGAACAGTCAATAGATTATGTACAGATAAAGGGACTTCAGGATTCTTGAAAATAGAGGTGGTACATTTGTAGGTGGTGAGGATATCTTTGTGTGTGGCTGAGGTAGGGTGATGAAGTAGCCCATGGGAAGTGAGTAGATTAAGGAACTGAGTAGTTAGGAGAGTCAGTATGTAGGTTGAAGTCCTCTCATATGAGGACAGGAACTGGGGAGGACAGAAAAAAAAACAATTTATTCCAGGTATCAAATTTATTGAGGAAGGAAAGGGAGTGACCTAGGGGTTTGTAGGAAATAGCTACTAGGATTTTGATTGGGTGGTAGATATAAAATCTATGAACCTCAAAGGAAGAGAAGTTACTGAGTAATGGAGAAAGGGGATGAACTTGGAAGCAGCAATGAGGAATAAAGATATTGTAACTCCCCCACCTCAAAAAATAAGCTGAGGAGAATGAGTGAAAGTGTAGCCAGTACTGGAACGGGTAGCCAGGGAGACTATGTCATCAGGGTGAAGGCAAATTTCAGTAAGTTAGTAGATGGAAGGAGTGGGAGAGAAAATTATTTGAGATGAAGGGAAGTTTGTTGCCTATGAAATGCTGAAGCATTCCAAAGGGCACAATGGGAAAATTTGGGGGAATTAGGTTGACACTTTGGGGTGGGAAGGTTGAGGGGGATAGGAATGAAAAATTGCATCATCACATATCATGTGTGATCATGTTTATCAATGTCTGGAGGGCACCACTCTTCCATCCTCAAAGGACATATGCAGCAGGAGAAGGGAGGGAGGCTAGAAGTGGAAGGGAGGGTTGCTCTTCTTTGCACTGGAGAATCTCCACCTCTCAGTTGGGAGGCTTAGTTGGCAGCAGGAGGTGGAAGTTGACTTGTGCTGACATAGTTGTAAATGTTTGCTTTGGTACAGATGGAAGATACCTGGCCCTGGCCCTGCCCTTGCAGCCTTCCCTTGGGGGACATGCTACACCCAGAAAGAAGTAAAAAGCAAAGGAGATAAATATTCCTTATATTTGGTGAGGCTCAGGAAAGGGAGCAACTTGGGACACTTACAACCTTGATTTATTGCATCATAGTTGATAGAAGGGACCCTGATAGTCTTCTAGTCCAGCAGTTTAATTTCACAAATAAGTTAACTGAGTCTCAGAGAAATGAAATGATTCTCCCTAGAGCCCAAAGACAGTAAGTGGCAAAGCCAAGATGCAAATTCAGGTCCTCTAAATCTAATCCAACAAGCTTTCCACTGTACCCCTGGCAAACTAAGGAAAAGGCCATATGGAAATGTTATTTCAATTCTCAGGGTCAATAAAAATTAGTTTTGCTTCAGAAATTTGCCTGAGCTCTACAGCCACTGCTAAATATTGATCATGCCTTATTTTTGGTCTGAATCTTTTCAACTGCCAAACAAATATTCTAACTGAATAAGAGAATCTTCTTGGAGACATCTACAGTTAGTTTAGATGTTATTTTCAACCATATTTTTTTTCCAGTTAATAGAATTTGTAGTCAACAGTACAAGACTGTTGAAAAGGTTGTTTGACAAACTGAAGGAATAATGAATACTGTGTAATTTAAAAGGATAAGCCAAAACTTATAGACAGCTACAGAAAACAAAATCCTCAAGTTTCACCATGGTTTTAGCCAAGACTGAATTTTGCATTTGGTCACCATGTCCATGAAATGAACCCTCACCCACAAAAGATCAAGTCTTCCGGAAATGCACTTAAGGGGGACCTTTATAATCAAGGGAAGTCATGTTAAAAAATGGCATAGATAAACAAGGAGCTGAAGGAGTGATTAAAAAGCAAAGCAGAAGTCCAGGTTCATTGTACACTCATTTAAGAAGTGATAGACATGGAAATCTGACAGTAGTTAAGCCCAGGGAGAAAAGCAATTTTCTATGACTGCTAGTATATAAATAGCAGGCTTCTAGAGACCCAGTTACCAGTCTTAACTTTTTGTTGTAAACAAACAAAATAAATAAATAAACCTCATATTTGCCTGAGACTACAACTTAAAATGAAGTTGCTCATAAACAATTTGGGGCATAATCTTTCTGGCCCACTGACAGACTAATTGGAAATGTAGAATTGAATAACAAGAATAATTTTTAAAAATTAACACCGGTCTTCTTAAAAGAGCAAACCTGCTGTTTATCTTCACTTCTCCATGTATTTCTCTGTTTCAGACCATCAATACAATTTACTTCCAACAAATGTTGTTTCTGTACTCCTCCATTATTTAGACAATGACAGCCACCAAATCCCCATTGAAATCAGCATGTCTGCTTACCTATTTTCATTTCACAGCCACAATGGACAGGCACCATATGTCTCTCTCTTTTTTTTTTGTCCTTATTTTTCCCTCAATGTTATTCTATCCCCCTCACTCTCCTCTTCTTCTCCTCAGGGTTTATAATTTCTTTTTTTTTTTTAAGTCTTTCAACTTTCCTGTACTTTTTAACTACTTTCTTTTTATTTGTGGAATCACAGCAACACCAAATCCTAGAGGCTGATTGGGACCTTATAGACCATTTAGTCAGCTTCATGCTTGGTTTTACAACCTTCATCAACTTTTCTTCATTAATTTTCAAGTTATGGGGATATTGCTGTATCACAAAGGAATTGATTCCCTTTTTAGACACCTGCAATTAATAGAATCGGGGCAGCTAGGTGGCCCAGTCGATAAAATGCTGATCCTGGAATCAAGAAAGTCTCATCTTCCTGAGTTCAAATCTGGCCTCAGACATTTACTATCCATGTGATCCTGGGCAAGTCATTTAACTGTTTGCCTCAGTTTCCTCATTTGTCAAATGAGCTTGAGAAGGAAATGGCAAGACACTGAAAGAGTCAGACACTGAAAACAACTGAATGACAACAAAGATTCATCTTCCCAAATTCAAATCTGGCCTCAGACATGTACTAGGTATGTGACCCTGTGCAAGTCACTAACTTTGTTTGCTTCAGTTTCCTTATCAGTAAAATGAGTTGGAGAAGGAAATGGAAAATCACTTTAATAACTCTGCCAAGAACTCCCCAAATGGAGATGTGAAGAGTTGGACACAACTGAAAAGAAACAACAATTAATAGAATCATAGATTCAGAGTAGGAGATCATCTAAGCCAACTCTTTTTCTCTTTTTTTCTTGAGATGAGAAAACTATAACCCAGAGGCGTTAAATAACTTGTTTGAGGTAATGGGATGTACATATCAGAGTTGGAAATCAAATCTAGATTTTATGACTCTAAATAATTCCCTCATTCCATGGAAATACACTGTAAGTGGTAGGTAAACTCATTGAATAGCTCAGTCTTGTGGAACTATGTAGAACAAGATTAATCTCTCTCATGTCAAATATGACCTTCCTCAGTCTTCTCTTCTCTAGGCTTGACTCCTCCAGTTTCTAAAATTAATCCTCTTCATAAGATCAAAGAATCTGAGAGTTGAAAGTGCCCTCATTGGCCATCTTATCCAACCCAAATATGAAAAAATATGGACTCTAGTCCCCTGTCTATTTTAGTCATTCTATTGGATATGTGCCATTTTGTGAAAATCCATCCTAATATACTGAACATGATATTCCATACGTGGTATATCAAGGAAAGATTCCAAAGGGACTGTGGATTCCCCCACATTGGATGGTGCCAACTTTGGGAATAACCAGCCTTGCCTGTTTCCACTTTCTTTTGGAAATCTTTCATAAAATCCCTGGGGATTTTAATAACTTGGTCCCATAGTCCTTTAGGAAGACAGGAAGAAAGACAAGCAAAAAGGGAATGAGGATACCCTTTGAACCCTAAGATACAGTGGGGAAATGCTGAAGCAAGTGACATATATCTTTTTGGTACTGGGTAAGAGAAGAGACAAATGGAATGGAGTTTACCATAAGCCTACATAGGATTAAAAAGAGATACTTATTTGAATGTGGAAAAAGGGCATATTCTACAGAGGCAGGCAGGCAGCACAGTGGTTAGAGTGCTGAGCTGGAACCAGGAATACCTGAATTAAAATCTAACCTCACATACTCACTAGCTACATAATTCTGGGCAAGTCACTTAACTTCTGTATGCCTCAGTTTCCTCAACTGTAAAATGGTAATAATAAGAGGACCTACCTTCCAGGATTATTGTGAGGATAAAATGAGAAATTATTTGTAAAACATTTATCATAGTGCCTGACACAGTGCTCAACTGATGCTTATTTCCTTCCTATTCTTATAGTTTTGGAGACATCTTTTGCATCTGTGAGGGACAGAGATGTGGGTCAGCTATCCAAAGACAGGTTTCAAAAGAATGAAGATAAAGGTATATTTTGAGTTGTAAACACATTAGACTTAGGCAAAGTATTCTTTTTCTAAGAAATCAGCTGTGAGAAAACTGTTTCCTTAAGGAAGGCAATGGCATCTTCTAGATGCTGGAAGAGCTTGTGGAAGCCAGCAAAATGAGTGAACTATAGGAAGCAGGTCGATGAATGATAGTGCCCTTGGGAGCTGAGCTACAGGAGGAAGAATTTCAACAATACTAAGAACTGAGCTACAGGAGTTAGAGTTATAGTAAGTCTGGGGGCTCAATTATGACAGGTACAGAGCAGAGAGTGACCAGAAGCAGTGATCAGAGACACGTGGAGAGAATGACCTGGGAAAATATTGGTAGCCCTGAAGAGTATCACCAATATGGAGCAACCATCACTGCTTTTCCCCAACCAACCTCAATGAAACCCACCCAGGGTACTACTTAAAGTCACAGAAAATGTACAGGACTCTGGGAATTATTGCTATTGTCTCTCTAGAACAGCCACTGCCCACAAAATTCCTATTAGTCCTGAACCAGATTAGTATGTTTAACTAAATAAATGAAAATATAACATAGATCTTAATTTGTGGTTTTTCTAAGTCAATATGCTACCTATAGGGATGTTTCTATTTGAGTTTAATACTATTGCTCAAGAGGACCAGATATATTTCTATATCTGAAGATATACACACACACACACACACACACACACATCTATATATATACATCTATATATACACATTAATACACATATATGTATGCACATATATGTACATTTATGTCTACATGTAGACATATAGTTATCTATATATAGATAGAAATATATATATATATAGACATATGTGTATGTATGTGTGTGTGTGCGTATATATATATATATATATATATATATATATATATATATCATTCTATATAGTAGATATGTATAAGTGAGTCTGACTACTTTTAAGGGGAGCTTAAAAGTAGTCAGAGTGCCAGATTTTGATATTTCCAAGTATGCACTCCTTTTTACATTCTGATAAAGTTAGGGACTTAAGGTACATTACCACAGACATTAAGACTTATGGCAGAATGGTCTCAACTCTTGCTGCCATGTTCTAATAGTGTATATCCTATAGGAGCTCAGGCAACTATATGCCTATCACTGTGATAGGTACTACGGGAGATAGAAATAGATAATGTCTCATTCCATTAAAAAAGCTAGAACAATATATAAACAGGAAATACACAGAGAACAATTAAGCATTAAACTGTGTGGTACAATGGAAGATTAGTGAAGGGAGAGATGGCATGGACTCCAGAAGCTTTCATGAAGAAGTTGGGACTTTCCATTAAAAGATGCATAGGATTTCATTTAGTGGAGATGATTTCAAGCAGAGGAATCAACATAAGCATGATTTGTTTGAAAAGGCAGTGAAATCTGCTTAAGTAGAAGACTGATGTAGTAGAGAAATGGGAAATAAAAATGTATTTTAAATGTATTGGTCAAATTATAGAAGGCCTCCAATGATAGCAGATTTTAGACTCAATTTTATTTACCTCAATTCCATAAGCATTTATTAAGTGTTGCAGAGCATGATGTAGGAGAGGGGGTAGAGGCGAAGAGAATTGGAATGAAAATGGACTTAGGAGTTTAGTTCCAATTCTGGCTTGACACAACTCACTGTATGACTTTGGACAAGTCACTTTTCCCCTCTCTTGGCCTCAGTTTCCTCATCTTCAAAAGAAAGGAGTTGGACTAGATGACCTCCAAAGTCCTGGAAAATTCTATGACTTTATGTCAAAAGATAATCATTTGAACATTTCTAATCAAGTGATATGTTATTCCTTTTGTGCAACTGAATAGATTTTAATATCATAGAACTACAAAACTATTTATGCCCTGCAAATAGTCCAAGAAATATTTACCACGTGACAGAATTTCACCAATCTCCCCTCTATTTACCAGGGTCAGGACAATGTGGCATCTTATAGCAATGGATATTAACAGTCAGGAAGTAAGCATTTATTAAGTGCCAGGTATTGTGCTAAGCATTAAGGATATAAAGAAAGCTAACAGACAGTTCCTGCTTTCCAGGGGTGTGAAAACACACACACAACTATGTACAGACAAGATATAGACTGGATAAATTGGAGATAATCAACCGAGGGAAGGTACTAGAATTAAGAAGGATTGGGAAAGACTCCCTGTAGAAGATGGGATTTTAGCTGGGACATAAAGGAAGTCAGAGAAGATAGGAGGCAGAGATGAGAAGGGAGACAGGCTATGAAAATGCCTGAAGCTGGGAGATGGAGTGTCTTGTTTAATGAACATCTAGCAGGCTAGGAATGTAATGAATAAGAAGGCTGGAAAGGTGGTGGGGCACCAGATTATAAAGGGTTTTAGATGTCAGAAAGAAAGCTTTATATTGGATCTTAGAGGTTATGGTGAGAGAGAGAGAGAGAGAGAGAGACAGAGAGAGAGAGAGAGAGAGAGAGAGAGACAGAGAGAGAGAGAGAGAGAGAGAGAGAGAGAGGGGGAGGGAGGGGGAGGGAGAGAGAGAGAGAGAGAGAGACAGAGAGAGAGAGAGACAGAGAGACAGAGAGAGAGAGAGACAGAGAGAGAGAGAGACAGAGAGACAGAGAGAGAGAGAGAGAGAGAGAGAGAGAGAGAGAGAGAGAGAGACAGAGAGAGAGAGACAGAGAGACAGAGAGAGAGAGAGAGAGAGAGAGAGAGAGAGAGAGAGAGAGAGAGAGAGAGAGAGAGAGAGAGAGAGAGGAGGGTGACATGGTCAGGAAAGTTTGGGCAGATCACTTTGATTGCTGAGTGGAGGGTGGATTGAAGTGGGAAGAGACTTGGGTAGGGAGCCCAACCAGCAAGCTATTGCAATAACCCAGGTGTGAAGTGCTGAAGGCCTGCATCATAGTGATGGAAAGGTGAGAGGCAGTGAGGAGCTGAGGATGAATCCTAGGTTTTGAGTCTGGATAGTAATAGAGAAGTTTTGTAGGGGAATGGTTTGAGCAGAAATATAATAAATTCAGTTTTGGAATGTTGAGTTTAACATGTCTATAGGACATCCAGTAATTTGAAGAAAGAAAAGGCTGACACTACATTATTTTGAGTATCCTTCAAAATTCTGATTTGTCTCCAATGGAATCTCATTCCAGCCTGAAAGTTATGGGCCTATATTAATTTACAAGATTAATCAAATTATCATTAATGCTACTCTGTCAGTCAGTACATAGCTGAAGTCTAAGGTTGACTATCCTTGTGACCACATTGTTATTGTCAACGTTATCTGGCAAAAATAATTCAATAAAACTGCTTGTTTTACAGAATTGACAAATTATTTAAAGATTGAACTGGCCATTGTAAATATCCACATGGCTATGATTGAAGATATACAGCAAAGGAATTATAGTAAGTTTTATTTCTTTTCCTGATTTTCTTAGGTCTTTTCCCCCCCTTCTTCTTTCTTGGCATTACAATACAAGACTTTAGAATACATATTGTTGTTACTTTCTCCTTTATTCCTTCTTTACCACAGTTCTTTTGTGTGACCTCGTTTCTAGGGCTGCATGGGAATTTGTGTTTGTGCCTGAAATGTTAGCTGCTTGAAGTGTTGCTGTGTATGAATTTACAAAGCACCTAAAACACATGAATTCACATAGAGCTGGCAGGGTCCTAGATATTGTTCCTACTCATGTAAAAAATGGAATGCTAATGAAACACCTGTGTTTTCTTATCCTAATGATATGATTTAGAGATTTCTAGTTCATGATAATGGTAGGGGGAAGGAAAGAGAGAAGATGACAATGGAAGAGGTGATAAATACAGGTGGAATTAATGCAAATGTGAAGCAGTGAGAGTGATCCAGCTTGGTATAACAGAAAGAGATCTAATTTCTGGGGCTAACTTGCTCTGAAACTGTATGAAAGTCATTTGGCCTCTCAAGGCCTAATTTTCTCATCTATAATATGAGGGGACTAGGCTAGGTTATTCAAATCAATTCCATAGACATTTATTAGTCACTCAATTCCTCAATCTCTTTTACTCCAGTGACCGCCTCCCCTACCCTATTTGTACTTTCAGGATGACATATTATTTCGCCATCTATCAAAATCACATCACTGCCAAGATCAGGAATTTTGAAGTTCCATGATCTGCTCACAACACTATCCTTCAACTTTTCCTATTATTTCTTTCAAACTGAATCTTTCACACTTATGATGGACTCTGGCATTGGTTCACCATTTTTCTCCTGATCCATCTCCCCAATTCTGGCTTCATTTTCCTTTGTACCAAACCCTGACATGTTTTAATATTCGACTATTTAACACCCTAGAATTTCTTATGCCCCTGATTTTCTGGTGTTCTAAATTGCTGGGTATTCTCTACGGTCTGGTATCTGTGCTTCTGTTTCTATGCCAATGAAGGCACAAAGTTCAGGCGATTTCATCCACTACAAATTTGTGGGCCATAACATCAGCTGTGCCTTCACTGATGCTCAACAATACTACTATACCCATATAAACACCAAATGTTCCCAAACTTTTCCTTCTCCTCTCATGCCCAACAGCACCCACTCCACATTTGTACCAGATGGCTCAGCCTCCTACATAACCAACAATATCGAGGCCACACAATATGAGTTTCCCTAGTTCCCCATCTCAGTTCTTCAAAATGTCTCTACATCATTACCCACTCTTTCATCCTTCACTTAAGTCATAGAATTATTATTTCACAGAATCACTGAATCACAGAAATTCAGAGTAACCTTAACTGGCCAAATAGACCAACCCATAACTGTATAAGATACTTGGCAAATGCTCAACCAGACTTTGTTTGAAGTCCTCCAGTGAGCAGGAATCCATCATTTTCCACAGCTTCTATTCTACTTTTGGATGGTTTTAATTTTCAGGAAAAATTCCTGGGCATTGAGCTTAAACATGCCTATGTGTCTTCTACCCATTGCTCTAAGTTCTATCCTCTAGGGCTAAGAAGATAAAACCCCATCCTTTTTCTACTGGGAAGCTAAACACTCACTAAGATCATGTAGCTTCATCTCCATCTGACCATTTTCTGTCTTCTCTGCAACCTACTACTATCCCCATTTCCATTCTCTAAACTAGATCTCCAGGTACCATACCTGGAAGGAGCTAAGTTCTGTTTTCCCTGAATCCCAGGAGCCACCTCTTCATCTGCAATTTTTGGCTCTGCCTAATACAATTAGGACTCTACCCCCCCCCCAACACACACACACTTTCAACCTCTTACTTTGGGAACTATAATTGAATCAACACTATCATTGCCTCTGGAAAAGACACCTTATTTTTCCCCTTCACTGTCTTTGTGACTTTCCAGACCACAATTCCCTTCCTTGGCCATCACTCTTCCATATGTATTGTTTCTCCAATAGAATGGAAGTTCATTTAGGGCAAGAACTATCTACAATGCTTAGTATATTAGAGTTTAATAATTTTCATTCATTAATTCCAAATGACAGCCTTTCAAATACTTAAAAACAGGCAAGATGCCCCTTCCCCTGAGTGTTCTCTAGGCTAAACGTCCCTGGTTCTTTTCACTAATGGTTTGAATTTTAGGTCTTTCACCAATCTGGATGCCTTCCTTTAGACACTCTCCATTTTGCTGATATCCTTCCTAAAACATAGCACCCACAACTTAATATGATACTTTACATATGATATAACCATTGTAAGAACAGTGAATCTAGCATCTCCCTATTCCTGGACACTTGCTTCTCTTAATCTTGGCTAAGACTGACTCCTATTAACCTTACAGTGTATTAAAGCTTCCAGATCTTCTTTAACTATATTTCTAAGTTCTGGACTTGTGAAGATGAATTTTTTTAATTCTAGAGTTGATATTTATTCTATTAAATTTCACTTTATTAGATTTTATCTAATGTCTAGTCTGTCTTTTTTAGATGCTGTTATCCAACATATTGTCTACTTATTCATTAATCCACCCATCTATCCAACCGTCCATTTATTTATTTACGTTTCCCTGAATTCCTCATATTTATTATTTCTACAGCCTGCTAATACTACTTTATATTCCTATAATCAATTGGTCCTTCTTATATGTTTGTGAAGCTTGTGAAACATTTTCAGCCTCAGACTATTGCAGACCTTGTGCCTTGCTCCACCATGGCTCTAGGGGTGGGTGTGGAAAGCACAGCAAACATAAATTATTTTTGATAGTGAGGATGATATTAGTTGCTATACTACAGTCATACTGTGTTGTCTCAGCAGCAATTGATCACTCAACAGGAGTTGATTAAGCTCTCTGCTAAGTGCTGAAGATACAAAGATAAAAGTAAAACAATAGCTGACCTTGAGGAGGTTATATTTTGCCAGGGAAAACAACAGATATAAGTAGAAATATATGAAGAATATTCACAAAATAAACAAATGACGATCTTTGGAGGGAGGCTACTAACATCTGGGGCAATCAGGAAAGGTGACATGCAGAAGGTAGCATATGAGCTGAGTCTTGAGGGAAAACAAGGTGTCCAATAGATGGGAATGAGGGGGATATGAATTCCAAATGTGGTAGACACAGTACAAAGGCATGGAGTTGGGATATGGAACTCTGGATATGAGAAAAAGTAATCTGGCTAATATTCTTAGAGTACATGGAAGAGTGTGATGTGCAAGATAATTGGAAAAGTGGTGGTGGTGGGGTGTTATGCTGCAAAAAGCTTCAAATGCCAGATAGAGGAGATTACAGTTAATCCTAAAGGTAAGAGGGAGCCCCTGGAAGATCTTGGTGAGAGACCTGATCAGACCTGTACATCTGGAAAAATCACTTTGGCATTATGCTGAGGATGGACTGGAGTGGGGAGATGTGACATAGGGAAAGTAAATAGGAGCTTATTGAAATAGTCCAGAGAAGCAGTGATGAGGATATGATCTAAAGAGGCAGCTATGTGAGTGGAAAGAAGGGAATATATTATTGTGAAGAGACAAACAACAATTTTTGGCAACTGACTGGATATGTGAGGTGAGTATGAAGAGTTGAAAATAATAATAAAGTTGAAAGCCTATATAAATGGTAATATGGTAGCACTCTCTGAAGATGTATAAATCTGGAGGAAAAAGATAAGTTCTGTTTTGTATATGCTAATTTTGAGACACCTACTAAATATCCTTTCAAAAAGTCCTGAACTCCGAAAGGCTTATACTCTGTGGAAGTATAAGCCCTACCACATCATATCAAGTCGAAATAATTTCCAGTATCAGTCTGGTGACAGAATATACATGTGTCATCTTGGGATCAGACCAGCAAAATTCAGAGAGATTTATCAAAAGAAATAGAAGAGGTAAACAGTTGGGGAAGGTGATGGTGGTGAGACTGGAGAGTTGCATTATTCATTAAGAACGTATAGTCATGTGAAAATATTAAAAAAAACTATAAAATAGGAGAACCATGGAAGTGAGTTATTTAAGAGAAAAGCAGCAGATGTAGAAGTAGAAGAAATCTTGTAATGACAATATACTTCATGATCTCCAGAAGAAAAAGAAGAAATAAAGTAGGAGTTTGGGGAAAGAACATAAGGCTGGCAGAGAGAAATGATATAGTAGTCAATAGGGAACTTCAATTATCTGGGCATCTGCTGGAGATCTTTCTCTGACAAAGGTAGAGCAGATAATAATTTCTGACTTGCCTTGATAATTTCATCTTTCAGAAAGTGAAGAAATCAACAAATGGAAATTGTTTTCTGGAGATGAATCAACAATGAAGAAGAGATAGACATCTGGCACAAATTTAAATGATGAGAATTTCAGGGGAAACTGACCTCTCCATCTTAGAATTTGGTAGAGAAGGAGAGGAAATAATTTCAAATAATTTCACCTAAATCCTAGGAAAAAGGGGAGGTATCTAAAGGGTCTGATGTGGAAGCACAGGAAACACCCACCAGCCTATTTTTTAAAAAGGAATGTATGTGTATATACATATATACATATATGTGTAATACACACATATAATCACTAAAAGAAAAGATACATAATAAAGAATGAATATGAAAATATGTCATGGTCATTTGTCTTTAAGACTAATGTCTAGAGTGCTAAAGTTCAGAAGTGGTTGGGGTTGGTAAGGACAACAAGGATAATAAAAAAGCTTTTTTTATTTTCTTTTTCTTTTTTAGTCTATAGTGGGAGGAGGGTATTAGAAAAGGGCTAGGACAGGTGTTTGGAGTGCAGAGGATAATGAAAAGCAGTGATGTAAGAAGGCAGAGCTCTCTTATTTGTATTTTGCTGATATTGTCTTTACCAAGGAGAATGATCTTTGCATTGGAAAGTAGAGAATAGACGTGGCTAAAAGTTGATATCCATGAAAAGAGGAAGATAATAAGAAAATATCTAGGGGCCCTTGATGAATTCAAGACACCAAATTCAGAAGAACCACATTCCGAGGTAATGAAAGAACTGGAGAATATGAAGCTAAGCCACTTTCAGTTACTATTGAAAGCTCAGGATGAATGAGAAGGGTACCAGACTTGGAAAAAGGCACATGTCCTGATTTCCAAAACAAGGGTTAGCAGTCCATAGGCTATAGTCTCCAAATCTAGAGTGAACTTGATTTTAATTCTTGGAAAAATTCTAGATTATTATTAAAAGTAGGGCTAGTAAACACTCAGAACAGGAAGCAATCCTCACAAAGAAAAGAAGTTGACTTCATACCAGATTAACTTTACTTCTTTTTTTGATAGGAAGACTAGAGATAATGTAAACTCTTTGAAGGAAGGGACTTTTTGATTTCTGTCTTTGTATCCCTAGCACCTAGCACAGTGCCTGTACCACACGTAGTAATTTAACAAATGACTGGGATGTATATGTATCTATATATATGTACATGTACACACATGTGTATATGTATAATAGTTATATAAAATATAAATGTTAGCTATATATCTATGTATAGTTATATATAACACATACATACTAATACTTACATGTACATATATTCATACATGTTTATGTATATGTGTATATGTCTGTATACATTTGTATATTGCCACTGGGAATTTGTTTTCCTTGACTCTAAATACTTGTTATAAGGAATTTGTTTTTCTTTCTCTCTCTCTCTTTTTTTAAAATGTAGGGGAAAGAGAAAATCTTTTTTTCTGTTAAGTAAAAACACTTTAAAATAGAAGCCAGGATGCTACAGACATGGAGTGTAACATACACTTTCATTTAAAGTCATTTTGCTGTTAGGCTTGCATAACTATTTGACTGTTATAAGAGAGCTTTCAAGAAATGGAAGTGATCTGGAAATGTCTGCCATATAAAAACAGAAGATGTCAATGAAACTAAAAAGGTAAAATTGTTTATAAACCAGATAAGAAATTTGGAAGAAATTTATTAAAAATACAAGAAAAACAAACAAAAAAGTTGTAACATGTGATTTTTAAAATAGACTCAGTCCTGGTTCTGACACTATAGTAGCTGCACGACCTCAGGAATCAATTAAACGCTTCCTGGGCTTTAGGTTCCTCTTTTGTCAAATGAGGTTATTATGCTAAATAACTTAAGAGGCAGCTTCCAGTTCTGAAGGTCTTTCATCTGGAAATTGCTTCCTTGATGGTAACTGCTCCCCTCCTATTCTATTTCATGAAAGATTCCGCCACTTTCTCAAAATCCTAAATCCTTCTTCAAAGTGTAAATCTTTTATTTTTGATTCTTCTGTTTATGTCCCTTATGTGCTATAGCCTGACAAATATCTCTTTGTGTGTATACATACATATATACATATATATGTATGTATATGTATATATTTGTATATGTATGTGTGTGTGTATATATATATGTGTGTGTGTGTATACACACACACATATATATATACATACACACACACACACACACACACACACATATATATATATATTTCTAAGTCACTACTCATGCATAGTACATTTACCCAGCATGTACTTTTGCAACAACACTTGAGTTATTTTGAAGAAATAACCAACTCACTGACAATGTTACTTCTGAAGCTTATCCCTAGGATGATGCCTGGAACTTACACACACACACACACACACACACACACATACATACATATATATAAACTGCCAGACATGAGGAGATAGACATACCACAATTGGTTCTCCCCTCCCCCCCGCCTTTCTTTCCAGCACACGAGCTCAAATGGTCACATAAAGGAAAACTTCATGGAAAAAAGAAAATGAGTATTTATTAAGCACCTATGCTACACTAGGCACCATCTAAGCACTTTACAAATATCATCTCATTTGATCCTCACAACAACACAGTGTGGTGGCAGTGGTGAGGTAGGTACCATTATTATCTCCATTTTACAGTTGAGGAAATGGAGGTAGACAAAGGTTAAGTAATTTGCTGAGTGCTACCCAGCTTGTGTTTGTCTGAAGATAGATTTGAACACAGGTCTCCTTGACTCCAGGCCTGCCACTCTATTCACTGAACCACCTAGCTGCCCATGATGGGGGTCTCACCATGTAGCTGTACACCCTTCTCAAACCCTGGGGTCTTACTTGGTTTGGAGTTGCTCTCCGTCCCTATTTCTAAGATTCTGAGATTTACAAACTCATGAAAACCCAGTGCGAAAGGGCAAAGTAAAACCATCCCCCCTATTTTGTAGGTAAGGAAACTGAGGCACAGAAAACTTAATTAAGGTCCAGTCACAAAGCTAGTAAGTGTCAGAAGCTGGATCCAAACTCAGGTTTTTTGACCCCAAGAGCAAGGATTTTTTTCTCCATCATAACAAGTTTCCTCCCTGCTGCTGAAAGCCAAATTTGTCAAGAGTTCAGGCCAATTTTATCAATTCACCAGCAATAATAATCCAACTTCTTCCCACCCAAATATTCTAGCCAAGCTCCACCCTTGCATTCTAGTAATGGTAGCACAAGCACTAGCTACACAGTTGTTCATCTGCTCCCAAGGCTCCGCAGGAATACCTATGTGCTAACACACTTTTTAGTGTGTTTGCAGCTTTGTTTAAAAACAAAAAAGAAAAAGAAAAAAAAAGAATAGCCAATAGGAGTAGCAGCAGCAGGAGGAAAAAAAAAAGAGGATTTTACACTTTGGACTTTGTATCAGGCACTTAAATTGCTGGAGAGACGTGCCATTCTGAACCAAAGGTGTGAAAACTGGGTTAAAAACATTACGAAATTAAGTCTAATAAATGGAATTTCAGCAGCAAAGTGGAGGCATAGATTCAGCCTCTACCCATCCAAATACGCTGAGACACATTTTTCTAAAATGCCCAAGACAACAGCAGCAGCAGCAGCAACGGCAGGAACTGTTCTGTAGCGTCTCTTTTCCTTATATGTTGTGTTGTTGACAGGAGGAGTTTCTGTGTCAAACTGAGAAGGCACAGGGGAGAAGGGAGATGCTGTGCCTAAATTCCTGGGTCATTCAGGTCCGTGCTTGAAAAAAACATTTTCACCAGCTCCTCTTCATAATTGGAAATATTCCTCTTCATAATGTCCATGCAGGGTTAGTTTTTAGCGGTCTGAAAGAGTTAATTTCCCCTTATAAAATTTCCCTTTATATACAGTGTCCACTGTAGGACCAGGAAGAGATGTAGGTTCTAAGGGAAACCACAACACCGAACTTCTTTCTTCATAGTCACACCCCGCCTCCCCAGTCACTCTCTGCTAGTACACAGGGCGCTTAGACAGCCAGATGCACTGCCCTGCATTGGCTTGAGACAACCTGGTTTTGTCTGCACACGTAAAGACAGAACCCGTCTGGTCATAACTTCCATTAAACCCATCGGTTGTAGCTCTTCCTCCATCATCTAAGCCTTTTGTGCTGGGGCAGCTGCCGAGGGGTGTAAATGATAATTGTAATCAGGACTGTTCTAGAGGCACATGTATAGAGACAACCTCAGTAAAAACCTCCAAAGTAGTTGTTCTTCAGTTGTTTTCAGTCGTGTCTGACTCTTAATGGCCCCATTTGGGGTTTTCTTGACAGAGATACTCCAGCAGTTTGACATTTCTTTCTCCAGATCATTTTGTACATGAGGAACAGAAGCAAACAGGGATAAGTGAATCTTCCAGGGTCACACAGCTAGTAAGTATCTAAGGCCAGATTTTGACTCAGGAAGATAAGACTTCCTGAATCCAGGCCCCGCACTCTATCTACTGTACCATTTAGCAGCCCAACCCTAGCAGCAAGAAATTAATCAGGTTAGACATCTGGTCTTTTGTGCACAAGGAAGGCTATTGCTGAGGTGCCATTCAACCAGTAGAATGAGATGGAACTAGCCCATCTTTCATAAAAGAACCTGGCAGATGAGCATTTCCCATTGTTTGAGGGAGGCTGATTAAATCTGAAATCTAGTGATCTGGGACACACACACACACACACACACACACACACACACACACACACACACATACACACACACATGGGCCACTACATGGCGCCATAGTGCACAGAGAGCCTGTCCTGGAGTCAGGAAGACTCATCTTCCTGAGTTCAAAACTGGCCTCAGACACTTATAGCTATATGCCTCTAAGCAAGTCACTTAACCCTGTTTGCCTCAGTTCCCTCATCTGTAAAATGAGCTGGAGAAGGAAATGGCAAACCACTCCAATATCTTTGCCAAGAAAACCCTAAATGGGATCATGAAGAGCTAGACACAACTGAACAATAAAACAGTGTGTATGTGTATATGTGTGTGAATATCTGTATATCTATGCACACATATAACATCTATGTGTATAGATGTATAAAACAAACATGTATATGTGTACATATATACATGCTTATAGTATCTATTATATAGGTATAGTATATATACTCTATGTACTACATGCATAGTATATATGTATACCACACATATACATGTATAGTATATATGTAATATACTTAGGACTGGCTCTAACTTACTTCATAAGTCCTCTGATTACACTCACTGCTATGACTAATTGATAGGCTTTATTTTAAAGCCCCTTTGAATAATGATTGGCTTGTGGGGTGGCTACACCCTCAGCCATGTGTACCGATAAGTCCTTGGTCCCAACCTACTGACAAGCTTCTACCCTTCCTATGCCATAGTGGAGCTTGGACCATAAAAGGTAGCTCAGCTCTTCAGTTGGGACCAGGAAGGTATCCAGGTGGCATAATGGATAGAGTGCTATACCTGGAGTTTGGAAGGACTGAGTTCAAATCCTGCCTCACACAATTACTGAGCTATGGCACCTTGGGCAAGTCACCTAACTTTCCTCAGCCTGTTCTCTATTCTCTAAAATGAAGATGATAATAGCATCGATGTTGGAGTGTAGGTACTACTGTTTTGAGGACTGAATATGATTTCATAAATATACATATATACATACACACATATGTGTGTATGTGTATATACGTACATATATATATATATATATATATATATATATGTGTGTGTGTGTGTGTGTATATCACTTTGCAAGTCTTAAAGCACTATATAAAGTCTAGCTATTTTTCCCCAACACTCATCTGGTACTGTACCAGATAGTTTGCTGATCTCTTCTGGTGACTGGAGTTTCCACATCCTGAAATTTCTTATGCCAATGATGTCATAGGTCTAGATCACCTCCAAGACAATAACAATAGTTATAACTAAATGATGATAAACATTTAGAGGTTCAACTTTAAATGAAATTTAAACAACAACAACAACAACAACTAGATCATCCCACCATTGACTGCTGGTCAGATAATTCATTTTATATAGTATGGTAGTAATATCCAAAGCAGTATGAGACCCAGAGGTCTGAAAGAAAACAATCCTGACCTTAGGGCAGGTGATTTTCCTCAAGCTATTTCACTCTCCAGGCTAATATAAGCACCCAGGAAAATTTGTTTCTTCGCGTTTTCAGTGAGGTACTGAGTATATACCCAACTTCTTCAGGGCTCAGCCTTTTTCAGCACATTGATTGAATACTTAGAAAAAGCATTAATATGTACATACACCACCTGTCTCTGGATTCTCCAATTTTTTTTCATCATGCCAATTTTTTTTGTTATTGTTTCAAAGGATGAGTGTACCTTAATGCCTACAACAACAAAGATTATTTGTGGCCAATGGGGATTTCCATGGATGGAGAATGGAAACATAATTCTAGTAGCCCTAACAGAGGTTTTGCCTAATGGGAATACAGTAGAAAGATCTTTCTGCATAATATTTTTCAAGCAATAATATCTCTAGAGATAAGGTTATTTTCTGGAATGTGACAAGAGTTAGGAGAAAATAGGAGTACTTTGGAAAGGTGGAAACTGTAGATAATATCTAGGCAATTCTGGTATAGAGTTGGTTTTAAAGATTTTAAAAAATCATGGCTTTGTTATAGCATAATACTGAAATTTTCAAATAAAATAGCAAAAACCATGCATATATTACAAATCAAAGACTAGTCAGAAAGGGAACACTTAAAATCTTTTTGCTGCTGAAAAATTAGTATCTAAAGCTATGACCCTTTAAATGCCATCTCTGCATGTGATGGCATATGGCAAATGCCGTAAAATTATTTCTCTCCAGAAACAAAGATTATGCTATAAAACAGAAGGTCGACTAGGTGGCAAAGTGGATGGAGTATTGGGTCTGGAGTGAGGAAGATGTGAGTTCAAATTTGACCTCAAACATTTACTAGCTGTATGAGCTTGGGCAAGTCACTAAACCTCTGCCTGCCTCTGTTACTTCAATTATAAAGTGGGGCTGACAATAATAACCCTTACCTCCCAGAGTTTGTGAGGATCAAGTGAGATAATATTTGCAAAGTGCTTAGCACAATGCCCAGCATATAGAAGGAATTTAATAAATGTTTACTTCCTTTCTAAACAAAGAGGCCCATATCTCAGTTCTTTATGCCAGCCACAAAGTCAATCAGTTGTCCAGGGGCTCCACCCAGTATTCCTGTGACTTCCCAGACTAACCTCTCCACCCCCCTCATCCTCTGGGGCTAACTGCCCTTCCACAAGATTGTCCTTCAAATACCCAAAGGCAGATAGCAGCCCCTTCCCTCTCTTCCCTCCCCACCCTCTGAATTTTCCCTTCTCTAGGCTAAAAAGTTTCTTGAATTAATACCCATGGACTTTCATCATTCTGGTTGCCCTCTTCTGGATGTTAGCCACCTTATCAATGCTATTAGCAATGCTAAGGGAAAGTATGTGCTTTGGTCTGAACGGATGTGAGGCCATGAGGAGGATATATAAAAATGCCCTTGTCAGTTAAGGGCTACAAAAATTGTGAAAAAAAAAATTCTTTAACTGATCCAGTATCCCTATCCTGAATCTTCCCTTACCTTCTTGACAATCTTTTATTTCAGCTTCCAGTGCTCCTTTGTTCCTCCTTTCCGTAAAAAATTAACATAAAAAAACCTTCAAGGGCAAGGATTTTATTCCAGTCTTTTATACCCAACTACTTACTAGTATATTATTACTTCTTTAGAGGTTTTTGCATTGTGAACCTAATCTAAACTTGTAGCATGAAAAGCTTTGTCTGCTATTACAGAAAGTTTAAGTATTAGTGGACAAGGAGATAGTTGGGTGAGGGAGCTGTGGTTGAAGGGCCTTCTCTATGCCTGAAATTATACCATGTAGGCAGTCACCTACCTAATGTATCAATAATCAATCTCTAGGGAGGGCTTTTACTATTATACATCTTCCCCAAATATTTCTTGCAAGTAACCTCAGAGATGGGTCCTAAAACTGGGCTCCATGTTCTCCAAATACAAATTTCCATTTGTACCACACAGCTCAGGTCATGTCTGCTTGCTGCTCAAAGTTACTGTCAGAATCAAATGCCCTGAGAACTCAAGAGGAAGACGTAAGACTGGAAACAGGCTGGGTTCTACCAAGGATTTCCAGCACAGTCCCAACCAGAGGCTAAGTTTAGAGTGTCACCAAAGCAGCTCCAACCTTTATAGTATTTCAATGATGGAAATTATCTTTCTGTGAATTCTGATCCTCAGGGTGGCTATTTACATTTTTTTTTTTGCCAGAGATTTTGAGCATTTCAAAATGCAAAGGATGAGACAAGATATTGTTATCTGAAAGAAAAAAGCTTCTTTACTTCACACCTGATTTTTTTTCCCCTAAGCTGGTCAATCACTAAGCACATCTGAGTGATGCCAGAGTCAAAATTATGACTGGCTGATTTTACCCTTCACTGCACATGTCAAAAAATTAAATTAAAGAAAATGCTTATGAATACAATGCATTGACTTCTGCCTGGCATTCTTAAAGTTAGAATGTCCCTTCTGTCCAGTCAGTAACAGAACAGTAAGCTATCTGATAGTTTAATACACACAGAAGGTGATGGGGTAGAAAGAAAATTCTGCCTTGCAGTCAATGTTTGGTGCATTTCATTAATGGTCCAGTTGCCCAGGGAAATATTTTTTTTTCTAATGTAACAAAAGAGATCGTTAATATTTGGAGGGGCAGAATAAAACTGCTTCCATGGGCAAGTCAAATGCTCTTTCTGCTTCCTCAGGAGAAAGCTTAAAACATGTGACTCCTTAATCATTTATGATTGCATAGATTATTGAATGATATGCTTCATATTGCTGTGACCTTTCATTGAAACATGATATGATAGAAAAACATGCCCGTAATCTCCAAACCACAAAATCTCAGAGTTCAAAGCAGTCTCAGCAGACATATATAGTCCAATTTATATCTGAACAAGAATAGTCTTTATAACATTCCCAACAATACTCACCCAGTCTTTGCTTGAAGCCCCCTAAAAGGGACAGCCCAGTATTTCTTGAAGAAGTCAATTCCAGTTTTGGATAGCTCTAATTCAGGGAGTCTTAACTTTTTTGTGTCATTCCCCCCTTGACAGTCTGGTGAAGTCTATCGATCCTTTTTCAGAATTTTTTTTTTGTCTATGAATAATAGTTTTATTTTTCCCAATTGAATATAAAAATACTTTTTAACATTCATTTTTAAAAAATTTGAGTTCCCAATCCTCTCCCTCCCTTCCTCTCCTCTTCCCTTCCTGAGACAGTAAGCAGTTTGATAGAGGTTATACATGCGCATTCATGTAAAACATTTCCATATTAATCATGTTGTGGAAAAAAAAACTAAAAAAATTGAAAAATAGTATGCTTCAATCTGCATTCAGACTGTATCAAAATCTATTTATTTCTGGAGGTATATAGCATTTCAAATCCTGTCTTTGCTGCTTTCTGCCTGTGTGGCCCAAGACAATTAAATTTAGCAAGCATTTATTATGAGCAAGGTACGCAGTTAGTTAGGGTTTACAAGGCAAAGCAAAACAAAACAAGAACAACAAAAAACACAAAACCAAAATCTTTCTTTCCCTTTTAAGAGATTTACAATGTACTGGCAAATGACTAAAACTTTCTGGGCCTGTTTCCTCATTTGTAAAAACGATGGGATTGAATTAGACAACCTCTAAAGTCCTTTCCAGCTCAAAATCTGCGGTCCTATGGAAAAATCTCCTAATCAACAGCAGCGGACACTGCTGTGTGCACTACGGAAGGAAGCCATGTTTGGAGCAAGCCAAAGCAGGGATAGGGTCCCGTGGGGGATGGGGGTGGGAGCATGTTATAAGCAGTGTAACTGGGATGACTTCTCCATCTGTCATACGCTATGTCAGAGTGATTTGCAGAATACGGACAGCTGCAATCACTAGCTGTTAATCAGCCCCTTCTAATCCCAAAGCAGGTATGTGACATGTATATGGGAGCCCCTTGTTGTAAGTAAATTCAATCAATCAAAAAGCATTTACTATGTGTTTAACTGTTCAAATTTATCTGGCAGGGAACGAATTCGTTTTACAGCACAGGAAGCCTCAAACTTGAGGGATTTTCCGGAGATCATGTTAAGTGGAGATAAGGCATGAATGTAGAACATGGATCCCTCTGGTCAGTAGCATAAGAGGCATTGCTACAGAGCTGGCCTTAGAGTCAGGATCACCTAGTTCAAGTCCTGCCTCTGACATATCTCTTGAGACTCTGGACAAGTCATTTAATCTCTCAGAGTACCAGGTACCTCTCTGAAACTCTTAAGTTGTAGAACAGGTGCTAATCTCCATTGGCAGATGGAATTTCACATGGTGAACTTTCTACCAATAAAATCACGGATTCTGACCATGAGTGAAGTGAGGACTGGTTCCTAGCAGCTCATCGCTAATAATACATTGTAAACATCTAGGCAAAATGGAAAAAGGGAGGAAAGTTTGGGAGCTTTGAGAATGCAGGGAACAAATCTCTAAACACAATAAATATTTTGCTAATCTAAAGGAGCTTAAGAATATGGAAGAGAAAAGGCAGAAAGTTGCCTGAGCTCTTCCCAGTTTCCCTCAGAATAACTTTAAATCATTCTTCAAAATGAATTCTGGAGTGACAGAATCTACCAAAGGATGGGGTGAAAGAATTTTCCAGCCCAAGATAACTTGGAAGGCCTGCAGGAAATGTCTGTCTCATTTAGGTAAAAGGGGAATGCAGCCCAGCACAGGCAGTATTTTGGCAAGCCAGCAGGAGGCCCCTAGCCCCAGCAGAGATTGGCAACCAAAGCCCCTAAGTCCCTGGCTCAACAGGTCAACAGCACAGTGGGCCAACAGTGAGGCCTTCAGTGCCATGCATCCGGCTTATGGTTAGGCCTGCCAGCCCCTAGACACCCTAGCCTAGAAAACCAGTGACCTGGCCCTCAGTCTCTGGTGCAAGAAGCTTGGCATAGTGCCCTTGGCACCCCAGAAGCAGAACTCAACTTTAAAAGTCATGAAATAGGGTGGAAAATGAGCAAAAAATAAACAGAAAAACCTAGTGTGGCAACAGGGAAAATCAAAACAAACTCATAAGAGGACAGCAATGTCAAAATACCTATGTGCAGAGCTTCAAAGAGAACCATGCATTGGTGTCAGGCCCAAAAAGTTCTTCTGAAAGAGCTCAAAAAGGATTTTAAAAATCAAATAGGAGAGACAGAAGAAAAACTGGGGAAAGAAATGAGAGTTATGTAAGAGAATTATAAAAAAAGAGTCAGCAACTTGGAAAAGAAAGCACAAAAAATGGAAAAAGAAAACACTCCTTAAAAATCAGCCAGATGGAAAAGGAGGTACAAAAATCCTCTAAAGAAAACAACTTCTAAAGGAGCTTAAGAAGGAGGTTTTGCAGGTGGTGGGGAGGTGGAACCTTGAAACAGTTGATATTCAAGTTGATGCTCTTAGAGTCAGGAAAGTGCTACTCAGGAGAAGTATACTAGTAAGTTGTGATTCCCATCACACACTGGTGCAGCCTAATGGTGGCCACACACACTATAGGTAAATTTTCGTCCTTGTGGGGAAAACTCTGAGTTTTAAAATGGACTTAATTAGGGAAACATGATAGGCTCCATTTTATTTTTTAAAAAGTGATTTATAGGAAGCTTTGTTGGAATCATCTGTTAAGTGAAGAAAGGGATTCCTGTAGGCTAAAATGAGTGTTCCAAGTGGTATTCATTTGTTCAGCTGGCTGGAGGAGCAAGCAAACTCAGGAGAAGCAGAGCATTTCTTCTTAACCTTCTCAGAGGACCCATTTTTTATGTACAATAAGGAAAATAATATTTGTACTAGCTACTTAGAATCAGATGGCTGGAAGGGACCTCCCAGTTTTACAGGTGAAGATACTGAGAAATTAAGGGATCCCACAGCTAGTATCGGAGTGGGGATTAAAACCTCAAACTTGTGTTTCTTTACTGGGTTCAGAACTTTTTTCTACTATACCATACTTATTATGAGGAAAGTGATTTTTAAACCATAACATGCTCTATTACTGTGAATAGAGGACAAGGCCTGGATGGTAAATTATAGAAATGAGGTGGTATGCCTGTTGGAGAAAGCACTGAATGTGAGGTCAGTTATTAACCAGCTAAAAGATCTTGGGCAAGTTGCTTCATCTTCCTGGGCCTTGGCTTTGTCACCCAGTAATCAATTAATCAATCAATAAACATTTAATGAATATTTATTATATGCCAGGCACTGTGCTAAGAACTGGGGATACAAAAAGAGGCAAAAAACAATCCCTGCACTCAAAGAGCTTACAAGTTCCAAAGTTATACTAAAGCAATAAGAAAGATTCCATTTGTACCAAAATATTTATAATAGCATTCTTCATGGTAGAAACAAATGAAAAGAAAGTAGATTGCCCATCATTGTCAAATGGCTAAACAAACTATATTCATGAATGTCATGGAATATTATTGTGCTGTAGGAAATAATTTGTTGCTGTTTAGTCATTTCAGTTGTGTCCAACTCTTCATGACCTCACTTGGGGGTTTTCTTGGCAATGATCCTAGAGGGGTTTTCCTTCTCTAGCTCATTTTACAGATGAGGAAACTGAGGCAAACAGGGTTAAGTGACTTGCCCAGGGTCACACAGCTGGTAAATGTCTGAGGCCACATTTGAACTCAGGAAGATGAGTCTTCTTGATTCCAGGTCTGGTATTATACTCTAAGGCTCAACCTAGATGCCCAAGTAGGGAATAATGGCAATGATGAATATAGGGAAACATGGAAAGATTTAAACAAATGGAAAAAAGGTAAAGAAGAAAGACCAGGGAAACAAACACAATAATATACATGGAAAGAACAACCATAAAACAAGGGAAATTACTGTTGCAGAATCTCTCTCTCTCTCTCTCTGTCTTTCTAAGCTTGTCCCCAAAAAAGAGATAAGAAGAGACACTTCTCATTACACCTTTTCTGAGGTGGGCGAAGTGTCTGTGGAAGTGGGTCCTTACCTATGTTGTCACATTTTTAAAAACATGTATCAATTAGTTTCACTAATTTTTCTCTTTAAGTTTTTTCTTTAAAAAAATCGTTATGAGAAAAATGCCTTTGGGAGGTGCAGAGAGGAGGAATATAGAGGGAAATTCAGGAAATATAAGACAAAATATACCAATAAAATTAATTTTAAAAAGTAAGGTTGGACTAAGTGATCTTCATCACCTTTTCTAGCTCGAATATTTCATATAATTATGTGTCCCAGAAAAGCCTGAGTGAGTCTGTTTTACACCTTTCTAAGGGCCCATTCTGGTAGCTAAGCACATACATTGGTTTCGTTCATGGTAATCCAACATTGAGTGAATAGCAGCGGAGAAGCAAGGTGAACTATAAATAAAATAACCAAAATATTTTTCTGTTTTTGTTTGTTTTTGTAAAGTATACCCAATGACCAGCTTAGGAAGGACTACCTCTTCCCACATCAAACAATGCCATCCCTGTAGTGTCAAGGACATGCTCATTATTTACACATAGTCACGATGTGACTGACAGAATGATGTCCTGAGCACTGTCTTAAAAAATGAAAGGATTATCTCCTTAATTTTTTTGACTCACGCTGACTCTTCAGACACTGGGGTTGGGTAACTAGAGTCACATCACTGGCTCACACTGTGAATAGGTTTCAAAAAGTAACTTACTTTGGTGGAGAGTGAAGCATTTCATTTTGGGGAAAAGAGTAACTTGCAGGGATTCCCTTGATAACAACATGTTATGAGGAAAATACTCTTCACTCTATCACCTATAACATGACAAGCTGAAAGGGCAAAAGAGCAGCTCTCAATGGGGGAAAAAAACCCAACAAACCTTTGAAGGATAACATACCTTTGATGAGAAAGAATGTGAAGGATGCAACTCTCCAGGGGAAAGGCAACTTAATGTTTGTACCTGTCTCACCTGCACCAGCAGAAAGCTCAGGAGGAATAGCTCACATACAGAGTGCTTTCTCACTCACAAAACACTTTCTTCACAAGCCTGTGTAACAGGCATGCTGATACTCCTTTTACAGATTAGGTAACTGAGAATCCCAAAGGAGATGTCTCACCCAAGGTCATACAGCTAGTAAGTCAGTCAGAGGTGGTACCCAGTCACAGAATCTCAGAGTTGGAAAAGAACTCAGAAGACAATGCTCTTCTCCACAAGTTTCTTCACTTCTGGTCTCTCTCCCTCCAACTCACTCTACATGCCATCATCAGAATAATTTCCCTAATGTATGTCTCTTATCACATTAAAAATATCTTAAAAACCTTTAAGCATTCCCTGTTGACTATCAAAGAAAGCCCAGATTCCTTAGCTTGCATTAAGGCCAACCATAATCTATCTGCCATTACATTTCAGCCTTCTCACACTATTTACTGTCCCATGTTCTCCTCAAGTTGAAACTGAAAACTTGTTCTGCTTAAACACATTCTGTACCTCCCAGCCTTTGTTTATACTTTTCCATACTCCTAGCATGCTGGGTGACCTTGGACAACAACCTTAGTCTCCCTAGGCCTCAGTTTCCTTACCTGTCAAATGGGAAAGTTGGACTACAAGGTCTCTGACATCTTTTCTGCATGTCCTATAATTTCTTCTCCATCCTCCTCCCCCTCTAACTCTACTTCCCTATACTTCAAAGAACAATTCAAATGCCATTTCTTTGATGAATCTTTCCTAATCCTTCTGGCTAGAAGTGACATCATCCTCACATAAACTCTAATAGCACCTCGTTCAAACTTCTCTTGTGCACACACCAATTTCTATTTCAAATTAGTTGTTGCTCTACATACACAGTTTTCTATTAGGTTATAAGTCTCTTGGAGATAAGGTCTCTAGTTTGTTTTTCTTTTTATCTTCTCCCAGGGATTAATATATTTCTTGAATGAGTATATAAATGAATAAATAAAAGAATGAATTCTCAGTGGACTCTTATCCATGGGGTTTTCTTGGCAAAGATACTGGAATACCACTGAACCTCCATTTTATGGATGAGGAACTGAGGCAAATAGAGGTTAAGTGACTTGCCCAGGATAACGGAGCTAGTAAATGTCTGAGGTCATATTTGAACTCAGATCTTCCTGACTCCAAGAGTGGTGCTCTGCTGCACACCTAGCTATCCCAAACCACTTAATGTCTAGCAAGTTTTACAAAATTAACCATCGATTCCTTATTAAGGTCTTTTTGAGGGGAGCATTAGCCCAGTCAGGCTAAGTTTCATTAGTGTTAGTTCTTCTGGAACCCTAAACAATGCCCTGGTTATCCAAAAGAATTCTTAGACTTTCAAAAAGCAAGATGTAGAAGTACTCTCTTAGAAGCGACCTTAGAAACCATATAACCCAACTGCCTTATTTGACATAGGAGGAAACTGAGTCCCTGAAAGATAAACTGACTTGCATAAAGGTCACACAGAGTGTCAGAATCAGGATTTGAACCCAGATCTTCTGACTTTCAATCCAAGACTTTTTCCACTGCTCAATGCTGCCTTTTTTTTTTTTTGCAGAATATAGCTAAACATGGACTCTGCAGTCAATGCAAAACAAAATAAAATGCTCAGCAGGAAGTATTTTCATCATCCGTTGTGGTGGCTTGATTCTGGGAATATGTTCAAAAGAAGAACAAATTATCCCAATAAGCCAATAGCTTTGTCATTGGGCATTGCGTCTTGATCCTGACCTTAACTATCACACAATTTCAGGCAATGTTACTTGTAAAGATAACCTTCAATTTTCCACTTTGCAGAAAGAGAAAATACATCCTACTGGGAACATATCTCTTTTTTTTTCATTTGCTTAAAAGAAATCCTGAAAAACAAATAAATCTTTATTCGATGTTTATCCTTACAACAAGGATTAAGGGGGGGGGGGAAGATAGTGCTGCAAGCAATTTAGAAACAATGAAAAAAGTATTTATTAAGTTATAGACAGATAATAATCTTTGATTTATTTACAGGCTCCTACAGGGATGCATGGGACATTAACACTGCCTAAAAATTGAGCATATCCTGGCCAGTTTAAAAAATGAAAAGGGATACATTTTTTCTCTTTAATAAACAGTAGTTGGGTGGTTTTAGGGAGACAATGAACGACACCTACCCTCGTTAGATTCTTTCACACTTTCTGACTTCTTTGCTTTGCTCTTCTTGGGAGGAGGAGAAAGGCCCTTTGCTTCTAATCCCTCTGAAAGTACAAAGATTTAATACATTCTTATTGACATATTTACCAGAAGAGTGTGACAAGTTCAAGCCCACAGCAGTTTCCTTCTCAGCAACCTGTTATGGCATCATCCATTGGAATGGGCTGCCCTGAACTTTGGCTGAGTAGATCTGCTTTCACTGACGAACACCAGTATGAAATGGCAGGCTTGAGTGTACTCGCCTTTTAGCCAGAATGAATATTCCCACATATGTTAAATCACACATGAAGGGTTATCATTTTTCCCATTTTTTAGTATCTCTCATAATGTCCCTTGTAAAAATCATTTTCCTCTTCAAAGAGGCATGGGTTGGCTCAAGACTTCATGATCATACATCTGTTACAAGTTGTCAATGTATATATGCATCACAGCCAAGGCTTAAAGGGGACCCAGATGATCTGGAATGCTATCCCTCTTTTTAAAAGGTCTTTAGGCCATTTAACTCCTACTGTTCCAGGACACATTGTTCTTCTTATTCTTCTAATTAAAACAATCTACAAATCATCCCACATTTTTACCCTCGTAATTTAAGCATGGAGCCTGTGCCTACATTGAATTCGTAACTATAGTTGTTGCAAAAGTCTCTTCAAATATATTTCAAACAAAGACCCATTATTGCATTAAATAATTTATTAGGAATATAGCAAGAGGTCTTCCATTAAGTATTACTCCAAAATCTCAGTGTGGGCTGGAGGTGATCCTCGCTTCCCAAAGATTATGCCAGTGAAGCATAAACTCTGTCAGATCTTACTAAGCTAAAAAGACTTCAAATATGATTGAGGTGATAGGTTACATGTCTCTTGAATAACTACCACCCTAACTAATTACAGAGAAATGCATCTTTACAGTATCAGCCATATCAAATTACCATCTCAAAGTATAGAAAGTTTGCAAGCTGTTTATGTGGGAGAATAGCCACATTATTTAAGCCACAGATTCTTAATTAACTCAAATAAGTATGTTAAGAAACAATATCTAATTATTATTCTATACAACATAGACAATTTGGAAACTATAATTTCCTGAATAGAAAGTGAAGTTTCAGATAGAATCTCAGTTGATATTGGCAGATACAAAGGAACTGATAGGTTGTCTAGGAGAAACATAGCTCTTTATTTGAGTACATGCAAAACTGGCTGATGAAATGTTTTTACCTCTCAATAGGTTATTGGGAGAGGGCAGTGTCATATGGTAGAAAGGATACTGGATTTGGAGGTTAGACAACTTGAGTTCAAATCATAGCCCTATTATATACTACTTGGACAAATCACTTAACCTCTCTGGGCCTCAGTTTCCTCAACTGTAATATGATGGGGTTAGATTAAATGGTCTCTAAGATATGTTCCAAATCTAAATTTATAACCTTATGAGCAAGATCTGCCTCTATCTTTCAAGTATGTGTCAATCATAGAACTATAGTAATTATAATGATAAACCAAGTATATGCAACTCTCTTTATATTAATCTTCAAACCACATTGGATGGCATAGAAGGCATAAGCTGCCTTCTCTAAATTAAATGACAAGTAGGAACCCAGAACATATTACTCCCACTGAATGTTCCAGATGTTCTTTCTTAGTCAAAGAGAAGCAGTATGCTGGTGTTTAACAAAAACACGGTCTTTTATTTTTTTCAAATAATGCCAGCTAACATTTATTTAGCACTTGGAAGCTTGAAAGCCATTTAATCAATAAATAAGCATTTAGTAAGTGCTTTTATATGGGCCAGGCACTGGAGATGCAAATACAAAGAATGAAACAATCCCTACTTGCAAGGAGCTTGCATTCTAATGGGATAAACAAGCAAACATGTAAGCATATGCAGAATGATATGATGAGAATAAATACAAAATTGTTAACTACAAGGTAATTTGGGAGGGAGGGCATTAGCAGTTGGGATCAGAAATGCTTTCATGTAGAAGTGATTTTTAAGCTGTGTCCTAAATGGAGATGTGGACTCTATGAATGCAGATGAGGATAGAATACATTCCAGTCACTGAGGATGGTCCATGTAAAGGTGGGGAAGGGCGAAATGGCATGCCACGTAGGAAGAACAGAGAAGAGGCCAGTTTTCCTGGGTCACAGAGTGTGAGAAGGGGAATAATGTCCAATGTCCAATTAGTCCGGAAACATATATTAGGGTCGTAAAGTGCTTTAAAAGCAAAAAAAAGTTTGTATTTTACTCTGGGTATATAGGAAACCACTTTATATAAATTATAGGCTTAAAAAAACTCCAAATACAATGATAGGTACTTTTCATATCCCCATTTGCAGATGAGGAAACTAAGGCTCAAAGATTAAGTGACTTAACCAATGTCATACAGCTAGTATGTAGATTCTGACCCAGGCTTCTCCTGACTCCAATCCATCCCTATTTCTACTATACTGTACTACTCCTCTTTCTATCAGGCAAACATACATATTCATGAAATGGAAAAGGATCATCATTAAATGATGAGGGCAGAAGACTATTAACATAATCTATTAATAACTACCTCTTTTACAATGGCTGTCTATAAGGACACTGCAATGATTGACTCGACAAATTATTTTTTAAATCCTAGAATTTCAGGGTACGCTGTTTTTTAGCATGAGGAGATTTACTCCAAAGAAAGGAAGACATTTTTTCATACTTCATGGTGTCATCAAAGTTAAGGAAACAAAAAAAAAATGTTGGGAGCATTTGCTCTTTCCCTATAGCAGTGAGGGTTCACCTATTACATCATAGCTTTCATGACTTTATCTAGTTTATTTAACTATGACCATTGCTCCTGGGAGAAAATGCCATGTTTTGACACCTCATCGAGAATCTTTTTTCTCTTCCTCCCTCTTCTTCAACCTAAATTCACCTTTTTTAATTTCTTCTAATTATTCCAACTTATGCCCTCTGCACCCAGCCCTAAAGACTGCTTTCCCCTCCCTTAGAAATTAATATGGGGCTGAAATAGGATTCTTACTCTTATAACTACTACAGTCACATAGGCATGTGCCCTGGCACTGCACAATTCTAGGATACTAAAGTCACAGACTCTTTGAAACTATGGCTACTCAAGTTGTTCATTTCATGTATTTAAAAAGGAGAGAGAGAGAGAGAGAGAGAGAGAGAGAGAGAGAGAGAGAGAGAGAGAGAGAGAGAGAGAAAGAGAGAGAGAGAGAGAAATAGTTAAATAGATTTGATGAAAAGTTTGACTTACTGACTTTCAAGCCCTTTAGGCATGTGGCTTAGTTTTCTGTGGTTACAAAGTAACATCTAAGGCTATTACTTGCTCTTCAAGGTGAAAACTCTGCCAGAGGCTACATTAGTCTCCCTTCTCGCCTAAACTGCTGTCACAGGGGAGATGGATTTTGACCCTTTGGAACAGGTTCAGCAAAAGGAGAAATGAGTTGCTTGTAGCAGCTCACTAAACTCTGATAACTGCCTCAAAGGGGTTCATGAAATGGGCCAAAGCTGCATTTACAATCAGATTGGGAGATGATTCTGACCATTGCCTGCTGGGGAAAATGCCTCCTCTGTATCTAACAGAGACACGAGTATTTCACAATGGAGGCAATGCCTCCCATGCTGGAAAGAAAGCTAAAGACAGGAACCAGGATTTCTCAAAAAAGAGGGTAGCTTTTATAGTCAAATGCCTTATTTAGGATGTTAGCCTGAATGCTCATATTTCAGGGGATGTTTGACTGCACCTGTGAGAGATTTTAATATTGAAAAAAAAATAGAGGTTCTGTCATATTTCTGTCGAACCGAATTGAGAAAGTGGTGGAAGGCAAATAATTACGATGGACTATTAATAGGTCTTTGAATTATCTATATTAATAAATATCACTCTGAACCCCTCCAGAATTAACATCTCTGTACCTTTGTTTCACCTTCAGTAAGCAGCATTATAATACTATCACACACAATTCTTTGGAAAGAAACTTTAATATCAATGAATGATAATATAAAACATTAGTATTTTGTTTTAAGGTTTATGGCACATTTACTTGAGATATATTATTTCATTTAAGCCTTACAAAAATGTAACCCTGTGAAGTAGGTATTATTATCTCCAACTTACACTTGAGAAAACTGAGGCTTTGAGAAATAGTCCTGGTCACACAGCAAGTTAAATGTTGGAGACAGGATCTGAATCTAGATCTTCTTGAATCTAATTCTAGCACTCTTTCTACTATACTGTAGTTTCTCTAAAACAAAAGAAGTTAACTGGGCACTATTGTACGTTTTGAGTGAAGGATGGAATAAGTAGATACCATCCCGATTGTGGAAGAGAGATTATTTTCCATAATTCTAACTTCAATATTATCCATAAAAAGAGTCTTATTTTCTGTTCCTGGAAAGAAGTAAAAAAAAATGAAGACTGAAGTAAGCATGTGTAAACTGAAGTGTAGTATGTGTTATTTCATGTGTCCGTATGGCTTTACCTATCACTTCTAAGAGTATGATTTCTAAATTGAGATCTAATGGAGTGCTCAACACACAGTAACCATTTAATAAATGTTTATGGAATGAATATCTGGTTATACAAGAATTACTATATGTGAATAAATGAACCTATTTATTGAACCCTGACTTCTCTTCCAAGCTCATTCCTGTGTTTTCAAATATTTGCTATGCAGCTCCATCTGGATGTCTCAAAAGCATCTCAAACTTAGGATGTCCAAAACTTAATTTATCATTTTCCCCTCCAAATGCTATCTGTCTCCTTCCTCTTTCTGCCAAAAGAGCTCACAGACAGTAACATTATATTGGCAGAAAAGTCAAATTTCCCTCTCAGTTTTAGATAAGTCAAACAGAAAGATAAGCATAGGGGAAAATAAGAAAGATTTGCTTGAGAAAGTAAAGATAAAAAAGTTAGGGAATCTTTTAAATTGGACTGCTAAAGAATATACACATTTCTCTTCACCATATGGAATTTTTACAAAAATTAACCATGTATCAGAGCACAGATATACTACAAGCAAATATAAAAAGACAAAAAAAAAAAGTTGCCTACATGATCCCATTGGGAATACCTTTGGAAAAACTGGGAGCTTATAAAGTGGGAATTGAGTAATCAATCTGGTGTAGACCTTCATTATATTATGACTATTGTAATAGTTTGCTGATTGGTTTCCCTGCCTCAAGTCTCTCCCTACTTTAATACCATCTCAACTCAGCTATCTAACTGATCTTCCTAAAATGCAGGTTTGATCATATCAACCCTAGTCAGTACTGCTCCTTATTTTCCCCAGATTCATATGTGAAATCCTCTATTTGGCATTTGAAGTCCTTATTCTTATACCTACTACCATCCATATATTCTGTGATCCTATGATACTTTTCTTGCTGTTTCTCAAATATAACCCTCTATTGCCCAACTTTGGGCATTTTAACTGACTGCCCCCCAGGCCTGGAATTCTCTTCCTTCACATCTCTGCCTCCTCATTTCCCTGGCTCCTCTTAACTCTCAGCTTTTGTTCTACCTTCTGCAAGAATCTTTTCCAAGTCCTTCTTAATCTTTTTTTTTGTTTTTGGCTACATAATGGGGTTAAGTGACTTGCCTGTGGTCACACAGCTAGTAAGTGTTATGTGTCTGAGGCTGGATTTGAACTCAGCTCCTCCTGACTTCAGGGCCTGTGCTGTATCCCCTGAGTCACCTAGCTGCCCCCTTCTTAATCTTTACACCTTCCCTTTGAGACTTTATTTATCCTATATACAATTTATCCTATATACATCCAGTGTATAAACAAACACAATTGTTGGCAAGTTGTCTGCACCTTAGACTGCAAATTCCTTGACAGAAAACTTAAAAATAATTTTTTTTCTTGTATTCCTAGGGCTTAATATAGTGCCTAGCACATAACAGCCACTTAATAAATGCTAGTTGACCAAGTGTAGGGTCTGGCTCAAACTACTTATTTGGGAATTTGGCTAAGGTGAAATTATTGAGGTTGGGGGTCAGAGTTCAAACAATACAGGGGATTCTACCCCTAAGGCCTTTGGAGAGGTGTGGTGATATTTCCTTCCTAATATGTGTTCAAGGGGGTAAGGATGCAGTTTGCTTAGGGTTGCTTCAGAGGAGGTGGATCCACTCATCTGGGAACTTGGCTGAGTTAGTTTCCATCCAAATCTAGAAGAAATGTTTGGAACACTAAATGGAAAGAACTAAGGGAAACCCTGACTAGGCTAACAATCCAGGCCAGAATGAATCAGAGCTGATTAAGCTAGCTAACCATCTGCATTCATTCATTAACCTACGGCAACTTCATGGCCCAGTGGATAGACAGCACTGGACTTGGAGTTAGGAAGACCTGAGTTCAAATACAGCCTTAGACATCTATTAACTGTATGACTCTGGGCAAATCACTTAACTGCTATCAGCCTGAGTTTTTTCATACGTAAAAAGGGGATAATATTACATACTTCCCAGGGTTGTTAATAAGGATAAAATGAGATATTTTTCAAGCTCTATATAAATATTGGATATTATTATTCATTTAAATGTTTGAACATATTCATTCAAATGTATTCATTCAAGCACTAGGTGCTGAAGATATAAAAATAAAAACAAATGGTCCCAAACTTTCAGGAGTTTATATATGAATGGCTTCATCTTTCTCAAAAACAAAACCAAACCAAACCATTATTTATCTTTCCTCTTCACTGAGCCCTAGGGAGATTTAAAAAAAAAAAAGTGATTCAGGGTGTGAGGCCAGGGTACCCACAGCCAAGAGGAGGAAGGAAGCAATCCTTTTTTTTTCTGACCATTGCAGCTGCAGCAGAATGACCCAATCTTTATCTGCCCAAAATAGCATAACAACATGAGAGCAATTTTGCAGAAGCATCCCTTCCCCCCCCATTGTCTTTTGAAAGGTTACAGGTTTAATTTAATAAAACTAAGGATGGCTGGATAGTGTGGGATAGATTTCTTGATGGGGACAGCACACTTTAATAGAATGACCGTTTCCTTTTGAATTTCTTAGTGTTATCTACCGCTTACATTCATGTAGTGTGTGCTGCATGGTGACTCCAAGATGCAGATTGAGGAGAAATTTCTTCCTGTGATAAAATTCAGTCATGTTGAAAGGCCTGTTTGTTTATTCTGTTGACTATTATAGATTTCAATTAAAACAACAGTATTCATTGATACTATGAATATCGCTGAGCTGTCAAAACCAACTGCCAGCAACAACTCTTCTGGCTATGGTCATGGCTTAGGTCAGCAATACATGGTCAAAGATATATCATAGATAATTTCTGTCTCCCTGTTTTTCCTCTTCCTCTCCTGACACAATCCAAACCAGTCCAGTTCAATCTGATCCAATCTAAAAGCATTTCTTAAAAGCCTACAACATACAAGTCATTATACTGGGATTTAGGGACACAAGGACAAAACAAAAAAATAGATTCTGTTCACAATGAGCACACATTCTATTAGGAGAATACAATATGTATAACTTCCTTGGCCTCACAGATGTGCCTCCTTCTCAAGGCACAGATGTGCCTGAACTTGGGGTTATATACACAGAAGAACCATGTGGCACAAGGAACCAGGAAGTAAATGTTATAAAAGGAAGGAAATGATGAGGCAGAACCAGAGTGCGTGGAGGAGAGGGTTTAATGGTAGTGACCAGAAGAATACTTTTCCATTTGTGGGAAATCCCTTGGGCCCATTCCACTATTCCACTATGAATAATCAGACAAAAAGAAAAGAATAGGGTCCAAAAAATCCAGTTTTGAGCTAGCTGCTTTGATAGCAAGTGGAGGGGTGCAATTAAAGGTCCCAAGTATCGGCAGAGTGGTGACAGAGGAAAAATGGCTAAATCTGGAATCAGTACCCTTTGTCTTGAGTTCTCCACTGATTGGACAGTGACATGGAGCAGCATGAGTTAAAACCAAAACCAAACCAAACAAAACAAAAAACAACAACTGGGAGACATTTGTAAGCTGCTGGTGGGAACAGTCAAAAGGGAGATCTGAATCTTAGCTTTTGAACCATATTCCTGGTACCCTTGGAGTTGCAGAGGTCCTTTAGACAAGATAAGGGATGCCTGTCTGATGGAGTCATACAGACTGAATCAGCCCACTCAGTAGCTGTTTTTAATATATATTAGATTCTTTTGTATGTGTGTATGAAGAATTATATGCATTCAAACCACGGTTGTGTGATCAACTCTATTAACCTATGCTAATATGTCTGAATGGAAACATAGTATGAAGGGAAGAGAGGGAAGAGAAAGGAAGGGAATAAACATTTATATAGCACCTACTATATATGTATGTGCATATATATATACATATATATATTATATATATATATATGTATGTATATATCATTATACTAAGCACTTTTTAACCAATATTACCTCATTTAATCCTCAAAACAACCATGTGAGCTAGGTGTTATTATCCCCATTTTATGGTTGAGGCAAACAGAGGTTAAGTGATTTGTCCAGAGTTATACAGCTAGAAAGTGTCTGAAGCCAGATTTGAACTCAGGACTTTCTGACTTCAAGCCTAGAGTTCTATCTACAATTTCCCCAAATTGTGTAAACTAGCACATTATGCCTTCCATCTCCTTCTGGGTACAGTATATCCATTGAGGAAAGACTGTTAGGCACCAGGCCAAGTGTCTTCCATCTTCTCTCTCTCTCTCTCTCTCTCTTTTTTTTTTTTTGTGTGTGAGGCAATTGGGGTTAAGCGACTTGCCCAGAGTCATATAGCTAGTGAGTGTTATATGTCTGAGAACAAATTTGAACTCAGGTCCTCCTGACTCCAGGGCTGGTGCTCTATCCACTGCACCACCTGGCTTTCTCATCTTCCATCTTCTCAAAATAATTTTTTCATGTACAGGAAATCTGCTGCTTCCTACTGCCACCTTGTGAAGTGGCCAGCCTCCTCAGGTAAAAAGACCCTGGAGGAAGTCCTATCTCTTCCATCTCCTGCTGGGCCCAGCATGTCCCTTAAGGGAAGGCGACAAGGGCCAGGATCAGGCATCTTCCATTTGCATCAAAGCAAACACCTCCATCTATTGCAGCACAAGCCAACCTCTATCTCTTGCTGCCAACCCAATCTCCTAACTGAGATGTGAAGAATCCCTGGTACAAAGAAAAGCAACCGTCCCTTTGACTTCTGGCCTCCCATTTCTTGCTGAGCCTATCCTTTGAGGGTGGTAGAGTGGTGCCCTCCCCTCAGTGATGAACATTCTCACACATGGCCATACCCATCACATCCCAGTCATTCTGATCAGTAGACCATCATTCAAGTCCATTCCACAAGCCCAACCACCTTTTTTCTCATTCCCATTTCCCTCAATATTTCCACCCCAAAGTTTCGACCTAATTCCATCCAATCTTTCCACCATGCCCTCTGGAATGCCTGTTTCATAGCAAAAAATCTTCCCTTCATCTTCAATCTTTTCCTTTGCTACGCCTACTTTCTATGAACTCTTACTGAAACCTGGCTTCCCATGATAACATAGCCTCTCTGGCCACTCTTTGTAGTACTGGCTGTACCTATATTTACTTTCCTCAGCTCATTGGTTGATTTGGGGGAGTTAGAATACTCTTTGTTCCCCACTGCCACTTCCAGCATCTCCCACTTCCTCCATCATTCAATAATCTGTCTTCCTTTAAGGTTCACGGTATTTGTATCTACCGCTCAATCAAAATCCTGGTAGATATTTTCTACAGAACCCCAAGTTATTCCTTTTCCTTGCTCAGTGAGTTCTCTACCTGACTGACATGGCTCACAAATTTTCTCTCCCCACTGCCAATTCCTGTCCTCATATTAGGAGACATCAATATACATACTGAGTCCCCCTCAGATACCCTAACAACTCAGTTCATCAACCTACTCACTTCTCATGACCTACTCCTCTATACCACCTCTGCCACACACAAAGACGATCATACCTTTAATTTTATCATCTTGCACAAATGTACCACCTTTATTTTCTTTTTTTTTCAATTTTTAAAAATATTTTTATTTAAATTTTTGAGTTCCAAATTCTATCCCTCCCACCTTCCTTGCAACTAGACACTCTTTCCTCTTCTCTCCTTCTTGACTTCTTGGTGAATCAATTCACCTCTACATAGCCTTCCTCTCTTGAATCTGCACCCCTCTTATTATATCACAAATTACATCCAGCTACACCTCAGCCTTGGATCACTCCCATTATTAATTGCTTTTACTCCTACACACCTGCTTCTGAATGAAGGCAGAGAAAATCACACACTGACTGAGTCCACTGCAAATTCATGTTACACAACCTCAACCGGGCCCTCACTTCCACTAGGCAATAATACTTATATCTCTCTTATCAACTTACTATCTCACTCTCCACAGCAGCTCTTCCAAACCTTTCAATTTCTCTCTAAACCTCCTATCATTCTCTCTTCCAAGGTTCTCTCAGCTGAGAACTTTGCCTCATATTTTACAGAAAAATTGAGGCCATTCACTATGAGCTCCCTATTCTCCCCTCTTCCTCATTTCCTATCACTCAGATACCTTCTGCCACTATCTCCTCCTTCAGGGTATACATAGAAGGGTTGGGTATAAGTTGACTTTGATGTAATGATAAAAAAAAAGTCTAATTAAGTGGGTTAAATAGATCTAAGTAAGTGGATTAATCTGATCTAAGGGATTGTACAGGGAGAAAGGGAAAGAAGGAGGCAGACAAGGGTAAATTACATCACAAGAAAAGGCACAAAAACCTATTACAGTAGAGGGAAAGAAAGGAGGGAAATGAACATTGTTTGAACCTTACTTTCATCAATTTGGCTCAAGGAGTGAATAACACATAATCATTTAGTATAGAAATCTGTCTTGCCCTACAGGCAGTAAGAGGGAGAAGGGGAAAGAAAAGAGAGGGGGGATAGAAGGGAGGGAAAGAAAAGGGAGGGGGCTAACAGAAGGGAAGTGGGACTGAGGGAGGTGGAACTGAGGGAGGCTGTGGTCAAAAGCAAAACACTAGTGAGGAGGGAAAGGGAGAAAGGAGAAAGAAAAGCATAAATGAGGGGGGAAATGGGGTAGCAATCCTGATCTCTGACAAAGCAAAAACAAAAATAGATCTTATTAAAAGAGATACGGAAGGAAACAACATCCTGCCAAAAGGCACCATAGACAATGAAGTAATATCATTACTAAACTTTATATATGCAGCAAGTGGTATAGCATCCAGATTCTTAGAGAAGTTTAGGAAGTTACAGGAAGAAATAGACATCAAAACTATACTAGTGGGGGACCTCAAACTCCCCCTCTCTGAACTAGATAAATCTAACCACAAAATAAACAAGAAAAAAGTTGAAGAGGTGAATAGAATTTAAGAAAAGTTAGATATGGTAGACCTCTGGAGAAAATTGAATGGGGAAAGAAAGGAATATACTTTTTTTCTCAGTGGTACATGGCACATACACAAAAACAGATCACATACTAGGGCATATAAACTACTGTCTCCTCCTTCACCCCTGTCTCATATGATGAAGTGGCCTTGTTTTTTATCAAGCTTAACACCTCTATTTATTCAAAAAATCCCATTCCATCCTATCTTCTCCAACAGATTGCTCCTCCCCTCAGTAATCCCTATTCCTTCACTTATTTTAAATCTCTGGCTCATTTCCTACTGCTTATATTCATGTCCTTGGCTTCCCCATCCTGAAAACACCCTCACTTGATCCTTCCATGTCTTCTAATTAGCGTCTCTTTTGCTCTTTGAATTAAACTCAAAAAGGATGTTTACATTAGATGCCTCTACTTTCTCTTCTCTCAGTCTCTTCTTAACCCCCTAAAATCTGGCTTCTCACCTCATCATTTCACTGAAGTTGTTGTCTCCAGAGTTATAATTGATCTTTTGGTTGCCAAATCCAGTGGCCTTTTCTTGATTCTCACTCTGCTTGACCTCTCTTCAGTCTTTGACACTGCTAATCACTCTCTCTTCCTTGACACTCTCTCCTCTATGGTTTTTTGGGACATCATCATTTCCTGGTTCTCTTTCTACCCATCTTCTTCCAGATCACACACTCTAACGATAGGTGTCCCTTTGGGTTGTGTCCTGGGCCCTCCTCTTCTCCCTCTATACTACTTCACTTGGCAATCTCATCAGCTCCTATGAACTTAATTACCTATCTATCTATCCTGATGATACTCAAATCTACCTAACCTGCTCCAAATTCTCTGCTAAACTCCAATCTCATATATCTAACTGCCTCTCAGACAGTTAGAACTAGATGTCTAATGTAGACATCTTAAATTCAACATATTAAAAACAGAAATCATCATCTTTTCCCCTAACCTCTGTCCCGCTTTCTCTATTACTTAGAAGGGCAGAACCATCCTCCAAGTCCCTCAGACTTGCAATCTAGAAATTGTCCTGAATTCTTCCCCATCTCCCACCACCACCACCCATATCCAATCTGTTGTCAAGGTCTGTCAATTTCACCTTTGCAACATCTCTTAAATGTGCCCCCTTTTCTCCTCTGACACTGCACCACCAAGCTGTAGGTCTTTGTAACTTCACTCTTGGATTATTATGATAGCCTGCTGGTGGTTTGCCTACCTCAAGTCTCTCCCTACTCCAATCCATCCAGCATTCATCCACTTACATGATTTTCTGAAAGCAGAGATCTAATCCCATCCCCACTCCCAGTAAACTCCAGTGGCTTCCTCTTGCTTCCAGGATCAAATAAAATATCCTGTTTGCTATTCAAAGTCCTTCATAACTTGGCCTCTTCTCACCTTTCCAATCTTTTAATAGCTTACTATCAGATGCAACTCTTTGATCCTATAACATCGTGGTTCAGGTGGCCTCCTGGCTGTTCCACAAGCAAGACTCCTTCTGTTGTCTCTGGGTATTTTCTCTGTCTGTCTGTCATGCCTAGAATGCTCTCTCTCCTTATCTCCACTTCCTAGATCACCTGGATTCCTTTAAATCCCAACTAAAAATCCCACTTTCTACAGGAAGCCTTCCTTAACCCCTCTTAATTCTAGTGTCTTTCCTCTGTGAATTATTTCCTCTTTATCCTGTATATAACTTGTTATGTATATATTTGTTTGCTTGTTATATTCCTTATTATATTGTAAGCTCCTTGAAGGTAGGGACTGCCTTTTGCCTCTTTTTGCATCCCCAGTGCCTAGCATAACACCTAGCCCATAGTAGAAGCTTAATAAATGTTTATCAATTACTTCAACCAAGCTAAGAGTCTTATTGGGTAAATTCATGCAGATCACACCTTTAGACTACCAGAATGACAGCTACTACCCACAAAAGAGGCTGATCTAAAGAAGAGAGTTAGCAGGCTTTCTGAGGATTGTAGACAGCTTGACATTTCCCTTAAGGACCCTGCTGGAGTTAAATTGAACATATAACCATCAGGGTGATTATAACCAATGACTGTTCTTTTTGTTGAACAAATTTAGGAAAATGGCCAGTGGCGGTGCCTTGTGGCTAAATATATCAATAGATAAATATGTATAGGAAAATTTGAAGAGAAATATAGCACTAATAATTAAGGAGATGAGGAAAGATTTCCTGTAGGATATGCCTTCATTCACTTGGTGTTCTCATGAGTCTTTTCCTCCTCTCTAACTCCCCTCCACGCCAGGCAGGTTATTGGGAATATCATTACCAAAGAGGCAGTACAGACACATTGAATATATTATTGATATCTTGATGCAGCATGACTTGTTTCTACACATTAACTTTAATTGTATTCAATTAAAAATAATAGCTAGCATTTTAAGGTTTGCAAAATATTTTGCATATATCATCTTGTTTGATCCTCACAACCACCCTTTGAGGTAGATGTTGTTATTATCTTCATTTTACAGATGAAAAAATTGAGTATGAGAGGTTCCCTTGCCTAGTGTCACACAGGCAAGATTTGAAGTCAGGTCTACCTCACTCTAAACCCAGTGTTCTATCCACTATGCCACTAGCTGAAATGAGAACTTATTCTCCTTGTAAGCAGTCAAGTCACTCATGGGGCATGCCATCAGAAGATACAACATCAAGACGACAACAACAACAGAAAGATAAATGACCTGAGCCTTCAGAGTTTCATATGAAGCACACTATGTGTTAGAGGGAAATCTGTTTGTTGCCTTGTGGGATGCATCAGACACAAATAAAAACCCTTACAAGTATAAGATTTGTTTCCATCATGAGCAACTTGGTGTGAAAGTATGTAACAAAGCAATCCTTATGGGGGTCAAGAACCAAATATCAGGGAAAACACAAAGAAGAAAATCCATGGATAAGTCATCCAGTCTTTCAATGCTCCAGGCCACAATCCCCAAGACTAAGTCTGCAGACAAATCAATGGTCTGTATCAATTGGGGAAGGGAGGAGTGAAATAGATTTCTACAATGGAAGTTCTCAATATAGATTAAATCATAGCTCCTAGCCACAACAAAAAAAGATGATACCCAAAGCAATGTACCTCTGGACCATTGATAATAGCTAAATCCCCTAATTCCAATTGTGGAGAGCTCAAGAATCACATGTGCTAGATTTTCTTAACTTCTGGTCTATCTCTCTCTCTACCATCTACCCTCAGGGTACCTACTGGGACTAAAAAAATTAGTCAATTAATGCCTAACAACTTCAAAGAGATACTGCAATCTTGCTAATTATAAATAAATATTAATAACAATTCCTTTTGAATTACTTCCTAGCTTAGAAAACCATATTATGTTAAGAGAACTATCTTTGCACAGAAATGTATGTGTTTATGGCACTTAACGCAAATGAACCTTAGCAATACAATATTCTCACTTGTTAGTCCAAAAGGACAATACTTCCTACTGCTAAAAGATATTCCATGGCTAAAGTCTACGACTAACTACAGTAGTTACAACTATTAACATTAGGCTCTTGAAATTTAATTCACATGGATATACCCATGGTGACTACCCAGCATCCCAGAGATGGAAAGGATCTCAGAGACCATCCCACCGCACACATATCTAATTAATTCTTTCTAAAACATGCCTGGGAAGTTAGCATCCAACTTTTGTGAGAACACTTACAGTGAAGACAAAATGACTATCACCCAGGTTGCCCGTTCTGAATAGTTTAAACTGTTAAGACATCTTTTCTTCATATCAAGCCTAATTATATTTCTTTGCCCCTTTTACCCACTACTCCTTATTCTTCCTTATGGGGCCAAGCAGAAATATAATCCCTATTCTGTAAGATATTCTTTCACATATTTGAAATCCCTGAAGTCTTCTCTTCTCCAGATAAATATGCAGAATTCATTCAATCAATCCTAGTAGAGTATGATCTTAAGGCCCTATACCATCATGTTGGATCCTTTGTTCTCTAACATTTTAGTTACTGATCTCCCTATCTTTTTTGTCATCTGTAAATCTGATAAGCATATTTTCTGTTATTGGGCAGCTAGCTGGTACAAGTAGATAGAGCACTGGGCTTAGAATCAGGAAGACTCATCTTCATGAGTTCAAATCCTGCCTCAAACATTTACTAGCTGTGTTACCTCGGGTAAGTCACTCAACTCTGTTTGCTTCAGTTTCCTCATCTATAAAATGAGCTGGAGAAGGAAATGGCAAACCATTCCAGTATTATTGCCAAGAAATCCCCCCTCCCCAAATGGAGTCATGAAGACTTGGAGACAACTGAAATGACTTAACAGCATGTTATCTATACTATTACTCAAGCCATTGAAGTAAATGTTAAATAGCACTGACCCAAGCCCAGATATGTGGGTCATTCCACTAGATATTGCTGTGCAAGCTGACTTTCAACCACTGATGACTACTTTTTGTATCTGGTCATCTAACCCACTTAAATATGCTGTAATTCATATTTGTAATATCATATATTAGACATCTCTCTGTTATTTCCATAAGAATACAATAAGAAGCTTATTTAGACCCTCAGCTAAAATCCTGATGAATTATATCTGCAGCATTTTTCCAATGTACCTAGCAAATTACCTTCTCAGAAATGGAAATGAGGTTAGTCTTTTTTGTGAAAACATGTTGGCTCTTTGTGTTACCAATTCCTATTCCAGATGTTCACTACCCATCTCTCTAATAATATGTCATAGAATACCCCATAGAATCAAAGTGGCCTGTATTTTATAGGCTTCATTACAGTCCATTTTGGGAAAATTTGGACATTTGTTCCTTTCTCGTCCTGTTGCATCTCTTCTGTTTGCTAAGATTTTCCAAGATCAGCAGTGACACTTGCCAATCATTGGCTCATTGGCCCAGCAATGACATTTGCCAGGTCTTCCAGTACAGTGGACTGTACTTACCTGGATCATCTAGGGCAGTTAAGAGCTCTCTTCCTATCTCATTACTTATCTTAGGTGTCAATTCCATATTAGCCTTTTTAGTTCTGTCTTTTCCAGCCTAAAAATTAGCAGAGAAAATAGGAGGGAAAACCAACCAAAAAAACAAAAACCTCCCACAGCTTTTCCTTATTGCCATCATCCCTTATTCTTTCATGAACAGATAGTGTGGCATTAGGGTTAGAATGCTGGCCTTTTCATCAGGAAGTCTTGGGTTCAAATCTTTATATTCTTACTAGCCTAGATACTACCTCTCTGAGCCTCAGTTTCCTCTTTAGTAAAAGAGAAAGAATACTAACACCTAATCCATAAGGCTGTTGGGAGAATGGAATCTGAAAAAGTGTATAAAGTACTTTTTCAAAAGCACTATATAAAATCAGTTATCACTATTATTTGGACACGCTTGGATGGTTATATGTGAATAAGTCAGTTTTAATTTATGGTCCATAACATTTCTCAAAAGCAGCATGGCTAGTGTTGTAATTTATCAATGTTTTTTGTTATAGCTTTTTTGTTTTAGACTGGGCTTCCCAATATCTCCCAGGATGGACATGCCATGGCTATGCTAGTCAGGCGTGAAAACTCCAACTTGCTGCATTTCCAACCTGGACTAGTTCACCCCTCCTTAGGCAGCCGGGTGGCCTTCACTTTTAGAAGCTCATCATATTGTTGCTAGAATTAGACAATTGTTGCCAGTGTAGACAATCAATCAAGTCTATCTTTACTATAGCTCAGAATACCCAAGTTGAAGCAATTCACAATCTCCAGCCTTTGCAGTAGTAGGGACTACAGGAATACACCAGTGTGCCTGGCTTATTGGAGTTCTTAAATATCTCACATATTAGTTTCTCTCCTCCATTAAATAGCAACTGTCTGAGGGCAGAGAATGCTTCTATTACTCTCAAACCTCACTTTCCAAGTCTATAAAATAAGAAGATCAGGCTAGCTGGCCTCTGAGGTCTTTTCTGCTTTTGGCTCTCTAATCCTCTAATCCTAGGATCCTATGCTCTCTCTCATTTCTCTCCCCAAAGATGCATTAATCATTGGATAATTAGTAAATATTTTTGCTTAAAAGAAGGGAAAGCAGGTACAGTGGAACATTTCATAATTGTAATTATTAATTAAAATTCATTTGTTCAGATATAATGCACTCATAAAAATAATGTTAATAATTTGAGTTTGAAAATGCTTTGAATTTATAGATGAAAAGAATTCTCTTTACACAGTTACATATTAAAAGAGAAATTTTATTCTATGATTTTGTGATTTGTATTGTATTCAGTACCAAAACTGTCAGAACTTTAAAGCTTTGATAATGATGCATATTTTTGCTTCTTTCATTGATTTCTATGAATAAGGAAAAATGAATAGAGGAATTTCCTGGAAGAATAATTTGCTAACTGAATAACTATTTAAATGGCACAAAGCAAACTCTTCACAGGGTCTTCTCTGAATTTGATAAAATATTCAGATAATTCTCTTCTTCTGGCTCTCCATGAAGGCTCCATAACAACGTGCCATCTGGAGCCACAGAGAGGGGAATACTATTCTCTCCCCTGCACTTTAAGAGGGGAGAGGGAGGTCCTCTCCTGTCTGTATGAATTCGTAGGATTCCAGTGGATTGCATGATCAGCCTTAGTGCTTCTCAAGAAAAAAAGTTCTTCTAAGGCATAAATTCAATGCAACTTAAAACTTGCAACCTATTAAATGTATTTCTAACAGTATGACATAGGCTGTAATAAAAAAGCAGATAATTCTAAACAATACACGGCATTTTTACTTTACCCACAGCTAATTAATCAAATCCATCCTGACTCAGCATCAACTGATATCACACGCTAACATCTATCATAAATCATGTAAATGCAACTGTTTTCAGCAGTTTTATTAAAGAGCTCAGCATAGAGAATCACAAACCAGTAAGATAATTTACAAGGCAACGACAGCTGACTGAAAGCCTTAGCTTGTGCCACTCAAAATTCGTCAGCTGTTAGAAGACTCTCATATCTGGAAGTGGGATTGATGAATCATAGAGGGTGTGTGTGTGTGTGTGTGTGTGTGTGTGTTGCCCTTTTAAACAGTTCTTAAAGCCTCATATTACTCAGTTAGAAGACAAAAATGAAGGGGGTGTGGAAAGTGCTTATCCAAAATGGTATAAATATTATTTCACAATAGAGAGTAATCCATCAGATTGGATTGTTCTGTGTATTCAAAAATATATATTCAAGAAAATCTCCTTACGGGAATAAAGATAGATAACACAAAGGCAAAAAGCTTCCTTTTCAACAGAGGGAATCTCTTTGATGTCAGCTGAAGTAAAAAGCACCATTTTTATATACCCAAAACACTCTAGGTAGGATTATTACATAGAACTTTTTTCTCTTCGGTGCTATGCAAAATACATAAAGATGGTTAACATTCTTACCTTGTTTAAGGATCCATGTTCTAAACCCAATTAACTCGCCACTAGCAATGGGATTCTACTAAAGGAAACTTTGTAAATTACAGAAGACTGGGACTTAGAAGTGAGTGAATTGACAGAGGGGCAGGAGGAAAGGAGGGCACAACTGAGTTCTCCTGGAAGAAAAGGGGAGAAGGAATGAATGTATGGGACATTCTCTGGGGATTTGGAGGTTTATGATAAACCATTCCCTGACTTAGGGGGAATTAGTAATTGAATAACCATTGTCTTACTCAGGAAACCTGAGGCCTGATAAAGAAATGATCTGTTAACAGGAAATAGTTTATACTTCCTTAAAACACACACACACACACAGAAGGATCATACATATTTTAGAGCTCAAAAGGGACTTTGGAGGCTATATAGTTTTAATTGCTTTGTTTTACTTATTATTGAATTACCAATCTGTGGGGCCGCTAGGTGGTAAAGTGGATAAAGCGCCAATCCTTGAGTCAAGAAGACCTGGCCTCAGACATTTATTAGCTATGTGACCATGGACAAGTCACTTAACCCTAATTGTCTCAATTTCCTCATCTGTAAAATGAACTGGTGAAGGAAGTGGCAAATCACTCCAGTATCATTGCAAAGAAAACCCCAAATGGGATCATGAAGAATCAGAAAAGGAAACAACCAAAGAACAGCAGCAGCAAACCAATTTGGACAAGTAGCTGGGTCAAGATTCAAACCTAGGTTTTCTGACCCCTAAATCACTTCCCACTACATCAATCCCTCCTCTTACATCCTTGTGATCTCCAAAGACCTTGGGAACTCCTTTGAATGCCAGTTACCTAGAACTTTGGTCACTTAACAGAAAATCTTTCAGTCAATACCTCTTAATTATAGCACCTTCTTCCTCCTAATTATTTCCTTTTTATCTGTATTTAGCTTATCCATACATATTTGTTTGCTTGTTGTCTCCCCCATTAGACTGTAAATTTCTTGAGTTGAGGACAGGGATTTTTGTCTCTTTTTGTATCCTCAGCACTTACCACAGTGATTGGCACAGAAAAGGGGTTTAATAAATGTTTATTGACCAACAAAATATCTATAGATCTGCATGCCATTGTGTGTACATGTACACATTCTCATATATATATATATATATATGAGTTTCTGTGCACATATACATATATTATATGTGCATAGATGTAGATACAGACATAGATAGAGATTTAGATACCAATTCAGGCAGCATGGTCTTATGTGTAGAACGCTAGCCATGGAGCCAGGAAGACCTGAGTTCAGGTCTTGCCTCTGACATTTGCTAGCTATGTGACCCTGGGCAGATTTAGTTAACTTCTTAGTGCTATAGGAAATTCTATGACTGTAAGTTGAATAGAAAGTGCTGACCTGTTTAGGGGGAGTTCCCTTTTTTCTTATAGCAATGAAGCCACAAATATAGGCCAAGGGCAGGAGAGAGAGAGAGAGAGAGAGAGAGAGAGAGAGAGAGAGAGACAGACAGACAGAGAGACAGAGACAGAGAAAGAGAGAGACAGAAAGAAAAGAAGGAAAGAAGGAAAGAAAGAAAAGAAGGAAAATACTTTTGAGTGATCCAAATCTTCTTTAGTTTATACAAGTAAGACTAGCACATAGATAGACTTTTCCAGGGCAGTAGGAAAAACTGCCATTTTTCACTTTATTGCATCAACTTTAGATATCTAAACAAGGACTAGAATCTTTCCTGGTGCTTGGAAAGAGCTGTTTTTCAATATACCAGAAACCTCTACTGCAAATACTGTCAGGTTTTCCCTGATAATTTCTTAGTACTTCTGTAAGCAATAGGGAAATGGGGTGATTGCCATGTGACCTGCCCCTAAGGTGGAAGGGTTCACAAGATTTAGAACTAGAAAGGACCTTAGAGAGAAGCATCTGACCCCTTCATTTTGCAAGTGAGTTAACAGATGAAGCAGTTTGCTCAAAGTTTTAAAAATAGTACATAGCATCCTATACTTTCTGTCCTGCTGAGCTCCTTCAGCTGCTGACTTCTGGCTGGGCTATCCTGCCATTGAAAAAAAAGGAATAATTAAAGTCACTTTAAGGTAATTAGAGATTTTCTATTCTCTATGGGCTGTCAAGTGGCATAAATATCATCACTGTGATTTAGGGGAGGGAACAAATAGTAATATTTGTGGTTATTATTATTAGTATTTGTTAATAATAAATATATTAATTAATTAATTAATATTAACAATAAATGTTGGTATTTAGCAATAAATATTAAGCACCTACTCTGTGCCAGGCACAGTGCTAAGTAAGCACTTAACAAATATTATCCCACTTGATCTTCATAAGAGCCTTGAGAGGGAGGTACTATTATAGAAGTAGCTTTTCCTTACATTGTTGGCCAGTCCCTATATCAGGCTGAATAGCAGCAGCAACAGAAGCAATAGCAGCAAAAGCAATAGCCGCAACAGCAGCAATTACAAAATCAGTGACATTAATCCAGCACTTTAATGTTTATGAAATGCTTTACATACCTTAGCTCATTTGACCCTCACAACAATCCTCTACAGTTTTATAATTCCCATTTCACTGATGAGGAAGTAAAGTTGAAAGAGATTAAATGACTTGTCTATGGCCACACAGCTATTAATGTCACTAAATGTATTCTAAGCCAGGTTTTCCTGGCTCCAAGTTTAGACCTGTCCATTAAGCATCACTTTGGCTTGAGCTCATAGATATAGTCTGTTCAGGAGGGAGGTGACAGTGAGTCTGCAAGTCATGTGCCAGCCTGCCCTCCAACCCCCTTCCCTCAAGAGGACAAAAAGCAGCCTCCAAGAAAATTCATAGAATTCCTCTGTCAAGATTTCATTAGCCTCTACATTGCGATGTGGGTGACTGTAGAGCAGAATAATTACTCAGATCCTATTTCTGCTAAAAGAAAAGCCTGTGTGCTGCTTTTATTTCATTTGGATGTAAAGATGTCTCTCTGAGGCTTCGTTTCTTAGAAGAGGCTGCATCTATGATTCTTCCCTTTGCAATAATTTGTCACGGCCTCCCTGGAGATGATTTATATTTGCATAATGTGGACAGATATCAGCGGCAAAAGCAGATTTTTGTGGCTTTCTCTGAACATTTCTTAGCCTTCCACCCACATTCACACACAAATAAGTAGACACTGATAATTTCCTTCTGTGACTCCACACAAACCTGGTTGAACTGAAGCAACAAACAAACTATTAACTCCAATACAGTCCTGTAAACAATAAAAAATCACAAAAATGAAGATCTGGTCACACAGAAACCAGTGGCAGCAGTGAATTCACCCCTGTCCGAGGCACTGATAGAACTTCAGGAAACAACTAACCACAACAGGTTGGTACCAGCTGGTCCTCAGCCAACATAAGCATCTGTAGGATCCTTCTGGTCCTATTTTATAAACTTCATTGATAAAAATGATGTTTATGGCTTGGAGAGCTATGCAAGTCAGTCTCTTTCTTTCTTTCTTCCCTCCTGCTGATTCTTCATTCTCCTCCCCCACAATTGTTTTTCTTTCTTTTACTTATGGCAGATGCCCGGTTTAATAAAGTCAAGTCATTATGCATGTCTCTCAGTCAGCCCAAGTGTGGGTTCACTTTACTTGTATGCTCTATGGATAGAACCAATGTTTTTAGAAACATTATGTTTTATCTTCAAAACATAATGTTTTCAATTATTCTCATGCTGCTTGCTGCTATACAAGCCTAGCTTTTTAAAACCTGTATCTTCCTAGTAATGCTACATGAGTAGAAATCTTTGACTGGGACTAAATGACATCATCAAAGATGTCTTGATGTCTATGAAGAGAAAAAAGGAAGTAGGCTAATCACATAGTGAGAATGAGGGTTAACAGGTGGATTCCCTGGGTGCTAGACTGGTATCCAGGAAAATTCTAAAGAAGCAGAGATTTTAGCATCTTGGATAAATCAATCAATCACACAATCTCAAGCAACAATCAAGCATTTAGTAAGGATCTACTATGTTCCAGGCACTGGGAATACAAAGACAAAAATGGCATAGCCCCTGTCCTCAAGGAGCTGACATTCCAACTGGAGACCACATTTATACCTATAAGCATATTCAAAACGCCTATGGGAGAAATACAAGTAGTTCATGGGCATAAGGAGGGAGGCACCAGGAGGTAGACTGATTGGGAAAGGTTTCAAATAGGATGCGGTTTTGAAATGAGTTTTGAAGAAAAGTAGGGATGTTAAGGGGGAAGGGTGGAAGGGAGGAGTTGTAGAAAGATATGGCCCAGAATCACATGGAATGAGAAGGTGTTGTGGTCTGCACAAGAGAACAGAATTGTCACTGATGAGATCAAGTATCCACTGAAAGATCTAATACTTGTATGAGCTTGGGAAATTTACTTCTCTAGGCCTCAACTTCCTCACTGCAAAATAAAAGCGATTTTTCTAAAGGGTCTGTAAGGTCAATTGCACCTCTAATTCCTAGTATTTTAATATTCTACATAGCCTTACACCATCAGTGATGAAAGGGAGATCTGGAAGTGAGATCCAGAGTGCTCTTCACAAGAACTCAGTGATTCTAGGGCCTGACACTCGGAGGCTGACAACCTGGCCTCCTCTTGAGTCTTTGGTATTGCTCTCTCTGTTAAGATAGAGGCTGTTCACATGTAGATCATCTTTTATTTCTTTCCATTCAATTAGTGACTTCTTAACTCTACACGCTCCTCATTTCTTCTCATCTTTGCACTTCCTTCCCATTATTCCAGGCTACTTTCTCTTGTTCCATTTCTCCTTGATTAGCTTATCCAGTGACAACTCATGCTCTCCTCCTACTGAATAATAGTTATCAGGTCCTGCCTGGGCTTTGCAGTATTATTCATCATATAGACACAAGCTTTATTTCCATCCACAAACAGAAAATGCCATGCGATAAAAGTCAATTCAGAGGACAGAATGACCATCAGGAGAAAGGAAAAGACCAGAGAGGAGATTTTCACTGTAAAAGCCTCTTCTTGCTCACTCATCTGCTAAACTGGCATTTTATTAACATTCTTGAATATTATTAATGTAATAGCCCCATATCCTCTCAGTGCTGATTGTTCTTCTTAGTTCTTTGGTTGGCAGGTTCATTTATGCACATCTCCTAATTAGAGCTCCAATCTTTCCAGCCTTAGAGCAGAATCAGCCTGCATATGATATTTACCTGACTCTCAAAAGCATATGGCAGAGATCATGGGAGAAGCAATAGAGAACATATTTGGCCCTGGCTGCCTCATTCTGCATTATCTTTGTTTATCACAAACTCTGTCAAGATATTAGGAGACACTCTGCGTTCCAGAGCTTAGGCCTAGCACTGTGCCCTGAGCTTGACATAACAACAATCCTCTGCTCTCCCCTTCTGGATGATCTTACCCTCTGGCAAAATCACATAATTATTGCTTTGACCAGCACCAGGTATTCTCTGAGCTCGGACAAGCACCAGATAGGTACTCAAGAAGCCCTGCCGTGAATCGAAATTGTCTCATTGTTGCTGTTATCCCTCATTGTCAGGGCTATAGCTCACTGTGTAGCTATTGGTATAAGTACTGAGATCTCCCCATACTGTCTGGGGTCCCCCCACCAGGGGCAGGGCCCTGGACCATGTGTCCTTGCTTACAAGCCATTCCCCTTACTTTGAAATTAAACTTAGGTTTGATTCCTGACTCTCCTGTCTCTAGGCTTTTCTGTAGAGCTCTGGTCACCCACAGGTAAGAGGACAGTTCCACCCAGTTGACAACTCTTTAATGAGATCAAACTCTTTGCAACCAGTCTTGCTTTTTTTTTCCCCTGGCATTTATCAGTATTTTCTGTGTGCCCTATGTACTCAAACCTGACTGAAAAGCCAAACTGGTACATATCAATAGGCTACTTGTTTCTGCTAGCATGTTGCTTGGTTACAGCAACAGGCAACTAGATTTTCATTGAAGGTGAAATGCACGTGTAGCTTTCAATGTCTATCAAGTAGAAACAGCTCTCATTTCCTAAGGCAACAGTCTTCTCATTTCTAACATACTTGAGATGGGGTGTTTTATCCAATCAGAAACATGCTATGTAATATACTTACTGAATATGCTCAGGTGCCCAAAAACTAGCAAACAATTGGATTTTTGAAAGTTCCAGATCTTGTTACTTTGTGTGATGCCTTTGATAAATTAACCATTGGAACAAAATTACCATTTAGGTCAAGTAGGCAGTTTTCCTTTGGTCTCTTAAAATCCTGATATTGAAATGGGGTTTGCTGTGCTTAAAAATCTTCAAGGCAGTAACAGCAAAAAAGTTTCCATTTTGAAAGGAAATGGTTTCCTATTGGACTGTATTCTCAGACCTACAGTCATATTTAAATGACTTTGTTTTGGATTCTTACCTTTGTGAAGAATTTTCTTTTTTCTTTTTTTTTTTAACAAATTATATCAATAGCTCTACCTATCCTCTATTTAAAAAACAAAACAAAACAAAAATTCCTATATCAAGAATTAACATTATATCAAGATTTCAACATACGATACAGCAAGCTCTTTGAATGTATGTTAATATTACTTTTCTTTCTATTTATCCTTTGTGGGAGTTCTATTTAGTTTTTATAACAAATACATTTCTGCCTTCAAATAATTATCCATATGAATAATTCTCTGTTTGCTCCCCAGTTACATTTTCTCCCATAAAAAGGAAGGGATTTCTCTGATATAACTAAATCAAAGAAGAATCAACAGATTCAACACAATGTAGATTTCTTGGCAGTACTGAAAGATTTAAACTGTGGCCTATGGGATCTTTCCATTGCTAGCTCAGGGTCTCTAGGTACTGAATCCCTTTCGTCATGTCTCTCCCTTGCTCAGTGACCTGTACTGATGCTTTCTTTCCTAATATCACATCTCAACTCCCAAGCCTAACATTCAAATTATTCTGGTTATGTCCAAATTTGCCAACACAGAACACTTGCAATAGCTAACCTAGTCCTCAGCAGTGTCTTCCACATTCCATGGAAGGATAGTTTTCCACTTAACAAGGGTAGGATTAATTTCATTTTTGTGCTGTAACTTGGTGCTTACTGTGTGCAGTGTCTTCTGTTTTCTTCTTTCTTGTCATATAAACAGTACATTAGTTCAGATCCTCATTACCTCTTGTCTGGATTATTAACATACTTGCCGTGTATACCCTCCCCCCAATCTATTCTTTATTTAGTGATCACAATGTTTTTCATAGAGCACAGGTCTGACATGTCATTGTCTTCTTTAATAAACTCCAGGGGCTCTTTACTGCTTCTAGGATATAGTAAAAATTGCTTTGTCTGGTATTTAAAGTTCCTCATAAGCCACCTTTCAAGCCTCATTTTATATTATTCCCCTTCACACAATCTAGTTTAGCTATCTGGTTTTGCTGTTCCTTGTACATGACAGTCCATTTCCCATCATCAAGCCTGGAAATGACTGCCTACCTCTTAGAATCCTTAGTTTTCATTGAAGCTTAGCTCAAGCACTATGTTCTACATAAAGATTTCCTTATCCTCTCCTTTTCTGGTACCTCCCTCCCATCAAAAACAAACAAACTTACTATGTCTATAAAGTCTTACTATGTCTATACAGTCACATAAAGTATGTATGTATGTGTGTGTGTGTGTGTGTGTGTGTGTGTGTGTGTATGTATTGCTTTAAGGGTTCACAAATATCTCATTTATTCTCATAACATGGAGGTAGATGCCATTAGTATCCCTATTTAATACATGACAAAAACTGAAGAAGACAGAGGTTAAGTGCCTTGTCTAGAGTCAAAAAGCTAGTAAATGTCTGAGGAAGGGTTTGAACCCAGTTATTTTCTTGTTCCAGGTCCAGCATTCTGAGCACTATGCCACTTACCTGGCTTTCTGGCACCTAGGCTGAAGGCAAAGAAGATCCAAGTGTTTTGTTTCTCAGGAACTAATTTACATCTGACTAATGGGAACTTTGAGATTAATAACAAGGAAATCCTGATAACCACAACTTTTTTTGGGATGGTGGGATAATTGTATATTGCCTTTTAGTATCAAATATGATAAAAATGTGAATTTTGATTTCCCTCTCTAAGAAAAATATTAGTCACCTCATACAAGGAGAACTTGCTTTGAGGCAGAAGATAAACTGAGAAAGAGGATTCAGGACATCAAAGAAGCAAATCGGAGATAGAAACAGAGAAAAAATATAGGAGCAGAGCAAAGATTTCCCACCTGCTTCTTGAAAGGAGACAAGCTCAGGCAGGTCTGAGTGCAGAACTCAGAACTGAGATTGTTGATGCTTTAAAGGAACATAACTGAGCTGAGTCCAGATGAGTGTATGACCTGTAGAAAGACAGCTAGATTGAAAGCTGAGAAGGGCTTAGAGCTTGCATGTCACCTAACCTAACCCTGAGCTTACTGGAAGAAGATAAGCTTTGCAAGTCTTGCTGGGAACTTAGCTGATTGGAGGAAGAAAAAACCTCTGTTGCTTAACAGAGTAGGTTGGGGCAAGGAGAGGCTTGCTGGTTTTGCCCTTTGCTACTTTTTCCTAAGACAAAAAACTACTTAAAGTATAGCCAAGAGACCACAGCTGAAAAGTTCTGAGGAGCCCAAGACTAGCAGAATTACTTTTGCTGAGTGTATTAAACAGCTTCAGAGCCCAACCAAGGGCTGGGCTATTTTTTTTCCAAGTAGAGCAGCCAGTGAAGAAACAGCTGCACCCAGCAAGTAACTTCTGGTGCATATTGTCAGCTCAGCAGAGGAAGGAAATAAAGGCCTATGGTCTAGATATGTGAAGTGCTTTGGTAATTTCACTACCCATGTGCTCCCTGCTAGGTTTTGTAAACTCATGCTCACTTTTCCCCACAGAAACTAAGATGTGTTGGTAGGATAGTGCAAGGTTTACATGTGAACTAAATTATTGTAATCATTTTCCTTTGTATTATGTTTCATGATTAAAAGTTAAGGGTTAGGGGCAGCTAGGTGGAGCAGTGGATAGAGCACTGGCCCTGGATTCAGGAGGCCCTGAGTTCAAATCTGGCCTCAGACACATAGCACTTAGTAGCTGTGTGACCCTGGGCAAGTCACTTAACTATATTGCCTAGCCAAAAAAAAAAAAAGTTAATGGTGACATCTTGTCTGATTTGTTTAAATGGACATCACAATAGTGGGAACCCAAGAGCTACAGTTATAAGTAGTAGCTGTGTTATATCCCCATTTCAGAACCCTGAGAGCCAACTATAGCAATATGCTCCATCCTATTCTGAGAAAACAAAACAAAACAAAAATGCCTATCAGCATAAGTACAAGTTCGAGTGATTTTTTAGCCAGTCAAAAGAGAAAAGGGTTGGGGTCCAGATGCACACACCCATGGACACATACATCCACTAACACTCAAATATACATGCAAGTCATTCCTCAGAGTGTAATGTCAACTAGCCCTTTCTACCTTTCTAGACTTCTTACATCTTCCTATCCTCTAAATACTCAACAATTCAGTAATTCTGGCTTCCTTCTTATTCCTCACACAGGTCACTCAGTCTCCCAAGTCTGGGAATCTTTACTGGTTGTCCGCCATGTTTGGAATCATCTTTTCACCTCCATCTCCTAGCTTCCTTTAAGTTTCAGCTAAAACCTCGCCTCCTGCAAGAAACCTTTCTCTATCTTCTGCAATGCTAGTGCCTTCCCAAAGTGAATCATCTCCAGTTTATCCTGTATATATCTTGTTTATATGTGGTTGTTTGCATGCCGTTTCCCTTGTTAGACTGGATTTTTTTTTTTAATGCAGTGACTGGTTTGGTTTGTTTTCTTTGTATTCCTAGTACTTAGCACAGTGCTTGCCTATGACATAGGAGGCACTTACATGCCTTTGGATTTTTTCATTTCTCAATTCCAAACCACATTTTGCAATATATTTTTCTCAGATATCTCATAAGTCAATCAGTTCACTAAAATAATCAAATATATCTCTATCAATTGAATTAATTTAGATTATTTTGTCAAGTTGTAAGATAAGCGATATAGAGGAAATAATATTGGATTTGGAACCAATGGACCAAGCTTCAGATCTTGACTATGTCAATTACTACTTGTGTGACCTTGGACAAGCCACATAACCTATTTAGGCTTCAGTTTCCCTATCTATTAAATGAGAAGATTGGACTAGGTGACTTCTAATATCCCATCTAAATTTAAATACGTAATCCTGTCATACTAGAATATATTTTTCATAGCCTTTTTTCTGTTTCTATTGTGAGTACCACCATCTTTGCTTTCACTCAGGTTTGCAACCTTAAAATCTTTTTCTAACCCTTTGCTCATTTTCCCTCATCCAATCAGTTTCCATATCTTGCTGAATATATCTCCACTACACCTCTCAAATGTACAAGAAACAAGTTCCTTGCTAATGGTCTTCCCTAGGAATGTGAGTTAGTTTAGGGATGAGTGTCTCTCCATTCTGGAATGTAGTATGTTCCTATCATATTAAGCTTCCTTATCCTAAAATTCTGGAAAAGAACAACCATCAGTAATATCCCCCAGGCAGTGAATAGGTTATGCTAATTTCCCAGTGGGGAAGATAATTTGGGAAATTCATGCATTTATTTTTCAGTTCCAAAAGGTAAATGCCAGTTTGTTTAACTAATGCTTTATTATTCAATCATAGATGTTTCGGTGCGAAAGAAATGACTAAGCTTGCCTCTCTGGTGTGAAATTCAAGACTTGTGAAATTTAAGTATATTTGTTAGATTCCAAAACAATAGCATGTATTAATAGTCCTTAAAAATAAATGGATAATCTCTGGGCTTGCAAAACAATTAGTTTATTTTTTTTTAATGTGTAAAGAGAGACTAGTTTATGAATATGTTTCTTCTTTAGTATCCTTGGAATATGCTACAGACAGAAGTGTGCTGAAGCCAGCTCAAATTGGTTCCAGAGAGCTGATTATTAAATTTTCAGCATGGCCATTTATGCCTCAGAAGTCAGCAAACACTATAAATCAGGGCCTGATTGATTCTTTTGTTGATAGTACGTACTTAAGAAAGTGATGGATAAAAAGTTGATAATGCAGATTAAACTTAAAAGTGTGTTGGGCTACCTTTGTGGAGAGCTGATTGTTAGATATTTATAAGCATACCTTATATATGTGTAGCTATGTCTATGTGCATGTGTGTTTGTATGAGTATACACATGTACCCTCATACATACATATATTAGATACACACATATACACATACACATACATACATGGGGATGTTGGGGCATATATATATGTGTGTGTGTGTATATATATATATATATACATGTATGTGTATATATATATATATATATATATATATATATACACACACGTATATGAAGGGGTGGGAGTGTATACACATGCATATGTACACATATATACGTATGTATACACACACACATATATATATGTGTGTATGTCTATATATATATATATATATATATATACACATACATACATACATATGTATACATATATAGACACACACACACACACATACACACACACATTCCAGATAGACAAAACTATTACTGTGGTACCAGGTGGGTGCTAGGACTAGAAGACCCAGATAGTTTATCAGAGATCAGGGAAGATCAGGTGGGTAATTCATTATACTAGGCATGAGATTAAAAATCTAGAAGGCCAAAATAGAAACGAAAAGGTTGGTCATTATTAAGGGTAAAGAATGTGGAAAGGAAAGAAAGGACCCAAGGAGAGATGGATAACCAAAGTTAGATTGAAGTACAAATTCCAAATGAACAGAAAAGCTAGATGAAGAGACCAGAAATCAGAATGAACTAAAGTGCAGGAATAACACTGCCTTAGTCAGAGGTCCCTAGGCTATCTCTAGCCACTATAGGAACGGGTCTCAGGACAGTGAGTGGATCTGAGTTCAGAGACACGAGTGGATGGAAAAACAGCACTTGGATGTTGGCTCTTTTTAAGGAGAACTGTTTGTGGGGCCTCTAGACATTACTTACAGCACTATCAACTTATGATAGATGCCTGTGACTATAAATTCTGTATTGTTAAAGGAGCAAGGCGCAAAAATAAATGTCCTCAACTTGCACTGTGAAGGCTCAGATGAAAATCCTAAAATGACTTCCATATTCCAAGCAATGAATTCTCCTGGTTTTTTATGTTCTACTGAAAACTACAGGCAACAGATCCAACATACAGGATGACATGTTCCCTTTATGTGAAGAACAAATGAATTTCTGAGTTGAATAATACAAATATTATTTGCTGGAGGCCATAGAGTGATACTCTGTAACTATAAATTATTTGAAACTAAAGTATAGGGTAATTTCATAAAGCTGTCAAACTGTACTTCCATATAATGCATCTGGAAGTAGAAAATCAAAAACGCTTCACCCCACAGGAAGATAGGGGACTGTTTGCAAAAATCAGCGCTGCTATTTTCTTTCCTTTTACATTAATACACCCCTCTTATGACAGGCACTTTTTAGTTGCTTTTCGCAGCAATATGGTCCTGTCTTCTAGTTTTGCCACCTCCATCTGTCTCTCTGCATGCACATAATGGTATTTCTTGAACTCAAAGAGGGTGATAGAATTGGGCATGAAAAGTCAATGATGAAATTCCATTTTGCCATCATCAAAAAAACTTCTGAGAAAGGGTACTGTGAGGCTACTATAAGGGGGATGGAGAAAGAGAGAGAGAGAGAGAGAGAGAGAGAGAGAGAGAGAGAGAGAGAGAGAGAGAGAGAGAGAGAGAGAGAGAGAGAGAGAGAGAATGGGAGAGGGAGAGGGTGAGAGAGAGAAATGGCAGCTTGTAAAGCTGGGTAGAGAAAGTAAGATTAGGAAAGGAACTTGGCAGTTCATGTAAAAGCTTCTGTTCATGCGAAAGCCTTGGAATTAATTGGAGCTCTGTAGCAAGTCTTGCTTCTACTGAAAGAGTTGATATGATCAATTATGCTGATAGCTTATTAAAAAAAAAGAAAAAATATAAAAAAGAGTTGAAGAGCTCTATTTCATAATATGAACACTCTCTTTGGTTTCATACTTACACGTCTGTATTCCTGTTGTTTCTTACTCCTGGAATGGTTTTCCCCTAAGCTGTCATTTTTGACATCTAATCAATCTAACACAGAATCACGGGATTTATGTTAGCAAACGTTCATGTCCTTTTCCCAGATCTCATCTTTCTTGACCTCTCCACAGCCGTTGATATTTGACCACCTTCTCCTCCTGGATATTCTCGCCTTCTTGGATGACCTATCTGGTCACTCCTTCTCAGTCTCATTTGCTGCATCTTCATTTGTGCCCCTCCCACAAAGTGTTGGTGTCCTTCAAGATTCTGCCTTAACTCTTTTCTCTCCTCTCCCTATTCCTTCTCTCTTGCTGATTTTATCAGCTTTTATGAGCTCAATTATTTCTATGCAGGGGACAAGCTATATTTACAACCCACATATCTCTACTGAGTTCCAGAGTCATCACCAGTTGCCTACTGAATATTTGCTGGATGTCCCATTGGTGTCTCAAACTAACTTATCCAAAATAGAACTCATTATTTTATCTCCACAGCATGTCTCGCATCCATTCCTTTTCTCTAAATCATAAAGATACCCTAGTTTGGCCCTCATCATCTCTCATGTAGACTTTTATAATAGCCTCTAAATTGACTTCCTTCTTTCCATTTTCTACACTCTTCAATCCATCTTCCATTTAGTTTCCAAAGTGATCTTTGTAAGGCACAGGTCATTCCTCAGTTCAAAAAGTTTTGGTAACTCTCTATTGACTCTAGGAAAAAAAAATAATAAATCCATTTGGCTTGCCAAGAGCTCTTGTATCTGATTCTAAAGTCAACAAGTTCTATGCCTACCTGTGGGCTCCAAACTATCATTCCAGTCTCATTTTATATTTCTTTCCCTCATACATACAGTACAATCCAGCCAAACTGACTTAATTGTTACTGTCTATATTTCTTTTTTTAATTAATTAATTTAATTTTACTTTTCAACACTCATTTCCATAAGCTTTTGAGTTTTAAATTTTCTCCTCCTCTCTCTCTCTGCCTCCATCCCCAAGATGGCATGCAATCTGATATAGGCTCTACATATACATTCCTATTAGACATTTTCACATTAGTCATGTTGTAAAGAAGAATTAGAATCAACAGGAGGAACCACAAGAAAGAAGAAAAAAAAACAAAACAGAAGAAAAAAAGAGCAAATAGTGTGCCTGATCTGCATTCAAACTCCATGGTTCTTTCTCTGGACATGGATAGCATTTTCCATCAAGAGACTTTTGGAGATGTCTTAGATCCTTGCATTGCTGAGAAGAGCTAAGTCTCTCAAAGTTAGTCATTGCACAACGTGCTGTTACTAGGTGCAATGTTCTCCTGATTCTGCTCATTTCACTCAGCATCAGACCATACAAGTCTTTCCAGGTTTTTTTGAAGGCCACCTGCTCATCACTTCTTATAGCACAATAGTATCCCATTACATTCTAATACCACAACTTGTTCATCCATTCCCCAGTTGATGGGCATCCCCTCAATTTCCAATTCTTTGCCACCACAAAAAGAGCTGCTATAAACATTTTTATGCCTGTGGGTCCTTTTCCCATTTTTATGATCTCTTAGGGATACAGCCCTAGAAATGCTATTACTGGTCAAAGGGCATGCACATTTTATAGTTCTTTGGGCATAGTTCCAAATTGTTTTCCAAAATGGTTGGATCAGTTCACAACTGAACCAACAATGCATTAATGTTCCAATTTTACCACATCTTCTCCAACATTTATCATTTTCCTGTTTTGTCATATTAGCCAATCTGATAGGTGTGATGTGGTACCTCAGAGTTGTTTTGATTTTCATTTCTCTAATTAATAGTGATTTAGAGCATTTAAATGAATATAAATAGCTTTAATTTCTTCATCTAAAAACTGCCTATTTATCAATTGGGGAATGACTTCTATTCTTATAAATTTGATTCTGTTTTCTATATATTTTAGAAATGAGGCCCTTTTCAGAGATACTGTTTGTAAAAATTATTTCCCAGTTTTCTGCTTCCCTTCTAATCTTAGTTACGTCAGCTTTATGCAAAAAGTTTTCAACTTAATGTAATCAAAATTATGCATTTTGCATTTCATAATGTTCTCTATCACTTGTTTGGTCATAAATTCTTCTGTTCTCCATAAATCTGACAGGTAAACTATTCCTTGCTCTCCTAGTTTGCTTATAGTATCAGCCTTTATACCTAAATTGTGTACCCATTTTGACTTTATTTGGCATATGGTGTAAGACTTTGGTCTATGCCTAGTTTCTGCCCTCCTCTTTTCCAGTTTTCCCAGCAGTTTTTGTCAAATAGTGAGTTCTTATCCCAGAAGCTGAGGTCTTTGGGTTCATCAAACAGCAGATTACTGTAGTCATTGACTACTGTGTCTTGTGTACCTAACCTATTCCATTGATCCACCACTCTATTTCTTAGCCAATACCAAGTAATTTTAAAGATCACTGATTTATAATACAATTTAAGATCTGGTATGGCTAGGCCACTTTCCCTAGCATTTTTTTTTCATTAGTTTCCTTGATATTCTGGACCTTTTGTTTTTCCAGATGAATCCTGTTATTATTTTTTCTAGTCCTATAAAACATTTTTGGTAGTTTGATTGGTATGGCACTGATAAGTAAATTAATTTAGGTAGAATTGCCATTTTTATTATAATAGCTCAGTCTACCCATGAGCAACTGATGTTTTCCAGTTATTTAGATTTGACTTTATTTGTGTGAAAAGTGTTTTGTAATTTTGTTTATATAGTTTCAGGGTTTGTTTCAGTGGGTAGAATCCTAAATATTTTATAATTTCTACAGTAATTTTAAATGGGATTTCTCTTTCTATCTCTTGTTTACTGTCTGTTTTTCATACTTTTGCACAGTCCACTTTTCCCCATGGTACCTGGAATCTACTGTCTTTTGGAAACACTATGTCCCTTCAAAGTTGAGCACAAGCACCATATTGTAGAAGAGGCTTTTCTTGATAACCTTAAATATTAGTATTTTCTTCTCTGAAGTTGCTTTGTAATGTGTGAATACATGCATGTGTGCATGTGTATATGTATATATATATATATATATATATATATATATATGTATGTGTGTATATCTTTGTCTATATACATCTATATCTAACTGGCTCCATCTATCTATCTATCTATCTATCTATCTATCTATCTATCTATCTCACATGTGCATGCTAATTTTCCCCAGTAGGAAGGAGAATATAGACTCTCTGAGGGCAGAGTCTGCATCATTTCTATCTTGGTACATATCCTGTGCATAGTAGACACTGAATAAATGAATGAATGAGTTGGAAAGCACCTCAGGGGACATATACATCATTCTACATCTGGCCCCAAAGTCCCTCTACCAAATCACAAGTGAACAGTCATCCATACTCTCATCCATCCTCTTCTTAAAGGTAGTCCTAACATTTACATTACCTTCTGTGGAGGATCATTCCAATTTTGGACAGTCTCAGTAATTTTTCCTTGTGGTAAGCCAAAACCTACCTCTCTACAGTTTCCTAGTTCTCTCCTCTGGAGACAAAAAGAACAAGTCTAACCTTTATTTCATGCAACAGCCTTTCAAGTACTTGAAGCATAGTCTCATAAGTACCATTTCCTTGAAGCTTCTCTTTTCCATACTAAAAGTTCTCAATTACTTCAACTGATACTGTTTTTTATCCAGCTCTCTCAGAATCTTAATTGCCTTATTTTTTTTTTATCATTTCTAGCTCATCAATGTCCTTCCTAAATTGTCACACTTAGAACTGAATACAATATTCCATATATAGTCTGAACAAGGCATAATACAAGAGAGCTATCAATTCTCTCATTCTGGATATTTGGCCTCTCTTACCAGTAGCTTAAGATAATCATTAAAGTCTACCTCATCAAATGACACTCCTTTTATGAAACTTTTCCTAATCTCCTAAACTGGAAGTGCGCTCTCTCTCTCTCTCTCTCTCTCTCTCTCTCTCTCCTCTCTCTCTCTCTCTTCTCTCTTTCTTCTTCTTCTTCTTCTTTCTTCTTCTTCTTCTTCTCTTCTTCTTCTTCTTCTTCTTCTTCTTCTTCTTCTTCTTCTTCTTCTTCTCCTTCTTCTTCTTTCTTCTTCTTCTTCTTCTTCTTCTTCTTCTTCTTCTTCTTCTTCTTCTTCTTCTTCTCTTTCTTCTTCTTCCTTTTACTTACATACTAATTTGTATTTCATTTAACTGTGTGCCTGTTTAGCATACCAACTGGACTATGAACTCCAAGAGGGAAGGCAGCATGTTTTCCTTGCCTTCTACTCCTCTAAATGTCTAACACAGTACAGTATACTGCCTATAATTTGCTGTTATTGTTGTGGTCATTGTTGAGTCATTTTCAGTCATGGAGCGGTTCATGATTTCCTTCTCCAAATCATTTTACAGATGAAGAAAATAAGGAAAACAGGTTTAATTTAAGCCAGATTTCAACTCATGGAGATGAGTCTTCCTTACTACAGGCTTACCACTCTATCCACTGCATCACTTAGCTGCTCTAAGAAATTGAACTTTTTGCCCTCAAGAAGGTAATAGTCTGTGGGGGTTATAAACAATATATACATGCATTGTTGTTGTTTAATTCAATTAGTCATGTCCTACTCTTCGTGACCCCATTTCAGGTTTTCTTGCAAAAATACTGGAATGGTTCGACATTTCCTTGTTTAATTCATTTTACATATGAGGAAACGGAGGCAAAGAGGTTTAATTTAAGTGATTTGCCAAGGGTCATATAGCTAGTAAGTATCTGAGACCAACTTGGAACTCAGATCCTCCTGACTCCAGGACTGGTATTCTGTCCACCATGTATATGTGTGTGTGTGTGTGTGTGTGTGTGTGTGTGTGTGTGTGTGTGTGTGTGTGTGTGTGTGGATGTGTGGATGCGTGTGTAACAACTTGAAAGAGTAAATCAACACAGAGGCCAATTGTAATGTTGGAAGGCTGGTGATGAAACATCCAACCAACCTCTTGGCAGAGAGATTATTTACTAGAGGTAAAGAATGGGATATGCATTTTCAGACATGGCAAATGCATAGATTTGTTTTGCTTGGCTACATTAACTGTGGCCTTTACAAGGCAGGGCTTCCAAAGAGGATAAGGAAGAATGGTGACCTAATTGATAATACAATTGCAAAAAAAGAAAAGAGCATCAATAAAATTTAAAACATATAGAAACTAAAAGATTCAGATAAGAACAAAAACAGTGTTACTATGTTAAATTTAATATATGTATGTTTATACACATACATATGACTTTTGAAAAGAAGCTACTTAACAGAAGCTCACATACAACCTTTTTTGTTTTTTTTGTTTTGTATACTTAAATATTAATTTTTCTTGATGATAACATCATCATGAAAAATAATCTTTAAAAATAGTCCATTTCTAACCTACTAGTTATAGGCTATCAGGAAGAGAAATTCTAGTTAGGATAGCAAAAAAGAGCCACTTTTAATAAATTAATTTTACCAAAGATGTTTTAGCTATAAATCATCCATGAATTCAGATGATCTGAACTGAATTTATATCACCTGTTTTAGCAATCAAACAATCCATTAGAGGTCTGCTTTTTCTCACATCACATATTTAGAATTTATAAATGACTGGTGTCAAGATTAAATAACTACTCAACAAATTTTGTGAGTTTTTTGACATTTAGTTGTAATATATACTTAACATAAATATGCATTGGAATAATTTTATGAGCATTATGTGCCTCCTAATTCACTGATATGCAATTGTGGCATGATTTCAATAAAATTTTACTAGCTCAAGTACTGAGACGCATCTTAAAAACAAATTATAGTAGCAAGTTCATATATTGCTAATTTGTTTACATTGTTATTAATAGATTCAAGGCTTCTCACATGTTTCAGAGGTTTTTAAAAGTACTTAAGGGTAGACTTACATTTAGTCTCTGGCTATTGGAAATAATCTTGCTAGGTGTATATTTATAAGAATGAATAGTTCAAACATATTCAGTTATTTAAAATCCTTACATGTTAACATGAACACATTGGTTTTCACTTTAAAAAAATGTGGTAGAGAAATCTAAAGTAATCTTAATCCAAGTATTCAAAGATCTGTTGATTATTCTGTGCTTCCTATCAGGCACAAGGACATTTCTACTACAGTATGGCAAGACAACTTTGTTATGTTATCATGAAATCCCACAGAAGGAAACTCAAAATACAGGATTAGGGCAAGTTATTTAACTGTGCCTTTCAGGGGAAACACGATAAGACAAAAACCAGCATTTTAAGTATAGGATGCTGCAATTCAATTCAACTCAACATTGTTAGGGACTTATCGTGTGTTCTGTACTCTTATAACCACTACTGGGGACACAAAAACAAAAACAATGATGTTTTTTAAAGCTATTGTCCTCGAGGAGCTTATATTATTCCTGAGGAACTTGCAATCTCTTAGAAAAACTTAAACAGAAGACATAATACCTGTCCTCAAGGAGTTTATGATCATGAACTTAACCTTAGTTAAGGAAATGTAACCTTCTACAGTTTACAGAAATAACTAATTCCCCCAATTTGTGTGCATTTAGGTATTTCATTTAGCAATAAAAAAGTTGGACACTATTTTGAACTAAAGAACTGAACCTCTTCAGTGGTACTGTGAATATACTCTGGACTGCTACATCTTTCTTCCTCTAATCTACTTGCACTTCCTCCAACTTTACTGTTTCAGTGTGATGGACTACTTAAGAGGGGTAAGTTTGTTCAGGCAGTCATTCATTCACTCTCCCACCTGCCAAAGCCACCGATTAAATAAAAGGCCACTTCTAATGGAAACGTAAATCTCATAAGGATGCTGTCAGAAAAGTCTGAACCAACAATGTGCAAGTTAGCTCGAAATTTCCTGGAAGCCGCTCTCGCCACCTCTAATGAAGACACTTTGTGCGATGTTATTTTAACAGTGCAATAAAAATAACAAGGCATTAAACAAGCCAAAGATTTAAGAGGCAGGAAAAGTAATTCTGGAGGAAAAAAATTGATAGAAATAAACAGAATCTAACTAATGATACATTCAGTCAAAGTAAATCAATTACTCAAGAGTCTGCTTTCTTTAATATCCCTTAGATTTTCTTAAGTTTTAAATAGATGTGTGACAGAAGATGAGTGACTAACTTTTCCAAGTGTACTGAGAAAGAGCTGGTTTCCTCTACTTTCTCTTTCTTTCTTTTTCTTTTTCTTTTCTCTTTCTTTCTTTCTTTTTTCTTTCCTCTCTCCTTCCCTTTTCCTTACTTCTCTTTCTTTTTCTTTCTTTCTCTTCCTTCCTTCCTTCCTTCCTTCCTTCCTTCCTTCCTTCCTTCCTTCCTTCCTTCCTTCCTTCCTTCTTTCTTTCTTCCTTCCTTCTTTCCTTCCTCTCTCCCTCCCTCCCTTTTCCTTACTTCTCTCTCTTTTTCTTTCTTTCTCTTCCTTCCTTCCTTCCTTCCTTCCTTCCTTCCTTCCTTCCTTCCTTCCTTCCTTCCTTCCTTCTTTCTTTCTTCCTTCCTTCTTTCCTTCCTCTCTCCCTCCCTCCCTTTTCCTTACTTCTCTTTCTTTTTCTTTCTTTCTTCCTTCTTTCTTTCTTTCTTCTTCCTTCCTTCCTTCCTTCTTTCCTTCTTTCTTTCTTTCTTTCTTTCTTTCTTTCTTTCTTTCTTTCTTTCTTTCTTTCTTTCTTTCTTTCTTTCTTTCTTTCTTTCTTTCTTTCTTTCTGCCTATCTATATATCTGTCTCTCTCTCTCATGGAGGGATAACTCAAATATTGAGTTCTCATTGAAAATCTAAGTGGGTTCTAGCTCATGAAGCTTTGCTAGTAGTTAGTCCCAAGTGGAATCACTCTAGTATGGTGAATGCAGTGCTAAAGAATGGGAAACTGACAAGTATAGGTGTGTGGAAAGACTGCACAAGCTACTTGAGGTGAATGTACGTAGAAATTAGATATGTGATTGTTTTGAGGATATGTTAAGGAGATGAAATGGGGTAGAAACAGAGACAATGAAAAATCACGTCAATTTTGTTTCTAAGTACTCACAAGCCTAAAGAAATCAATTATTTCACATACCTATAGGGAAATATTCGCTCATTTTCTTCTTGAAAATTTTGAAGTCAACTTCCAAGAAGACACAAAAGATGATCCGGTCCATCTATAAGAAACAAGAGATGTTCACAATAAAAACATGTCAAAATTTAAATACATTTTTGGGTAAACATGACCTTGTGATATGAACAAATTAAAAAGGATTTTCTGTTGTTCATTTGTTTGTTTCTGTACTACATTCATTTTTCACATAATAACATCATTCATGCTTATAGCTTAATGTGATCTGAAGTAAATGTCTACTGTTTATGTATATGCTACCATGAGCTCTTTGGAGAAAAAGGGCTATATAAATCTAATAAAAATAATAAATGACAATAAGTCACCTTGGAGCAGGCTAAAAATGAGATACAGTATTCTGACAGGGTAGGTAGCCTTTCTATTTGATAGAAGAATCACATGAGAGTTGTCTACAAGGATAACAATAAAATAAATGGGTAAGCAAAGAGCTTTTTCAGCCTGCCTTTATTGAAGAAATGTATTTCCTGAATCTCTTAGTATTGTAGAATGGCTTAAAAAGCTTTCCTGTAGTTTAATTTACATGAAGCCATTTGCTTTCAACTTAATACACTCAGAAAGGCAACAGAAATAAAAGTTAATTAGATGAGAGGGACATGAGGTCAATAAAACTTTCAGTATGGCGCATACCAGTTGAAAATACAAATGCAAGTGTAAAAGTACAACACTACATGGATAGACACATTTTTTTAAAACAAGATTTTCAATTGTGAAAGGAATTTATTTGAAAAATTCTGACGGGAAAAAAAATTGCTGTTGAATAGCTTCTGTGTGTCTGCTTTTGAATTTGTGACCCAATTTCATGTTCTGAAGAAGACAAAGGAACATGCCTATTGCATGCTGTCTTAGGCTACCTAGCAGACACTAATAATCAAGCAAATGATGGATCCAAAACCCAAAAGGAAAACCAAGTAAAGTAAAGGAATATCAGGAAGATACTAATTGAAGACAAATGATGCTCCACCTTTTTATCTGCACAAGTAATGGGATACAGAGCTAAGCTGGCAAAGGTCTCCAGCTTCCCTGGTAGTTTGGAGTAATACCATGAATGCTGGCCCAGGCCCAGGCCATAAAGCTCCACAAAAGGCCACTCCAATGTTTGTCTGAGGTCAACGTCCATTTGGGACCTCTCAGAATTGATAAAGAATGAAACTAAATCCTTTGCCCTAAAATGGTACGCTCACCAAAGACTCAGTATTTAGCTGGACTGTGAAGGCTGCTCCAAACTACAGTGTACTTCCTACAGCTAGTCAATCATTCAGTAAACATTAATTATGTGTCTTCTATATGCCAGGCGCTGTGCTAAGCACTGAAGATAAAAAGACATGAAAGATAGTTCCTGCCCTCAAGGAGCCCACAATCTAATGGGGGAGACAGAATGCAAGCAAATATGTTCAAACTATATACAGGATAGATAGGAAATAATTAAAAGATGGAAGGTGATAGAATCAAGAGTGATAAGAAAAAGGCTTCCCATAGAAGATTTTTTTTGTTTGTTTGTTTTGCCTAGGCAATGGGGTTAAGTGACTTGCTCAAGGTCACACAGCTAAGTAAGTATTATGTGTCTGAGGCCAGATTTGAACTCAGGTTCTCCTGAATCCAAAGCTGGTGCTCTATCCACTGCACCAGCTAGCTGCCCGAAAATGGAGTTTTATCTGGAAATGTAAGGAAGCCAGGGAAGCCAGTAGGTGGAGATGAGGAGGAAGAACATTCCAGGAATGGGAGACATCCAGAGAAAGTGACAAGAGATAGACAAGAGATGGAGTACCTTTTAATGAAATGGCAAGAGTCCAGTGTCACTGAATTAAAGAACATGAGGTAGAGAGTGAGATGTAAGAAGACTAGGAAGGTACAGGGGCTAGGTTACAAAGGGCTTTGGAAGCCAAACAAAGGATTTTGCTTTGATGCTGGAGGTGATAAGGAGTCACTGGTGTTTATTGAGTAGGGGAGTGACATGGTCAGACTTGAGCTTTAAGAAAATCACTTTGGTAGCTGAATGAAGGATGGATTGGAGTGGCAAGAGATTTGAGGGAGTCAGACCCACCAGCAGGTATTGCAATAGTCCACATGTGAGGTGATGGTGTCAGAGGAGAGAAGGGGACATATTTGAGAGATGTTACAAAGATAAAATTGACAACTTGTAAAAACAGATTGGGTAAAGGTCAGAGAAGAAATAGCGAAATATTGAGGATGACTGCTATATTGCAAGACTGAAAGACTAGGGCAAGGGTGGGGAACCTGCGGCCTTGAGGCCACATGTGGCCCTCTAGGTCCTCAAGTGTGGCCCTTTGACTGAATCCAAATTTCACAGAACAAATCCCCAAAGGATTTGTTTCTGTAAAAGCTGGACTCAATCAAAAGGCAGCACCCAAAGATCTAGCCTGGAGGCTGGAGGTTCCCCACCCCTTGACTAGAAGATGTTGTTACCTTGGACGGTAATAGGGAAGTTAGAGGGAAGAGGGGATTTGGGGAGAAAGATAATGAATTTTGTTTTGTACATATTGAGTTTAATATGTTTACTGGACATCCAATTTGAAGTATCTGAAAGGCAGTTGGAGATGTGAGATTAGAATACAGCAGAGAGGTTAGGGAAGGATAGGGGAATTTGAAAGTGTTCAGCATTGAGATGATAGTTAAATCCTCCCATGCTAAAGAGATTACCCAGTGAAGTAGAATAGAGGAAGGAGAGGAGAGGGCCTAGACAGAATCCTGTGTCTGCCTACACCATTGTTAGAAGGGATGATTTGTATGAGGATCTGGCAAAAGAGACTGCAAAGGAGCAAAATGATACATAAGAGGAGAATCAGAGGAGAGTAGTATCTTCCAAAGAGTAGTATCTCCCAAACTTTGAGATATTAGAGTATGAAGAAGATGGTGATTAGTGTCAACATTTGCAGAGATGTCAAGGAGGATGAGGAATGACATAAGGCCACCTGATTTGGCCATTAAGACATAGTTGATAATTGTAAAGAGAGCAATTTCAGTGGAATGATGAGGTTGAAAGCCAACTTATAAGGGGTTAAGAAGAAAGGAAGAAGAAAGAAAGAGGGGGAATCTATTATAGAAGGCCTTTTGAAGGAATTTTGTCACAAGGGGCAGAAGAGATATAGGATGATATTGAGGATGGAAGGATCAAGTGAGGGTTTTTTCAGGATAGGGAAGGGACATGAACATGTTTCTAAGTAGTTGATAGAGAGAGATTGAAAATATCTGATTGAGTGGGGATGATAAAGTAAGAAATCTATTGGGAGAGATGGGATGGAATGGAATCACTTCAATAAATAGAGGGGTGGGCCTTTGTAAGTAAGGAGTAATTCCACATCTTTATACGAGTAGTGAAGGAGGATAAAATGGCGAAAGGCATCAGATTGATATGAGGTAAGGAAGAGGAGAGAAAAAGGAACTCAAAATGAATAGTATCAACTTTTTTTCTGTAAAATATCAGGATCTTATCTGTGAGTGTAGGACCAGGGAAGCCAGAAATTTGAGGAAGGATGGAAATGTTTGGGAGAACCACTGTGGAAAGTGGGATAGTGAGTTGATAAGGAAGGTATAGTAAGATTATTTAGCTGTAGTAGAGGCTATTTGATGTTGTGTAACACAAATTTGTACTAAACCCAGTGGCATGATTTTCTTCCACCTTCATTCAGCACCACATGTACAGGAGCAGAAGTAGCTGATTTTGGTAGTGTTCCAAGGTTGATAGTTGGCAGGGCACATTCAGCAATATAAGGTGCTAGAGACTTCAGGTAAAAAGACAGCATAGAGCAAAACTGGTTCTCTAAGAGGTTAAGATGGGGGAAAGAGAAATAAAGGTGATGGCCTGGGTCAGAACTGAGGGGTTGAGGGATTAATCGTCATAGTGTATAAAAAGAGCAGCACTTGATAAAGGAAGGTAGAGGGAGAGGTGGAAATCCAAAAGATTATGGTCAGATAAGGGGGTTTCAAAATTCTTGAACATGGAGGTGGTGTAATTATCGGGGAAGAAAAGATCAAATACATGACTATCTTTATTTGTGGCTGAGGTGGGTGGAGGAGTAGGTCATAGGAAGTGAGTTAGGTTATTTGAGGGAGAGTCAATATGTATGTTGAAGTCTCCTAGCATGAGGTCAAAAGTTGGGGAGGATAAAAAAAGGTTTTGATCTAGGTAGAGAACTCATTGAGGAAGGAAGGGAAGTAATCTAGGAGCCTATAGACAACACCTAACAGGATTTTAATTGGTCAGTAGAATTGAATTACATACACCTCAACAGAGGATAAGGCACTGAGCTACAGAGGTAGGGGGAAAACCTAAAAGTCGCAAAAGGGAGTAAGGAATATTCAGCTGTCCACTTCAGCCAGTGAGTCAAGTAAACAAGGGAAGGTACGGCAGTACAGAAGGTACAGAAAGGATGGTCTGGGAGGCTGTGTCATCAGGGGAGTACCATGTTTCACTAAAAGCTAGAAAATGGAAGGAGTAGGATAGGAAAAAAAAATTCAGGATGAGAAGTTAATAACCTAAGATACAGGCATTCCAAAGGGTGTAATGGGTAGTATTTGTTTGGAACTATGGGATTGGAGGGTTGAGGGGGATGGGAATAAGAAATTGGGTGTTGTGGTTGGGGAATGGAGTTTGAGTGATGACATACAGGGGTTTGGAATCACTGTGACATGTAAAATATGACCTGATGTAGGGGCAGCTAGGTGGCACAGTGGATAGAGCACCGGCCCTATATTCAGGAGGACCTGAGTTCAAATCTGGCCTCAGACACATAACACTTACTAGCTGTGTGACCCTGGGCAAGTCACTTAACCCCATTGCCTAACCAAAAAGAAAAAAAAATATGACCTGATGTGAGAATGTTCATTATCCAAGGGAAGGTACTCTTCTCTTCTCAGGGAAGGCTATAGAAAAGTGAAACACAAGATGAAACAAAGATGGTCAGATGGGAGTCCCCATTGTACTTTTTCTCTTCCCTCCAAAGCCTGGATATCTATCAGGTGGGGAAATGGCACGAGGAGATGGATTCCCACTCCTCATTGACTTTTCTGGTTTGTTTGTTTCTTTGTTTTTTCCCTCAAGGAACAGCTACAGCAGGAGATGGAAGTCCTGAAGTCAAAGGGAAGGTTGCTCCTCTGAACGAGAGGTTCTCAAACACTCTGGCTGGGAAATTAGATTGGCAAAAGGAGGTGGAAGTTGCCTTGTGTTAGCACAGATGTAAGTGGTTCCACTGTCTTCTAGCAGCCTCCCTCAGGGGACAGGCATAGCAGGAGATGGAAGCCTATCAGTATTTGCCTTTGGACGTGAAAATTTAGAGGGTGCTAAGAGCCCTTGCAAGATCTTCAGTGGCAAAGATATACTGAAGACACACTGAAGCATCTAGTTATCAAGAATAATTAAATAAAATTTCCTCAAATTCCTCAAACCTACAACCTATTGCAGCTCTTGTCTCAAGTCACAGGGGCTACTAATAATGGCTTGGAATTGGAGGGAACTCCTGCTTCCTAAGGAGTAGGAATAGTGAGGTGAAGAGTCCTCACCCTCCCTGCTAGGGTTGAGTAAAAAGTAGGTTTGCATTTGGTGAGTGGGGATAGGGAATGGAAATGATCCTGATATCCCAAGTTGGAATTCCTAACACATTTTTCCATAGAAGTGCTGTTGCATCTTATTGTATAGAAGTATTTTATGGCAAAGATGTTCTATAGCAAAGGACTATAAACCAGATTCATTATGTGTTAAATAGGCTTTTGTGTACTCGATGAGAACATAAACATCACATATGACATTATTTCTATGGCAAGATGCATTTGAAGTTCCAAACAATGTATTAATTTACAAATGAAGTTTTCAAAGGCTACCCACTTCTTTCTAAGGACTGTCTAGAATGTCTATCATAATGGTGTTGGCCACATTACAATTGAGGAACATTTTTTCAAGATGGAATGAATGGTATCATTTACAAGCACTCTAAGGAATAAATCACGTCTAGTTTATTTTTGAACCTTGACTAGAAGAAGCACTCTATAATAGGATAACATTCTAGTTCAGAAAGGAAAGATTTGTTTCTTCAGGCAACAGGTATTGGTTTCTACAGGATTGGGCATTTTCCTAACTATAAAATGAAAGGGTTAAACTAAATAATCTTCAAAGTCTCTTCCAATTCTGAACACTAACACTATGATCTCATGAGTTTTCCCTCTGCCTTGGGCTCTAGATGTAAAATGCTTTCAGCTGATCCATGTGTTGGCAAGACAAGTCTTATGTATATAATAAAATACTCTACTCAAATACTCAAGTGGATCTAGGATCTCATAGATCTGGAAGGTCTCTTTATTGACTTAGATTGCACTTAATCCATGCCTGTATATCTTGTGCAAATTTGTCCATGTTCACCCAAAAGTTTGTTATAATCTGTCTATCTAATGTTCTGATGAACTTCCTCCCAATATCCTTATGGTACCAACAGAGCACTCTGGTTATCCACTGGCTATCCTTCTCTCTTGACATGTGACTAGCCCATTTTCTCTTCATGCTATACAATTCCTTTATGACATCCTTTACTCCTTTTCTTCTTTGGATAACCTTGGTGGTTACATTAAATGAATCAGGCACATCTAACTAGGGGTCATCCTGTACCTTTCTATTTTCTTCTGCGTGATGCTCATCTTTAATTCTTCAGAAGTGTGACATTCTAAGTCTTCTTATTATACAACAACAGCAATAACATATTTATACTGAAAATATGGACCTTTGCCATTTTGGGAAGCTTGGGGTCAGTAAAAGTACTTTGCAGTTTCTCATAAGCAATCCAGCCTGCTTTCTTCCTCCTTAAACACTTTGGGCCCAACTCATTCATCTGTATTGACTAAGATATACATACTGTTAGACAAGATCCCTAGGGTGTCCATTCAGATATATTTTGAAATCTTGGAAATAGACATTCTTCATTCAACTCCATTGAGCATTTAAAGATCTCTTGCAGCAGGTTCTGTAGTCTCTTGGGGCTTAAAGTAATCAACACATTATCTGCAAACAGAGTCACTTGGAGGACCCCACCAATCACAAAAAAATACTTTCTTGACCTGGACTCTTTACTGATCTCTCTTATGATCAGTCCTTAACATCTCAGTGTGGATTCATTAGAAAACCTAGAACTTTAAGAAACTTGGTGGTAGCTTTGGCACAAAGGTCTAATTAGAGAATGGCTGGGACATTGTAGCTGGGCTGGGGTGAGGTCCAGAGCAAAGGAAATCTGGACAGGGTGAAGGTCCAGAGGCAAATAGAAGAACACTGAAGACTTATCTCAGCTGCATCTCTCCACTTACTAACTGTGGATTGGGCGTGCCATTTGTCTTCACCAGTCACTAGTTTCATTATCTATAAAATTGAGGAGGTTGACTATATTATTTCCAAGTTTACTTCTAGATCCAAATCCTATGAAATGGGATGGAGCCAGGCAAAGGTTATTTTAATAAATAAACTGAGTGTAAGGAGGATTGTGGTGAAGCCAGGATAGAAAGGTAGAGCAATAAGATGGGTATTATCACTTGGAAATCACTTATCCTACAGATTCTGGCTTTTTTCCTTTCAATTTCAGTCATGATTCCATATCTCCGTGTCTTCCTGCCAAAATATCCTTATCAGAGGATGGAGTGGTTGTTTGTTTATGATCCAAGGTTTTGAAGGTACTGATCTAAAGTTCATGGATGTTGTCAGGTTTCAGATTCTTCATTTATAAAATAAGGAGATTGGAGTATTGACTTACAAGGTCCCCCAGCTCTAAAGTTTCATGAATCTATGAAAATTGCTGTTTCTTACCACCTGAAGAACAGACAAGTACAAGTTCTGTTTCATAATAGACCATACAGAGCAATAGATAGAACTGTGAAGAGGACGTCTTGGAATAAGCAATATAAGAAGGTATAACCTCAAAAGATTTAAGAATTAAGAAGAACCACTCCCTTCCCTTCCCTTCCCTCCCACATATATACATACACGGTTTGTCTTACAAAATCATTTTCAGCTGCATCTAATGTACCTTTTTTTGTAAACTGCAAAGGGCTATATACAAATATCACTTGGTACCAACACTACTTGTAGTAAAACATTAGTCAGTCAATTTGGCAAACATTTATTAAGCATGAACAACTAACTGTAAGACATATTATCTCCTGAAGCAACAAAAACAAAATCCAAAAACGTTCCTATTCTCATGTAGTTTGCTATTCTCTATAGGAATCAATAATTACTAATTTGCTATGGGAATATATATGTAAGTAGATAAAATCAAAGTAATCCAAATATACAGGACATCATAATTATTAATACAATCATAATCAGGTTAAATATACTTATTAACTAAAATAATCTGGTTAGAACTGAAGTCTCTCTAGAAGTTATAAGACCATAGTCTCTAAATTTCATTCTATCTATGTTTTATGAGCTAAACCTAAACTTATCTGCTGTACTGACTCACCAACTCTAGAGGAATTATTTTATTCAGACATTTGGAAAATTTCATGTGTCTCTCTAAAAACAAAAGCCCATTAATTTTTCTCTACTGTTCTTGTTAATGTATCTCATTCTTCAAGTGCATCTACAAAGACAGCAGCGTTAACTCAGTTCCCATGTTTATCTTCTCCTGTGATTGATGTTGGATGAGGGCACAAGGAGTTAAGGTCATGTCTTAGTACAATGGTCCTTGAGTTCTGATATATTACCCAACTCAAATGTATTATACTCAAGAAAAGTGAATGGTCCTGGTGATTGTCATTGACTTTTTAACCAGAATGGGTTAGAAAACTACTAGTAGACTATTTCTAGTCTACTGGCTTACAAAAGCACACACTGAATCACCTGGGCTATAAAGTAACACTTCAAATTACTCTACAATATATTCAAATAATTTGAATGTTGCAATTAAATTAATCCCAGATTTCAACCCACTTTCAATTTAGACCCCATCATTATAATTCTCCAGATATGAATCAAGATGTGTAAAATGGCAGGGCTATTACCTTTCTCCTTCTAGGCACTATATCTCTATTAATGCAGCTTTAAATCAAATTAGTATGTCATCTCAAAATGAGCATGAAGTCTACCAAGGCTCACCTGTGCATCTTTATGAACCATTGTTCAACTATACCTTCTCTGTGTAGTTGATTCTTTGAACCTCAAGTGTAGAAATACAATGAAAATGTGTGTCATTAGGTTCAGCCCAATATTCTAGCTTATAAGCATCTTTTTGGATCCTAACTCTGTTAACCAATGTTCTCTCTCTGTTTCTGGCTCTCTGTCTCTCTCTTATGATGAGCAACCAGGCTTTCATCCAAGTTGTTGGGGGCAAAAAAAGAAGTACAAAGTCCATGGGGTATTCTTGAGGTGCTTCACAATAAACATCTCTTCAATGTGATATCAGTCCATTAATTACCATTCTTTGGTCTGCTCACTCAATCAGCTCAGAGTCCCCCTAACTGTACTACTGGCTAGTTCTCAGTTACCTCATCACCAAAATGAGGGCCTAGGACTAGGTGATCTCTCAGGCCTATTCCAGATTTACTATTTTGTGATTCCATCATTCTTCTAAACTTAGAGAGATACAGTAAGGCCATTTCTAAAATTACTTCACTTACATCCCAAACAGGCACTAGAAAGATTTGGCTCTATATAGATCCAAGAATTCTTGATTGGTAAAAATAAATCCCCGCTCTTTTTTCCTCCATTCATGAACATCATTAGTTTCAAGATCAAGGCTTTCTCTCAGTCTCCATTGTCCTTACATCATGATTTTGTTGCCAATCACTTTTTTTAAGTGTCCCTGTAATGTTAAGAACTGCACAGATCATATACAGATCTGTTGGCTTCAGCAAGGAATTATAATCCTTTATTTGGCACTTCAGCCTCTGTTACCATGGAAATGCCTATGGTATTTGAAATTCAGCACTTTCGATTTATTTTGCTTGGGAATCTAACAGCAGAAGATGGGCTGTGAATGTGAAAAGCTTTTATTTTAAAACAATTGACTGGTGCACTTTTTTTTATCCTTACATGTTACAATAAAAAAGTCTGAGAAACTCATCACATATAAAAATGGACTTTATTCCATAACGACTGTAGAGATTCTTACGTGGCAGCTATAGCCAAAATTTTACTTGGTCATGCAAGCTGAGATTAACCACTATGGCTCTTTCCTTTTCCATTACACTAATCATGAGTATTGACACTCTATTTACCTTCAGCCTCTTTCTGCCAATGTACTCTTTCTGCCAACATCTTTCAAGCCTTTTCAAGACCTTTTGGTTATTTTAAGTGATGTAGAATGTATTACTTTTCATCTGTTTTAATGTTTAGGCCATGTGGAACCAGCCAAAGCCACAGCTGGACCAAAAGAATGCAGAATGAAATGGCTATTCGATTTGCTGTATGGCTGAGACTAATATGGTTTTAGATGAGTATCTCTGGATTTGGATCCAGACTAATTTAAAGTGGAATGGGCCTGGAGTAGCCCACCCTAACCCTTAATCAAGCCCAGGACCAAGGAGATTGTGACAGACATTCCAAGTTTCTCAACAGCCACATTGAGAATCTCACTCTATTTTTTTTTTTGAGGGGAGGGGAGTTTCTTTTTTCCCAGAGGTGGTCATTCTATAGTAGGCTCAGTTATTTGATCTGTCTTTCTGAGTTATTGTTAATACCCTAGAAGTCAAAAAAGAGAATGACAGAATATAGTTTGAATTGTAGTGATCATCTTATTCAGTGGACTCAAAACATTTTTGATCATGTACCCTATCAGTAAAAACAATACTTCTTGAACATGCATCCCTATGGCATTTGAAATTCAGCCCTTTGATTTATTCTGAATGGGAATCTAACAGCAGAAGATAGGCTGTAAAAGTGAAAAGCTTTTATTTTGAAACAATTGACTGGTATACTTTTTTCCTTAGGCATTATAGTTTTTAAAATTTGAGGAACCCATCATATATGAAAATATATGTGTAACATATTTGTGCATTACACATATGTCTTACTGTACTAATAATTATGCAACTTACACAAAAATAAGGAAAGGGACCACACCTATGGTATTATTGGTATGGGGAACATTCAGGGAGGAAACTTTGTCTACTAATACAGATCAGCATCTTCTCTGCAACTTAGAGTCTTAGACAATTGCCTAGAATGCTGAGCCATTAAGTGATTTGCTGAGAGTCACACTATGTGTCAGAAGTGGGAATTGAGCTTTTGTATTGGCTTCTAGGCTAACTATCCGCTATGTTATGATGCCTCTTTTTTTAAACATAAAAACATATCAAAAAAGGGTGATATAAAGATGAAATAATATTTGATCATAGAGTCAATAGAGAAGCATTGGAGTTTATTGAGTAGGGGAGTGACATGGTGATATTCACATTTTAGAAAAATTAATTTAGAAGCTTTATGAAAAGTCAGTTGGAGTGGGAGAAGGGATTCCTGCCAAGGATACCAACTAGGAGGCTATTGCAATAGTCCAAGAGAAAGGTAATAAAGTCCTGAACTAGGGTGGTGGCTGTGTGAGTTGAAAGCAGTAGGGTTAGATAGCAGAAACTTGGGAAGGTGGAAACGACAAGACTTGGCAACTGATTAGAAGGGCAGGGTGGTATAAGGGGGAGTGAGGAGTCAGAGATGACACCTAGCTATGAAAGAGGTCTGCAATTCTCCATGTGTCTTCATTTTGTGCAATTCATTCTGTCCCACCTAAAATGAAGAAAGGGAAGGGCAGGCCTCTCACTCATTAGTCACTGTCCCAGAGCACTATCTTTTAAGGAGTGCTTCATATAGCTAAGAGGAAAAAGGGATATTTGCCCAATGATGCCTACACAGCTGCTGTTGTGTGTTTGGGTAGCAATTAAGTTATAAAGCCCCTCATGTGTTGACAACAGCTAAGAAGGAAGAGAGATTAGGAGCTTTGCAAAGCAGTGAGAACATCAGAATGCAGAAGTATTGTGGGATAATGGTAGGTGTGGTTGTGCTGAACATAAGTTCCATGATTGATTCTCAGAGAGAGGGTAGAATTCTCTTCATCTTCTCATCCTCTGATTATTTGATCTCATAATGCTAGGTGTTATTCCATGGTCTCCACTTGGGAAACCATCTTTCTAGTCCATTGCTTTCATTTTTAAATTCAAGGTAACATGGTTATCAACTGGGAAGAAATCCCAGGTTGCCTAACTCCCAGTTTGGTGTTCATTCTCCTATCTCATATGTAAGATATTCTCTATTCCATTTCATACCAATATTTTCTCCATCCTACCATTTCCCCATATGCCATATAAACAAGCTTCATGCAGGGAAGACAAAATGTTTGAGGTCCAATTATATCAAATGGTTGGAAATACATTCCTTGCATGGATAAATACAACACAAATTACAGAAATATAGGCCATTCTGGACCTGATCTTATGTGGAATACCAAGTGATGTTGACGTTAGTCAAGAACGGTCCAACATAAACCCTCAGCCAGGTAGTTTTAGTTACTGAATTACCAAAAGAACTTGGGATCATAGGACATGGAAAGGAAAGGGATCTTAGGGGATCATCAAGTCATTTTACACAAGAGGAAACTGAGTCTCATGGAGATTAAGTGACTTTTCCTAGGCTTTACAAGTAACAAATGACAGAGCTAGGGTCTGTACCAAAATCTTCTGACTCTTGCCACTAAACCATAGCTACCTTTCTTTTTCTACAAGGCAGACTCACAGAGGTAACTGATGCATTGGAGGGGGAAAAAAAACTTAATTTAGAATCATAGACCCTGAGCTGAAAACCAACTTGGCCATTTCCTCATCTGTAAAATAATGGAAGTTGGACTGAAAGCCTTCGTCTCAGTCCTATGATGTTAATCCATAGTAAGTAAACCTATATACTGAGCTAAGAGTCCAGTCTTCAGGAAATCTGCATATATTAACAAAGTACCAGTGCATAGAGGAACTAGGTTTTGCAGTGGATAAAGTGCCAGGCCTGGAGTCAGGAAGACCTGAATTAAATGTGGCCCCCAACACTTACTAGCTGTATGACTCTGGGCAAGTCACTTAACCCTGTTTGCCTCAGTTTCCTCATCTGTAAAATGACTAGAAATGGAAATGGCAAAATGCTCCAGTATCTTTGCCAAGAAAACCCCAAAATGGGGTCATGAAGAGTCAGATACAACTGAAACAACTGAACAAGAACAACAACAACAACACACAGAACTTTGGAGAGGAAATGAGGCATTTGCCTTTGCCCCCACAATCTAATCCAATGAGGCAGATACCATGATGATCAGCTATACAAACAGGTTTTCTAAAATGAAAATATGTGTTGTTCTACTACACCAACAAAAATACACTTTCAACTAAGAGGTACTTCAAGGTTAACAAGTCCTGTATAAGTGATTTGGTCAACCAAGAGAAATTATTTCAGGGGCCTGGACCTTTAAAACATAAAATCCTTTAAGATGTTGACCTTTTAAAAAAAAAAGAAAAGAAAAAAAGAAAGGCAATCTCTCCACATCTTTCCTTTGATGACAACAATAGTTCATGCACAAAGTGGTAAAAGAGAAATTTAAAGAAACATTTGTTTCAGCAAGATATTCGTCAATCCACAGATTTTGGTTTTATGCCATATCAACATGATGACATAAGCTCCATTAATCTTTCTCAGCTTAATACCCACTGTCCCCTGAAGAGGGTTACACAGTGATGCATGTGTGGAATATCTGAAGTTGACCTCCATTTTTCACAGTTCCCAGTCATGGGGCAGCTGACGCAGCCAAGATAATCCTGTATTCAGCGATACTGTGAGAATGAATGGATTCTGATGAATGCAATTTGCTACCTCAATGACAAATGGCAATGTGTGGAGGCCTGGTATGTGTGCAGATATTACTGTTAAATAAGGTCTGGTGAAGGACTATACTCTGTAAATATAGCTGATGGTCAATTTGACTGAAGTCACAGCCTTCCCGGAAGATAAGCTAACAATTTGTCCCCAGTTGCCTTCATGTCCTTTAAATGTACCTCTCCATCTGATAGCAAGAGAAAGGAAAGGAAAGTCTAGGACAAATGAGTAGAGATTACTTTAATTAAGGTTCAGGGGCTGAGAATTAAATCTGTACCCAAGCAGATTCTGAGAGCTGAGGATGGCTGTGAGCCATACTTACATTACGACCGTTACACAAATGGCAGTGTGATGGTGGTACTATTGATATAAATCAGGGTGGTTTTTTTTTTTTTAGAAATAGAAGCATTTGATGCCAGTCTATCCCTCCCTAGTTGAACGGCCATGTGCAAGTGACTTCTCCCTGAGACTCGGCTTCTTGCAAGTATCTGAGTTGGGATTAAATCTTGTGCCGTCCTGACTCCAAGCTCTATTCTCTATCTACTCTGCCCCATAGCTGCCTTAAATAGCAATATCTTGCCACCTACTTATACCCACCATTTGTATCTTGGGTGACTCACAGCTTAAATTATTCAGAGACTGACATTTCATGACTCATATCCAAACTAATCTACCAGAAGAATAATGATATTAGAAAGATAGTATATTTCAGGGAGGATCATGGAATAATTAAAATCCCTGTGCAACAACTCAACTTCCCCCTCTGTGGTTCACTTCTAGACTATGGTAGGAGCTGTACTAGATTGATGTCAATAGCAGATGGGGCATTGGAGGGCTTTTGTTGTAGAGGAACAATGCAATTGTTGTGCTTAGGCATTTCTGAAGGCAGAGCTGTGAGAAGATTGAGATCAATTCTGTATCATTTATTTACTGATCCTATTCACAATTAACTGACTTTGTTCTGTAACTGCTTAGGTCATGGCTCTTTGTCTTGGAACTTGGTTCAGAAATTTAGGTGGCCTATAATATGTTAATTTTAGAAATTCAACTCTTCTGCCAATCACTGATCTATTCTTACCTCAAGGAATTGAGCTGACCTTAGGGGATGTGTGTAGAATGGGGTCTTATAAATCTTTACAACACCAAACTTTCCTTCAAGGATGTCTGGTTTGCTGTCCAAAAGTCTGAGCTACTAGCTGGAACCTGGATTCAAACAATGAGCACTTCTTAGTCTCATGAGAGAAGAAGATGGAGTCATTGCTAGCCTCTGTTACCAAACTTCCGACTAAACCTGTTATTTCCTGTGCCTTAGATCTTTAAACAATTATGTTGTCCCCAATTCCATGATATCATCTACCCTGTTCTTTGTTCTGTTCTCCCCAAAACCTGTAAAAGAGGAGCTGTCCTTTTGCTCAGGGTCTTTGGTATAAATGGAGGCAAACCACTGACCTGATTATTGGCAGGCAGCATATCCCAGCTAATAAATGTTATCTTGCTCAGAGAATGGCTTCAGTTTACCCTTGTGTTAAATTTCAAATGTGACAGTTATGTTTGTAACCCCACTGAACTGCAGCCAGAGCCCCTTTTTTCTCATTTACCTTTTATTCCTGTGACCTCACATCTCTTTTCCTTTCTCCCCCACCAGCTGGTTGCCCTAACAGCTGGTGAATTAGCTTGGCCTCTTAAGAAGGCATCTCTTTTTTTTTTTCCTCTCTTGAAACATAAAGAGACTTAACCCATGAGAAAATGGGTCAAAATGCTCACCTTAGCACTTGTTGCTGTACTGACTGTCTGCCCTACTGACTCCACAAGAGGAACTGAGTATTATTTTATTTTTATCTTAGAGCCTTTTAAAGTGGATTCTTCTGTTTCTTAAGTACTAAAGTGGTTGTTAATTGGATTTACAATCCATGAATGCTTATTGGGCAGGAGTAGATAGAGTGCTGGATCCAGAGTCAGGAAGACGAAGTTTGGATCCTGACTCAGATCTGCACTTACTAGCTGTGTGTCCCCGCAATTTACTTCACTTCTTTCTTTGTCAGTTTCTTTGATAGTAAACTAGGAAAAATAATAACATCTACCACATTCCATGGTTACTTTGAGGATCAAGTGAAACGATATTTGTAAAGTGCTTAGCATAGTGCCTGACACATAAAAGGTGTTTAATAAATGTTTATTTCTTTCCTTCCCTATTGTATTTTGAATCTTGAACCCAGGCAGCTGGGTGGCACAGTCAAAAGAGTGCTTAACTTGTAGTGAGGAAGACTTGAGTTCATATTCAGCCTTAGGCACTTACTAGCAATATGGTCTTGGGAAAGTTATTTAATCTCTTGTCTTCCTTTGCTTCCCCATCTATATAATGGGGATAATAATAGCACCCCCCTTACAGGTTATCGTGAATATAAAATGAGATATTCATAAAGTGTTTTGCAAACCTTTGTAAACCTTAACAACCCTATATAAATGCTAAGCTGCTGGCAATTATTATTAAATTCCTTTAGGCTTAGCCTGCTGGAGAAAGAAATGGTAAACCACTCCAGTGTCTTCGCCAAGAAAATCTCAAATGGGTCATGAAGAATCAGACACGGCTGAATAACAATGACAAAGGCTTAGCCTGCAAGATAGATGGGTAGCTAGGTAGCACAGTGAATAGAGCACCAGGCCTGGAGTCAAGAAGACCTGAGTTCAGATCTGACCTCAGGCATTTACTAGCTATGTGATCCAGGGCAAGTCACTTAATCCTGTTAACCTCAGTTTCCTCATCTCTAAAATGAGCTAGAGAAGGGAATAGCAAACCACTCCAGGATCTTTGCCAAAACAACCCAAAATAGGGTCATCAAGAATCAGATGTGACTAAAGACTAACAAAAACATTATAAATCCAGCTCATCATTTATCTTCAATGTTTGTCCAAGATGAGTGTACAGATGGACTAGATGTAGGGATTCTCTTTACAACTGCATATTATAGTCTGGAAGATAAGCAAAAAGTAGTTTTTTTTCTTGTTTGGAGAGTTAGGTTGAATTCTTTTAAATGATAATAAATCATATATAACAGATTCTATAACTTTTCAAAATTTTATGAAGTCATCACAATGCCACCTGCACCTAGAGACCCTCAGTGGATATAGGGAAATCCTTTTCCACTTGGAATCTATGCCAGCCATCTTCATGACAAAAGCAATCCTTCGAAAAGCATTTGTCTCCTTGTTTCATGCCTCCTTGATATTAATCAATAAGTATCTTAAAAATGGCCAAGCTGACCAGATCAGCTATGTTGAACTTTGCTTTCATCATAGGCATAGCTATATCCTTACCTGAATTATTGGTAAGAGTCTGTTCATATTCACTAATGTAGCTTAGCATTATCAAATTGTGGGGGGTTGGTGAAAGAGTTCATTTCAATCCTATTCTCCTGAATACCCCTTTTTAAAGCAACACCGTGCAGAAGCATAACCCAGATAGGCAGCCTCATTTCTATTTTTCAGTCTAGTTTCAGGATCATACTTTAAAAGAAGCTTTTTATTCTGATTTCAATTTTGCTGAGGAATTCTATTTTAAAAGAAACATTTAGGAAAATGGTCCACATTACATTTAAGCAGCTTCTCGTCTGTATGACCATATCAGCCAGTGATGGAAGAGAAGGAAAAAAGGATAAGATTACAGTTGAGCTGCAGTAATGGAAAAGATCACACAGGACCCATAAAAAGTCCCTCTTCTGATATTTTAATTTCCTTGTCAAGAGACACTGTACATGATTCTCCTGGTTCTTTGAAGGGTACTAAGTCTGTTCTTATTTGCAGCCTTGACTATAGATTATGATGCTTCAATCTCCAAATTACCAAAAGGAAAAATATCTCATTCATACACACACAACACACACACACACACACACACACACACACATATATATACACACACATATACATATATATATATATGATAAAAAAAAACAAAATAGGAAAACCAACCACATTATTAGTGGATTTACTGATGAGTTTGAGGGTATTTATATCCATTCCCATAAAAGCTTAAAGGGCATCTTTGCATTTTGAAATTGCTACTGGGTACATAAAAATCTCAATTTTTTTTAATAGGATGCTTCAGTACCTTTTATAAGCCAATTCATCTGTCATTGCTCCATGACAGCCTGACTCAGATCCTTCTTTTTTTTCTCTCTGGAGAAGTTAGTCTTCTGACTGCTATTCAACTCCATAAGGGAAAGTAGTCATGTATTAAAAACTCAGCATTTATTTGAACACTGAGCTAGGGACTCATGGAGACAAGCTAATTTCTAAATCCATTTTGTGCCAAGCAAAATCGGCACCATTTCAAATAGCAGGAAAGGACAGTGTGACAGTTTTATATTATGCAGCACTAAAGCATCCAAACCTCCCTTTAACTCATACTCATATCTTGCCCTCTGTACCCTTAAAAATGGAGAGGACAGTGTGCTAGTAATGGTTCCTTTGCCTTAATGCTCTTCTTCATAATTTGAAGTAGGGAGAAATGCACTAAGTGACATAGAATTACCCTTCCAGTGGTGGAACTATTGTTTATCAAGACATCTATGTTATGCTAACTTTAACCCAGCTGCAACTTTCTATTGTATATTTCACAGTCCCACTCCTTGGATCATGTGACTCCTTTTTCTTTCATTTGATTAGGAACATCTGCAGAGGTGGTTTGTATATAAAAAGTTAATAATTAGATGTTTCTTATTTTTCTGTCCACAGTAATTAAAAATTCCAAGGGAACACTGTCACCAATTCTCACATATCATGTTATACATGGGAGATAGTTAATGTTTAAGTGTATTACGATTACAATCCCAAGATGGCATTCTTTGATACAAAGCACCAAGAAAATTCAGGAATCACTCACATTATGGAGAAGCTGTGAAATAGCAATGAAGTCATTGTCATTATTTACTGAGAAATTGGTACCAAGTACCATTTGAATAAACACCACTATGTATGCTCATTTTCTTATTTGAAAGAAAATGCATTCCAATTAAGTTATGATGTGCATGCAGACTTCATTAGCAAGTTTATTAGCATAGCTTTTAAGAGAAGTTCATGAGGACAAAAGCTGTTTTTCTCAAGAATGGGTCCCTGTCCATCTCCCTATTGCTACCACAAGAGGTAATCAATCCTTCTCTTATCAAAAGGCAGAACTGGGAGACCGTAATCACTGGAGAACAATTTCTTACTCAAGAGGAAATGACACAGTTGATACCTAGATGTATTTCACTATATGTGATATAATGTGGAACGTCAAACTGAGATAAATATTGTGTATAATCTAAATAAAACAATTTGAGTCAGGAGGAAGGCTGTTAAAAAAAAAACCTTTTCATTTATGGTGCATGGCATGTAATAGATGTTAAATGTTTGTTGGTTGACTGGTTGATTCTATATACCTTACCACTTCCTTGTCCACCTTTCAGGAACCCACAGGAAAGTGATATTATCATGGGCCTGCTCTCTCACCCTTTAATGCTGTATTTGAGTCTGCTTGTACCTCCAAGGTTCTCCCTTTTCCTGCACAGATGTTATTTGGAGTTCAGAACTATGCCACTGAGAGATAGCACATCTTACACTCTCTCTAGAAATGGGATTGCTCTGTGGGAATGGCAAGAGGATTAGTATGTATTTAATTTTTTTTTTCATCAGCTGTATGCAGTGGTTGGAGGCATGTGCCATAACACCCTACATTAATCTTCACTCTCTCCTTATTCCCTAAATCCAGATTCAACATAGGGGCAACTTCAATTCTCCAGGGATCTACATCTACAGGTACCACCCAAACTGCCAAGATTCTAAAAATGAATACCCATACATTGGCAGTGATACACAGCCCAAAGCACCCACAAATACATAGAATGATTCTCTATCAGTTTCTATACAGTTGCATCCCTTTCTATTCACTCTCTGTTTCTGGCTTATATTACTAATGATAAAGTACCTGGAAGAATGAAAAAAGTATTTGTTAAGCATAAACTATAAGCTAGGCATTGGGCTAAATGATGGGGACACAAACAAAAATAAGAAAGACAGTTCTTGCACTCAAAGTGTAGGATTACTCTAAATAAATATTGGTGATTCATAACTTTGGCCTGTGTGCCTGTATTTGTGAAAGAAAAATTGCAAAAGAGGAAGGGGGGAGACAGAGACAGACAAAGAAAGAGAGAGAGAGAGAAAAAAAATGCTCTCTCAGGGAAGGACTTTTTCTCCCTCTGCCCTGGCTCAGGGCTCAGGAGCTGTATGAGACAGAATTTTTTTAAAAATCAAATTCCCAAAGTGGAGCCAAAGAGTTAAGAAAACACAAACTTTAAAAATAATTGTAGTATATCTATTTGGTAGGGATAGGCTGTCATATCAGTCATGTTGCTTTTTCACATTGCTCCCTTCCATACACACAAAGATCTTCCTGCAGAGGTGGAACTAAGGGTAATTATTTGAACATAGACCATACTTGATGGGAGGAGAAAGATTGTGGGAAAAAAGTGATGCCAACATTCCAAGATTGGGGGGGGGCACCTAAAGAGAATAGCTAGCGTCACAGTTTACCATATATAACTAATCCTCACAGATCACTGAAAGTACATTTTCCTTGTACATGGTCCAAGTAAAATAAACATTTGAAATACTCTGCAAGTTCAGAGCCAAGTACAGAAACTTACAGAAAATTTGATGAGATATGAATCCAGGGACAAAGCATTCCACCTCAAAAGATAATGGAACAGGAATGGATACCATGAGAAAATGACACATGAACACTACCATCAGGAAAGAAATAAAATCCCTTTTTTAACCTTCTGTTAAGTCAGTGGAAAATGGTCATATGCAAGTCACAGGCACTCAAGAAGGGAATGTAACTTTGGTGGTATAGTGATTGAGTGCTATAGGGCTGGAGCCAGGGAAGAAGGGCACCCCAGGCCTGGCAAACACTGAGTATGACTTCATTAGCAATTCTTATAGGTCTTTCTTACCTTGTCTCGTAAGGACCTTGTAGAGAAGTGATGGTGAAAATTGAAGATCTGGACTATACGGCTGTTGTGGACAGTGGAGCATCAGTGATGGCCATGTTTCAGTCACTTTCTGAGACATTTAAAAATGTCCTTTACAACCTCTAGAAAGATTTGGATTTGGATGACTGAATGACAAAAATTATCCATACTTGGGATGCATTGAGGCAACCATGACATTTTAAAATGAAATCACCAGTGTCAATAAAACAGTGAACTCTCAGGCTTTAGTGTATCCAAATCCATTAGCTATCAATACAATCTCAGTTCTAATTGGAATCTAATCCAGCTTGTTTAAGATATTAGCAGATACTATAAACAATGTGTTGTAACCTGATACCTTCATATTCTGACCATCCATGCAGCCTGCGAAGAGGTGAAAGGATAAAGTCAAATATGACAGTGAACATCATAAGATGCTTAGTTCTTCAAACCCTGAAGTGTATCCAGAGAAATACCACTCTGGGGATTTACTATTATCAGAAAAATGGAAGGAGTGGTTGAGGCAGAAGCCTAGTAAAAATATAAGTATCTTCTGACTGCATGAATAGGATGTGCCTGGAATACAGCTCACAAAATCTGGCTTGCTGACTTCTGACCATTCCAGGAATGATCTAGGAAATTCCACTCTGCAATGGATGACCTCAGAGACTTTCTCAAGAATATGCTGGTCAATCATATTATTATGGAATCTAATAGCCCATATGCCTTTTCCTATACTGGTAGTATAACCAGAGACAGAAAGTAGGAGGTATATGTGTGTGGATGTGTATATATGTATGTGTATACACACAGACACACACACACAGACACACATGTGCATATATGTGTATGTATGTATAAATATATATAACTAAATAAACTAAATAAAAATAAAAAAGCACCAATAATCTTTAAAATAGGGTATATTTTAATCTCAATAACATAGAATTTATTATATTAACCTTAATGTAAATGAAATATACCTTTAAGATAATTTATTATCAAAAAACCCAAAATATAATATCAAGTTCCCAAAATAGAACACCACCTCTGCAATTACATCTAAAATGTCTAGTACATAATAATGTAAACTATATACCAATCTTTTTTCACAAGAAGCCTGGGAAAAAAGAGCAATACTTCTAAGGGATTAACTAAAATTAATTTTAATAGATTATAATAGAATGACAGCTTTCTGAAAATAGCCAGCAGATGTTCACATATTACACTGAGTCTTGTTGTTTCAGCTCTGGTACAGTAATTCCATAAAATCTATCTTTTAGACCTAATTCTGCTCCTGCATCTGGAATGCTAAATATTGCAGCTGCCGATTTCTTGATTTTTATTGATGTTTCTGATTCCAGCTATGGGTCACAATTTAGAGACAGATAAAACAAAAAGGTATTTGTCTACATTTATTAGCAGGGAAAAGATGTTTTATTTGCATCTGTGCTATATGCTACTAATGTTCCACCCATCCATCATCAGGATAGAACGTACCCAAATTCCAAAGATGTTGTTCAAGTGTATTTGACACATTAGCACAATTTATATCAGCTGCTCAATTGCTCTAACACACATACACACACACAAATTTCTAAAATTATTTCCTCCTCAAAAGGCAATGCTATCTCCTCTTCTCCATACTGTCTATTTGTTGAGTTGATACACTATATGATACATAATGAAACTCCTTTATTTTGGAGGAATTCTTTGGCAAATAGCCCAAACATAGATTTGAGAGCAGATTAGGAAAGTAGTTGGCAAATCACCATCATTGACAAAACTGCAAACAGATCCATTGCAAGTTTACCTTTTATGTAGTAGAATACATACACATATTCTGGAAAATAATTATTTGAATATAATATATTTGAAGAAAGGTCCCTTTATCTGTACTAAACAACCTCCATGTTTTAACTTGCAAAAGCCCAAGCGAGGAAGCTTAAACCAATTCTTCTGCCTTGTGGCAAGTCCTGATTTTGGATGAAATGCCATATTTCTTTCTCTAGACCTGACAACCCTACTCTTCATACACTGGTTTTTCATATATCCATTACCAGTAAGATCTAGGTATCTAAGATATCATGAAGTACAGCTGGCGGTGTGTTCTTTAGACATGAGTCCAACCTTCTGCCTTTACACATACACAGGAATGACTTAGTTCACATCAGTTACATATTCTAACTTACACAACTTTATTTTTTATGGGCTTATATCTTTTCTCTTGAAATTTACTGAAAATTTCTTGATGATGGGGGGGTGCTATTTATACTCCTATTACATCTTCCCTAGCATCTAGCAAAGTGTTCTGTACATGGTGGTCACGTAGAAAATATTTGTTGGTGGTAAAGTGAAGAACATAAGAAAGCAATATACATGGGTCATTTCATGTTTCACGTGAGTGATCCAAATGGTTGCAAAAATACATACATACACAAACATTGTCCTTTACTTTGTGGTTTGTCCTTTGTTCTCAAAGACCATGACATCAGGGAGATGATGACATGACTTGCAATTGACTTTGATTTGAGTGAGGGAGGGCTGTGCAAAGTCACTAGCCTCACTTTCTCCTCCAGAGCCATCTAGGTCCAGTGGCCATATCTTGGCCAAGATGACTGAAGATGGCCTAGGATGCAGTGGGAAACCCTGGCCCTTTCAAGCTAAGGTCTTTTCAGGTTCTCACTTTGAGTGAGGCAACACCATTCAGTGAAGTGAGTCAATGGATGGCCCCTTTAATAATAATAAATAAATAAATCGAACAGGGAGGGGAAGACTCTCAGGGTTGCTGGCCAAAAGAGAAACAGTTACTATTCAAATTCACTCTGAGCCAGGAAAGCCCAAACAACAACCATTAAGTGGTGCTTAATGCTAAAGGTTAGCAGTACAGAACTTAGGCAAAATTGTGAGGTTGGAAAAGTTTGTCTTTGGTACATCCCCTGTCCCCTTTCTTTGATTCCCCACTCCAACCATATTCACACACCCCTGCCTCCAATTCCCTTTGAGAGTCCTGTGTCTCTCCTGGTCTCTAAATATCTCTTACATAACAAATGACATGATATTTTTCATGCCCAACCTAGCCCATACTGAATTCTTTTGGTTCTTAGTATATACTGAAGCATGCTATAGTTATTTATATACATGTCTTACTATACTGAACTGAAGTTTAAGGATGATATTTTGTACCATACTTCTGTATCCCTATCCCACAGTGCCTTGCATATAAAATATATGTGTATACACACATATACATGTATATACATACACATTTAAATACACACATGCATACATATGGATATCTTATATAATGCTTCAAGATTTGCAAAGTGGTTTCCTTACAACAATGCCAAGAGGACTGTGCTCAACAAATATTTCTTGGATAAATGAATGATAGTACTTAGAAATGATCTAATATCAATAATTTGCACTGTATAACCAGGGAGCAGTTAATGTTCCCCTCTGTTTTTTCAGGAATCCATCCAGTGAGCTGTGGTCTCTAATCTCCACCCCTACCACAACAGCAAAGGATCTGGTATCAGTCACTTACACTTCTTTAAAGATTAATCATAGTTTAATATGGTCGATTTTTCAGTCCCTGGGGTATTGAAGAAGATTATACAAGTTTTGGAAGGTCCTATAAAGCTGTTAAGCCTTCAGAAATGGGCCTAGTGATAGACAATCATCAGAAGACTGATCTGACTAAATTTGGAGGGATTCATCAACAAGCCAGAAGGAGAATAGAGAATTTTGTGCTTTTTAATATATTACTTTTATTTAGTGATTTTTAAAATGTAACCCCCTTTTTCTAACATATTAGAATGCTTCTTATATGTTATTTTTAACTCTGTTAATAAAATTTCTAAATTACAGGTACATTTTTGGAACCTTTTAATTTTAATAGAACTACTAGTAAATCACCTTTTAATGTTGCTTGTCATTTTACATGTATTTGTCTCATACAGTCAAAAATATCCTGACCCCATTTAAACAAATTATTGATTATGAAAATTGATATATACAAAAGGTCACATAGAAATTTATCAAAATAAGTCATTTACCAGGACAAAGAGATGAATAGGAGTAAAAGAAGCATTTTATTGAGAAAACACTGGACTTATCTAATAGAGATGTCCAGCCAAGGGCAACACTGATTTAAAACACAAATTTCTTGTTGTAGTATGTTAGCATGAAGGATGACAATTATAATCCTCACAAAACAGAGAGAAATAGAGGAGAAAGTAAAACCAGTCTAGAGAAAACCTGGTGAAAGATCTGAGTGAAATCATTCTGAGAGTATTAAGAAATGAAAATGGAAGTAGAACAAATAGAAGGAAAATGAAGAAGATCTGCAAAGGTTGGTAATACATTTTTTTTTGCCCTTGAGTAAAGCAGAACCAATCACTCAGAATCTAGCATCACAGTATAAGATATACTCCTAGAGGGGAAAAAAAAAATGACACTAAAGATTAAAAAGACAGGGAAGGCAAATGGATAAGATTTTGTGTACATAGAGATCTGTACTAAAGGTAACACAATTGTGAGTGGATAGATTCGTAACAAAAATCTAAAGAAGAGAAAAATATTGAAAACCTCACCCTTTATTAATACTGAAAAAGTCAAGTGAGAAAATATCAAGGCCTATTGACCTTTATGTATACTTTCTATATAAAAATTTTATGAGAATAATCATATATCGAGGAATCTTTGATAAGAATATTAATAGGGACCAAGTATGCTTTTATAGGAAATATGGCCCAGCAATTTGCATCTTTACCATCACACAAATGACTGAAAAATGCAGAGAAGATAGACATTTATTATTTTTTTTATTTTAGAGCATATGACTTAACAAAACAAAGCAATTCCTTAAAGATTCTTATTCAACAAGGTACCTCTCATTCATACATCAAAATCACTCAAGATTTCCTGAAAGATATAGCAACAGAGATAAACTTCCAGCTCTGAATTCTATGATCAAATGGGGGTAGTTTTCTGTGAAATTTTATGCTTCCTATTCTCTTGTTTGGATGCTATAAAATTATAATCAGTTTGAATAACAATTTCTTCTACTAAACTTCTACTTTCACTACTCATTGTAGTTTGGCATGGCTTGCCATTTCCTTCTCTAGCTCATTTTACAGATGAGGAACTGAGTTAAACAGGGTTAAGTGACTTGCCCAGGGTCACACAGTTAGTAAGTACCTGAGGCCAGATTTGAACTCAGGAAGATGAGTATTCCTGACTTCAGGCCTGGTACTTTATCTACTGTGCCACCTACCTGCCCAAATTTATGAATAGTGATTCTATTAAGACATGAAAACACTGGAGAGGTTGTGATTTACATCAGTGGGAGGAGTAGCCAATATCAATCAATTCTTCAGAATTGCTGAAAAATACTTAGTTTGTGGATTTTACCACCTGACTCAGTTTCCATTTGATAATTTAAGAGCAAATTGTGGATCCCAATTACATCAACCATATTTTCTTTGATGAGTTAGATGAACTGCACATTCACAGCTTTCTGGTGATGTATACAATTCTTTATGTAATTATAATCTAATGTAATTGTTACTGAATTTTTAAAAGTGATTATGGTAGAAATTCTATGCACACATCTGTGAAATTGAAAATCGATACCCCACTTTGTTTTGTATAATTTATTAATTTAGAATTGTATCTAATCACTGAAATTAGTATTTATTGATCATTTTTGGACTTGATTGTATGGGTTTCAGTGGTAGAGTTGGTAAGAGTTTAACTTCCCAATTCCTACAGGATTATACTCCAACACAAAGACTTGAATCCGTGAGCTTTGGCTGACGTTGGGGGAATGTGAGTCAACCCGGTCATAGGATGTCTGCCCATCATGAGACTTTCTAGAATATGTTATCTATGTTTCTCCCCTTGTTGTGGGTTCTGAAAATCCCTTCTACGAGTCAAACCAAATGTAAGCCCACCCCCATCTTTGTGTTAGACCAATCACAGCTTTAGTCTAGTTTGCATCACTGGAACTTAAATAATTAAGTATATAAAAGAGTGGCTCTGGCTATCAGATAGATGTTTGACTACTGAGGAGCCCATTGCCCTCATTTACTGGCAATTGCTAGCCTTGCTAATAAATTGATCATGCTTGGACCTTTGTGCCTCAGTTTCTCTTTATCACAGATTTTTATCATGGCATGCCAAAAAGAGTTTCACCATGACTTCTATAGCTATACTTCAAAAATAATGCTAGAAATATCCATATGGATCCTTGGAGTCATTGGATCTTAATAAAGTTACTCTTATCAGTGGCATGGGACATTAAGAAGAATGCTTTGTTTTGGGGTCAAGAGACTGAGTTCAAATCCTGACTGCTGCTGTTATCTGTGAACCTTTAAGAAAGCTACTTATTCCCTCTGAACCTCATGCATGAGGTTGGACAGTGTCATACAATGGAATGAGCACTAGCTGGTGAGTTAGAAGAGTCTAGCTCACCTTCCATCTCTGGCACCCACTATCTGTGTGACCTTAGTCAAGTCACTTAACCTCAATTTCCTCACCTACAAAATGAGGGGGTTGGACTAAAAAGCTCCTGAATTCTCTTGTAGTTCTAAATCTATGATCTTATAACTAGCTGATTTCTATGGCCCTTTCCAGCTTTGCCACCATGATTCAATGACCAAAATACCTCTAGCACTAAATTCACTCCAACTGCCTATAGTATCAACAGTGGTCCACTGTCATTTTGCAGCAGTTACATTCATTATATGGCTCACAAAGTAAAAATATCATAGGGAGAAAGAAAAATCTCTCACATATTTAACACAATTCTACCAAGATAAGTGTTTGAGTTTGTATAATGAGCACAGATGAAAATATGTTGTTCTATTCACATGGCAACTTTATAAACCACATTGATTGTGCCTTGCCTAAATGATAAGGTCAGATCTACATAGACAGATTCAAAGAACAAGCAACCCTTTCAGACATCTAAGACTCTGTACAAATTGGGGACAGGGCATGTTAGTAAGGCCTGGAAATTGATTATGGTGGTGATGAAGATGATGGTTGAGGTCAACAATATAAAGGCAATAATGTCACTCTGAATCATTGCTATATATCCCCTATGTCCCGACTAGTGTGAATAATGAATCCTCTAAAATGGTCACATGTATCCCAATTCTTACTATTTCAAGTTATAATTAGGTAAAATAAGCTAATTGGTTGAAGATTAATGAAAATACATAGTGCAAAATTAAATGATGTGACAACTTTACAGGATTCATAATTCATACTAATTGGGACTTGCTCTATCATCTATCTATCAGTCATCTACACACGTACAACATCAATGATGTGGTAGTTTCTATGTAGTTATATGTATGTATGAATTTATGCATACATACACACACATATATATAAAATTCAAAGAATCATGCTTATTTTCCCCTTTCCCCCCACAGAATAATTTTGCAGGCTCACAAGTAGCTCAGCATAGTCAATAGAGGGCCAGGCTTGGAGTCAGGAAGACCTCCAACCTCTGAAACATAATGGCTATTTAACTACGGGCAAATTATTTAATTTCTCATTGCCCCCAGGTGACTTTCTAAGATTTGGCACATGAAAGTGTGTGTGTATACATATATATATATATATATATATATATATATATTATATATAATATATATATATATATATATATACACACACACACATATATATACATACATACATATATATACATATATACATATATATACATATATACATACATACATATATATACACACACATATATATACATACATACATATATATATACATATATATACATATATATATACATACATATATATACACACATATATATACATATATATACATATATATACATACATACATATATACATATATACATATATACATACATACATATATATATACACACGTACATATATATATATATACATATATATACATACATACATATATACATATATATATATATATACATTTCAAAAGCCTTAGGGCAGTTTAAACTATTAAAGTATGGATATTTATATATTGTATATACATACATATATAAATACATACATATACTACATATACATAGTATATGTATATGCACATAGTAAGTCCTTAATTAATTCTTGTTGACTTCAAATATGTGTGTGTGTGTGTGTGTGTGTGTGTGTGTGTGTGTGTGTGTGTGTGTTTGTATGGGTTATAAAGACTTTGTAATCCCAAGTGCTTAGCATAATGCCTAGAACATAGTAGGTATTTAATAAATGCTTGTTGATTGACGAATTGATAGCTGGGAACAAAATACCATTAATCTATTCCTACTTGGAGAATGAAGAAAGTGAGGTTCAAATAGGATAAGTGACTTGCTTAAGATTATATAGCTAGTCAGTAAAGTATATATTATTATGATTAATAATGATACTAATTTTTGTTGTTCTGTCATTCAGTTGTGTCCAGTTCTAAGTGACTCCATGGATATTGTGCATGGGTTTGTTTGTTAGTTTGGCAAAGATATTGGAGTGGTTGATGATTTCTTTTTGCAGTGTGACCCTATATAAGAAGAGAAACTGAAGCAAATAGAAGTTAAGTGACTTGCCCAGGGTCACACAGCTAGTAAGTGTCTGAGACTCAATTTGAACTCAGATCTTCCTGACTCCAGGCCTGGTGCTCTATCCTCTGTGCCACCTAGCCACCCAATGATAGTAATGGCTAACATTTATATAATAGTCTAAGGTTTACAAAGCACTTTATATATACATATATACATATACATATATATGTATATAATATACATATATATGTATATAAAATCTCATTTGATCCTCATAACAACTTTAAGATATAGTACTTTTTTATCTCCCTTTTACACATGAGGAAACTGAGGCTGAGAGATTAAATGCTTGCCGAAGGTCATATAGCTGGTAAGTGTGTAAGGCAGAATTCAAACTCAATTCTTCTGACTAGATTACACCATAATCTCCTGCCTGCCAGCCCTGTATGTACTTCATTAGGCTGCCCTGACAGGAAAACTTTTGGTAATGAGGCAAGCTTGAAAACACTGTACAGAAAGGATGACTCTGCACTGTGCAAATTCTTGCAGATTATTACTCTTCACTTTCAGGAATAAATCTCTTAGGCTGTCATGAAAAAATAAAGGAAAAAAGTAGATCTCAACTCTTTGGGAGATGAAATTATTAGTCAAAGAAGGTTAGATATTCAACATATTAAAATTCATGGAATGTTTACTGAATTTTGCATATTTTTAATATATGACTTACATCTCTGTTTTGTGTTTTCTCATGTTTCTGCTTGAGCAACAGAAATGAAGGAACAGGGGAGTTTAAAAAAAAATAAAGTATGGCAGCTCTTTAAAATAGCACAATTACAAATGGAGTCTCACTCACTCCTTGATTGAGACCTGAACAGGCAGACACATCTGGAAGGAGTATACCTGGGTCAAGTGCTATAGTGTTTACCAAATTGGCAAGTGTGGATGCTGGAAACCCTCCCCTCTCCCACACACATAAGTAAATGAGAGAGATAGCGATGTGAGTCTCTCTGATTTGGGGATTAAGAGAGGTACATAGATTAAGGTGATGTGAATTAACCAAGAGTACATATCTACCCAGTTGGTTTACAAGTCCTTAAAAACTGAATGGGAATAACAAAAAAAAAAATTTTTTTCCTAGGACTACGGTAGACTGAAAAGAAAAGGAGGCAAGAAATGGATTCAAATTTGTTTAATCTTAACCATATGTGTAGCATGATGGAAGGATACTTAGAGAGGGAGCTTAAATACCTGGATTCTAGGTCCAATTCTACCACAATGTAGCCATGTCATCTTGGCCATGTCCCTTGGCCTCTTTTGGCCTTGGTTTTATTCATTTGTAAAATGAAGGAGTTGGATAAGAACAATTGATCAATTAATTAATATGCATTTATTAGGTGATTACTATTTGATCTCTAAATTCATTTGCAGTTCTAGAATGTCAAATTAGAAAATTAGAAAGTCTAGAAAGTCAGTTAATTTCCCTTAGCTTCAGTTTTCTCCTTCGTTGTGTAATAGGGCTAATAATACCTTCTTAATCTCAGGACAGCCTGAGGATAAAATGAGATTTTTTGAGGGGGTTGCGTGGGAGGAGATGGTCCAGTTTTTTGGTTTCATTGGTCTAGGGAGTTCCTAGTAAGAAACTGCTCCTCAACTTACATCGTTAGAGAGGTTTGTTGGGCACCGAAACATTGACTTGCCTGGTATGTACAGGGTTTGTATACAGTTTTTTCTGGCCTCAAGGCTACTACTCATGACTAAGGTAAAAAATAGGAAAATGTTTTCAAAAATTGAAATTTCTTTATGAATACACATTTATTTTGATATCACAATAAAAATCTTTTTTAATGGTATGGTTCATAGAAATCATTTACTTTGCCTCCTTCCTTACACAGAGTAGGAGAGCTTGTAAGAGAAAGTATCTGCTCTGTTTTACTCACCAACTCCAGAGAAAGGTAAGACTTTCTTTCTATTGAGATAATATGTTCTTTGAGTTATAGTATATGGAGGGCTACACCTTAAAGTTTGGGTGCTATCACATGAGAGGTAATAATTAAATTGTGTATTTAGGATAGGCAATAATTGGTGAATCTTCAAAAAGATGGATGAAACTTCTCTTTACTCTTCCTATTTTGAAACAACATATGAATTCCATACCCTCTCCTTTACATGCCTGTCCTGATTCATAATGAGCTTCCATATTCCATTATATCTATATTAATACAGATAAAACTATACCAATTTATCTTCATAGCTCACTCCATCTATCATCTATCAAGTATCTCACAAGTAGTTAGCTTGATATCCTTGTAGATATTTAGTTTCAGTGCTCCATTGTGCCTACACATACATACATACATACACATATATATGTGTATATATACATATACATACATACATATATATATAAATACATACATATATATGTACATATATATATATATATATATGTATGTATATATGCATCCTGTTATTCTGTATGACCTAGTGATTTATATATGGGACTACCTCTCTAAACAGAACAAAGAAGGGAAGATGAACACCCTTTATTGACATAAGGACTATGCATGAATGGAAACAAGCCTATATTTAGTTTTAGTGCATGCAGTTTAGGAGTGGGGGACACCTTGGAGACTAATCTTTGCTTTGAGAAGTTATGCTGTCTTCCTGGACACTTCCCCCACCCCACACATTGAGACAATAAGAGGGATAGTTCAAAGCAAACTGGCAGATGGCTTAGTCTTAACTTTATGGCTAAAAATGCTTCCTGGGTGGTTTAATGAGTCTTCTATGTACCCCAAAGTTTGTATCTTTGGGCTCATGGAATCAACGGAACTGCTGATTGGGCATGAATATCTTTGTATCATTTCTTCTCTATCTCCATTAAATGATTCAGTTCTTGTGGCAAGTGTGTTTTCCCTAAACCTTGAAAAAAACAGGTCTCATGGGACAGATAGGGAGAGTGCCAGAGTCTGCCAGAATTCAACCACAAAAGACAAAATACTATATTCTTCTAAGTTCCTGTTATTTTTTTTTCTTCCCCAGTAGAGTTAATTATATGTTCTTGCCTGACTTATGAGACTTGTCTGAGAACTTTGTGCAGTCAAGGGTCATTTGTTCAGTTGCAAGAAACTTTTATTTTGCAATCTATCTCTGTAAAATTTAAGGATTCTGTGATGCCTTAGGGCAAATTATAATCTATTCTTTTAAGTCCAAGTTTATCTGTGGGATTGGATATAGATGAGTGTGGTACATTGCATGCTGCATTACCCTTTGAGGCTCATTATTTGATAGGAAACAGATGTCAAAATGGAAAAGATCATTTTTCTTCAAAACTGATAACATGACTTTCCTGAGTTAAAAGGAGACTGCTTTTTTTAGTAGTTGCTACTCATGGAGAGAAGGGTGGTGGAGAAGGGAAAGTTGCCTGTGAGCTAAGAGTTGCCTCAGATTTTATCGAGTAATATATCCAGTGACATTCTCCTTATTGATATAGGGGCAAGTGGGCTAACATAAACATGGGGCCAATCTCTTTTTACTTGAAAGAGGATACAGGATACATGGGGCTGATTTAAAAAAAAATCCTCTCACTTGTTCTTAACGGGCAAAGTGATCTTGGATCTACATAAAAAGCATCAAGTCCCAGAGTTGGAAAGGATCTGCAGAAGTTACCTAGCTGTACCAATACCTAAGAATATTTACACCATCCATTTAGTGGGGTGGAGATGAGCTAAGGAATGTAGTGTTGTAGTGATTCTTCCTAGTGCTTTGTAAGTCTATCCACCCAATGTCATGCGAAGGATACCAGTCTTTTTCTGACTATCATGACTGCTTGAGTGGTATAGAAGAAAAAGAATTGGCTCAAGAATCAGAAGATCTGGGTTCAAATTCTAGGTCAAGGAATTTAACGTTTCTAGACCTCAGTTTCCAATTATAAAATGAAAGGACTGAACCAGAAGATGACTTTTCCAGCTCTAAGTTTTGCAACGTGTTTATTATTATTGATATTATTATTATCATTAGGCAATGTTTCCACTTAATTGTTTATTCTATTCAACTGGGTCCATTTAGAATGTTTAAGAATGAAAAGTATTATTACCTTTTTCAGCAAGTGAATGAGTATATTACTAAGATCCTCATAGGTTAGGAGTCTACCATATTATAAAATCTTTGTGAATCAGGTAAGGAATGTATATGTGTAGAGTTCATACCCAGAAGACAATTAGGGACCACATATATTCCCCTGACACCGGATCATGATTATGAGAATCAGAATAAACCCCATCCCAAAGGTTTCAGAGCATTCCACTGTGCCTCTTTAAACAACCAAAAAAAAAAATAGCTGTTTTCACAGATTGATTTTATTTGATAAAAAAAAAAAATACTTTCCCCACTGAAAGTTCTTCAACAGAAAAAAAAAAACAAACCCTAACTTGGAATGAAAATTCCATGGAAAAATGTTTTATCAAATAAAATCAGTCTGAAATATTGTTGTCAGGTTCTGAAGTTCAGTCCCATTCTTTCATTTTAGTGATTTATTTGAATAGTTCGATTTGCTTTAAATAAAAGTGACTTTGAACACAAAATTATTTTTATCTTTTTTTTTTGTAGATGCTTTTTATGCATATGGGACCCCCACAGCTCATCCAAAGATAGCCAGGCAGAATGAATTTCATCTCATTGTTATTGTGATGTGGCTGTGGTGGGCAATCTCATCTCATCCTGATACAATTACAGTAAAGAGAGCTAAGTGGATGTCACACAATTGCTGAAAGATAATAAACTGAAATGAGCCCCCAAAGCAATCTTTCTAATACAAATCAAAAAGTTAAGTTGCAGTGATCTGAAAACAGAATTTCAGAAAGTGCCTGATCCAGAAAAAACTGATAACAGTTTAGTTTATTTGTTTTGTTCTTGTTGTTGTTGTTGAACACACCTGGAAGGTATGTGTCTAATTAAGGACTTCCCTAGATGCAAACAGTGTTTCATAGTAAAATAACAAGTGCCAAGTTCAGTGAGGAGACTGGACAAGAGTGAGATTCCCTCCGCCATGGTGATTTGAACTCCTTTCTTCTAAATTAAATGCTATTGATTGCATGTGTTCTAGTTCTTTATTTCTTTATTAGGGGAAAAAAGGAGCTCCAAATTTTACTAAACTGATGGAAAGATGAAATGGGTCTTAGGTACCCAAATAAAAAGTGACTGATATTCTTAATACTTAATAATACTTCAATGGCTCCCTATCACCTCCAGGATCAAATATAAAATCATTTTGGCATTTAAGGACATTCATAATACAGCCACCTCCTCCTTTCTAGTTTTCTTACACTTTATGCCCCATGGTCTTCAATCTAGTGACCCAGGCCTCCTTGCTGTCACATTGGACATGGATGGAAGCAGGTAGGGAAGGTTCTGGGACAAAGAGAGAGTTGGCTTGAGATCCAAGAGAAGAAAATTGGGAGTTAAGCAAGACTCCTATATCTTCTAAAGATCAGAGGCAGTTCAAAAAATTTGTAATCATAAGGTCGAGGAAAAATCTAAGGACCCTATTCCATCTGTAAGAACACCAGCAGCCTGGTAGGATTGTTCCCTATGATTCTTTTTTTTAAAATATAAATTTATTTATTTTTAGTTTTCAATATTCACTTCCACAAGTTTTTGAGTTTCAAATTTCTCACCCCTCCCCCCACCCCAAGATGGCATGCATTCTGAATACCCCTTCCCCTGGTCTGCCTTCTCTTCTATCTCTCCCCCCTCCCTTCTCTTATCCCCTTCCCCTTCTATTTCCCTGTAGAGCAGGATAGACTTCTGTATCCCATTTCCTGTATTTCTTATTTCCCAGTTGCATATGAAAACATTTTTTTTAAAACATGTGTTTTTAAAACTTTGAGTTTCAAATTTTCTCCCTTCCTCCCTCCCCACCCACCCTCATTGAAAAGGCAAGCAACTCAATATCCTACAATTCTTAAAGGGCTAATATTCCAGCTAGCTCAAAGACACTTCATGGTAATCATTGGTAGAGATGGGGAGATAACATTTTAGTAAAGCACTTTTCCGACAATGGAAAATAGAAAACATTCTTTCTGTTTTCTCTGCCATTCTCTTAACCTTCAAAGAGACTCACTTCTGACTCAGTGCATAATTTTTATATTTTGGAGGTGAAAAAATGTTTAGCCATACTTTGTATTCTGTTCTGTAACTTTATGTCACAAAAGAATGTTGTCACATATATTTTAATGCTTAAATGGAGGAATTAAACTAAATGTTTCTGCATGAATACTAGAGCAGTTAACTGCAAATTCGGTTTCTGATAGATTTGCATGATTATGAAAGGAAATAATTTTTTAGAGAAAATAATTGTTTAAAAAACTCTCTCAAATATGCTTCCATTCTATTCACAGGCTCCATTTTTATCTTTTTATCTGTTCCAGAAACAGCCACTGTTGATAATCAGATATCTGTTCTTTTCAAGAGATGGTCCAGTCCTTGGAAATCCACACAAGGCAATCCACATAAGCTAAACAAGGTTATCCTATGCCATAATACAGCAGCGAGCAGTGTGTGTGTGTGTGTGTGTGTGTGTGTGTGTGTGTGTGTATACCCATGTGCAAATTTGATCTTTCCAAGGAAAACACAAAGATTTACTGAACTCTAGACAATCTCCATTCATTTCCCTAAATCAAGAGTAGACATCTATGGTCTATGGTGTCTTTCCTTCTGGTTTCCATTTAGTGAGGCAGCCCTCATACTCATTATCTCCATCTCATAATTGAACCTTCTACAAAGGAATAGCTGTGGTCATTGCCTGACTTATACTCAGTAAGTTTTTGCCTGGTTGGGCTTCGTATCACTTCCTAAAAAATGATTGAGGTTTACCATAATTTGACATTGCTATTCTTACTATTCAGCTCAAGAACCATTGCCAGATGCCATTCAAAGAAATGTTGCTGCTGCCTGTCATGAAAGCTTTTGCCTACTGTAATTCTATTTCAGTGCCACACTTAGTCCTGACAGCAATTTGTTGAAATGAATAGAAATGATCTTCCAAAACATTCACATTCTCATTCTCTCTCTCTCTCTCTCTCTCTCTCTCTCTCTCTCTCTCTCTCTCTCTCTCTCTCTCTCTCTCTCTCTCTCCCCCATCTCTCTGTCTCTCTGTCTCTCTCTCCAAAAAGCATCTACATAGAAGCTAATTTTACAAACAGCAACCTCAAGGTTAGCCTTATAAATGCCATTAAGTGTATATATGAGTATTTGAAAGTAAATTAGGAATAAAACGCTTTTTTTTCATTCAAGTCTTTCTTGGTGACTTGGAATTGGTCCTGTGCTCTCAAAGACAATGCCAGTGGATCCCAAGCTTTAGCATGTCCAACCAAACTACAAATACTTCAAATACAATTCTGACATCCAAGGGAAATCCTAACTTGGGAGAGGGTCATCCTCATAAAGCCGGACATGCTGTGATAGATGTGTTTTGGCCAAAGCAGCTCTGAAACCATCTACTAAACTGTGGAGGGGTTAGAATTATGCCAACAAAACCTTGGCTCTATTGAAGAACAATGAAATGGAGAATTAATCCTGAAAAAATATAACATAGAATGAAAGGATTGTTTCAGTTTTGTCTTTGTGTCTCTACTCCTGAGCCAAAAGGAATAGGAATAAGGATAGAGACTGGATCTGTGATTTCTTTGGCATAGAGAACCTCCAGGTGAGGAAATTCCCTCTTATCAGTGCAAATAGATACATTCCGTGCAACTTAGAGTCTTAATGAGTTGCCTATCTGAAGCAGTTAGAGGTTAAATGATTTGTCCAGGGTCACATAGAGAGTATGTACAGAGGAGGGGCTTGACTCTGGGTTTTCCTGCCTTCAAGGCCAACTCTCCCTCCACTACATCTACATTATCCATTTTTCCATCTGGCTCATAATAAATATTTGTTGCTTGCTTGACAATAATTGGTAATAGATTCAGTGGAATTATAGGTATTTCCATAAAAATGGAAATATTTAAGGTATCAGACAGTTACTGTAGCGGCAGGCAAAATCAACCATAGACTGGACTGGTACCTGCATAAAGTTAAAATACCTAGAGGAAGGTTGGGTAGATGCTGCACAGGGGAAAATAGTCTATAGTATAAAAAAAGGGACACAAGCATTAAAACCTATTGGTTTTAATTTAAATTATTTATTATTATGTATTACTATATTAACTTATTATTATTATTAATTTAAAACCACACCTATTAATTGATTGATTGATTTACTCATTGATTCCTTCATTTATTAATTCATTCCAGGCATTATCTCCCAAATGGTGAGAACATTATCCCGTCAAAGTGTTGTTTGCTTTCTAGGTAGGCTGAGAATTTTCTAGTGTTACATATGACCACAGAAAGAGTGGTGGATTTAGAGTGAAAGAACCTGGCTTTGCATTCTAGTTCTGCCATCTTGGGCAAGTCATCTAACTTCCACTTCTTCACCAGTAAAATAGTCCTTTCCAGTTAGGAGGTGCCATAGCTATAACACTGGGCTTGGAGTCAGGGAGACCAGAATTCAAATCTAGCCTCAGACATTTACTGGTTGTATGACCCTGGGCAAGTCACTTAACCTCTGTTTTACCTCAGTTTCTTCAATTGTAAGATTATAATAGCAGGTACGTGCCAAAGTTGTTGTGAGAATCAAATGAGAAAATATTTGTAGAGCACTTGGCACAGTGCCTTGAACATGGTAGACATGATATAAATGCTTATTTCCTCTCTACCCTTCCTTCAAGCTTTAAATTTATGATACCGTAAACTACAACCTTCTTCAGAGTATGCCAGAGGCAGTTTTCACTACAGGAATGTTCTGTTTGGAACAAAAGTTTCGCCTGGGATGTGTGCAAAGGAAAAGATGATTATTCCTAAGCCTTCTCATATGCCAGAGTTTTTGTTCCACACAATGCCTGCAATGAGGATAGGTAAGTTTTCTGCAGATGGTGGTTTTGCAGCTAAAATGTTTAAAAGGAGGATTATATATGTCAAACATACTGAGTTTGCCACCAAAAGCTAATTTCTTACTTTAATTCCCATAGTCAGACAGTGCTTTGCTTCTCTGCCTGTTTCCTTTCCTGCATCTTACAAATATGCCTGCCTCAGACACTTCCTAGGTGTGTGACCCTGAGCAGATCACTTAACCTTTTTGAGATTCATTTTCCTCACCTATAAAATGGTGATAATAATAGCACCCACCTCATTGGCTTAATGTGAGGATCAAATGAGATAACATAGAAAGAGCTTAAAGTGCTATATAAAAGCTAGGTATAATAAAAATATGATAATAATAATGATCATTAACCTATGTGCTGGAAACGGGCGAGAAAAGAAAATGAGAAGATATAGTTGATAGGCTACTGAGGGGATACTCGGGCTGCATTATCCCAATGGATAACTGGGCATTTACCTCATAACCCTGAGGATAGCATTTATTTTTGTTGCTGGTATTGCTATACTTCTCCATTTAGCATCTGCTGTTTTTAGAAATCATAAACTCTCAGAGTAGGAATGGACATAAGAGATCATTTAGTTTAACTGGTCCTGAACAGGAATTCCCTCCATGGAATCATCCCTGTCCTGCTAAAACACCTCTCCCCCGAACCCCAAAATGGTCATTTAGTCTTTGTTTCACTCCTTCATTCCTCTCTAGGCTCTTCTGGCTCTTTGGACCTGGCTCCGGGAAGATGTCCTGCGGCCCCTTCCTCTGACTGGTCAGTGTCTTTTACATTTTAAGGAAAAGTGTCTAGGCCAGTCAGCCATGTTCACTCTTTCATTCCTTTCTGGACTCCTGACTCTCTTTCTCTACCATGTCCCATGCAGATATTCCCCTCCCCCCTTTAAGCTTATTTTAATGTTGGAAGGTGGAGACTTTGTTTATTTTCCCCTGTATTTATACCCCAGTGTTTAGCACGATGCTTGGAGTATAGCAAGCACTTAATAGATTTTTTGACTTGTAGAGCTCCAGGATGGAGCATCCACTTACCTCCGGAGTCAGCCCATTCCACTTTTGGATAGGACATAATCATTGGGACATTTTTCATATCAAATCTAAATTCATTTCTAGGCAAATGACACTCATTGCTCCTTGTTCTGCCCTTCTAGGCCAAGACAAACACATCTGATGCCTTTTTCACATGGCCTTCAAGTACCTAAAGGCAGCAACATTTCTCTCCTAAGTCTTATCCTACACAGGCCCTCCAATATGTGGAGATCTATTATTGCATAAATAGAGCATCTTCCTTTCATTCTCTATTATTTCCTAATTGTGCATGACAGGACTTCCCCTTTCTCTCCCCTACTCCATTAATCCCAATCAATTACTAATACTTAGTGAACAGGGCACTGTCTCAGCTCTTCCCCCCTATCAAACTCAGTACAATGTGCTGGTTAGATAATGGAGGGCTGTGCTAACTGTCCTTGCCTCCCAAGGACTTTACAGTCTAATGGAAATGAAACAGAGACATAAAAATGGAAAGAGCCTTCCCTTTGGAGTCAGAGGAGCTGGGTTCAAATTCTACCTCTAATACTACCTGTGTGGTCTTAGGCAAGAACTTTCTTGGGCCTCATTGTCCTCCTTGGTAAAAAGAAGAAATTAGACTAGATGGCTTCCAAGGTCTCTTCCTCATTTTTCCCCCCTCCGGCAATTGGGGTTAAGTGACTTGCCCAGGGTCACACAGCTAGTAAGTGTCAAGGTCTGAGGCTGGATTTGAACTCAGATCCTCCTGACTTTAGGACTGGTGCTCTATCCACTGCGCCACCTAGCTGCCCCAAGATGGCTCTTCCAATTCTAGATCTATGATCCTACCACATGTAATTAGGAAATATTAGAGAAAGGAAGTGTTGAAAGTTATGTTGACTCAGTTACACACTGTTCCCAGCCCTGTTTATCAAACAGTGTTGGGGGAGGCTGTGGTAGGGAAGGAGACATCAAGTCTGCAATTTTTTATCACCTGCCTGTACCCCCACCTGAAAATTGTCTCTTGTTTGCTACCTTGGGGAGGAAGTAGAGGTAAGGGTCCAATCCCTTTTGCTGAGGTGAGCCTATCCGGATTATCTTAAAGTTACCTATAAAAGCTGTCCCTGCTTTGAAGCCATTAGCAATCAGCCAGTCAATGTGTTGCTACTTTGATATACTTACAATAAAATCCTTTTAATTCTCTTTGTCCTGAGTTTTGCCTCCTTCATGGTAAAAGCCTAAATGAAGAATTTTCCTTTCAACAAAAGGGATATACTATACTTACACAATAACTAATATTTACATAGGAATTAATGACTTAAAAGTGTTTTTCTCACATTTTCTACTTTTTCTAAAACAAATGAGAGTCTATGTCCCTTTTCCTTCCAGGTCTATTATATTCCTTAATTTTTAATGCAGACAGCTCCCACAACTACCACAAATACTGCATCTCTACAATGAAAATATCACTGTTTTCTTTGTCCTTGGGGAGCAGGCAATGGTTCCTTGACAAGATGACTAGTGAGCATTTGTAAAAAGAGATGCATAGCTCAAGGCAATTGCATAGCTCAAGGCAATTGCACAGCCACCTAGGTTTGAAAATCATCCAATGGTGAGTACTTAGCACACTTAGAGATGCTCACTGGGCTTAAGGACAGATTTGCTCAGACTCTGAGGAGGACTCTCTACACTGAAGCACAGAATTTTAGAGTTCGAAATAGGGACGACCTTCCAGTCCAATTGTTATCAGAAAGGCATCCCTATGCAGCAACTACTCATCCAGTCTCTGAGAGCTTCCATGGAGGGGAAAGCCCACAGCTTCCCAAGTCAACCATTGCCTTGGATGAGATCTGTGGATACATGAGGATTTCACAAACTTTGTAAAATGTTTAATGAGAGAACGTGTTAGAACATAAATGTTTTATTTGTCTACATATGCTTCATTTCTGTGTTTTAAAACACAAGGTTCTTTGAAAGCTTAAAAAAAAACTTAGATGTCAAAATTCTACAATTTATCTATCTTAATTAGCTGATAAAACAAGGATCTGGGTCCAACAAGTTTCTCCAAAAAGATAGTGGGGAAAAGGCTTTGTGTGTGTGTGTGATGCTAATTAAAGCCAACATTTTTCCTCTAGGATACTTTTTATCTCCCCTCTCAACCAATCCTCTCTCTTTCCCTAAGTCTAAACCAGTTTAGACCCTAGGACTTTATTCCCTGCCCGCTTCCATTCTTTTTCAATGGACCAAAATAGGTAAACTTCTTTCTCTAACAGGGACCTAGTACTGAGTTGTTAGAAATTGTTTACCTTGTGTAAGCAATTTGCCCTAGTCCAGATCTCTTAGCTATGCACATATACCTCATTAAATTGCTGTTTTAAGCAGAAAAGGCAGTTTGAGATCTCAGAAAGAGTTAACTGTCTTCTAATCTGTGCAATTAAATGCAGTACATGGCTGCGTTTAGAAAACAAGCCTCTGTGTGGACCATCTGGCTAACAAGCTAATGGGCTTAGCAATTCAAGAATTCTGTACCGGTAATTTCAGACTTTGCACTCATCTGGAAGTTCTATATCCTCCTACCAATTGTGTCTCAATACAAAGAGGAGTGCTTATCACAGTTTTAATCCACTGGAGTGCTAATTTTAAGTAAATACACCTCAGTCTCAGTCTGGAGAAGTCATTTCACAGAGGTATAATTCTAATGGGCTTTAAAGAGCTGGGCAAGAAAGTATCACTATCTTTAATTAAATGGACCATGTATGACACGAGGGTCCTTGTGATAGACTGACTAAAATGCCTGCCAATTTGATGAATACCACGGCACTATGACTACTTTAAAATCTAGAAGAGGATGGAGGCCAGGTCAAATGAAACCCCTTGCCATCAGGCCTCATAGCCCCAGCTATTTAGGATATGGCTTTCTGCCAGTATCTGGAGGAAAGACAAGCATCTCAAAGCAAGCACTTGGGCCTTGAAGTCAGGGTCATAACATTTCTCAGGTGAAATAATGTGTGTTAGGCATTTTGAAGCTATGAAAAGTTCTATATAAATGGGAGATGCATATGCATGCTGGGATGCAAAACATAGCCTGTAGTCCATAGAGTCCAGGGGATTCATGGATTTTCTTTTAAATTTTTATCTGTATTTAAATATAATTGATTTTCTTTGTAATCCTATGTATTTTTTGTCTTTTTAAACAATTATTCTGAGATGGGGTTAATAGGCTTCAGTCAGTCTGCCAAAGGAGTCCAAAGAAGAAAACAAATAAAAAGTTAAGAACCCCTAGACTAAGGATAAGAGATCTCTACTCCGACTTAATAAAATTATTTTCTAGCTATAAAAATTTTTTTAAACAAGTTGTTTCCATATAGTAATCACATATAGGCCACCGAAAATAATAGCAGCTCAATGATAACAACAACAACCATAGCTGGCCTTTATTGAGTGCTTTTAGGTTTGCAAAGCATTTTGAAAACACCTCATTTCTTCCCTCACAACAACGCTGGGAGGGAGGTGCTATTATTATCCCCATTTTACAGGCAAGGAAACTGAGGTAGACAGAAGTTAAATGACTTTCCCCAGGGTCACACAGCTAGTAAGTTTCTGAGGCCAGATTTGAAGACAGGTCTTCTTGAATTCAGATGGCAAGCTCTCTCCACCTTGCCATCTAACTGCCCAAAATAGAAGAGACTTAAGGTCCTGCCAAAGAAATGTTTTGAATAAGAAAACCCATCTACTATCTGCTTGCTATTCCTCTCCTGTTTCTCAGCCTTTTTGCAATGACTTTTGACCTCATCTCTCACTGAAACTGTTCCCTATAAAGTCACCAATGATTTCTCAAGTGCCAAATCCAATGTGTTTTTTTTTCCCTCAGTCCTTATCTTTTTTCTTTTTTTTTGGCAAGGCAATTGGGGTTAAGTGACTTGCCTAGGGTCACACAGCTAGTAAGTGTCAAGTATCTGGTCTGAGATTGAATATGAACTCAGGTCTTCCTCACCCCAGGGCCAGTGCTCTACCCACTGCACCACCTAGCTGCCCTTACAGTCCTTATCTTTTTGACCACAATATGGCACCTGACCCTGTTGACCATCCTGTTATGATACAACAGAAAGAGTATTTCTGACCTATGAAGGAAGACATTATCTACATCCAGAAAAAGAACTTAGAAGAATGATTAGAATAATTTTACATACACATACTTGATTTTACAAGTATATGTGTGTATACATATATATTATATATATATATGATTTTACATATTTGTGTCAAGTGGTAGACATCTCTAGGGCAGGGGGGATGAGAGGGAAGAAATAAAGGAAAAAAAAGAAAGTTACATGATAAACATTTTTATGTATTTAAAAGGAACAAGTTATAAATGATAGATTTGCAATTTCTTGTGCAATAATATTTTTTCCCCCTATCCTACTATGTTATGGAAATGATTATTTTATTTCTTAAGAATAAAATAAAAAAAAAAAGAAAGAATATTTCCTCTGGAAACCTCGGTTCAAACTAGACCTCTATTCCTTACTACCTATGCAACCTTTTGCAATTCATTTAATCTCCTTGGCTTCAGTTTCTTCATCTATAAAATGAGTGTGCTGGATTAAGTGTCCTTTTAGATTTCTTCCAGCTCTAAATCCATGGTCCTTTGATTTTTCTAGATATTCCTTGGCTCTCTAGGTTTTCATAATGCTGTTCTGTCTTATTTCTCCTCCTATATGACTGAGTTTTTTCCATCTCCTGTGCTGTTATAAACTATACCCTGTTCCTTAACCAAGAGCATACCCCAACATTCTTTCCTATATCTTTTTCTCTTCTCTCTCTACCTTCTTTCCCTCAATGATCTCTTCATCTTCCATGGGTTCAATCATCATTCCTAGGCAGATGACTCCCAGATTTATAAATCTGGCATTAATCTTTACCCTGAGCCCACATCACTATTTACCTGTTGGATAGTTCCCACTGGATACCCTACAGACATCTCAAGCTAAACAAATCCAAAGCAGAACTTATCTTCCACTACAAACCCATTCCCTCCCCAAATCATATTTCCTGTCACTCAGATCCACAAACTCAGTTATTCTCAAATTGTTATACCTCCTGATCTTCTAGATTCAAACAATCCCCCAAACTTGTAAATTTTACCTTTACATCTCTCGTGCTCATCGCCCTTTCTCCAGCTACCATCCCAATAAGGGTCCTTGTCACTTCTCTCTTGGATTATTGTAATAGCTTACTAACTGGTCTCCTTGCCTCTAGCCTCTCCTTTCTCTATCCATCTTCCACCCAAGTGTAAAACTAATATTCTTTTTTTGTTTGTTTTCTTTTGTCTAGGCAATGGGGTTAAGTGACTTGCCCAAGATCACACAGCCATCAAGTGTTGTGTGTCTGAGGCTGGATTTGAACTCAGGTCCTCCTGAGTCCAGGACCAGCGGTCTCTCCACTGAGACACCTAGCTGCCCCCTAAAACTAATATTCTTACAGAACTGCTATATATTTTTTCTAAGTATATTATACACTTCTACCTTTTATTCACTTTACTTTCCAGTCAGACTGGCTTATTTGCTGTTCCCAATACACGAAATCTCATCTTCTGTTTCTGTACCTTTTTATAGGCTGTGTCCCGTGATTGGAATTCATTTCCTCCTCCCCTCCACCTCTCAGTATCCCTAGCTTCCATAGAAGCTCATTTGTTACTTCATACATAAGTCTATGCTGATTCCCATTCCCTTCCTCCCTAAGGGAGAGGAGTATCCCCCTCCAAATTTACTTTTATATATTTTGTATTTACTTTTATGTATACAAACCAATAAAAGCTTCATCAGGGCAGAGACTATCTTGTTTGTTTGTTTCTATATCTCTTGAGGAAACTAATTTTTTTTTGTCCACAAACAATCATTCCTTCTTTCCTCCCCAAAGGACCTTAGTCTGATTTTTACATTAAATCAGTGGGATCTATTAGAGATTGCAGTGAAGAATGAACTGAAACTCATGACAGCTAGATGCTCATTCTGGCTCTGCTATTACTTCTACGTATAACTTTTGGAAGCTTCCTCATCTACAGAATGGAGAAGTTGGTATCTGCCCCGACTAGAATCTAGACAGGGTAGCTGTGGTAAAAAAAAACGAGATGATCCCCATGGAAATGCTTCAAAGGAAATAGGAGTACACAACAAACATGCTAATGCATCGTCTGTGTCAGTGTGTAATACAAAATATTAGGAATGCTTTTTGTTGTTTTAGTTCTCTTCAAAATCCTTTACCTGGTGCTGAAAGTTGACCAGACATTGACTCCCACCTAGCTTTTCTTCCGTATCTCCTCTGTTCTAGTCACAATGGCGGCTAGCTAGCCATCTTGCACAATATTTCATTTCCTACCCTCTGTGCGCTTTCATGTTTTTTTTTCCTTTCCATCATTTTGGGGAATCCCTAGCTTCCTCCAAAGTACAGCTCAGGTATTACTTCTTATATGAGGCTTTTCTTGAGCCTGAGGCAGCTGGGTGATTCAGTGGAAAGTGCACTGGAACTAAAGTCAGGAAGACCTGAGTTCAAGTCCTGCCCAAGGCCCTTAGTAGCTGTCTGCCTCAGTTTCCCCAACTGAAAAATAGAGATTATAATAGCACCTACCTCACAAGCTTATAAGAATCAAGTAATGCAATATTGTTAAAGTGCTCAGCATAGTGCTTAGCTAAAATGTTTGCTCCCTTTCCCTTTCCAATTGCCAGTATTCTCTCTTCAAAATTACTTTGCGTACTTTGTTTTGATTAAACTGAGTGTAAGCCATATGCTCCTTGTCTAGACTGTATGCTCATCAAGGCCAATGACTTTATTTTGGTCTTTGCATCCCTAACACCTAGCTTGGTACCCTGCACGTGGAAATCATTTCAGTTGTTGAATCCAATCCTGAGACACCAGTTTTATTTGTGGGAAGGGTCATTTCATAGTTTGACTTAGTCAATGTATACTCTTGCTTTGTCTTTTCTTCATTTTTCTAGGTGTAGAGTTGTTCAGCTCTCCTTACAGAAAACACTGCTGATGTGAGTTCCTCAAGATTCTCCAAAGCAAAAGGGAGAGTTCTGTATAATCAAGTGACTACAAGGATGCCTTTAGAGCTACAGCTACCTTGTTTCCTCAGATGTAGAACCTCTTCACATCCCCATCACCCCATCCCATCCCACCACTGTAATGATCCCAGCATGGATCATCTCTCAACATTTTTGCAGAACTGAATTCAGGTTGTTAGCTGTGTGACTGAAGTAGTTGTCATTTTGGCCATAGGTTCCATGCCTTATTCTCTATGATCTGACATTTTGTGCATGGCTATAGTCATAGTTTTAAAACTGTGCTTGCAAGGAAGGTGTCCCTGTCAGTATTCTCTAACTCCCTTCAGTGCTATCATGTCATAGTCAGTCAGTTCTGCACATTAATGTATTGGCTGCCTGGGAGGAGCTCTGAATTTCTTTATGAATCCTGCAATCACCAAATCCATTTCCTAAGATTTCAACCCAAGTACCCAGAAATAATAGGCCAGGTTTCTCATCAGAAAGCTTGGGTACTTCTAGATGGGTAGGCCTTGGCTTTCAATACTTTCATTTTATATCTATTATAGTTTGAAAGCATTGGTCTTGACAAATGAAGCCTTTTTTTTGGAAATGATAAACTCAATTCTTTCCACAAGTTCTGTTGAGGCTTTCAACAAAGGAATGGAATATAGATTAGGTAAGGAATTGTTTAACCCAATTAAATCTATTTATACAGCTAACTGGCAGAATTCAATTAAATTCAACAACAATGAATGCATTAAGGATTTACCCTGTTTAAGGCACTGTATCAGACATTGTGAAGGTTACAGGAAGCAGACAAGGCACCACTCCTTAAGGGGCTTGTCTTCTGGTAGGGGAAATAAAACAGAATTTTAATTAATAATTGTTACCATTATAGCTAGAATTTATAGGATGCTTTATTTAAGGTCTACAAAATGTTTCACATGTTATCTCATTTGATTCTCACAACAACCCTGGGAGGTAGATGTGGTTATTACCCCCTTTTTACAAATGAAGAAACTGAGGTTGAGAAATGAAATGACTTGCTCAGGGGCATACAGCTAGTAAGTAGCTAAGGCGAGTTTTGAAAAAGTCTTCATGATTCCAAGTACAATACTATCTAACGTGCCATTTAGCTACCCTGAATACTTTTCAAGGAGACATGTACAAAAATAATTGTAATGCCAGGCTAAATACTTTAAGAAGTGTATAAGTGGTTTTCTGGGAACACAAATGAGAAAGATCATCATGGAAGATGTGGCCTTCAAAGTGAGTTTTAGATGACAGATGGCAGCATTTTGCCAAGGAGGAACTAGGCTGGGAAGGAATTCCATGTAAAGGGATTGGCATGAGCAAGGGTAGTTGCATATTGTTCCTTCTCTGTTTCTCTTGCTTCAGAGCAAGTCTTTCAAGATGACAAAGTCATCAAGATCTGCACTGATACCATCTTTGGAACAGCCAGCTTAATTGCTAAGCACTCCTGGGGAAGGACCCAAAGGAACCCAGCTGTCAGTACAATGCAAATAGGAAAAACAAATCGAAACTGATTTCTTGGAAACTCCAGAAATAAAATCATCACAACGATCCAGAAACTAAGTGGGTCAGCAATCCCAAAATCTAGAGGGGTATGTGTGTGTATGTATTTATGTATGTATGCATGTATGTATGTATGTATGTGGGGAGGATGGAGCCTTGAGGGGGGAAGGGGAAGATGTTACTACTGCTAGCTGTTGTTGCTATTACTACCATTTTGCCTGTGAAAAAATTCGAAAGGTCCATCAGAATACTTTAGAGATCATCAACTGAAGCACAGGAAGGAGAATCTGATTTTAATTCTATAAGGTATTTTAAAAGGGGATTTAGTCATCATGTGACCATGGAATCCAATAGAATATTATCTCCTGGAGGACAAGGGCTAGCTCACTTTTGTATTTGCATCCCCGCCACTACCTACAGTGCCTGGCATACGGTAGGCCCTCAGCAAATGCTTTCTGATAGATTAATGGTTCTTATATCTGGAAGGGGCTTTAGAGATCATTTATAGCTATCTCTTCCTGTATTTCCAGATTAGAAAATTAAGGCTCAGAGTGACTAAATTATTTACTTAAAGCCACAATGGTTGCAAGTAGCTAAACTGGAATTAAAAATCAAGTCTTCTCACTCCAAATCTTTTAGTTACACCAATCCAATAAGCATTCATTAAGCTATATACTAGAATATTGTGCTGGGTTCTAGAGACACAGAGACAAAACAAACTCTACTTCTTCCTTCCCCTCCCCCCCAAAAAAGCCCCTGATCTCAAAGGGTTTGTGTATTACTAGGCTAGCAGCATACAACCTGAAACATTCAGAACCATTCTTGGAGATCATCTAATCCAGGGGTGGGGAACCTGATCTAATCCAATCCCCTCATAGCAGAAATGAGACAAATGAAGCCTCAAAGAGGACAGAAGTTTTCATGGCATGTCATTTTCAGGGTCTAGTGGGGACTTGAACTCATGACTTCTGGCTTTGAATACAGAGACCTTTTTATAACCAGTTACCTTCTCTCAATCAGTCGATTAGGTGCCAGGCATGTGCAAAGTCTCGAGAGACAAAAAAAAAATGCAAAGGACATTGTCTTCCCTCGAGGAGCTCACAGAAGGGTAGAAGAGACAACCTGAAAAATGCTATGCGCACACACATACAAAAAGGTATCTACAGGATTAAATTGGGGATAATCTCATAGGGAAGGCACTAAGATAAGAAGGACTGGGAAAGGCTTCTTCCTGAGGATGAGACTTCAGCTGTGATTTGAAGGAAGCCAAGAAGTGGAGATGGTTAATGCCAATTTCTTTAGCCAGAAAAGATTCATCATTTGGCAGTGGCATGGTAGAGTGAAATGAGTGCTAGATTTGGAGTCATAGAACTGGGTTCAAGTTACCAAACTGCCACTTACTTTTTAATCTTGGAGCAATATATATGTGCGTGTGTGTGTGTGTATGTGTGTGTATAGATTTAGTAGCTTAACAAAAAAGCAGATTATATTTTTAGTCTTTACAATAACAAATCTTAAAACATTTGACCAAGAGAAAAAAAAATGTATCTATTGTGTCCAATTTAAAACACCCATGGAGAAGACTTTGTTTCTTTTTTATGCCCAAACTACGATGGTTTCATCCTGTGCCAGCTTGGTCTGTGCTTTATAATAAATCAAAGAAATGGGTTGAAATCCTCACCCCACCACTCACAGGCCTTGTCCCCATGGGCAAGTCACTTAACATGTCTACACCTCAGTTTCCTAATCTGTGAAAAGAGTATTATAATCCTCATACTACCCATCCCAGAGGGTTGTTATAAGGAAAGCACTTTGTAAATTGTAAATCCCTCCGTTATTTTTGTCATTGTTATGGACATTTTTTATTGGTCTTTTCAGATCTTCAAAGAATCATCTGTCTTCTCATTCTAGCTACATGATCAGGCCATGGTATCTTTTTCAGGTTATTCACAACACTGATAATGTTAGTTATTGTTGTATTATTAACTCAGATTTCTTGTATGCAATTGATAGGACTCTGGAATTTAGAGCAGGAAGGGACCTTGGAGATCAAGTTGTCATTTGTAACATACTGAAGCCTGCTTACATTTACCATGTATCTTTCCACAACCCTTTGGGTTATTTGTAAATCCATGTTTCCTCTAAATATTTTTTTGTGCCTACGCACTAATTATAGCACGTACTGAACAAACAACACATAGATCATGCTGCATATTTTAATGAAAAGTTGCTCTGACAGATTTCACAGGGACAGAAGAAATGAGGTACCAGGGTATTTGCAATGTAGAGTGAATGCATCAAGTTATGGAAATCTGAGCTCAAAAGGGGTAGAAACTGCTTATTAAATTAAACTTCAGGGCATCTGAGTTTGAATTCTAAGAATATTTTCTAAAGGAAAGTAATATCTGGTTATGTTCCCTCCCACCATGACCCCAACTTCAACCTGAAGACTGTCCTTGTTCTTTGCAGCAAGTGAATGAAGACGAGAGGAATGAAATCAATGCTACTCATGTACTGTCTCTGGCTGTAGGATGATTCTTGTGGAATAGCCATTAAACTTAATTCCAAAGATGACTTTCAAGAAATAAGTATGTGAAGCATCAGTTTCTCTTGTTTTCTTTTCCCTAAAATTTTATTGATCCCTTTTGTTTTTATACCATAGGCATTTATGGTTGTTACCTACTCCCACCCTCTAATCTAAAACTAAAACTTCCCTTTTAACCATGAGAAGGGTTGAACAAATATAATTAGCACAGTTACTACAACTGACATAAGTATGCAATAGTCTAGTTTTATCTGTAATGAGAGGATGCAGGTAAGATAAATGCCAATTTTGTAAAATGATTTCTATCTGAGAGATCACTTGGGAAACGTACCTTAAGGGAGGTGAAGATATGACAAAAGGTATGTACATGTTTTTAGCATTACTGTTTGCGCTGAAAAAAAAAACAACTAGAAACAAAGTTGGTATCCATTGAACGGGGAATGGCTGAACAAAATTTGGCATGTGAATGAAATGAAATACTATTGTACCATAAGGAATAAAGGATATGAGGATGTCGGGGGAAATTTGAAAGACTGACATGAAATGATGAAATAATATAAGTGAAAATGATAGTATAGTTAAACTTAGATTTTTTTCAGTGACAAATCCTGTTGTTGTTTTTTTGTTTGTTTTGTTTTTGCCTTTTGGTGAGGCAATGGGGTAAGTGACTTGGCCAGGGTCACACGGCTAGTTAAGTGTCAAATGTCTGAGGCCAAATTTGAACTCAGGTCCTCCTGACTCCAGGGCCAGTGATCTATCCACTGCATTACCTAGCTGCCCCTCAGCGACAAATCTTTATGAAAGACAGGTTTTTTCACTCTGTTTGTAAAAGGGTACATGTGTTGCCAATGTAGTTATTTTGTTGGTTTCTGTTGCATGAAGGTTTTTTTTTTTGGCTTCAGGTTTTGCTGTTGTTTTTGCAATCATTTGAAATTGTATTTTTGAGGGGAGTAATTATAAAATAACATAAGAAGCCAGTAGTAAAATGTCAAAAAATAAAAAAATAATGAATACAACTATAAAATGTCCTTTATGGAAAAATAAAATAAGCATAATGGACCAATTCTTGTGGTAACCGTCAATCACTGAATTTACTGATTCAGTCATGTTGATGTAATAGTGGACACAGGTAACAGCAGTAGAAAGCAAGCTAATGCTTACATATTACCATTATTTCCACACAAAATTTGTGTATATGTGTGTGTGTATGTACACACACACACACACACACACACACACACACACACACACACACACCCCATATGATGGCCGGGAGAAGGACAGGGAAAATAAGAAAATTCAACTTGGAAATAAAGAAGTTCTGAATTTATAAAGGCTCCTGTGGTAAAACCATTAGAGGCAAGGATTTTTTTTTTCAAAAAGGCATCTTGAAGAAGTTGCTCCTTTCTTATTTAGGATTCCACCTTCTACCAACAAATTTGTCTTTATTTTGACATTTGTTCATGGTTTTAGACCTGCATAAATCTAATTTTCTTCTCTTCAAGAGCAAATGTCAGCACAGACAGGATCCCGTGTTTGTCACTTCAGAACTTTAACCTGAAGCCATGAGTTAAACAGTGAAAAGAGGAGGAAAACAATATTACACTATTTATCAGAAGGAAGATTGGCGAGGGCATGGGCGGCTCTTGGATCTGTCTCTCTATATAGACTTCTCTTTAAAAAATGTTTTGTTGATACTTTTATGTCTTACATCACTGTCAATTTCCAGTACCTTTCTCCACTCCCTGGATCCCCCCAGTTAAACAAACAAGCAATGTGTACAAGATTCTTTACCTGTGATCTGACAGCTCTGTATAAAGAAGGAAGTATACTTCATCACAGCCCACCTTCCTCTCCCTGAACTGAAATTAGTCAGTGCATTAATCTGAATTCTGATGTTTTCCTTTGTGTTCGTGTTAATTATTGCATATGTGGTTCTCTTGGTTTTCACTCTGTATCAGTTCCTTAGGGTTACAACAAAATTAGTAAGAGAATTGAAAAGGTCTGCTCAGCTTGGATAAAGATGCCATATCTTTGCCCATTTAAGGGATTATAGGATCATAAATTCAGAGATGGAAAGGTTCTCAGGGCATGACTTAGTCCAACACTTCTGAGAATGTTTTAGCCAAGAGAAGACATGACTTAAAAGGGGTCACGAGAAGCATCTAGTATTTGAAGGTTTGCCACGTGGAAGAGTAAGGATCAGATTTATTCTGCTTAGCTCCAGATGGGGGTACGAAGACTAATGAGTGGTAGTTACAGATAGAGGAAAAAATTCTAATAATGAGACTGTTCAAAGGGAAATGGGCTGTCTCAGAAAGTGAAAAATTACCTATCTTTGGAAATCTTCTATCAAAAGCTAGATGACCACTTGTTGCAGTGTGTGAAGGGGAATTCTTCCTTGGCTATGAGTTGGACCAGATGGTCTTGAATAGTTTTTCCAACTCTGAGATTCAGGTATCTTTTTGACCTCTGGAATTTTAAGAAGTATATTTCAGGCATGGGACATTGCCCCTGTAAAACAAACAGAAATAGGAAATGAAACTTTGAGTAACAATAATAAGAAGTTGGCCAGTCTGACTGTATGTAATAAGCCTAGAAAGGTATAGTTGAGTCAGACCACTGAGGGCTTCAAATGCCAAACAGAGGAGTTTCTATAAACCTTAGTAACCATAAGGAGTCCCTAGAGTTTCTTGAGCAGGGGAGTGGTGTGGTCAGGCCTATGTTTTAGGAATATCACTTTCGTAGTCTTGTGGAAGATGGGGTAGAAAGAGGAGACTATTGAAGCAAGATCAAGGAGGCCTTTGCAATACTTCAATCAAGAGGGCATGAATTAAATTGGAGACCATGAGTACAGAAAAGTGGATGGATATAAGAACTATAGAGATAACATTCATAAGACTTGTTGACTCCTTACCTACAGAGGTGGGAGTGAGGCTAAGTAAAGGCTCAATGGAATCTGATGTGAATCATAAATGACAAGAAACGGTAGTGCCCTTCATAGAGATAGGGAAGTTAGGAAAGGAGATAGATTTGGTTTTTTTTGGGGGGGGCTATAGAAAGTTTTATTTTGGATACATTGAGTTTGAAATGTCTATGAAATATTCAAGTGAAGATGTCCAGCAATATTTGATGATGGTAATGTGAAAGTTCAGGAGAAAAGCTAGTTCAAGGTATATAGATTTAGGAGTCACCTGAATTGAACCTATGGGAGAGAACTGATGACACCACAGAAAGACAGAATGTAGAGAAAGAAGACAATATGGCAATGTCTTAGACTATCCCTACAGTTAGGAGACTGGACAAGGATGATGATCTAGGAAAGGTAGATTGTAGACAAATGACCAGGCAGGTAGGAGAAGACACAAGAGACAGAGCAATATTATGAAAATGTCCGATGCTGCAGAGAACATTCCCCTTTGAACAATTTCATTGTTAGAGAGTTTATCTCAAAGCAAGGTTTTCTTCTCTGCAACTTCCACTCATCAGTTCCAGTTCTTCCCCGTGGAGCTAAGTAGAATGAGGGCTGAGAAAAGGCAACTGGATTTGACATTTTTTAGAGATCATTTGGAACTTAAGAGAAGCAGTTTCAGTTGAATGATAAGGTTGGGGACCATATTGCATAAAAAGTGAATGAGAGGAGAAGTGAAAGAAATGAGTATAGACAGTTTTTCCTAGGAATTTGGTTCCTAGAGACATGTAATGGTAGCATGAGGGGCTGGCTGAGTCAAGTGGATGATTTTTTAAGATAAGAAGACACATGGTTATTTCTAATCTGGAAGTAAGTGAAATCATAGGATTTAGAGATGAAAAGGACCTTAGAGATAATTTTTATATAACCCCTCTTTTTACAGACAGCAGGGCGAGTGGGGAGAGGAGAAGCCTGAAAAGAGCTTAGATAACTTGCCTTAGATTACAATGGAATAAATAAAAGAAGTTTTCATCCTCAATTCCTCTGACTTTAATTGTAGTTCTCTTTACACTACCCCACATCACTTCCTAACATTTAATGTGTACTTTTCCTATCACGCCCTAGAAATTTCTGAAACTCATATCACTGCTGTGGATACCATGCATATACATGGGAAATAAATGGGAAAGGATTTATGAACCAAAAGCTAAACCTATATGATAGATGTCATCCAATAGCTCAACAGCCTTGTAAATCAATCAAAGGTAGAACCACTGAGTTCTAAAAGAATGGAGAAGCTACTCTTCAGAAGCATTAATTCCAGAGTACACAAATTAAATGCTAGCATAGAGACCATTTCATGATAAAATTTGTCAGTCCACCATTCAATCAACAAGTTCTTTATTGACTGCCCTGTGTGGCACACTTCTGTATGTGATTGATTTTTCTAGTCTCTTTATCCATTTAAAAAACACATGGCATTCTCTTTACAGTAGAATATGAAAAGGGATAAAAAAAATAAGAATAACATTTCTTTGCTTTTTCAATGTAGACATGTAAACATGCACAGATGCATTTTTTCTCCCTTTCTATTGCAGTTAAAAATGCTGCAAGACTCAACAAACAGTTCTGTAAAATGGATTTTGAAAAAAAAAATTTCTATTGTTTGGCATCATTTCCGGTGAAAGGATCTTGCACCCATCTTAAACCCTGGTGGCTATAGCTGTCAATAACATTTCAGCATTAGATGCATTAGAGAAAATTACTTATAGTGTTTAATTATACTCCAAGATACTAATGGATTTGTAATATCATTGATGGGGGTCCTCCCTCTAGTGATGTAGATGAATGGTGTCAAACTCAAGTGTAGAATTGGGGGCCACTTTACTGTATATAAAGATCCATGTGGATTGCATATTGACTTTGAAAGCCCTATTAAAATTATGTTTTATTTTATTTTAATTTATTTTGTTTAATGTTTCCCAATTGCATTTTAATCTATTTTGGGCTGCACTTGGAAATATTGGGGCTCATAGGCTCACAAATAATGTGTTTGAAACCTATGATGTAGCCCATATCCCATCCACGCAAGGTTATATTGTTTTCCTTTTGTCCGTATCTTCCCATAAATTTGCCACACAGTGTCTAACCATTATATGGGGAAAACTTCCTCACGGTCTTTTGACATTGCAAGAATAATAATATGTTTTTCCAAACTATATTCCTGTCATAATATCCCTCTATAGTTTTGCAGTGCCAAAGTAAAGTTCCTCTTTGGAAATCAAGCTGGAGTCAAAACAAATTTCTCATTCTGAAAAATCAGGCCTTAGCTAACCAACATTTCTTGAAATTCTTGAAAACAGACATTCCCTTTCCTCTTTGAAAAGTTTTGCTACAGAACCAACAATTACCCCAGTAGTATAGTTATACATGTAAAAATGAACAAACTTTAAGTTACAATATAAAGAAGAAAATGGCTGTCACAAGTCCCCAAGTCTGACACCCAAAGAGACAGGGTGACTATTTTTAAGACAATTAGTTCAACATTTCTTGCCATTCAGAGCTCTATACTCTTGTTAATGGTGACAAACACAGGTTACTTCACTTATTATTCCTTTAACAGATCATTAGTACAAGAAGATATTATGGCTCTGAGAGCTAAAGGTCTCATGTCAGGAGCATTTTTATTTATTATTAAAAATAATAAATCTTCCAAGAAGGATCATAACTAATACATAGGAGGAAACTGAAGGTATTTTTTTCCTTGAAGATAAGGTTTGTACCACATTATTTTGTTTCAGTTTACTTTACTAGTTTCATCCTTTTTTTTTCAAGTCTTATAAATGAACCTTTTTTAATCATACTAGGCAGATAGAAGATTTACAGGTTGTCATTCTATCCGATATTGTGACAAATGCGGCTTACCTGAATAATCTGTGTCTGGCTATGGTCTGCTTAAGATTTTAGTTAAGAACAAACCCATTGATTCTGAAATACACTAATTTTGTAGCAATAGTTTCATAAGGGAGACTACTACATGCTTTTCACATAAAAAGAAATCATAAAATTATAGGATCACAGATTTAGACATTTTTGTTATTGATTAGTTGTGTCTAGTTCTTCATAATCCCACTTGTGGTTTTCTTGGCGGAGACACTGGAGTGGTTTGCCATTTTCTTCTCCAGTTCATTTTACAGGTGAGGAAACTGAGGCAAATAGGGTTAAGTCACTTGCCCAAGGTCAAATAGCTACTAAGTATCTGAGGCCCACTTTAAACTCAGGTCCTTCTGACTCCAGAGCTGCTCTCTATCTCTTGCCCCAATATTTAAAGCTAAAAGTGTCTTTAGAGATCATGTAATCTAATCTCTTCATTTTACCAATGAAACAATTGAGGCACTGAGACGCTAAATCACTGCCCAACATCATACGTATAGCTGACAGGCAACAAAGATAGAATTCAGACTCCAGGCCCAACATATGCTAAAGGATTTGAAATACAAAATGATCATGTAACAACATAATGATACAGAATTGATCTTATGAGATTTTAAATCCCTGAGAAAAATAATAGCCAAAATTCTCCCTTTCCTTCAGTTAATCGACTTTTCATTCACCAAAACCAAAAGTTTGAAAATGCATGATAAAAATGACATAAAGGCTATTTTTCCTGAAAATGTCTTCTGATTTTCTGTTAACGAATCTCCAGCCTACCAGCACAACTTATTAATTTGAAAATTTCCAAATGTGTATTTGCCCTAATGCAGTAGAATAGCTTCATAACATTAATTTCAAACAGATTATACTATCAACCTTGGCATCAGCCTTACCCATAGGTCAATCATAAAAACTGATTATCATGATGGACAGCTTGAAACACAGGCCAACTTGTAGACTTCAAAAACCTGCAAGGTCAGGATGTGGACAATAATAAAGTTAAGATCTGGCTCTTTGATGGTATTTAGGGCCATCTACAAACTGGCCTCAGCCTGCCTTTCTAGGTATACTTCCTTTACTTCTCTCCATGAATCCCTGTGTTCCAGTCATTTGCGTTACCTAGTTTTCTTCAAACTATATGCATTCCCACTAAATTTATTCTTATATTCATGTTACTGAAACATCCACACATCCTCACACACCTTTCTCCCATCTTTGCCACTCCAAAACTTAAGCATTCATCTAGATTTAGCTTGGTCCATTCCAATTCAGAGTGGTTGCCTTTTCTTCCCTAAAACACTGATATGACTCATTTGATACCAGAAAAATATGGCTTTACTGTACTGTGGCCTTGTACAATTCACTTTGTCTTTCTAGAACTAATTTTTTTTTTATCTTTGGGGAAAAAAAGAACTTGATCAGATCACCATAAAAATCCCTTTCAGGTCTAAAATTCAATGAATCTATGGAATTACAAATTTATTCTTTCAGATTTATGTTTAAAATAAATCAATTATTTACAAAGAATTTTGTTTCTAGACCATATAATTCCTCCCTTTAGGTTCAAGTAGATACTAACAGTAGAAAACAATTCCTGATCTATTTTTTTAACCCTGGGAATAGGATTTATTCATTCATTAATTCAATTAACATTTATTAATTGCCTATGATGTGGCAAGCACTCTCTTAAGTGATGGGGATACAAAAAGAGGCAAAAGACAGTCCTTATCCCTAAGAAGTTTGCAATCTAATCATTGTCTAACTGAGCACAGAGGAAAAACAAAGTGGATGAAGAATGACTATTATATGTAGTATATGCAGAACAGTATATACAGCTGGATGGATAACCCAGAGAATTCAGTATGCATATTTTAACAGACACTGTATATTGATATTGAATTGAGACCTGGACTGAGCAAGAAAAAGAGAACAGGCTGGTTTAAGCTTTGGAAGTGGGTATCATTAGGCAGAATAGGCAAACATGCTTTTAAAAATTCCAGCAGATCATGTACTGATAGTGAGGAATAACCAATGAACAGCTTGCATCCTCCATTAGTATCCAAACAAAGAATGGATGTAGAGCAGATAACACAATGAAGCAGCCAAAAGAGTCAGGGTATTTAACGAGGATATTACCCTAATAATTTCAAACAATATTCTCATTAAATAGCAAAAGCAGTAGATTTCTGTTAGTTATATACTTGAAGGTGGTCAATGACAAAAAAGAAAAGCCCTATATATACTAAAATATTTAAAACAGCTCTTTATTTTAAGTATCAAAGAACTGGAAATGAAATAAATATCTACTGATTTGGGACTGGCCAACAAAATTATGGTACAAACATCTAATAGAATTTTACTGTGTTGCAAGAAATAATGATTATGTCAGTCAGCCAACAAGCATTTATTAAGAACCTCCTATGTATCAGGTCCTGTGATAAGTGCTGAGGATACAAAAAAAAAAGCCTAAAGACAGTCCTTGCTCTCAAGGAAATCACAGTCTAATGGGGGAGACAACATGCAAACAACTATGGACAAAGAGAATATATGCAGGAAAAATAGCAGAAAATCAACGGAAGGAAGCACTAACATTGTGGAGGACTGGGAAAGGCTTCTTGCAGAAGTGGTACTTCATCTGAGATTTGAAGGATACCAGGGAATCCAGGAGATAGAGATAAGGAAGGCGAGAGTTCAGGAATGGGGGACAGCAAGTGAAAATTCCTGGACTCATGAGATGGAATGTCTAGAATGTTCTAGAACAGCAAGGAACATGGTATAACTGGATTGTAGAATGTATGAAAGCAGGACGGGGTAGAAAGTTCAAGTGTAAGAAAACTATAGGAGGGGACCAGGTTAGGAGGGTTTTAAATGGCAGAGTATTAAAAAAGAAGCATTGGAAGTCTTCAATGAACTGATACAAAGTAAATTAAGTAGAGTCACAAAAACGACATACAAAATGAGTCCAACAATATAAATGGAAATGGTAATTAGCAAGGAAACAATTGAAACTATTTTCTTTGTAAATATAATGATTGAGCTTGTTCTCTAACAAAAAAAAAAATATGAGAATGTACCCTCTCTCACTTCTTTATATAAATACAGGACTGTGGGTTTGGACCACAACATAGAACATCATACTTTTTCAATAAATCAGTTGGTATAATGATCTTTTTATTCCCTCTTTCTCATTCTTCATTTTAAGGAATGGCTCTTGCAAGGGTGAATACATGGGAAATGAAGACGATATGAAAATAAAAGATACAAATAAAATGTATTTTAAAATAGAATAAAAGCAAGATTGTTGATATTGGGAAAGTGTGGCAGAATAGGACAACAAATTTCCTGTTTAAAAAAAAAGACAGAAAAAGGCCTGTGAGTGTTACTTCAATTCCTGACAAAATTCTAAAGAATATTATTCAAAGAATAATTAGTAAACATGTAGAAAAAGAAACAGTGATCAGTGAGGCCCAGCATGGTTTAATCAACAACAAATCATGGCAGGTTGACCTTACGTCCTTTATTGACAGGGTTAATGTGCTGGTATGTGAGGGCAATGCCATAGGTATAGTTTGCCTACATTTTGCCAAGGCATTTGACAAAGTCACGTTGTTCTTATGCAAAAAATGCAATGATATGGCCCGGTGATTATTAAATATATTTGAAGCTGTTTGAATGGCTAGATCCAAAGAATAGACATAATTTTTAGGTGACAGGCTAGAAGAGTTCTCTACTAGTGCTTCCCAGGGAAGCATGTTTGATCCTGAGACATTTAGTTATGTGTGTATTTTTTTTTAGTCAATGACTTGGATAAAGGCATAGATGACATACTTATCAGATTTGCAGCTGGCACAAAACTCAGAGTGTCTGCTAACATGACAGATGATGGGGACAAGGATTCAAACAGATTTTGACAATCTAGGACATTGGACTCAATCTAATAATTTGAAATTTAAAAAGACGAAATATAAAGTCTGACATTTTGCTTTGGAAAATCGACTTTTTAATTACAAGACAGGAGTTAAAGATTTTTTTTTCCTTTAGTAGGCTACAAGCCCAATTTGAATCAACTGTGTGTTTTGGCATTCAGGAAAATTAATTCCATCTTGACTTTCATTAAGATAAGAAGAACTTTCTGACCTAGGTAAAGGATAGTCCTATAATCAGACTACATCTAGGTACCACATTCAAAGGGTATTAGTAGCAGTAAAGTATGCAGAGAAAGGAAACTGTGGAAGAAACAAAGATTCAGAGCACACAAGATCATTTCTTTCAATTTTTTTGAAGGGCTATCATTTGGTGGAATAGCTCTACATGGGATCCCCAGTGACTTGGACCTTATGCACATACATAATACTTGATAATTGCTTTGTTATATTGAAGTGGGGGTAACAGATAGGAGTTATAAAGAGATAAATATAGGGTTGTTGTAAGAGAAATCTTCCTAACAATTAGAACTACCAAAAATTAAAATGGGGTTCATTTGAGAAGTTATTGGTTCCCATTCATTTGAATTTTTCAAGCAAAAGCTAGATGAAAACTTGTAGGATATCTCTTTTTATCTTTTTTTAAAAATTAATTTATTTTGAATTATCAGCAATCACTTCCATAAGCTTTTGAGTTTTAAATTTTTCTCCCCTTCTGTCCCTACCTCCCTCCCCAAGATGGCACACAATCTGATATAGGCTACACATATACATTCCTCTTAAACATATTGTCACATTAGTGATGTAAGAATTAGAACCAATAGGAGGAACCACCAGAAAGAGGAAACAAAACACAACAGAAGAAAAAAATAGCAAATAGTATGCATCGATCTGCATTCAAACTCCATAGTTCTTTCTTCTTTGTGGATATCATTTTCCATCACGAGGCCTTTGGAGATGTCTTAGATCCTTGTATTGCTGATCCTTGTATGGCTGTTACTATGTACAATGTTCTCCTGGTTCTGCTCACTTTACTCAGCATCAGACCATACAAGTCTTTTAAGGTTTTTCTGAAGTCAGCCTGTTCATCATTTCTTATAGGACAATAGTATTCCATTACATTCATATACCACAATTTGTTCAGCCATTCCCCAATTGATGGGCATCTTCTCATTTTAAAATTCTTTGCCAAAAAGAGCTGTTATAAATATTTTTGTACATGTGTTGTAGGATATCTTGTCGGGTGTGCAGTTGAGGGTTGGAGGCGACTATTTTCGGGGCATATAGTCACCTCTGAATTTCCTTCCAACTCTGAGATTCTGTTAAGATTATACAAGGTTCTCTGATAATTCAATCACATAGATTGCTGTGTTGAACAGTTTTTTAAATTATTGATGTTGAGTGAGGCATAAAACAGATGCATGCTTTTCAACGGTATCTACTATTACAGAGGGTGCTCTCTGCAAGGTCCAATTGAAAGTATGATTCTTAGGGACAGTGAGGTCCTCCAGTTATTCCTTTGCTGTAGATGTTACTTGGGCATTAAGAGGCATCAAGCCTCTTCAATGAGAACTGAATTTACTCAAAAGTAAACAGTCTAATAATCGATAAAGAATAGAGCTAGTAAGTATTGGAGGCACAGTTTGAACCCAGGCCTTTATGATTCTAAATCCAGCATTCTTTCTGTAATGCCATGGTGCACTCTCCTATAGCCACACGGAACCACCCTAAACTTCTCTAATTAATTACCCCTGTTTCTACACTCATGGCAGCATGACTGTTAACAGAACCATTTCCTGTATAAGTCATGGTCCGTTCCTTCTCATAGAGACATTTTCAGATAATTACAGTACCACATGTAAGTTTCATCAGCCTGACCACAGGTTTGCTTAGATCTGCTGCCACACACTTAGAAACAGCTTGAACATTGCTAAAGGGCAAGACCATTTAAGTGAAGTACAATCATAAAAAGGTATGCTGTCAGTTTGAATTTTTGTGAAAATGTTGATAACAATTTTTTAAAATTGAGTATTTTATTTAAAAAAAACCTCGCATTTGTCAAAAAGAATTGTTTTTTAAATGCATCCTAGTTTCTTCATAATGATTATAAACATAAATTTATCATATCAATCTATTATAGAGTATCTTCTGAATTAAGATCTATAGGTAAAAGTATGATTTTGTTCACATAAAAACATGTATACCAAAAAAAATATATTTGACATTTTCTTAAATGTTTCCTTTTTTCCTGTATTAAAAATTAAAACTATAACTTATTCTTTTAGCCAGTTCTTTTCTGAATCCTGAATTCCAAGATAGAGATATTTTATGTGATGCATTTGCCAAAGTAGTATTAATATTCTTTAAACTGATTAATCTTGTTAGTACTAAATAAAACAGCACAGCAAATATTTATGAGACAATTGTGAATATATTTAAGAGATGTTACTGCCTATGCATTATAAACTAGCATTGCTACATCACACTAGAATTCAACAGTTTACTTGTAGGTGTGATAATGAATGCAAACATATTTGTTTGCTCATGACCTCTAACAAAATAAAACAAATAAACAAAAAAAAAAACCCAACAAACTCAAATGGGGTCATGGAAAGTTGGACATAACTGAACAAGAATAGGGAAGGAATGGAAATGTCTTTCACCAAGGTAACCCATTCATGATTAGAGAGTTGCCCGGGGTACACAGAGATTAAGTGACATTGTTACATAGAATCGGAGCTGGGATTTGAATACAATCTTCTTGATTCCAAGTCCAGTACTCTGATGGACACTGACTCAGACTCCATTTGCTAATTCCAAAGATTTTCTAATAGGCAGACCTGTATCAGTTGCCTCAGATGTGGGACACGCTTAATAAAAATTAAATGAATTAAACTGGATTGTGATGCCAAGAAGAAATTCTGACTGAAGGTGGGGAGAACTGCAAGAAAGGAAGAAGTTATTAACTCACATGACAGAGGAAGGTGTATTCTGCCTATATCAAGGTTGGGCACCAAATATCAAAGCGTGTTTGTATGTAAAGATTTTTCTAGAGTGTGTTGCTAAATAAGACTTTAAAATTTAGAAGTCAATGTTTCAAATGTTCCTTCATAGATAAATAGATAGATAGATAGACTGACAGACAGATATAGATATATGTGTGCATAAATGTATATATGTATATGTATATGTACATAATGGGAAATGTATATGACAATGCCATGGCTATGTATATACATAAACCAATTTGTATAAATTCAGGAGAAATAGGCTTAACTTAACAACACAGCTAAGCTTTCACTCTTAGGTGAAAAGCAGTTGCACACATACATGTTCACATACATGTAAACACAAACATATGCATACTGACTTTTTAATGAGCTCCTTTAGTGAGAATATGGGTAGAACCTATAGGGGATCTTTCAATTTATTTCTAGACTATAGCAAATATGTTTTATAAAGACAGTTCTTAAACACATGCCTTTATACTAGGAGGCAGCCCAAGACTGTTGTTGATTGTAGATTACTCAACTACAATTTTGCTCAAAAAGTGATTCCTAAATAAACATATCACACTAATGGAAATTATTCTAATAGTAACTCAGAATCTGGGATATAAATCTTGTCTGAGAAAATTTTCACATAAGCTTATATTAATGACTCATGATTCCTATTTGAAATTTCAGTTGCATTATCTTGCAAGGGACAACATATTCCTTGGGCATGGTCCAGCCATCAAGTATTCTGAATTCCCATCATTTCATTGCCCTAGATTGGCTTTGTGACCTTGGCCAATTCACTTGGTCCAACTTTTCACACTTTCCTGATCTTTAAAATGAGGAATTTGAGATTTGCCATTTACTGAGTTATAAGGTGTTTTGAGGATTAATGAGGCCATTAAACTATTTTAAGATCCTTGGCTAAAACACATTAAGTACAAAGGAGTGCAATTATTATATGACATGATTTCAATATATTACAATTCACAAAATCAAATCCTCTAATAAAATGCTGCACTCTTCCAGCTGGTAATATTATATTGTAAACTATCACATAATAAAAGCTTATTTACAAAGTAGTGTACATTGTCTTTTCCAAATTAGAAATTCACATGTGTGCAGCCTATTACAACATAATTATCAAAAGAGCATTATAATGCTTTGGGATGGAGTTTAGTTTGTACAAACATATCATTACCAGAGATTAAAGTTTATCAGTAATGCCAAGGAAATTGTCTCACACCTAAAATGGAATGGCTAACATTATCCAATGAGGTAATATTGGACCTTAAACACAAACAATAATGATATCCAAAGAAATATGTACTCTTTTGGGTGCTAAATCACTGACAAAATTATTGGGAAAATTCTCTGTTAAAGGAACCAGAGCTCAGGAGGGTGGTGCATGCCTATATTCCCTGCTGCTGGGGAGGTTGATACTGATAGAATGTTTGACTTTGGAAGTTCTGAGCTGTGAGAGAAGTGTGAGAATTGTGTAAACAAAATTTACTACATTTTGAGATTTAGGTTTCATTTTTCTGTAAATTCCTCCTACTTGCTAATCGTGGGAACTGAGTGACATCCCATTTTACATCTGGGAAAGTCCACCTGCTTGTTCTCCCCACCTTTAACTCTAGAATCTGTTCATCTACCTTCCAACTTGGAAAGTACTTAAAATTTCCTATAATTAAAAATCAGACTACCCAGTCTTGTATCCTGGTTTTTATCCTGTTAATTATTTTCTTTCAATGTATACAAAATTGGTCTTCCCCTATATTAGAAGTCCAGTGCCAAGCTGAAAAGGCCTGGTCCTGATTTGTCTTGCAATTGGCATGCATTGATTAATAAATTTATATGCTCAGAAACTCAGAAACTTTGTTTCCTCAGTTATTTTAGATTTTACCCATCACAGTTTCTGGTGAGCCAAGTCAGGTTAAGAAAGGACTCTACCCCTTGGGATGCCATCTTAGACTTTGTGGAAGACTGCCCTGGGCAATGAACTCTCCCCCTTGATTTCAAATTCTCCTGAGCTAAGGTAAACTTTGACATTGTTGAATCAGGTGTTGCTACAAGTCCCCACAATTGTTGGGGCATAATTTCCTGTGAAGTCCCTTTGAGGGAATAGGTAAACCTTCCCATAAATTGGAGAAGAATACACTATATGTTAGAAATAACCATACTGAGTGGCATGGCTGGAAGTCACCAGTAACCATACTTGGTGAGTGACTTAAAAACTGGTAGTAGAAGCTATTGAATCATGTGAAATTTAGTTTAAATTTGCAAGAGATTCAGCTGATAGCCTATTTTGGCCTCAATTTGGCACTTTGGATTATTAAAGAAATTAAGATTGGTCTACAATATATAAAAATCCAAATGAGTCCCAAATTTGGCCTGAAGAAAGGACTTCAGTTACTATTTTTAGAAAATTGTACACACTAATGTCTTCTGTCTTATTGTATTATCTGTATTTTTATGTCGTTGCAAAATGCATGAAAGTGTCTTGTATTGTGTTTAGTGCTGTTTGTAGATTCTGCTACGTTGGAAGATTTCTGAGGGAAAAGTGCAGCCACCCAGAAAGACTGCTGAAAAGCTGCAGTCAAAGAGTTTAAAATACTGTTGAAGATTAATGAAGTTTCACAGTTTCATATTTAAAACAGTTCTTCCCGCTTTCTATCATCTGATGCTAAACTCTCTGTCCCAGTAAGCACGACTGACTCTCACTTTAGATTTTTAGTAGGAGATTAAATTAAAAAGAAAAAAAACCCTGCAAGATACTTTCTTCTGTCATTTTATTTCAATTTCATATTGGAGTTACAGAGATAAATTCAGATAATCAAAGAAAGGAAAACTTTTTTTCTTAGTTTATAAAAATTTGTGGCATTATAAATGAATCAGAGACTGAATTTGTAACTCAAATGTAATAGCATTAAATTTCCAAATTATGTCAATTGCTAAGAAACACCTTAGTAGATTTTGGAGATTTGCAGATTAGGCTTAAATACTTCTCTATTCTTTCTGAAGGGAAAGAATTCTAGTTGGGAAAGAAGTCTGAGATTATTCTTTCCCTAGAGATTGATAGAATGATTGTTTTAGTGCAATGAAAGCAGTTTCACTGACTGATTTAACAACAACAACAAAGAAAGACCTATGAAGAGAGACCCTCAAACCCCACCCCTTGCCATGTGGGACCACCTATCCCATCTCCACCTTCACCTGGCCCCAAACCCTGTTGTGGATAATGAGGATAGATATTTACAATGATGAGAAGGGGGGCAGGGGAGTAACCGTAAACTAGAAATATCTAAGTCTTTTGGAAAGATTTAAGAATTTTCATAAAACAAAATTAATTGTTTAAGTAAATTAGAAGCAAGGTCACCAAAGAATATTAGAAAGGAACCATGCATTTGTATAAACTCTTAGAAATACCAAAAGGTAACAGTATTGCAATTATTTGGTGTCGGTATTGGTAATTTTGGTATTTTTTTTGTTTTAAATTACAAAGAAGAAATATGAGTGAATATTAGCTGAATTTAGTGTTAGATATAATTGGGAAGCACAGTATTCAGCCCCTGAAAGACCAGGATAAAGATGTATCACAATCTTTTGAAACTTCCAGATCTCCAAAGCAAGAGAATGAGAATGTAAGGCACCTACTTGGAGCCTCTCTCTGTCTTACACGTAGGGTTGAAACTGAAAAGCCTTGGGGAAAGGTGAGAGGATGGGACTAGGTTATGAACATAAAAAGAATTGATCTAACTTTTTTAGATGATTTAAAAGGAAATAAAGAAAAAATTATAGGGAGCTGGGAATGTTACTGCAATCTTCGAAAATGTGCTAAATGAAAGTCCTCTATTTCATTGAATATCCATTTTTCCCCCTGAAGGATTATATTCAGTTTTGCTGGGTAGGTGGTTCTTGGTTGTAATCCTAGCTCCTTTGACTGCTAAAATATCATATTCCAAGCCTTCTGATCCCTTAATGTAGAAGCTGCTAAATCTTGTGTTATCCTGATTGTGTTTCCGCAATACTTGAATTGTTTCTTTCTGGCTGCTTGCAAAATTTTATCCTTGACCTGGGAATTCTGGGAACTTCAAAGAAGTTTTCTTTTTGAGATCTTGCAGGAGGTGATTGGTGGATTCTTTCAAATTCTATTTTACCCTGTGGTTTTAGAGTATCAGGGCAGTTTTCCTTGATAATTTCTTAAAAGATGATATCTATGCTCTTTTTTTTGGATCATGGCTTTCAGGCAATCCAATAACTTTTAAATTATCTCTCCCAGATCTGTTTTCCAGATCACTTGTTTTTTCAATGAGATATTTCACATTGTCTTCTATTTTTTTTTTCATTCTTTTGGTTTTGTTTTATAATTTCTTGATTTCTCATAGGGTCATTAGCTTCCATTTCCTCCATTCTAATTTTTAAGTAATTATTTTCTTCAGTGAGTTTTTGGACCTCCTTTTCCATTTGGCCAGTTTTGCTTTTTAAGGCATTCTTCTCCTCATTGGCTTTTGGGACCTCTTTTGCCATTTGGGTTAGGCTATTTTTTATGGTGTTACTTTCTTCAGTATTTTTTGGGCCTCTTTTAGCAAGCTGTTGACTCATTTTTCATGATTTTCTTGCATCACTCTCATTTCTCTCCCCAAGTTTTCTTCTACTTCTCTTACTTGCTTTTCAAAATTCTTTTTGAGCTCTTCCATGGCCTGAGACCAATTCATATTTTTCTTGCAGGCTTTGGATGTAGCTTTGACTTTGTCGTCTTCTTTTGGTTGTATGTTTTGATCTTCTTTGTCACCAAAGTAAGATTCTGCAGTCTTTTTTTTTCTGCAGTTTGCTCATGTTCCCAGCCAACTATTTGACTTTTAACTCTTTGTTAAGTTAGGGCTCTGCTTCTAGTCTGGAGAATATACTGTCACATGCTTCAGGGGTTTTATCAGAAATACTTCTAGGGGCCTGTAAATTTTCAGTTCTTCCAAGATGGTATGATCAGAGAGAGATGTTTACTCTTTTCCTGGTCTGTACTCTGGTCTTTGAGTGACCACAAGCACTCTTTTCTCCCTTGGAACTCTGAAGAGGATTTTCTCTTTACTGCCACCACAAGCTCTGCCACGCCACCAGTACTCCTCCTTGTCCCAGGACCATCACTCAGGACTGTGACCCAGATCCAAGCATGGGCAAAGCAAGAGAATTGTGCCTCAGCTCCAGCAAAGAGATCCCTGCAATCCCCTTCTGATCAGCCACTCGATACTTCTATAGTCTGTGGGCTGAGAGCTCCAGAAGCAGTTGTCCCAGCCGCTGCTGCCACACTAGGGCTGGGGCTGGAGGGCACTCCTGTCTCACCCAGGTCTGACAGACCTTTCCTACTGACTTTCTAAGTTGCCTTTGGCAGTTGTGGGTTGAGAAGTATGAAAACCACCACAGCTGTCCATGATTCAATCCTCCGAGGCTTGCTCTGAGTTTGCTGAGGTCCGGTCTGTGCTGACATAATTCGTGCTGGACAGCACTCCTCTCTCAGACTGGTGCAACAGACCTTTCTTGTCAACCTTCCAGGTTGTCTTGGGTGGGAAATTTGTTTCTTTCTGTCTTTTTGTGGGTTCTGCTGCTCTGGAATTTGCTTAGAGTCATTTTTTAAAGGTATTTGGAGGGGTTTGGGGGAGAGCTTAAGCAAGTCACTGCTTTTATTCTGCCATCTTGGCTCCCCCTGCCAGTATGAAAAATCTTGCAATTATGATCTGTATTTCTGGTCAAATTATAATATAGGAATGATATGCTCCTAAGGGGGGAACTAGACAAAGTAATAAGAGAAATATGTAATGTGAAATTTTTCTAATTAAATGGAGTAGTAAATTTTGAGAAAGCAACAGGACCAAACTGCTTTCTCTGGAAATTGGGATGTGTGCATGTGTGTGTATGTGTGTGTATGTAGGAGAGAGAGAGAGACTGAGAGACAGAGAAACAGAGAGAGGCAGAGAGACAGAGAGAGACAGAATGAGACGTATCTTAGAGAGAGTAGTCAAATTATTCAAATGTTTCTAATGGAAAATTCAGGCTTTGAGTATATTAAGTTCTCAAAATTGTGTTAAGGATTTTATATACTAAATTGCACTGAAAATTGTAAAGAAAGTAAAATCATTTTCCTATTTTGAAGTATATATTTTAAGAGATAGAAGAGCTCATTTTCCAAATCAGTTCTATATGAATTTTTTTAAGATTCTTCCTTCAGCCTGTTGATAGCACTATCTGTAGCAGATATAGGTTTTAAGTAAAGAAGGAAACAGCAAGTAGAATGTAAAAATTGAAATTCTCTAAAGTTCAGGTGAATTATGGCTTCCTAATTTGATGTTCTTCCTATAGCTCTGTTGTCAATAGGATCAAAATTACAAGGTTTAAGGTGGTTTTCACCATATGAACTAGTTATTGGAAAACCAAATTTAAGAGATTGTACTAAATTGTATTAAGTCTTGTTACTGGCAGATTTTAATAGAATTATCTAGAAATCTCTACAAGTGACTTGGAACCAGACAAGCAGAGACCCTTTCAGAGCAGCCCTGCAAATGAAGCCCATTCCAGAATGTTCAAGAGAAGATATTTGCAGGATGCCTGGGATTCAAGACAAAATGCGCTGAGTAAATGGACATTAGGAGTGGGTCACTTGGATTTAAGGAGATTTGTTGTTATTTAATATTGATGATTATCATTGTATTGCTTTGGCCTTTTGTTTCATGGTATTTATATTGTCTGGGGCAGCTAAGTAACACAGGGTACAGAGTACTGGTTTTAGAATCAGGAAGACTTATCTTCATGCGTTCAAATGTGACCTCAGGTATTTATTAGTTGTGTGACCCTGGGTAAGTCACTAAACCCTGTCTGCCTCAGTTCATCTGTAAAATTAGCTGGTGAAGGAAATGGCAAACCACTCTAATATCTACTGGGATTGGCCCTATGATGAGTGATCACTGTACTTCTAGCCTGGGCAAGACAGACAGACCCACTCACAAAGAGAGAGAGACAGAAAGAGAGAGAGAAAGGGAGACAGAGACAGAGAGAGAAAAGAGAGATTCTTAACTTTTTTTTGTTATGGATCCTTTTTTGACAATCTAATGAAGCCAAATGGATTTCTCAGAAAGCTATTTTTAAATGTATAAAATAAAATATGAGATTGTAAAAGAAAGCAATTACATTGAAAATATATACTAAAAATCAAGTTCATAAATTTCATTTTAAGAACTCTTGAAGAAATGTGACAGTATGATTAGTGCAAAGGAAAAAAAAATGAGAGTTAGAGGCCCAGATTCTGAACCCAGCTTTACCATTGATGAGCTGTTTGATCTCAAAGAAATCACTTATATTCTCTGAACTTTCATTTTATTCATTTAAAGTGTGGGTACTGGGATAGTGGCTTCTAAGATCCCATCTAGTTCCAAAATTCTATTACCCTATGAATAGGAAGAAAAGTCAGAAAGAGAGCTAAATGAGATGACAGAGACCAGAAATGGTCTGCCTCATCAGGGAGCAATGAATATTGATCCCAGGCCCTCATCAAATGATAAGCACTTTCTCCTTTTCCAGTCTTTAATGTCTATTCCTATCACATCAATACCCTGTCTATTGTATAATAGAAATGAAAGAGAAAATAAAAACAGAGAAAAAGAAAATCTCTTTAGGGAGTCAGGGAGATGGAGCGAATGTTATGGAGTTTGTCTGACATACCCAATATGTCAATGTGCCCATTAAAGTAATATTCACATGCTCTTACTAAAATAATATTTCCTCATCTGTAAAATGGGGACCATTAAACCTTTCCTGAATACTGCTCTGTGGAGGGTGCATAGATAAAACAAAATAATACATCTGAAAATGCTTTGAGGGAAAAGCTAAAAACATTATAAAATTCAAGGTATGATTGTTGCTAATTAATAATCATTCACAATCTCTTCTTTTTTAGAGTGAGGTTTTTTGAAAATAGTCCAGTAGTTTTTCTACCCTTTTTGTACCTTCACTTCCCTGGAATCCTTGAATTTTTATTTTCCTGGAACTGAAGTCTCAACAGCAAGTTAAGAAGTATTTCTTTAAAATAATGCTCCCTCTCCCCCTTCCCACTCCCATTCCACATAACTACTGACTGGTCTTGTTCATTTGATAGCAATCATGTCTGAATATTAAAATGATGGAGACTGAGAAAGGTCACTGAATGTTGCATTTTGCAATCTAAGCCACAGGAGCCCTATTCCCAATGCTGAGACCTCTTGTATTCAGGTGATTATGTACTTGGAAGTCTGAACTGATGGGCATTTTTTTTCCTTTGCTAGTGTAACATGAATATGAATATCCACCTGCAGAGCTCTGATCTAAAGAAGAGATAGAGAAACAATGAAAAGAAAGGTAGTCTATTTTTTTTTTTTAAAGAACAGCAACCCCTGTTAGTGGGGCTGCCAGCAGAGAGCTTGGTGAAAAGGAAAGAAAGAAGTTTGACATGCATTCAAGTAAATAGATTTCAAAGCAGATTTTGTTTTACAAAAGTCCATCGTCCAAAGTCCTAACATTGCCTTGAGTAAAAGGGAAGATTTGCTCCAGAACATACAGCTAAGTTTTGCTGGGAGAAAGACATCAAATGATATACTGATGAAATATTGGGGGGGAGGTGTGAAGGGAAGGATCACATTATAGTAGCCAGTAATTGCCACAGAAGGGCAGCTAGGGGGTGCAAAGGATGGAGTCAGGAGAAGCTGAGTTCAAATAAGGCCTCAGATTCTTACTAGCTGTGTGATCCCAGGCAAGTCACTTAACCTGTTTGCCTCAGTTCCTCGTCTGTAAAATGTACTGGAGAAGGAAACGGCAAACCAGTGTCTTTGCCAAGAAAATCCCAAAATGGGGTCACAGAGTCTGACATAACTGAAACAACTCTGCAACAACAATTTCCCTAGAAACTCCAGCAAGAACAATAGAGATTACTGAACTAGAAATTCAAATACACAATGTGGCAAATAATAAAACTAATACAATCTTAGGCTGGCCTGAAAATCCAGGACTAGGGATGAGACGGTCCTGTTGCACTCTGCTCTAGTCAAATATCTGGAATATGGTGTTCATTTCTGAGCACCACACATTAGGAAAGACGTTAGTAATCTGGACAGTGTCTAGAGGAAGCCACGCTAGGAGTTCATGAGATTTGAAGGCCAGATAATAATAAAAAGGAGTGTTTAGCCTGGGGAATGAGAAGACTTAGCAGGGAGGGAGAAGGCCAGACAACTCTCTTCAATAATGTTGAAGTGAGAGTAAGAAAGATGAGAATTGCTGTTCTTCGTTCCTAAGGATGTTTTTTTAATAAGGAATTTTTTTTTTTAACATTTAAAGCTCTCGGGACAGCTAGGTGTCACAGTAGGCAGAGCTCCAGCCTTGGAGGCAGGAGGACCTGAGTTTAAATCCAGCTTCAGACACATGACACTTACTAGCTGTGTGACCCTGGGCAAGTCACTTAACCTGATTGCCTCACTAAAAAGCAAAAATAACTAAATAAATTAAGATAAATAAAAACAATTTAAGTTCTCCAAAAGGTAAACTGACTTTTTTGAAAGGTAGCACGTTCCCTATAACTGGATATCTTTAAGTAGAGCCTAAACAACCACCTGAAAAATACAACATGGAGAAAATTCTTATCCAAATGTGGGTTGCATTGGATGGCCTCTGAGGTCCCTTCTACTTCTGAGATTCCATGAAATTACCACCCTCCATGGCAAAATCTACTAAGGAATTAACTTTGGGGTGTTTCATTTATGAGGGTGGAAGAATTCTATGAACTAGTCTAATTATAAAACACAAACCTACTAACATAAAACCAACCAGTAGGTTTGACTGCACAGGAACCTGACCGGGCTAAAAAGTACCTTGTCTCTCATTTTTGTTCCTATATAAATGGACCTCGTGGATTAGTTTGAGCAAAAGTTATTATTGAAACACTTCTGGCACTTTATGGACACAGCTAACATCTACTCTGATGGAAAGCTGCCACTAAAAATAATTTGTTGGAGGCAAACGGAGGGTCTTCTTTGAATGAGAGAATTTGCTAAATGGTTATCAGAAACCAAGACAGATCATTCTTTCCCCCCTCCCCTCTCCTGTCCCTTTCCATTAAAATTCATTCTCTTCCATTTGTTTGTTTTTTGTTGAGGTAGCTAATGTTCTTTGACAGGAAGGCTGCTTTCAGTGAAGATGGAGTACGCATTCAGATTTTTAAGAGGTGTAAAAAGATGAGGCCGCTCTAAGATTTTAAAGGCATTTTTCTTTATTTCCTTTACAATATAGGGTTGTAATAGTTACTGAGTCATTTTAGTCATGTCTAGCTCTGTGATCCCTTTTTGGGGTTTTCTTGGCAAAGATACTACAGTGGTTTGCCATTTCCTTCTTTACCACATTTTACAGACTAGGAACTGAGGCAGCGAGGGTTAAATGACTTGCCCAGGGTTACACAGCTAGTAAGTGTCTGAAGCTGATTTGATCTCAAGAAGATGAGTCCTCCTGATTCCGGGCCTGTACTTTATCTACTGTGCCACATAGCTATCTGCTACCACAATATATTACTAAAGACAAAATCCCATAAAATCAATTAACAACAAATATTTATTCAATATCTACTATATTTAAGTTCCTCACTAAGCTATGCCATATGTCGTTGTTTGGGGTACAAAGAAATGTATCCATTGTCCTAGTTTTCAGGAGGAGTAAATTCTAGCTGAAAAGGCAAGGTGCAAATGCATGAACAAATCAGTAGTAAATGCTTCATTATAGAATAGTAATTCTTTGAGGGCAGAGACTTTTTGTCTTTCTCTTGCTGGGCACAGAGTATATGCTTAAGTAATACATGATGTATGGACTTAGATGTACAATATATCTTTCTTGATTATTCTTCTCTAGGTTTTTGAGCTCAATACAAAAGATTCTTTAATTATATCAAAGATGAAGGAACAAGAGTATTTTTAAAAACAGGTAACTATATGTCTTTCCATTTTCTTCCTATTTTTTTCAATGACCTTTCACCCCAAGACTAATGAAAAGTATCAAAAAAAAGGACAACTATGAAAACTTGGCATAGTGAATCACAGCATAGTCATCCAGGGAAACACAACTTAGAAGTGCTGCTACATTATCAAAGGCAACACTTTCAACAGAACAAAATAAAAATATTGGAAGCTAGACTGTATTTCAGTCTTGTCATATCCACTATATTCTACCCATGTTTCTGGTTTCATTAGAGAAGTGATGTCAAACTCAAGTCATATATTGACATAGAAAACCATATATTAACATTCTCTCTATATTTCCCAAATACAGTTTAATCTGATTCTGCCCACTAGGGAGTGTTTCTTGCAGCATGTTTGACACTTCTGCTCTAGAAGAAAAGGCTTCATATGTGCAAAAATTATTTATAGCAGCTCTATTTTTTTGTAGTGACAAAAAAAAACTGGAAACTAAGGTGGTCTCTATCAATCAAAACAAATTATGGTATATGAATGTAGTGGAATAATATTGTTCCATAAGAAATGATGAAAGCAATGGTTTCAGAAAACCCTAGGATGATTTCTATCAACTGCTGAAAAGTATAGTATGTAAAACCAAGGGAACAAACTATACAAGTGTAACATCAACATTATAAAGACAAACAATTCTGAAAGACATAAGAACCCTAATCAATGTTGTGACCAACTGTGATTCCAGGGGATGGATGATGAATCATCCTACCAACTTTTAACAGAGACATGATGGGTTCAAGATGCAGAATGAAACATATGGACACTGCTATGCCTATTTGTTACAAGAGTTTTCTTTTTTCAGTTGGGAGTGGTGGAAGGGAGAGAAAATAAAGTCTTGATAAATGGGAAAAAAAATTTTAATGTAAGGCAGGGAGACCAGAGACTTGCTGTGCTCTAGGAGCAGATGGAAGTTTCTCTGCCTTCCTTCTTTTTATTTTAAAGTTCAGAATCTCATGCTTATCTAATTTAGAAGAGAGAAATCCTCTTCTAGGAGCTGGGGCTCAAGGCGATCAGGAGCTCTGACTTCTTTTCTAAATGATCTTTTGTGGTGTGGAATTTTTCTTCAGACATTATCCTGGAGCCTGTACTTGCCTTGATTAAAGAAGAATGAAGTGCCTGAAGGATGTTGTGGCTTCAGAGAGAGACATGGAGCGCTAGCACAGATTGACAAACACACTGACAATAATTAACATCTATCGAACACCCCATGGTGTGTGAGGAGAATCACAACTACCAGGGGCAGAGCCAAGAGGCTGACCCTGTCTCCTAGGAACAATGCAAGATGATTTTTTAAAAAAGGCTGTTCCCCTGTTGCCAGGCATTCACCGAGCCTCCATGCCAACCTCATTGGACACGTAGATGCTGTCATTGTTGTTATCTGTCCTTCATTCTCAAAGGCGTAGTGCATGGCTTTAACTTTATTTGGCCAGACAAGACTATTCAGGCAGAAATGTAGCCAGCATTCCCCAGAACACTTTTCTGTATTTGTTATTCTGTATTCTGTTATTTGTTATTCATATAGCACATGTTGGCAGAATTGTTTAGTAGTTTCATGTATTTATGTACCGCAGGAAGAGCAGTGGAGAGAGCGCTGGGATTGGGGTCAGGAAGACCTGAGGGCAATAATCTGAACCTAGAAACTTACTAGCTGTGAGACCTTGGGCAAGTCATTTAACCTCAGTTTCCTCAGAGTGTAAAATAGGACTAATAATGCCACCTATCTTACAAAGTTGTGGGGGTCAAATGAGATATTATTTGTAAAGCACTTAGCACAGAACCTGGTACCATATACATGCTTATTCTCTTCCCTTTTCTTTCATTCTACCAAGGTGGCAAGCTCCCTGAAGGCTGATATTTGTCTGTCCCAAAGTGACCAGTACTTAGCAAGCCACATGAAAGATCCCCTAAATAGGTATTTGGTGAGTTAAAATGAACCTAGTGGAGTGAGAAACCTGTTATTTTTGATCTTCAGCATGGCGGCCCTCAGGGTGATGTCCCCGAAGGGGAGCCAGAAGGGACCTCAGCAGCTGTGTAGGTCCAGGCGTTCCATTTTACAGATGAGGAAATGGAGGCCCAGGGAGTTTAAGTGTCTTATCTAAGGTCACGTGGGTTATAAATATTAGTGGCAGCATTTGAACCCAGGTTCTCTGATTCCAGAGACACTGTTCTTTCCACTATATATAGCACATTGTCTCTCACAAGAAAGAAGCAAGGAAAAAACAATGCAATAATCTGGGAGCCCTGGTGGTAACTTTGCCAATTGGCTCATGCCCAATGAACAGGAGCCATATGGTTGAATGGGCTGCAAACACCAACAACTTAGATATTCTGGTAATACCAGAAATGAAGGAGATGTATGATTGTTGTTCTGTTTGTGGCTAACTAAAGTCTAAAAGAGCTCCATAAGTAGGGGACAGAAAGATGTACAAAAGCTGGAAGTTTGGGTTCTAGTCCATGTAAATGTCACCATAGATGTGTCCCAAAGCATTAAGTATGACCCCAGGTGTCATTTTAGCAGCCCTTGGGTCACCTGAAGGGAACATTTCTGCCTTGTCCATAGTGTGATTTACAATAAATCAAATCATCGATCTTCCTTCCGTGAGTATCTATCTACTCACCAATGACTTCAATTAGCCCTGTGAGCAGAGTGACAGTAGTCAAATAGGGCCATTAATTATGATCAGATGTTATCATATACCAGGAGGGGAAAAAAAAAACATGATGGTTATTGGCACAGGGCTTTCCTAACTCCCTGACTATCTACAATGTCAGTGACTCCAGCATTTGCATAGCCTTGGAAATGTAAAACTTCCCATATCTCATATATAATATTGCATGAAACTAGGACACTCAGGTTTCTTTCTATGACTAAATGACCAGGTCAATTGAAGGGAACTGAGATGCAGTATAATAAAATAGCAAAAGCTCTGGGCTCCTGCTTAAAAGCTCAAAAGATTTGAGTTATAGTAATCATTCCACCACATGTTTGCTGTGTGACTCTAGGAAGGTAACTTATCTCTCTGAACCTCAGTGACTTCATCCACAAACTAGGAATAATAACACTTGTACTACCCACTTTATTTTGAGAATAAAGTATGAGAAAATGTATGTGAAATTACTTGATAAATCTTAGAATGTTATATAAATATAATGCTGTATAAATGCAAACCACTGTTAATAACTTAATTTCAACAAGGTTTTAACATATGAGCCAGATGACAAATTAATGCAAATATAATATGTTAAATGATATGGATGAAATTATTTAGATAAACCAAGCTACAGGTCAATTTTCGCTGGAATTGTGAGATATTGGGGAAATAGTGTTTTTTTTTTTTAAAAGTAAATAATTATCATAATTCTTTATATTATTTTTTTTCTAGGTAGGCAGAACCAAAATAAAGGTATTTTCCCACCTGGCCTTCAACATCTGATTTATCCTTGTCTCTTTTCCTTCTCAAACATGGACTTGATACAAAGATAAAGAGAAAAGGAAATCTTTTATTAATAACACATGAAGACTACCATTTAAATCTTTGATACCATTAAACATATTTTTCTAAAATATATATTTTGAATCTATATCAAATTGCTTGCCTTCTCAAGGGTAGGGGGTGGGGAGAGGAAGGAGGGAGAGAATTTGAAAATCAAATTTTTTTTAAAAAAAGAATGTTAAAAATTCTTTCTACATATAATTGGGGGAAATATCAAATCATAAACAATAAGATATATATTTTGGTTACAAAAATTTACTCAGCTAATATGCTATATGAACTTTTAGCTTTGGGGCAGGGGGAGACACATATTATCACTAAATGGAGAAAACCCCACAACACCTTTTTTTTTTTTTTACATTTAAGATGGCTTCAAGAAGTATTTATGTGACAATCCATCCGTATTCCACCAAATTTGGATTGGATTGTTTCTTACTATACACCCAGAGCTAAATCACATTCTCATTTCTTGACAAATGAATTATACTCTTGAACAAAGAGAGAAAACCAATAGATAGCCTCAACATTGACCTGGCAGCTATACAAAGACCCAGATAAATCTCCATCATTTTTGGATAGCTACTCTATAGAGAATTTATGGGAGGATATGCCATATTCCTGAACTAGTTGACTCCAAACCCTATACAGTGTAAACTGATTTTCTTTAACTAATCCCAAAACGTTTTTTGTATATTGCAGTCTCATTTCATCCCATGGGTGAGAATATTTCATTCCTACCAAACTGACGAAGGATCTTGTTCACATGTGGTTTGTGTTCTTGATTGCTAGGTGGCTAAGAATTATTCACATGTATTTCACACCATCAATGGAGTAACTTATCCTATAACTCAGAAGTTCTCACCTGATGACAGTACCAAGGGGTCAAGCATTTCCTTGGTGATGTGGGTAACATTCCACATACATACACACGTGCATGTTGTCTCTTCAATTAGAATATAAAATCCTTGATGACAGGTACTTTTTTTCACCTTTTGTCTGTGCCCCCAGTACCTAGCACAGTGCCTAACACAAAGTTGGTGCTTAATAATTGCTTGCCGATGGTTTGAATATAATTCAACTAAATATCAAGGAAGAAAGAAGCATCATCATGTAGTCCACTTCGCAGAATTTCGAACAATACCCTTCCTGTTTTAAGGTATGAATGAAGTAACCAGAATTATATGTCTATAGCAAATTAAATTTCTAAGACAAATGCACAGTTTCCAAGAAAGACAAAACAACTCCCCCAGTGGCTGGGGACTGCTTGGTGGTAATATAGTACAAAGAATTTGAGTCCAGATATGTGCTGGACTAGACAATCTTTGATGTCCCTTGTGGCGGTAAGATTCTGTAATTCTCTGATTAGGATTTAGGTACCAAGAGGCATCTGTGGACAATTACTAGTAGTACCCTGCAACTCTTTGTCTCTCTTCCCTTCATGTACTTTTTTCTTTTCTCTTTCTCTTGCCATTGTTTTTTGCATCTGTACTTTTCCCCTCTCTCCTTTCCTTCTGCCATGGTCACTGAAATATACAAGCAGGAATTGTTTACCTCCTCTGGTAGAGTGCAGACCTAAATGTGCTGTCCCAAAAAGAACATCTGGAATTTTACGAAGATAATCCAGAATTCCCAGAGCAGCGAGGTAGCACTGTGGATAGAGTGCTGGCCCTGGAGTCAGGTGGACATGAGTTTAAATGTAGCCTTAGAAACTTAATAGCTGTGTGATCCTAAGCAAATTACTTAACCCTGTTTGCCTCAGTTCGTTAGCAAAAGAAGGAAATGGCAAACCACTCCAGTACGTTTGTCAAAAAAAACTCCAGATGAGGTCAAGAAGAGTTGGACATGACTGAAAAACAACTGAACAATCACAAAAATAATCCTACATGTCTTCTTTGATGTCTATTTCTCCTCTGGGGCTGTGAGTACATTTATAAAAGTCTGTATCTGATAACATTCTAAAATGGTTTAAAATATACTTTTATATATAATGCCACTATGCTTAGCCATGTTGAGATCTTATTATTTGGCTGTCCACCAGCGGTACAAATTTTTGCCATCTCATCCTTTAAGACTTGTTCATATCCTCTTATAAATGCTATGTAGGGCATGTAACACCATGTGTTTGGAGTCTCGATGCCAGGTAGATACCACTGGAGTGTTAAATTGCCCACTCATAATTCCTCAATTTCTCTCAATGACTTATTTACTTTTTTTTCATACTATATCCCCACTGTGAGATCCTATACACTGCTTATCTTAACTTACTCTTGCCTGACAATATGCTTCCATCTCTGCTATTATATCTTTCAAGAAATTCTGAATGATTCTAACATGTTCATGTTGGAAGAGAGCCTTTAAAATTACTAAGTGAGTTAAGTATTTTTAGAAATAGTTAAGAAACAATAAGTACAATGGGATCCTGTTTTCTCTGCACCATTCAGTCGATTGTGACTTAAGACATAAATATATGCTCTTTCTTTGTGAAAGCTTTTCTAAACTCTTTTCAGGCCTTTGTAAAGGATGTCCTTGATAGATATATAGATTATTTTCATAAAAGCTTTGTTGAGAGGGGAAAGTAGGCATATAGGCAAGTATGTAATATAATAATAATGACTTGCTTTTGTATATTGCTTTAATTTTGCAAAATATTTTTCTCTTAACAATCCTCTGAAATTAGTAGTACAAGCATTATTATCTCCATTTTACAGGTAGGACAACTGAGGATCTTAAAGGCTCAGAGACTCACCCATGATCTCATAATTAACAAATAGGTAAAGTGGGATTCAAACCTAGATCTCCTGATTTCAAGTCTTACCTGTTGACTCTTCTATGATAAATAATGTCTACTTGGATCTTTTGGAACCTCCTTCCCCTCACAAAAGTAACAGGAGTAACATCAAAATCAACTCAGTGAAATTTCTGAAACACAACTGAAGACTAGGAAATTTTAATTTTATGGTTGCAATAATATATTCATATTTGTTCATCCTCTTTCTGAAAAAGACATGCCCTTTTCCAGTGTGGATCTCTCTAGGTCAGGACTTGCTTGCAGAAAATCTACAAAAGCAATTGAGTCACAGACAATTGTGTACCCAATTAACTTCTGAGCCATGACTCCTCTTGCCATCCCTCCCCAACCCCAATCTGGGCTAAGGAGTTTACAGTGTCAGCAAACTGGAGCAAAAGTCATATTTTAAGCACATAGAAGTGAAAAATCCCACCTTCAAGTGGCTGGCTGTCAGTCAACATAGTTGACATGTAAAAACATAAGGAATCTGTGTTTTTTTTTAATACACTTATTTATTTATTTGTTTGTTTGTTTATACTCAGGATAAATATCATGAAATATATCTTCAATTCAGCTAGGATGGTGAGTCTGCCTCAAGGTCAAATGAAAGAGAGCAGGTCTAGGCCAAGCCAATTTAGGGAGGAGTCAATGCATTAAGCAGTCAAAGAGAGGTAGCTACCATATCATAGCTCCCTATTTTATTTGCTAACTAGGTACTAAGCTCAGTTGGTTGTATATTGTTGAATTTGGACAGCCTGCACAAAGTCCAGTCATACCATCCTGGTTAAGACTGATGAAAAATCAGACTTCTACTGCTCTTTTAAAGTGTGGCCTCTTTGTATTGGGTTTTGATGAATGTGTTTAGGTTAGTGCCTGTGAAGGTGCTTTGTTATTGACCATAAGAATAAACCCCAAACCAAAATAAACATATGAAAAACTAATCAAACATTCATAAAAAAGTTGAAACATCAAAGATTTCCTACAAGGCAAGGAAAAAATAAACCCAGCAAACACAAAGCTCCAAGCCAGATCAAATAAGATGGCCCTGGGGTATGTTTAGTGTACCTGGACCTGTTAGTTCACATTCCAACTGGGAACAAAAAGAGGGTTATTTTTATTAATGTATCATTTCTGCATTTACATCATCTTTCTATGTCATCATAAAATTTTAAAAAAACATGGTTTGTTTCATGTGCTGTAAACAACATAACCTGGCAGAATCACTGCTTCTTGACCATGTCAAAGTGCCTCGGTCGACCAGGTCGACACTAGCTGTGCTTCAGAAACAAAATAGACAGAATATCTTTGTATCACCGCCTTTTTATCCTTTTGATCACAATAAAGTCGATGGTACCACCAGTCCTGCTTAGCCAGCTGTTGGATGCTCAGGCCTGGATTATAGAGATCCATTAAGGTAGGAAGGCAGAAATATCAAAGCACGTCTCTGAGAACTACTTTACTGAAGGTTCAGATGTGGAAAATAGGAACCCCTCAAGCGCTATATCGAGCAATAAATATGTATTTATACATCTTTACATTTATGTAGAGTTTATAGATATAAAGACATTGACTTGGCAAATACTTTGTAATTTGGTTTTAGAATTTCCCCTTTTATTTTGAGTTTTAGTCTGAGAAAGTTGCCTAGAGTTGTTTTTTAGTTATTTTCAGTCATGTCCAACTCCTTGTGACCTCATCTGGGGTTTTCTTAATAATGATACTGGAGTGGTTTGCAATTTCATTCTCTAGTTCATTTAAACTAGCTCAGGAAACTGAACCCAACAGGGTTAAGACTTGTCCAGGGTCACACTGCTAGTAAGTGAGGGCATATTTGAACTCAGGTCCTTCTGACTCCAGGGCCAGTGCTCTATCCACTGCACCACCTAGCTACCCCTTAGTACACTGAGAGGTTAAGTGAGTTGTCACATAGCTAATATGTATTTGAGGTAGGATTTGAATTCAGGTCTTCTTGACCTGTCAACTATGCTATGTCACCTCTGTCCAGACAACTAACTGACTAACTCTCTCTTTCTCTCTCTATCTCTGTCTCTCTTTCTCTTCATACCTATATAGATACAGATATATATGGGGGCCATGCTGAATAATGCAATTGATAAGTGGCCAAACTAGGAGTTGAATTCAGGCCTTCTGAATTCAGCCTCCCTGCATTAGAAGTCTAATTATTAGATATATGTCCCTCCTCTGAAGAGAAAAGTGATATACAAGTGTAAAATAAAGTATGTGCTGTCAGATTTGATGCCTGTGTTAATTTGATTTTTTTAACTATACTTCTTAGTGACAGGAAAGGTTTCTATTGAGAAGGGAAACTGGGAATTGTCTAGTGATATGAAAAAGAAAAGAATCAATAATCAATTTAAATAGAATCATAGAATGTAAAAAAAACCCAGAAAGATCTTAGAAATGTGATCATCAAATCCAATCCCTTAATTGTACAGATCAGAAAACTGAGGACCAGAGAGGGCACAGTTCAAGTTGATGCAGCCAGGAGACAGGAAAACTAGAACTAGAAGTCAGGTCTTCCAAGACCAGTGCTGAAAGCACTGAATAATGATGATGACTATGGTGATGATGATGATAGATAACAAAGGACCTTACAATTATCTCAGTTGAGGCTCCAAACAACCCTATGAGACAAATGTGATTATTATCCACCTTTCACAGATGAGAGATCCTCCAAGGTTAAGAGAATTAGAAGGTGCCCATGGTCATAAAGCTTTCACGTGTCAGAGGAACAATTCAAACCCACATCTTTCCTATTTCCAAGTCCAACAATATTTTAGAAGCTTTGGTTTTTACAAAATAGGTACAACCAGCCTCAATATTTTGGGTTTTCCAGTGCTTGTCATTTAAATCAGACCCTTTAAAAGTCTCTTTAAAGACATTTTTTGTGGTTTAATGATCTTGTTTTGTACACTAGATTTCTTAATGGAAAAAAAAAGTAAATGAAGAAAACAAGCACAGATATGAATGATAATAACCATGTTTGTAAATACAGTTCTAATTAAGGACTTCTTGAAATGTGTTAGATTTACATAGTTTGCAATAGAACATGAATGTGTTTTTAATTGTTTTTTGTGGTTTTCAGAAACATTTGAAAAGCTATTTCATCTATGAAATTACATCTATAAGTAGTTGGCCTCATTAATTAGATAGATTTATTGGCATTGCTTTATCCTCCAGTAGATATGTGAAATGCGTAGGCACAATGTTATTATGTAAATTAAAGGGAAAGACAAAGAAGTTGTAAGTCAGCAAGTGAATTTTCCAAGGTAGTGAAAGATAAATCAGCCCAACTCATGTTCCATACAATATTAAGTGCTCCTTTCTTTAGTCAGGGGAAAAGCACCTAAGATAAGGAAGGAACCATATTGCCCAATACCATTTTATACTACGGTCTTTTTCTACAGAGGCCACCTATTGGTTTGGAGTTGACATCCTTTTTTTGAGTTGAAATAACTGTCCAGTGACTGACCCAATCTGGTCATTGTGGCAGATGAAATAACTTCATCTGGCTACTTCAGCTGTTTTAATGACAAAAATAGATTGATAATGCAATGATGCAATCAGTTGCTCAGTGCTCATTCTGAACTGACTCCCAGAGTTTGTTTTCAGCCCCAGTTTTCTAGACCTTTTACAGTCTGTATATTATCCGGAATAACTAATAACTCTGGGAAACAATTACAATTACACTTCTGGAAGGAATGAAAGAGATGGGATATAAAAAGCATAAAGACTCAGCCTTCCCTCAGATAATGAAAAGAACCCTCTTTCAATACTTATTCCTTCATTTTTATGAAGGAATCAAGAAGGCAGGGCCCCAGAGCTACACTCTTCCTCAGGAATAGATGGTTCTGAATTGGCTACCTATTCAATGTCAAGGAATCTTCTTCAGAGAAAACAACAGCCTCAGCCATTAGGTGTTTGTTCTTCCTTCTCCAAGAGGACCATGACATCAGGAAGGTGATACCATCACATGCAAATGAATTGGATTTGAGTGAGGGAGGGCTGTGTAAAGTCACCAGCCTCCCTTTCTCCTCCGGAGCCATCTGGGTCCAGTGGCAAGATATAGATCAGGACAACTAGAGATGGCTAAGAATGCAGTGGGAGGCCTTGGCCTTTTTAAGCTAAGGTCTTTAACAGGTCTCAGTTTAATTGAGACAATCTCAGCCCTTAATAACTACTCATCAAATATCTACCCCTCTTTTCATCATCACTCAGCCCAGAAGGATGAAGCTCTATCTCTGGCCCATCTCAGGGACTGGGCATGGAATCCTCCTCCCATTCGAACCTACGGCATGGGTAGGCAGCAATGTCTTGTTTTACCTAAATGTCAGGAAAAAAACAATAACTCCATAGCCAATGAGCTCAGACACCAGGCTTTTCAATATTTCTATATTATCACCCAGTTCATATTTTTGGTGTGATCATTCGCTGGTCTTCAGATTATTTTGCTTCCTTTCTTATTAAAAGAGTTTCATCAATGGCTCCCTTCCTTCCTTCCTTCCTTCCTTCCTTCCTTCCTTCCTTCCTTCCTTCCTTCCTTCCTTCCTTTTCCTTCCTTCCTCTCTCCCTCCTTCTATTCCTTTCTTTCTTTATTTCTTCCTTCCTTTCTTTCTCCAGTCAGTCATTTTCTCATGGCACTCCAGTGCCTATTGGATCCTCCCTTGTAAAACTGGAAAATAATCCAGTAAAACCAACCAAAAGAGAGCTATGTCTGACAACATATACCATATTCCATACCCATAATCCCTATCTCTTTACTGAGAGAAGGAAGTTATATGTTATCTATTTTCTGGAGTAAAGACTGGGCATTGCAAGTCAATCAGAGTTCAGATGCCATTTATATTACTGTAGCTATTGTACATATTATTCTCCAAGTTCTATTTACTTCCTTCTTCAAGTTTTCAAATATTTCATTAAATTCTTAATTTTCATAATTTCTCATGGTACAGTTGGTTCAAATATTTCTCCATTGATGGGTACCAACTTTGTTTTTAGTTTGGAACAACTACAAAAAGTATTCCTATGAATATATGGGAATACATGGGGTCTTCCTTCTATCTTTGACTTCCTTCAGATATACTTTCCCTATGATTGCTTGTTCAACACATATGGTCAATTTAATAACTTTTCTTACACAATTTCAAATTGCTTTCCAGAATGGATGGACCAATTCACAGCTCCATGAATCACGGAGTAGTGTATCTCTCTTCCCATAATCTCTCCAAAACTGATAATTTGTTTCCTTACTTTCTCAAGAAGTACAATGTCTAGCTTAAAATTTTCCTCTCCACCTCAACACCTGTTATCCTACTTGGTGATTTTAATATACACATGCTGATATCTCCCTGAACACTCTAGCCTTCCAGCTCATCAATATCATGAGCAATTTTTTTTTAATTTCATCTAACCTCAGATATCTTAGAGTTCACAATTACCTGTGGTAATATAAGATTCTGAATTCTGAATTTCTCCTTATTGATTACAACCTCCTGCTCTTCCATGTCATCCTAAACTCACCCTTTATCCTCACTGTAACCTCCAGGCCCTCTAGGCCTCCCTGTTCTTATTCTTCATCACTACCCCCCCACACACACACTCTGGACTCTCTTTCCTTTCTTTACACTCTAGATCCTATAATTGACTAGTTAAATTTTAAAGAATCCCCTTGAATACCCTTCTATTGTCTTTGTCACCATGCCAAACTTCAACTCTGAGTTAACTTCAATAGCTGCATTCTTTTCCTTAACTTCTAGGCTGCTGTACATTGCTGGGGAAGACTTTTAAACATGTAGGTTTTGTTATACAATCTCAATCAGGTCCTTATCTATTATTCTTCCTTTATGGAAGGAATCACTTGTGGGTAATCACACTTCCCACAGCAGCTCTTTCAAACTTTGTCTTGTCTCTCCTTAATCCCCCTCTGCCATTTCAACTCTTTCACCCATATTCCAAGTAGAAGCTCAGGTCTATCTTATTTGTATGGAGCATGGATATGGCACTAGACCCATCCATATGGACAGTGTAATCTGATATCTGTCATGGCACCTATACCCACTTTTATCCTCTGAGATGGTTTACTTATTCTAATCTTCTCTTATACTTGCAAGTCTATTTTTTTTTCTCTCCCAGAGTGTGGATGTTGACCATGGCCAGGTGTCTACATCTCACTATTCTGTCTCATGTTTATAGGGGTAACACTAGTATGTGTTATATACCTCCTATACCCTAGTTCCTGAGCCCTCACCAGTCTGATTCCCATTGATACAAAATCAGTTGGTATAACACCATTAACTCTTAAACATAAAACATTTTATTAAGCAATAAAGCAAAAGTGATAATAATGATAACATTTGTTCACCAAAGACAAAGGTAGTACTAATAAAACATAAGTTAATCAAAAGAAGACCAGAGCAGGAATAATCATTGTATGAGAGTTAATCATAAACCTGCATCACGTTTTCATTCCCTCCAAAACATACATTGTTCTTAAAGGAGAGTGGGCACACACAAGGCTAGCAGGAAAGTCCACGAACGGGGAAATGCAGGTGCCCAGGGGAACACAACTCTGGACTATGTGTCCTCAGTCCCTTCAGGAATAATCTGAGCCACATGAAGTGACTTCTCTTCTAGCTGCTCCCCTTCAGCTCCTCATCGTTCTCCTGATGGGCAAAGCTACTCCCTTTCTACTCTGGAAATGAAGCACTGACCAGCTCTTCTCACTCATACCCACCATTAAAAGGGCACATAGAAAAGCATCACACCATTTCAGGGAAAAATATGTTTCCTTAAATCCAAAAACTGCTGAGCTCTCTATATATCAAGGTATTCTTTTTTTTACCCCAATACACCTGTTTCATCCACATTTTCTTACCATATAGTGCACAACAAAACAAATACAGATCCTCCCCTCCCCCTTTGTCCTCAAATCAAAGAGAACAGTAGAGGGCAACTCTACCCCTGAGAGGTTTCTTCTCTCTCAGACATTTTACGGCTTCAGTGAGAAATACGTTCCAATAGCTCTCAGACCTTCCACCAATTGCTTTAGTCATTTAGCCAAGGGATGCATCTCTCCCTATCAGGAAATTCTTGACAAAGCAGATGAAAATTCAATTGACTGGACTGGAAGCTTTCTATGTATCCCATAACTTCTTTAAGCTTTTCCTCCTGTTGGCTTCTTAATCAGATCTCTCGCTGGCTTTTTAAAGTCTACTAATGCTTTAATGACCCATCTTTTTTTTTTTCTTCATTAGGCAAAACTGAAAAAAAAACCCTTTTTGCCTATTATGAACCTAACAGTCCTCATATAAGATCCCTGTAGTTTCTAATATTTACTTGATTCATGTTTTTCTCAGCTATAGCTTCAAAACTCTAAAAACAGTCACATGCTATTTTGATGGGCTGATGGAGCAGAATGCCCTACCATCATCAGTACCTTAGTCATTGCTCTGCCTTCCAACATTATGTTGGTCTGAGCAGAAATTCTCAATCAGGTCTTCAGAACAGTCTATGCTTCATCTCTCATTTTATCTGAGGCTTTTTTCATGAATGGCTTTTATTATTTTTCCCTACCCAAATGTTATTGCAACTCCTTTCATCAACCAAAGCACTCACACATAAGAGGAGCCATTTTCTTCTGAGGATCAGAGGAGCAAAAATAGAGAGCTGAAAGTGACCTCAGACAGGCATCTAGTTCAACCCCATCAACGGAGGCTTAGAGAGGTTGTCACTTGCCCAATCACACAGGTAGAAAAGATCACAGTCAGGATTTGAAGCCAAGTTCTCTCACTCTAGAGCCAGATAAAATCTTCACCTAAAATTACCTCATTATTATACTATAACTTCAATCCAACAAACATTCATTGCTAAACTCTTAGAAAGAACTGTCCAGGCACATTGCCTTTACTTCTTCACCACTACTAACTTCTCATTCTGGCTTTTGAACTCCAGCATTTGACTGAAATTGTTCTCTTCAAGGTTACCAAAGATTTCTTTACCCTTATGTCCAATGACTTCTACTCAATCCACATGCTCCTTGAACTCTGTAGCTTTTAACCCTGTTGACAACTCTCTCCTCCTCTAGCCTCTCTCCCCCTTTGCCTTCTAGCATATTGCTCTCCCCTGGTTTTCTACATACCTGACCATCTGCTTCTTCTCCTTTGGTAGATAACACATCTTTAACCCCATGAACAATGAGGTCCCCAAAGTGCTGTCCTAGGCCCCCTTTTCTGCCTTATGCACATTGTCATGGCTCCAATGATCACCTTCATACAGATGACTTCCAAATCTATGTATTCAGCTCTAATTTCTCTCGAGTTATATGCTAGCATGAGCAACTACACATTGGGAATTTCCACCTGAAAGGTGCAGTAACATCTAAACTCAACATGCCCTAAATTGAAGGCCATTGTCTTTCCCCCCAAACTGACCTTCCTCCAAATTTCCCTATTTTTTTTAGGAGGGCACCATCATCCTTTCAACCACCCATGTTCCCAAATCCAGTCTTCCTTGACTCTTCTCTTTTCTTCATTCTCCATTCCATAGCCAATCAGTTGTCAGGTTCTGTTGATCATTCCCTACAACTTTTTTCACATATATTTCTTCTTTCTCCTCAAATGACCACCACCCTGTTCATGCCACCTCTCACCTGGATTATTTTATCAGATCTTTACTTGGTCTTTCTGTTTTTAGTCTCTCTTTCTTCTAATACCTTCTCTGTACAACTAGATGATAGAATAATCTTCCAAAGGTATAGTTCTGAATATATTACTCTATGTCAGTGTCTCCCAATTGCTCTTAGGATTAAATCTGCATTCTTTCCACCTTCCTTGATATTTCTCATGGGTCCAAACTATGTCTCCAACTTTTTCCCACTTATTCTACTTCTCATATTCTACTTTCCAGCCAAGCTTTCAGACTAGTTGTTTCTGGAATTCACCTTTCTCTCTCCTGTTTCTGATCATTTGCACAAGCTGTCCTTCATGCTTAGAAGGAAATCTTACTTCATCTCCACCTTTCTGATCCTCATCTTCCTCCAGTTTAGGTATCATCTTCTTCTTAAACCCTTCTCTGACTCTCCCATTAATTAGTAATCTTTTACTCCTTGAATTGCTTTGAATTATCATCTGTTTATATTTTTGTATATAGAATTCAAATTGTAACATATATGAACCAAAAAAATCACATCCTGGTAATATATCTGGAATCAGTGGAGGACATCTGGACTTTGATGTCAAGGGTTTTCATCCTATGATATATAAGTCTCAGACAAGTTCCAGATATCAGCAGAGCACCAAAAGGTACTGATAATTTTGAGATGATGTAGGCATATTAACTTTAAAGTTTTACTGACAATTTTTAGATAATATAGATATGTTAATGAACTAACCCCAAGGTGGCACAGAAAAGAGTTAGTCTCTTCCTCCCAGACCATATAAATATGGAACCTCAAACTCTTGTCCCCCATGCACTCCACCATCTCCTAAGGGTTCATGTTGCTGAGTGCTCCCAAGTGTAATTGATGGTTATGGGATTTGCTCTCTGTGCCTCTCTCCCTCCTCATCCTCTTCTGCATCACTGCTTGCCTTCCTTCTCCTGCCTGCCATCCCCCATCTTCAGGCCATCATCTTTGTACTCCTTTTATCACTTCTCTCTATACTTTCTGTGCTGTTAGCCATTATACCATCTGTGGTTATTAAAGTGTGATTTCTTCCATTTCCCACTTCCAGTTGTAGTCATTTCCAGCATATACCCAAAGAACTGGGCATATCTGCCCCCATTTCATAATTCTATTATTTTATAAATAAAATATCAATTCACATAGTCTTCAAGTGATAGAAAATGCTATCTTTGTAAGGTGACATGACTTTTCCTTGTTTCTGGAGATCTTGTCAACAAGTTGAGAAAGAAACTGGCAAATTGCTGGCAGTTTGCTGCTGCTTGTTCATTTTAGGGTTTTGAAACTGTTGCTCTTTGGATAGGAATGTGAAGTCCAGCTATGAAATGCTTTCTCGGTATCAACATTTATCTCCATTATATTTTCATGTTAGTAGGAGAAAAAAACAACAACTTGTGGGCAGCTGTGAGAGTCACTGGAGCCATGTGTGAAGTAAAGAACAGTTTGTTAGCATCCAGACACTTGAGATGTGTTAAGTGCCTTGAAAAGTGGTTCAACTTGAGAACAGAGTGAAAGTGTAAGTCAGCCTTCAGAATCTTGGGCAGCATATACATGGCTAACAAGTGCAAATGAGTGCCACTGCTGGGTGTGGAAACAGTATCTGTCACTGTTTAATCGCCCTAGCTTTGGGATAGAAAGAAAATAGATCTGATTAACCATTAAGAGAACTCTAATCACTAGAAAATCATCTTTTTCAGTTCAACCACTTAAAAAGATGTGCTGTAAAGTTTCAATGCAGATAAAATCATAACACTGTAGAAATCTAGATTTAGATATGGAAAGGACCATCTCAATCTAACCCCTTCATTCTACAAATGAAGAACTGAGGCCCAAAGGGGTTGACTGAATCTCCCAAGGTCATACACATAATAAAATAGCAGAACTGGGATTCAAATCCAGGTCATTTAATTCTAAATCCAATATACTTTCTACTGCACTACACTGCAGTTGGGAAATGGAAAGGGGGGAAAATTGATAAATTCATGAAATTCAAAGGTTTACTCTACTAGGGAAATTATTCTAATTGCAATGAATGATAAGTTCCCCCACAGGATTACAAGCTTGAGGAAAGGGCTTGTTTTTGTTTTGATTTGCTTTTTGCTTTTCTTTGAATTCCCAATCTTAGCATGGTAGGTGGTACACAGTAGGTGTTTAATAAATTATTGTTGACTTGTTCACCAGTCAGTCATTCAATCAACAAGCATTTAATAAGTGCTACTTACATGCCACCTCTATTAAGGTCTACATACATGATTGTATATTCAGAAACCAAAAAATACAGCCACATAAATATACTCCAACAGTTAAGCAAACATCCAAACTTGTCATCACACTGCTTCAGCCAAGCCCATATACTTGCTATGCTAAGATACAACTTGCATATTTCCCATACATGATACTGTACATCCCAGTCTCTCAAGTCGCTTTCTTCCATTCATGTCTCTTATTTTTCTATAAATTCTAATAAAAAACTATCCTGAAAGAAGTCATTACTGCCATTGGTCCCCATTGACTTCCCTATATGGCATCTCCTTTGAACTAATGCAGTGGATAGAGCACTGGGCTCAGAATCAAGAAGACTCATCTTCCTGAGTTCAAATACAGGCTTAGACACTTAACACTTGTGTGAACATGGTCAAGTCACTTAACATTATTTGCCTCAGTTTCCTCATCTGTAAAATGAGTTGGAGAAGGAAATGGCAAACCACTCCAGTGTCTTTGCCAAGAAAACACCAAATGGGGTTACGAAGAATTGGACATGACTGAAACAATTGTACATTACAATTACTAATTATGTTTTGCTTACATCAAGCCCATTTGCCTCTTTGAACTTCTTCCTTGACTCCATTGATCCTAATTTTTCCCTCTGGGGCAAAACAGAACAAATGTAATCCCTCTTCTATATGACATTTATTGACATAACTTTAAAACAATTAATATATTCTCTCCTATTTCTTTTCCATGTTAAACATTCTCAGTTCTTTTAACTGATCCTTAGATGGGATGACTCCAGGCCTTTTGTTATCCTGGCCACCCTCTTCTGGATACTCTCTGTATAATGCAATGCATTTTCTAAACAACGGCACACTGAGCTGAACATAGATGTTGTCTAACGAAGAAAAATCACAACAAAACTATTGCTGCCTAATTCCTGAATGCTATGTATCTCCTAATACAGCTTAAGAATCCTCTCACTTTCTTAAATGCACAGAATATTAACTTACATTGAGATTACAATCCATCAAAATACCCAGATCTTTTTTTCAGACAAATTGCTATATTAATCGTTCCATATCTTGTATCCATGAAGTTGATCTTTCAGAAATCAGGTGTAAGATTCTACATCTATTCTTGTTAAATGTCATCCTATAGATTTAGTTCAATGTTCTATCCTATTAAGACTCTTTTAAACCCTGACTCATGGATCCAGTTTGTTAGCTCTCAAACCTAGCTATACAGCAAGCCAAACATTTGACAAGCATACATGCCTTACTTTCTCCAAATCATTGATCAACATACAGCTAAGCACAAATTGCTGGGGAACTATCCTGGAGACCTCCTTCCGGGCTGCCCAAAAAAGTATACAAGACTTTTTTCAAACTAATCATTCAACCAGTTCTAAATCACTGGCATAGTTTACAGACTTTATTCTCTAATGGTTTTTGACAATCAAAAAAAAATCCCTTCCTAATTCTAAAGTAGTCCTTCAATTCTCCTTCACATCTAACAGAACTGAAGACTTTCCTGATCTCTTTTAATTTTAGGACCTTCTCTCTACTGATTGCTTCAAATTTATCCTACATACAGCTTATCTGTATGTAGCTGCTTACATATTGTTTTCTTCATGAAACCATGAGCTCCTTGAGAACAGGACTATCTTTTATCTTTCTTTGTATCCCCAGCACTAAACATAGTGTCTGGCACACAGTAGGTGCTTAATGTATATTTGTTGACTAACTTATGGACTGAATTGCAAACACAACCTGAATCCTTTGGCCTTCTCTTCTTGGAACCATGCCAGCACACATTTCAGTTGCTTGTTTATTCCAGAAAGACAAATAGTACTCACTCTATGTAGGTCATATGAAATTCTGTCTATTCTCCATGCTTGCAGAAAGCAAGCTTCTTGTGATCAGATCCCTTGGAGAAATCAGTTAAGAGTTAGCCACAGACAGAGACCCTGTCAAATATGCTTTTGCATGTGAAAAGAACGGAATATCATTTATGTTTATCTTATAGGGTTAGTGTAACATGATACGTCACTTTCTATCCATTCAATGACATTATCTAGTTACTTGGGGTAGATACAGTAATGATCTCAGGCTAGTAGACATCCATTTTCATGATCTTTTGGGAATTAGGTAGTAGAAAGCACCCTAGACAAAAAAAAAAATTAAAGAATTTCAGAATTGGAAGAGGCCTCTGAGGCCAACCTAGACTCTAGAAAGCATCCCTTTCAAGTTTACCTAACAAGTAGTTGTCCAGCCCCTCAGCTTCAAAACTCCCTACCTCAACCTCACCTCATCTTTTGTTTAAGTTTTCAAACAGCCTTTATATATGTCATTTTATAATCCATCTGCCCTTTCCCCTCTCAGGCTACCTTCCATCTATTCTGTATTTATCTTGTATACATATTTATATATACATATACATACAAACACACATATACATGCATATATCTATATCTATCTATATACATCTATATATCTATATCGAGAGAGAGAGAGAGAGACAGAGACAGAGAGACAGAGAGACAGACAGAGACAGAGAGACAGATAGATGGATAGATGTTATCTTCCCTGTTAGAATATAAGTGTATTGAGGGCAGTGGCTATTTTTATTTTTCTTTGCATTCCCAGAATTTAGTGCAGAGCAGGGCATATAACAAGTGTTTAATATATGCTTGTTGGTTGACTGATTGGCAAGATATAATACTTGAAAAATGCCCTCATGTTTATATCATAGCTACTATAAGACACTATTACAATGAATGTTGATGATGATTTGTAGAACGTGGTCCTTCAGTAAATCAGAGGTCATTTATTTACAGGATTCCTGTAGTATACTTGAACATTAAATATTACATAAAACACTGTTCACATGCTTTAAAAACAAACTGAGTAACTCATAAGCATTTTTTAGCTCAAAGTGAACTTATTTTATACAGGCAGCATCTGTATTGACCCAACAGACCATGACAATTATTGAGTCCCTGATCTGCAAACTAAATATTGTCTAAATTGGCTATCACAGGACAGCTCATAATGGCTCCATCTATCAGGTCAATGCTCTGCACTCAAAGAACTCCATAATTAGGACTTGATCTAATAGACCAAAGCCTCTCAAGGCCACCGTTCCAGTCTACTGGATCAAAAACTGAGCACTACAATGGAGAAATACCAAAAAGCATTAGAATTGTGCTTCCAGAAAGAGCTATTTCCTCATTTCAATAAAAGGCTGCAGAGCCAGTTTCATTCTATAACTACATAATACAAAGTTGACTTAAACAGATGAAATAAAAATATTCCAAGTCAGGTCTGAAAACAGCAACAGATTAAAAATTTTTTTCTGTTCATTTTTTTTTCTTTGCAAGATTCTAAGGTTGAATAGTGTGAAGGGAGTTTTAGCCTTTCTACTTAGGTTGGGAGACAGAAGATGTGAAGAGGTATAAGAAAATGATCTGGATCTATGCTTCAGGGCTTTTTATCCTAGTTGCTTTTGCTTTTATGTTTGTTTTTTTGCAGCTGACATTTCAGAAGCCATTAAGACAAACTCTCGTGGATATAACAGAGATCTGAGTAGTAATGCCGCCATCCTTTTAGTTACCCAGGTTTATAACCATGGGACCACACTTGCCTTTCTCTATATATAGTCAGTCTTATTGATTTAACCACCACAAGAGGGTCATCTCCAGTCGTCCTGATCTATATCTCACCACTGGACCCAAATGCCTCTGGAGGAGAAAGTAAAGCATAGTCCTCTTCAAGAACAAAGGACGAACAAAAATAACAACAAGACATCTTGTATCTCTTCACTTCTTTGCATACAAATATTCACAACTCTAGTTCATTTCCCCCCTTACCTCTTGTATGAGTCCAGGCCTGCACAACATATGGCCTGTGGGCTGCTTGCTGGCCCACAAAAAATGTAGAGGATGTAAAAGAAAGTAAAGATGTAACAAGTGCTTTGTCTGGTCCCCAGATGAACCTGCCTTCCACTCATCACTACTGTGCCAGTCAGGTAACATGGTGGGTGGGTTGCCACTGCACACTCTCTCCTGTTTGTCACGTGACTCATGGCAACCAACTATCGTCAGTCTGTCTCTAGTATGAGAGGAGGGATTTCATGATAAATAAAAATCTTAAGTAACAAGTGCAATTTATTGATATCAATTGAGATTTCCTTTTTTTAAAATATGGTTTATGTGCAAAATAATTTAGTTACTAGTTACACTTTTACTTGGAAAGTGAGCTGCTAAACAACTATCTGCAAACCTGAAGAAGTTTAGCCTATTTTAATTTTGGCCCCTACCTACTGCCAAGTTGTGCAGGTCTGTACTAACCTCTTAGTTGAATTCCTGATTCCTATTTTTTTTTTAACTCTAATCTAGATTCCACATGGTAACCAAAATAATCTTCCCCAAGCATAGCTCTAACCATGTCATTCTTCTGATAAAAAACTTTCAATGTTGCCCTCATGCTTCTAAGATAAAATATAAATTACTCAGTGTTGTATTTAAAGCTCTTCACAACTTAGTTAACTATTAACTTATTATATAATTGATAATTGACATAATTGATTTACTACCCAGATTGAGTAACAGAAATAGAGTTGAAAGAGATCTCAGCAGCCATATAGTATAATACATACCTAAAACAATCTTCTACTACAACACCCCTAACAATTGGCCAATCAGTATCTTCTAGTAAGAGAAAGCCCAGTACCTGGCACAGTAAATACATTTCACTTTTGGATAGTTCTAATTGTTAGGAAGTTTTTTCATGACATTAAGCCTAAATTTATTTCCTTGAAACTTCTTCCCATTGCTTCTAGTTTTGCCCTGTGGAGAAAAAGAAAGTCATCCCTCTTCTACATGAACGAATTAAAAAAATAATAATATATTAAGTTCTTACAATGTGAGAAGGAATGTGCTAAGTGCTGGGAGTATAATTAGAAGAGTAAGATAGTCCTTGTTACCAAGAGGCTCATAATCTAGTGGGAAGAGAGGGTAAAAAAAAATCAGAAAGATGTCCATTACAAGTCATATGGAAGAGTCTCGAAGTCCTTAGGGTGCAGTAACCAATCAGATGGTAATGCCTCTTTTTAATGCATGTTAACCAAAAGACCAAGTGATTGGATGAATATAGAGGGTGCTTAGGAAATACTTGTTTCTGTGGATAATTTAATCTTTGTCTTGAATCTCTCTCTTAAAAAAAAATTAATTAAATTTATTTTTTAACCAGGACAGTGAGTTCCATGTTCCTACAGAGAAAGATGTTCAGACAAAGGGTGGTTGATCACCTGCCAAGGTTGTTATATAGAGAATTCTTTAGGGGTGGGAGCATAGGTTGGACTGAATGGCTGCTAAGGCCCCTTACAGCCCTGAGATTCCATAGTTCTGTAACTGATGAGCTACTAAACTCCCTTGGGTCCCTGGTTCTGCTAAAATGGCATGTGATTAAACTGATTGGTTTATAAACCTGTTATTTATTTCATGTGGGTCATGCCCTACATCTGGGAAGTACAGAAAGTTACACAAATGATTTGACTTTGTTTGGTTTTTACATAATTGAAGTTAAGGGCTTTGGAACCAAGTATGCAAATGTATAAACAATAAGATGCAAATTACTATTTTGAACCAAAAGCACTTTTAAAAATGAGAGTAAGGGCAGCAATCAGTGAAAACTGAAATGTCTGATTCCATTTCAGTGTGTAAAAGCAGACATTTCCAGCATGGATGGAGTACTTTATAGAATTCTGGAATCATAGCGCTGAGGAGGATGTCAAAAACTGTGGGTCATATCTAAGCTTAAATTATTATTGATGCCAGTGCTATGGTACAGGCAGCTAAGAGTTACTGGTAAAGGACTTAGGACCAGGAAAGACTGACATGTAATAAAAGCCAATAATGAAGTAGATGACCAACCCGGAGAAGCACATAGATTTAGAATCAGTGAGGGTCAGGATTCAGGGACAAAGTGAACAAGCAGGTGGAAGGGTGAGTATCCTGCAATTAGCAGAACCTAAAAAGCAAGATTGTCCAGAAGTACACTTAGATTTCCAGTACTGGCGACTGGGGAGAACCTAGTAAGAATGGAAGGCATGGGGCAATTGCAATTACTGTCATAAAATCAGTTTAAGGAGATTCTTCCACTGAAGCAATTTTACTGTTTCTGGGATTTTCTGGGATTTTCATGGGGCAGAAGTCATTCCTAATATACTTCACTTAGCCCTTATAGTTGTTAAATATAAAGTTCGTGCCAAAGAAAGGAACTGTGGTTTTCATATAGAAAACAACTACGACCAGCTGGATTTGAATCCACATTGTGTGACATGGCAGCCAAAAGAGTGAACATGATCTTAAGTTGAAGAAAAATTGTATGTGGAATGAGTCAATCAACAATCATTTATCAGGCATTGTGCTAAGTGCTGATAATACAAAGAAAAAGCAAAAACAGCTACTGACCCCAAGGAGCTAACTTTCTAATGGGTGAAGACAACAAATATATGGAAAGTTATGTACAAGATACAGATAAAATAAAAACAAGATACCCTTATCTGCGAAAGCACTGGCAGATGGGGTGGGGAAGGCTTCCTAAAGAAGGTGGCATCTGAACTGAGTTTTGAAGGAAGCCAGAGATTCTAAGAGGTAGAGGAGAGGAAGGAGAATATTTCAGGTATAGCAGATGCATGGAGTGTAAAAGCATGGAGTTAGGGGATGACATATGATGATATGTGAGGAACCATGAGGAAGACCATCTGATTAAACCATGGAATAAGGAGGCAAATAACGTTTCAGATCATCTAGCCAATATGCATTAAAGAAAAGGAATGACCATCTGGTTTGCTGCTGTACCCTCAGGACCATGGGACATTTCCATCTGACTTCCAACTCTCTGCATTAGAACATGAGCTTTTTGAAAGCAAGCACTGTCTTACTTTTCTAATTGTATTCTCAGCACTTAGCATAATAGTTGGTATATAGTAAGCACTTAATAAATGCTTTTTTCATTTATTCATGAAGGAGGACAAGATGAGAAGAAGACGAAGAAGAAGAGGGAGGAGAAGGAGGATAATTAGACTTCTTTTTTTCTTTCCAGACGGCAAAATTACTAGCATTTGGTCAAAGCTGCAAAGAATTATAGAAATATAGGAAGGAATCAGGTCTTGAATCTTTACGTGATCCTAGAGTTAAATTGAGCCACTAGAATTGACTGAGTGACATGGTCAGACATTTTAAATTACTTATGGGGCTGAATGCAGGACAGATTGGAGTAGGGAGCTAGCTACTTGAGGTTGGGAGTTATTGCAGACTACTAATGAGAGCCTTAACTGGGGTGAAGGGTAATGAGGCCCTGAATTATGGTGGCGGCTGTGTGACTGGAGAGGAGACATATTGTACTAAATTTTGTGAGGATAGAAATGACAAGATTTAGTTTTTTATTGCATTATGTAAAGTGAAGAGCTGAAGTTCACAAGGAAGCAAACAAGCATTTATTAAGCATCTACTATGTGCCAAGCATTGTGCTATGCACTGTACAAATATTATCTCATTTGATCTTCCCAACCCTGGGAGGTAGGTGCTGTTGTTTATCCTCATTTTATAGTTGAAGAAATTGAGCCAGATAGAAATTAAGTGGCTTGTCCAGGATCACATAGCTAATATGTATCTAAGGCTGGATTTGAACTCAGGTCTTTCCAACTCTAGGCCCAGGGATCTATCTGCTGTCTCTACATAAATGACTAGAAGAAACACAATCTCCTTTACAGTAAAGGGAGAAGGATAGCTTTGTGGGAAAAGACAATGACTTCTAATATCTGTTTAGTTTGCAGTGTCTATGAGATATCTAGTTTAGAGTGTTCAAAAGACAGTTCACAAGGAAGGACTATGGCTCAAGAAAGAGACTAGAGCTAGATACTAAGATCTGGGTGCCACCTGTGTAGAGATTCCAGTTGAAACTATGGGAAGTAATGAAGTGAGACACCATGAAAAGAAAAGAGAAGAGCCAGGCAAGAGGATTGGCAGATCTCCAGAGTTAGTTAGTAATTGTGACATGGATGAAGATCCAGCAAATCAGATGAAGAAGGAGCAGTCAGAGAGGTAATAGAAGAACCAGGAGAGAGTGGCCTCATACAAACCCAGAGAATTAAGATTATGTAGGAGGAGAATTAAGTTTTGCAGAGAGATTAAAAAGGAGCAGGACTATGGAAAAAGCTACTAGATTTAGCATTTTAGAGATAGTTAATAATTTTAGAGAGAACAACTTCAGTGAATGATTTGGTCAAAGCTTAATTATAGGTGGAGAGTCAAAGTGGAGGTATTGAGAATAGACGGCTTTTCAAGGAGCTCAGCTAAGATGGGGGAGGAGAGATAGATAGGATGATAACTAGTAAGTATGGTAGGATCCAGTGAGAAGTTGGGGTTTTTTTTCATTTTTCATTTTTTTTTCTTAAGAATGAGGAAGACTTGGCTGTGTTTGTAGGTATCAGGGAGAAAAAAACCAGTAAATAGGGAGACAGTGAAGATTAGAGAATGACAGAGGGAATGATAATTGGGTTAATTTGCTAGAAAAGATGGAAAGATGAATGACAGTGCAATTTTACTCTGTCCTGTATCAAATAAGATAATATTCACAAAACAGCACAGTGCCAGGCACATAGCAGCCACTTAATAAACCATCATTGCCTTCCCTTCCCCATTCCCCCATTTATAGGCCTCATTTTAAGTGTTTCTCTAGTTCTAAGTATATTTTAAGAAGATCACCAGCCAGCTACAGAGTGCCTCAAGGACTAAATACCATGCCACAAGATAGTCAGATGAAAGAATGGGGATCTTTAGGTTAGCTAATAGACAATTTTACATATTTTAAAAAGCTGTCACATGGAAGGGAATTTAAATAAGTTCTACTTAACTAGGAGCCACAGGTGAAACTTGCAGAAGCATATTTCTCTTCAGGTTATGTCAGGCTTTCATCATAACTCCAAAATTTAGTGTGGGTACACCTAGATCAGTTCAACAGCCGTAAGGAAGAAGGCCAGATGTTTTCTAGGGAGATGAAGGGTCTCAATCACTTGTATGTGAATGCTTTCCCACCTGTGATGTCACTGGTAAGTAGGAACCAAATAACTAGGAAACTCAAAAGTTTTTGGAACAAAAGTTCTGAATACTAGAGACTGGAGTGGTCCAGAGAAGGGATAGGGTGGAGATGCCAGGCAAGAGGAGTATCATATCCACAATAAAGACAGCCTGGCATGAGAATGTCTAGGCTCTTAGAACATCTGAACAAATCAGACGCTTTTTTGAGATTACCATAAAAGTATGTAATTAAACACTGGGTTGGTTTTAATTAGCTAAACTTTTGGGGTGTTAGCATGGTCAAACTTTCCCTCATTAGCATTAAACCTGTAGGTCATAGAATAGACAAATGTTTTCCTCATTTTAAAAGGAGACCGTGTAGCCCACATTATTCTTAGACCTTTTCTTTTGGTAAGGAAATCACTACTGATCCTTGGCTCAGAAAAACCAACTACAACTTAGAAAATTGCCTTATGCCCCCTGGCAAATTTATGAAATTCTGGATTGAGCAAACACATAGACAATATTTTTTTAAAGCAGTTGTGGTTGACATTTTCTATTCAACCATACATAGGTCTCTTTCTGGGCTCTCCTATTCACCTTATTTTAATATGCCAGGAGGTTTCTAGTTGCGAGCTCTAATCATGTAACAGAAGGTGAAGGGTCCTTCACTGTAGGGTGTTCCTGATTTGAGAATCCATATCATCTTTCCTTTTTGTCTGCATGCTTAGAATTCCCTATCGGCAGATCTGCCAGCCCCATATGGCTAAATGCAAAGAAAAGGAGAATGGATATGTTAATGTATCCTTAAGAGCAAGAGCAATGCTGCCTCCCCTTTTTGGGACAGTTGGCCTTTTAGCATTCTTTAAATATGTGGATACAGAAGAGCAAATGTTTTTTGGCATAAGTTCCCACAGATGGGGTCCTATAGGAAATGCAGACTTAGGCAAGCTTTTCAGTAATGGTAAGTTTCAGGAAGCAACTTACCATTTTCATAACAACATGTGAATGTGTTATATTATATAATACCAATGAATATATAGTTTGTTAGGTATACAAAAGGTAGCTAGGTAGAACAGCAGGTAGAGTGCCAGGCCTAGAGTCAGGAAGACCTGAGTTCAAATATGGCCTCAGATACTTACTAGCTTTGCGACCCCAGGCAAATCACTTCACCTTATTTGCTTCCATTTCCACATAAATCACTCTAGTATCTTAGCCAAGAAGCCCCAAAAAGGGGTTACAAAGAGTCAGGTATGACTGAAAATGACTAAAAAAACACAAAAACATAGACATACTTTTATAACCAATTTAAAATTTTAGAGAATATTTAGGGGAAACAAATGGCTGGTATCCATCGGTTACCTATTGCAGATGTTCAAATTATTTTAATTTAATATTGACTAGAAGACATTTGATGGCTCCAAGGTTATGGTATTGGATATTTAGGAGATTAGTGGTGGCATTAATGGAAATGTCACTCAAGTGGGTCTCTGAGAAAACCACTGTTTCTCTCTCCCTTTCTCACATACACATACACACACATGCACACATACACACACACACATACACAGGTATGTACACATCTACACATAGTTATTTGCTAGTGATCTCTTCCATTAGAAAGTGAGATCCTTGAAGGCAGACTCTGCTTTTGCCTTTCTTTCTACCCCTAGCAGTTAGCAGATGCTTAGCAGACCCCCAGACACCTAGAGTGTCTATCACACTCTAAGTACTTAATAAATGCTTGTTGACTGACTTCAGTGCTTGACAGATCTTTGGTTTTATACCTCCACTGATAGAGATCACAACTTGGCTTCAACTTAATGAATTAAAGAAGTCTTACTTAATTGAAACAGCATGGCTAAAAAATGCATTAAAAAGTATGGCCAGCTTGACAATGAGCCTCTCTGAACTCAGCCAGGCTGGTGTTCAGACAACAGGTAGAAAACTCATCACTGGATCTGGACTCAAATATTTTACCATCTTACTAGCACCTATCTACTAGTATAGTAGTCTAGGACCATAGCCTTTGAGAATTCAGAGTAACCTCAATACCACAGAAGACATCACAGTAGGAATTTGGCAAACATACACATATAGATAGAGTTATAATGAACCCAATTTTTTAAGAGCTGAATATCTATTTTATGAAATATCTAGAACCTTAGCTTTTCTTTTTCCCCTTGGATAATCTCTTTCTTTAGTCCACTTCACTGCTACTTAGCATCTTCTCCAGAAGGTAGCAAATAAATATTTGACGAGAGAGAGAGAGAGAGAGAGAGAGAGAGAGAGAGAGAGAGAGAGAGAGAGAGAGAGAGAGAGAGAGTTAATCAATTTTAGTACTTGTCTGATACTTTCACTGCCAATACTAAATAATTAACTTAGTGAAAGGGGTTCAGAATATTGTATAAAATACAATTTTTGTATTATCTCTGACTTTCAAGTGTTCCTGGCCTCTAGGTCCCTCATTTATATGCTTGATGATGGACTGAATATACCTATAAAATGAAAATGTATCTCTATGTGCTAATTTATGCCTACTTATGATATAATAGAAAGGGATGGAGAAGTAGTATATTTGGAGAGAATGAAGCCAAGAAGACTTTGAAGCCAAGACCCAAGTTCAAATCTCATCTCAGATACTTATTAGCTATGTGACTCCAGTCAAGTCATTTAACCTCTCAGTATCACTTTCCCAATATGTAAAAATAAACATAATAAATAACACTTACCTCACATAATGGTTGTGCAGATCAAATGAGGTAATAAACGCATATGTGTGTATATACATGTATATACACATATATGGGATTTATGAAATACATATCATAGCTAAATAGAAAATTTAAAAAAAGATTTATATAGTGCTAGGCACTGTGCTAAGAATTTTACAAAAATTATTTCATTTGATCTTCACAACAACTCTGAGATAATAGCTTTTTTTATTATCCTCATTTTATTATCTCCATTTTATAGCTGAAGAAACTGAAACAAACAAAAGTTAAGTGACTTGCCCAGGGTCACACAGCTAGTCAGTTTCTGAGGCTAGACATGAAATCAGGTCTTCCAGACTCCAGGTCCAGTATTCTATCCACTGCATTTATATACACACATATCTGAAGTCAGAAGACCTGGGTTCAAATCTAAGCTCTGTCACCACTTATAGGATCTCAGAAAAGCCATTTAATATCTCTAGCAATCATTTTTTTTCCCATCTGTAAAGCAGTTAGGCTCGAAGGTCTTCTCCAGTCTTAATTCTATGACCCTAAGATCCTTCTAATATTAGAAAATAGCATATTTCTTTGCTTTTTTGCATCACAGGGCATCCTGGCAGGGAAATGAACAACAAATTCCTCTATTCACATACAAAGCTTGCATGGGTTTTCAGCAACCCCATCTATATGTGTGGATCAAATGTTTTCATCCGACCATAGCTAACCTGGTATTTGTGGCATATGGTTTGAATGACAATAATGCTCTCTTCTCTAGCTGCCAGGAAAAACCATTTGAAAGCTTCAGTTGACGCAAACTGTTTCTTGAAGCCATACAGAGCTGGTGACAGCAGAGTTTCACATCCTGCACTGAAATCAATCTGCTTCTGACCGCACTTCAAGGTATTCACCTTGATCTATTCAACCCTTGAGGGTGAGACCTGGCTAGATGAGAACATGCATGCCAGTGGAAGCTGAGGTCAGCCAGAAAGGCTGAGGGGCCAACAGATTTGATCCTGAGGGAACAAGGAGTCTTGGCAGGGGAAATGAAAATCAAAAATCCATTCCCTAGATAGCACACCACAACTGGCTTTGTGAGCTTTCATGGTCTAGTGCAAAGCCTGTTTGCTCAGGTTTTTTCTGCAGTGACATAGGATGTCAGTCATGGCATGGATAGGATTCTGATTTTTAGATATTTCATGCTGGTCCCTATTTGTTTTATACTCTCCTGAAGGAATTGTATAATGGATTCTATATCTTAAATGAATAAATAGATTGATTAAAAAAAAAACCCAGACAAAACAAAAACATGAGGACAAAAGGGGTGGTGTGTGGTGTGTGTGTGTGTGTGTGTGTGTGTGTGTGTGTGTGTGTGTGTGTGTGTGTGAAATGGGATAGGATTGGAAAACATATTTTCCTTTTTCTCCAAGTTTTGAAAAATGGGAACTGAAAAAGCCCATACAGAAAGCTTGAAACATTAGCAGAAACAAAATGAAACAGCAAATGCTAACACTGTGATTCTCCTTCCAGAGCCTGGAATTCTTGAAGTGCATATGTTGTCCTCTTAATCATATAATCTGTGAGTTATTATGGAAAGTGTGTGAAATATACATAAGTCTTCAGTTTTTTACACATCAACACAATGACATTTCTTTACTTCCTTGTGTTTAAAGCTTGATGCTAATGTTGGGACGTAAGGAAGTGACAAGGGTCTCCCCTCTGCTCCCATTATCTGAAAGTTCTGGTGCCTCCTCTCTGTGCTTGGTTGCGCTGACCCTTTCGGGTTCAAATTGGAATACATGTGTGAGGGAGGGTATGTTTCAAATGTGTGTGTGGGGGGGTATGTGTGTGCAGTTAGTGGAATGAGGGTGGGAGAAGGAGTCCTTCAAAACTCCTTCTCTTGACCTTAGCTAAAAGACTGAGAAGCAAATATACCTTCCTCCCCACACAACGACTTCCAAAAGACTATGGATTAAACCATTCATACACTGATCAGAGGTGGAATATGAGATAATGTAAAGTATTTTAAATAAATATTAGCTATCCACAGAGTGTTGATCCTTTCAAAACAGTTCCCTTGAGAAACTATACTCACTAATGTCTACAACAGTGACCATGTTCAGAATTTATGGGGTACTCCCTCTTTAGCACTGCCTTCAGAGATTGAAGCATATTGCATTGAGAAACCTCAATGAGAGAAAATACATGCTTTGTGGGTAATTTTTTTTGGGGGGGAAATACAGTATACCCTTCATTCCAATGAAGGAACCAGAATGTGGCTGCAGGTAGGCAGTTGGCATCTAAAAGCAGGACCAGTGACACAGATAACATGAAGATGTATTATGGACAGGGCTGAGGACAAATCTGAAAGGGGATGAGATGAAGGGCTTAAGGGCTAGAGATCAGGCTTGTGAGTATGTATGGGGAAAGGTGAAAAAGAACAGGAGGAGGAAAGAGATGGGAAGATGGCCAGAAGCAATCAGACCTCCCTTTCATCAATAGTACATCAAACTGAAAAAAGCTCTTGCTATCAAGAATCTTCACAGAATGCCAAGTCCAAATTTTTTGAGTCTTCATCTACTGAAATTAAGAGTCAAACATCAGGGGGGAGCATGAGTGTGTTGTGTTTTGTATACTCCTTTGTTCACTTAGAGTAGAAACTGCTTTGGGAACTAGACAAACCTAACTATATCTTCCCCAGAAATCCTGGACTTGGAGAAGTTTATTTCCTGCCTGGGAGTTTAAGAGAAGCTGCTGGCAAGCGAATGCTGTAGATGTTTCATTATGTATTATTCTATTACTTTTACCATTTCGATGCTGGGTAAAGCACTTTAGGCAAGTAATAGAAACATGAAAGGCCAAAAATCATTTACTAATAGCAAAGTTGTTAAAGGGTAAGAACAAACAATTATACCCTCAACAAAAAAAAATTACAAAATGTTAACATCTATATGAAGGAATAATGTAAATCATTAATAATAGGAGAAATGCACATCAAAATGACTCTGAAGATTAGTTTTTACACCAATAAAAATGGCAGATGACAAAATATGGAAATAGTAAATGTTGGAGAAATTGTACAAAGACAGACTTATACTATGTTGGTTCAGCTAGCCCAATCCTACTGAAAAGCAATTTGGAATAATTCTATGAAAGTGACTAAAATGTCTATACCCTCTGACTCAGAGATTCAATGCTAGGCATACAACACAACGAGGTCACTGATAAATACAAAGTCCCCATGTATACCAAAAATATTTATAGAATAGTTTTTCATAATATTGAGGAGCAAGGAACAAAATAGATGTCTGCTAGCTGGGGAATGACTAAACAGATTGAGATATGTGAATGAAATGGAATGATACTATGCTATAAAAATAATGAATAAAATGAATGCAGAAGAACATGAAGAGATATAAATGAATTGCAAAGTGAAATAAGAATTAGTAAAACAACGTACAAAATTTTCACTTGCAATAATGTAAATGGAAAGAAAAATAAAACAAATGTAGCTGAATGCTACAGAATCAGAATGATCGAGCTTGGCCCCCAAAAAGAGGCATGAGAAGCTACCTTCCCTCCCACTAGTTCTTCCAAGAGGTGAAGAACACTAACATTTTTTTCCTCTTTTTTGTTCTTTGTTGTAAGTAATTGTATTATGGGAGAAGGAGAGAGGGAAGGTAATCATTGGGGAATGTCGATAATGTTAAAAAAAGTTATTGATAAAGATTTCTTTTTTTAAGAATTTAAGATGTCTCCAGAAAACTTGAAAGTTTGAAAGCAAAAGAAGGCAGACATGACTCCATCATGCCAGGATCATCTGAATGGGATTCAGTAAAATATAGCATGTACCCAGGAGGGAGCAGGGATTTTCCAGTAAATTGGAGACTCAAAGATACATGTTTAGTCTCCACTAAATACACTGTCTAAATCTACACTCATCCTGAAAGGATGAATTGGTAAGGTCACCCAAAAAAGAGGCCGAGCTGTGGTACTGAAGGTTGAGGACAACAGAGAGTTAGACACTTTCCCAAACTTCTGCTTAACAGGGGGAAAGACCCTAACAAGCAGAGAGAACAAGGAACTCATAGATTCTGATCATTCCTATTAAATAGTTTTAGGTTAGTGGTCCTTAGACACCCCTGAGAGATAAAAATGTCCAACAAAGTCATTTATAACCAAAACTGCGGAATACATTTGACTACTGGACTAGACAATAGTGTTTTAGACTCAAATTGACATGTGACTACAAAGTAACAATTTTGATTTTATTTTTGGCTTTGTCAGTTACCATATGTGTGACCTTCGGCAAGTCATTTAGCCTCTCAACATCCGTTTCTAATCTATAACATTAAGGATCGAGACTACGTGACATTAGACCCTGTCTAGGTCTAAGTAACCAACACATCAATAGTATTTGCCATATTCCACATCGCTAGTACTATACTCCTGTCATAAAAGGAGGAAGAATCATTTATTCAATGCTTTTTTTGAGGCCAGGTTTATTATAATTACACTGTGTTGAGTTTTATTTTGCTTATTTTGTTTAAATTTTAATCTGCATTGGTGTAATCATTGTAGAATTCTCCTGGTTCTGACTACTTAACTCTGCATCAGTTGATCTAAGTCTTCTCATGAGTCTCTGAATTCATCATATCCATTGATTTTTATTGAACAATATTATTCCATAACATTCATATACAACTTGCTTTTTTAGCCATGCCCTAATTGGTAGGGGCTCACTTTGTTTCCAGTTTTTTATCATCTCCAAAAGTATTGCTATAATTTGGTTATATGGAATCATAGTTTTTTGTCTTTGGCTTCCTTGGGGGTATAAATAGAAGACAATTCTAACAACAACAACAATATAGCACCTACTACGTGCCAGGTACTGTGCAAAGTGCTTTACAATTATTATTTCATCTGATCCTCACAACAACCCTGGGACTTGTTGTGGATTTACTGTAGAGACTACCATAATTATCCCCATTTTACAGATGATGAAACTGAGGCAAACAGAGGTTAAATGACTTAGAATCCAGCCTCCTCATTTTACAAAGGAAAATGAGACCCAGTTTGAAGAAATGACTTGCTCAAAACCACACAGTGAGTTAACAACTTAATGAAAACCCTTGAAAAGCAATGACAAGTCACTTAACCCCAATTGCCTTAAAAAAAAAAGCAATGATAAAGCCTAAGAAGAGAAAGTATAATTTCTGCTCTATCATCTTTCCACTATTCTCTTTTCTTTCATGTATCTCAGTCTTTAAATGCTGCAAAAAGGTATTCTGTGTGTTTGTTAAAAAATGATTTTTTAAAAGAATGCACAGAAGCACAATAATTTCATTACTTTATGACTGCATACATTAGTAACAGAAATCACAATGAGAGTCAAAACAAAGAGTATTTGAAGTAGGGTTATAATAGGCCAGGGGGAGGTGTGTGCTTCCCAAGCTATTTTGCCTTAATGAAATCTTCTCTCCCTTGAAGTTATACCTTTAAACTAATCTTATGAATGCCTAATGAAATGTGAATGTGCTGATTACAAAGGGGTAAACAGTTGTATTTTTAAGGCCATTAGGAAAATATGCAAATTAGAATTTGTCTCATAAATGAAGAACAAAACACAACTAAGTGCAAATATTTTTAAATAAAGTATGGTTACCATAAAGGGTAATGAAGAAAAAGACTGTGAAAAAGACATTGGTAAACATGAAGGTTTTAAGCATCCTTAAGCCAATGCTAGTGTTCTAAACTCACTCATAATATCCTTACATATTTTAGTTCTGTCACTTAATTTGAATCGTTAATGTCATGATGAAGGAAGCAGTCACACTTCCTGGGTAATTACTGTATATCTATTAAAATGAATCACAGCTCCTTTTAAAATGCTTGTTTGTTCCATATTCATTCTGTTAATGCATATCTTTTCCTTCATTATATCTGGTAAAATGTCAACCCTGCTATGTTGGGGAAATCAATAATTAAATAGCTTTACAGTAATTACCTCCCAGTAACACATTCTTCCAACTTCATAACGCAAATTAAACCCACTAAATTAAAAATCACACAAATGGGAGCTTGCCAAGCAATGACCCTCAGAGTACATATTTATCGGTGAAAAGACTATGATGTTAAAGGGCAACTCTACCCTCAAACATTTGGAATCACATGTTAAACACACATCACCTTGCAGGAGTGGACACTGGGGAAATTCTAGGAGAAACCTCGATGGCCTTCTGTGCAAGGGTACCATCAAGGAAAGCAAGGCTTCTTTCTTGCCGCCTGGGATGCCTGGACATATTCATAGGGTTTATAAGCAAAATAAGGCTTATTTTACAAGTTTTATGGCAATTGGATCAAAGCAGACTACATCTAAGACACTAAATTAATTGGACTGGGCTTTTACATTCCAGTAATTTTATCATCTTGAATGGCTAATTCAGATGGCTGCCCAAACCATGCAATTGATTACATGGTTATGAACTGATGATACGACCAAAAAGGGAGAGAGAGGGAAAAAAAAACAAAAACAAACCAAACCTACCCTCTAACACTCATTGTGGTGGGTTTGTGCAGACATAAGCAAATAAGCTAAGAAGACTTAAGCAAATAATTTCTGACTCGGAGATTTTGTAGAAAATAAATTCAAAGTTAAATAACAAAGATCATTAGAAGGCAGTGACATTTCCTCAATAGTAGCATCAGGTTAAAATGAGAGAGGGGATATGAAAAGTAGGACTGCGTTTATTCTCCTCTGAAGGAAAAAAGTATGTTTCAAATTGGCTGGGCCTGGTCTTAAAAGAATCTATATCTATATATTTATAAACATCTCCCCTGAGATAGGTGATCTTGGGAGAATCAGGTCATTGACATCAGAAATTGCAGAAAGGCCATCCTAAACAGTGAGCTCAAGTATATTGATAAATGATGAATTTGCAAGGAAATGATAGAAACTGCAGCACAACATCCTAGGCTACAAAAATGCAGCACCTAACGAAATAACTAGAAAGACACGGTCATATGGCTAGTTATACAGCATAACATCTCTATTCTTCATGAGACAGCAAAAGATAAATCTAAGAAATCACTTCATTATGCAAAATCATGCAATAAAAACCATAAAGCTTATGAGAAAAATGTGACTACCACACATGAAATCAAGGCCTCCAGAGCATGGTAACTTAACTAGCAAAAAATATGAAGTAATATAGTTAGGTGAATCCTATCCTTCCCAGGATCAACAATATAAGGAGGTTCCACTGCCAAGATCTTATACGTTAAATTTATTCTATTCTTAAAACAGCATGATATCACCATGGATGTTTTGAAGCAATGTCATCTTTAACAATCTAACAGATCGGAGAATCTGTTAAATGGAAGTAATACTAAATTGCAAATTACCAACTAAATAGTACATTATAAAGCTTTTAAAAATACATACACAAATTATCTCTGATCTTCTGCCTTGCCACAAAGCTCTCAAGACTCCCTTCTTTTTTCACCACCACACAGGACAGGACCCACCCTTGATCATCAGTAATTCAATAATTCACACATTTATTATGCACCTACACTGTTCATCAGTGTTAGACGTTATGGAGTATACAAAATTGACTGGTGTGGTCTTTGTCTTTAAAGAGATTACAATCTAGTCTGAGAGACAAGAACCACAGCAACAACAAGAATTTATATAGTGTTTTTAGGTTTACAAAGTGCTTTACATATGTTATCTCACTTTATCCTCCCAACAACTCTGTGAGGTGGATGCATCAGAGGTTCTGATGCAGTTTAGGGGTTCAAGGGTCCTGGGACCCCAATATCACAACACGCAGATCCTGTCCAAAAGAATTTGATCCAAGCCTTCTTTCAGCCAAAGACAAGGTTTATTAGAACATCCATCATATTGGGCAGACTCCTAAAGAGTCTGAACATGGGTAAGCAGTGGCTAGATTATAAGAATCTAAGCAATGGCTAGATTATAAGAATCCCAGCAGTGACTAGATTATAGGAATCTTAACCCATGGCTAGATTTTAAGAATCTAAACATCTTAATGGAGACAAGGTGGACTTTATATACAGAAAGACTGTGGGAGGGACCAGTAAACTAGGGTGAACAGAACTCCTGGGACCTGGATCTCATGGCCAAGGGAGAATGGAGCCTAGCTAGGATTAAGGGTGGGAAATGGCCAGGCTAGGTTAACAGAATTGGGAGATTGGGTGTAGCCACAATGAAAGGCTAGTTGATGAGATTATAGCCTCAGGGGAACACCAGAGATTTGGCCTGTGGGAAAGTCCAGGGTTTTTCCTTTCTGGGGCCCAGATCCCAACCCCATCAGTTCCTTCCATACCCTAAAATTTTAAGAGAATAAGAATCAATAAGTCATCCTAGAAAGAACACCAAAGTAGGAGTTGGGGCACCTGGATTCCAGTTTTGACTTTGCTTCTAATTGGCCATGTGACTTTTGGCAAGTTGATTCAACTCTCTAGGCCTCTATTTCCTCATCTATAAACTGAGGGTGTCCTTCCCAGGTAGAAGACTCAGTGGTTTTCTGATTCTAAAAGAGCAAGAATCTCTGCAGAGTTGAATGGCTGGAAGACTTAGGCGATCCTCTGTGGTTATTTCTCACATGTATTTCCTATAGACGTGACAGTCGTGCTAAAATCCCTCATTATGCTCCTAAAGGTGCCTACTGGGAGAGAGCCACAGAGATGGAACAGTATAAACCCTTGACCTCTCTGGCTTCCTTCTGCCCATTATGAAATACTGTGTTTGTAGACCCTCAAACCAGAGGAGAAAAGAGCACTAAACTCTCTTGAGGTTGGTGGGTTTATCCATCATTCAGCTCTATCAGCTTTGTCTCTTCTAAAATGAAAACCCAGGGCTTTAGAGAGGGAATAACAGACTGAAGTCCGCTGACTGCTCATGCTGCAGATGATGACCTTCTCGCTGCAGCTCTTTGCCTGGGCACTGTATGGTATGATGAAAAGAATATTAGACTGGAGTCAGAAGAACCAGGTTTAAATCTTATCTCTGCTACTTACTACCTGTGTGGCCTCAGGCAAGTCATTTAATCTCTGGGTCTCAGTTTCTTCATCTTTGAAAGGAAGGCTTTGGACTGCATTGCTGCTGAGGTCCCTTTCAAACACCTAGTAGGCTCATAATAAATATTGATTGATTGATAATCACACAACCAATCCATATTCATCCTCAGATCTTCTTTGAAGGCAATGCCCTGGAATGAGGACAGTATGGCACATCTACAAGAGAGGTTTTTTTGATTACTATCAGTGGCTAGGGGTACTGAGAATCTGCCCAGGGCTCAAGCAGAAAGCTGGCACTAGTTTTATTTTCCTAAATTGTCAGGAAATTTCTGAGAGAACATTAGAAAGCTCCTTGGGAATGGGACAGGGACACTGTGTACCAGTGGCAAAGTGTTCTGGGAGCAGAATTGTCAAGGGTACAGTTGTTGAGCTGGTATACAAACTATCTATTACAAGGAAATGATTGCTTTGTAAAACAATGACAGAAAAGTCTATTACAAACAATTCTGAAAAGAACAAATTTTCAAGAGTTAAGCAGACCATCCCTGTGATATTCTATTAACAATAGCAGTGATAGTATAGGTAACTCCCCATGCCCCTAGGAGAATATGAAAGTATCTAATTGAGAGATTTAAAAAAGAAGCAGCTCCATCCCTTCTGTATTGTTCCCAGTCCTTTGTTCCTTTCTCTCCTCCCAAACCTTTCATTGTTCTTTGTCTCTCTCCTACTCAGTTTCTTTCCTTTCTTCCTGATGGCTTGCCTATTAGACCCTGCACCTGGAGCTTTCATTCTTTTCCAGAAAGATGAGATTCTTTTGCATCCAATGTTCACTTTGAAAAATATAGATATGCATGTGGGTTTTCCTTGCTGATCTCCCCACCTGTCTGTGGGTGGCTATTTGGTTATTTCATCATTGCTCTTTCTTTAATTTTTATTTCAGTTGCAAACAAATACGGTTCATGTTTTGGAAAAATTCACTTGCTGTACTTTTTCAATAGACCACAATCAAGGATAATAAACAGGGGACTTTAACACAAGCACGCTTTTGAATATTTGTGGGTAGTGCCCTTCTGATTGCTTTGAACCAGAATGACTTAGGAAGAGTTGTCTTATTTCTTCAGTGGACCCCTTCCCCTTTGCTCAGAGCCCTTCCCTGGTGAACTCTACATTTGGAGAGGGACAAGATTATCCTTCATACCCAAGAGGGACTTCCATCTAAACTAAATTTCTCTCTCTTTCTGTTTGTTGTATTTGTCTTGTATTTCTTCTAAACTGAAGAAAGTAATTAAATGTTTGTGTTAAAAAGGTGTCATGCTCAGTTGTAGAAGCAAATAAACATCACTCTGAAATACGAATTAGTAGGATAAAAGGATTTTAGCCCCAAAAGAAAAATAATACATTAAAGGAGGATTTTCAAATGATAGTAGCAGAGATATTTAAGATTTGATTATAATAATGATTGATGAAGGGTATTTTGTGGTTTACTATTGAAACTGTCTATAAACATTGCCTTTACTACCTTTCTATTTTTCCAAACTGTGACTTTGGGCATACAAACAAAGGGAAGCAGAGAATGAGGAACTTATCCAGATAATTCATATTTTAAAAAAAAAAAAACTTAAAATTTATTTATTTTTAATTTATGGAATAAAAGAAGTGTTTCCATAACATAGTACAAAAAAAATGATTGCATATGAAATTGAACATCTACTATGTACAACTTGCTATTCCTTTCAAATATACAACAAAATTATCACGCAAATTTTCTTTTCCCTTTTTTTCTTCTCTACATTGTCTCCAACCCTGCTCTAGAGATGGCAACCATTAGACACAAATAGGTATATATAACAGAAGCAACATTTTGAAACATCTCCAAATTTTAGCAACACTGATTTTAAGTTAAAAATATTAAAAATAATTACCTCGATATTTTATTTTATATTCTTAGACATAATCTGAGCTAGAATGTACACTAACTATACCTTTGTCTGGAACCCAAGGCCTCTGCTACCATTACCTAATAGATGGAGTGGGGAATGACTATTTTGATGTGTTCACACAGGTGGCAGATAGCTGCTAACATGGGTACTCTACCTCATTAGGGAATTCTTAGTGACCACCAGTGCCCTGATTCTTTATACAAACCTTTTTTTTTTTTTAATACAACAGTCCACAAGGAACATAGCTATATGCCCACCCCCTTTGGGAACCTGATTAAAAGAATAACTCTTCAGAGAGACAAGAGAAAAAGCCCATGGGAGAATAGTGGATTTATAGATGTTCTAAAAAGCCATAGTTATTTCTGCACGCTACAAGAGAGATGCTTCCCTTTTGCTCTAGTGTTCAAAAGTACTCAAAATCATCCTCTGCTACTGCAGAATAAAAGCAATTTTCCCAATACCTAAATTGCTTATAGATCCCCAGCAGCTGTATGTTGCTGAATCCCCTATTAAATGTCTTATAAATAGTTCCTCATTCCCAAGCCTGCAGGTGCATCCATGGCTATGAAGCTCCTGAGTTAATGTACTTTCCATCTGAATTTTTCCAATCCATTATATATGCCATTGGCTATGAGGGTGTTGACGATCTGCTTCTTTAAAAAAAAAAAAAGGAACGACTTTAAAGAATGATATTTTCATAGGATAAAGAATAGACTTTATTCCCATAATTATGTTTCAAATGATAATGGTGATAAAGATAATGCATTTTATTTATAATAGTATCTTTCAATTGGGGCATGGAAAGAGTATCCCCATACAGTGAAGCAGATGGTAAAAGTATCATTTAGTAAATTACTACTTGGATGCACTGAATGATAACCTAGTTGCCTAAAAGAATTAAGGTTACTCCCAGAAGTGCCCATATATTCCCTGGGAGCAGATTAAACACTGGGAGAATTGGCTTCATTATTTTATTAATACTGAATGACATATATTACTATCCCTTGGAAGGAACATCTTAGAGCTTCCACCTTGCTAATAATAGAAATTACGTGGCATAGGGAAGGCAAACTGACCCTAATCCCAGGCACATCCACACAAGTAAATGCTATCATTGAATGGAGGCAAGTAATCCATACAGTTTGAGACAAAGAACACTGTAACCTGAAATGCCCAGTTTATTGTTTTTTATTCCCATGTTATTTGGTGAATTGCCCCAATCTGTCATTTTATTTCAAGTATATAGACACAGCCTAATTGAGCGAGAGCAATAAGGGGGAGGACAGTTAATGAGAATGGCTTGCCCCGGTCCTTCCAGGGATCAAATCTAGGTTCTTCCAGCAAGGGTTGAAATAATCATCTTGTATTTAGCATCACATAGGGATTTAATGATGTATCTTTGGCAAAATAGAAGAATTATATCACCATGCTGCCTTCTTGCAGCAGACAATCTTAGCTGAAGGAAACTTAAGCCAGTTAACCCAAGAGGTGCCAGAGTAGGTTAAGGGAAAGCCAATTGACTAAACAAATTAATGGCTCTCTTTCAACTTGACACCATACCATTGCACATGTATCAATCCATCAAGGAAGTTGGCTGCTTACAATTCAATTAGGTATAGTATTCAAGGGTGGCAAAATACACAATGTTTACTTTGTGATTTAGGAAAATCACTTAACTTCCTGGTCATCAGTATCCTTGTCTGTAAGGAGATGGACTTGGAATAGATGACCTGGGGAATGTCTTCCAGCTCTAGATCTGTGATTCTATGACCTCAAGTTCAAGCTATGGTTTCAGTAACTCATTTGAATCAGGATGGAAGATAGTAAAATGTATACAACAGGAAAGTCTTCTCTCTATACATTTTATATGCTGGTCTATTAGTTGTTCTGCACAACTTGAAATGCTATTCCCAGTTATCTGTGCTTTGGCACACTTTCCCCACATGCACCTCTTACAATTCACTAGCTTTTTTCCCCGAGGTTGATCTCAAGTATGAACTCCTATACAAAGTCTTTCCTTAGTTGCTACTGCTTTCAACCATCTGAGATTAAATTGTATTTTTTTTTAATGGTGTGGCTGTTGTGTCCCACACCACCCACTTCAATAGAATATATGCTAAGTGAAATCAGGAATTGTTTTTCATTTCTGTCTTTAGATCCACAGTTACTAGTATAGATTTTGCACATAGTAGGTGCTTCATAAATATTTGGTGAATTAAATATGTTACAGTTAAATTTAGGTACAGGGCTAGAAACCTACAACAATCAATGTCTTATGAGATAAAAAAACAGGTTTTGTTTGCCATCATCAAATATTATGTAGCAAAAGCACACAAAACTCTTATACCAGCTTATGTCAAAACAGAGCTTCTGTTTTCCTCAAAATGAGGTCTAGAGTTCATAGAATCAATCACTAGTGTGAAATGCATAGGAAAAGATGCTCAGTAGGTCTTTTGGCAGTTTTCTTGTTAATTAACAACTACTGCTGTTTTTATGGAAACTATAACTTGAAATCCCAATAAGAGGAATTTCAATCTCCACTTACAGGGAGGAGATAAATCCATGTCTACTTGGGGGATTTCCTCTCACTCTCTCAACACCATTCTTTCAGTAAAAGGAATGAGAGTACTCACAGTGATTGCAATCTCTCTAAGAAGAAAAGCCCACAGACATAATAACCACCTAGTTCGGGGTGGCTGGTGTCATCAGTGCTACTCGTTGAGAAATCTCGACTAGGGAGTTGGGGGTGAGGTGGTAACATTGAAAAAGATATTATCTATCTACTGAATATGCTGATTTTGGGGTAACTAGTAATGTTACAGCATTGAGGAGAGAGTATGTGTATTGTCTTGAGCCTTAGAAATGTAGCTTTGCTCAAATGAGATTGTGGCCACATACTTTTGAGCAGGCTTTATGAAGGTATCAATGTCTGACATAACTAAGATAAAACACTTGTGTGTATATTTAAACAGATGGAAGGATGGATCGATAGATAAATAGGGAGAAATAGATATAGATGATCGATAGATTAGATAGATAAATAGATTGATAGATTGATAGATAGATGGAATTTACTAGAAAGGATTAATGAGGTGTTGTTTACTGGGACTTAGGCTGAGGATTTACACTGTGACCCAGGACTCAGACACAGATAGAGTAGTCCAGAGGACTAGAAGGCAAAGCCAAATGGGACAAAGTTCAAAATTGACAAACAGACCCTAGGTCAGCTATTGAGGCTCTGGTTCACCAAGACAGTGAGCACTAAGACTGCAACACACTACCAAGTGATTATCACATATGCTTCCCTTGTCTCCCAAGGTTAGCAGTAGCCAAAATAGCTTTTGTTCATACAAGTACTACTGCATGGGAAAGGTTTAATACATTGGTTTCCATGTTGTCGGTTCCACTGCCTTCTCAAAATCCCCTCTGCTCCCAAACACCTCTTCTACTTATACATTTAAATCCTTATAGTTGAAAGGTTAGTTCTAAACATTTGCTCTTAGCATACAGTTTACTTGTCTGCTACCAAGCCTGAAGCTGATGCCCCTTTCATAGGCTGTAGGATTAGACTCAAAGTAATTGCTCCCTACCCTTCATTCTAAATGCAGACCATTCCTTAGAGGAAGAAACCTAATATGCAATAGTTAGCCATCTGAGGTCAGCTTTTTCTTTAAGCCTTCACCAATTCCTTGGACCTGACTTAGCATTTTATTTTGTACCTCGCCAATGCACTTAATAAGGCAGCTAGGTGGTATGCTTGTCCTAGAGTCAGGAAGACTCATTTTCTGGAGTTCAAATCTGGCCTCAGACATTTACTATCTAAGTGGCCCTGGGCAAGTCACTTAACCCTGTTTACCTCAGTTTCCATATTTGTAAGAATGAGCTGGATAAGGAAATGGCAAACTACTCTAGTATCTTTGCCAAGAAAACCCCAAATGGGGTCACAAAGAATTGTACATGACTGAAGCAACGGGACAACACCAATAGCAACAAAAAAGAACTTATTCCATGGTATTGTTTTATAGTTACCCATATTTTTGTCTTATTTTCCTATTAGCCTGTGAGCTCCATGAGGAGTGGAATTGAATGTTACCATCCCTGCATCCTCAATGTTTCTCAAAGTGCTCTGTACACAGTGAAGGTTATCAAATAAATGTTTCTTAAATGAATCATTTAATGAATATGAAACTATATTCTTTTGTGATTTAAAAAAATGCATGTTTTTGTCAATATTTTAAAACGTCACTTCATGAATCTTGGTTTTTCTATGAATGTCTTTTATTTGAGGGTCATATTCTTTATAGCTTTATTCTATTGATGATCAATTTTTTTTTCATTTTGTGAATGTTTCTATTTTATACAACTTCACAAGTCCTTGCCATAGTCTTAAGAGTTTGTTTTTACGTTTTATTCTGAGAATATACATTGAATATTACTAACAATTTTACATGAAATAATCGAATATCTTTATGGATGTATGTTTATATGTAGATGTACTATCTGTATAAAAAAAATGTTAGGAAAACTGAGTTCAAAATCCACTTCTGATACAAACTAGCTGTGCTTACTGCCCCCAGGAAACAGACTAAAACTATAAATTACAGAATTATTGATGAGTAGCACAGGCAGAAGGAATTTCTTTACCTGGAGCTCCTTGTATTGATTGATAGTATATATTTATGTGTTTGTTCATGTGCTTGTATGTGTGTGTGTTATGTGTGTAGAGGGGCTATAGTTGTAACTTCATTGCTCTAGAGCAGAGTTAGGGAATCTGGAGCCTCAAGGCTGCATGTGGCCCTCTAGGTCCTCAAATGAGGCCCTTTGACTGAATTCAAACTTTTTTTAGTTTGGATTCAGTCAAAGGACTGCACTTGAAGACCTAGAGGGCCACATGTGGCCTCGAGGCTGCAGTCTCCTCACCCCTGCCTAGAATATTGTCAGATGAGGGAATGCCTTTTATCCATGCAACTTTGGCCACAGACACTAGCTGCATGACCCTGACAAGTCACTTAACTCTGCTTACCTCAGTTTCCTCATCTATAAAATAAGCTGGAGAAGGAAATGGCAAACCACTACAGTATCTTTGTCAAGAAAACCCCAAATAGGATCACAAAGAGTCAGACATGACTGAAACAACTCAACACCATGTGATCTTATGGAGTTGTCCCAGTACTGTTAAATGACTTGCTTAGGGTCACACAGCAAGTACATTTTAGATGCTAGACCTAAATTCAAGTCTTCCTACCTCCCAAAGCAGCTCTCTATCCACTAAACCACACTGATTATCTGTGAACGTAATATATACCTACATACATAACATGCATATTTATATAGCTCTTTGAGGTTTATAAGAATTTTACATGTATTGTCTCATGTGATCCCTACAACTATCCCATGAAGTAAGTATTCTTATGATTCCCATTCTACAGATGAGAAAATTGAGGTTGAGAGAAGATAAGTGATTTATCCAGAGTGACACAGACAGCAAGTATCTAAGGCAGGAATCAAATCCAGGAAAACAAATTCCAAAGGAAGTCCCTGCAATCTTGGTTTGAAGGAGGCAGAATGGAGCAATGAACAGAATAAATTGGACTTTGTACAGGGAAAGCCTGGGTTCAAATGCCACCTCAGCCACTCACTAGCTCTGTGTAACCTGAGCAAGTTACCGAACTTCTTTCGGGCTCCGTTTTCCTCACCTGTGCTACCGATAATAGATGCCATTTAGCAGGCTCTTTAAAGGTTGCACCACGCTTTACGTATATCTCATTTCATCCTAAAAAACAAACCTGGGAGGAAAGCGCTGGTATTAAAACGAGGACTCGATGCCTTCGAAGTTCTCTTCCAGTTCTAAAACAGTGATCTCACGATCCTAAGAGATCCTGTGGATCTTAATCTGCTGCTTGTTGCAGTTGTTTAGGCATTTCTGTTACGCCTGACTCTTCTGACCCCATTAGGGGTTTTCTTGGCAAAGATACTGGAGCGGTTTGCCATTCCGTCTCCAGCTCATTTTTATAGATGAGGAAACTGAGGCAAACAGGGTTAAGTGACTTGTCTAGGGTCACACAGCTAGTAAGAGGCCGAGGTTGGATTTGAACTCAATAAATTAAGTCATCCTGACTCCAGGCCTGACCCGCTGTGCACTATAGTGCCACCTAATTGTGGCCACCTAGCTCTACTACTACCCACAATGAAACAATGTGGCATACCAGAAAGTTCCATCAGAGAGGAGTTGTTCTGATAGAAATTAAGGTCAGACTGTGGGCTTTTTCACTCATAGCTCCATATCTACTTAGTAGTTTCCTCTAAAAGTTAAAGAGAACTTCTCCAATTTATTTCAGACTTCTCTTCTTTAGCGAAAGGGAGTCATCTTCATTCCTTAAATCTTGGAATATGCTCGTTACGTGAGACAGCCTTGTCTTTCACCTTAGCTGGATCAACTCAAGAAGATCTACATCCTCTGGAGTTATAAGGAACAGGTCAGAGTACTGCCTTTAAAAATTCCAGAGGGGGAGGGGGAGGGGAAATTGAAATCATAGTTAAATAAAGACAAAACTGGTCCACCTGCTTCTTCCTCTTCTCTGTCAAGCAATTCATCCTGATCTCTTTCTGGCCAGGAGCTAGAGATCTGACATCAACTTTTCATTTGCTAAATTTTGTCATCTCATATTCTAACATAATCACTACCAAAGTATTTGCACCAAACTCCAAGATAGTCCTACAGAAAACCAGTTTGGCTACAAGCCTGTAAGACTGAAACTTGAATAACTCCAAACCTATCATTCTGAAGTCGATATGCACAGAATCAGAGACTTAGAGAAAAAAGAGTAATTTGGATTTATAATCAGAGCTACTATTGATAAAGTGCTTTAAGGTTGGCAAAGCTCTTTACAGATATTATCTCATTGTATCCTCACAACAATCCCTATTAGTATTACCCCCTTTTACAGAAGAAAAATCTCAGGCAGACAGAGGTTAAGTAACTTGCTGGGGGTCACAGAATTGTCTATGATTAGATTTGAATGCAGATCTTCCTGACTCCAGGGCCAGCTCTATAACCATTGTGCCATCTAGAAGCTTTGGATATGGCCTGCTTGTCTTAGAGGTCATCTAGTAGTCCAATTTCCTCATGGTATAGAAGAGAAAACAGATCCAGAGAAAAGTGGCTTGCCCAAAGTACTTCCAAAGTCCAGTTTTTTTAATCCAAATCCATACTACTTTCACTGAATCAAACTTATTTTTAAAACAAAACAAAATGAAAAGCCAAATCCCAATTTCCAGACTAACAATTTGTCCACACAGAATACTTTTGTGCTTTTCTGAAGCTTCTTTGTCTTACCCAAGCTGTTTGCCAAAAGAGTTAGCATGAAAGTTAAGCAGCTTGATGTTCTTCCCATTTCTTTGGCCCCATCATTCATCTCTCACTTTGCCTTCCAGCTAGGGTAGCTTTTAGGTGTGAAGGGAGCTTTCCCTACTTGGGCAGTGTGAAGTGAGGAATATTCATCACTTTCCGAGCGATTTCTGATGCCTAAGAATCTAAGGAAACTGTTTGGATTTCGGCAATGGATCCTTAAGGAAACATTCTTTGAGATTTTAAAGTGCTTCTTCAAAAGCAAAAAACTGGAAAAGCTTTAAGGCATGGAACAAACTGAAGAGAAAGCAAAATACAATTACTTGGACAAGTGGAAAGAACAGAAGTTGCCTAAAGGCACGTTATACATAGGAGCATAATGTGCCCCCAAATAAACCAAACTGTCTTGACCTGGTAAGGCTTTAGAGCTAGTCATACTTTTCACAGATAATTTTTTTTTTCACCTTTAGGCACAGGTTAGGAAATGTCTTTTTTAAAGGTATAGATTTGTTTTGCGTTAACTGTGTTTTTTAAAAGGATTGTGTTTTTCTCTTTGTATTTGGGGGACAGCAATACAGAGGAAGCTCGGTGGTGAAGTGGTAGAGTTCCAGGCCTGGAGTCAGGAAGACTCATCTTTATGAATTCAAATCTGGCTTCAGATACTGGCTATGTGACCTCAAGGAAGTCACTTCACCCTGTTTGCCTGTTTCCTCATCTGCAAAATGAGCTGGAGAAGGAAATGGCGAACTATTTCAGCGTCTGCTAAGAAAATCACAATAGGGTCATGAAGAGTTGGATACAACTCTAAAGAACTGAACAACAACAATAACATGGGAGAGAATAAGGGCAAGGGGAGGTGAGTGATAGTGTCAAAAAAAAAAGAAAGTGCAAGAAGGTCATTGAAGCATTTTATGAAATGCACAGAAGACAATAGAAAAAAGTTCAGAGGGAAATAAAAGCAAACAAGACTGTTTGGAAAGTTACACGTTACTTTTATGAATGATGTTATAAGACTTAAAAAAAAGCAAGCTCTAGGTAATAGTGACATGGTTTCACATATCATCTATGGTAATATCTCTATCTCTTTTGGTGTTTATTAAATTCATAATAAAAATTAAAATAAAAAAGGAATGATATTTATTTTTAAAATAGAAATAAGATTAAAAAAACAGGCTAGTTCTGCCTTAGACAGAATAGATGTGGTGAGAATTTCAGTAAATCTTGACCTGCAAAAGAAGTTCTATTAGTATATTAAAACAGCACAGGGCAAAAATAAAGATTTAAAGGAACAAAAACTTTTCAACCACTACGCAATTCCGACACTTTTCTTATGTGCTTAGCATTTAATCATTCACCATTTATTCACCAAGCATTTATTACCTATCTATACATGCTAGGAAGTGCTCTAAGCACTTGGAATATTAAAATGAAAGTTTAAAAACAAATAAATAATCCCTGACCTCAAGGAGTTTACATTGGTGGGGGTGGAGGGCAGTGGTTGTGGTAGAATGGGCTATATGTAACTACAGCCTACTACTAGTTGCAGAGTTTTGATATAACACACTAACAATTGTTGTTTTGTTTCTGGTTTTTTTTTTTAAGCTAGCAGCAACATACTGGAAATTAATTGGGAACTATTTTTTTTCTAAAATTTTGTTTCTTGACAGATGGTTGCATCTCATTTAATTGCACTGATATTCCTGCCATCAAGCTCTCCTCTACTAGACAGCAAGAAGGAGAATGGAGGTAGCAATCACCTGAAATGGTGACCTTTGTTACAAATGGAAAAGCCATAACCATCTCCAGAAAACACAAATGATGTTTGAATTTTGAAAAGCTGAGTAATCAGTGAACTTTTGATGACCAGAGTCACAGTGTTCCATTAAATACCACAAACAGCTAACAGAATTTATATTTCAGAATTACAATAGAAGTGAATTTAGAGATCACTTAGTCTGATTCTCTCAATTTATAATCAAGAAAACTAAGGCCCACAAGTTATGTAACTGGACCAAAGTCACACAGACAATAAATAGCAGAATGGGAATTTGAACCCAGGTCTTCTGATATCTTATAACTGACTCTTTACAAAAGCAACAGCATGTTCATCTGATTATACTGCAATAATTCCATCTTTAAATGGCATTGACTCTTTCTAAAGAACTCAAAATCCTGTGATGTACATCATCTTAATATTCTTAAGAACCTCTATTTCAAGCAGAGAGGCTCTGTTTCACACAGAGAGGCTTATTTGGCATCACATAGCTAGTCAGCAAACAAGGTCAAAACTTGGAATCCGGGTATTCTGACTACTAGGAAAAGTTTGTTTTTTAATCTACCACATTATACTTTGTTACAGATAAAAAACAAATGCTGTGCTGAACATCACATCACCTTAGGCCAAGCAAGGTTGTTAAGCCTAATTATTCACTTCTGGACAAGGTGATCAATGCTTATTTAGTCAAATGATGGCCACTAACTTTACAGTATCAGAAGCAGAAATAATTAACATCATAGAAAATCCATAATAATATAATTATTACCTAATAGGAAATGACATTAATGGATTAAAATGACCCAAAGAATATGTTAAAAAACAAATTAACATGAATGGTGGTTAATCATAATAATAACAAATGGCTAACATTTATATAGTGCTTATTATGCGCTGGGCACTGTGTTAAACACTTTACAATTATTATCTCATTTGATCTTCACAACAGCCTGGGGAGGTAGGGGCTATTATTATCCCTGTTTTACAGATAGAGAGACGGAGGCAAATAGGGATTGTGATTTGCCCAGGATCAGGAAACCAGTAAGTGTCTGAAGCTGGATTTGAATTCAGATCTTCCTGACTCCCTTAGTTAAATGAATAACTGCTTGTTGTTGTTTTTTAAAATTTTTTAAAATCTCTATTACCTTATTTGCTTTAACATTTACTTTTATTTACTTTCATTATCTTATGATGATAATCACTATAATAATATATATAATATAGTCACTATAATCCACAAAGGGATTGGGAGTTGTAATCTTCATTGGAAAGTGGACTTCCTACACAGAGAGTTTCCTAAACTATCCAAATCAAAAATCTTTTTGTGGTTCACAGTTATTTAATTTTATCCTGACAGCATCTCCCTCCATATAATTGATTTTCATGGCCTACCAAAATCTAAGGGAAGAAACTATTGTAGAGATATTGACAAATTCTCAATCTGGAATTATTTCATGCAGCTAACCTCAAATGAAGGAAAATGACGTCCTGCTAAGTAACCAATAAAGTCATATTCATCCTTTCCCAGTCAGGAATTTCATCCTGATTACACTTGGTGACTCTGCTTTTAAGAGTACTGGGATGCAACTTCTTCACTGGATACAAAATAAAGATCATAAAATCTGACTGATGAAAGCATTGTTGGATCAAATAAGTATTTTGCAATAAATGAGTACAAATGCAGAGCAAGACTGTCCCCTCCCCCCAATAACGAGGCAGTTCCAAATTAGAACACACAGCTGATTATTTCAAACTAGCTTCCACATGCACCATTAAATAAGTCTGAAAATAGAAAGCAAACTCTATCCCATTCACAGAGATCTGCCAGCTACAACTAATTTTCAAATATGTTCTGAAAAAAAAAATGCATCTTTCTGCTTGTGCCAAACCCCTTAAATCTCAGGGCAAAGGGGAAGAGTTCCATCAGGGTTATATTTAAGCCCACTTACAGAAATTTTAAACAAAGTGAATCATAAGACCTTTTGTAAATCAAATGACAAAGTAGAAAATAGGTGTGAAAAAGAAAACAATAGAGTAAAAAATTTAATGGAAAGAACAATCTTTGGAGAAATTAACTACCAAATAGATTTTTAAAAGAAGCCATAATAGATTTAGGGAAATATACAATTTTAAACCATGTATAAAACTTGCTAACATGTTACAAAAATATTTCACATGTTTATTCTAATTCAAAGTTGCTCTGAAGAATTGAAAATGGGAGGCAGAACCAAGATGGAGGAGTAAAGGCTTAAACTTACTAGTTCTTACCCAACCCCCCCAAATATTGTTAAATAATGACTCTAAATAAATTCTAGAGCATCAGAACCCACAGAAAGATGAAGTGAAGCAATTTTCCAGCCCAAGAAAACTTAGAAGGTTGGCAGGAAATGTCTTTTACACTAGGGTGAGATAGAAGCACAGATCAGTGCAGGCTGCATTAGCACAGACCTGGCCCCAGCAAACCAGGAGCAAGCGTTGGAAAGACTAAATCAGTGGCCACAGCGGTGGTTTTCAGAACTCTCAGACCACATGTGGTAATGGGGTCAGACAGCAGGTCAGAAGGAGATTTACAGGGGTTCCTTTGCTGGACTCTGTTGCATTGCCTACACTTGGATTTGGATCACAATCCTGGGTCTTAGTCCCAGTGCAAGAAAGAGCACAGGCACAGCAGAGCTTGTAGCCCCAGGGGACCAAGGACCTTCCTCCCAGTCCCAGGATTGAAAAGCACGCTTGCAGTCGCTCACAAACCAGTGCACAGTGCAGAATAGTAGCAAACCCATGTCTCACTAGATCATATCATCTCGGAAGAACAGAAAACTTACAAGTCCCCAGAGTTACCTCTGAAAACACTGCACAAAACAATTTGAAGCTTAGAACAGTGCCCCCTCCACTGGGGAAACAGAGCCTCACTTTAGCATAGAGTTAAAAGTCAAGAAATAGGCTGGAAAATGAAGAAACAACAGAAAAAAATTCTGACCACAGAAAGTGACTATGGCAACAAGGAAGATCAAAACACACACTCAGAAGAAGATAACAAAGCCAAAATTCCTGCATCCAAAGACAAAGAAACATAGGAATTGGTTTCAGACCATGGAAGAGATGAAAAGGGATTTTAAAAATCAAGTAAGGGAGGCAGAAGAAAAACTGGGAAGAGAAATGAGAATGATGCAAGAAAACCATGAAAAAAGAGTCAACAGCTTGGTAAAGGAGGTACAAAAAATTTACTGAAGAAAATAACACCTTAAAAAACAGAACAGGCCAAATGGTAAATGAGGCACAAAAATCCAATGACCGGAAGAACTTCCTGAAAAGTAGAATTGGACAAATGGAGAGGATGTACACAACCTCACTGAAGAAAATAATTCCTTAAAAGTTAGAATTGGGCAAATTCTAAAAATATAAAAATACTGAGAGAAATATGACAGAAAAGGAAAATCACAAATGTTGGAAGAAATATAAGAAAATAAAAACACTGATGTACTATTGTTGAAGTTGCATACTGATTCAACCATTCTGGAGAGCAATTTGAAACTATGCCCAAAGGGCTATAAAATCATGCAATACCCCAACTACTAGGTCTATATCCCAAAGAGAATAAAAGCAAAAAAGGAAAAGGACATTATGTACAAAAAAAAATTTATAACAGCTCTTTTAGTGGTGCAAAAAATTGGAAATTGAGGGGGTGGCCATTAATTGAGGAATGGCTGAACAAGTTGTTATATATGATTGTGATGGAATACTACTGTGCTTTAAGAAATGATGAGCAGGATGCTCTCAGAAAAACATAGAAAGACTTACATGAACTGTTGCAAAATGAAATGAGCAGAACATTGCATATAGTAACAACAGTATTATATGATGATCTACTATGAATAACTTAGCTATTCTCAACAATACAATGATTCAAGAAAATTCCATAGGACTTATGATGAAAGGTGTTGCCATCTCCAGAAAAAGAACTGATAGAGCCTAAATGTAGGTTAAAGACACTTTTTCTTTACTTTATTTTTCTTGGGGTTTATTGTCTGTATTCTTTCACAGAATGACTTATTCAGAAATGTGTTTTACATGAATACACATGTACAACCTATATCAAACTGCTGGCTTTCTCCATGGGAGAAAAGGGAGTGACAGAATTTGGAACTCAAAATTTGAAAAAAAATGTTAAAATTGTTTTTACACATAATTGGGAAAATAAGAAATATTAAATAAAAAAAACTGAGAATGGGTGTTGCTTTACACTTTAACCAATGAGACAGAGTGAGACCATTCTCAAAATATTACTCAATTTGGAAATAACAAGAAGAGTTGAGGGAGATGACAAGAATGAAAAAAATCATATTCCTTTAGAAAATCATTTTCCTTTTTCTGAAGTTGGATAGACAGTTAAGGATTAAAGAGTGACCTGGAAACAGATGAACAGAAATGATGCTCGTGTACACACATGATATTTCTGAAGATAATAGAGGTAACAATGATAGATTGTGTTTTATTTTTCAGAAATAAATCCACAGGTTAGACACTGCAGTAGAATGTGTCATTTCAAAAGTGAAAAAGATCCTTAACACTGAAACTCAGAAACTTCAGAAGTCCCTAAAGAGAAAGAGAATGGCGACTGTGTAGCTTCAGGATTTCTAGTTAAAACATAAAATTAGACAAAGTATTTTTTAAAAGGCCACTAATAATAAAAACATGCTAAAGATTGTGTTTCTTAGTTATACCACAGCTCTTCTTAAGTTCTAAAGGTAGAGTTTTTGCTTCAAAACCATGGTGTTTTTTTCTCATTATGTTGTTTTTCCACAATAAGTCAATGAACATAACTTTGCTCTTTAGGAAAATTATTCTTTCTATCCCAGCTAAATCTAAAAACCCTTTTCTGGAAGAAAAAAAAATTATTGCCATTCACAGCTCATAGACCATAGATTTAGAGTTGAAAGGGAACTTGGATGTCATCAAGTCCAACCTCCCATTTTGCATATGAGGAAATTGAAGCTAGGAGAGGTTAAGTGATTGGTCCAGGATTATACGGTCAAAAAATATCTGAAGCAGGATTTGAACTCAACTTTTCTTGATCCTAAGCCCAGTATGTTATCTACTATACTAACAACTCTGCCACTACCAGAGACAGAACAGGAGGGAAGGAAGGAAGGAAGGAAGGAAGGAAGGAAGGAAGGAAGGAAGGAAGGAAGGAAGGAAGGAAGGAAGGAAGGAAGGAAGGAAGGAAGGAAGGAAGGAAGGAAGGAAACAAAAATTTATTAAGTCCCTACTTGTGCCAAGTATTGTGCTAAATGCTTCACAAACATCTCATTTGATCTGAGTGGATTAGACTCTGTTAACACAACAAAGAAGGCAGGTCAGTTGTGTCCTGAAAGCAGAAAGACAACAGCTGTGGTCATAACACCAGCTATTGTAGCTGCCTTTCTCATGCTAAGGCTTCTTGCCTACAATACATACAATAGGAAGAAGCAGGTTTTTCACTGCTGGTGTATTGGAGACTGGTTCTTCTACTACTTATACAAAATCATACTGTGTTAGAAGTGGACCTAGTCACAGCAGAGCAATGGGGCCATTTGGAATGAATACTCTTGGATATCTTTCTCTTTGAGTCTATGGGTGAGTGCCCAGACTGTTGCTTATGTTCCCTGGGAGAAAATTCTATGCTGCTGAGCTGTCTAAGGTCTAGAGCATCAAGAAGACCAAAGAGATTTGAGTGAGAATTTGTTATAAGGTTTGTGATAATTTTTTATCTTGACAACACCTTCTGAGCTACTCCTTTTTTAGAGCATGTTTGCTTGCAAAGTCATGAGGCCTTGAAAAATGGGTTGGCACAGAATGGAATCTCTTACCTACCATCGTGGATTCTTTGGCTTCTTACTAGCTCTACTTTAGCACAAGCTCTATCAGCCTGAGGGGAATCATATTTCTTGTATCCTTGTGGCTAGGACAATTTCTTTTTCTGTCTTTTGACAAATTACAAATTGAACAAATTATGAAAATACTCTAAAAAAATCTCTGGTTGAACTACAGAAATTATTTTCTGCATTTTATAGCTGGAAGAAGTAAAAGCACTGAAAATTTTAGAGCCTATTTTAAAGAGACAGAGTAAATTTATCACCCATCTGTACTAGAACCCACTTCTATTTATCCCTACTCTCCTATGCTTTATCCTTCCTTCCTCAGGGCAAGGTGTAGTCAGTTTGTAAGAGCTAACAAAAAAAAAATGGTGTTAAGGATATATTGACCAATTGCATGGAGAAGTAGGATAAAAAAGATTTTTCTGCTCCCAGGCCTCCAACACTGCAGCCCTAGATATGTAACTACTGAGACAGGGGGAGAAAGTATCACAAATACTTTAAGACTACTATAGTTAATTCTTTTTGTGAAGCCATGTGGAAAGTATAGGCCAGATAGCATAATGAGCAGAGTAAAGACGACCTCAGCCAAAAAAAAAAAAGAGAATTGGAAAAAATAGAGAAGGGGGTATTGAGGTACTTTCTAAGTGGTCTCCAAAGCTGACTAGAATAGAGTATTGTCATTATGGAGCATGGTCCTGCCTACAAGCTGAGGAATAGTTAGGTATAGCCTGGGCAAGATTGTCATATCCACGGTGCCAGGATCATGGAATCACAGATTTGGAGCTGGAAGGGATCTCAGAAGCAGGCTGACACCAAGTATAGCCTTTTCATCTATGTCAAATATATTTCAAATACACTGATCTTCCATTCTCCACTGCAAAACACTGAAAGGAGAGTAAGAACATCTTCACACCATTCTATTCTGACTTATGTTCCAGTCTTCAGAGTGGGGAAAATAGGGCTTACCATTCTGTGAGAGTTTGGAGATAGAGATGGAAATAGGAAAAATAATGAAAAACGTCTTTCTACCATCTTTTTTTTTCTTTCTTCAAACTCCGTACTTGAGACAAGAGTGGGAAAGCTATTGAGATCTAAAAATAAATGCTTAAAGAATCACTGCAAGTTACAATTCATTTTCTTTCATAATTGGTAACTGACACTATTTACTTTTTAGCACATATTCCTGTGTGTATACACACATACATACATACACATATACATACATATGTATGTAAATAATAGAGAAGACACAGATACAGAGAGACAGACAGAGAAACAGAAACAGAGAGACAGAGATGGAAAACAATAATATTTTCTGCCTGGGGCAAAAACATTGCTAAGGGTAGAAAAGAGGACAGTCTGACTGTGAAGATAGTTGGATTGAAAGAAGAAAAAAAAGAATCTACCTCTCTTAATAATAGCAATGATGATGATGATAACATCCAGCATTTAAGCACTTTACAAATATTATATCATTCATTCCTCACAACTCCTCTATAAGGTAGATACTATTAGTATTCCCATTTTACAGATGAGGAAACTAAGGTTAAATGGTTCCCCCAAGGTCACACACCTAGTAGGTATGGGAGGTCAAATTTGAACTCAGATATTTCTGGCTCTCCTTCTAGTGCTCTATCTACTCTGTTGTTTCACCACGGAGGCCAGTGAAAGGTGGGGAGGGAGGCAGGAACAAAAGATGCCACAATGGTGAGGTGGGAGTTATTCTATGTACCATATAACAAGACACAGGGACTTAGGTCACCATTTTGAGTAAACTGCTCCCCACCTGAGAAGGAAGCACTTTCTGAATACTGGCCATTGGAGAAAAGCCCTTATTTGCTGCTATGTTAATTGTAGCTCTGGGTATACGTATTTTTAAAATTTAAAATATACACATGTATATTTTAAAATGTGAATTTTTCATTTATTCATTTATTTAGCAGATCAATGGATAAACAAGTTTGCCTCAGAATTAATCAAGATAACCATGGGTTCTATTCTCTTTGGAAATTGCAAGTTTCCTTTAATGACCCCGAACTTCTATTTCTGTTTTCTTTTATGTTTAGGCCCATGTTTTCAACACCAGAGTTCTCCTTAGGTATAATTGTTATAAGTTAATTTAAAATAAACCCAATATCAATTCCATTTCCCTCACAATGGTTATCCAAGCACATTTGCCCATGGAATAATTCAGTTGCTTCAACAGAGCTTTGTCCAAACATAGCAAGAATAAGGAATGGGGATATAGTGGTCCTTAACTTCTATAGACATGCTCTCTTTCATCTTCATGTGGACAGAAGTCTGGTTAAGGGCAAGGTGGAGTAGCTTTTTTGGTAATCAGGCATCCAAGTAGGAGGGGCCTTGACTCTAGGGGGTAGGATATTTTATGCCCCTAGGAGATCAAAAAGCTCCATTAAGGTAAGTATCCAGGACAAGTCTGTCAAATCTTGGGGAAAATTAATCCTTGCTGTAAGGGGAAGTGGAACTCTGGTGGATAAATTCCACCCTGGTGGAACTTTATCTGTTCCAGGAAAACCATCTAAAAATTACTCCAAAAATAGCTTCCTTTTAGTGATATTTCATTCCTATATGTGTGGTCATCTTATGTGTTGTTCTTTTGATTATAATTAATCTGCTTCATGTCATTTCATACAAATCATGGCACATTTCCCTAAATTCTTCATATTCATCATATCTCACTGAACAATAATATATTCCATCACATACCTGTACCATAGGGTTTTTTGGGGGGTGGGGGGGTGGGAGAATTTCTCAGTTGATGGGCACCCACTTTGTTTTTGGTTATTTTCTATCACAAATATTTTGGTATATATAGGACCTTCATTTCTGTCTTTGTCCACCTTAAATTATGTCCCAAATAATAGGACTGCTAACTTAAAATGTATGGACAGTTATTGTGCATTGTTCTAAATTGATTTCCAGAGTAACTGGACCACAATTACATCAACAATTTTTAAATGTGTCTGTCTTCTCACTTCCTGTCTGACATTGATTTTTATATTTTTATTACTTTTACTGATTTGTAAAATATAAGGTAAAACATCATATTCTTTTTAATTTGAATTTTTTATTAGTTATAACTTTTAACATGTTTTCTTGTAGCCATTTAGAGTTTACTATCTTTCACTTAAAAGTCTGCTATCCTTTGACCATTTTTCTATTAAGGAATAGCTCCTGGAATATATTTGTGTCAATTCTCAATAATCTTGGATATATTTTTTTTAGGCAATTGGGGTTAAGTGATTTGCCCAGGGTCACACAGCTAGTAAGTGTCAAGAGTTTGGTCTGAGGCCAGATGGCCAGATTTGAACTTAGGTCATCCTGACTTCAGGGCCAGTGCTCTATCCACTTCGCCACCTAGCTGCCCCTATCAATAGTTTTACATTCTATTTGTTGCAAATAATTTTCTTACGCTATAATTTTCTCTTCTTATTCTAGTGTCAGGGATTTTGTTCATGTGAAAGGTTTTTGAACTTGTGCTATCAAATTTGCCTACTTTGTTTTCTATGATTCCTTTTATCCTATGTTTGAAAAGCTGAAGGATTAAGAATTCTCCCTCTAGACATAGAAGACAATGATGTCTCCTCCTAGACTCTTCTATTTTTTTTTTATTTTGTGATATGATCATTTATATTCAGGTCTGATATTAAACCTATTGTATCTTATGGTGTAAAATGTTGGTCTTAATTAAATTTCTACCAAATGGCTTTCTAGTTGTTCTAGTAGTTCTTGTCAAAGAAGGGAGTCCCTAACTCATTCATTTATTTTCTCACATCTATCCAACATGGCTTTATTGTTTTCAATTTTTTAAAACAAATTTTCTTAGCTAGTCTGTTCCATTGATCTACTTCTCTCTCTCTCTCTCTCTCTCTCTTTGTGTGTGTGTGTGTGTTTAACTAGTTCAAAAAGATTGCAATGACTATTGCTTCATAATAGATTTTGAGGTCTGGGTAATGCTATACTACTTTTATACATACTTTTTCTTCATTATTTCCTTTGAGATATTAGATAGTGTTCTTCAAATGAATTTTGTTGTTCATTTGTCAAGCTGCATAAAGTATCCCCTTGGAAATGAGGTATAATATTAAATATGAGTTGATTTTGGAAGTATTATCATTTTAATATATGGTTATAACTGGACCATGGACAGTGAAAAACTCTTCAATTATTAATGTTTTCTTCTAGTTCGGTGAAGAATGTTTTATAACTATATTTATAAAGATTTTTTGAATGTCTTCATAATAGGAGAGAAATTTTTATAGGCTTTTATCTCAACTCATTTCTTCTTTGATTCTCTGGAGTTTTCTAAGTCTATCATTTTGTCATCTGTAAATAGAAAAAAAAATTGTTTCCTTTTTGCCAGTGTTTATCCTTTAAATTTTGCCCTCTTGTCTTATTGGTACAAAACTATAACAAATAACAATGGGGTGGGAGATGTCCTCCCTTGCTCCTTATTTTTACTGGGACAGTTTCTAGTGTTTATTATAAATTATTCTAGTTTTTAGCTTTAGACATATGCTATGGATAATATTAAAGAAAGGCACTTTCATGGCTATATTGTTAGGGCTTTTTAAGTAAGCATTTTTGTCTATAAGAATGTTTACTATTTCTCACTTTTTATAACTGGATATAATTGCTTTATGTCCTAGGACATGATCAATTTGTGTCAAGATGTCATGGGATGCTGAGAAATATGTGTATACTTTAATACTCTGGTTCCAAAATTACCTTAGGTCAGCTAAGCCAAATTTTTCCAATAATATTTTGACCCCATATTTTTGTTCTTATTTATCTTTTTGACGTATTTATCTATATTGAGTAAGTAATGTTAAATTCTTTCCTATTACTTGCCATCTAATTATTTTCTTTGAAGCCTTTTCTCTGCTTTGTGAGGTAGATTATTTTTCGGTGCCAATTGATATTCTTGTATTTTCTGGATATTCAAATTTTCCCTATGATTTACTAATGCAATGAATTATTCTCTGTTACGATGCATTCTTCTGGATCTGTAATGTGATTTTCCCCTTGAACTGTTGCTGATTTTTTTTTTATCCTGAAGTTTGATTACATTGTTTCATAGTGACTTTACCTTGAAATTTCTTTTGTTTATCTTCTAGCAATTCTCCTAATCTATATCTTTTCTTTGCTTCCAATATTTTGGGGGTGATTTTGCCTGTAATGAATTTTTAAAGTATGGTATTCAGGTTTTCTTTTTCATTTTTTTTTCTGGAACACTTATAATGTATATACTCTGAATTTTTAACCTGACGTCCATGAATCCTTTTCGGAGTGTGTCTGAAATTGAATGGGAAAAATTATATTTTATTCTCACTAAAATCACTAAAATTTAACATTTACTTTTATTATGAATGTGGCAACAAATCACAGTGATCTTAGTAATGCATGTGACTGTGTGACCAAAAGAAAGGATAGGCCTTTTTATTGCACATTTCAGTTATACCTCAAAATATCATGTATTCTCATCACCACTTCAAAATTAGTGCAGTTATTAGATCCACTGTTAGATTACACATGACCACAGTCTTCTGACTTACAGACTTTTTTCAATAAAAAAAGTTTCCTTTGTCATCCTATGTATTTTGTTTTATTCATTTAAAAATAATATTCTGAGAAGGGGTGCAAAGACTTCACCAGATTTCCAAACCTATCTATAACCTGAAAAAGGTTTCCTTTTCTTGTCATTCCTCCTTTATCTGTTTTGGAGAAGATTTTCTTGTTTGTTTGGTTATGGGAGAACTATATACTAGATTACCTCTTACTCTACCATCTTCCTAGAATTTCCAAATTTCTCATCTTTAAAATGAGAGCATTCTATTAGGTAACTTCTAAGGTCCTTTCCAGCTCTAAATCTATGATTTTACAAACATGGGCCTTTAGTGTCAACCCAAAGTATTTACAAACCTGACAAAGTATTTACTCCCTCACTTAGATTATCTCTTCATTTTGTATATTCAAATTTGATATTAACACTTCATAGAGCTCTCATGTGTTCATTTAATCTTATTGTCTTTTGATTTTATTACATTAATTTTCTTTCACGTCTTTCTTCATTATTACAATTTATCGTTCTCTATTTCAAAGAATCTATTGTTTCAGAAATCATGTCTGTCTCTTGTTCAAAATGTTTTACCCTCTTGTTAGACTTCCACATTTTTTAATATAGGGCCCTAATTTAGGTCTTTATTTCTTAAATATTTTAACTCTTTTCTCTTCTGCATCATTCTGACGATCCTTAGAGTTGCTTCATTGTCACTTCAGAGAGCTTTGCAGAATCTCTTGCGATGCTTTCACTTTCCTCGGGAGATTTTGAATCATTTTCTTTCTTTCTTTCTTTCTTTCTTTTTTTTTTATAAAGTACGTATTTATTGAGATTGTTCTTTTATTAGTTTATTTCTCTTCAGCCAGCTTTTAACTGTCATTATAATTCATTTTCTCAATTTTTCTGTGCTTGCTACAACTTGCTTCTTGCCATCAATATTTTTGCTTCTGAAGACTCAGCACTTTTTTGTTCCCCTTTAGCCCTTGCTGCCTATTTTTGTTCTTGTTAACTACCAGTGTTGGAAAAGATTTCTGAGGGACACCTACTTGGAAACTATAGCAGGAAGATTCAAATAAGCCATTAGGTGCAATGTAGTTGCAAGAAGTTATAATTCCTATGTTTCCTCTTTGGATTCTACCTCCTTCTCAGTTATTAACTTTCTGGGTCCTTAAGCCAAACTAAGAAGTAGGAGGGTAGTCATGAACATCACTGGGGAGTGCCTGCCCAAGGGCTACTGCTTAAAGGAAGCTCCAAGAACCTTTGCAATTAGGCCACTACATCTTTGACTCCTTCTTCAGGCTTGTTTTCTTTGCAAAGTGTTAAATAGTTAGAAACTGCATTGCATTTCTTTTCTTTCTTCTTTTTTTGCATAGTACTATTTTCTATCATTTATTAACAATTCAGCATCTTTGTTAAGGAGTGAACCTATCCCTTCACACTTGTTATTTCATATATGTTTTAGATATCTGACCCTATCAGAAATATTTTTATATGGCTACATTTTTCCTTAGGTCCTTTCCCCTTCTTTCCTTCCTTCAGTTTTATTCAAACTTGCACAGCCAGAATTTTATTTTTTTAGCACTTTCTGTCAGTCTTGAGCAGCATTCAACCTGAAGAGTCTTTGTCCTTTTTTAAATAATTAATTTACTTTTAGTTTTCAACATTCACTTCCATAAACTTTTGAGTTTTAAATTTTCCTCCTCTCCCTCCCTGCATCCCTCCCCAAGATGGCCTGCAATCTGATATCAGCTCTACATATACATTCCTATTAAACATATTTTCACATTAGTCAATTGCATTGCATCCCTCTCTCTTCCATAATATTCTCTCCTGTATTCTACATTCTGCCATACCTACTTTTTTCCTTTATGTTCCACATTCTTACCCATTCAACTTGTTTATCAAACCCCTGGGCTATCATGATTCATGGACATTAATTTTCCCAACAAGAATAAAACTCACACAGATACTGCCAAGGGGTTAATTCCAAAAGTTGGTAACTAAAATTATAAATCTCACTAGGGATACAGAGCCACCTTGAGACAGCTTGACCATGGGTATTGCAAGAGGTATGCATGATAGGGACAGAATCATTGGAAATAATTGGTGATCTTCAGGTGTTTTGTTCCCTAAGAATTATACTATAATGGTTACTTCAATTTTCCTCTTCTTGTCATTGTTTCTTTATCTGTCTTGGTGAAGATTTCCTTGTTTGTTTGTTTGTTTAGGGGAGAACTGTATTCTAGATGACCTCTCATTCTACCATCTTCCAAGAATCTCCAAATTTTTTACATTAGGGAACTTCTAAGGTCCTTTTCCGGCTCTAAATCTATAATTTTTATAAAAATCAGCCTTTAATGTCAACCCAAGTATTTACAAATAACTTGATACATAGGTCTTCTTTTTAACCTGATCAATCTAACAACTACTCCTCCTTACCTTGCTTAAAAAATACAAAAGAATTTCTGTATAAAAGAAGTATACACAAATGAATTGCTATTCTTATTATTACTTGAAAATGATAATATCAAATTGTGGTAAGATAAAAAAGTGACACATTTTGGACTTGCTATGCTAAATAAAATATTGACTTTCTTTACTCAGATGGTATCTCATCTGTATATAATATTAGGTTTTTATTACAGCTGCCCAGCAGCTTCTGAACTTTCTTCCCAAGGGGCCAACTACTAAATTTTCTCTGGTCACGAGCCTATTACATACCCTCTTCTGTCCTGTGCCCTGAAATATTTCTATTTACAAGTGAAACTCTGTAAAAGTGTTACAGCACTCCCACATTGCTTTCAAAACACTCATCCTGAATTGATTATGCTTATTTTTAACACGATGTTCTATGGATAGGAAGACATACCATGGAATTCCTACATATATGCATATATATACATGTGTGTATGTGTATATATGTATACACACACACACACACACACACACACACACACATTCTTTTAAAATTCCAAATCTCTGAGTAGTAGAGTTAATGGACTTGAAATAAGGAGATCTGGGTTTATATCCTACTTCAGATAGTTACTGTCTGTGTTACTATGGGTAGATCACTGTTTCAAAGTCTTAGTTTCATCTTTGTAAATTACAAATAATACTAACACCATTTATTTAGAGTGTTGTGAGAAAAGTGCTATGAAGTCTATGCAAATGTAAGTTACTATTATTGCAAGAGCAGACCCAAATTCTCCTGTTTTGTTGACCTTATGTGATCACATTGAAGCAGAAATTAAAAGAAATCATTTTTTTTCTGTCAGTTTCTTATATTTTAGATGAAGACATTTAGGATCTTATTTCCCTGAATCATCATCTCACTTGGCCACATCAGTTTATATGCATAAACCTTACCCAAGAATGTGGCTAAGACTAGCTTTAAACATGCAATACAAAAACTTGATATGCCAATGCATCACAGGTGGAAGGTAATGGGATTTTTTTTTTCATCTAATAATCTGGGGAAAGATTCACATACTTTTTGAAAATGGACTTCCTTCTTCTTTACCTTTAAACTTCCTTCCCCCCTATAAAATCAGAAAAATGGCATATTTTTTGCTGCTCTTCAGCGTTGTTTAATGATGTACCAACTGCCAATTTTTATTCATCGCTTTTTAAACTATTACGGGCCAATATCACCCCAGGTAGGAGGGACAGCTGTATTGATGTAAAAACAAGCCCTGGCTAAAAATCCTGGAATGCAGTGGAACTGCACTGAACCCTTTGCCCAAGTCCCCTAAAGGTCAGGAGCGATGTGCTGGATAGTAATGCATCAACTGCAGTCCCACAGGGTATCACTTTTACATGTCAATTATCAGATAAAATTGCTCTAAGATCAAAGCTAAAGCAAACATTTAAATAGTTTTAAAATCTCTTTGGTTCTAGACTTCAAAAGGTGAACCAAGACATATTAAGAAGGAAACCAAAGAGTTTCAGTTTTCTTTAAATCAAACAAGTAAGAGAACACTTTTCATTCATTTGTCCATTCATCAGACATCTGAGTAACCACATATTGATTATCAAAGGTCATGAAACTAAAATGAAATACATTCATCTGGAATTTCTTGAGTTCTGTGTACTGGGCAGTATGTTAAGCAGTATGGATGACACAAAAACGAATGATAAGATTCTTGCCCTTAGGCTCTGTACTTCGGTACATTTTAGGACCAACTTTTCAAGGTCTATATAATAACCTATTATAGATTAATACATATTTACATATGGCAATAGAACCCAAAGATCATTTATTAAGCATCCACTGTGTGCTTGCTAGATACTGTGCCATGTGCTAGGTCTACAATTACAAAGAATGAAACAATCTCTACTTGCAATGAAATTACATTCTAATGGGAGAGACAAAAGACGTGTGTGTGTGTGTGTGTGTGTGTGTGTGTGTAATTATACACAGCAGAAATATCAAGTATTAAATATAAATATATACAAGGGAGTTAAATTCAAGGTAGTTTAAGTGTGAAGATATTAAGAGTTAGAGGTATTAGGAAAGGTTTCATATAGAAGGTGAGACTTGAGTTATTTCTCAAAGGAAGAGAGGGACTCTAGGAGGTAGAACTGAGGAGGCAGTGAATTCCAGGTATGAAAGCCATCCAGTTCAAAGGTAACAACTGAATGTCATTTGTGAGGAGCAAAAAGCAGACCACTTTGGCAGCATTTCAGAGTATGAGAGGGAAAGTAATATCCAATGAAACTGTAAAGATAGGTTAGGACCAGATTGTGTAGGACTAGGAAAAAAAAAGCTAAACAGGAGTTATATGTTATCCTAGAGCTAATAGATGGCCACTGATTGAGTAGGGAAGTCATATGGTCAGATCTTTGCTTGAGGAAAATTAGTTTGGAAACACTACATAGGATGGACTAGAGTAGTGAGAGACTTGAAACAGAAAAACCAACTTGGAAAATATTGCAATAATCTAGGTGAGAAGTGATAAGGGCTTGATCTGAGGGAGTGGCTGAGTGAATGAAAAGGAGAGGTGATTGCAAAAGATAAGCTTAGCAACTGATTGTTCAGATGTCATCCTCGATCAGTAATAAACCTAGAAACAATTTTCACTGTTGTTTTTATCTGGTAACATTGGCATTTCAGTTTTAGTAATAGCACCCTCTCCTTTCCATTCACAGAGTTCCTTTACCTTTCTTTCAATCTCATTGTCTCTTACCTGAACTACTGAAATAGAGGGAATTCAGTCTTTGCTTGAAGACTTCCAATGATGGGGAACCTACTACCTCTAGAGCCAGCCCATTTACTTGTGGAAGTCTTTTCATTGTCAGAAAATGTTTCCTTACATCAAGCCTAAATTTGCTTCTTTACAACTTCTACTAATTTCTCCTTGCTCTGACATCTGAGGTCAAACAGAGTAAGTCTAATTCCTTTGTCATGTGAGAGAATTGCAGGTATCTACTAATAATGGTTAACATTTATATAGCATTGTAAGGTTTGCAAAGCACATTACGTGTAAACTCATTTGATGATCACAACAATGCTATGAGATTAAGTCCTATGAGCATCCTCTTTTACAGATGAGGGAACTGAAGGTTAATGAAGTGAAATTTGAGAGGTTAAATGACTTTCCCAAGGACATATAACTTATAAGTGTCTGAGTCAGTATTAAAACTTAAGTCTTTCTGTCTTTTAAGTCCTGTGCCTTATCCACTGTTCCACCTAGCTGCCCCTTAAAGAAATGATGACGTCCCCTGCTTGATCTCTTCTCTCACCCAACCAAGCCTTCTCTTCCCTAGAAGAAACATCCTCAAATCCTTCAACCTCTGACTTAACCTCAAGCACCTTTCACCTTTTTAATTGCCTTCCTCTTTCAGGTACCTGTGATCATCCATATTCCACTTATTTCTTAAAAAGTAATAGGAGCTATGAAAGAGTAAGAGTTAGAGAAGTGAATTTAGAGTCTGGCTGAAAAAGAAGAAATGCTGTGAAAAGAGTTAAAAGGATTTCATGTGCTCAGTACTTGATTTTTTTTTCCTTGTAGGTAATACCTTTATTTTTAAATGATCTAGAGAAGAAGGCCTTTGGGCATTAGTTTTCCAAATGTGGGAAATAGAACACAGTCCTCAACAGCAGCTCTTAAACCAGTATTTTCCAACTCATGTTGGGAGAGAGGCATCAAAACAATTCCTGAACATCGTTTTTGGAAACAACTCATTCAGTTGTAAGAGCAAAAACCCAGATGATCTATCCAATGTTTCATCAACAAATTCATTTTGCATCTAAGTATATCAACTGAATCTTTTCAACCTCTAATTTTCTCTAATTTTTTTAAACAAGTCTAAGAATGTTAACTTCTAGACCACGTCTTCTGTGTCTTTCAGCATGCCTGATCCAGGACAAGCACAGGAGGGCACTCAAGGATATCATTTAATAATGGGTTTCCAAGACACCTAGAAATATGTTGCCAAAGGGCAGTCAAGTGTGAATGGAGCCCTTGACGTCACCTGACAGTTCTCCTCTCCCGTCTCCCCAACACTAACACAGATGGAAAAGGGCAATGATGGATGGGCCCCTTCACAGTCCAAAGAGTATTCATGGAAGTGAGGCAGGGATATTTGAAGTCCTACCAGAAGTGGATCAGCAGGCTTGATGCCTGAGGTAATGTCCAGGGCTGCCTACTCAAGCTCCTGAATAGATTTTCAATGGGAACCTCTTAAATAAGCCATACGCTTATTTATTGTAGCTCTCAGCTGTTTGCTGAAACTGTTTATATATCTAAATATAGATAGTTCCCACTTCTCCACAGTTCCAGTTTCAGCTGGAATGGCTGGAAAGAAAGCCTTGACCATTTTTAGGCATTCATCTGGGACAAATCACTGGACAAATAATTGGATCTTTGGGGAGGGGAAGGCATGCCTCTTAGAATCAGCAGTTGCTATCCAATTCAAATTTCTATCTCTCGGGATAGAAAGAGGTCTGGGACCTCTGGATCATTTTCTCCAGGCCTAGACTACCTAGTAACCTTTATTTCATCCCTGATGACAACCCAATCCAGTGGTCTAGTATTACCCAAAGTTTTCTTGTATTTTATGTGTTTTTTTTTTTAATTTTGGTGTTCTGATATCCACTAGTTGGCACATGAATGCATATTCTGTTAAGACAGGTACTTAGTGTTCTGGCTGGCTTGGGATTAATTGGTGATATTTATGAGTCAGTATTTAGTCAGTTTCTCAACTGGAAAGGGAGCAAGAATCTATTCTCTGGTTGTATCTGTTGTATGAATATGCAATATTATATTTATTCCATAAGCATTTGAAGATTATATAACAAAAATCTAAGATCCTTTTTGAGAAAGACAATTGTTTGGGGGCACAACAATTGAAACTTTTTGCTTACAACAATACAGGTTTGGGAAGATAAGATTCCTTCAGGCACTCACTGATATTCCCCTTCTGGCCTAAACTACAGGGTGTGACTAGTTTAAAAGCTGTCAAAATGACATAAAACAGTTATTAAATCCTCTGACGGCCTTACTGCCAGAGGGCAATATTGTTCCATAAATAGTCTACGTCTCCAATGATAATGCTTAGAGGAACATAGAGTAGTAATCCAAGCAGAGCACATAATGCATTCTGAGCACACTACAAAGTACATGTTCAGGTCCTCACCTGCCCCCCACCCCCTATGTCAATGGGAGCATTTTCACAAAAGGGGGTTAAGCAACTGGTATAAATAAAATCAGGTATTTTAAGCATTTACTCATGGACCTAACTGCATATATGATTGTATAGGGAACCTTTTTAATCACCTCAGTAAACACACAAATGATTGCCAAATGTCCCCAGCATCCTCATAGCATCTTGTAGTCCAAAGGTCTTTGACCCATTAAACATTTATTTATTATGAATATATACTTCTTTAATCAAAGCACCCTAATTGCCATTTAAATTCCTAACACCTATTATTACTATTATTTAAATTGGGATAGATTAGGATCCTGAAATCATAGATCAAGTGTTGGGAGACCCCTGCGAGATCATCTAGACCAATCTCCTCATTTTAAATCATTGGAAACTGAGGCCCAGGGAGGTTATGTGACTTGGTCAAGATCACAGCAAGTTTCAGCAGTGGAATACGAACCTTACGTCCAGAGGTTCTAAAACCAGTGCTTTTTTTTTTTTACTGTGTTTTGGCTTGATGGAATTTAGTATACCAACAAATGAAAAAATAATCACACAAGCACTCAGTTCTATAATAATAGCAACCCATTTTTTAATTTCACCTCAAATTGTAGCATATAGCCTCTCTATCAAAATCCTGATAAAGTAGGTAAAATAAGAATTATCATCCTCATTTTACAGATGGAGAAGTAATGAGCAGTATCATTTCATAAAGCAAGGAGAAGCAATGGAGAGTAAAACCAGTTTAAATAAAGCTTGGTAAAATATTCAACTAAGCAAATTCACCGTAAGCATATTCAAAGATGGAATGAAAAAAAAAAGATTACAACCAAAAGATTACAAACCAAATTGTTTTAAAAGATTTGAAATAAAAATAATCTGCTGCATTAAGGACTAGAACCACTGCACTTGGGCCCTGACATCACAGCCCCAGGTATGCTTGTGGAAGTGGCAATGTCATCAAAGAAAATAAAGAGGGGAAAAGTAGTCAGAATAGAATGAGTATATGTAGAAAAGATTGGTACTTGAAGCAAACGAATTGAGAATGCATTGAGGAAACTCTTCAATGAGGATATTAGTTAGGAACAAGGAGACTTTTGCAAGCAATATTCAACAATGGACCACATCTTTGTCATCTCACAATTAAATGAAAGATAAGATCCCACTGTATGTGGGATCCCATTGCACGTGGATTGCAAAAAAGCATTCAGTTTAGTAGAATAAAATGCCACCCTACAGGCTCCTTTATAAAAGCATTTCAATCCATACATCAAATCATTCAAGATACTTTGAAAGATATAAGAACAGTCATAAGTCTGTTCAATGAACCTTTGACAATAAATGTCAGGCAAGGTATAAAAAAGGGAAATTATTCACTACCATGATGAAGGTGATCCAGTACAGAGTCTAGGTCAAGGAGGGATTGTCTGTGGATGGTGAGGTCATCAACATGTTCCTATTTGTATTTTACATTATACCTTTCGCATCACACCCCAGAACATTGAAGAGCCTCTTGAAAAAGATCTGTAACAATCCAAAAGAGTTTGGAGTATCTGTACACACAAAAATGACCAATGAAGTTCTATTGCCTATGTTTGGACCATCAGTATGCATGGACAGGACAAGAGTCACATAGAATGAGCAGGCACAGATGAGTTAGAATTTGTGTTACTGCAGGGGACTTCCTAAACAATGACACCAAAGATCCTATTGAGTATTATAAATGGGGAAACTAAGGCACTGAGATGCGAAGCAAATTATCCCATAGTTACATATCCATAAGAAGCAGGACTAGGCCTTGAACTCAGGATTAGCAGGTCCAAGTCAGTGCTTTCTTCACTATATTAAGGTACTACTATAATAAACTACTTTATCAAACAGATAGATATCTCTGTGGTCTCTTTGTAAGTTCATGTCCTTGGAAATGTATGTTGAAGCTGAAATTTTCTTGAAGAAAAATTACTGTTCTGAAATATTCTTAAAAATACATAGTTACAGGTATATATGTATACATACATATAAGGTGTATATTTATACATAATAGTATATATGTGTGCATATAAATACGCATGTGTATGCACACATATATAAATAGGCATGTGTATGCACATACACACTTGTAGATGAGTCACTTTAGAGAAGCAATATGGTACAGTGGAAATGACACTGCTTTAGAATGAGATGGACCTGTATTCAAGTCCCAGCCTCACTACTTACTCCATGGTGAAGTTAGGTGAAGTTAACCTCTCTGAATTTTGTTTTTCCTCAAGAGTAAAATGGATTTTAAAAATAGGAAAAAATGGCAAAAATAGGAAAAAAAAAGAATGAAAAAGCTAACACTTCTACTATCTACCTCAAAGAGCTTTTAAGAGAATCAAAATAATTATATGCAAAGTACATCATAACCATAAATGTGAACTATTATTATAAAACTTTGTACACTAATACTTAAATTACCAGTTTAGTGGGTTTTTTTTTTTAGAATAATTTACTTTTTTGCTGAGGCACATAAAAAGTCATCCTCCTGTCTTGTACAATATAATTCATTATATTATATGAAAAGTTGTTTGTGAGATTATGTGTCTTAAAAATAATCACTGTTCCCTTATATCCAAGGTCAGTGTAAGACTGATTCATATTGAGTCATATGGATGAGGTTTTAGTTCCTTAAATACTTAATTTACTTGATACTTGAATTTATACAATTATAGAATCTCACATCTAGAAGAGATTTCTGATTTCACTTAATCTAAAACCTGCTATCTGGTTAGAAATCCCTTCTACAACTACCCTGGCCAATGTTCACCCAGCCTCTGTGTGAATACTTCCAGTCATAGGGAGCTCACTATGTACCAATGCAACTCTGATCCACTTCTGGACATCTTTGTTACATAACTGTTTTGTATGTGCTGTGTTCTGTCTTCCTAACAGAACTATAGAAAGATAACATGGTAGAGTGGGTATGATGCTGACCTTGGAGTAAAGAAGACCTAGATTTAAATCCTGTCAGTGATACATACTAGTTGTGTGACCACGCAGAAGACACTTATGATCTAAGTGCCACATATCTAAAATAATAAATTACAGATAAATTGCCTCTCTGTGGTAGGAGTTTCCATTCCAAGAGTTCCCTATTTTGATGAAATCACAACCCCAGACACCCTCAGAAAATAGAACTATAATATCCTTGAGGGTAGGAATTTTATCTCAAAAATTAAATACATTTTTATTAATAACTTTTCTTTTTTTAAATAGTGTTTCAATTTCCACCTGCACCCATCTTTATTCCATTCTCCCATAGAGTCATCCCATATAAGATAGAATATTATGAAGGAAAAAAAAAAGAGAGGAGAAAGAATTATAAAAATAAAGAATGTATGGAAGAAAATCTGAAAATGTATGGAATATTGCACACATGCACATTTCACAGGTGCAAAGGAATGGGAAGTGGCTAACTTCTCATATCTCTTCTTTGTATACATGCTTGTTCTTTATAATTTGCAATATTTATTTTATAGTTGTTATTCTATATATTTACATTGTTGTAGTTGTTATATCTGCATTTTTTTTTCTCTTGGCTATGCTTAATTTGTATTAGTTCATTGGTATTCCCATGCTTCCTCTGAATTAATCACATTCACTTGTTCACTCATTTTCAGTTGTGTCCATTTGGGGTTTTCTTGGCAAAAATATTGGAATGGTTTGACATTTCCTTCTCCAGCTTATTTTATAGATAAGGAAATTGAGGCAAACTGGGTTAAGTGACTTGCCCAGGATCATGCAGCTAGTGTCTAAGGCCAGATTTGAGTTCAGAAAGAGGAGTCTTCCCGACTCCAGGCACAGCACTCTAACCACCGTAAAACCTGGCTGCCTCATCGCAATCATAGCGTTCTTCAGATCACCAAACCTGCTACTAGCTCACCACCAGCAGCCATCCCTGACAGCAGAAAGAATTCTAGAGACTAGTTTCTTCATCAACATAAGCAGCTGATGATCAAGCACACAGACAGACAGGTGAAAGAACCGTAACAGAGCAATGGTGCCGTTACAGCCTCATTCTTATAGTCAGCCTCTAGGGAGGCAGGTCCTGTGGAGCCAGCCATCACCCATAGCTGCCCGTCATAGCGCAGGAATGCCAGCCTAGCTGAAGCAGCAAGGCTCACTGAGTTAGAGATAGGAAAAAGAATATTTAAAGCAAGTCAAACCACCACCATCACCTTGATATTATCTTCCTTCAGGACCTAATGGAGATAGCCCAGAATTCTCAACCCAACAGTCTTGGGAAGAGCAATATTTCTACATCAGTGACCACATCCATCATGCTGGGAAGCAACTCTTTTACAGATGCAGCCTGGCAACTGGTTCTGCAGTGCTACAGCCACATCTATTGAAGATCCAAAAAATGCATTTTTATTTATTTATTTTAATTTCTATTTTCAGTTCCAAATTCTCTCCCTATGTCTCCAGCCCCATTGAGAAGGTGAGCAATGTGATGCCCACTGTAAATGTGAAGTCACATAAAACATAGCTCTACATTTCATCCATTCTCTCACCTATATATATATATATATACATATACACACACACACACATACACATACACATACACACATATGTATTATACATATATATGCATATATAGGAATACAAAATTTGGGACAGCTAGGTGGAACAGTGGATAGAGCACTGGCCCTGGAGTCAGAAGTACCCAAGTTCAAATCCAGCCTCAGACACATAACACTCACTAGCTGTGTGACTCTGGGCAAGTCACAACCCCAACTGCCTCACCAAAAAAAATATACATTTCATCCATTTTCTCTCTGGAGGTGGATAGCATTTTTCATCATGAGTCCTTTAGAATTTTCATGGGATATTGTACTGATCAGAGTAGCCAGATCTTTCATAGTTGATCATCATTACAATATTGCTGTTACTGTGAGCAATGTTATCCCAGTTCTGCTCACTTCACTTTGTATCAGTTCAATATAAGTCTTTCCAGGTTCTTCTTAAACCATCCCCTCTGTCCCAGAAATGAAAGTTATCACCCAAATCCTTAACATTGTCAGACTGTTCAGCATTGGAAACTAATATGATTTTAATAGTGAAAATGACATTAAAGAAAAGGCATTATCATCCTTACATGTGGATTGCAGCAGGAACCTTCCATGTGTGTCGTCCTCATTAGAATACAAATTCCTCGAGAATAGGATTTGGGCAGCACTTGAGAGCTTTGCAGGCTACTTGCCTCTTGTGGGTCCTGAGTTTGACATCTCTGTACCACACTTTGTTTAAGAATTCCTGAATCAATGAGCATCTACTTTATATCTACTTTTTTTACTTTATTTTATTTATGCAACACAATTTGATGTTTAAAATAATTTTATCCCATAGTACAAGAGTGAAAATTTTGGTACATGAAAGAAATACATATAATGGCATCATGATAAGACTATAGTTCATTGTCTGCAATCTTGAGGCACTGATTTAATGTGTGGTGTAGGCAAACGCTTTGTGTATAATACAGATCATAGCCACATCTTGTGGTGGAAAAAAAAAGAGCTTTCCTTTAGAAGTATTACTTATCTATTAATTCTTTTAGATCAGTAAGAATCATTTGAAGGGAAAATATTTCTTTATAGTAGTAAAAGGTACTGTGGCACCTTGAAACTAAAAAGGAAAATAATTTCCAGGGCAGGCTCCATATTTCTGGACAGAGTAGCAATAGTTTTTTCCCACTCTTGCCTTTTTATATTTTTATGCTTCTCTTGAGTCTTGTGTTTCAATGTAAAATTTTGTATTCAGCTAGTCTTTTCATCAGGAATGCCTGGAATTTCTCTATTTCATTAAATGTCTAATTTCCCTCCTGTAGGATTATACTCAGTTTTGCTGGGTAGGTTATGCTTGGTTATAATCTAGCTCCTTAGCTTTCTGGAATATCGTATTATAACCCCTCTGTTCCTTTAGAGTAGTAGTAGGTAAATCTTGTGTCATTCTGACTGTGTGTCTACAGTACTTGAGGTATTTTTTTCTCGCTTCTTTCCAATATTTTCTCCTTGACCTTGGAGCTCTGGAATTTGGCTATCATTATTGCTGGAAGCCTACATTTTGCAATTTCTTTCAGAAGGTGATTAGCATACTTTCCCCCATTTCTACTACTTTGTTCTACCATATTTGAGTAGTTTTCCTTTCTAATTTCTTGAAATGTGATATCTGGGCTTTTTTCTCTTTTTTTCAGATCATGGCTTTCAGGTAGTCCAATAACTTAAATTGTCTCTCCTCAATCTATTTTTCAGGTTAGTTTTTTTTTCTTCTATGAGATATTACATATTTTCTTTTTTCCATTTTTTGACTTTATTGTTTTTACTGTCTCATGGCATTATTAGCTTCTATTTAACTAATACAATTTTTTTGAGAAGTTATTTACTTCAGTGAGGTTTTGTACCTATTTTACTATTTGGCCAATTCTGATTATTAGAGTAATTTTCTTCAATTTTTTGTACCTCTTTCATCATTTGGCTAATTTTCATTTTTAAGGGGTTATTTTTTCATGCCTCTTTTACCAAGCTGTTAATTATGTTTTTATAATTCTTCTACATAGCTCTCTTTTCTTTTCCCATTTGTTTCCCTACTGCTATTTGATTTTTAAAATCAATTTTTTGCTCCTTTGCCTATTTCTTAAGTTTTTCTAGGAAATCTTGTTGAGCTTGTATCCAGCCTGCATTTTTTTGAGTTTTTGCTTGTAGATATTTTCAAGTCATTGTCTTATTTATTTGTGTCTTGAGCTTCTTGTCATCATTGTATCTTTTTATAGCAATTTTTCTTTTGCTTGTTTGGTTTTGGTTTTTTCCAGACTACTTCTTTACTTTGGACTTTATGTTAGAGCTGGACTCTGCTCTCCTCTGGTGCTATGGGAAGGATGTTTAGCCCAACTTTCTGGTTTTTATATCCTGTTGTTTTCAAAACTAGGCCTAGGTGCCTGTAAGTTTTTAGTGCTTTTAAGGTAGTGTGACCTCAGGAGTTCTGGTCACTACCCTCCTGGTCCAGTACTCTAGTTCATAATCAGGTAGGGCCCCTGCTCCCTCACGACTACAGCCATTGCTCTCCAACTAGGAACTGTAACCCAGAACAGGGTAATTGGCAGTGAAGTTGCCAAGTGGTACCGGGTCTTGTACTCAGTGCTAGTTCAGGGGTCCCCTGAAATCTCATTCTAACTAGGTGTTCAGTCCCATTACCATTCCTTGGCACTACTACTGCCATGGTCTCCAAGGCCCATAGCTCATGCTGCTTCTGCTGCTCTGCACTCCCCACTAACCTCTATCCCAATGTCCACAGAGTTCTCTTTCTGTCCTCCTAAGCTGCTCCAGCTGGAAAAAAATGACCCATTGTGACCTTTCATATTGATTTTCTCTCAGAAGTTGGTTTCACATCCTTTCTTTAAAGTGGTTTAGAGGGGCATGTTAGGAAAGCTCTGTAGATAGGCTCACTTCATATTTCCACCTTGGCTCTGCCTCCCCACTCCCATCTCAGAAACCCTTACACTTCCTCAATTCTCCTTAATTTCCTTATACATTTACAAGTCCACAATGGATACTTGCTACATATTTTGAACTGAATTGAACTAGTTCTTTTTATCTCAGTGACTGTTCCATACAATGAGAATCCAAAACAGCCATCCCAGTTGCTTGCACAACATTCAGAGGGTCCTAGCTGTACTACTCTCTTCTTCCTGGCTCAATTCATCTGTACTTCTATATTTACTCTCACCCATAAGAGGTCAGATTTCTTCAGGACACTTTTTTTTTGAAACATTCTGTTTTGTTTTGGTTTTATCTTTTAAAAGATACTATGCAAGGGAGTATGTTTTAAAATTCCAAATGATGTTAAAATCAAATCAATCTAATCAATTTCTCAGTAATTGGCCTTGAAGAAACTGAGACAAGAGCAATGCAAACAAAGTGCTTTTAAATAAATCATAATTACACATGCAAATGGTTCCAATAATTTGAGAGTTTAATCAGATGACTAACAATTTGGAAACACTTGTATCTTTGATGTGATAGGTACTGAGACTATTCTATGGAGCAGTGTTTGATAATAATCTGGGTGTACCTTGCACACAGTAGGTTCTCAATAAATTTTTGTCAAAAATGTACTGAGATGGAGGAAGCATTATAATATAAGATGGGTAGGATAAAATTTTCTGATTCTGTAAGTCTTCCATAAAGTTGCTTCAGATTTTCCCTAAAATTGTAGACTTCTACATTGTGATTACCCACCCTATTCTTTCAGCTAAGTACTTCTCTGGGAAAGGGTATGTATTTGTGTGTGCACTCACACAAGTGTTTTAATAGGTCTGATTGATAACACATCTGTGATATGAAGCAGGTGATGTGACAATTCACATTCCAAACCAATTAACAAGATATCTCTTTCCCTACCCTCCTCTCTCAGTCTCTCTCTGTCTCTGTCTTTGTCTCTCTGTCTCTCTATCTCTCTCTCCTCCCTCCCTTCCTCCTTCCCTCCCTTCCTTCTACCTTCCCTTCCTTCCTCTCCCCTTTCCTTCTCCCTTCTCTTTCACTTCCTATTTCCATCTCATCTCTTCATTCTAATTGCACCAAGCTCTGTAAAGGTAAAGACGTGTAGCTTTCTGGGATGCAACCTTTAGCCACGTTATTTTACTCCTACTCAGACAGTTAAACATCAATAAGATATGTGACCTCCTTGAGTTTTTGGAAACCAAACTGAAAAGTGCCATACTTAGTTCAGGTTTAATTAAACTGAATACATTATAAAACACTCTCCTAATCTGCTGTGCCTAGAAATTCTTTTTTTTTCAAAAGTGTTACAAATCAATCAGCTAATTGAGCTATGGTAGCAGGAAATGCAGATGGTATTGCATTTTGCTGTGTTTTCACATTGCCAGCCCAATTCCTCTTCATAGGATAGTGTTTTTGTTGGCTCTGGCAGTTTGTATCCTGTGGCACCAGCATGAGATTGCAGCCCTTGATTGATTTAGCTGATGCCCAGGGTTACCAATTAACAACAGAAAAGCACAGACAAAAGGGAGGGTGTAGGGAGGAGGGAGCAAGGAAACAGGGGTTGGCACAACAACGTGCTTAGCTTGGGATGCCAGCTGGGTCCTGCTAGTGGCAACATCAGATGATTTTTATCTGCAACTTTTTAAAAAAAATTTTTAAGTGCAGGAATTCAACAGTTAGAGATAGTCACTGGTTGTTGGTAATATATTTTTCCTTCTGATTTCCTACAAGAAACCAAAGGAATTTTTTTCCCTCTAGACTTTTTAATCTTCCTTTCATAGAAATCTCCTGATTTGCAAAGTTTGCATTCTGCCTGCTATCTTTAATTGCAAATTTGCTGCTGACCTTCCTGAAGTACACATCCAGGGACCCATCCCTGCTGCTTAATGGGTCTAATGACTGCAATGTTCCTCCTCCCCCTCCCCATTTTCTTTAGTACTGTTGGCTAAGATCCTGCCAAAAGAATTAGTTACTAGGGCCTGGAAAAACAACAACAACAACAACAAACCCTGGTGGATTATCTATGTTGAGGTTTAGGGGTGCTGGGATCCCAAAATCACTACAAGCAGGTCCTGCCTGAAAAAATTTGACTCAAGCCTTCTTTCAGCCAAAGACAAGGTTTATTAGAAAATCTATAATATTGGGCAGACTCTTAAGGAATCTTAGCATTTGTATCACCAATGAAAGTGGGCCAGATTTTAAGAATCTAAGCCCTTGGCTAGATTTTAAGAATCTGAACACCGTAATAGAGACAAGATGGACCTTATATACAGAAAGACTGTGGGAGGGATCCAGGAGTGGCCAAGTAGTTTGGGGTGACTGGAGGACGGGTCTAAGGAAGAGCTGGATGGGAGTGGCTAGGAAGCTGAGGTGAACAGAATGCCTGGGACCTGGACAACTTGGTCAAGGGAGAATGGAGTCCAGATAGGATTAAGGGTGAGAAGTGGCCAGGGGCCATTGGAGGCAGATTGGGTGTAGGTGACAATGAAAGGCCAGGTGATGGGATTATAGCCTAAGGCAAATGCCAGAGAGTTGGCCATGTGGGAAAGTCCAGGGTTTGGGGTCCAGATCCCATCCTCATCATCTATGTAAATCTCCCAGGGCAGCTAGTGTGATTGTTTAGGTTATGTGAATTATGTTTCTTAAATTTCTGGTCACCAGTGATGGGTTGAAAGCAAACCTAGATTTCATTTACAGAATTCAAACCAATCCATTGAAAGGTAAATTATTTAAAAAATCCATCAAAATGATTCATTGTTCTAGACATCAACAAATGATTAATTTCACTGATTTTTCTCCCTGACTAAACTGACAGATTGTTTGAATTATTCAATCAAACTGAAGATTTGTGTTGGTATCTTGTAGACACACGTTCTCTGTGTGTGTGTGTGTGTGTGTGTGTGTGTGTGTGTGTGTGTGTGTGTGTGTGAAGGGACCTCCAAGATTATCTAGCCCAACCTATTGTAGATAAGAATTTCCTTTATAATATACACCAAGTAAGTGTCATGTACACTTCGAGGATTTCTAGTGTGAAAAAAGATTTTTCTCAGTAACCATTATCTTGCAGACTCAGAGCTTCCTCATCCCCCTTTCTTTCAAAGTTCAGTTTTTGAGAAAGACATTAAGATCTAATCTAAATAGGTCTATTCATGCTCATTGTGTTGCCCAGACAGGTCTGGGAAAATGTTAATTCCTCCCTATGGCCAAGACAGGTGATATGAAATTGATTTCTCTTTGACTAAGATTAAGTGACCTAAGTCAGTACCCCAAGACTCTGTTTAACATAGCCCACCTCTCAGTGTGTTGACCAATCAGAGCTGATTGGCACTCCTTGGGAACACCTACTCTTCAAAGGGCATATAAACTTGTACCCCTAAATCCCAAATCAAGCCAGTTCTGGATTGTAACTCCCATGCAACTCATTTTGCCAGCTTATGAAAGAAATTAAAACATGGGCATACAACCTAAATTGTTTGCCTTTCTTAGAACAAACGCTATTCTGGGTTTAACACTAGGAAGACAGCAATCACATCCTACCAAAGTCTTCACTTCTTCAAGGTAAACTTCCCTAGCTCCTTCAACTGATCATACAGAAGATCTTGAGGTCCTTTACTACTCTGATTTCTTTAGATGCTTTCCAATATATCACTATTCTTTTTATGGCGTGGCACACAGAACTGAATACAGTTCTTTAGTTGGGCCCAGCTAAGGCATCATTATCCCCTTCATAGTCCTGCATTTTCAATCAACTAAATCACTCAGGTCTTTTTTTCCCCCCACATGAGCTACTATCTAGTCCAGTCTCTTCTATCTTATACATGTGAAATTGTTGAACGTTAATCAGTCTTTTGGCATCATGTAGATAAAACCAGTGGCTCCTTGTCAATTTCCCTTTTTCATCAATCAATTGGTAATCACATTGAAGATCTGAAGATCTGTGATATGCAAGATACGTGGCTTAATAAAGAACAATAGAGATGAAATCATAAACCCTGGCTCTGATCATGCCTCCTCTATTTACCAGCTGTGTTTTCATGGGCAAGTCAAGTTAACTTCTCTTGGAACATAAAATTGCTCATCTATAAAATAAGGATAAGAACACTGGCACTTACCTACCTCTTAGAGTGGTAAGCAAAGTTCCACAAGCCACAAGATGTTATGTTAATACAGATTATTATCATACTGTACAAATGTCTGTAAGATGACATATCATAAAGTGGAGATTATCTTGGATTTTCATTGGGCCTTGCTGGGGAAGCACAAACTCTGGCAAACTCGGCCAAGGGAAACAGAATTCAAGTAGTTTCCCAGTAACAGACTGTAAATGCTGTTATAGGATCAACCCCATAAAATACAGAAAACTTCACCAGCCAAAGGGTAACCTCTAGACAATGACTTTTTTAGAATATCATGACAAATAAGATGACATTTTAAATTTTGTCATGGTATGTTATCAGTAGTAGATTACAGGCCATCTACTAATTGGTTATTTCAGTGCTGTGTATAGAACCTTAGTAAACTGAATTGAGGAAGTTTAAGGCATGTGCCTAATGAAATTTATTAACCAGGTTCCTCCCTTCTCATACAATCTTATTCATCCTTAATTATTCAGCTCCTTGATGTTAAGAACTGTTTTTCTTTTTGCCTTGGTATCCCCCAGTAGTGATTTTATAGGTGCTTGAATACAGTTTGTAACCTAAAATTTTAGAGAATTTCCTGAACCACAAAGAGGTTTACTGATGTACCACATTGGTCACATAGCTAAAAGTGCCAAAATCAAAATTAGAGCCTAGATTTTTCTAACTCCTATTCTTTACTTCTCAATACTTATAGTCAATAAAATTTTATTGAATCGAATTGGGTCTGGGCCACTCTTGTTAGTTTTTTTCTCCTTCAAGCAGAATATTCATTTGTCCCCTCTATATCATAATGAGAGATATGAGTATTAATAACAAATGAATCAGGGAGATCCAGAGTTCCCCCCTTTTTCTAAAGTCCTGATTTAAAAAAAAATTTCAGTCTCTTGAGGGACATTACTGATGGTTGTTGTCCTTCTTTCTTGGAGAGGACCAAAATGATATCACTATCGTAGAGTCAAGTTTCATTGTGTCTGACTGTGGCTGATCAGACCAATTTGAGCTCGGAATGGTCTACCACAGGTCAGGCACAAATAGTCCATGTGAACATTTGGGGTGGATTCTCTAAATTTGTGCATCCTGCATTTCTTTTGAGCTATTGCAATTTTGCTTTACTCATACAGCATACTTTCTCTGATGTGGGCATGCCATGCTGAGCCATCCTATGCTAGGGTCTCCCAAGTTACACAATCAATTCCAAAGTTCTTAAGACAGACCTAGAGAGTGTCCTTGTATGGTTTCTTCTGACCTCCATGTGAATGCTTGCCCTGTGTGAGTTCTTCATAAAAGTCTTTTTGGCAAGCATAGGTTTTGCATTAGAATGAGATTGGAAGGGGCAGCTAGGTGGCACAGTGGATAGAGAACTGGCCCTGGAGTCAGCAGGACCTGAGTTCAAATCTGGCCTCAGACACTTGACACTTACTAGCTGTGTGACCCTGGGCAAGTCACTTAACCCCATTGCCTAGCCCTCCCCTTCTTCCCCCCCCCCAAAAAAAAAGAATGAGATTGGATTAACTTTCTTAACAATCTTGTTCAGATCCCTTCCCGGTGATGAAAGCCAATTTGCTCTACTCAGGTTTGGGTGGGGATAAATTCTTTGAACAGATTGCCAGAGGCTGGGGGTGGGTTAAGTATAGGAACAGTCTCTCTTTGACATGTTTTCACTCTCTGCCCCTCATTGTAATATTCTTTCTTTCATAAATTGTTAACCCATTAGAGCTGAATGCTGCCCTCAGGAACACCACTCTTCCTAAGGTCATATAAGCCATAAGCCCACTGCCATGATTGCCTTTGGCATTCAAGAGCGCCACTGGTCCTTTTATTTAAATGCTGGCATTATTAATAAAATTATTAAATTACCCAAAAATTATGTCTCTTGAACTTTTTAGATGTCACAATAACATGCTATATATGCCAATGTGACTGAGATTTCTTCCATTCATATGGCAGCTTTCACTCTCATTTTCTATATGACTACATAGAGGCTGGCATACAGCATTTCACATCCTCACAGATTCTGGGAGTTAGAAGGGAATTGAGAGAATATCTAGACAAATCCCCTAATTTTACAGAAGAAAAAATAGAGACAAAGTTACTGTGATTTACCCATAGCTACAGTTAAGTTTGTAGCACAGTTGGGACTTGAAGCTAGGGTTTGTCTTTTTTTCAAATAGATAAGGATATGAGATTATAACTTTGATGTTATTAACATAAGACAGCTGAATGGTATAGTCAAAAGAGTCCTGGACTTGTAGTTAGAAAGACCCAAGTTCAAATAATGCATCAGACACTTACTAGTTTTATGACTCTGGGAAAGTCACTTAACCTCTGCTTCAGTTTCCTCATTCATTTGCAAAATGGAGATAATAATTGTTATTGATTATTGTTTAGTCATTTTTCAGTTGTGTCTAAATCTTCGTGATTCTATTTGGAGTTTTCTTGGCAAGGGTACAGCAGCAGTTTGGCATTTCCTTCTCCAGCTCATTTTACAGATGAAGAAACTGCATGAAATAGGGTTTGCATCTACCTTATTAGCATCTATCTTACAGGGTTGTTAGGAGAATTAAATGAGGTAACATGAGTAAAACACCTTTCAAATCTTAATGCTCTTTGTGAATGCTAGTGATAAACTATGATTATGACAAAAATGGAGGTATGGATTGAGTGAGCTTGTGGGCAAAAGAGATGGAGAAAAGGGAGAGTATTCAGCCATGGAAAAGTGGAAAGTCCCACCTAGAAATGAGTAGGAACCACAGAATAAAATATGATAAATGACATTTTTTCCCCTCAGTTCCAGAAACAAAAAAATACAGTATCAGGTTGACGTATATCCAAGAGGGAACCATCTAGTGAAAATGAGCATCTTGCATCAGTGAGCACATAAACATACACTCCATAGTGTAACCCTCTGCTAATGAAGCTCTCGCGAGTAAGATTGGCTGGGAAATAGACTGCTGTCAAAATCTATTCCAGGACGGCTGCTGGCAGCACTGCAATCTGCTTTTTTTTTTAGTGGCTAGATCACTGCCTGCTGTTGCTAGAGGGGAGGAAGCATGGTGAAGGGAAAAGAAGTAAATGCTCCTTACTAAGGGCAAAGGGGTATCACATGGAGTCTTGTGAGTACATGCCTAGATCTTAGTTCCCAAAGATGGCAGCAACATTGAACACAGGAGCAAAAAGGACTAGGTGTTCTATGAGTGTCTCTTTCTTAGACAGGGTTTTCCCTATGCTTATGGTGCCGCAGCTTAAAAAAAATTAGCTTACTCACTTTAACTATTATTTAAATAAAAGAGGCAGTCTTGCCTAGTTAGCAGAATGGCAAATGAAGATTAAACTAAGAACGGCAATCCAAACCAATGTAATCCACAATCAGCCTCTCCACTATAATCTGCTCCACTCCACTCCAATGCAACTATGGACTCTACTCTAGAACAACGTACTCTAGTACAACCCCATCTGAAACAGCTCATTCCAATCCAATCCAACTATGAGATCCAATACACTGCAATACAATAAACATTTATTAAACACCAAGAAGGAGCAAAGTATCATTCCAGATGCAAGAGATACAAAACCAAAATTTTAAAAATGGTTTCTGCTCTCAAAAAGCTCATGTTCTACATTCATTTTTCTTAAGGAGAAAACTGAGTTTGAGTGTGACTTGCACCCTTCTTTAATGCCGCACACTGGTGTGACTTTAGTCAAGGCACTAAACTTTCCTGGATATGAGGAAATTTCCTCATCTGTAAAATGAAGGGATTGTGCAAGATGGGCTTTGAGATCCCTTCTGGCTCTCCATCCATGATCTAGTGAATATTTGTGAGATGAATAGCAATGGAAAGTATCTCAAAACTCTTCATGTAGTTTTAAGCTTTACTATTATAAAGCTTTTTAAACTATGATGCTTAAAAGTGCACAGACTTTTGAGACTATGAGTAAAAGAGGCAAAGCCATGAGTCCTAATAGCTCAGTACGGACTTAAATAAGTGACTAAACTTTCAATACCCTAGACAACTCATTAACTCTTTAAGGAAAAGATCAGTTGCCAGTAAGAGCCAGTGGAGAAAATTTCCACACCAGGAACTGGCTACACAAGCTTCCATCCCCTCTTCCACATCTCCCTTCCAAAAAAAAAAAAAAGAAAGAAAAGAAAAGAAAAGAAAAATCCTGCTTATCCTTTGCCTAAAGTTGTTCTGGCCTATTTTTTTGTTTGTTTGTTTCTTTGTTTTAGAACTACTTCAGGAAGGGAGGAAAGAAGGAAGGAAAGGAAGGAGGGAAGGAAAGAAAGAAAGAGAAAGAAAGAGAAAGAGAGAAAAAGGGAAGGAAGGAAGGAAGGAAGGAAAGAAGGAAGGAAGGAAGGCAGAAGGGGTAGAACAAACTGAGGGAGGGGAGAAAGGGAGGGAGAGAGACAGAGACAGAGAGACAGCGACAGAGAGACAGAGACAGAGAGAGAGACAGAGAGAGAGAGATATCTCAAGCTCTGAATGACACTATCACAGACATAGTACCTGGATCTAAGGGACTTCTAAAGATGACAGACAATGATCTGAAGAGACCTTACAGTCACATAACCTTCAGAAGATTACACAATTCTCATCCATCTCCATGGAAACCTTGCACATGGTTATTCAGTAGGAAGATTTGGATTCTTTCAGTAACTGCTGGAAACCTAAAGTAAGTAATAATAGAACAGTTATTATCAGGCTGCATTAAATGAATCAAGAGTGGGGGTAACAGATAGATAGTCCAAGGGCTGCACTGGTTACCATGGGACATTAATACACCAGGAAGATTTCTACCTCATTGGGTAGGCTCTCTATAGAGTGGCTATGAGATATTACACAGGATGAACAGGCATGGCTGGTTTATAATCTGCCCTAATGGAGGTGGTACCTACATAGAGGAGATCGAAGACTTTTATTTAATCCTTCAGTGCTGAAGGATTAAATAAAATTCAAAAAGGAAAACAAATATTTGGGGAGTGTCTTTTCTGGGAAATATACTGTAGGTGGTACAAATACAAAATGTTCTTGCCCTCAAGACATTTATACTCCAGTCAGTGAGACAAGATACATCCATGTGAAAAGGTGACCAATAATCCAAAGTTTAAAAATTGTCTCAGACAACAGTAGGAGAGGCTCCTCAAGGCAGTGCATAATTCTTGCCAGACAAGTGGCACTGAGATGTTCCATCAATTCAGAAAAGGCTCATCTTCATAGAATTGCTGATCTAGAAAGACCTTAGAGTGAAGATCTAGTCCAATGGTGTCAGCATTATTTTACTGATAAGGAAACTGAGGCCCAGACAAGTGAAATGACTTGTCCAGGGTCCCACAAGTAGTAAGTAGCAGAACCACATGTCAAACTCAGGTCCTCTGATTCAAAATCAAGTGTTCTCTCTGCCGCTTCTACACTGGAGTGAACTGGGATCTAAATTGGACTGGAAAGCATAAGTAGGAAGCCCAAAATTTAGTTTATGGGTAGGGATGGGTGTGTTTGGGGTGGGGATCGTGGGGTCATACCAAGATGTGTTTGGGGTAGGAGTGAGGGGTCACTGTAAGCAAGACAGTCTGACCAGAGCAGAAGGATCATTAAGGTGAATTGCCAAAGATAAGGGTAAAAAGCAAGTTGGAGCCAGATTACAGAGGCCCATGAATGCCTGGCTAAGGAGTTTGCACATTATCCTGTAGTTGATGGGAATTCTTACTTAGAAATAAGGGCAATGGGGAAAAGTGTTGCTTTTCATTAACACTTGCTTTGTGCTTCGTTAAAACAGATGAAACAGATGAGGAAAGTCTTTCTATACACCAAGCTGGGCCATCTGCACCTTTTTCTGAGGATTCTATGATCTTGCTACATTGTTTTTGACCCAGTCCCATGAAAAACAAGGCCCAATGACAAGACAAGAGACAAACAGTATTTGAAGTAAGTGAATAATTGACCTGAATGTGTGTAAAGCTGAAATCAGTGAGGTTGCCTCTGGGGATTCTGTTGTTTGCCCTGCTGAGATCCTCATATATTAGAAACAAAGAGTAGCTGGTTAACCACAGAGGGCATGATTACTCAGCAAGCAAGACATTTCAGCAACCTTGCAGATGTCCTCCTAGGCTCACCATTTGCTCCAAGTGATCAAAGAGGGTGGACTGAATATCAAATCATCAAGTTAATAAATAGTCTCTCTGGGAAATGTCTTTGGGAAAAGAGAGTGAAGATATCAAACAAATACAGTTGACCTGACATGGCACTTAATTCCTGAGCGGCATCCTAAAGCAGCCATCCCACCTGCACAGTCCTCATTATCACACTTTAAATATTTGACAGTCCCTACAGACTTGACTTTCATGTAAGCAGAGAGAGAGAGAGACCACATTTCCCTGTTTTGAACACTCTTATCTGCGCTCACATTTTGAATGAGAGTAGGATGATTAATATCCTGTTTTCCTAACCCACTGGCTTTTTAAAGATAGATCTAAAGTTATTCAAAGATGAATCCAGCTATAACATAAACTGAGGGAAATTCAAACTGAAAAGATGGCTTAGTCTAGATCAAAAGATAGGCAGGTGTCAAAATACATCTGTAGTAATTAGCTGTGGCTCAGTCTCCAGGTCTCCACAATATCTATATTTTTCTTATCTGCTCTGAAAACAAAGTTCAGTTATTTTTTTTCAAAAGAGTATATTTTATGCTCAATTTAATGCTGAATTTTTCTTTTTCTTCTGTTTCTCAGAATTGTAGGTTGTCCTTTCCACTAATGAACTCTCTGTCTCTAAGTACAAAATGAAATGGAGAAGGGAGAATTACTTGGGTAATTGAGGTAGAAAATGATTTCTCCCAAAATACTCAGATTAGAACAAACATGACTTCTATGGCTCCTCTTATTCAGATAATTGCCTTAATTCTCCATTTCAATTTGTTTTTGTAGATTCCTTAAAGGTAGCTAAGAATGTTTTGATCTTGCAATCCACGAATCCATCCTAGATTAAAGCTTTTTTTTTCTGTCAAAGGCAGACATTACTGATATAAGCACTGCACAAACCCCCATATCATATTATAGCTACTACATTTTTAACTGTTTGCATTTTTATTAATAAAAGCAACAATTTACAGTTAAGTGGTCACTTGGTGTAATGGGTAGGACACTGGATCTGAAGATCTTGGTTCAGTTCCCTCCTTGGACATTTACTAGCCCAGGATGGGAAACCTGTGGCCTCGAGGCCAGATATGGCCCTCTAGGTCCTCCAGTATGGCCCTTTGACTGAATCCAAACGTGACATTTCCTGGTCACATATTTCCATGAAGGTGCATGTACCCCTCTGGAGAAATGATCCAAACATGAATTACGTCAAAGGGCCCTATCTGAAGACCTAGAGGGCCACACCTGTCCTCAAGGTTGCAAGTTCCGCACCCCTGGGCTAGCCCATGTTCATGGTTTCAATCTTGATATGAATAATTCTCACATCTAAACTTCTAGCCCTTCTTGGCTTCCTTTCTGAGTTTTGGTCCTATATCTATAACATTTTTCCCTGGCAGTTAGATTTCTTCTTGGATATAGCTTCAGACTTAAAAATGTTTAAACCGCAGCTTATCATTTTCTTTTTAAAACTGGCTCCTTTCCTGACTTTCTGTTAATGCATGGAAGCATTGTTCTCCTGGTCACCAGGCCTGAAACCTTTCAGTTTTTTGTTGTTCCAATTTCTCCCTTGCCCTCTAAAACTAATCAATTGTGAGTTCCTATTCATTTTCCTTTCACAGGATCTCTCAAAACTATCAACTTCCTTTGCAGTTTTCACTACTACCATTCTAGTTTAAACCCTTTCACTTAACTCATGCAATATTAAAATAGTCTCCCATCTGGCATACCTGTCTCAATATATCATGCACATGGCAGGAAGATTCATTTTATTAAATGCCACATTCATAATTTCACTCCCCAGATTAAAATTCTGCTGCATTCCTGAATAAAGTTTAATTTTGACTGATATTTGAGGCCCACAAACTGATCCCAAACTCTCTTTGCTGCTGGTCATCACTTGGACACAGTCAGACTAGTGTGCTCCAGGCAGACTAGTTATTGTTTCCCAGGACACCTAGTTCATTCTAGTTTCTACACTAATATTTATAGTACTTACTACTTTTGTGACTTTGGCCAACACATTTAATCTCACTGTCTTTTAGTTTCTGCAACTTTAAAAATTAGTTTAGACTCAGTGTTCTCTAAAATTCATCTAGCTCCAAATCCTATGAACCTATGAACCTTTGCTCACACAGCTTTTCTGAAATAGCCTCCCTTTCCATGTATAAAAATAGTAGATATTTTTCAAAGCCCAGTTCAGGACCTACCTTTAGTCTTCCTTACCTATCATATACCAAACTGATTCTCCCCTTGAAATCCTTTTTATTACTTAGGGTCTTTACCATTCATTTGCTTCTCAGTTACTTATTGTTTTGCACTATTCATTAATCAAAAACCAGTAGTAAGTATGGAAGCAGCTGGGTGGCATAGTGGATAGAGCACTGGGACTAGAGTCAGGAAGACCTGAGTTCAAATCTGGCCTCAGACGCTAACTGCATGACCCTGGGCCAATCACTTAACCTGTTTGCCTTAATCCAGTGGAAAAGGAAATGGCAAACAACTCTAGTATCTTTGCCAAGAAAACCTCACAGACACTATGATCCATGGGGTCACAAAGAGTTGGACAAGACTGAATAACAACAACAAAAGATACTATAATAATTTGGTTGAAGGTGGAGGATGGGAGAGAAGAATAGGACAAATATGCCGCCTGGCCTTTTTCAGTCTTGACCATGAATTGATTGGCATGGACCATGGACACTGTGAGAATGGAAAGGAATTTCTTTCACCATAGTCCTACCCAGAAACTCTCAAGTTTTGTAAAGTGGGTTCCCTGGATTGATTTGAAAGGATCCAGGCTGCTGAACCATAGATATGATAACAGGGATTTTCAGACCATGACTCAGTCTGACCTAAGAGAATCTTCATGGAAGTAGGGAAAAGCAATTTAAAAGAAAATAAAAAGGCCTAAGGGCATTTTAAAAGCTAGCTATCTACTGTATATGTGTCAAAAGACCTGAAATGGCCTCTGAGGCTATAAGCTAAAAGAGCCATAAAGGTCCCTCCAGCTATAAGGGAATAAGCTGCATAGCAACTGAATGCCAGCACACAGATGCAAAGAACAATTTAGCAGAGAACCCCAATAAAGCTAAGGTTACAGATCTGAGTCCAATAAATCAATCAATTTATCAGTAGACATTTATTAATCACCCACTATATGCCAGGCACTGTGCTAAGCACCAGGAATACAGAAAGATGCAAAAGACAGTCCCTGCCCTTAAGGAACTTGGATATCACCAAAGGACATCAGTTACACTTCAAGGAGGAAATGTTAGAAGTAGAAAGGGTTAAAATGAGGATGCCATTATAAGGGTGTGAGTTGCTTGGGGACAGATATGTCCTGGTCACATATTTCCATGCTCATGCGTATTCCTTGCACATACCTTTCTGGAAACATGATCACTTGTGGGATAGAATACACTTGTGTTTGTAGTCAGGGGTAGGAATCTCTTGACCCTTATTTTGCTATGTTGTTTAATTAAATGTTAGTTCCATTGAACTAATGTATACAATGATTGGCTAGTAAAAGAAATACAATAGTCAAATTCTTGAGCTTTGGTTTTAAGTAAATTCTGAACCATCCACCTCAGGTAGTATACAAGTGATCTACAGGTCAGAGGTAGTCAGTCTCCAGGTACTTCTTTTTGAATTTTCAAGACTGGGACCATGCTTTTGTGATTTTCAGAGTTTTACTTTATTCAATGCAAATAAACCTGTATTGAGAAACTGCATACTATGCTTTAATATTTGAAATGATATGAAGATGAATAAAACATCATCCCTCTTTTCTACAACTAGAGAGAATAAGATATGCAAGCAAATAATTATGAAATTAAAAAAGAATTAGGAAGCATATAGCAAAGGAATACATGCTATACAACATTCGAAGGAGAGAAATATTACTTCTAGCTAGCAGATGACATGTAAAGAGTAGCATTTGAACAGAGATTTGAAAGATAGGTAATATTTTAATTGGTAGAAACATAGGGAGAAAGTATCATGTGTATAGGGAATGGACATAGAGAAGAGAAAACTCAGAACTTCTACTCAGATTTCTTTTAGACTCAGTCCATCCTATACGCTGCTGCCATATTAATCTTTCTAAAAAGAAGCTTCTATTTACATCACTTCCAAGTTCCCATTGCCCTACACTGGCTCCAATTTTATCTACCTCTGTTCCCCTTCCCGTACCCTATGCTCAATCCAAAGTGAATTATAGTACCATTTTATGGGAATTTTAAGCAGCATTTTAGGACCAATGGGGAAGATATGTTTATACAGGTGACCTCTCTGATTCTCTCCAATCACACCATGTAGTTGGCTACCCAGGAAGTCTATGCTTAAATTTGGCCCTAGCAGCAAGGTCAATTGGAATAACTCACTTCAGGCAAAAGCAGTAGAGCATATGGCTGTGAAAAAGTGGATTAAACTATTCCCAATGCTGCCTAAAGAGCTCCTCTGCGTTCACTGTGTAGTAAAATATGTTTAGCTAAAGGCAGTAATGGGAAGCTTTCACCCTAATTCTCCATCCACTCAAGTCTGTCCGGAATGAAAAAAAAATGACAGTTTAGCCACTGGCAGTTCCTAAACTGTCAAGGCACTTCTCCAGGTTAGAAACAGTAAAATTATTCCAATTCTACTTTTTGAGTTTCAAATATCAAATTTGTGGAGTAAGGACATCTCTCTAATAGAAAAGAATGTAAAAATATTGTCACTTCTAACTTAAAGCCAAAATCACCACTGTCATTTTGAATACTAGTGAAGGCCAGAGCTTTAGGAAGTAGTTGCTTTTACTTTCCTTTCTCCTAGAAAATATCTGCAATTACCATGGCTTCTGGTGAACAAAACTATTTTTTTAGATCCCATTAAGACTAATATTCTTTTATTACTAAAATTTTCCTTCTATCTTAGTAATGAACCAAATAAGCAAATAAATTAGCCTTAAGTGGTAACATCATGTATTTTTATGTAACAATATTTCAATTAAAAATCTCAAATTTCTCAGTTAAAAATCTCTTTCCTTTATCGTTGCTGCAATTTGAAACAGTTATTGGGTTGCTTTTCCAGAATGAAGTTCTTTCACGATCATAATTGAAATCATTATGAAAAATTACTTCTTATTGAACACACAGATCTGAGTTAGGCAGTAGGTAGGTGTTCAGGAAAGGAAAATTCTGTTACCAATGTAGCTCTATTCAATTAATTAATTTCAGTTTAACTTTTAAGTAAGGACACACATCCCAGGAGTTATTAAAGAGGAGCAACAAATGGATAAAAAGCATCTGTCTACACATGATTACCCCCTCTAAGGGCCTCATTATGATTCATTTTGTTTCTGGAGAATAGTTGACATGGACTTTGTCTACATCTGAAAGAAGGCAACGTCTTTGTCAGGGAATCGTGATTGTTCCCTGCCTCTGAAACCTGATTCAGTCAACTATTCTCAGTTATCATCATTCACCAACCTCCAGAGTAGGTTCACTCAGGATTAGTTTTTACTAAGTTAAAGAGGAATAAAAATATCTGAGGAGGAGGCATGGAACCTTAGGATAAGTGTTCTTTTTCCTGGCTATTAGTGTCATACCTGCCTTGACCTTTTTTTTTTCTTTTTTTTGAGTCTGTGGATTTCCTCTTAACTAACAGGTAATAAGGATTTGGGGCCTCCCACCTTCCTTTACCTTGTCCTTGATTTATTGTTTGTTTAACTGGCTTTTGACTCCATTGGGGCTTAAATCCTGATGTTTCAAAAATTCTAAATTTCCTCACTTCCTTAATCTGTTGTGGCCTACTATTCAGTATGAAAATATGCAAATTTAAGTTGAGAAATGAGGATTATTTCAACATGTCTCAAGATAATTTAAGAAAACAAGTGCTATTATCTCAAATATTTAGGTATTGCAGGTGGTGATTTAAAAAATTCTTTTCTTTTTACCACACTAGCATAGGTAATAACCTCAAATCACTGATTCATTATTGGAAATATGTCCAAGCAAAATAATATTTTAGCAAGACATAGAAAAACAAATAAAACATTTATTAAGCTTGTACTATCTGTTAGGAATACAATTATACACAAAAATTTGAAAAAGAGCGTACATTCTATTGGGAGAAGTGACCCATAAAAGGTAGGTAGTACTCATGTAAGGGCAAGGTGGGAAAATCTAGAGAATCAGAAGTAGAGCTAGAAGAGAAATAAGTATGGATGGATGGCTTGGGTACTTCCTCAAAGAGAAGTCTCAGGCAAGTACCTACCAATTGAAGGAGAAGGCAACAGGGATGGAGGAATCTCCTGGGTAAGTGGAAGTTTATCATATTCTTCTATCATTAGAACAAACATTCAACAAAGCCTTTTATCTTAGTCTCATGCAAAAGGAAAGATGAGAGGCACATAAATATAGTTATGTGTATTTGGAACTGGTTGAATAATCAGAACCAAAGGCTAGTCATTAAAGGTTTAAAGGTTTCACATCAATTTGGAATAAGTCTCTAGTGCCTCATGTATCTGTCCCATGCTGTTTAACATAGATTATTAATGCCTTAAACAAAGGCAGAGTTGTCATACTTATTAAATCTGTGGATGGCACAAGAGTGGAAGGGATAGCTAATAAAGTGTGGGACAGTCAAGATGCCAAACTATGCTGACGGATCAGATCATTGGTTCAAATTGAATAAGATGAAATATAAATAAGGAGCAATATAAAGTTTTACTTTTGGGTCTAAAAATAATCTTCACAAGTCCGAGTCAGAGAAACTGGTAGCAGCAATAAATGCAAGTTAAGCTTGTAACGTTCAAGAAAGACGGTGAAATATTGAGATACATAGAGAGAAACACAGTATTTAGAATTAGGGAGGCTCTGGCTGAATCTCCACTGTATTCTTTCCTGGAGAGATCACATTCAAAGTACCATATCAAATCCTGGTTACTGCATTTTAGAAATCTGGAGACTGTACAGAGACAAACAATTAGGATGGTGAACTTGGTTTTCCAAAAGAGGAAGGGTTTAAGAAATGAGGATAGTTAGGTAAAAGAAGAAAAGATGGGGTGTGAGGTAGTCAGTCTTGTGTCATGATGACCATTTTCAAGTATTGGAAAGCATGCCATGGAAAATGTAGTTTCCCTCCTCATCGCTTTTAATTAAACCTATTTTCGCACTTTCTATGTCTGAAATCATAATTGCTACCATTGCTTTTCTGTATTTAGCTGACACATAATAGATTTTGCTTCAACCCCTTATTTTAACTCTCCATGAGTATGTTACAAGTGTATTACTTATAAACAAGATATTATTGGATTTTGCTTTCTAATCAGTTTGCTAAACTTTTCAATTGTATGAGTGAAAAATAACATTCATCTTGATATTTAGCTCCTTCCATTTTCTTCTCTTATACTTTCCTCTTCTCTTTACTCATCATTATCTATTTATTTCAAGTTAATACTTTCCTTCCACTTTTAGCCTTTTCTTCACTATGTCTTCTCTAAACAAAGCGTTTGTTCTGAAAAATAACATAAACAATGAATTCATTTCAATACTTAGCATACATGCACAAAATAGTATAGTTTATAAATACTTAAAAAAAACTAAAGGAACTACATGGAAATATAGACTATGAAACTATGATAGTGGGAGACCTCAATTTAGTCATGTCAGACCTAGATAAGTAACCAAAAATTAGACAAGAAAGAAGTTAAGGATCTGAAAAGAATTTTAGAAAATTTAACCCCTAAAGTAGCATGCACATTTACTAGCTATGAATGGCATGTTTACAAAAATTGATCATGCCTTAAGACATAAAAACTTCAAATAAATGCAGAAAATCAGAACTATTATATATATCTACTAATGAAGTAAATATTTTATATTAAATAAGAGGCCATTAGAAAAAAAGTACTAAAAATCAAGTAGAGACTAAATAACTTAATCCTAAAGAATTGGTGGGTCTAACAACAAATCACCAAAATCATAATTTTATTAAAGATAATGAGAACTCATCAAGATTCTGGGAATGCAGCCAAATCAGTTCTTATGGGAAATTTTATATTTTGAAATGCTTTTATCAACAAAAAAAGAGGAGTAAAACAATGAATTAGAAATTAAACAAAAAATACTAAAACCAATGCTAAAAAAAAAAATTACAATTAAATACCGAAAGAGAAATCTTGAAAAATCAAAGAAGACATTAAAAAAGTGAAAATAAGGGGGGGAGAGAAATACTATTTCATTAATAATTAAAACTAAAACTTTAGAAGCTGTTTAGAAAAAAGTTTAAATTGCAAATTCATTTAAAAAAGAAGAGGAAAACCAAATTACCTGAATCAAAAATGAAAAATAACTTATAACAAATGAAGAAGAAAAAAAGGATGTTATTAGAACCTCTTGTCCAACTATATGCCAATAAAATTGATAACTTAAACTAAATAAATGGATATTTACAAAAATACCCAAGCTACTAGAACAACAAAGAAAGAATTAAGTATCTCAATTTCAAAGGAAGAAATTGAACAAGCTAAAATTGAACTTCAAAAAACAAAACAATACAAAACACCTCGAGGACCAGATGGATTCACAACTGAATTCTATCAAGTATTCAAATAACAAATAATTCAAATTGTCTATAAACTGGAAAAATAGCAAAATAAGACATTCTACCAAATTCCTTTCCTGACATGAATATTTTTTAAAAATGTAAATTAGGGGAAGTCAAACCAGAAAAAGTGAACTATAGAACAATATCTCTAATGAGCATTAATATATTTTTTTAATAAAACAACAGCAAAGAGTTTAAAACCACAAATCACAAACATGATACAGTATGAACATTGTAGATTTATGCCATCAATGCAAGGCAGGAAAACTATAAACTTAATTATACTAATAACAAAATCAACAACAATAATATGATGCAGAAACCGATGCAGAAAAGATCAATAGATGCAGAGAGATCTTTTATCAAACTTTAATACCCTTTGCTGTTAGGGGGAAAAAATCTAGAAAACATAGTAATAAATGGACCTTTCTTTAAAATGATAAACAGTATATAGTCAAAACCAAAAGGTACTATTATTTTTAGCAGAGATAAACTAGGACACTTTCCAATAAAATCAGTGGTAAAATAAGGATGACTATTATCACTACTTCTGTTGGATACAGCACTAGAAATGCTGACTACAGCAATAAGACAAGAAAAATAAATTGAAGGAATAAGTATCAGTAAAGAAAAAAGCACAATTATTATTTTTGCTGATTATATATTGGCACACTTAAAGAATCTTTAAGAATAAACTAAAATTTAATTGAAACAATATCTTCAGCAACCTTCCAGAATATAAAATAAACACACAAATCATTAGTATTTCTATATAGTGTGAACAAAGCAATGATGGAAGATATAAAGAGATATTCCTTTCAAAATGACTACAAAATACGTAAAATATTTGAGAGGCAACCTAGTAAGATACACACAAGAACTATACGAATATGACTAAAAACACTGTTTGTAGAAATAAAGCCAGACCTGAATCACTGGAAAAATTTTCACTGCTCAATGCTAGGATGAATCAATATAATAAAAAAAAATACCATACGAATAATCTACTAGAGGATTATTTTACAGAACTAAAAGAAAATGACAAAATTTACATGGAGGCAAAAACGGTCAAGAATTTCAAGGGAAATAATGAAAAGAAGTAGGAATGATGGAGGTCTAACAGTGCCAGATCTCAAACTACAAAGTAGTAATTCCAAAAAATAATTTGTATTGGTTACAGAAACAGGGCAATTGATGAGTGGAACTGATTAGTATACGACGTAGAGAGGTCCACGTATCTGGTTCTTTAGTATTAGATAAACACAAAGACCTTGGCTATTTAGAAAAGGACTCACTGTCCAAAACTATAGGGAAAATTGGACAAACATATTGATGTAATTGGATTTAGATCAATACCTCATGCCTCAAGAAAGATAAGCTCCAGATACATATGTGATTTAGATCTAAAAGGTTACAAAACAAATAAACTAGAGAAAGATATATTTTTTTAAAAAATCGTATCAGATCTATGTAGAGGAAAAAAGAAATTCATGACCAACAGTGAACAGAGGGGGTAGAGTAGATAGACAGAAAATAAATGGGTGATTTTGATTACATAAAATTAAAAAAAAAACCACTTTTGCTCAAAGAAATCCAATAAATCTAAGGTTAAATGGGGAAACAACTAACTGGGGAGAAAATCTTTGTAGTGAGTTTCTCTCATATAAAGGTCTAATTTTCATGATATATGAAGGACTGATTCAAATTTAAAAGAAAAAGAGTCATTCCCTAATTGACAAATGTTCTAAGGACATGAATAGGCAGTTCTCAAGGAAAGAAAACCAGGCTTTCTAAAATTACATTAAAAATTTTCCAAATAATTACTAATTAAAGAAATGGAAATTAGAACAGTTCTACGATTCTACCTCATAGGTATCAGAATGGAAAATATGACAGAAAAGAAAAACGATAAATGTTAGAGGAGCTGTGGGGAAACAGACACCTTGATGTACCATAGGTGGACCTATGAATGGGAATTACCATTTTGGAAAGCAGTTGATAATATACAAAAATTACTAAACAATGCATGTCCTTTTAATCTGCTATACAACTGCTAAGACTCCCTCTTTCTCTCTCTGTCTCTTTATATACAAACACATATCCAAATATGCATACATATCAAAGAAATGGGAAAAGGTCCTACTAAATAAAATTATTTACAGTAGCTCTTTTTTGTTATGGCAAAACAAACAAACAAAATAAACAAACCCCTATACCAGAAACAAAGGGCATGCCTATCAATTAAAGAATAGATGAATAAATTGTGGTATTTGAAGGTGATATAATACTATTACACCTTAAGAAATTAAAAAAAATGATTTCAAAAAGAGACATGGAAAGATTTTTATGAACTGATGTAGAGTGGAGAGAACAGAACCAGAAGAAATAATTTGTAGTATTGCATAACATCAACATTATAGAAATGAATAATTTTGAAAACATTTATAAACTGAAGAATGAAATGAGTAGAACCAGGAAAGTGATTTATAAAATAGCAATAATATAAAGAAAATCAATTATGAAAAAAGTAAAATCAATAAAATGAGCATTCATGATTCTAGAAGACAAATGATGAAAGACCCTATTCACCTTCTGATAGAGATGTGATAGATTTAGGGTGCAGAATGAGACATATATTTTGATATATAGCCAATAAAGTATTTTTTTTTATCTTGACTGCACATTCATTATAATGAATTTAGGTTTTTTCCCTCTTTTTTGGGGGTGGGAAGTGGGATGGAGATAAATTAGATTTCTTTTAATTAAACTTAATGAAGATTTTGGGGGGCTGCTACAGAGGTGGAATGTAGCACGCATTTTCACATGAGATCATTATATTGTTAATTTTGTTTGCTGAGGCACAAATGTAAATGTATACCCTATATCAGATTGTGTGCTGTCTTGGGGAAGGTGGTGGGGAGGAAGGGGGAGAAAAATTTTAAACCCAAAAGCATATGGAAGTGATTGTTGATAAATCAAAATAAATTAATAAAATAAAAAAATTTTAAAAATTTGTTTGACTTGTAACTTTGTTACGAGACACATCTATTTGAATGGGGGTAATACGTAAATATTTGTAATAAAAAATAAAATACCTCAATAAAATTTTTAGAAAATGGGTCTTTCTCAAAAAAAAAAAAAAGGAATGTCATACAATAGAAAATTGTTTAAATTTGCTCTGCTTGGCTCCAGAAGGCAGAATGAGGAACACAGTAGAAAGAGCAAAGAAGCACATTCAGACTTGATGAAAGAAAGATTTCCCAACAATTAACATCATCTGAAAGTGGAGCAGTCTGCTTCAGAAGGTCGTGGGGTTCAATCAATCGATTGGCAAACATTTATTAAAAACTTACTATGTGCCAGCCACTGTGGTAAGCATTCCCTTTCCATCCAGTCTTTAAGCAGAAGCTAGCTGATCTCATCATACATGCTGTAGAAGGGGAACTTTGATCAATTTTGATCATCACACCTAATATAAGATAGACCTCAATGCATTCTGAGGTCTTTCTCTACTGTCTTCAATATTTCTGTTATTCCATGATTTTATGGACATAGGACACTGTATAAAATACATTTTACTGAAAACCCAATCAACAATAGCTTAAAAACAAAAAAAAAGGTTTAGAAAATAATGATAATAATAATTTTACATGGATGAATTTATGGCTTGTATCATACTATTAATAAAAGCAGATCAGAACAAATGAGATAATATACATGAAGTGTTTGCTAAATCTTAAAGTTATTTGTCAGATATTATTATTATTATTATTATTATTACTCAGAGTTAGAGGACAAATCAGTAAAGATATGAAAAAAAATCATTTTTTTTTGTTAATCCTGCACAACCCAGTTACTTTTCCCAAGATTCCTTGACTCAACAATCAGGCTAAAGACTAAAGATGTGCAGCACTAACATAAAGAGTCTTGGTAAAGAAGCTGCTAAATCAAATGAGTAGGCTGGGTTTAAATGCCGCACTCACCTTCGATGGAAGAGCTCCTCACTCAACTGAGCTTATTCTTTTTTAAAGGAGGTTAAACTAGAAGCCATAGCTTTACATAATATCTTAATCATCCCTTTATAATAGGCACTAATTAGAATGTGCCAGACTTTCTGTTACTTTCAGGAACAATGTGGTATAATAAATATGAATAAGAGATAGTCAGTGAAGATTCACATAGAAATGACTCTCATTGCCTAGGGTTTACAATAACTTAAGACAGAGAATTTGAATTTAACTAACTGATACCTGAATACCCAATCTATGACTAGAACTCTAAACATAACATAAATTGAGTCTCAAATGCCTCCTAAATTTTTAATCTGCTAATGAATTGCATGCAATGAGATCTTGGTTAGATTCTTCTGTTATTTAAAGGGCAGCTAATGATTAGGGCAAAGGAAGGTAAGAGAATGGGAGGAGGGCCAGATTTTTTGTGGCATAAATTCTAAAAGTAAACATTAGTACCTTTTTTCTGTTTGTTTTTAATAAAACAGATATCTTAGTAATATTCACTCAAATAACCATGGTTTGTTAAGAATCTAAAGGAAAAATCATTTAGTATCAAGGATAATATAGTGGAATTTAAGAAGAAATTTATATCTAGAAGAGTGAACAGCTCGTGATAGATAAATAGTCAAAAGAAATGGCCAAAATGATTCTAAATAGATAAATGGGCAAAAGAAAGAACAATTTTCAAAAGAAGAATCACAAACTATCAACAATCATTGAAACATGCTCTAAATAATTAACAAGAGAAATGTATGATAAAATATCTTTCTCTGAGGTTTCACCATTTACCTATCAAATTGGCATAAATGAGGAAAGAGAGAAATCATGAATGTAGAGCAGTTATGGTATGTAAGTCAGATATACTCATACACTTTTGATAGAGGTGTGAGTTAGCCCAATCACTCTAGAAAACAAGACAGAATAATTTTTTAAAAAGACATTTAACTTCATACACTTTGATATTGAAATCCTATTACCTGGCAAGTACACTGAGGAGGTCAAAAGTAAAAGAAAATACCACATATAAGAAAAAAAAATTAATAGCAGCACCTCTATGGTACCAACAACAACCAGAAACATAGTGTTGTCCATTGGGATTAGGTAATATATTTATTAAGTGCTTCTTATGTTCTAGGTACTGCGCTAAGCATTGTGAATACAATGCAAGCAGTAGAAAAGTCCCTACCCTCAAGGAGTTGATATTTTAATGGGAGAAGACAATATTTAAGAAAAAAAAAAGGAGCTCAAAAGTGAAAGTGAGGGAGAGATACCTTTATAGGAGTCATGTTTAAAAATTCAGAGAGTTAAAATTGGAAACGAGTTTGAAGTGAGTGTGGCTAACCTGAGCACTTCCTTAAATGAATGTTCTGAGGATCTTTGTAGTCTCATGAACTTGGATGGGAAAAAAAATTACTGCTTTATTTACATTAACTGCTCACTGACCTTTAGCATTTCCTTCACTTACAAATGTAGACAATAAACCACAGTAACATTATCAGTATTTGCAACTTCATCACCAATAGAAATCACAGATTTTTTCACAACTTATATCACTACTTTAAAGTTACTGTAGTTATTTGACCTATCTCTAGATAGTATGTGATCTTTTTGTCCATAGCTGATATTTCAATATGTTTGGTTTCCTTTCTAATACATGTGGTAATCCTATGAATTTTATTTTAATTTGAAAACATTATCCTGAGAAGGGGTCCATAAGCTACATCAGACCTCCAAAGGATCCATGACATACACAAAAAGGTTAAGAACCAAATACTGGTTCCAGAGGATAGATAATGAAACACACATCTTCCTCCAAGTAAGGCAGAGAATAAGGTCAGATTGGAGGGAGGGGAAATTGCTAAATATTGGCTCCCTCTGTTGATTGGTTAGGTGTTTTTCCTGGTTACAATGAAAGTTTTGTGTTTTTTTTTCCATGGAGGACTGTGGAAGTATATTGAAAAAAGATTGTAGTATAAAAGATAAAAAAAATCAACAAAGTATTTTTAAACAATGAAAGGCAAATTAAACCTAGATGAAACTGAGTTTGTAATTTCTAGGTTCAAAGCTGACTTACTGAAGAGGTGTTAGCTATAACTTGATGAGTTTCAATCAATTAACAAGGACATACTACATCCACTAAGGAAATGGAGAACTTCAAAGATTTGGCTATTTGGTCTGAAGACAGTAATGAGCCAGAAGGTCTAATACTGGAACCCGAAGTCTCTTTGCATGTTCAGTAAAGGTAAATGTCTAATGTTATGCTGCAGACCCTCTTTACTGTCAGCAAAGTGCATAAATTCTTTCTTCCATAGTCTATGGCTCAGAGCTTGTTCACAATCCCTTATAATAGAACTGCCAGTCATTTTCAAAGCCTATGGTTCTTCTTTCTTACGAAACCGTCATCCATAAATTTCTGATATTTACAGACTGAACATGAAATAAATACAATTTTTGTTCAGTGGCATTCATGAATAACTGGTGATATTTCTATTTGCGTGTACAGAATTAAAGTCTTTGGAAAACATTAATCTTTGGAAAAGGGTGATTTGTAGGGGGAAATGGAAAAAATCAGACCATTTAGGATGATAAAACCATGTTGCTTGATTTATGGGAAACAATTAGAAGTTGCATTCTAGGGAATACTTTTTGTGAATATTTGCGTTATCACTTCTAAGATGGGTTAAATTGAATAACCAAAATATTATCTATTTTACCCAAAGTCATGCAGCAAATAAAGTAAGTTTAACTTTTCTTAAATCTATTTTTGATAGTTGTATGATATTAGCTCATGCTCTGCTAAATTCAATAGATATTTATAAAGAAACTACTCTTTGCTAGGATAGTGCTAAAATCAAGGGAGTACATAAAATGATGCATTTCCTTTCATCAAGCAGCTTACCTACTTAGCAGGGGTGCAGGGCAGGCGGTGGTCTTAGAGACAGCATGTACCCAAACAATGAATATGAATAATGCAGAGAAATATGGAAAGAATTATATAAACTGTTGCAGATTGAAGAAAGCAGAATCAGCAAAACAGTAATCAATTACTATAATAATATAATGAAAATACTAAAAATGAAAAGGAAGAAAGATGAACTCTGAGTATCTGTGATGATTGGTCAGCTCTAGAGGAGAGATGATGATGTGCACTTCCTTCTTTTCGGTAGAGAAGCAGAGGCTGACTGGTACATGGTGTCAGAAACTGTGCTTTCCTGATTCTTCTCCTACCTTTCTGACTATTCCTCTTCTGTTCCATTACTTATTCAGTATGCATATTGTGATCCCTAACTGTGGGTATTTCCCAGCGTTCTATCCCAGGCCTTCTTCTCTTCTTCCTCTACATTCTCTCTTGGTGACCTCATCAACTCCCATAAGTTTAATGATCATCTTCATGAAGATGCCTCACATATATACATACATATATGTATATATATATATATATATATATATGGTGTGTGTCTATATGTGTGTGTGTGTGTGTGTGTGTGTATATATTATATATATATATATATATATATATATGTAGTTGTAGATAAGATAGATATAGATATCTATACCTATCTGTCTGTCTCTATTATACATTATATATGGGGATATGTATGGTTATATATCCAGTCCAATCTTTCCCTTGGGCTTTGGCCCTGTACCATCAATTGCCTATTGGGCATTTCAGCTAGATGTTTTAGGAACATCTTAAGCTCAATATGTCTAAAAGTGAATTCATTTTCTTTCCCCAAAACTCTCTTCTTCCAAAATTCCCTTTTCGGATCAAAGATACCACCCTGTGGTCTCCCAGGTTCATTACCTTAGTCTTATCCTCCACTGTTCCCTCTACCTCATAGCACATATCCAATCAAGTGCCAAAATTTACCCATTCTATTTTCAAAACCTCTTTCATACTGTCCTTCCTTTCCACTCACACAGCTATCAATTTATTCAGGTCTTCTTCACCTCTCACCTAGATTACTGCTAAAGGTTCTTCTTTTTATCTTTCTTCCTTAAGTCTCTCACTGCCCCGGTTTATCCTACTCAATGTTGCCAAAGTAATTTTTCTCATCACAGACTCTGACCAAGTACTTCCTTACTCAGCCAATTCCATTAGCTTCCTATTGCCTCTGGGATAAAATACAATTTCCACTCTTTATCTTTTAAAGGCTCATGTGACCTGCCCTCAACCTATTACTATAGCCTCACTGTATAATCGCTTTCATTTACTCTTCAGTGGGGCCAAAATAACTTTCCCCATGTTCCTACATGACATTCCATTTGTCTATCCCAACATGCTTAGCATGTGTCCTACATATCTTCTTACTTTTGCCTCATCAAGTCCCCTCTTCCTTTAAAATGCAACTAAAATACCCTCTTCAGCATGAAGCCTTGATTACCCACAACTGCTAGTGCCTTCCTTCCCAAACTTCCTTTTATTTAGTTACTTTTTACAGATTTGTGTTTATTTAATTTACATTTTTTCTCTCCATAATTTTATATGTCCTTGTTATTTCCCCCATCATAATGTAAGCTCATTGTGCATGGGGATTGTTTCATTCTTTGTATCTATATTCCATGGGGTTTTTTTTTGAACATAGTTTTTTGAAATAAATATTTTTGATTTTTCAATTACATGGGACAGCTCATTTAACTATGAGCATATATAAATAAATTATATAACAATGAAAAGCAGCAACATTAAAATTATAATTTTATGATTGCTTAGTTGATATGATCAAACAAGAAGTTAGGTCCTCATTATGTACCCTAAATTAACTCAAGTATCAACTGTTAGAAAATTAAAACTCATCAAGTTTGGGTGTATTTTATTATTTAAAGATCAGGCAGAAGTTGCATGCTGGTATGCATCTATTTGGCAAAGAGAAAGCTATTCAACCAAAGTGCTTACATGGTGTCATTGACAGGGTTATTTTAGACCCTATAGGCACTCCAGTGGTCAATGGGAGTTGTCACATAAAGAAGACCAGTTTTATCTGATTAGATGTACTACAGAATCTCAAGGGTAAAAGGTTGACACAGCCAGTGAGATAATTAAAAGAGCCTAAAAAATGGAAATTCAGAATTAGTGAGTGTCTCTACTGTGAATAATTTTTGATAAACATCTTACAGCTACTTTGGGGCAACTCAGATGTTAGGATGTCAAGCGAAAGGAGTTATTGGAAAAAAGAGTCAATAGTGGTTTCAGTTATGTCCTGAAGTAGACTAGCAGGCAGCAGGCAGTCAGTAGACTGATTATAAACTAGCTTTGCAGAGAAAAGTGAAGTGAGGCTTATCTCTGAGTACCTGATTTAACTCCAGAGTGAGCAAAGTAAACAGTTTCTTCAGTGAGGAAGTTGTATTTCAGTTATTACATTTAATCAATCAATCAACAAATATTTACTGAGTGCCTGTTCCGCACTTGGACTAAGTGCCAACCCACTTTGTGTTCAAACATGTCATATCTTGCTAAAGTGTCTTAAATGATATGAAACAGCCATAGAAGCAATGGCAACGGCAAATAGGAGAGGGAGATTTTCAGTAGAGGTAATTTTCAGCATCGCATCAGCACAGGGATAATTTAAATGTGAACTGGGGTGGGAGTGGTAGTAAGGAGTTGTACTAAGTAATTGAGAGTTGAAATGGACCATAGGGGAAAAAAAATCTAGCCTTACCCTTCCTATTACAAGAAAGGAAAGCTCAGGGAAGTTACATGACTTGGCCAAGGCCACACAACCCATCAATGACAGAGATAGTACCAGACTACCTGTAATTGTTCCTAATGCATTGTTCTTTTAGAGAAAAAAAAAAGACGAGGTGATGTTGACAGCAATGACATGACTCTAGTCCTATACCAGATGGATGGCCTCCAAAGGTAGCAAAACTCTTTCCACAATAGAACTTGAAGCAGTTCACTGTGACTTTGTAAATCAGTCACACGATAATCAAATGGGTCATGTTTTCTGGATACTGAGAGGCAGTGTGGTAAAGTGGAAAGGATGCTGGACTTGGAATCAGGAAAACTAGGTTTGAATTCTTGCTCTAAAACATACCATCTACAGAATGAGTTAAGGGGAAAAGACACTGGTACTCTAAATATGGGCCAATTAAAGTGTAAAGAAGCTGGCTATACAAGCTTGATCTTCTTGATTCCTTTGGAGTGGATTTTGGGACCATCACCATTCTTCCAGACCACGTCCTTGGGACCACTTCCAGAGACAGATTATAGGGCTAAACTTTGTGCAACTAAATGCTGGCCACTTCTGAGAATCCTTTGCTTCTTTCAAGGCTCACCTCAGGCACCAAAGGAAGTCTTTACTGATCTCCATAGGTCTTAATGGTCTCTCTCACCTCATAGTATCATATTTTTTACCTGTAAATTTTGTACACCCCCAGAAAAATGTGAGCCATTTGAAAGCAGCAACTTCGTTTTTTAAATTGTTCTCTGTATCCAGAACCTTGCAAATAGTTGGCACTTAAAAATGCTTTTTTCAAGTGAATGAGTGGGAATGCCAACCTATCCCTCTGTCTCATTTTCCTCATCTATGAAATGGGAATAATGGCATACAATATACCAAATGGGGTTATTGTGAAAAAAAAAAAGAATTTCATAAACTTCAAAGTGTTATATAAATGTGGACAGTGATGATGGATGGGAGCTGTACAGGAGGAGGTATATTGGCTATTACTCCCAATCTTGTCTTCTCCTATCCCACTGTAATTTGAGCAAGGATTGACATTACTACAATGTGATTTCTTATTCCCTATCCTTGAATGTTAACTTAAGTTCTTATTTTAGGTAAGTAAACAAGTGAGGGACTGGCGGAATCAAGGGCCATGCTTTTTAGTTTGTTAGTTTATGTTAAATTTACTATCTTCTGCATTCTCTGATCAATTATAAGTGCTAAAAACAAAAGTTCTACTTTAAAAGAGGAAGTAAGGTCTTGTTTATTCCAAGGAAAAACAATGAGGTCACCTGATTTGAAGAATTCTGACATCTGAAGGCAATATCTGAGCAGACAATCCAATTGCTTGGTGTTTTATTTTCCCCCAAATGACCTCTCTACATAAATCTTAGAGCTATATGTGAAAGTGTTCTAGCCAACAGCTAACATATTACCCATCTCTCACCTTAACAACAAATCCTGCCAGAAATGATGGTTTGTGAATTTCTGCCTACAATTGGTTGGTTAACCCTCCCTTCTGTAAGGCAGTTTTAGCCTGACATTCAATTAGTGACCCAATTATACCTTTTGCTGGTGTCAGCTGATTTTTTCATTTAGCAGGAAAAGAAATCAAATTGGGCTATGATGACAAAGAAATTATAGCTCCCATTATTAGCTCCAGCCCAGTCTCTCTGGGACTGTAATGAGAAAAAAAAAAAGAATTTTTGGACTGTTTCTCAAAAATTAAGGGGACCCAACTCAGAAACATTGTAATTATTTAGGGGATACATTTCATCATTTTGTGGGAATGAGGCAATTAAAGAGAAGAGATGCTCCTGCCAGCACATATTGATTCTTGCACTGCTTGCCATATTAATATACAGTTCTGCTTGCCAAGAGAATGGACATCAGGGATGTGGCATGTAGAGTGGCCACAAGGACATGCTACTGTGAGTCACTAATGAAAAATAAAACTGTGATATGAAGAGTTGTGTTCTCTTCTTTCTTTGTGGCACTGTATTTTTCAATACCATGGAGAGATACATATCCATGTATATATGTGTATATATATATACATATACGTATATGTATATATATATATCTGTGTGTGTGTGTCACACACACACAGATATATATCCTGAAAAACATACATTTCTGTATTTATATACATACGCAAATATATCATGTTTTTTGTATATATAAATACAGAGAAATATATGATGTCTAAAAACATCTTAGAAAGATTCCTATTCGTGGCTCCCACTTTTAGTTTTTATTTCTATGGTTTTCTTCTCTTGTTACCACTCTAAGTTCTTTATAAAAAAGTTAACAAAGGTAGGTAGATGAAACTCAATAATCACTAAGGCCCTATAGTATGTAATAAATAACACTGATTTGTTGGTGTAAGACCTGAGAACATGAGGTTTTTTCTGTGACCTACACAAAGGCCAAAACAGTAAAGGGAACTCTTTCCACCTTGGACACCACAAAGATGCATCCCTTCCACTAGTATTCGGAAACATGTCCATTGCTTTCCCACTTTCCTAATGAAGTCATTTGAACTTTGAAATGCCCCCTTACACATTTGGTCGTAATAAAAATATTAACAAGCATCTGGAATTAACCATTTTTAGATCTTCAACTTGTAAAATAAATGCACAAGTCCGGGGAATAAGTCATCTACTAGAGTATAAAGCAACACCAACTGCAGAAATGATTCCTAATGTGGCTAAAAAGAAATAAAACAAGTCATTCAACTAAGACATGCAACTATTCATTGAGTACCTACTACAAACAAAGCTCTTTGTTATTTCCAGGTTTTTGTTTAAACAACAACCAAAAACTTGTAGGTTAGCTCTTCTAGAATAGTGGAGTATCTAGTTCGATTAAATTATTTTGGGAGAACATACAATATGATAGCATGCTGCACTGGAAAGAGAGCTGGACTAGAAATCAGAAATATCTGGGTTCAAGTCTCCCCTCTGATGCAAACTGGCTATGTGACTCTGGACAAATCACTTAAATTCTCAATGCAATGGGCAAGACATTATACTATACAAAAGATGATAACCTATATTGTAGAGTTTCTGCATATTAGAGTTTTTGATACCAGTAAAATCACAAGTCCCCACTCCCATAAATTGTGCAGCAGAATTCTCAATTAAGGTGGAACTAAAAAATCATTCCCTATTACTATCAGTGTGCTAAGTGGTGCCTATCAGCTGACACTCTCTGGCCTTAGCCATACATAGGGTTGTGCTGGAGACAATCTGTCTCTCAAGCCCCAGATTCCTAAGATAAACTTTATCTCATCTGTTTATCATCACTCTCACTCACTTTATTTCTAAGCAATATAACTGAAATTCATACTTTTTCTATGTCCCCAAAACCTTAACTTGTTCAGTTGTTTTTCAGTTGCGTCTGATTCTTTGTTATTCTGTTTGGAATTTTCTTGGCAAAAATGCTGGAGTGGTTTACCATTTCTTTCCCCAGTTTATTTTGTAGATGAGGAAATGGAGACAAATAAGGTTATGTGACTTGCCCAGGGTCACACAGCTAATAAGGATCTGAGGCCAGATTTGAACTCAGGAAGATGAGTCTCCTTAACTCTTGGGCCAAATACCACCTAACTGCCCTAAAATCTCACCTACAATTGGACTAATATAATACTGAAAATGCTCAAATGATCAGCAATTTGATCAATGAAAGGAACTTTGGTTTGATAATCCCTTTACCAATCCATCTATTAATCTGTAGATAAGTCCTAGAGAGGAGCATGGAGGTTAAATGACAGATACCTAGGTATTGCAGTGGATAGAGCCCTGAACAAGTTATTTATTTTTTCAGCCTTGATTTTCTCAACTTTAAAATGGAATTAATAATAGCATCTACTTCAAAGAATTATTATGAAGATCAAATGAAATGTATATATTTGCATATATATATATATTTGAAAATCTCAAAACTTTCTATTAATATTAAATGATGATGATGATGATGATGATAATTCAGCTTCATAAATTCATATCAGAAAGGGGTTTGAACTCAGGTCTGCCTGCAAGCCTAGCATGCTGTCCACTGATATACTGCCTCAATAAATAGGTTCTCATTTACATAAACCTTTGCCATTATAGCGTATTATCGCTCATATATATGTGTGTGTGTGTGTGTGTGTGTGTGTGTGTGTGTATATACATACACATACATATATATAATTTGATCAAAACAATGCTAAGAGGTACGAACTTATTATCTAGATATGCTCAGATTGGTAAAGGTCCTTATCTAACTTCAATAAGCTAATTGGCAGAGCCCCAATTCAAACCCAGTCTTCCAATTACACGTCCTATGTTTTTTTTCCACTAGCTTATTGAATAATTTTGCACCATGTCATTTATAATGATCTCCCATGCCCATCACTTTATATCACTGTCCTAAGCCCATTCTTCAAATGCAAACCCATGACCAAGAGCTCCAAGGACATCTATCTGCTACTCCTATCTACTTATCCACATTCATCCCCCACTCTCCTGCAATCTTCCTTCTACAGCCTAGCCAGACTAATCTTGATGCTTGATTCTTTCCCTCCCTATTTCACTGCCAAATACATTTACCAAATATACCTTATGACTCCAATGAATTAATTTATCTTGAGGTTTTCCCTTAGACTTATGAAATGACTATCTGGCAGGGTATAATTGGATACAGTGTTAATATTCATCATTTTACTTTCAGGCCTTGTCAACACAACAACAAAACATCTGGATGAAATATGAAAAAAAAAATCCAGTCAATTTATCCAACTATTTTAACATCTTAACCTAACTCCTAATTGAGAACTATTTTATATACATAAATAAGTGAAAAGAATAAAAAATTTAGAAAAAAAATATATAGAATTGCCAGGAATACTGAGAGGTTGATGTCTCATATACATATGTAATAATCAATAATAATTTGTATTAACCTCTCAGTTCTCCTGGCAATCCCCTAGGACTCTCGGCAATTCTATAAGTTGCCAAGAAAGTGCCCACATACATTAATACAATGGATTTCCTTGTCTGGGAGTGCTCTTTATGAAGAAATCATATGTATAGCCTCTACCCTATAATATACATACTCATATACACACTCATATCTAATACGTGGAAGCATCACTGGTTTCGCTTTTCCTTCAGGAATATAAGGGAAAAGAATAACTCTCCAAATTGAGCTAATTTTTACTTTACATGATAAAGAAGTCAAGAACTTCTCTTTTCAAAAAAAAAATAGAAATTTAAAGAACATATTTCCCCTGCAGTTCAAAGACAGCATTCATCTTTATTTTTGACAAATGCTTAAAATGATCTTTAAATTTGTTAAGATCTTCTTGACTATAAAGATGATCCAAAATGAATTTGAGATTTTTTTCATGTCATGATAATTATATGCAATTCTACTTTGCTCATGAAATTGATTCCATAACAAAGAAGTAAAAAGCAAATAGTTAATCTTCATTGGAATTTTGTGTTTTCTTGATTGCTTTCTTAAATAACATGCTAACTGGCATTTCCCACTAATATTGTCACAATGTGTGTTTAATTATTACACTTCACTGAGTGGGACATTTCAGTTTATTCAATGACTTATTGATTTTTTAGAATTCATAAGCAAAAATGTCTGGTTTTAGCAAGATACACACACACATACACACACATATAGAGACAGAGACAGAGAGACACACACACACACAGACAGAGACAGATTGAAATTGAAAAGGAAGGTAGAGACAGCATTGCATAATGAATAGAGGTCTGGCCTTGGAGTCAGGAACACCTGGGCACAATACTGGTCTCTGGCACAGACCAGTTGTGTGGCCATGAAAGATCATTTACTCTCTTCCTTTCCCAATTAACTATTTAAGACTAAGTTATGACCAAGCTATCAGTTGCACTGGTAGAAGGAATTTTTTTCTACACTGAGGTCTAATTTCCCACACACAGGCTAGTGTGCAAAGATGTTAGGGATATTCACAATCACTCCCTGCAGAGGATTTTTCTAGGCACTGGGACAGATAGGAAGTTAAAATAAATAAAACACTTCAATTTAGCAAACATTTATTGAGACCTTGTGTCAAAGGATTCTATTAAATCTATGGGAGAGACAAACTTTAGATAAAACCCTGTCTTCCCCATGAAAATCTCTGATATTATATAACTTTCTAAGGTTTACAAAATAATATGTGTGTATACATACACACACACACAGACATTATAAATCTTTGACATAACAACCCTGTGAAGTGCTACAGATGTTAGAACCCTCAATTAAAGAGGATAGGGAAGCTAAGAACAATTAAGTGACTTGACTATGAAGTCACAACTAGGAAGTACTGAGGGAGGCTGTGAATCCAGTACTTCTTAACTTCAAGTCCAGAGGTCTATTTACCACGTCACCCTACCACTTCTCATGGAGCTTAAAACTCTTAAATGAATATGATACTATATGCATGGAGACATATACACATATATGTGTGTGTGTATGTATGTATGTATGTATGTATGTATGTATGTATGTGTGTATTCCATTTTAAAGGATGGATAGGAATAAAAAAAAGATGATAGAAGGGTGAGAAAACTTTAAGAAGACATGGAAATTCCCACAAAGATGGGAAAATCTGAGGCAGTATAAAGGAGATGTGTGGTCAAGTTTTTATGATGCAGTAAAGTAGCCTGAAGGCAATAAATCTTGTTCTCCACTTCCTGTTCAAATCTGAGCTATACTCATTGCCCATTTACATAGTGTGTCCTAGATATGAATATACGTGTGTGTGTGTGTGTGTGTGTGTGTGTGTGTGTGATGATGGACAAATTCTTAAGTTACACATCTATTCCAGGCATATTCTAGGCATTAGATATTTTTTGTTTACTGGATCTTTCCCTCTGTGAATGGTGGGGTTAAATTCTTTTGAGTGTTTCTAGATCTCTTTGAGGAGGTTCTGCAATATCGTTGTGTCCAACTCTTTGTGACCCAATTTGGGGTTTTCTTGGCAAATATACTAGAGTGGTTTTCCATTTCCTTCTTCAGCTCATTTTACATATGATGAAAATGAGGCAAACAGAATGAAATGATTTGCCCAAGGTCACACAGCTATTAAGTGTCTGAGGTCACATTTGAATTCAAGTTCTCCTGACTATCCACTCTATCCACTGTGCCACATAGCTGTTCTTCTGCAATGTTGTTGGAGGCACTCAACCACATCATGCCATCCCCAAACAAGAGTAATCTTAAGCACCTCAAATGCTCTACTGGTATGTTCATAATGTCAGGAGAAATTGGTGGACCCCCTGTGCCAAGCTTAAGGCAGGACGTGGACAAGCATTTCACAGAGTGGGTAGCCACGGATGGACCCTCATCCATTGGAACAATCAAACTGATGATGTCACAGGTCCACTTCAGTACTGACAGTATTTGAATTCTTTGAAATCTATATTCTCCCCTCCCCCCCCAAAAAATAAATTGTGAAGCTAATGAAAGGATCACTCACTTTCTTTGTTCCTTCAATGTACCAGCTCCAACAGGGAGAGAATATGCAGGCAATCATTACTCACAGTGAACCATTTTCAGGCAAGGCACCCCTTTAAACAATGGGAATACACAACAGATGATTTGAGACAAGCAGTGAAGAATGAAACTGGCAAAAATGACAGTCAAGCCTGGAAGGATCTGTAGAGATAAGGAGCAGTTCCTAGTGTTCTGCAAAATATATTGTTCTAAAATGTTCTGAGCTTTGCACTTGAACAAACTCCCCACCCCCTACTGCTTCTTTTCATTAACGCAATTAACATATCACAAGATAAAGACTGTTGCTTTCCATTTTCTCCCTTTAGCTGATCAGAAAAATGTGTGCCAGTGCCCTCTACTTTGGAATACAAGGTAAAAGATAAGTGAGAAAAATAAACTTTCATTTAACTCTCCTCAACACACACACACACACACACACACACACGCACACACACCCCTCCCACACAATTCTCCCACACACAGAGCCATTTATACTCAGGGCACAAATATAAGTACAAGTGCACACAAATATAAACAGAGACAGCAAAGATATATCTAGGGGGTGTCAACTACTGTTTTTACCAAGGTCTTAAAATTTAAAGGGGCTCTGGCTGCACTTTTATTCATTTCATCAATAAACATTTATTAAGCTTCTGCTACGAGACAGGCAGTGTGCTAAACCCTGAGGATACAAAGAGAGGCAAAAAGACAGTCCTAGTTCTCAAATAGCACAGAGTCTAATGGGAGAAATAGCATGCAAACCACTACATAAAACAAACAAGATATACACAGGATGGACTGGAAATAATCAACAGAAGGAAGGCAATAGATTTAAGGAAGATCAGTAAAGGCTTCCGATGGAAGGTGATGTTTTAACTGGGCTTGAAGGAATCCAGGAAATCCAGGAGATGGAGATGAGAAAAGAGAGTATTCTAGGCATAGAGGACAGTCAGTGAAAATGCCCAGAGTTGGGAGACCAAGAGTCTTGTTCAAAGAACAGCAAGGAGTGGGGGCAGCTAGGTGGAGCAGTGGATAGATCATTGGCCCTGAAGTCAGGAGGACCTGAGTTCAAATCCAGCCTCAGACCAAACACTTGATACTTACTACCTGTGTGACCCTGGACAAGTCACTTAACCCTAATTGGCTAAAAGCAAAAAAAAAAACAAAACAGCAAGGAGTCCAGTGTTGCTAGATCACAGAGTATGTTGGGATAAGTAAGGCATAAGAAGGCTGTAAAGGTGTGTGTGGGGATCCAGATTATGAGGGACTTTGACCACGCAACACAGGATTTTCTATTTGTTACTGGAGGTGATAAGGGAGTTATTGGAGTTTAATGAATAGGGTGATGACATAGTCAGACTTGCACTTTAGGAAGCTCCCTTTGATAGGTGAATAGAAGATATCCTAAAATAGGAAGATATTTGTGGCAGGGAGACCAACTAGCAGATTACTACAAAAGTCCAGTTTAAGGTGATGAGGGCCCACACTGGAGCTGTAACAGTGTCAGAGGAGAGAGATGTGAGACAGATGACACAAAGGTAAAATCAACTGGCCTTGGCAAAAGAGTCATTATGATGGAGGGGGAAGGCTGAGAGTGAGAACTTTAGGAGGACACATAGGTTTTGATCCTGAATGACTGGGAGGATGGGAGTGCCTTCAACAATAACAGGAAAGCTGGGGGAAAGGAAAGGTTGGGGCGGGGGAAGATAATGAGTTCTTTTTGGACATCTTGAATTTCAGATGTCTCTGTGACTCCATTTGGAGATATCCAAAAAGCAGTTGGAGACGAGAGACCAGAGGTCAGCAAAAAGGTCTTGGCTGGATAAGAAGATTTTAGAATCATTAACATGAAGATGACAATTGATCCATGGAAGCAGATGAGATTGCCAATTAAAGCAGTATATAGCAAAAAAAAAAAAAAAAAAGGAGATAGCCCAGGACAAAACCCTGTGGGAAACCCACAGTTACACAAACAGGTTACTTGGATGAGGACCCAGCAAAGTAGAGTGAAGAGTGATCAGACAATTAGGAAGAAGAGTAAGAGAGAATGGTGTTACAGAAACCTAGAGAGATGAGGGTATGAAGGAGAAGGCAAAGATTGACAGTGTCAAAGGCTGCAGAAAAGTCAAGAAGGGCAGGATAATAAGGATCATGGACCTACAGGTGGAGAGGACCTTAGAGTACCTCTATTCCAATCCCCTCAGATGAGGAAACTGAGTCCCAGGAAGGTTATATGACATTTAGCTAAGTCACAAAGGGAGTAAGTGTCACATTTCAAAATCTAGAAAAATCAGCATGGAAATAACTAGGCTAAGCAAATGATTTAAAAAATGTGCTTTAAAATGGGAAGCTACCAGATAATTTCTTCCCCAGGTGAACTCATCTCCAGCCTGGCTCCAACCTTCTCTCTGTCTCCCAGGAACACAGAGTCTCCTCAGCATTGGACTTACGGTGTTCCAGAGGCTCTTTCCCCAGCCAGTCAGATTGGAGGGTGTAGGTTTTTTGTCCCTTGTGGTAGGTACATCTTATGCCACATGCCCCAAGTACAAAAATCACTAGTTGCACATCCAATAACCACATACATGCATAAAAAAGTAGGAAACATTTACATCTCAGTTCAGATAAACTCTAGTGCTAGAAAGGAAGACTATATCAAAGAGGATTATGAAACATAATTCACCCATGATACCAAGACTGTAACTTATGACAGGAAAGCAAGAATGGATTCTGCAACCTCCTCATGTTCCCACTATAATTATATTCTATATATAATAGTGACTGGAGAGAGAAACGATAAGGGGAAGAGGGAAAAATAACTGCATCACAGAAGTAGAAAAAGGCCTTGCCTGTACACAGGAAAGGAAGTGGAGCAGCAAAAGTGGTCTCCAAAGAGCAATGCATCACTGCTCCCTGATGCCATCTGAAGAGTAAAGATGGGCCAACTATTAGGGACTACAAACTCAACGATCACTTTGGGACAGATTTTACCCAAAAGTAGTGACAGACAGGCATGGGTTATGAAAATACTGCATTATTCCTTTAATGTTTTATGTGACCTCTGTGATTTCAAAAGAAATGTTTTGTGCATAAAAAATCAATAAAAAAAATCCTGCTACTTGATGGGACTTCATTTAATGGAAAGACATTTTTTCCCCATAAACATTTGATGCCCACATCTGTTAGAAATAAAAGGAAACTATAACTTCTCTTTTTGAGACAGATATCCAGTGTTCTCAGAGACCATATAACATGCTTAATGGAGACAGCAAAAATAGTAAAGTCCTCTGATTAAATTAGCACTCCACTGACATTTAAAGTTTTACGGAGTGCCGCAGGTACTCATTCTTCCTTTATATAGCTGTGTTTTTGTTTTTGTTTTAATTGAAGGAAATTGCTTCTTGTGCACTAAAGGGGGCTCATATCTCTGTTGCTAGGAAGGCTTACTTAATTTTTTGGTATTTTTTTTGGGGGGGAAGGTGAAAAAAACGAGCAATTGCTGAGAAAACAACAATGTCAGATGCTATTTCACATTCCATTGTTTGATGAGCTGTGCCATTTTAGAAGGGAAGTTGGGTGGCCCAGACAAGTAGCTGGGGCTAACTGCTAGGGAACATGTGGCCCAAACCTATTGTGACTTTAGGGCCTATGAAGAAATTTCCCCCACCTACATCTAGAGTGAGACATTTTTTGTGTGCTAGCCCTGTGTTGCCCAGTGAATCCAGCTCTGCTACTTCTTCAAGAGTTGTCTTTGCTGGCCTAATATCTCTCCTCCATTCTAAGGAATGAAGATATTGGGGTGGGGGGGGTAACAGAGAGATTTAGATTTTTTCTATTTTGAAGACAATGCATAGCTTGCACTTCTTAGGTCTAAAGGAGAAAATGGAGCTAATTTATTTTCTTCTGTCGAATTATTTAAATACCTAAAACCTACTCATCAATTGCATGAGTCTAGTAGTTGTGTGATAAGGTCCTTGACTGGTTAAGGGGTAGTTACTCCTCCTTGGCTGGCCTGAAACCTTGTATGGACAGAACTACACATTTCTAGCTCCTCTCTTAAGGCATGACATTCTCTCTAGCCTAAACATTTGTTGTACCCCATGGAGGAAGAATCATTTTCCTTTCAAACTCTCCATGAGAAAAGCAATAGGAATTGGACATGCCTAAGAATACTTCCAGATAGGCTAACTCCATCTCACTTAGAACTACACCCTCTCCCCAACCAGGACTACCATATTAATGCTTTTTGCCGAAGGGGATTTGGATTCACTTATTCCCTACTTCAGGATGGCTGTGAAAATATAAATCAATAAATCTGTATTTATTAGGAATAATTAAATGAGCATAATAATAGCATCTGCTTCACATGGTTATTATGAGGATAAAATGAAATAATATTTGTAAAATATTTTGCAAACCTTAAAGTACTATATAAATGCTAGCTATCATCATCATCATCAAATACATTTTGTTCATCTTGAGCACAGATATTGAATACTTTGCCCATGTAGCCCTGGGGGGAGACAACTAGATTAAAGTGGGATTGAGAAATATTTAACAAAACAAATAAAAATAAAACAGAACACAGATAATGTTAATACGATTTTCTAAGTCAATAAGTTGTCAGCAGAGAACCTTATGTACATTTTAATGGTCCTTGTTTCTATTAAGAATTTGACACCACTGCTTTTGAATTCCTAGCTGGGAAGATCCTAGCATTTAGATAGATAATCTCTCTCTACCTCTGGCAAATACATACACATACACACACACACACACACACACACGTGTACATACGTGTATATATTATGTTATGTCATATCATGTTATATATACATATGTGTGTATATATGTGTGTATATATGTATATATACATACATACATATATATATATATATCAATGTAAAATCTCCTAATTTTTTCTCCTGTATGCTTGACTCTCTATTTTAGCCACATTTACCTTAAAGACACACACAAATATTTAGTGCAAGGAATTGCCACATTATATAGTTAGACAAGACATTCTTAAAACACATGCATAGCAAAACAGAAAGCAAAAAGATCTCTTGATAAATACATAATAAAAATAGAATTAGGGATATAAGCTCGGCACTTTTCTGAGAAAGCCCAAGATTAAGAGCCATACAAAGGACAGGAAAGTATAATCACCAGTTCTGTTCTCAGCAACAGGGGCAGCTATGACCACTCCGTATCCATTCCTTCCACATAGCACACTTGCAGTGTTTGCCCTAATGTCTCAGAATTCTCTCCTTTGCTGGACTGATCATGGTCACAGCAATAGCAGTAGAAGCTGCAAAGGCAACTGGAGAGGCCCTCACCTATTATCTCTCACAGACTGGGGCAGTTGGCTCCTAAGTGACTTCTTCTCCTCCTCCTCTTTTAGGAAATGAGAAGGGCAGAGTTCTCTAGGGGTTCATTAGAGAAACACTAGGGAATTCTTATTGGCCAGTGTCTAGATACATGTTTAATAAAAAGACTGAAATACAAAATTTAACAATCACAAATCTAACTTTTCATCTTCTAATGCCACCAATCTACTAAGCTTGGACTGAGAATTCAAAAAGTCTGAATTCTTGTCCCAGAACATTGGAATAATTCCCTTCTGCTCCACCCTTGCTTCTCTGGGTAACACAGATTCTCGATTCAATTCAATTTACTTCAATAAACACATATTTATTAAATATATAATCCATGACCTGTGGAGAAAACAAATTCTATCTGATATAGTACTTGGCCCTCAGATACTTACAGTCTTTCTCTCTCTGTCTCTCTCTCTCCCTCTCCCTCTCTCCACACACACACACACACACACACACACATACATACACACACCCCAATATATATCATAAAACTCTAAATCAATAAGAGAATAACATAAAGAAAAATGTAATAAAGTAATTCACCACATGTTGCAATCAATAACTGATTAAGTGTCCTTGTTTGTAAAAATCAGATCAGCCCATTGATTTGCCCTTACAGAGCCCTTTTATGCCTTAACTAATACTTATAAGGGGGTTTGAGAAATCACAACGCAGTAAAGTATGTTATATTTGCCTCCTGCTTACAAAACTCACACGAAGAAGTTATGTTTACAGGGTATTAAACATTTGGAAGGAATTTATACTCAATAGACTATGAAGCTAATTGTGTCCAAGCCTCAAAATGGACAAGAATTATACCTGGGAAGGGAGGACAGATGACGATTTTGATTATGTCTTTAGATTTGAGCAGAGAGTTGGAAAAAGATTAGCTTTTGAAAATAATTTTTATTCTCTTCCTTTCCCATTCTTTTTCTGTCCTTTTCTTCTCTCTCATTCTTATCCTGAATTGGATAGTCCAGGTGAGGGAATTAGAGAATAGATCTTGATACCTACCAGAGCTGTATGCAATTGGGAGAATAATAGTAAATATGTAAATACAGCCTCATGTTTAAGTTTTTGAAAGTGCAGTCTTGTAAATCATTTGTGTTACAGGCATTTATTTTTTATAGGAAATAAGTAGCTGTCCTATACTAAGTATACCTTGCACATGAAATACTTTCTACTCATGTTTTTGAAAGAGACTGTATTCTCAAGTCAAAGCTAAGCTTTAAGAAACTTTTTTCTTAGGGCCTTGTGAAACATACGAAAGTATGGAAAGAAACTGATCCCTTGCTTCAAAAAACAGGATCCCTCAGGATTCAACTTGGTTCTTTTATATGGGTACAGAACTAAAGGTTCTATTGCATGGATACAGAACCAAAAGAGAGATCAAATGTCATACGATCTTTTCCTCTTCCCCTGGAAGTAGTTCTATGCACCTACATAAATAAGAGGAGATCAGATTCCCCCAGAGAAGAGGGCTATTCATTGGTATTCTGATTTGTTGATCTGTTCAATTTGATAATTAATTTGATGGTTTTTGACTCTTTTCACTAAAAGATAAATTTCTCATGTCTCCTCCCATTTAAACATGTACATAACATGAGAACCTTGGTAGGGACTTTAAAGCTTATAGATTGATTAAAACATTACTTTCATCTTCACAAGTAAATGTAGTGTGGTCAGTGTTATCACTGTCATCATCATCATCATTATTACTATGACCAGTAATAATGTCTACAGCAATTTAAAGTTTACAAAGTAGTGGACTTCCATACTTTCACTTTTACCATACGGAAATATTTTGCTATAGGTAGCTGGTACAACAGGCACTATAGTAAGGAGTACAAGTCCTATTATCTAAATTTTACATATGATGAAATTTAGGTTCAGGAAGGTTAAATGATTTGTCCATAGTCACACAGCTAGTAACCATTGCCATTGAGATTTGAACTGAGGTCTTCATGTCTCCTTTTTGTAGCATTCTTCCCATCATATAATTCAACAAGAAAATAAAATCACATAGACAAATATCCAAGAAATAAAAATGTCATCTTAGGAATAGGGGGGATATTTTAAATTCTTTTCTGTTAAATTAGTAGATTAATATCATTTTCCAGTTATTTTAGGCTTACTGGAGAAGCTAGACTGTGCAGAGAATTCAGATCATAGAGCATCCCACTTCCCACTGAGAAAGCCCCAGCTGCTAGGCATATCAATTTGAATAGAGTGGTAGGTGTGGTAGGGAGCAAAACAGTAATGGGAACATTATTTCAAGTGCCAAGTATATTCAAAGAATAGTTCCATAAACAAAGATAAATCAGCCAATAGCAAAATGTGAGATACACACGAATGTATATTTACATACGTGTGTATATGTATTCATGCATATATATATATATATACACACACACACACACACACACACACACACACACACACACACACACACACATACATAATATAAGAGTTCAGGAGAAAGTAGATAAAGCTATATTCAATATTTCATTTTGCTAGCCTAGCCATAGTCAGGAGGCCCACGTCAGTTCAAAGATATTACCACACTTCATTTCAGACAGGAACAAATGGATTCCTGGGCAATGGTTTTTTAATAGGAGAACAGCCTACCCCAGATGAATGCTTTCTGAAAATATGATCTGAATCAGCATTCACTCAAGTGAAGGGGAAGTTTCTAGTCAATCACTTGTGGGCCTACTTGCTTATGATAGGACCACAATAGTAGAAATTAACACTTCCTTTTGACTAAAGTATGACTAATATTGGCAGCTCTAATCCTCTAAAAGGAAGAGAGGGCAGGAAAAAGGAGGACTTTTTTTTTAATTAAAATAAGCAAACTGGAAAAGCTATAGTTGTGAGAGGAACAAGGAAGAGAAACTAGCAATAGAAGTTATTCCTGTAGATTAAGAAGCCATTTGGAGAGGATTAAGGAAGATAGGGCACTGGAATGTCTTGATGTGGACTTAAGAATAATATAATTCAGAAATGGGATGATGCCTACCAAAACCCTGAACATGCCCTACCTTAGAATTAATATTAATATCTTCCCTTTCCTATCATTGAATGAGGAGACCATTGGGGAAAATGCTGCCAATATACTTAATGAACTACAATATGGTTTTCATTTGGGATCCCAATATTTTTCAACTATACCCTATAGTTCAAACTTGCTCTTCTCCCTACCATCTTCTCAATTTTGCTTCCTACTCCTTGTCTCACTTGGAAAAATTCCTTCAGGAGCTCAAAGTATTGACTTCAAAATCATATGGTACATAACTGAAAGGGCCCTTGGAGATCATCTATCCCAATCTGCTATCTTTAAAGACTGAGCCCAAGAGAACTTAGGTCAGTCAATGCCACATAGGTGTGTAAGTGGTCAGTGTTAATATGCAGACCCAGTTTTTCTAACTCCAAATCTAGTGCCTTTGTAATTGATACATCATCTGTCTCCTCCAACATAATAAATGCTCAGCAAAAAGTCATTAGTTGTTTAGATGAAAGTCTGCATTGTTACCACTTATAAAAGGGCTGGATTTTGGCCAAAGCCCCAAGGTGGGCATTCACAACAGTTTCTGTCACTTCTTGCAATGTTTATATTGTCTCCAAAAAGAATGACAATAATCTAACATGGATGGTTTAAATCTCCAAAGAACATCATCCTGAACAGGGGTACAATACATCTTATGTGGAATGTCTTGTTTTAAGCAGGTTTTTTTTAAAAAAAGAATTGTTCTTAAAAGTGGGTTTGGAGAAGCTGGAACGTCCATCTTTTTTTCCCTGTCAAATCATGAATCATTAACACTAACTGAATAATAATAAAAACAATAACCACAATTACAACAAAACAAACTCAAAGCCAGGATCAGTTTAATTAGCTGCTAATAACAGTTTGGTATTCAAAGCATCCCTCCCCCATTCCAAGTTCTGTAGTTAAAACCAAGGCTCATTTTCTTGTGTGCTGTTTTACTCTTTTTCCAAATATGTTTTTGTTACTATGTGAACACAATCTCACTCAATCTGACAGCCCAAACCTGAATAACTAAACGAAAGCCATTTCAACACTGGCTTCCAGAGAACTGAAATTGTTTTTCAAAGTGATTATTGATCTCTTACAACTCAAAAAAAAAATGTTTTATGTTGAAAAGCATGAATTCTTTTGAGTCTTTTAACTCTCTTATTCCTTCTCCCCAGCAAATCATCACCTTCCAAATAAATCAAACTTGACCAACTAACTGGTTTTGTTCTAAAAGGTGTAGAAGGAGATTATCTGATCTCTAACACACAAAAACTACACTACAGGGCCATGCTTTCCTGGAAGAAAGCAGTAATCGAATCAAGTCCTCATCAAGCCTAGATGTGTTCCAGGAACACATTATGCTTATTCTGACCTCTTGTTTTGTTTCTTCCTCCTGAAATACCATACCCTTTTTTCCCCATGTATCTGAATTCTATCCATTCTTCAAAGCCTAAGTTGTTTTGCCTTTTTTTTTTTCACGAGGCCTTCCCTACCTATCTCAGTCCTTAACTTCCTGAGCTTCTGTAACATTTAGAGTCTGGACAGACCACACAATTCAGTACTTGATTTTATATGGTCTGGCGTTATTTGTCTGCTATTGTATCATGTGTATATAAGATATGATTATATAGGTTGAAATAGACTTTCTTATTTGGCTTATGGGAATGTCTTATTCTACGGGGTCATCATACATTTTTTGTTTCCTAGACTGTAATCTCTTTGTAGGTGAAGTTACTTCCTTGACTTTTTTTGGGTCTCCCACAACACGATTGTTGTCGCTGTTGTTCCTTCAATCCCAAAGAGCACCGCTGACATCAGTACGGTGATGTCTTGAACGTGAATTGGATTTAAGTGAGGCAGAGCAGTGCTTCACTCCCTCTTCCAGAGTCCTCTGGGTCCGGTGGCAAGACCTAGGTCATGACAGCTGGAGATGGCTCCAGATGCAGTGGGAGATCTTGGCCTTTTTAAGCTACTGTTTTTCCCAAGTCTCAGTTTTTCTGAGGCAACACCCACTCAGTAACTTAAGAGTAGGTAAGAATAGTGGCAAAAGATGGCCTAGTTTGTCTTCACAAAAGAATTAATCGGGGAGGGGAAGACTCTCAATGCTTCTGGCCGGAACAGAAACCAATGCTATTTATATTCACTCTGAGCCATCAAAACCCCACAACATGAAGCCCATTGTTGAATACATGATATTTAATTAATATTATTAACATTTATTATTAGTACTCTACAGAGCAGGGCAGACAAACACAGTATTTAGAACTTTAAGGAATTTTATAACTAATCTGGTTCATTATTATAAATACTTAAATAAAAACCTTGGGTTTTTATTTTTTTTCTCTAAAATGATGCGAGTACCTGTTGCTCTAGAAAAAATGATACAGTTACTTAGCTCAATTATTCTTCTATAACAGTGAGCGGCAACCTAGGGTGGAAGTGAGAACAACAGATTAAGGTTCAAGGTTAGCAGGAAGATATTAACCTTGAGCTAAGAAAAAAAAAAAACAACTCCCTAACAATTAGAGCTATACAATAGTGGAATAGATTATTTCAGGAGGTAATGGGCTTCCCCTTTACTAAAGATCTTTAAGCACATTCTGAATGAACACTTATTGGGGATGTATAGAAAGTATTCTTCAATAGGCATAGGTTGGATTCAACGACCTCTGAATTTCCTTCAAATTCTTACATGCTGAGACGCTGGGACAGAATAGGTTGTAAATACAAGCAAGGCAGGGACAAGGCGGGACAGTAAAGCTCTGGCTATATTGGTTCTCCTTTTAAGTGACACACAATGCAATGTCTTATAGCAGGGCATTAAAAAGAGATGCTTGGATTCCAAGATATATTAGATGACCACAAGGAAACTGCTTTCTAATATTAATATATTTGTTGATGAGTTGTTTAAGTCATGTCTGATTTTTTATGATCCTATTTGGAGTTTTCTTGGTAAAGATACTGGAGTGGTTTGCCATTTCTTTCTCTAGTTCATTTTATAGAGAAGGAAACTGAAGCAAACAGGGTGAAATGACTTTCCCAGGGCCACACAGCTAGTATATGTCTGAGGCCAGATTTGACCTCAGGAAGAGGAGTCTTCCTGGAGGCCCAGCATTCTATCTACTGTGCCACTTAAAGGAAACTGAATACATTTCATAAATAGTTGTGTTTTTTTTTTTTTACTAGTGACTCTAAATTTGTAGGCAGTGTGATACAGTGGAAGCAGTCTTGGACTTGGGGTCAAAAAAGACTTGGGTTCAAATTTTTCCTTTGACACTTACTAGTTTTATGAATAGGAGCAAATCACAACCTCTCTGGGCTATGGCTTCCTCATCTGTGTAGGGTAGGGGGAAGAGGAAGGAAGCAAAGATAAAAATAGCTCCAGTATTTGTTTCCCAGAACTGTTGTGAGGATCAGATAGGATAAGGCACATAAGGTACTTTGCAAACCTTCAAATGTTATATAAATGCCACCTATTATTATAATATCTGTGGATTCAAAATTCATTCCTATAATAAACATTTGTTAAGCACCTACCTTGTGAAATGCTTTCTGCTAATTATAGAGATGGAAGAGACCTCAGACGCCTTTTAGTTCTAAAGCAGGACTGTCTTTTACAACATCCTCCAGAAGTGGTTCTCTGTACTCAGACTGAAAACCTCCAGGGGATATTGAACTCCTTCCCTCCAGAGGCAGAGCATTCAACTTTTGGACAGTTCTAATTGTTAAGAAACGCCTCCTCTCTTTAAATCCTACTTGGTCCAGCTTCTGTTTTCTGATGCCGAGGAACACCAGGCTAATTACTCTTTAATATAAAAAGCCTTCAAATATTTGAGAAGATTGAAAAAATATTCAGGTGCCCCTTAAGAATTCTCTTCTGCAGGCTACACATCCCCAGGTGCTTCAGCTAATCCTCAAATCATGGGATTGAGTCTATTCACTCACTATCCTGGTTATTCTCCTAAATTTTCAATGTCCTTCAAATGTGGAGCCCAGAAACAAGCACAATGCACAGTAAGTTGTCTCATACACACACAGATATGTATATGTACGTGTGTGTGTGTGTGTATATATGTATATGCATGTTTATATATACATATACATATATAAACATTCACAATCTGATAGGCATTAAATATGATAAAGTGGTGAATTCAGTGCTTTGAGATGAAGAGAAAGAAAACATTATATGGAAGGTTTCTCAAATGTTTTACCCTTATGATATAGCATTTGTATGTATTATGATGAGCAACATATATTAGAGGCCCCAAAGTCACCATAGAGGAAACATTTTTCACTTGTGGCATCACAAAATTCTAGGGTTCATTTTGTAGATAGTTTCACTCCAATTTGGAATCAAAATTATAGGAAACTGAAAGTGCTAACATTCCCTCTCAACTAGCATAATTCCTTCCTTTCTTTTTTTTCCAAAAGAAATCAAGCTGAATAATACTGAACATTTAGGCATAAACATGCATGTTCAATCCTTGGAACAGTGCCCAGAAATTTTCTCATAATGAAGATGATCACATTTTAATATAAATAATAAAAACTGCATATAAAATGGCCTCAATAAACTGTGCTGGTGTTTCCCAGTAGAACAGAATTTCCCCCCCTTTCCTATATGCAAAAAGATAACTATTATCTTGTGAATTTCATGCTGGCATACTGTCATAGGACCTGGGTTGAAATCCCACTTGTGAGGCTTATATGACCCCATTGGACAAAGCACTTAAGTTCCCTGGATCTCATATGTAACATTAAGGGATTGAACTAGATTTCAATCTCTAGGAAAATGGCACTCAGAAAAAACTTCCTTCTAAAATTGGTATCATATATTTAGATCTGAAAGGGAACTTAGAAGCCAGAAAAATACAACTCCCTCATTGTACAGAGGAGGAATCTGAGGAACAGAGAAGTTAAGTTAATTTCTCAGGGTCACATAACTAGTAAGTATCCAAATGAGATTTAAACCCACCTATTCCTATCTCCAAGTCCAAGTTAATAAGAGTTATTTGAATATGGTCATTTCATAGAGGAATAGCTATTTTCCTCCTATCAAAAGATCCTCCTAAGCCATGGGTCCTTGACCCCTTTTTGTCCTATGAAACCTTTTGGCAGTATGGGGAAGTCAATAGACTCTTTCTTAGAATAATATTTTATGTCCTACATTCATAATTGAAGGAAATGCTTACTTTTAGCAAACATCAGGGAAAATAAAGACATGGTTTTTTCCCTAAGTTTCTGAACCTCCTGAGACTTACCTTCATGACTTCATGAACCTTAGGCTAGTTACCCCTTCTACAGGCTATAAACATTGGTGAATGTTCCAGGAACTGACATTTTGTTCCCTTTGTCTTCTTTGGCCACCATTTTTTTTATAGATGTCAAAGAGCATCTGTATCATTCTACACGGACATTATTCTTTTCATTTGGACCCCATATGGAGGCATGACTACATGGTCTATGATATCAGTCAGCTAGGTAGTATAGTGAATGAACTGCTAGACCCTGAGTTAGGAAGACCTGAGTTCGAATCCAACCTTAAGCACTTAACTATCTCTATACCTTTAGGCAAGTCATTTAACTTCTGTTTGCCTCAACTTCCTCATCTCTGAAATGGGGATAATACTATTACTTGCCTTCCAGGGTTGTTGTGAGGATCAAATGAACTAATAATTATAAAGCATTTATTATAGTTCCCAACACACAATAAGCGCTACAGAAATGTTAGGTATTACTATGATGATGATATAATATGACATCTATCGATATATTTCCTATCCTCAGGGAATTTTAGAACTGGAAAGGACTATAAATCATATAGTCCAATCCCCAAGAATACAGAAGAGGAAACTGAGGCCCAGGAAGAATTAAATGACTTTCCCAATGTAACATTCATATAATCCATTTATTCATTCATCCAACAAATATTTATCAAGTGCTTACTAGATGCAAGGTAAGGGGCAGCCAGGCAGAGTGGACAGGGAACCAGCATTGGAGTTAAGAATATCTCAGTGTAAGTCCTACTATTGAAATTTACAAGCTGTGTGACTATGGGCAATTCATGCAACTGTGCTTGAAAATTCTCTCAGACTGTAAGTTACAGACATACCACTGTTCTGCATTGGTGGAGGCAGTTTCCATGCTGGAAGTTCCCTACAATGATCAAATTAAATATCTGAGCCCCTTCTCCCCGACTCTCCATCAGAAAAAAAAGTACTAAGCATGAGGAATTCAAAAACAATTTAAAAAAAATACCTGCTCTCAATGAAGCATAAATTCTACTAGCTAGTGGCAGAAACAGCCTTAGCTCCCAAATGTCCTGATTCACAATCCACTAGGAGATATATGTGTATGTGTGTGTGTGTATGTGTATGTGTGTGTATATATGTATATATGTATGTGTGTATGTATGTGTGTGTATATATATATATACGTATATATATATATGTATATATGTATATATGTATATATATATGTATATATATATACGTATATATATGTATATATGTATATATGTATATATATATATATATATATATATATATATATATATATATCTCCAACCTGTACTTATGTAAACTATATAAGGAATATATTTAATGTGAATTACCATCTTGATTTTATTTTCTGAAATACTTTCTAGTGTGCTATCTAAAACATCTTGAACAATTCATTCTTCCCCTGCTTTAAAGGGGGGAAAAAAAGAACTTAAATGTTCCATTTTAATATGAAATATTGCCCAAAGAAGCATCACATTATAAAGCCAGCGCTACAAGAAGATTAAATACCATGCCAGCTACACATACAGCAGGAAAACTCAATGATTTCTCTATAAAACTAGTCAAGGAAAGTATTCATTTATTCATAGCATTCTTAAAACTTCTTACAAATTACATACTGGTTGTGAAGATAAGCAAAGGTAGTGGACTTTCATTTTTTAACTGTTACTTAAAATATTTGAAGAAAAATGTCCATTAATTGATAATTCTATTATTATACCTTGAGGTGGTTAATGACCATTTCTGGGGGTCATTTTTTGTAGGAAAGATTTAATGGATTACTAATCGGGCATAATATGATGGCAGGAAAGACCTGACTTATGGTTTCCAAAAGATGAATCATGTGAATTGTTACCAGAATTCAGGATGGCTGGAAATGACAGGTCTTGCCAAATTAAATATATTTCAACAGAGATGTGCTCATTTCAAAGAATGAAAAAAAAAAACCCAGCATGATAAGAGTGGCAGAAAGTCATCCACTAAAGATGCTTCAACATAAGCAGAAGAGCCCACGGGGGGGAAGAAAGGCTTCTGACAGTCAAACATGATAAGGAAATAAATTCTTCAGCTCATTGTTCAGTACAGCTCCTCCTGTCAGGGCCAACAGATCCTCATGTGGAATTAATGAAGTTTCTGTCTCTGGCTTGAAATACTAAACAATGAGTGAAATCTTGGTAAACTCACAAGTCTCCAATTGGAAAATGGAAAAAAAAATGCTTGAATTATGACAAGTTAAATTCACAGGCTGGTCTGCTAATCATTATGATATTCCTGAATATTGGCTGATGTCAAAGAAAGCCTAGACTAGGAGCACATGAGATAATGTGTGCAAAATGTTCTTGGTATATCCTAAATTACTAATAAATATCAGCTATTATTACTATTATTGCAATTATTATTATGTATCCCCACAATTCTGAGTAGTGTGGTAATAGTGGGAGAGGTCCTGGATTATAAGATAGATGACCTGGCTTTAATTTTCAGATTCACCAATTATAGTCGTGTTTTTTGTTCAAATCATCTCTGAACTTCAGGTTTTTCTGTCAAGGAGGGACAGGGTGGGATAATCTGTAAACTGGAATTACTTTCCTGAATCTGTGATTTCATCAGTATGGGTGCTTGCTCCAACAATGCAGATGCTGTCTCATTCTTGCAGCTCTTGCCATCTCATAACTACTCCTACAGTCAATTCCTGATACAGGGTGGGGGATTCCTCTAGATTTCTTAACATTACATAGGTACTATATGAGCTGTGGAGCATGTGATCTGTCCATCTATTATCCCTTGTTCTCACTATATAACTGGTCCACATACATTAAAAAACAAAAACAAAAACAAAAGCATGAACATTGGACAAAAGCCTTTAGAGCAGCATTTTGTTCTACTGAATCAAATGGGTATTTAAATGTTAAAAAAAATTCATGGAAGGATCACATGTGCAGCACCTTTCAGTAAAATGTGTGATTGTGAAGATATAGTAGAATATAAATGCAAAAGCTTGGTGGTTCCCATTGCACATCTTCATCAAAGATGCCATCAACACATGTGTAAATTATGCTTATAAAAATGTTGAAGACTTGTGAAAATGTGCATTTGAGTTGTTAGCAGTTATGTAAATGTTTTTGATTGCCATTTTAGTAGAAATAACATCTTAGAATTTTTTCCCTAAGTATCTGGCATCCTTCAATCTTTGAGATATCTTCAGAATTGGTCTTTCAATGATTTCAAAATTGTGTTTTCTCCAGCCTTCTCTATTTCAGTAACTTAAAGACTCTACAAAAAAGAGGAATAGACAAAGGAAAGGATATCAACAGTGATTAGCATAATTTCATATGGAATTGTAACAACTATAATGATTTGCAACAACAAGAAGACATAAGGAATTTAATTCCCTTCTTCTGTTAAACTGTGAGATCTATGGAAGCTGATGAGATCAACAAGAGAAAAAGTACAGAGAGAGGACCTTGGATAACCAAAATCAATGGCCATGATACGACTGATGATCCAAATAGCAAAGGAGATGGGGAAGGAAAGATCAGACAGGGGTTAAAAATCTCAAACTTCAACTTATCTGTGAGTTCACTAATTCCAGAATTCCCTTTGGTGATATAGATCACACGACTGACCATCCGGTGTGATTTTTGTTCGTGTCCTCTCTGAAGCCTGCCACAAAGAGTCCACCCAACATGATAAAGGCCTTACTTGCTTTCTCCTGACTTCAGGAAGGTACCAGTGGAGTACTCTGGCCATTCACCTGACATATCTTACACTTACCATATTCTCTTTCTATTATATACAGTTCTTGATAATATTCTTTATTATTATTCTTAAGATTTATTCATTGGTTATAAGATACAGCTTGCTAACACCCACCATGTACTTTTTCATTGCCCTGTGTGGAACATTCATCTTATTTGTTTTTGGAGGCAATGATGTTCCAGGTCCTACTGCCATATAGCAACATCAATAAAATGTTTTTATTGAAAAGATAGGCCATAGTTTTCATGGGAAGATTACAGGTCAGTAAAAGTGCTTTGCAACTTTCCAAAAGCAATCCAACCTGCTCTCTTCCTTCTTTTCAACTTCAGACCAAATTCATTGTCCATCTATGTTATTTGTCCCAGATATACATATAGTTGGACAACCCTTTTAGGTGTCCATACAGATGCATGTTGAAATTTGGTCAAAGAACATTTTTTATCCATTTAGTCTTTCCTAGATGAAAGGCCATACTCCTTTGAGTGATTACAAATGTCTTCCAGGAGACTCTAAAATGTATTGAGACTCAGGGCAATCAATAAAATATTATTTGCAAACAGGAGAATCTGAAAGACCTCACCATCCACAAGGAATCCCTCTCCCACCTGCAAGTTTGCAGCATCTCCTTCATCAAAGTGGCTAATACCTTAAATAAAAGACTTAGCCACCATTTACATCAGTTTCCTTATCTGTAAAATGGAAGGGTTGCTGAGATAGCCTCCAACATCCTTCCAGTTCTCATTCTATTTTCCCATGATCTTCCAGTGTTGATGCTGTGTTTTTAGTTTCAACATCATGGCACACAGCAACTGGGATAGCTGCTTAAATGCTGGGCCTTCTTTGTAGAAATGTCTCCTTTCCCTTGTGGTTTTCACTCCCAGCAATATACTAGAAAGAACCCTGAAAGGACAGTTAGAGCTCCATTGCTAACTCAAGCTACAGCTAACTTTATAATAGTAGATTTGGCAGTCGGGAGACCTCTACTACTTTCCATAGTAGAAAGTTCCCCAGTCAGAATCAGAAGAATCAACTTCTTCTAGGAACTAGGTTTGGACACCAATTTTGCTAATTATTACCTTCATGACCTGGGCTACTCACTATAACCTTCTGAACCTTAGTTTTCCCATCAGTAAAAATGCTGGAGTTGACAGAGCACTAACGAAAGTAGGTAAATTAATGAATATGTAAGTCCTACCAGGGGAAAGAAGAGGTGAAAAATGCTGGAGCCCAGTGCCTCCCCCCACCCTTTCCCAGTGTAGTCACATCAGAATTAGAAATAGTGATGACAAGCCCTGACAAATGTCATTTATCTTAAATGATATGCTTCTTAGCTTCCAGAAAATTCCACGTATGAAGACAGGCTTGAACCTTTTGTGAACAGGGCCACACGTAAAGGATGGATGTGTGTTATGTGTTTGTGTGTGTGTGTGTGTAATTCTATAAATTTTCCATATTAATAACCATTTCAACATCCTGTTTATCTTTAGCTCGGTGTTTAGCAACTTGGCATTTGCTGCTTGAGGAAACAATTCTCAATCTTGAGGGCTTTTAAAGTAATTATGTATGCTTTTACATCATGTCTATGACTGTCTGTTTACTTAAAGGTTCACTATGGTGACTCAGGGGTACCAGATTCACAGGTGCTAAATAAACGTGGTTTGTCTGTACACTGATTCAATTTACTGGACAGCTGCCAAATCCCCTTTCCCACTAATATGGTATATTTTGTCAACATATTATCAACTGATGTCATATCTCTGGATAAGCTCAACATTCCTTACCTGACATGGCAACTCAACACTGTAGCATTATTTTTCTTTGTACCTTTTTCATGGTTATTAATTTAGATGAGAAGAAAAACAATTCAGCAATATCTAATGGTAAAAAGGAACATGAAATAATGGATAGAGGACTGGCCTCAGAGTCAGGAAAACCTGAGGTCCAGTTTTGCTTTGGGGTAAATGCTGATTGTGCAGCCATGAGGTGTTTATTCAACTTCTTCTTAGTGCTCCAGAGAATATGCAAGTTTATATATTACAAATTGGATAGGGATTTGTCCCTGTGAAGTGAGTTTCCATACTAGGAGTTTCCCATACAATGAAATCGTAGATTAAGTATCTCTCCCACCCATCCCACTCTCACTAGAAAATTTAAATTCTAAATGGTCTAGACAGCTAAGAGTTTAAATTCCAGAGAAAATGCTGACCTACATTGCCATTTAATTACTAGGAATGTTTTGGTTAAGAGTGACTTGAGATGTTACAACTCCTATAAATTTTTGCATTATAAAACAAGATGATTAAAGACTGAAAAGCCTTTAATGGAAGAAACTTTTGTGTCTAGAAGCTTGCATGGTGTTCTTAAAGTCACATATATCAATGATTAGCTTTTTCTGCTCCTAGTAAGGTTTGCCCTTGTGGTGGGAGCAACAGACAAATCTTCCTACAAAGAGAAGATGGAGGAAGATATGGTATATGTAGTATTCAAGGTGAGGCAAAATGATCATGCCTAAGTATTGGTGTGGGTGAGGTGAGTTAAAGTATGCTTAAATATAAGGCATTCATGTTTTAATATGCAACTATAATAAAATCAGTAGTCTAGAGGATCAAACCTCAGAGGAGAGGCCCAATTGGTACCAATGAAAGTATCTTGAATTTTAGAGGCATTTCTAGTGTCGGAGCCAAAGTTGGGAACCAAAATAAGAGGATGAACCTGGCCACTAAAAGGAAATCACAAGATTTCTTTCTTCTCTCCATCCATCTTCCCATGAGCCATTCAGTTTGAAGTGGAATTACTTGGCAAGTAATAGGCACCACATCCGGCAGGGAGTAGATATACATATATACATGTATACATACATACACACACACACTCCATACAGATATAAATACAAAGAAATAGTCATTCAAGGAAGGGAGCTGCTCATAGAAATGGGGGCCTCTGAGAGCAGAAAAAAGAGCTGGCTATATACTCCAGGAAGAACTAGGTCTGGTGGTTGAGAGCCATGCAGATGAGAGGAGCAGAGCCTAGGAACCCAGCTGAGCAACCCATTCTGCAAGGATGCTACTACACGTACGTGTGTGTGTGTGTGTGTGTGTGTGTGTATGTGTGTGTGTGTGTAGATTCCAGTGGGACCAAAAGGTCTTACAGGCTCAGTAATGGAGTTGGTAATTGGCTAGACCACATGCATTCTCTACGTGTGGACCCAAGTGCACTTTCAGATTGTGTCTTATGTGTATTAATGGGAAAGTATGCTCTAGATTTATGTGAGGAAATGTTTTGATGCTCCTCTTCTTCCTGTGCCATTGTAGCAAATACCTTTGCTCAGAGCGAAGATTCTTAACTACTAATGGAAACGGACAGGAGTGAATCATCTGTAGATTTTTGATTGGGTATTCACAGATTACTCCTTGAATTTGAGGAGGCGGCTGCTTTATGGAGAGCTGATATGCCAGTTTGAGTACAAGTTGAGGGAAATAGCCCATGGAAGATATTACATAAGGAAGAAGTTAGATCCTTATATAAAGGTAAGAAGAGGCATCCAGTATCTACTGGCTGTTGGGTGTATCTGTCAATATAGCAATCTAAAGATAGGAGGCTTTAGAGAGAGAGAGAGAGAGAGAGAGAGAGAGAGAGAGAGAGAGAGAGAGAGAGAGAGAGAGAGTTTTTAACCTTTTTCATATTTTGCATCTCTTTAGCAGTCTGACAAACCCTATAGAGACCTTCTAAATGTATAAAATAAAATACGTAGGATTGCAAAGGAAACCAATTATAATGAAATACAATTGTCAAAATACATATATATTTTTTAAAAGTTCAAGGAACTCCAGGCTAAGAATCCCTATAGACATTCTTAAATACCAGGCTGAACAGTTTATATTTTGCTTAGGAGACATAGGGGAATCACAGAAGGTTTTGAGTGTGCTGTGACATGGTTCATACACGTGAAAAGTTATTTTGGCAGCTGTTTGAATGAATGAATAAAGCATTTATTAAATACTTAATACATGCAAAGCACTGTGCTAAGCAATGGGGATACAAATAGAAAAATAAGATAGCCCCTGCTCTTGAGGAATTCACATTCTAATGGGACAGAAAACATATAAGGGAAGTTTCAGTTACAAGTCAGATGGAAAGGTCCCATGGTCCTTAGGATACAGAAGCAAAGCAGATGATAATGACTGTTCTTTAATGTCACCTTCATGAATAAAATCATCAGTTTCTGATGTTGATCCATTTGACAGTGCCAAGGACCTTGGTGGTAAGGACATTCATTTCTGGATATTCAGGAGCTAGCACCTGCAGAAACAGGTTCCAGGCTATATTTCTGTAGAGGGTTATTTCCCAGGATGATGGCTGAGGAGATGAGACTGGAAACAGTGCCATTGCTAAGATCCTTGGGTTCATGGTCCTGAGCCATCTCCACTGGGGTCTGAGGGGAGACAGTGTAAAGGTAAAGATGGTAGTTTGATTTGCCTGTCACAATCCATCTCCTGTCTCCAGTGTGTGTTACTACATCAGCCAGGCTGTTTCTAAGAAGTTGACTTCTCTTTCTTGAGTAGAAGGCTGACTAGGTAGCTACTCTACCTGTTGGGTGATTAGCCTGAACATAATTTGTCCCTTTCTCTGCTCCTGCTCCACCCGCAACCAGCTAATTACATGCCGCTTGTTTCTACCTCTCGGCCTTCCAAATAAGTGCTTCTACTAGCTCACTTCTTTTCATGTTTTGGAGCTCAGAGCAGCTAGAACATGTGACCTTATGCAATTGAGTCCATCAGGGATCTAGGAAAGTTATTAATCTATCCTCTTGATTCTACCTTCCTTTTTAGAAAAATGTACCTGGAGATCGAGGAGGTAGTGTTGACAAAAATATTCTCAACTTACAGTTGATTTTTTGAATGAATTTAACATGTTTGTATTGAGCTACCAATTTCCTCATAATTCTAGATATGTTCTAGTTCTCTGGGATTTAAAGAGTCTTTGCCTGTCAAGTAAATTGGTGTATGTTGTTTTGGAGTTCAGTCCATTGCCAGCATCAAATGGCCAAAAATCAAAGATCCTGATGGACTGATTAGGAAAAGAAGTTGGGGAGTTCCCAACTCCATGAATCTTCAGGTTGTTTTACACCAGGGCCCAAAGATATCTCTCCTCACAGATAAATGAAATTCTATCATTTATGAGTCATTCTAATTCACACATTCCTTTTCCAGGTGTTTCCTTTTATAATCCTGGAAGGGGTAACATATTAAGTCCAGAACATTTTTGTGTGAATAAACTCATCAGATGTTTTTACATACATTTCATCCTCCTTTTCCCCACCACTACAAAGTGATTTAAGTAAGGTAAAAATGAAGAGCTCTGGAAAGAAGGAACCTCTGAAAAAGAGGAAAGGAGAAGAAAAGTATGGCAGACTGAAGACCAAAATCAGCTATTTTCCTGTTTTGCCACGGATCAGTTTGGTGACAGACCGTCAGGGCAAGAGCACCAGCCTTGCTCCTCCACATAGAGTCATAAGAACCTTAGAATGTTCTGTGGAAGTAAAGGAATGAATCCTCCACATCCCCTTCGAGTGACCCTGTGTCCTGGCATAATTGTCCTGGCTTATGAATGGGCCCATCCAGGGGTCAGATAGAAGCAGGGACCGACGTACATAAATCATTTTCAGTTTCTCGGAAGCAAAAGACTCTATAAACACAAATTGCTGGTTTACTATCTTCTAAACAAACCACAGTTCATATCATTTAACTAAACTAACAATAAAGGACTTCTGGTTATGCAGTGTATAAGTGACAGAAACTGAGACTACAAAGACAGCTTAATAAAGAAAAAATTAATTCTCTGAAGCAAATCCATTAACCTTTGACGTTTACATACTGTAAATGACACATAAATACATTTCTCATGATTTTTGTTGTCTAAAAATATGTCCAATGGCTTTTAGCTTCAATCTGCAGATGTGTGAATTAAAATTTCTGCCCCATTTCCCTTGAAGAGTACAAAACTTCTAACAAAACTTTTCACCTTTTAGGGGACATTTTGCCACTAAATAACCCAAAGTTAGTATTTTCTATTTGTTTACACTGAATCCTCAAGATTCAATCAAAAGATAGTCCTAAAATACTATCTCAAAATGGAGAAAATTAACCTGATATGCTGTCTTGGTATTGTTATTTCTGTTGCCAATATTTTAATTGCCCATCCCTCTCATTTGAAGGGGGGAGGGCTTTAGTGTGATATTTTACCATTCAGTAGAATGACAGAGAGGGAGACATCTCTTCACTATGAATAAGTGAGGTTTGGGGCATCTCAAATTATAAACTTATGACTCCAATTCAGAGGCTATAAAATGCTGAACATGAGCCAGAAATGTCAGATGAAATGACTTGGTTTCAAGGAAATTGTTTGCACTTAACAAGATATGTGGTATACCCGTAGCTTATGCAGTACAAAACATAAAAATAAACACTTGAAATATGGGGTTTCAGCTGTTCTATAAATGAATATGAGTTGTAGTTTTGATTATTTTGACCTAGAAAATAAAAATAATTCTTTGCCAGGTTATCTTGCCTCAGGAAGAAATTCTGGTTATCTACACTAAACTCCATTCTCATACGCATTTGCAAAATAGGTGAACAATTTGGAGACTACATTTAGCTTTTGGTTATTTGCTCTTATTAATATTATACACAGGAGAAAAGTGGGGAACGTGTAGTGGCTTGAATTGTAGCTCATGATATTAATCTGAGTGTTGAGCACAGAGTAGGCTCATGATAAGTACTTATTAATAAGCTAAGTCATTAACTAAACAGAGAGTTCAAACAAGTGATACTGACCTCCCCTAATCATTCCCCCAAATTACAGTAATGACAACATATATAGAGAGCAGACAGCCCTTTCTTCCAGATGGATAGAATCAGAAATAATTAGAGCATATTAATTATATATATATATGTATATATATATATATACATATATATATACACACACATACACACACACATATATACACACACATATACATACACACATATATATTTGTATATGTACATATACACACATATTTTGTTCTTATTTTTTAATTGTTTTTCAGTCATGTCCAACTCTTTGTGACCGCTTCTGAGATTTTCTTGGCAAAGATACTGAAGTGATTTGCCATTTCCTTCTCCAGCTCATTTTGCAGAAGAGGAAATTGAAGCAAACAGGATTAAGTGATTTGCTCAGGGTCACATGGCTAGTAAGTGTCTGAGGTCAGATTTGAACTCAGGAAGAGGAGTGTTCCTGACTTCAGGCCTAGCATTCTAAGCACCACCTAGCTGCCGTGCATACACAAACACATATACGTATACATATGCATATATACATATACAGACACATACATATACATATATACATGCATATACACATGAGTGTCTGTATATCATGTATATGCGTGTACATGTATATATGTATATACACAATTTTTTTTTCTAGTGGAAGCGCTACTACTTTTTAAGCTATATCCCTCTCCTATCTTCATGTCACAATCCTATACTCTATGGAGTGCCAGAGCAGGCTAACACTGTGGAAAGAAACCTGGACTAGAAAGTAGGAGACTTTGGTCCTAGTTATGGCTGTGACAACATCTGTGTGGTCTTGGGCAAGTCACATCATTTATTTGGGCCTTTTACCCTCTTCTTCTTTGTTATCCATAGCTTCTGTTAAAGTTTGGTTTGCATGCCACTTCCTAGAGGAAGCCTTCCTTGATTTACCAAGTTGTTAGTGTGCTCTCTTCCTGAATTTTCCTGGATTATACAAGCAATTAAAACTTAAACTACACTAAGACTTCTGAGGCACCTTGGGCTTATCTGTAAACACATTATACCCCCTCCTCCTCCACTCACCGTCCCCAAGAGCAATGTAAGGGGGATAGCAACTTTTTTTCTTTCTTTTTCTATCCCAGCACCTAGAACGGTGCCTGGAACACAACTGGTACTTACTTAATGCTTAAGGTTGGGCTGGACTGGTTCTTTGTTTCCTCATTTGAATCCTGGGAGGGATGAGTTAGATAATTTCTAAAGTCCCTTCCTTCTCTATCATATTATAAATTGAGTGCAAAATCACATTTTCATAACCACTTTCTACAATACTACAATGTGCAGATAATGGATAATTCAGTGTAAGGAGCAGAATGGGTAATGGACATGAATGTATCAAAAACTTAAAGTGAAAAATGAAAATCATCTTGGACTTTGAAAAGTTCAGATTCTAACATGACAATTCTGCACTGGCCAGCTTCAGTGCAGCATAGGAAATGCAAAGAAGAAAAGTAGTCTTTTTTTTTCTTTAATTGTAGAACATTGGTACTAGATTGCTATCAGAAGATACTCATTAAAGGAAGTAGACAGACACACAAGCATCTTGTTAACCTAATTGAGACACAGCAGACATAACGATTTCTTGGAGGATCAAATTGCAAAGGTTCCATTATGATCATGAACACTAACCAACAGCCTACCACTTAAAATGTCATCACCACCACAAGAGGTCACACACAGTCCCCATGAGGTCTAGTAGGCAGAATAACAAAGATAACTCTTGTTCTAATGGTTATCCACATGCTTTTAAAATAATGGGCCCTCAAAAACTGCTTGAGTGATCTTCTATGATTTCCCAGCTATCAGAACCCCAATCTTGGTTGTGTTTAACAAAACACTCCTCTCCATGCCATTTAGTGAATTAATGCATGAATGCATCCCTTTAAGTGATAATCTGTTATTAACTGCTGCAGCAATTCCTGTAGCATTCATGACTTTTGCCTTTATATAAGCTTCTAATTCTTAAATGTTCAATAATTATATTGGAAGACTCCAAGTAGTAACACATTGAGGGGTAGTGATAACCCAATGTATTTTACTTTGCTGGTGTCAAAGGTAGAGAGAGATTAATAGTTTAATTAAACTTCTAAAAAAAAGATTGGATATTGCCAATATTATACCTCTGACCTCTTGGTGACAGGGGTGGGAGATGAGGGACTATACATTTGTGATGAACCAGTTGGTTTGAGAAACATACCATACACAGTTCTAGTAATTAATTTAAAGATCGGGTAAATTATGAGATCGATAAAGTTTCTAGTATATTTTGCTTCTCAGAACTAGTTGGGTTTTTTTCAGTCATTTTTCAATTGTGTCTGACTCTTCATGACCCCATTTGGGTTTTCTTGGCAAAGATACTGGAGTGGTTTACCATTTCCTTCTCCAGTTCATTTTACAGATGAGGAACTGAGGCAAACAAGGTTAAGTGACTTGCAGAGGGTCACACAGCTAATAAGTGCCTAATGCCAGATTTGAATTCAGGAAGATGAGTCTTCCTGACTCTAAGTTGAGTGCTCTATCCACTGCACCAGCTATCCACCCTTCAGAACCAGTTAGTACATTCCTAGGTTATTTATGAGAACATCAAGGATTTTATGTGAAGAAAAATAACAACATCGAAATAGAAAAAAAAAGATTGTGGGCTTCATGATCTAAATGGTACTGTTCATAGTTAACGAAAAAATGGTTGCGTATTTCATTACACTATATATATATATATATATATATATATATATATATATATATATATATATCTCACTATTATCTATATGTGTGTGTGTGTGTGTGTGTGTATATATATATATATATATATATATATATATATATATATATATGTTGTGTATACCTACATATATTCATACATACACACATCTCATATATTAGGCACCTGGGTAGCATAGTATACAGAGTATTGGACAAAGTCAGGAAAACTCGAGTTTGAATCCTTCCCCAGAAACTTATTAATTGTTTGACACTGTGGAACTCACTGATCTCTCTCTATACCAATTTTTTCATCTGTAAAACTGGGCTGATAATAGCATCTCCCTCATAGAGGTGTATGAAGATCAAATGAAATTCTATATGTGTATATCTATCCATATGTATATAATAGATGTATATATATATAACTTTGCAAACATAAAACATTATATAATTGTTAACTCATTAATATTAGCTCTGTGTGTGTGTGTGTGTGTGTGTGTGTGTGTGTGTGTAGGTGTACATATACAAAAAGAATGGATTGAGCTTTTGCTTCATACTATGGTATGAAGATGAGTTTTCCAACTAAAATTGCTAATTAATTTTTTCTACTATCTATGTCCTTGACTTTTGCTTCCTCTCCTCTCCCCCCATTGGAAACTTGTCAATGAGTCATCTGAAATGATTAATTCCATGGCAAGCTAAAGACAGAAGTCTTTGAATGGGAGGTAGTTATCTTCATTATCAAAGTTATAATAATAGTCATCTCACCTTTTACACTGTATAAAGCACCATTATTCCAAAGGGCCCAAGGTGCTTTCATATCTATTATATTGGAGTCTCAAAATAAGGTTATTCTAGCATCTCTGTCTCTGACTTACTCAGGGATAGGATGCGTGGCATCTAGTAGACAATGTAAAAACCAAGCAGATAACAAATAGCCTTAGTCCTAACAAATCCTGCTTACTCTGCTGCCCTTGAGGACTGACCTTTGGTGCATACTATGCTTCAAGAACTGCCTGTGTGTTTCTTAGCTCAAGGATGGGAAACTCACTTGTGCTCCATAGAGAGGATTAACCATAGAGTTTAAAGACATTTAGTAAAAATATCAGAAGAGGAAGGGCAAAGTCTTTTAGCAACACACATAAGCCATGGGCCAAAACTCCTATTCCGAGAGAATGTAATCTCCTTCCTTACAGAGACAACCAAAGTGCACAGGACTAAGACTGAGACTATTTTATCTTTATCATAGCAGTGAGTTTCAATCACGAGGCAGTAAACAACAGCTGGGAAAGGCTTAGGCTAAATCAGGTTTCAAAATATAGTCTCAAGGAGAATCTATACAGACAGTCAGATCAAAGGTAGCAATCAGCATTCAACACGGGTTTAGACCGAATTAGAGTTGAAGCAATGGGCTGCGAAAGGAGTAGATATGCAGAGTGGGAACCAAAAATTGGGATTCCTCACTGTGGGCAGCCTTAGGGCACTTGTACAGTTCCATCTGAGATACAGACGTTGGCATCAAGCTACATTTTCCCATTTCTCTTGACAATATAGTTATGATTCTTTATTTAGACACACACATTTAGACCCATAGCACCTATATCTTTATCCTCAATGAACCTGACTTTACCCTAACTCAATTCAATAAGCATTTATTAAGTGTTTCCTATATGTCAATGGGATGGGGATGCAAAGGCAAAAATGAAACATTTACTACCCTCAAGGAGGTTACATGCAATTGGGAGTCATGGTGGCAGGCAACTATACACACAGAAAATTAAATACAGAATACATGCAAACCAATGTCTCAGGGAAGGACACTAGTAACTATGGAAATCAGGCTACATTTATCGTAAGAAGGAAGTCTTTGATGGAGAGGTAAGGAGAGAATGTATTCCAGATATAGGAGCAGTTTACACAAAGACCCAGAGATAGGAAATAGAATCTACTGTATGTTGTAAATATGGGGAATGGTTGTTGAAGTTCATTGATATCTCCAGACTCCTCTGTCTTAGCTCATTTCCTGGCATCTATGACCAGCTTGAGTCTAACGTTGGTCCATACCTCAGAATGACATAGGAAAGGACATCTATTATTCTGATTTTTTCCAGATGAAGAAAATAAGCAAATAGTATATTTTTTTTTGTCCAAAGCAACAGAATAGTAAAAATCTGAACTAAAACTTAAGTCTTTCTACCCTAAGCCAATACTCTCACTCCTAGACAACTCCCTAATAGGAGCTATTGCCATTACTAGCATATGACTAAATGTGAATAAAGGAAGACAAACCCATATCTAACATATCTGATGCTGACTCCCAGAAGTTTAAAATTTACATTGCTGTTAATACCCTACAGTTTCCAACACTGAAACAGTGAATCACTTTTATTAGCATAAAGAATATAGAGGTGATTTGAGGAGGAGACGGAGGTTATGTCATAGAATAAGATGTTTTGAAACACCTACTTTTTATACAAGTGGACAGATTCATATCCAATTATATAAAATATAGAATTGATTCTACCTCCACACCTTAAATATTTAAGTATTTTTTTAAAAAAATCCTTTAGAGTATGAGTGTACATATACGGGATTAAGGTGGGAGAGGCGATTATATAGCACATATATGCCAGGGACTCAAATACACTACTACAAATTCTATCCACCTGAAAATACTTGTTTACCTGCAATATCTTAAGTGGTAGTGCTTTTTAGATGTGCATGGAACCCGGGTCAAGCCCACTGCTCTTTTGAAATGAGAGATGTAAGGTTTTTAAAAATCAATTATATGTGTGTGTGTGTGTATGTGTGTATACATATACATACACTGAAAACTGTAGGACACGTTTAGAAATGAACTAGAGAGCTTAGCTGCTATTGCTGTCTACTATTCAAGATGGAGCAATTTACCAACAAGGGGACTGAAGAAGACTCCCTACTGGTCCCAGGCCAGTTGAAATGATAAATGTGAATTTATCATCAATAAAGTCTCATCTTATAAATACATAAGCGATTCATAAGCAAAAATTATAAATCTCCCTCAGACTCAGAGGAGGCTGACTCTGTCTCCAGTGTGAGACCTCTTATTTCTTTTTAATCTAAGAAGCTTACTGAGCCACTGAATTCTTAGCAGCCTATATATGTGTCTGTTTACTAGAGTGGGTCAGAGACTCAAGTTACTTACGGGTCTTTCTTTCTCTGTAGGAGTGATTTCTATTTGAAACTTTGGTGAACTCCCTTTATGGAAAAATATTTTTAGTCAACACTGGGCACAGTAGGATTCACAGAAATTCAATTTCATAATTCAGGTTAATATCTCATACCAAGGTTATAGCAACAGCCATAAATTTTGGGAATATAATTTTATGGACAAACCTATTTATTTCTACTTGAAAAATCATAGAGTAAACCAAGCTACTTATTTAAACTTGAAAAGCCACAGACACCCAGAACTGGATTCCTAGTCTTAAATGTCTGAGCTGAATTCAAACTCGGGTCTTCTGAACTCCAGTCCCTGTGCTCTTTGCATGGTACCACCTAGTGGCCTCTGCTGGTGATAGAGACAAGAGTAGAATCCAGGAGCCCTACCCACTGCTATTTCCATTGCCCACTGATGTTTTGCCCACTGATGTTTTACCCCACTGTGATTCTCTCCTTGAAAAAGAAAATGTAAATAAAACTGCTCTTGAGTTTATCACCTCCCAGTTGGGCTTACTTATGTTTCTAAGAATGAACTAATTTTTTGACAGCATGAGGCTGGAGAGTGTATAAAGAAATGGATCCACTTTACTAAGATTAAAACATAAACTGGCAGCGCTTTATCAAACTGATAGTCAATCAACTGGAAGACCTTTGTTTGAAGAGCTGAGTTCAACAAAGAAGAAACAAAATTGGGAAACACAGATAAGCTTAACTTGGCAGAAATGGTACTTTAACAGAAAAGGGAAAGTATTCCGAGAACTGACCAGCAAAGAGATCCAAGGTTGGCTTCATTAATTCCCATGATATTTTTTATTATATGTTGCCAACATATATGTGTGTATAATTTTTTAATTTTTTAAAAAATATTTCATGGCAACTTCCAACTGTCTATTTTCAGAATAAGGAATGGGGAGGTTAGAGTAGGATGAAATACTAGTCACAGCTTCTCTGGCTGTATACACCAGAGTCTGTAAGTTAATGAGAGGGAGATCAGTGAAACTCTCATTTTATACTATCTTGCATATTGTCTCTCCATTTAGCCTGAGTTCCTTGAGAGCAGGAACTCCAGTGCTTAGCACACAGTAGGTACTTAATAAATACTAATTTACTTGACTTGACTACCCATTGTCATCCTCAGAGTACCCTTTCTCCAACCATATCACCAATCTACCTTCACTCCTGGCAACCCTTCTCCCTCAACCCTATCCTTGGCCATTTAAAAAATATGTTCATTTCAGGTAGGTTGAGGCCAAATTATTATATTTAAATACAATTATATTCTCTTGGAGGAATTTCATGTTAAAGAAAAAAAATGCAGTTTAACATGTCCCTATATTTCCTGAAAAATGCATGGTGATCATATTTAATGACCAAGTATTAGAGACTGAAACATTTGTGCCTATCTTCAGTATTTTAACTGAAAGGCTCTGGATCTAGTATTCAGCTCCATTTGAAGAGCTGAGGAAACACTTTTATGTCAAAAATGATGTCTAAAATTATAGGCTAGCCTGGCTAATATCATGGGGATTTAGAAAAAATGTTATCACATTTTTTTGGTAAAGAAATACTCAAATGGAGTAAAACAATAATGTTTTAGATGGTAGTATATTTCAGTAGGGCAGCTAGGCCTAATAGTGGATAGAGTGCTGGGATTTGAATCAGGAAAACTCCTCTTCCTGAGTTTAAATCTGGCCTTAGACACTTTACTAGTTGTGTGACCCTGGGCAAGTCACTCAACCTTGTTTGCCTCAGTTTCCTCATCTGTAAAATGAGCTAGAGAAGGAAATGGAAAACCACTCCAGTATCTCTGCCAAGAAAAGCCCAAATAGAACCAAGAAGAGTTGGACAAAACTAAAAATAACTGAATAACAATATTTCAGAAAGTCAAGTAACTTTGATTTCATTGGTGCACATATTTCACCTGCACAAATTACAACCCTCTTGGCAAATAGGCTGTGTGAATTTCTGTGGCTGGAAAGGTTCATCCTCTGGTGGCCAACTCTGTGGTGATAAGCTTCTTAGAATTTACGAGATTGGTTGCCAGCCAACAGACTAACAATCCATCTAGGGACTCATGCTCTGAGCCTTTCCAATTTGGTAGGATCTTTCAGAAATTCACTGCCATGGTTATGAGTAAGTGAGAATTACCTTCATACCACAATAAGGCTTTGGAGTAGCACTTTAATGGTAGTTGCACACAAAAGAATAGCCAGCTTATTTGTGTATTTTGCCCTCCTTTCCACATGCATACTTTTTAATTTAACCAACATTTATTAAGCGCCTACTACTCTATTTCCATGGCATTGTACTAGGCAGTGGAAAAATAAAAATAAGCATGAAACAATGCCTCCATTCCACTAAGGAGAAAACAGCACATTCACAGATAAATAAATGAAAGGTACTTGGAGGACGAAGAGAACATTAACTACCAAGAGGAGGGGGTGTATCTAGGTAAGGTTTTACTAGAAGGTGGTAGAGTCTTGAGTGAAGATAAAGTAGCACCCTATTTAGACCACCTCTACTCCACCAGAAACTTGGATTCCAGTCCTGGATCCTCCAGTCTTCATAGGTAAACCTTTTGCCCTGTCTTGCCTGGAATTAGGCCTCTATGACACTTTCTCAAGTCTTCTCGTCATGTCTTCTTTTCCCTCTTTCCAACATTCCTTTCTATGTTGTCTTATGTTAGAATGTATGCTCTTTGAGGGCAGGGATTGCCTTGTTTTCTTGTGTTGCTATCCCCAGTAATAGGCACGATGTCTGGCAAATAGCAAGAACTCACTAAATACTGAATGTGTCTGTCTATCTATCTATTATCTATGAGGCAGATAGTCTATCCAAGACATAAATACCAGAAATAAGACAGTGAGTGTGGGGATCAACGAGCGGGGCCAGTTTGGATGAAATATAGAGTGCATGCAGGGGAATAATGTGAAATACTATGTGAAAGCCCAGCAAGTCAGGCTTGAGTCTGATTATAAAAGCCTTAGATTAGATACTAAGAATTTTATGTTGAAAGCTATAAAGGAGCCACTGGAGAATTTTTAGTTCAGGAGGGACATGATTAGATCTGTGTCTAAGAAGATTATTTTGACAGCTGTGTGTAGGATGGATTGGAGAAGGGAGAGGATGAAAGCAAGAGGAACATTTAGAAGGCTATTACAATTGTACAAGTGAGAAGTGATGAACTAAGGTAGTGTTTATGTGAGTGGATAGAAAGAAATAAGTGTAAGACATGTGGATGCGTAATCCACAGATCTTGGTATTCAGTTAGATATGGGGTCAAGGATAAAACTAAGCTGCATCCTATATGACTGGCAGGATGTTGGCACCCTCAACAAAAATGAGAGAGGTTGAAGCAAGGGATAATGAGTTCTCTTTTGGACACGATGAGTTTGAAATGTCAATAGCACATTCAGGTGGATATGCCTACCAGATAGATGATGTAGCACTACTTAAATTCTGCAAGGGCTAGACATACAGATTTGAGAGACATGATAATAGCTGACATATATTGCATTTAAAGATTTGCAAAATGAAAGCCTTTAACAAGTACAAAGTATAAAACCTTATTTAGATCTTATAATAACTTTAAGAAATGGATTCTAAAAATATTGATTTCCCAATTTTACACATTAGAAAACTGATAATCAAAGAGGTTAAGTGACTTGCCTAGGGTCACACAGCTAGTAAGTATCAGAGGCTGGATTTGAATATAGGACTTCTTGGTCCTAAATCCCATGTTCTATTCATTTTGCCAATATTACCTGTTATCTGAGTAGAGATTAATAATAATAATGATAATAATAAGAATACTCATGTGAGTAACATTTGTAAAGCCTTTTACGAATATCTTATTTTAACCTCACTACTTTGGAAGATAGATGTCATCATTATTCCCATTTATATATGAGGAAACTGAAGCAAACAGAATTTAAGTGACTTCCCAGTGTCACAGAGTTAGTAAATACTGAGGCTGGGCTTTAAACTCCAGACAGGACAGAGGAATTCATCCTTCTGTTTCTAGGTCAGTGTTCTATCTCTAGAGCCACCTATATTATAATTGAATCCATGAAACTACCTGAAATTATCAAGTAAGACCTAAAAGAGACCCCAGAGATCCTCTATCAAATGCCCCCCTTTTATTAATAAGAAAACTGAGTCTTAGAGAGGTTCTATGACATCCTAATGGTCACATACTCTTGCTAAAGCAAGAGATCTAAACTCAGATTCTTTTATGCTAAGTACTCTTTTGACAATGCTATATTGCTTATTTCCTTGAAAGATAGAAAGATAAAATATTTATTAAGCACTTGTTATGTGCAAGGCACTATGCTGATCTCTGGGGATGCGAATACAAGCAAATAACACAGTCTCTGTCCTCTGTCCTTATATCCTAATGGGGTAAAACTACAAATTAAAAGGGGCTGCAAAAGGCGGGTAAGGGAGAGGCAGCATTGTGCTCAGTGGAGGCTTGGCTCCTGCTACAATAAGACAAATGTTTGTCTATTCAAGCCTAGATTCCTGAGAGGATTGGAGATGATGATGATGATGATGATGATCACCAAAGAGGAAGCAGCATGGTGTAGAGATGGCCAGGAAGATACATACTATCACGGCAATTTTGATTGTGAAGAAATAAAAGCTAACTTCTCTGAGCCTCTGTTTCTTTATATGTAAAATGGCTGCTTTGGACCATGTGACCTTTAAGATCATCTGCAGCTCTAAGATTCTATTATAATCTTATATTCTAGTTTTTAATTCTTTGTGTAGCTGACTCTTATACAGTTATGTAAGCCTGAAACTAACCATTTTTCTCTTCTCATCCTCCTTACTTCTTCCTTTCTCCTAAGAAGCAGAGTGCTTTTCTCCTTTCTAAGCTGCTGTCCTCACAAGTGTTGGCCAACCTTCACAAAACGTGTTAGGCAAATTTATATAATGCTAGTTTACTAAGCAGAACTTCTAGTGAGGGCAGGATCCTTGTGCTTCTTTTTACTCCCTATTCCTGAAAAGTACAAAAAAAAAATGCAAGTTGCCCCACAGAATGTTCAATTGCTTTCTGAAATAGTCTGGCCTAGCTGGGAAATTAAAGTATGGGATAGAACAACACTGATGGTGAGATTAGCATGATTGGTAACAGTGACAGTTATCAGTCATTATGATTATGCCTCTATATTACATACAAAAGTGAGTGCCTTGGTTATTTCCACTTTTAATTTGACCCAGTGTTGGAATTCTTCAAGTGATAGAGATTTTTCACATATGTTGCCTAATAAGGAATTTTATATGAAATATCATTGCAAGACTAGCATAAAAAGCACAATAGTAACTTTAATCTCTGACTGAGTAGGAACAGCTACAACTTTGATTTGGTATGTTCTGAGTAACAGAAGAGATAGATCCTTTCAATGCGTAATGAGGGCAATAATAATCATTATGCATAAGGATGAATATACAATTTTAATGTTCAGCATAAGCCAAAATTCATATGCAATAGTAGATCTCCTTGGAAAATAATATATTGCTACTATTTTAGTAATTTGTAACTTACATGGACATTCTATTTCATTATTTTTTTATTTTTCCCTTTTTAAAAAATCATAACTTCTATTTTACATAACTATAAATTCTACTTTGTACATAGCCTTTATTCTAAGGCTCTCAAAGGAAATTTAAATGAGTATCCAACTATAAATGAAGACACTAAAGCCATTAGTGGTAGCTTACAAACACCTTTAGAAACTCCTAGAGAATTTAAGATCCACTCCTTTCCTAGATTATATCTATAGTGTTCCTTAAACCATTACAATGACACAGAAGTAAATTACCTCTCCCTTCACCCCTATTGCTTGAGAATCTCTACCTCCAGCTAGGAGGTTAAATTGTGAAATAAAGGGAAGTTGTCCTCTCACCTCTCCTTTCATCACCCTTCATCCTGTTGGTAGGAACTTTGTCCAGTACTCATGGCTCTCATGTTGCCCCCAGCTGCCCAGGACTCCACTGCAATACTACATCTTGGCCAGCCTGTCTGGCCAAGTTGTCTTTTTCCATCCTTCTATCAGAAATTAACTACTGGGAAACCCTGCATGATGATCCTTTCACCCTGCTTTTCTTTATGTTAGTTGATTAGAGCCAGAACAGTTTTCCTCTTCTAAACTAAGACAGTGACTTTGCTTGTTGAATTTCCACATTTAAAATTTTTTCTTAGTTATTTCTGTACAAAAAGTGTCCTCTACTAGACTGTAAGTTCCTTGAGGGTAGATGGCTTGGTAGGAGGTTATTTTACTATGCATCTTTTCACTTCTATGTTTTGCATATGATTCTCCTCTCTCTCTTCTCTCTCTCCCTCCCCAAGGAGATATACACACACATGTAAATAAATATATAACATATATGAAGGAGGAAAGGCAAAGGGGAAAGGGGAAGGGGAGGAGGAAAGGAGGAAGGAAAGTTTTATTGTGTTAAGCTTCCTAGAGCTATTTTCATTCTTATAAAGGGGCAATTTTAACTCAAAAAATGCCTGGTACATAGTAGGTGCTTAATAAGTGCTTGTTGATTGAATGACTGAAAATAGATCTTTAATGATAGACTAACAGAAGCCTCTTTGGGGCTATATTGTTTGCAAGATGTGGTAGTGGGGTGTTCAAATCTACAAACATTTATTAGGTATGAATTCCATTGCTAGTATGAACAAGGATGGGCTAATATGAGTAAGGCACAAAGACAAAAAATGGCAGAGTCCCCACAATCATGTAATGTGCATTTTCCTAAGGGTATATAAGTAAATATAAAGTTATTTCAGGAGATAGATGTTCTTTTCATCTCTTAAATGACACTATGTTGGCAAACCATCTACTCTGCCCTATTTATAAAGTCAATTCTGTTCTTATTACTACCAAATTATTTTATGTTTCTTGCAATGTCCTTCTTTCCATTCCTTTAGTTTCTTTTTCTTTTCTCTTTTTCTGATTAAGTTGTTCTCATAGGTAAAGCTTGCAATTTCAAAGCACTCTTCCCTGTATTTCTACAAAAGTCATGATTGCTTAATCTAGGTTACAGTGAAAAGGTCTTCAATCCCAGCATCCTATCCATTGTACCATCTAGCTACCTCTAACTTCCTCACTACCAAATACACAGTTTTCTTGTGGAAACATTTTCTAAGTTCAATTTGAAGTAAACTTAATTTTACTTTTTCGTCTTTTAAAATAGTATGCAATGAGCGTCTGATGTATTAGTGCTTTCTCCCTCCTCATAAGCACACAGGCTTATTCTGTCAACAGAAGGTAAGTTCCCTGAGTCCAAGGACTGGTTTTCATTTATGTCTATATATCTCCAGAGTGTAGTACACTTCCTTTAAGACAACTGGTGTTTAAGAAATGCTTGTTGGATTGGCTATATGGCAAAGAATTCACTACTAATAAGGACAATTAATAGTTCTAGAAATGTGACATACATACACACGAATACACACAGATTGGAATCTGTAACTTGGTCACTAGATCTTTACCCTGTGATTCTTTAAAAGTTAAAGTAAATGTATGTAACAGTAGAGGCATGTGGGTGGTGTCATGGATAGAATGTGGCATTTAAAGTCCAGGCCCTGCCTCAGATGCTTCATAGCTATGTGATCCTGAGCAAATCATTAATTTTCAATAAGCCTCAGTGTACTCACCTGTAAAATGCAGAAGTGGGGTAATCGGTACTTACTGCTTAGGGCTAAGGTGAGCATCAAATAACATAATAGATGTAAAGTACTTTGTACAACATAAAGTATTATGTAATTGATCACTAATTGCTATACATTCCAGAATGCATTGTCCTGACAAGATGATGACAAAGAGGACCGATCAATCAGGTTGGGGATTTCAGAAGCTGAAAAATAGTGTAGCCAAATATAGCATGTGATTAATGCCACCAAATATGATTAGAGCCCTAACTAGGCTCCTTGAATCCTTTACCTGTTTTCCAAACAAAGCTGCAGGGCTTCTAGGTGCAATCATTCCTGGAAGGCACCACACTTAACTACTCATTTCTCTTAACAAACTTCCAAAGGCTAAACATGGTTGGTGATAAAATGAATTGTTTCCCAGGATGGCATCTCAGATGAAAACATTCTTCTGAGATAATTTTTCAACTCAAGTTTCCATCTCTTCTTTCAAACTAAATTGAGGAGATAATGCCACATGAATTCAAGCCATTCTGAATCTAATCTATCAGTAAGCATGTCACATAGATACCTCATAAGAAGGAAACTATTTCTATCTTGTATGCTTTTCATTTGTTTTTATTTAAGACAGACAGGCAAAAGACCCAAAGTCATCTGATGTGAAGATATAATATGAAAAGATAACTAGAAACATCTATGCCCACAAACGAGGCACTAAGTACTCCACTTATATTGTTAACCATGTTTCAGGGATATGTCAATTGGAAGCTATGTAAAAAAGAAAGAAATCAGAGTTCTGAATGAAGTTATAAATGGCCAAATTTCAAAACTAGTTTCCCAGATTGAATGCTTGGTCAAAGAAGGACCATATGCATTTCAGATCACTATTAAATCTGTCTACTGGAGCCCTCCAAAAATCATTTGATAGGATGGGCATGTGTATGAGAAAAGATTTAGACTTAACCCCTGCAGGGCAAGGATTTAAAGCTTACTTAGACAATTAAGAGTTGAGAAAATACTTAAACACTTTTGAAGCTGGGATTAGATTTTGTGTTTTCAGTCAACTTGGTAACAGTTTAATTAATGCCACCTTGAGAAAAGCTTCTCCCCTGGTGCTGTACTAAGCCCTCAGAGAGGGAGCTCAGGAACCATCTTTGTTAACATCTAGAAATCCTGGATTTATCGTCAGAGCTTTGGGAATTCTCTAGAATGAGCCATCTTGCAAAAATGTGTCATCTAACTTATTTGGAGGTCAAAAGGAAAGTTAGCCATACTGACGACTAAACCAGTCAAAGATATCCAAGATATGCTGATATAATTTGTCTTCAGGGTTCCTGAGCAGGAAGTCCTTACTCCAATTTCCAAATAGCTCAGAAATACATTTTTATGTTTACCTAAGTTATAGCGGGGGCTATTGAGAAGGCACACTAGAGCATGTCAGGCATGGGCTTCTGTGGCACTGAGCCTCAGAAAGTCACATACCATCTGGATGGGAGTTTCTTTAGAGAGTAGATAACATAAGCAACCCAGCAGCAGGCTGGTGGAATGGTGAGTCGCTGTCAGAGGCTGAGGAATCAGCTAACCTCTTTAATCAGCTGATGGAGCCATCAGTCTCTCTCAGCAATCTGTGAATTTCCCTTACCTCCAGGATGGAAGGAGGTAGAAGAAACTATAACTCTTTATAGGGGAGGACTAGAAATTTAGCTCATATTCTTCTTAGGACACCCAAATAGCTAGAGGCCATGAGGTGAAGCTTTCTGTGCCCTGTGGGTTATTCTAAGCAGTGTTGTTCAGTCATTTTAGGTTGTGTCTGACTCTTCAGGGCCCCATTTGGGGTTTTCTTGGCAAAGATATTAGAGTGGTTTTGCCATTTCCTTCTCTAGCTCATTTTACAGATGAGGAAACTGAGGCAAACAGGGTGAAGGGACTTGCCCAGGGTCACACAGCTAGTCAGGGTTTGAGGCCAGATTTGGACTCAGAATGGTGACTCTTCCTGACTCCAGGCCTGCCATTCTCTCTACTATGCCCCCTAGCTGCCCAGCTACTGATTCTAATCAGCAGAATCATGAATTTTCAACTAGAAGAGGACTTAGAGGACACCTAACTTAGCTCCCTCATTTTACATACAAGTACACTGAGGCCTTCTCAGCCAGAGAAGTTAAGTGACTTGCCCAAAGTCACTCATTTGGTCAGTGGCAGAGCCATATTTCAAAGTCTTATGACTTCAAGTTCAAGATTCTCTCCATTTCAAGCACCCTTCTTCCAAACTTTCTGAAATCTGCTTTCCCAAAATTTAGGGCACATGCCAGATGATTTATGTCTATGGTCTCCTGTATTAAAAAAAAAAATGGAATAACCACTTCCCCAAGGTTCCTAACTTTGCCATCCCAACAACCAGTTCCTCCACTTTGCTGAGAAGCAAATCCAGAAGAGAATTTCCGTCATCTGTCACTGGGGTCAGTCAAGAAATTATTAGCTCTTTTGATTTAGACAAACGATTTTTGCCTATCTAGATAACTGAAGATGCCTTTATCAGGCTTCTGATTCATTTCCAAACTGTTCATCTATTTCTTCTTTCTGTACACATAGCCTGTAACACATTTTAATCAATCAATCAACAAATATGTATTAAATGGCTATTACACTCTAAGTACTATGATACAAAAGTATTGGACTTAGAGTCAGGAGATGTGAACTCAAATCTGGACTCTGTTATTTACTACCTGTATAACCCTGTGCAAGTAATTTAACCGCTCTGGGCTTGATTAAACGACTAAAATGAGACACTTAGACTAGAGAGTCTCTAACGGTCCCTTCCATCTCCATATTTATAATCCTGTAACGTTCTACCTGGGGACACAACATATAGAGGTTTATCTATCAAGAGAAATACAAGTTCCTTGGTAGGATGATAGAAGAGAGACTAGCACTTGATGTGAAGTAGGAAAGATGCCATGTAAGCATCAGTATTTAAACTGGACTTTAAAGGAAATATGGAAAAGGTGGAATTGAGAAGAATGTGAATTTCAGGCATATGGCACATAAGCTGTGCAAATATCCAGAGGGAAGGGAGAGAATACTAAGTGAAAAACTAAGGAAGGCTAGTTTGGCAGTATCCAATAGTACATGAAAAGAAATAATGAGTAATATCGTCAGAAAGGCAATTTGGAGCCAATCGTGCCAAACAGAGAATGTGCTATGTGACCCTGTAGGTAATAGGGAGCCACTTAAATTTATTTTGGAGGAAAGTAACATGGTCAAAACTACAGTTTCAGAATACTACTTGGGCAGCAGTGTGGAAGGTGTCTTGGGGTGGAGAGGGCTTAACTTGAGAAAAGAAGTACAGCATGAAGGTTATTTTAATAGATCCTGGGAGAAGCAATAAGGACCTGGAGTGGGACATTTAAAGCCCTTCATAACCTGGTCTTGCCCCACCATGGCAGAACCATTATACATTACTCCCCTTCACACACACACTCTGTTCTGCCAAACTGATGTTCCCATTCTCCAAAGCACTGTGTATAGGCTTTAATTTTACGTGGGAAAAAGGAGAATAATTTAAAGGAGTCATAAAGAAATATTTAGCACAGCTGTTAATTCAATTGAATTCCATGCAATAAATTATTATTGAATCTGGGCTAGGGATACAAAAGCGAAAAATAAAAATAAATAAAGATGATAAATAATCCTTTCCCACAAGGAGCTTACACTTTGCTAGGGAATAGAACAATTAAATAGAAATGCCTGCTAAATTGAGGAGAGACAAAGCATTAACAATTATGGAAATCAGGAAACCTATGGGAATCACTTGTCATAAGAGGTAGCACATGGGCTGAGCTTGAAGGAAACCAGTATCCTAAGTGGAGGTGAAGAAGGAAGATAGTTCAGTCTGGGAGAGAGGGCGGTGGTGGTGTGTTGAATAGAGGTGAGCAGCTTGGGGAAAGGCAAGAAAGAAGATGGTGTTTGGGCAGCAAAATGTAGATCTTTATGGCTGGAACATAGTACACAAAGAGGAGTAATGTGCATGTTTGTAAAGGCAGATTGTGAGAGGCTCTAAATGTTAAGCTTAGGTGATGGTATTGTAATCCAAAAAAATAGAGAGCCACTGGTAGTCCTTAAGCAGAGGGGAAGGTGATTTTGGCAGCTGTGTGAAAGGTAGATTAGTTGAAGAAATGAGAGGCTACAAGAATCAAGGAAACCAATTAGGAAGTTTTTGCAGTAGGAGGCTGATACATCAGGATAATTATACTGCAAGGTATGTGGTACTGTTACAAATTCACATGGCTGAGAGAGGAACTTAATGTCACATACCCTTCCCTCAACACAATTTTTGTTTTTGCAAAGCTTATTCCTATTTTTGCTCATTCTTATGCTTTTCATAATCCTTAAAGACAAGTAGCCATTAAGCTATTACTTAGTAAATACTAACCTTAAACATAGTAATACCATTTGACAAATGAAGAAACTAAAGCACAGATAGCATAAGTGATATGTACAAGGTCTTCTGACTTTCAGTCTAAGGCTTTTTCCATTAGACTACACAACCCATTTGTAATCAAGTTGATCACACTGTGCCCTAGATTTTAATTTCTATTTAAACTTGTTTTTCTGTTGAGAAATTTAAAAGAAAGCAGCTCATTGATATGATTGTTATTTCAAAACAAATTCTCTTAAATCTGGAAGTAAAACTTCTCTACCTCCTGCACTGATGTTATCATGCTCAAAATCATATCTGGACTAACAATTTGTAAAAAGTAGACATGAAATTAAATTAAAAATCATTTTACATTTTTAGAGAAAGGAAAAATCAACCACTGCTGAAATCTCAAAACATGTACCTTCAATAGATCAAAAGTTCATGCGTTCACTTATTACAAGTAAACAGCCTGCATTTGGTTGAGAAGAAATATTGCGTGATGCAAAGGATATTGGATTTGTGGTAAAAGAATCTGGAGTGGAACACTGCTCTTCTCCCTACTATTTATATGATCCTGGACAAATAGCCTCCCTTGCCTTGGTCTCAGTTTCTTCACTTACAAAATGAGGGAATTACACTAGATGATCCTTTGGACCCCTTCCAGTCTTAAATTCTATGAGGCATGAGAACAGATCCATTTTCACTATGAAAACCAATTCATCTCAACTAGCATTTATTAATTGCCTGGAATGTGCTAGACACTGGGGAAACAAAAACAAAAATGAAAGAATTACTGCCTCCAAGACTTTTTGGTCTCAAGACCCCATGCCTGGAACTACTTCCTCAAATGTGGTCTAGGGACCCTCAGGGAGTCCATGAGGTCAACACTATTTTCATAATAATACTAAGACATCCAAATTTCTAATATGGTAAATATTGATAGATAGAACCCAGATACATAGAAGTTCTTGGGGGCAGTCTTCAATAATTTTAAGGGTATAATAAAGGGGTCCTGGGACTAAAAAGTTTGAGAATCATTGCTGTAATTCATACAGACCATCCACTGGACCTTTCAGTGCTCTAGTCAAACCTCTGAGACTATACTTGCAGAGAAGCAGCAGATTTGCAGCGGTAAAGGGATTTCCCTTACTATGATTAAAGAAACCACAGGTACATCCCAAACTAATAATAATGCAAATTAAATATGAAGAAACTGGGGGTGGATGGATAGGAGAGTTCTAAAAATTAGTTGATCAGAAGAAGCCTCACATAGGATATAGCATTTGAGTTGAATCTTAAAGGAAATTAGGGATTCCTACAGAGAGAGAGAAAAAGAGGAAATTATCAGTCATAGAGGATGGTTTATGGCAAAATAGGGAGACAGGAGATGGAATGCAGTGTAAAGGGAACAATACGATGGAAGGATTCCAGAGGGCAGATCCTAAAATCACATATTTGGTGATATAGAATGAAACAAGTTTTAGAAGTATTTCTCTTGAAGCAGTCACTGCTCATTTAAAAGGCATGGGAGGAATGGGCTTGCGTCCATTCCCCTTGCTAATGAAGGCCATCTTCAACTCACCTCCAAAGGGGGATACTTAAAATCACCCTCACTGGCAGGCTTGATCTTCTCATTTAATTTTTTGTTTTAATTTTAATTTATGATGAAGAAGCATTAGATATTTTGGAACAGCCATCCCAGTCTCACTGTATCCGCACACGGATTTATTTTGCGTTAGCCCCTCTCTCAAGCCTGGGCTGAGGATCCCCACAGACCTTTAACATTGCGTCTGCCGGGGACATGTTTGAACAGCTGAGATTCATTTACACTAAGCCTTTCCCTTATTGGGCCCATACAAAGGGGCCTAGCAATTCGAGAATTTGGCAGAGCTACTCTAATTGTTCCCTTATCCAATATTTGGAGATAGGGGTTTCCTATTAGGCCCTTGAAAAACCTATATGCAAACAAAGGCTTGATGGACAAGGTTAGTAATAAGATACTGCTCTCATCTGCATGTCATACTTGTGGTCTGCAAAGAGATAGTCATCCATATTCTTGTTCTCACACATTTTATGACTGGAACATGTTTATATTTCCTGTTGGAAAATGACAGCATAGAGGAACAATACCCCTGGCCTATCTGTAATTGATACAGCATGACTCTTTTCTATCTGACATTACAGGGTAAGTTAGCCCCCTTATCAAAAGATGCCCAGCATACTGCTTTTGACAGGCAAACAAACTTAAATTAGAAAGAAAAATAGTAGTATGCAACGATATTGCTATTTTGGCATTGTCATACATTAAAGGCAAAAACAAAACAAAATTTAAAAAAATATCATTTCTCTTCTTCTCCCCAAACGTTCCCTGCCTCCTCCAAATAAAAACTAGGTGGACACCACAGCTGTAAGTAGTCTCTCTTTCTTCCCCCTCCTTTTTTTTTTCACATACCCAGTATAAGCTCAGTGAAGGAAAGGAAGGAGAAGGGATGTTCAGCAGAGGACCTGGGACACTACAAAGCTAGGAAAACACTAGTCAGTCAATCAATTATTATTTATTATCTACTAGGTGCCAGAAATTATGCTAAGTAATGGAGATATCGAGAAAGGGTATAAAATAGTCTCTGTTCTCCAAAAGCTGATTGTATGTTTAGGGGCTTTTTTTGGGGGGGAGGATATGGGGCTGGTTGGGTAGTATATAGAGAAGCAAGGTACAAGGCTAAAGCCAAACAAACACTAATTTGGGGAAGGGAGCTGCCATCTGATAGCCTCCAGTTTAAATCCATTATCCAGGCTAACTAGGTGCTAAATTTTTTCTCTGCAGCTGAAGGATTTAAAGGGATGCCAGCAGGCTGGGTAGAAGTCCAGGTTATTCCACCTAAGTTGCAGCTCTAGTGAACATTTCCTGCATGTGACGTAAGAATGGTTGTTGGGTGTTATTCAGGTGTATCAGACTCCCCATGATCCCGTGGACGTTGTCCATTGAGTTTGCCACTTCCTTCTCCAATGTGTCCCCATTTTACAGATGGTGAAACTGAAACAAATAGGGGTTAAGTGATTTGCCCGGGGTCACATAGCCAGTAAGTGTCTGAGGCCAGATTTGAACTTAGTTCTTCTTGACTCCAGGCTTGGGGTGTTCTATCTACTGCATTACCTAGCTGCCAATATAAGAATAAGAATGGTAGGGAAGTTCAATAGATTCAGGAAGATGTCCCTAAAGGAGCACATTTTCCTGAGAGCAAAGTTGAACAAAGTTATAGTTTATTTTCACATGATCAACTGTCAAGCCATAATGCTACGATTGAACCCTCCCAGCAACTTCTGGGTCTCTGGACTTCATCATGAGTTATATCAGCTGCCTTCTTACCCTGGAACATGTCTCTGCAATGCTGGCTCCCTTCTCCCTTTGGTGAGTTCCTTCTTGGGGCCTCTATTTTGGGGACAAGCCAAGACTAACCATGCTTCATTCTATACCCTCCTATACTTTGGCCTCTCTGGACTTCACCACCATCCATCACAAAGGTACCTTCTACTCAACCCTCTCACACTCCCTTATATGTGTTATCTCCCCCATTTGAATGTAAGCTCCTCGAGGCCAGGGAGTGTCTTCCTTTTTGCTTGAATTTCTAGCTCTAGCACTTAGCCCAAAGCCTGACACATTGCAAGTGCTTAATAAATGTTTGTTGCCTACTCTGGAGAAACAGAAACCAATACTAAAAGGGTAGCAACAAAAAAAGGTGAATCTAAAATTCAGGCTTCCTTTTCTGATTCCAAGATATCTTTTCTGTTTCCTTTACACAGGATGCTGTTTGTTCAGAGGCAACAACTCCATATTCTATATATACACATACAGTTTTGGCAAGAAAACTTGAGAGAAGGGATTAAAAAAAGGAAAAAAAAAAGAATGCCAAAGTTTCTAGCAGATGTTTCCCTCAGCAGATAGAAAAAAAAAAGTAGTAAGGTATGACATTGAGAAATATATAATTCTAAAAAACATTGAAATAACTTCTTCAAATACCCTTCCCTCCCTCACTCCCCCCCCCGGCCTTTTTTTTAGGCAATGTAATTTTACACAACTTTTTAAAAGAGAAATGCAGCCTGTGAATAACCTCTTTCAAACCTTTCTGTCAGGGGAGCAACTTCTCAAACTGTTATTCTGAAGCCTAAGATTACTATTCCCTGTACCTAAACCCCAGACCACTTGTGAAAATTCAGCTTTTCAAACAAAGCATTGGCCCTATTACTTCCAGCTGCCTATGTCTTGCCAAATGCACCAACACACACACAGTCTCTAAATCAAAAGAGAAATTGGGTTGGGGGAGGGAAGGGGAGAGGGAGGAAGGTACAGGAGAGAGCCTGAAAGTAATGGGATTCTTTTGAAAATGGCAGAAGTATTCCACTACATGTATATCTTTAAAAAAGAAAGAAAAGAGAGGGAAAAAGAAAAAAAAATAGCTCTGTAGTTTGGCCTGACCCTTTATAGGCAAAGGTTCTTGTTTCTTATCAGATTTGCAACCATTCTTCTATCCCTGACCTATTGTTTTTCTATTTAAAAATAGGTGTTCATATAAGCATGCCTTTCAGTGGGCTGAAATGGGTCCCTTTACTCTTACCTTGTTGTACTCCTGCTGATAATACCAGCTTTCAGATTTATTGATGTCTTCAAGCAATAAATATTGGATGACAGAGACATGGATCAACTAAGCAATACCCATTTCACATCCCCATCTAAAGAATCGCTATTCTGATCTCTATTGGTGAACTTTCTAAATGAGATACTCTGTATGCAGAGAAGCATGGCCTTCATCTCACAAAAACAAAGTGAAGTCTGGTTGGCATTTTAGTTCTACAGCAGGTTAGTTAGGTTATAATTGATTCTAATTGGCCAGCTCACAAGCTATAACATTCTTTACCTACAGCCAAGTCATAATACAGAGATATGTAGCAGTCTTTCTTAGCTTTGGAAATATCTGAAGATGTCAAAGATAACCTTCTAACTGAGGCATGATGGTGCATGCCTGTAATCCCTGCAGCTGGAGAAGTTGAGGCTGGGGGGGGGTGCATCACTTGAGTTTGGGAATTCTGAGTTATAGCAAAGTTGATGCCAATAGGATCTAGCATGAATAAAGTGCATACCAACACCACCCTCACTGAGGAGTGGAGGGCCACCACTCTGCCTACAGAGGAGAAAACTGGCGCAGCTCATAAAAATAGAACAGGTTCAGTCTACTTAGCTAAGCAATATTGGTATCAGGCCAGTGAATGGTACCCTTATAACCTGGGTAAGAAAGGGAGACTCAGTAACCAAAAAAGAAAAAAAAATTAAGAAAAAGAAATTACTTCTACTTTAATATTGATTTATACCCTCCCCCACCCCCAATACAACAGGACCAGTCTCCATAACAGATTAAAAAGTTCTTCCTTCAAATCTGAGCTCATGCATGTTTAAATTCACTGAAAACCAGACAGGAATGCCCCTAATACATTTTAAACTAAAACCTAGGGAGATTGAGTTTGGGGATATTCTAAACATTTCTCTTTCTCCACACACTCCTCCAACCCAAGGCAATGAAGTATTTTCCAAGTGGCCTGTAGAACAGTCTTGCCCTTTGCCTAATTAGAAGTAGGACAAGAAGAGAATCACGGGATCACAACTTCAGAAGAAATATTAGTAGTCACCTAGATTTTGCTTGGAGAACTCTATCAAAGGGGAGCTATATCTTGAGGCATCCCATGCTATAGCTCAATTGGTCAACTGACAATAGTTTATTAAGCACCTAGGTTGTGCTGGGTACTAGGGTAGGTGCTGAGGAAGCAAAGGCAAAAATGGAATGGTCCCTGCATGTGTGTGTGGAGGGAGGGGGCTGTTGAGGTAGGGTGGGTAAAGAAACATTAATTAGTAGTTAGGAGGATCAGGAAATACCTTATGTAGGAGGTAGTTTTGCACTTAGTGGTGAGGAGAGACTGAATTCTAGGAACAATGGAGAGCCAGGACAGTTTTGTTTTTGTTGTTATTATTGTTTTCCTTCATATGCCTAAATCTGCCTCTTCGCAACTTCCTCCATGTATTTCTAATTCTGTTTTCTGGGGCTGAGCAGTATAAATCTAATGCTTTTTCTACATCAAAGAAAACAGCACTAAAGTTAAATAAACAAACAAACAAACAAACAAATAAATAAATAGAAAGCCCCCTCAAATGTTGGTATATTGAACCTACAGCAAATAGGATGAAGTTTCTGTGACTGCCCAAAACTATACTCTTTCATTAGAGATTGATGAAAATATGCTTTTGTATCTTTCTGTAAACAATTCTTTATAACAAAACATTAATTCTGATATACACTTTTCCTAACACAATAACCACGAAATAACTCATAAAATGCACTACACAAAATAAAATTGTTAACATGCAAAACATTTTTTCTCACTATTAATTCCCTGGAATTCTGTGACCTTCTGTGCTAATATCTCAATTTTTAAAATACTGATTTCAGACAATACTCATTTTGCATAACACATGAAATTTACAGTACCATAATACTATTCAGCAAATGAAATACTGAAAACTGAAATTTTTTTTTAACCTGAATCTTACCTTCCACTGTCAGATGGCAGTGCGAGGGCATTTTTACTGTATATCATACTACTGTAAACCTCTCTCTCGGCTGCCCTCTGAAAAACAAAGGAGAGGTTGCTGGGACATTAGTCACTGCTACTGGAAGATTCCAAAGATTGACAAGATCTGGAGATAACCTTAAGAGATAAAGGACTTTCACTATGCTTAAGTTTTAAATGCAAACTTGAGTTTTAAATGCAAATAATGAAAATATGCAATGAATGGATGGGGAGATTTCTACAATGGGAGGGTGGACAAGACCAGTGATAGGCCTGGTAGGATATCAGCCCCTCCACAAACTTATAAGCATTGGGCCTCTCATTTTTTTTCTCCACTCCTCCAATACAAAGCTGAAATTGAGGTTACTAATAAAATCACAAGAATGCTTGAAGTCATGAAAAGATAAAAGTGTGAATGTTGAGGATTGACTATACATGAAGACAGTCATCGTGGTCCCCCATAGTCTTCTCTTCTCCAGGTTAAACACACACTATTCTTTCATCAGATCTTTCATGTGGCATTCTCTAAAAGTCCTTTACCATCCTAGCTGCTTTCCTCCAAATGTTCTTTGAGTTGTTACTGCCTTTCCTAAAATGTCCAATACTGAGCATCTTGTACTACACATTGACTAACCAGGGCACATTATAGCAGGACTAATAACTTTTTTATTCCTCAAGGCCATACTTCTCTTCTTGCTCTGCAAAATTTCAGCAGCTTTCTGGCTGCTTAACTGTAATGACCTTCCAATTCAACAGAAACCCCAGATCTTTTTTCATATAAAATGCTATCTAATCATGCCTCCCCAAGTCTTGCACTTTTAAAGTCAATTCTAATTTTTTTTTCTAGAAACTCTGCAAAGCATCCTGGGTTCAAGGAGATTTCCTCCACCTTTATGGAGATCATTAATGATTCTGTGATATGTCTTTTATGACTCAGCTAGCCAGATTGTGGTATGGTCGATCTAGTCATTTTGACTGTCTTACCAACCTATTTTAATTATCTAAGGGTCATTTGGGTAGACTAATTGATCATGTCAATGGACAAAATTCTGAGCAATTATGCTATGATTGATTTTGTCACTCATTGTCTGAAGCAACATAGGTTCATGACAGGGAGAGGTTGCTGGCCACTCATCAATTTTTTTTATACAAATTAAATGAAAAATATGCCCACCCAGATGGAAAACACTAACAGTAGCACCAGCATCTTTAGATGTAAATGACAGTGATTTAGCAATATATTACTGATGGGATTTGTGCTGGGCAAACATTTTCTTTCATTTTGCAGCGGGGACTAGAGAGAAAATTAGGAAGCAATCTGCCTTCCACCTTGAAAATCCCTTTTTCCCTTCATAGGCCTTTCCTTTCAGGCCTAAAACAGTCTATACATTTTCCTGTAGGCCAGAAAAAAAGAAAAAAGTATGAATATGTCCCTCATAGCTACTAAAAAGTCTAAGTGCTAATACATAAAGTTCAATAGCTTTTAGAAAGTTAACCTCAGTGCAAGATGCATAAACCATATTCCCAACACTCGTCTTGTTCCAGAGTAGCAGCTACTTCTGACCATCTCCAGCACAATGAAGTAGGGGGCAGATTGGGGTAGCAAATGCTCTGGGGTAAAGTAATGACAAGGAAGACAATCAAAAGGGGACACTTCCAGGGCTGGCTCTCTCAGTGGGTATGTAAGTAGGACACACAGCTGCTGACTTCAGGATTAGCCAAAGGCCAATATGGTCAAAGATCTTCCTCCTCCTTCCTATTTACTTCTTCAATACTTCGGTGTATGTATAGTCTCACATATGTAGCTACTACAATTAATAATATAGATCAGAACCTATGTGCAACTCTTGCCCATATCCATCCATCAATTGGCCTCTGGGGATATGATCTACCCAATATGTAAAGGTATTTCCCACATATGATAGGATCATAGGTTTAGAACAATAAGAGGACCGAAAGGCCATAAAATTTAACACACTACTTTTACATACGAGGAAACCAATGTACAGAACAGTTAAGTTACTTATCCATAGTCACATAGTTAATATGTACCAGAAGGTAGATTTGAACTGGTCTTCTGGATTGGCATCCTGGTATCATTACATAATGAATGATATTCCAACAATGGGAGGATCACAGTGGAGCACATAGAGTACGTATCAGTTATTTCTTGTTATATTTTTTTCAGTCATGTCTGACTCTTTGAAACCCCCCCCTTTTTTTTTAGGCAATTGGGGTTAAATGACTTGCCCAGTGTCACACAGCTAGTAAGTGTGTCAAGTGTTTGGTCTGAGGCCAGATTTGAACTCAGGTACTCCTAACTTCAGGGCCGGTATTCTATCCACTGCGCCCCTAGCTGCCCCTGAAACCCCTTTTGGGGAGGTTTCTTGGCAAAGATAGGAGTGGTTTGCCATTTCCTTCTCCAGCTCATTTAGCAGGTGAGAAAACTGAGGCCAACAGGCTTAAATGATTTGCCTGGGATCCCATAGAATCCTCCCGACTCTAGACCTGGCACTCTATCCACTGTGCCACCTCACTGTCCATCATATATCAGTTTCATATGATATAGATAGATATGATATAGATAAATGATGCATCTATCTATATCATATATCTAATGATATGACATAAATAACTATATTACTCTCTGTCCTCTCTATGTGTATATATAATTTATATTATATAAGATCTTTATGTCCCCACTTTTACTAGGTGATGGGCTCATCTTTTCTGTCTGGTCATACATTTCTCTAATCCTTTATGCTCCATTGGAATAAGGCATCCAGAAGGCCCCTGTTAAAATAAATCTCTCTAATCTTGAGATTTCAACACATTAACTGTTATTAATACCTTAACAGGGATCCTTTTATCTACCTGTCCCCTTCCACAAAGCACGGCCCTGGAAGAACAGAAAAGAGCACAGAACAGGTAAATGTGATTTTTCTGGGGCTATGTTTGGGAGCAGAAAAGGTTTAGGGAACACAGGCTCAGACAGAATACTAAAGTCAGAGTTCCTAAGACCTAGGGGAAGAAGGTAAGTTGGGGTGTGGGGAAAAGTACAGAGAAAAAAAAAGACGAAACGAAACATGGCAGAGTAGAATGACTCAAATAAGGGTTGCTGGTACAAAGACAACAGCAAAGATAAATGTCAGCTTCTATTTATAGGAGTTTACAAATCATTTGACATTAACTGTCTCATCTGATTCTTACAACCCTTCGAGAACAGGCAAAGAGTATTATTTCCACTGGATAGATGAGTGAAAGTAGGCTAAGAGAACTTAAATTACTTGCCCAGTCAAAAAGTTATGAAATAGTAGAGTCCGAACTGAAATGCAGGGTTTGGACAAATCACCCTAACCAGGGGTGGGGAAACTGTGGCCTCTGAATCTAAACTAGAAAGGGACACACTTGAGGACCTAGGAGGCCACATGTGTCCTTGAGGCCCCATCCCCACTCCTGCCCTCATATATTTCAGCTTCAGTTGCCTCAATTCTAAAATGAATCAGGTGAACTAAATGATCTCTAGGTTCCTTTCTGCTCTAAAATGTTAATTCTATGAATTTAGTCATCTCTTCTCCTATAGCAGACTGCAGTTTGAAAAAAAATATAAATAGGGATTTTAGTGGACTACAAGTTTATTATGTATCAGTGGTGTAATGTGTCTGCTAAAAAAAAAAGCTAATTTGAACTTGGACTTCAGTGAAAGAGGTATAGCTTCAAAGAGAAGGAGATGACACCCCCTGTACTCTGCCCTTGTAAGGCCATATACAGCCTGAGTCTGGTGTTTGATTCTGGGCACCACAGTTTAGGAAAAGCATAGACAAGGCTGGAACATTGGGTTTTGTTGTTATTGTTCAGTCATTTTCAATCCTGTTCGACTCTTCCTGACCCCATTTGGGGTTTTCTTGGCAAAGATACTGGAGTGGTTTGCCATGTCACTTTTCCAGCTCATTTTACATGTGAGGAAACTGAGGCAGAAGGGCTAAGTGACTTACCCAGGGAATATCTGAGGCTGTATTTAACTCAGAAAGATGAGTCTTCATGACTCCAGGCTCAGCACCCTATACACTGGGCCACCTAGCTGTCTTGGAGGACATTCAGAAGAGGGAAATCAGGTGAAAAGACTTGATTACACGCCATTTAATGGACAAGGGAAAGGGGAAGAGAATAAGCATCTTTATATTGCTTACTATGTGCCAGGCACTGTGTCAATATTATTTCATTTGATCCTAACAACAACCCTGTGAGGTAGGTCCTGTTTATTATCCCAATTTTTCAGCTAAAGAACCCGAGGCAAATAGAGGTTAAGTGTCTTGTCCCACTTTATTCAGCTAGTAAAAGTCTGAGGCTGCATTTGAACTCAGGTTTTCCTAACTCCATGTCCAGTACTTTACCCACTGTGTCACCCAGCTGTGAGATTCAGTTGAAGAAACTAGGGAAGTTAAACCTCAGGAAGTAAAAGAGAATAAGCATTTAGGTAGCTCCTACAACATGCCAGGGCAGCTAGGTGGTACAGTAGATAGAACACTGGGCCTAGAGTCAGGAGGACCTGAGTTCAATTCTGGTCTCAGAAACTTCCTAGCTGTATGCCCCTGGGCAAGTCACTTAACCCTGTTTGCCTCAGTTTCCTCACCTGTAAAATAAGCTGGAAAAGGAAACGGCAAACCAATCCGGTCTCAGCCAAAAACAAAACAAAAACAAACAAAAAATAAAAACTAATGAATGGGGTCAGGAAGAGTTGGACACAAATGAAACAACTACGAGCCAAACACAGCATTAGCATTATCTCATTTGATCCTCACAACAACCCTTCAAGGTAGGAACAAGGGAGATAATAATGTTTATCATTGAGTATTGAAATGTCAGTCATGTGGAAAACTGATTGAGCTTGTTCTATTTGGCCCCAGAAGGAAGAAATAGGAGTGATGAGTTGAAAGTCCAAGAAATGGTTTTGGCTCAATGTCAAGAAAAAAGTTCTTTACAGAGGTAAACCAAAGGAGAGAGTGTTGCTTTGCGAGAGAGTGGGTGCCTCTTCGTTAAAGCTCACTCCGCAGAATCTGGATGGCTACTTGTTGGGTGTGTTGGAGTGGAGATTCCTTTTGGTGGTAGGGGGTGAACTAGATGGTCACAGGGAGTCCCTTCCCCTCTAAATCTGAAGGCTGTAACTTCCTCACATGTGTTTTTTTCTGTTGCACAACTACTGACCAATCTTGCTGAGGCCTGGTCCTGCAGGTAAATTTTAGGTATAGGATAGGTAAGTTTTTAACATGTCATTTTAAAGTCTGTATTATGCACTGAACCATAAAAGTGAATTTAATGTTGCAGAGTTTTGCCAAAGGACCTGATGTTGGGCATAAATAGGATAGCTCTCCAAGGGCAAGTTCAGGGTCACGTAGCACGTTTTGGCTAGCATCAGGTCCCCTTCTGTTCCCCTTCCCAATTAAATTGATATTTTGGGTACATAAGATCCACTGTTAGAAATAATTAAATAATAAATGACCATAAAGCAGTTTGCATGCAGAGCCTAATAAAAATGAACTCCACAGAAATCCAATTTAAACAGTTATTGCATTTTCAAGCCAGAATTAAATTGGATTTGTGATTCTGAACTCTTTGGCTCTGTCTACACACTGCAAATGAATTGAACACAGCTCGGGTTGATTTGGCATTTTGACCATCTTTAGGGTCATCTGCACAGTAATGAAATTTGTCATACAAGGCTGGGGATCATGGATCTTACTTGTGAGATACTTCTGAGGGCCTCTAAATAGGTCCCCTAAACTCCTCAAAATAAGACTAATATTATCTTGCCTCAATTTGAAACATTATTATCTCTCATAGAGCTCCTTTAAGAGGAAAAGAAAGGATTCAAAGATTTAAGATTCAAAAAGACAGAATAAATGACAGGATATGTGACAGTTTTGCCAAGGCAAAAGAGTCATTGAAGCAGACATCTTTGAGCACTCGTAGGGCTCATACCTTACTACTACAATAGAAAACCTCTAACTCTGGAGACCAAAGATTTGCACCAGGGCATTGTTATCTAGAAGGATCTCTGTCTTCCCCCACAGTGACAAATATCATAGGATCATGAGACCAAAGATGTAAAAGTGGAAGGAGCCCCAGATGTCATTAAGTCCAACTCAGTCATTTTACAGATGAAGAAACTGAGGCACAGAGGGGTCATTGAGCTAGTAAGTCTGTGACGTGTCCTTATATCTCATCTTACGATTCTCTAATATTCGGCACTACCCATTGTGTCATTTAACTCCTCCCCTCAAAGACCACCAGGATCTGTTGCTATGGTGTCCCTCCCCTAGAACCTGTCGTGCCTCCCACCCTAACCCTCATGGGAATAAAGCCCAGACTCTGGGAGATGGGCTGATCCCTCCCCCAGTGGACTACACTCATGGTTGTACAGTGCAGTCCCTCCCCTCCCCAACCACATTTCTACTAAATTTAATTTGTCCCTAGCACAAGAATTACTAGTTATAGCTCTACATAATAGTGCTTTCTAATGAATGGAATTTAGGATTAGACTGATCTGTCTTGAACCCTATGGGGGGGGGGTGAGGTGGGAAGGAAAGTTTTAGCTGCAATATCATGAAAAGAGCCTAAGTCAGTTTCCCAGAATGACATGAACTTTGCCTGAAAACAGAGTTATAATGAGGCTTTCATGTACCTGCTTTGACATTACAAATAATACCCCTGCCTCTAACATTAACCTACTCAGGGGTATACCATGAATAACAAGGATTTAAGTGTACTGAAGGTGTTAGCTTGTACTAATGTGATTCACACAAGAAACTGCTAAGGGGGGGAGGGGTGCCTGGGTAGTCCAGGTGGAAGACATAGAATGTTGAAGGGCCTGGGATTCCAAAACTTTCTTTGTCATTGACATAATATAGGCTTAAGGAACAGCTAATAGTACTTGGAAAGTCATGCAAGGCATTATATAGCATGTGTATGTGATTTCAAAATTAGAATGCATCCTAAGTTACATTACATTTACCTGATGGAGTGAAACAAATCTGAAGAAGCGATTGCAATGTGTTAAGTAAGTATTACTTTAAAGGGAGACCTAAACATGTATTTAGCCAGTTCTAAATACTATGTATTATATATTTATGTGGCATGTCTTATTAGCTTCAAAATACTCATTACAGTATATTATGCCAGCTCTTCCCAGAATCCTTGGGGAATTCATAAGTTTTCTCCCATTCATTTTACTCCAGAGAAAAACACTTTTCATTAAAAGAGACTATCACTATTACCATTTTTTCCCTCTGCTGGAGAAACACAGGTGATCTGAGATAGGATAGTTTAAATTCACTTGACTTATTTTCATTACAATTAAAAATTAATAATCTCTTTCACAATTCTTGGTTGTAACATGTTTTAGCATTTTTGGGCTCACACTGGCCTATGGATGGCCCTTTGGGTTACTTACAACTTTAATTTTTCAGAGACTTAGGTATTCCATAACTCATAGCCTTACAGCATAATAAGATTAATATGTTATTATTTTAAAAAATGGGGTTTTATTTCAAGGAGAATCTGGAGGCCATTCAAAGCCCTAAATTACTTCCCCAAAGTGATCTAGGCCATATTCCTCTTCTTGTTCAATTCTAGACCAAGTTCATTGATTCAGAATTTATATATATATATATATATATATATATATACACATATATATATATATATACACATACACATATATATGTATATATATGTACATATGCACACATATATGTATATACACATATGTATATGTGTATATATACATGTATTTATATATATATACACACTTATGTACATTAAATTTTAACAAGCATTTTGAAGCTAATAAGAAGTACCATGTAAATATTTAATATGTAGTATTTAGAATTCATTAAATACATGTTTAGGTCTCCTGTTAAAAAGTAATATTTACTTAACACACTGCAATAGCTCCTTCAGATTTGTTTCACTCCATCAGGTAAATATAATGTAACTTAGGATGCATTCTAATTTTGAAATTACATGTGCATGCTATATAAGGCAATTATAGGAGGCTACGGATAAGAGCAGTATAAGACAGCAGGTATGGATGGGTTGCAATCTTCTTCATTGGAGGGAGCACCCAGATTGATGAAATAACAAATCCATCTATGTAGCAAAGTGCTGTAATTCAGTCACAATGAAGTACTGGGATGTACTAGGTGGCAGTGATCTTTTCATGCTTCCAAAAAAATTTGTGTAAAAATAATTCCTGATTTTATGTACCCAGTTGGGCTTTGAAGTTATGCTTCTCAGCCTTAAAAAGTAAAACAAAAACAAAAACCTTTTAATGCCCTGATATCTACAGTAAAGGAAATCATAGAAGACAAATCATATGGCATCATTGTCCAGGCTATGAGAAACCCCTGAATAAAGAGTAATTCCCATTCATCCTTACAGGGATTGAATGGTTCAGGGACTCACTAATGGCATATAGAGTCTCTCACCTTGAGGCCCCAGTTGTAATTCAGAACAGGTAGAACCGCCTAGAGCCATTCTCATCTGACAACTGCTGGTGTTTCAGATGAATTAAGTGGGTGGTCAGAGTCAGATTCTGAGTAAGCAATTTCCACTCTGTGAAAGCTATCTGCAAAATTGGAACTCTTGTTGGAAGCCTCAGCGGAGAAATCAGCCTCTGCTATGCTCTACCTGCTGACCTGCCCTTTGGCCCACCTTTATCTAATCAGGACTAATCCACCTTGATCTGGGGAAACTTGGATTGCTTCAGCTGGCACTGTACCATTATGGCCTTTGGGTAAATGCAAGATGTCAGGCTTCAAGCCTAAGGGGTGGCATTATAAGGGAAGTTTACTTAAAATAAAACACAAAAACTCTTGGCTCTATGAACTTGCCCTTTTTTTTTCATTGATATACATTTTTAAAAACTGATAACATTGAGGAAGCATTTGCAGATTGGCAACATGATCTGGGCCTGAATGGAAGGATAAATTTTACTGAAGGAAAGGGAAAGACGAAGGTTATTCCATGGGGCACTCTATATTCTAGTCAAAATGGAAGGGCAGGTCAAGAGATTTAGAATGCACAGGACTAGGTACTTGATAGGACACCAGATTCAGAGTCTGGGTTACTGGGGATCTGGTGGTGCCATCCACAGAAACAGAAAAGTTAGGAGAAGCAAGTTTGGAGTGGAGGTGGAAGAAACAATGAAGTTATTGAAGTACACGCTGAATTTGAAGTGCTAGGTACAATCCGGTTTAAGATGTCTAGCACAGGTAGTTGGAAAACTGAGACAGTATCTGTAGAGAAAGGTCAGATTCATAATTTAATCATTAGTGACAAGCATTTATTAAGCATTTCCTCCACCCCTAACTGGGGCTCAATGTTTTGGGGACTCAGAAGACCTCCTGATTCAAAAATAATCAGTACTCCCTATCCCCAATAAATCTTTGATCTAGCTGAGGCTAAACAGCTAAATACATGGAGAAGCACAAAAAAGTGGTCAGTGAAGGGCAGTATATAGGACAAATTAGTTCTGTGGGCTCCTTTTTGCTTGGTCATGTCCAATGTAAAAATTCCTTCCTAGACTTAGCCACCAAAGAATGCCTGAAGTAATACTCTGGAATGAAAGTAGCAGACTAGACCAGCTGGAATCGTAGGTAGAAAGGATTCCACATACATGTCATGGTGTGATAATATACTGCGGAGCAGAAACTGAAGAGACTACAGCAGGGAGCTCCATGATGAATTTGCTCATAAAAAGTCAGTCTCTCTGTCTCTCTCTGTCTCTCTCTTTCTGTTTCTCTTTCTCTCCAAACACACACACACACACACACACACACACACACACACACACACACACTCTCTCTCTCTCTCTCTCTCTCTCTCTGCTCAGACAGAGCAGAATCTAGCAGCTATTCAGAAGAGAAATGTCCTGGCAGTGAGCGGTTTCTTTTTGCCATTTCTCCCAATCTGACTCTGACTACAAATCAAGGAAGAAAACGACTTAACGATGTTCAAATTTTCTTTATTTAGGATGCTACTGCTGCAGCCATTCTTTCCCTGGCACTGCCTTGGGGAAATTGATGATGTAGTGGCAGCATGTACACAAGACAGTTGACTCTGCACAGAATCTAATGGGTGTAAGTTAAAAGAAAAGGGGGGTGTGGGAAATGCTAGCTGGGATCCATTCCCAAACCTGTTTTGTGATGCTTGTAATTGTTTGTTCAAGTTCTCTTGTGATTGTTTTGTGATTCTATCTGTTTGGAGTAAATGGGACTTTAGTCTCATCTCTCTTATTACAGTTCCTAAAACACTCTAGAAACCTGCCATATGAATTTCTGGGATTTCTATTCTCTTGTGACTCACATGCTGTCTGGCTATGGAATCATTCTTCAGCTGGAAAGAGCTAACCTTTCTTTATTTCCTTCACCCTGCTTTCTGCATATACTGTGCAGACAGGAAAGGGAAAATTTTCTCAGAAGTTGATTGCTGTCTCAGGACTCTTAGGACTCTTGATACCCAAGAGGCACTATTTATTCACACAGCCTCCTTGAGATATGCTTGGAAAAGGATGGGACTTTGAAATATTTGTTTATACTGGAGTGAGAGAGAATCCTACTGTTTTGTGGTTTATATTGATTTTCTGAACAAAACAATTAAAGAAAGGTTTGGAAAGAGAAAAGAACGCATGGCTGCAATTTCCATTAGGAAAAGCTAATGTTGAATCTTCACGGCTTTATTCTTTGTGGCAATAACATCCAATCTGGTTACTGAGCATCTTTCCTTCACCTGCCATAATACCTCACCCTGTCCCTAACCCCCACACTCACTTCTTCCTTTGATTTTTGCTTAGACTTCCATCTTTCAGATGGGGACCTTTGTTACATTCCATAACAGGTTCCATTAGAAAATACACAATGGCTTCTTTCTCTGGGTGACTGTGGAAGTCATGCTGTGCTAGAAAAGAATTGGGATTCACTTAGTACAATTGGCAAAACATGGCCTTCACCAAAGCCCAAGTCTCTTATCAGTTCTTTCTAGTTCTTACATTCATCTTCCAATTCATTTGTTAAGGGAAGGCTCCCTTCTTATTGGCCTTTGCTGAACACTATTGTTTTGGATGCCATACATTCTGCTCTAATCTTCCTGAAAGGAACCGGGAAGTACAAAGTGTATAAACAAATTGGTGGAGGTGTTGTAAAGATATCTAGTTGGAAGAGAATAAAAAGAACTCCAAGGAGATGAATATGAGGCCAGGGCTGACAGAGGTCATGCAGATACTGCCTTAAAACAAGGGCTAAAGGAATTTTCTAATCAGACAAGGAAGGCTTTAGGCAAGCCCTTTTAATTAGAGTCTCAGATCAAGTAATTCTTCCTTGCAAAATATTCCTACTCTTTGTTTCATGCTTGATTACTTTTGTTTTTAAACTATAACTTCATAATGTGTGAGGCAGATTGGTCACTGATATTGAGGAAGTGCTGAGAACATGCCTGTTCATTGTGTCCAGGGCCTTTTGTCTGGGGGATGGATTTGATAACATTTGGAACATTTGATGTCCTGAAGGATATCATTGCCATTACAACAATTACAGAGAATGAGACATTCCCAGGTTCAAGCTTTAGAAGATGAGAAGCAGAGAATTCTATACAAATCTGAAGCCATGGCAGAAGAAGAAATTAATAGCAATACACTGATAATAGCATCTTTGTTTATAGTTTGAACAATATTTTCACCAATATTACCTTTCATCCTCATGACAATGTCTAAAGTAAATAGAACAAGTATTATTAGTTGCAGATGTAGAATATACTCCTATCTCACCTCTGCAGCAGGAATGGATGAGTCCCTTTTTGCTACTAAAAAGTTATTATTATTAATAATAATTATTATTAAATATACTCATTATTATTAAATTCCTTTCCATCAACAGGAAGTGGATGGTAGGCATTCTTTTTTTCCACAAAGCCAACTGGACAATCTGCTTCCTAGGAAGCCAGACACATGTACTTCAGGTTAGAAAGACCCCAAAGTAGCTTTTAGACATATGAGATCTCTCAAACCTTTGCAGCTGCTATGGTCATTTTGGGACACCACCACAGCACAACATCAAAAAGTCATCTACTTTGTCACTCAGTCACAGGAGGTAGGAGTTCTTCAGAGGGTAGGCATACCAACAGGCAAGACACGATGGTAACTGCTACCTTGTATTAGTATTCTTTCCTTTATTAAATTGGGAGTTTGAAAAGAGTTTGAGGCCCAATAAAGCAGGGACCCCTATTTTCCTTTTCCCAATATCAATGTCTAAACAGATGGCAGAGAAGAAGTAGGCAGCCAAGCCAGTTAGTCACTCTCCAAATTCAGGCTTCCTTGTGAAACCTGGCATGGTGGCATAGACAGCAAAGCCTGCCATCAATAAGGATTTTATATGGGTAAATATTGTCTATGCAAAGAGTATCAAAAGCAGGGCATGATTAAGTGCATGGTCCTAATCAGTGATCTGCTACCTCTAGCCAAGTTATTTTTTAGTCATGGGGCTTGGCTAGAAAGCTATTTTAATAATAACAGCAGCTAACATTAATATAGCCCCTTAAGGTTTATAAAACCCTATTCATATATTATCTCATTTCATTCTCACAACAACTCTGTGAGGTAGATACTATTATTATCCCCACTTATTATAGGGAAACTGAGGCCAAGAGTGCTTAAGTGACTGACCCAAAGTTATGGAGTCTAAGGCAGGATTCAAACTTATGTTTTCCTTATCCTAAATCTAACCCTCTAGGAACCACACCACCTTGCTGCTTCAGTTTTGAAAGACCTTTGCCTTCCACATTAGGCAGTTAAGTAGGACCATAGCTTCTTACTCAAAGTAGACCCAACAGTGAATGGAGGATTGTTTTCATAATCAGGCTATTTGATCAGTACGAGAATTTTTGTGTTGGGCTTATCACCAGAGCTGTGCTCTCATCTTGCATTTTTCTTTTAATCACCAAAGAAAGGAAATTCATCTAAAGGACCTAGGAATCTTCCATGCAGAGAAGAGAAGGCATAGCAAGGAGATGATGACTGTCATCAAGTCTTAAAAAGGCTCACATACACAAGAGATTAAGCATATTCTACTTTGCCCCAGAAGGCAGAAATAGGAACAATACATTGAAATTAAAAGGAGGCATATTTAGGCTTCCTGTTAGGAAAAAATTTGTTTCCTAACAATTAGAGCTCTGCCAGTGGATTCCTCCTCAATGGAAACCTTCAAGAGGAGGCTGAGTGACCATATTTTTTTGGGGGGAGGAGGGGAGCATTTTATAGAAGGGATCCTTAATCAGACATCTGTTAGATTAAATAACCTGCAAGGTCCCTTCCAGATTTTAGATCCTGGGAACTAGAGAAGAAAAGCATGTAGCTACAAGGTTCTGCAGGCCAAACTTGGCTTTCTCAGTCTATAATAGCAATAGACGTAATGTGAAAATCTTAAGATTATTAGCTATGTATTGGCATGGACCTCTTCCTACTCCTACACCAAGGATGAAATTTGACATCTCACTGAAGAGCTCTATATTTCTCCTCCCTGCCCCCTTCACCCCAACCTTTCATTTTTGCCCTACTTTTCACAGAGCCTTGGAATTTTCCTGGATTTGGAAAGGCAAGTTTTGTTCAGCCCTTTTTATGAATTCTTCAATCTGTATCAACTTTTGATATTATCATCCATCTCCTTTTCAAGAACCCTTTCATTGCATAGGGTTTAAATCCTTATCAGATTTGCTTTTTATTATGTTTTTCATTATTCATTCAGCACACACCAGTGAGACGATTGTTTAGATGGTCCTTTGCCGTGGAGGCAGCTCAGAAACTCTGCCTTTGAATCTGTATTCCTGCCATTGTGCTCTGCTACAGCTAAGACACAGAAAAAAAATAAGCCTCCACACCTTTCCATTGATGTCCCTGTTAAAAGCCAAATCTCTCTCTATTCCCTGCCTAAGAGCATTCATCCTGGGGCTTTGAGTAAACAAAAATAATGTCTCAGAAACCCTGCTGGCCAACAAGTCTGTGTTTAGCTCACTTCTCATATATTCAGCTCACATTCTGTTAAGCTTAAGGATATTTGAGCCAAACATTCAAAATAATCATCAAAAATGTCATTTACTCAACCCTGGTATCATTTGTCCTTCCCCTAAAGCCTATAATATGAATCAGCCAGCATTCAGACTTTCTGCCCACAATGACACCACTCAGGTCCAAGTTCTGTTCACTTCAAGCCTTTTGTTTGGTATCTCCCAACTCCAGTTCATTCTCCACTCAGTTATCAAGTTGATCTTCCTAAAACACAGGTCTGACTGCGTCACCCCTCTATTTGATAAACTCCAGTGGCTCCCTATTACCTATAGAATCAAATATAAAATCTCTGATTGTCTTTTAATGCCCTACATAACTCGTTCCCTTCTTTCTATTCCATCTTCTCACGCTTCACTCACCTCCCTACTCTGAAATCCAGTGACATCAGTTTCCTTGCTGACTCTGGGCATCTTCCCTGGCTGCTTCCCATGTCTGGAACTCCTCCTAACCTGGTTTCCTTGAAGTTTCAGTTAAAGTACCAACTTCTGCAAAATAAGCCTTTGCCAATCCCCCCTAATCTTCGCACCTTACCTCTGAAATTATCCTGTATATAGTTTGTATATAGTTTGTATGTTGTCCTCCCCATTAAACTGTGAGCTCCTTGAGAGCAGACTTTTTTTTTTTTTTGCAGCCCCCATATTTATCCCGGTGCCTGACACACTGTAGGTGCTTAATAAATGCTTGTTGACTTGACCCAATCAATCATAGAACTCTCACATTCTTATCATGTAGCACTTGTGTAATATTCTGTATTTTTTCATGCTCCCACAACAATTTGAAATTGATAGCCTCTAAAGTGAGATAGTGTGATTATCTTTGATTTGCAGAGGAGGATACTGAATTCTAACCAAATTATTCAAGGTCATCCAGGAACTTAATGGCAAAGCCAAAGGTAGACATGTGGTTCAGCTTACTGAACCATGCTATCAGCTCTATGGCAGAATTTCCCAGTGACCTGGAATCCCCTGCTGATTGACTCAGAAAAGCTTTGCCTGTTGCCTACAATTCAATTCAATAAAAAGTGATGAAGTATTTACAAGGCATTGTGCGAGGCCTGGAGATACAAAACCAAAAAATGAAACAGCCCTTGCCTTTAAAAGACTTCTACTCCACTGGGAGAATACAGCCAGTATAAAAGTAAGTAAATGCAAATATAATTAATTTACAGAGGAGAAAGTTTAATAACTGGCGGGATCACAAGAAGCTTCCTATAGGACCCATGAACTATGTTTTAAAGGAAGATAAGGACTCAGGAGGTAGGAGATGAAAAGAGAGTACATTCCAGTGCATTGAGGAATGACTACCTGTGCGAAGTCAAGGAAGAAGATTCAGGGAACACCTAACAGGTGAGTTTAACTAGAATGAAGGATGCATGCAGGAAGCAGATAATAAGAAATAACAGTAGAAAGACAAGTGCTGGGGCTTAAACACTATGCTGAGAATATTAGCATTTTGTCAAAAGGCAATAGGGTACAATTTAACTGTTTGTTTTTGTTTTGTTTTTTTTGGGGGGGAGGCATTGGACATTATCAAATGTTCTGATGAAAGACATTGTTTTCAGTTCTTAGAAAGCAGATTATTTTAGAAGTACTGGAGGATTAGGGTTGGGGTGGATATTAGACATGATCTACTCTAATTTTCTCTATTTCCATCCCATACTCTTATTATTTATGAAGCTCCTGCACCAGAATTACTGATGCTCATGGTCCAAGATAATCTCTCTTTTCCATCTCAGAATAGCAGCAGGACTTGCTGGGGAGGCATTGGAGATCTGGGGAATAAGCAATGAACTCTTATTCCTCCAGCTGCTAGGAGTTTCCTCCTTCTTCCCCAATGACCTTGTATTTATTTTGCATATATCCCCTCTTTACTTATCTCTTAACACATTGTATTTCCTCAATCCCCAAGTAGGAATCTACACTCCTTGAGAACAGGTACTGTCTTATTTTACTCTTTGTATCCCCAAAGCCTAACACATAGTAGGTGCTTTAAAAAATGTCAGCTGGTTAGTTGAATGATTGAGATGACTAGATATTTATCTGGCATAGCATCATAGCAGCTGAGATATAGCTGACACAAAAATTTCAGATTCAGTAGTTCATATTGGCTTCATAGTTAGGTGGCATTAATAATCCACATGTCATTCCACATGAAACATAGTCCTATTCCATGTTTAAACTAAGGGTACCTCAATCTAATGGCCTTCCTTAAACCTCTTCTACAAAAGAAGCATGGCTGACATGGTGACCCAGGCATTTCACAATGATCAGTTTATTTGCCAGAATGAGCAAATATTTTAAGAAAACTCTAAGAGAACAAATCAGCTTATGTTTTTGTTTGAATCTTTCTACAGTCACTTACTGATTTACTGGAATAAATTTGGGAGGAAACAAGATCTTTGAAAGCTTTCCCTTGCTTGAAAGAGTACAGCAGATATTCCTCAAACCCTATCATTGCTACTAGATACATGGGTTCAGGCACCGATACAGCATCAGAAGCAACAATAAACACACAGGTTTTTAAGGACTAAGCTTTTTCGGTAGGCAAAGCCTGAGTGTTCACATCCCCACCCCATCAAGAATTTCACAGGAGAAGCTCATACACTCTGGGAGGTGCACAGTTCCCTCCAGCCCTTTACAAAAGGACTTCAGATTATTACAAAAGTCCTGGTTCTTCTCTTATCTATGTCTCACTCTCTTGTCTAACTAACTGCTGCTTTCCAGTGGCACAGAGAATTAGCTTCAGCAATTCTAGGAGATGATGCTTCTTTACTGCTTCTGATTACCCCTTGCTAATAGTCTACCAAAGAGAAGGAGTAAGTCTCAGAAATTACTTCTCCCTTCTCCCTTTACATTTTTACAATCTCTTATCCCTGGTAGCAGTCCACATTGTGATTGGATAAGAAATAAACAAAGCACATATGGAATCTGAGTTGGACTTTATCTTCTATTGGTTATGGCCTCTCCCAAAAGACTTTTCTAATTAATGATGGGTATTCATGCTAGGGTGCAAAAATACTACAAATTATGTAGGTTATGCCTGTATTCCTGTGACTGCCAGAATTCCTTTGACCTTCTTCCTGCCCATTTGTGGAGCATATGATTTGTGTCTTCCCCATGTTTGTTTTCTCTCATGACTCATTCACCTCAAACCAATCTTGGAACCCACTTTCATTCTACTGCCTCACTTTTTCTTCACATTTTGTTGCCTTTAATTTGTCTTCTTTCTTTTTACCAGTGGTAGTTCTCACTATCTCCCCACATTGGTAACAATCCCCACACTCTTAACATTGATTCATTGTTGGTGAAGTGAACTCTGATTAAATGTTTGCAATGTAATTGTGTTTTCTATCAGAGGAAATAAAAACCCGAAGGAGGAGAAGAATGGCCTAGAACAAGACTCCAGACTTCAGCGGTAGCTTCTAGGTTCACCAAAACACCATCTGGCTCATTTCCTGGGCCTCCAACCTATTAAAGACACATTGATTTCCCCTGTCTTTAGAAAGATGGAGACTCAAGTCCTTTAGTCTTATTAGAAAATACCAGTTTATAAAATCAGATAATCCTAGTTCTGAGAATAATCTACTCATTGTGAAAAGTAATAGTTTGGGTATGATAGGCCTAGGAAGATGCTGAACTCAGGTCTGATGCCAAAGACCAATAAATCTCCAACTTCAATCCTCAATCAGATAGAGTCTATCTATATTGTAAATTTTGCTCCTTTCTCCTCAGCTGAGAATCTTGAGATGTGAGGCAGTTATTTTGAAAATGCTATAGACCTTCTCATAGGAGGGGAGAGAAATTCATGATCTATTCTTATATCATCCCTTGGTGAATCCTATTGGCAGAATCTGTTACTACTACTGTAATTTTACCATTGATTCCACATGCTACCCTGGTTCCCAGGAGCTGGTTTGCGGACCTAAGTTACAAGGACAATCTCCCGATGAGGCCACAGGATCTATATGAACAAGTCCCTCAGAATGAGCAAGAGCCTAATAAATTAACAGAAGAAACTAATAAGATTCATTTTCAATGCATGTAATTATCAGATTTAGGATGGCAGGACTTAAAGCAGAAAGAGACCTTAGAGATACCGAAGATACTTAATTAGAGATACCAATATCTTTTCTTTTTTAAACAGGTGAAAAACCTGAATGAAACCTCGAGAGATAAAATTATTTTCCTAAGGGCATATAGTCAGTAAGCTAGCATTAATTAAGGACCTGCTATGTTCCAAGCACAAAGGGCAGCTAGGTGGCACAGTACATAGAGTTCTAGGCCTGGAATTAGGATGACTCATCTTTCTGAGTTTGAATCTGGCCTCAGCAGACACTAGACATGTGACCCTGGGCAAGTCACTTAACCCTGTTTGCCTCAGTTTCCTCATCTGTAAAATGAGCTAGAGAAGGAAATGGAAAACCACTCCAATATATTTGCTCAGAAAACCCCAAATGGATCACAAAGAATTGAACACAGCTGAAAATGACTGAATAGAAAGGACATGTGCCAGGCACTGTGCTAGGCACTGTGGATACAAAGAAAGGCAAAAAAATATTCCCTGCCCTCAAGGACCTCATAGTCTAATAGAGTTGTAAATGAGAGAAATAGGATTTGAGCCCAAATGCTGTAACTTCAAATGTAGTGCTATTTTTACCACACCAAAGCTAAAATAGGAAAAAGACAGGAATAATCCTACCACTTGACTTGGAGTTGGGAAGACTTCAGTTTGACTTTTACCTCAGATGCCAGCTGTGAGATTGTGGGTAAGTGAATTAACCTCTCAGCCATAGTTTCCTAATCTGGAAAATGGGTATAATAAAAATATCTATCTCATAGAGTTGTTGTGGGGATCAAATGAGATATTATGTGAAGCCCTTCCTAATCTTAAAGCACTGTGTAAATGCTATTATTTTCTTAGAGAATGGTACCTAGCTAACTATATTTTCATTGGCCCTAATGACATTTAGAAGCACTGTGATGTAATGGATGGAGCACAGGAAAATCTTAGTTCAAATCCTGCCTCTAACATGGTGTTTTACCATGACCATCTCATCTAACTTTTCTAACTTCTAGAGTGTGATTTAAAAAATCGGTGATAATAATAACATATTACATGCCTCATAGGGTTATTATGAGGCTCAAATGAAACAGTGCATGTAACACACTTTGCAAATTTTTAAAATCATCATATAAATGTCAATTATTTTTCCTAGAGTCATCTTCTTTCCTTCCTAGCACTCACCATTTTATTGACTATAATGATAAATAACACAAACATTTGTCTGTTGAAAATATTGTAACTGAGAGTCTCTCCAAACACATGAAATCGAATGAAATCAAATAGAAAGAAGAGGCAGCATATATAAATCAATTTAGGTTTGTTGTCTGATTTTCATTAGGCCTCTTACTAAGCCACTTTAAAATGATACAAGGCAACCCTGGTATAGTGGAAAGAATACTGGATTGAGGCTGGAAGATATCGGGTGTTGCTAGTGTACCTTGTTATCATCCTATATCTCATCTTCTTTCATTGTGGATAATTCATTTAAACTTTCCTGGATCTCAGTTTCCTCACCTGTAAAATGAGGGAGTTGGAAGAGTTTGGGCCTGTAAGGACCCTTTCAGCTCTAGAACTATGACATATGATCCCGTATTTTTTCTGCTTCCATTCTATGCAGCAGAAAAGTTTTGCCTCTTGCCTTAGCTTACCAGAGAAGTTTAAAATCAAGGAGCTTGCCTTTCAAGCACTATGGTTAATGGATGTGTAAATTACTTATACCTGACAGAGGGCAAATGCTCATGTCTACAAGGATTATGAAATACTAGAATGGGATGAATTGGGAAATGGGAAAACAAGCTGTGGTATATAATTGTGATGGAATATTATTGTGCCATATAAAATGACAAGCAGGACGATTTCAGAAAAACCTGGAAAGACTGACATGAACTGATACACAGTGAAGTAAGCAGAACCAGAATAATGTTGTACACAGTAATAGCAATATTGTATGATGAAGAGTTGTGAATGATTTAGCAGCTCTCAGCAATACAATGATCCAAGATAATCCCAAAGGACTAATGATGAAACAAACTATCCTCTTTCAGAGAAAGAATTGATATTGTCTGAATACAGACTAAAGCATTCTGTTTTTAATTTTCTCCATTCCTTTTTTTTTAAATTCTAGTCTTCTTGTACAAAATGACTAATATGGAAATGTTTTACATGACTGCACATGTATAAGCTATATCTGATTGCTTACTATCTCAGGGAGGGAAGAGAGAGGGAAAGAATTTGGAACTCAAAACTTTAAAACATGTTAAAAATATTTTAATATATAATGGGGGAAAATAAAATGTGTATTTAAGAAAATAGATATTTTTAAAAATCCCAATCATGTAAGGGAGATTGACTCTTTCCTACCTTTTCAATCTTCATACACTGTACTTCTACTTCAGTCCAGTGATACTGGCCTTGTTGCTGTTCCTCCCACAAGACATTATACTTCTGGACACTGAGTATTTTCCCTGGATATCCCTCTGCCTAGAATACGCTCTCCTCCTCATCTCTGCTTACTAGCTTTCCTACCTGTCCCGTTTCCGTTCCAGTTCCTTCAAGAAGCCTTTCTCAGGCTTCCTTTATCTCGGTGCCTTTCCTCTGAGAGATTTCCACGTTGTTCTGTCTATTTCTTGATTGTACATAGCATTTTGATGTTGTCTTCACCATTAGACTATAAGCATCTTGTGATCAGGGATAGTTCTTTCCTTTCTTTGTATTCTCAGCACTTAGCCTAGTGCCTAGTACATAGTAGGCATTTAATAAATTCTAGTTAGTTAACTGACTAATCATAGGAATTCCCTGATTAGTTTGATAAACTTACTGGGAAGTGAGCATTTATTTGGAACCTTTGATTGTTTATACATCTCTCCCTACAATGTGTGTATATGCTATTAGAATCTTGTTAAGATAACAAAAGACAACTTTTGATTGTGTCCCAGTGGCTGGGGCTACCGTAACATAAATTGGTGGGGCACCATTTGGCACTTCCAAAGGGGATGAGTTACTTTGATTGGAGCTTCCTCAAAGACAAATGGCTAGGCTGAGACTCAAAAGAATAGACTCCATTTGGAAGAGCTACCTTTTGTGCTGGCCTAAAAAAAAAAAATAGATCAACAGATCTGAACAGGCTCTTGGCTCCTGAATTTTTCTTCCATCTTTTTGCACCCCAGAGAACAGCAGGTGGGGAAGTGGGGAGGGGATTTCTTCTACTTCTGGATTCCTGTTGCTAGAGGCTTCCTTTAGGCGAAAATATATGAGAATTGCATTTGGTTGATTTCACAGATGGAGATGAAAGGTGTTAGGCACCTTTGTTTTTATTTTTGTTTTTATTTTTCCTTTTTGGAACACAGGTCATAGGCCAGAGACCTGACAGTGGACTTTGAGATATGGAAGAAGGCAGGGCAGTGGTGCTGTAGCACACATTATAAGCTTACATATATGTTCATCCATGTAGTCCAAGAAGGTAGCCCATAAATGGTATTATCTCTGAACACTTACTTGCCTCCAATTTAAAGGAAGGGAATTTTGTAGGCAGCATGAACCTGGAATCTAGCCTTTTAGCCAGGGAAGGGAGAATTCTCGGGTAGCCCAAACCTTAGGGTTTATCTTAACAGCAACCCCAAAGCCAAGTGTTCTGAGCTCTGGTCTTTAGCACGGGGTTTTTAACCTAGGGTCTGTGGATTAAAAATAAAAACTGATGACTGTATTTCAACATATTTTTCTTGAAATATCTTATTTAATTTTACGCATTTAAAACATTATTGTAAGAAGAAATATGCTTCACCAGATTGCCACACAAAAACAAGATTAAGAGCATCTATTCTTGAGAAAGAAAGGGAAATCCTGAGCAGTATTCCTCAGCAGCCCTCTGAAACTGGAGAAGTGTAGGTATAACACTTTACTTATAGGAGGAGTAAAAGAACTTTCAATCCTCATTAATGCTGCCTGTTATTCATATAACGCAGGTCGAATTTGAAGAGGAATGTTTAACAGCTCCTAAGTAGGTTTCACATCTCAAATGGAGTTCATAGCACAGTACAGCATTGAGTTAAAAGATTCTAGGACCCTGTAGGAAAAATGGGGACTCACCAGAGGGGTAAGAGAATTGTATTGATAGCTTATGGGCCATTAGATACTTTCTAGGGTTTCTAAATTTGTTTATAGACTCTAATGAGTTCTTTGGAGCTTCTACATTTTCAGTGAAGTGTAATAAGTTACCTCTTACCTGACACGAATTCATTACCCTGAATGTTTGAATGGGTACTGGGGATCTGTTACCCACATTTGTGGAAACCAGAACATGTGCAATATATGATATATTTGGAAATTTCCCACAGAAAATTCTGTTTGGGGATAATAATGAGTGAAAGAAAATAGGAGCTTTTAAAGTTAATTCCATGATTTGAACCTCTCCATTTAATCTAAGAGCTCAGGGAGCCCTACGTCATGAATTATGTTCAAAATATTCTACTTTATGTACAGGATATAAACTTTTTATGCTGAGAAGTACTCTCTTATTGAGGCATAAGTAAAGTTGATAGGTCAATACTAGCACTGATAAAAGAAGTTCCATGCTTTTTAAAACAGTTTTAAATAAGCTTCTGAATTGAAAGCCATAGAGGACAAGGGCTCTTAACCTGGGATCCTAACACTAGGTCTTAACCTCCTGGTTAGTAACTTCTTAGTTTCTCTGACTTACTGACTCAGCTCAAATCTTAGCTTCATCAGCTCTTTCCCAAACCTCCAACTACTAGTGCTTTCTTCTCAAAGATTACCTGCCATCTACCCTGTATATAGTGTGTGTACCTAATTATTTAAATTAATTTTAATTAATTCAAATATTGTTGTTCTCATTATAATATGCCCCCCTTGCCTTTTTTATATCAGCAGAACTTAACACAGTGGCTGGCACAGCTTAATATTTAATAGCTAGTAGCACTTAAGGTTTGTAAAGCACTTAAACTCATTTTATCTTCAAAACAACCCTAGAGAGATAGGTGCTATTATTAGCCTGAGGAAACTGGAATTAAAACATTTGCCCAATGTCAAACAGCTAGAAAGTATCTGAGACAGAAATTTGAACTCAGATCTTCCAAATTTCAGATCCAGTGCTTGCCTCCTAAGTGCCTCAAAGCAAGGGCTTAATATGTGCTCATTAACTGACCTTGTTACTGGGAGTCTGTGCTTTTGGCATAGACAAGCTCTGCATACATACCTTCTCCCTCAGTCTGTTGTATGAGAAAGGGACAAAAGAGGAACTTGGAGAAGAGAGTAGAAATTAATTGAGATTGACCTTAGCAGAAGACTAGGAAAGAGAAAGGCCATAGTAGGAGTGAGCCTCTAAGATGAAGCGTCAGTGACACTTGAGACTAAATTGTAAATACATTTGACTCTCAGATGCCAGACTGTTTTGATCTTCCTAAGAAAGTACTAACCCCATAAGAACTGTGACTTGAGGGCTGAACAAATTAGAAAGAAGTATTATGTTTAAAATTTGGGGATAAGATAAGGTTCAGTTTGCCCTTACTAAAAATTAAAGTGACTCAAATCAATAAGTACCAATTTACGGATGAGGAAACTGAGGCTGGCAAAGTTTAAGTGATTTGCTCAGGGTCACACAGATAGTGAATATCTAAAGCTATATTTGAACTCAGGTTTACTTGACTCCTGGTCTATGACTCTACCCCCATCGCCATGACAAGTAGCAAATCTGAATAGACAAGTTTATGTAATTATATGAATTTAATTTTGGACTATAGAAAGAGGTTTTTAAGTTTTTATTGGAGGACAGGAGTTTGAGGCAGTGACATCCAAAATGTTTTACTGTAATGATGGAAACTGGGAACAAATATGGAGGATAAAGGCTGAGTGGTGGGAAGCCATTAAAGACAAATTAACCAGTAGAATGTTAGCTCCTCATGGGTGTATTCCCCCTCCCCACTTTTCTATGTTTGATGTATATATCTCAAGCAGTTAGCATAGTAACTTACATATATAGTGTGAGCTTAATAAATGTTTCATTAATTGTATTTGTTGATTCCCATCATCGTGCTTAGGAACAGGGCTAGCAAAGTAAAGCCAACTGGGCAATATGAAGATTAAAGCCATCACCTTGACCTTATTAAACTAATGTTCTAATCAACTGAGCAAAATAGTCACAGAAAATTATAGCTACATAGAGGACATACTATGAACTTCTTTGGTATCCCATTCTAGCACTTCATAATCCTTGTAGACATGAGCATTTCTTCTATGTCAGGTGTAAGTAATTTGTACATCCATTAACCACAGTGCTTGGAAGGTAAGCTCCTTGATTTTAAACTTCCCTGGTAAGCCAAGGCAAGGGGCAGGCCTTTTCTGCTCCACAGCATTCACACTTTGGATACTTAAGGGAAGTTAATCTTTAGTTTAAGATAAAGCACTTAAAATGCCATGTGAAATATACAAAAGGGGCACTTTGTCTTGTCAGGGTCTGCCATGGCCTTTCAAAGATGAAGAAATATAAGATCCCTGTCTGAAATACAAACAAATGACATCAGTGAGATCTGAAATGTCAACATGAAACACTGTTTTTCCCTCAAAGGATTGTTGTTTCAAAGACAAAAGGATGGATGACAACGATGTGATCCTCAGATGAATTTACTTTCTCATGATTACTTTCCACACACAAAGAATCGCTATTATTAACCCAGCTGTAATGTTCAATGCCAATGAGGGAAAAAAAAGGTCCAAATTGTATTATCAGTCTTGTTTTCTTAGAGGTAAATGAGTACTGCACTTCTGAAGTTCAAGTAAGATGATAGGTTTTGCTCATTAGTCCAACACTTTTCATTTCTCTAATTCTGAATAAATATTACAAGATCACATTGTATAAATATGTGTTTTGAATTTGGGATCCTTCCTATACAAAGAATCCCACTGATCATTTCTTCAGAAGGCACAAGGTTGAGTTATTGTTGCCCTGGTAGGGACAGATTTGCATTTAGCCATGCATTTAACCAACCACACATTGTGACCAGTTGTAGTGTCTATGAGGTGGCAGCCTGGGTGCTGGCTTCAAAAATGACAGCATTTTTCTTTGTAACACTTTAATAGGTCTGTCCATATGGGTTTAGAATCCAGGATCTTTGCTTCATTAACAGCATGCTATAAAGAACTGAGTTTCTCAGATCTGAGTAGGCATACACTTCAGAAACTGAACAACATAACATATAGTAATGGAAGAATGATGAATACTATATATGTATTTCTGTTTAAAAAATACAATAAATGTTCAGAAAGGCTCTAACTCAACTCAACTAAAACACTCGTATTCATAATATACTAAGTACTTAATAAATTCCAATGGATGGTTTGACTATTCTGAGGATTTAGACCTAAAAAAAAAAACCCTTGGAGATCATTTAATTAAACCTCTTATCCTACAGGAATTATCCCTACTGGGGATAGGAAACTGAAGAACTAGGATTAGGAAACTGAGGCTTAGATATATAAACTGACTCTGTGAAGGTCACACAGTAAGTGTGGAGTTATAACTCAAAACCAAGTCCCTTGACTACAGTTTCAGTGCTCTTTCCATTACACCATATTACTAGCTTTCTTTATGATTAAAAAAAAGTTGAAAATTAAGTAAACTTTTAATTGTATATCCAATAATATAGGAAGGCAAAAGAATTATTCCCAATTCCATCTTTCTCCCTTGGGACTTTATGTCCTTCACCAAGCACCTTTGCTTAAATATGGGTCTTTGATATGAGTGAAACTGATGAATGCCAATGTCACCACCTTCTCTTTACTGACTGATAAGGGAGAACTGAATAAAAAGGAAAAAGAAGGAAGGCAGTAGAAATAAAAACAGAGTGGATAGTTAGTAATCACCCTCTTTAAAATACAATATACTACAATACAAAGGAATGGGAGTAAAAGAAAGCCAAGTGATAGCCTAAGATTATATATATATATATATATATATATATATATATATATTATATATATATATATATATACACACATATATATATATATATATATATATATATATATATATATATATATGAAAATATAGGAAAAACTTCATTAAGATCTTGGATCTATAAAGGACATCTGCTGAAAAGAGAATTCACAGAAGTTGAAGTGTTTCTTGAACTACATTTGCCCACATTTGCAGATTAAATACACGTGTCTAAACCATTTGTATGTCAGCAAACATCTAATTGTAGTTTGTTATCCAAAGTAATAAAAATAATAATCATTCATTTAAAATATTATTATCTTAATTATGGTAATGGGTTTAATGAAACCAACAGAATTATGGGCTAATGATATTAGCTTGTTCAATTTTAAAATAATATGTTGACTATTAATAGTAATGTCTTTCTAATAATAACTTGATTGTGACAGTAGAATGATAAATATAAATGAAGTTAAGTAGTCCAGAAAGCCGAGAAAATGATACTAAAATCAATATCAGGTTTGGCATGGACTAAGCCATTTTCTGTCACTAAAACTAAATTAATCTAAATGTTTTTTTTCTCTATTAATGTTTTCTCATGAAGAATATGAAACAAAAAGAAAAGATTATGTTGTTAGAAGCAGGTTTTGAGGGTTTTGGATTTGGGTTCTGGAAATGAAGATAAATTATTTTCTACTTGCCATAATAATGGACTTTTACTTTGGAATAAACACTGCCTATAAGAAAACAATACCTATTTTACCTAATTTGACATTATTCTTTATATTACTGTTCAAAGTTAGCTGGCCCTTCCTTCCTTCCTCCCTCTCTCTCTCTCTCTCTCTCTCTCTCTCTCTCTCTCTCTCTCTCTCTCTCTCTCTCTCTCTCTCTCTTTCTTTCTTTCCACAGTATTTAGAATGAAGATAAATCACGTTTCTTCTGCTTAAATTGTTTCTCTCTTTGAAAGTAGTTTTAGAACCATAGAAATTATATAAATAATTCTCATAACTACACATTAATAATTCTTCTAATGGACAATGGGTTCATGCTTCAGATAGGGGTTTAGATTAGAGAACATTTTATATTTGAGGTACCTTTTATTTCTGGGATTCTATAAGTTTAAGAAAATAAATTCAGCAAGTATATGATGATTCATCAGAGTCAACAACTATATAGCACAAAGATTGTCAAACCTAAACAGAAATGTAAGAACGACAGTTAGGCTACTGTTTTCACTCAACTCTCCATGAATAAATCCTCAGCTCTAACTTGCAAACTAAATTCCTGTGACAATATGCTATTTTATTCTACTCAAACATTTATTTCTCAGACTGAGCACTATCAAATATTGTAGTGTTTCCATAATGAGGCAAAGTACCATTTAAGAAGAGAAGAATAAATAAAATTGTTGTTGTTCAGTCCTTTTCAACTCTTTGTGACCCCATTTGTGGTTTTCTTGGCAAAGATGCTTGAGTGGTTTGCCATTTCCTTCTCCAGCTCATTTTACAGAGGAGGAAACTGAGGCAAATGGGGTTAAGTGACTTGCCCGGGGTCACACAGCTAGTAAATGTGTGAGGCCAGATTTAAACTCAAGAAGATAAATCTTCCTGATTCCAGGCCTGGCACTCTATCCACTCCACCACCACCTAGCTGCCCCAGAGAATAAAATACCAGCAAGACATTCAAGTGCCCTAAGTTTATAAGGAGACAGTTTGTTGCTATCTTTCTAATTATGCCATTTCAGTGAAGACCTTTGCTTTGAGCTAACTATGTGCTTTAGCAAACTATTAAAAGAAAATGCAGCCCTCAGTAGAGAGTAAGAGCCATAGAGTACCCCCTCACCTGGAGTAGTCTGCCCCTGAGGCATCTGATTAGTGAGTTAAGGAGTCAAAGGATGCCTCCCCTACCTTAAAAGGTGGTCCTCTTTAGGTACTATCTAAATAGCATCTATGCCTAAGCAATGATGATCAACATTGCAAAGGACTGTGAATACTGAAGTCTCACGACTTATTTGCTTTCTAGTCATCCTTCTGACAGCCAACTTGAGGCCCATCTCTGTATTCCACTGGGTTCATTCATTCTAATGATCTAGAATTAATGCATTTATTCCTACTTCCATGTAAAAATTGATGTAGAGAAATTTCAAAGCAAAAGATCGCCTCTAAGATAATGGAAACTGCTTTGTTAAAATCTAGGAACCATTCTAGAGGAAAATGATAAAATAGAGTGGTAAAAGCCCAATAAAAGTAAATTAAGGAGCTTTCTAATTACTAATAAAGTCAGCCATTTTTGGTCATTTATTTGAGATTATTTTTATTATATTATTATTATTATTATTATTATTATTATTATATATTATTATTGAGATCATCATTATAATTCATCAGACCTTACTGCTTTTTTGTGATTTTTTTTCCACTGCTGAAGTTATATATACGTATATTGTTCTCTATGTCCTTTCTTCCCTTGCGATTACTTCATACAAGTCTTCCTGTATGACTTTCAATTCCTCATATTCATCTGTTGTTATGGTACAGAAATATTCCATAATATTATATGCCAGAATTTGATTATTTATTCATCAATCAGTAGCCATTTTGTTTTCAAGTGTTTTGTTGTTGGTGGTATTTTTTTTTTTGTTTTGGGTTTGCTTTTGCTACTGCAAAGAGTGCTGTTTTCTTACATATAGTACCTTTGTTTCTGTTACTGAACTCCTGGGTATATTACATTTCTGAGTCCAATGTTATGAATAGTTTAATGACTTTTCTCCCATAATTCCAAATTGTGTTATAGAACAGTTGATTTAATTCACAGCTTCATCAACATTATATTAATCCATAAACCTGTCTTCCTGCATCCTCTTCAATATTGACTGTTTCTATTTTTTAATCATTTCTGTAAATTTGGTGGATGAGGTGAAAGCTCAGATTGCTTTTAAATTTGGATTTCCTTTATTACTAGTGAGGTATAGCATTTTAAAAGAAGATGTTGAATATTCCCATTTAATTTGCTAAAAAACTATTTGTTCAGATTATTTCACCACTCACTATTGGAGAATGGCTCTTAATTTGCATCAATGCCCTTTACATCTTGGATAGCAAACTTTTATCAGAAATATTTTATGAAAACATTTTTCCATGGGTACCATTGACAATGTTGTATATCTATCCTCTTCTCTCTACCTAACACCACTACCACCATACTTCAGGTCCTAATTACTTCCTGCCTGAACTGTTATATAACATGCTACCTCTAATTTCCCTACTCTCCAATTCATCTTCCACTTGACTATGAAATTAACCTAAGACCCAAGTCTGATCATGTTACTCCCATGCTCCATAGTCATCAGTGGCTACCTATGATCTCTAGGCTTAAACATGTTTCTTTTAAACATGTTCATTTAAAACTATACTCAAACCAGCTTCAACCTACAACTATTTTCTTCCTTTAAATAAAGCACAGCTCAGGTCCAATTCCTATATGAGGGCTATCAACATTCTTATTATTTTGTATAAAGTTTGCATTTGCTTACTTCTGTAAGAGAATGTGAACTCCTTAAGGACAAATATTTATTTATTTTTGGTCTGTATCTCCAGTGCTTAGGAGAGTACTGTGCACAAAGCAGATATTGAGATATTTGTAAAGTACTTACCACAGTGCCTGGTATCTAGTAGGCACTATATATAAATGCCTGTTATTGTTACATTCTAAGAGATAAATAAATGTTCGATAATATTTTTCTTTTTAACCCTACCTGTATCGCCTATTTTAAAATTATCCCATATTTTTGCATGCCATGCTGAATTGTAATGAGTTATTCTAACGGCTAGAATATGTACTCATTCCCTCCTCACAGCCACATTTCAGAATCCTTGTCTTCCCTTCAAAACTCAGCTTAGCTACTATTACCTTTGTGGAGGCTTTCTTGATCTCCCTAACTATCAGTGTCCTCTCTAACTCTAACTGTCATATCATACCTGTCTGTGTACCTGTTATATGCTATCCTCTCCACTCAATGGGATATAAACTGCTTCTAAGTATAGCCGCTGTTTTCTTTTAGTTGTACTAGCCAGTCAGTCAGTCAGTCATCAGTCAGTCAACGTTTATTAAGCCAAGCAAGCACTGTGCCATGAACTGGGTTAATTCCTCCTCTCAAGGAGATCCCAGTCTAATGGGGCAGATGGAGAATAACATGCAAATTATATAGAGGATAAACTGGAGATAATTAACAGAAAGAAGGCACTAGAATGAAGGAGAATCACAAATGGCTTTTCGAAGAAAGTGAGATTTTATCTGGGACTTGAAGAAAGCCAAGGAAACCCTGTGATTACCACTATGTCTTTTACATTATTGTTGTTCAGTCATTTCAGTCATGTCTGATTCTTCATGACCCCATCTGAAACCCCATAGGTTTTCTTGGAAAGATAGGGAGGGGTTTTCCATTTCCTTCTCTAGTTCATTTTACAGATGAGGAAACTATGGCAAACAGGGGTCAGTGACTTGCCCAGGATCACACGCTAGTAAGTGTCTGAAGCCTAATTTGAACTCAGGTCTTCCTGACTGCCAGGCCTGGCACTCTAACTGCTGCACCACTAGCTGCCCTTTGTCTCTTACAGAGTAGGTGCTTAATAAATGTTGTTTGATTTGATTCACTGAATGGGGAAATATAGAAGCTAAGTTTGTATCAGATGATAAAGGCCTTAAATCAATACCCAAGTTAACTTCTGAGTAGGTGAGAATCTCAAGAACAGTAACAAAAAATTAACTATCTTCAGAAGAGGTTGAACTATAGAATAATGGCAATTATACTATCTATGGAACAATAAAAAATATGAAAGCAAACATTTCAACTTAGTTAATTCTATACTACTATGTTATTTATGTGTAAAGGCCTGGCTATGGATAGGAAAATGCTGAAATTAACATGTAAATAAGACCAGATGCTGTTTAGCCAAAAGTTTGTAAAAACATTCACATCTTCTATCTAGAGCCAACACAGCTCTACTTCAGAAATTAAGAGAAAAAAATGTACAAGCAGATGGGAGACTTGCTATTTGAACCATTTACCTAAAAAGAACCAAGAGAACGTTGTATACAGTAAAAGCAATATTGTTTTAAGAACAACTTTGAGTGACTGTCATTTTGACTACTACAAATACCCAAAATAACTACTAAAAATTAACTAAGAAGGAAGAATCTATATGTATCCAGAGAAAGAACTGATGAATAGAAGTATGTATAGAATGATTTTACATATGTGCATATACATATTTGTATCTAATGGTAGCCATCTCTAGGGTGGGGGAAAAGAAAAAAAGGGAAAAAAAGAGAAAGTTACATGATAACTTTAATATATATTTAAAAGGAATAACAAATTGTACATAATAGATTTGCAGTTTCATGTGCAATCATCTTTTTTTTAAAATAGCCTACAGTTATGGAAATACTTGTTTATTTCTTAAGTTCAGAATAAAATAATGATGTGGTTTTTTTTTAATCTTTAAGCAAGGATCTGGCTTCCCATATAGAGAATACAACAGTCCACTTCCTCCCCCATCCCTACAAATCATAACACAAAGGAACAAAATAGTGGTTAGTCCTAAAATCATCAAAACATTTTCTAAAGTCATAGTATCACAGAAACATAGATATGAAGCTGGAAGGGATCTTATAGGCCATTTGGTCCAATCCCTTCATTCTACAGATAAGGAAACTGAGGCCCAAAGAACTTAAGTGACTTTCCCAAGGCCACACTGGTATTAAGTGGCAAAGGTAGAGTTTAATCCCTAAGCCTCTTTTAAATTCATTGCTTTTACCTTTGTACAATATTGCCTCTGAGTCATTCAAATAATTTGACTATGGCCAATTCATTTGTATCGCTTGTTCTACAAATATTCCTATTTGAAGCAGCAGGGCAGTTACTGCAGGAATATTCTTAAATGAAATCTGAAGAAGAAAAAAAGCAAGAAAGGTCTAGAAGTGTGCAGGACTGGCAGTGGCAAACTAGGTAGACCTAATGAACGGACGAAGCAGACTTTTTCTAGTTCTAGTGGATTTTGACAACTATTTGTATCTCAAATAGATGTGAAATTTCCACTATTTTTATGGAATTCTAGAAAAAGAAGATTTTATAACTCCCCCCTAACAACTCATTTTATCTTTATATCAGGAAGGACATGGGCAGGAGGAAACAGGACCTGAGGAGAGTGACCAGGTACTGGGGAAGGGAAGGGGGTCTCCTAACAAGGCCAAAAGAAGTTCAGTGGCAAGAATTGGGGGCTACTGTTTTTATTCTGGGAAAAGGTGGATTTGAGAGGAACATGCTCATTCTCTTCAAATATTTGAAAGATTGTAAGGTAGTACACCTCCTCCTGGATCACTGCTTTGTCATGGTGGAGGGACTTGTGTAGCTCAATGAAACTATGAGTTATGCCATTCAAGGTTATCCAAGATGGACAGGTCATAGTGGAGAGTTCTGAAAAAAAAAAGGTGATACACTGGATAAGGAAATGGGAAAACCCCTCTAGCATCTTTACCAAGAATACCACACGGACTGTAGCAACATGAGCTTGAACAGACTTTGGAAGACAGTGGAAGACAAAGGGAATTGGTGTGCTATGGTCCATGGGTCATGAAGAGTTGGACACAACTGAACAATAAATTAATAAGAACAAAAGTAGAATACATTATTAGACTTAATCCCAAGGGATTCAGAGCTAGAATGGACCCAGATGCCACCTAGTTCAACCCCCTCAGTTTACAGATAAAGAAACTAGAGACTGGGAAGTTTATTAACTTACCACCAAGGTGACACAATTAGTAAGAGTCTGCAGCAGGATCTGAACCCAGCTCCTTTGACTCTAGCCCTAGCATTCTTCTACTGTATCCTACTGCTATGAAGAGTTTTTTATAACTATTATAATGTAAAAATAATAGGGAAAGGGACTTCCTTTTAGCAACCACCAAACTTGCAGAATACTAATTAATTGTTTCTAGGAGTAGGGAGATGACATATATATATATAATATATATATGTATATATGAATACCAAATCCACAGAGAGAAAAGTAAGCCATGGTAACACCCAAAATTTTGCTTTGCTTTTCGGAAATTATATACATTTCCCTAAAAAACTGCTTAGAAAATGTGCTTTGATGTAGGCCAAACTTAACCTTTGAAATGCAACATGATTTTTTGAGGGGTGTTTTATTTTGGTTTTGTTTATAGTTTAAAAATGGTTCATGGCATTTCATAACTTATTTTTGCATCTTTAAAATATTCAGGTCCAGAAGGTTTTGTCCTACAAAGTTTAGGGGACTTTGAAAATCATTTACCTTTCTTGCAGATACTCTACACCAGGTAGGAATCAGATGAGATATCCTTCAAAATCATTTCTAACTCTAAAATCCTACAATTCTATAATGCTTGTCAGTGCAGGATAGGGAATGGACCAGTGAGTGGAAATTATAGGGAGACAGATTTAAGCTTAATATTAGGGGGGGAAACCTTCCTAAGAAAAGCATTCATGTAAAAGTGTCCTCTCCAGAGTTCTCCTCTACTGCGTCATTCTGGGGGTAGAGATGACCCTCAGTTCTTAAAGAGTATTCCAGTGGTCTATAACTTCTGACAGATACTACCATGCATTCTCAAAAGGCTTTGAAGATTGCCCTAATAACAGTATGTTTACTAAGGACCAAACCAATTGCTAATAATGAGGCATTTGACAAGTAGGTTGATAACTTGATGATGAAATGTTTTTGGTCACACTAACTCAGAAAGTGAACAAACAAAAAGTCCTGTGCAGAAAACATACACTCCTACAATGATGATGGAAGAGTATTCCATAAAGTATTATTAGACCATTATCAAACTTCAGTTTCACTAGTGCTACCATAAATATAATATCCATGTCCAATTGATCAGTAAATGGACATTATACGAGAACGGTTGAACCAGATCAATCTTGACATTGTGATAAAAAATAACCAGAAGAAAGCAAGAAATTGCAACTACATGATAGGATGGCTTATAATTAATCTTTGGAGAGGCAAAGAAAGTTATCAGAATATGCTTTATTGTATGGCCAGAAGATACAAGAAATTTTATTTCATGGGAGAGTTGGTCATAACATATTGTAGTACTAATTATAAGCATTTGAAAAAAAAAAAAAAGACTGCCATGAAAATAATTGCAGCTTAAAGATTTCCAGAAATCACTGGAAATAGAATAGTAGAGACATTCTATGAAGAACTTGATTAGAGCCTCCAAATTCAATCAACATACAATTTCATACTTCATGACTTCAATGCAAAGTTTAGAAAAGATATTTTTAAAAATGATGATCCTTATAATAATTATTAACATATTATTTTGTATTTATGCATTATGTATTAAATTCCATTATAATTATACATCATTATATAATAATTATTATTGGGCTAGACAGAACTGTCATGTAATAATTCTGTGATTTTGGTCAAGTCACTTAACCTTTCTGGGACTTAATTTCCTCATCTATAAAGTGAGGGAATTAGACTAAATGGTTTTGAAGGACCTTCCAAATTCCATTCCATTACATTCAGTTCAACAAGCAGTTTTAAAGCATTTGCTATGTGCCATATACTGTAATTGATATGGAGATCCAAAAAGAAAACAAAAAAATACAACAACAAAAATAGTCCATGCCCTTAATCAGCCTGCATTTTCCTATGAGGAAAACTCCTTAAAAATATAAATTACACAAGTGATGCTGATCTTTCTTAGCAGAAGGGGTTTCCACTCCTGGACTTTCAAATGCTTATTAATTACAGGTCTAGTCCATGGGAAAAAAAAAAGTTCATGTCTATCTCCAAATCTATACATATTTGGAAAATGGTTGTAAAATCAGACCCTAAATTATGCACTACAATCTGTATCTCAGCATAGTGAGCAAAAACCTAGGGAGAAATCTGCAAAAAATAATTGAAGGCTGCAGGACCAGCATTGATGAACAGCCCAAACTACAACCATTCATTAAAAACATATAGTCTATGTGGCTTCCATAAGCTATGTGCATTACCTAGGTAATACTTTCCTTCCCTCTCAAATGCACTTAATTAACCAGAGTTCTCCCTTCTCCATTCCCTTAGCTTGACAGAAGCTGTCTGTGTTAGAGGTATGCATATATATCGTTGCAGTAAAAACCATTATTTTAGAACGTAAATGTCAAAGACATTAAGAATGTGAAAACAGTCAAGTCTTGCATTTATAGAATACCTTCACCCAGATTCAAATTAATCCATTATAAGACTTAGCATGTTGGAAATTTGAGCATTATGTAGAGAAAGGATTGATTCATTTTGCATCTCCTTCCCAAGTTTCCTGTAATGGTATATTTACAAGCTCTTTAGATGGACACTTTTGCTCTTGCACTAAATGAACAAACTTAAATACATTGAGAGAAAACCAGTATATGTTTAAAAAAAATCATGGATCCTTGTAGTTCTGTAGATTTTAGGAGAAATCAGAAGGGCCAAGTGAAGCCCAGGCAATTTATTAAAGTCACCCAGGTGGGGTCACATTCATCCCCACTGCAATAAGCGAAAAGTGAAACCCTAATGTTGAGAAGTACCAACCAAGAAGAAAGAGTTATAATGAACAAGTGAATACAATTCATTTAGCAACAAAAATCAATAGGGCAAATATTTTCACCCAAAACAATGATGTGAGACATTCTGACCTCTACAAAATATCCTTCTCTATCTGTGCCCAACATTGGTTTCTGAACTCCACTAATTCCATCATCCTTTTCCCCGCTTGGTATTTCTGCTTGCCATTCCAATTGGCAAATTCTCTTACCTTTCCAAGATGACTTGCTTATATACCCATTTGCCCTCATCCTGGAAGCATTTTTATCTCTCTGTTTCTATACCCTACTGTAGTGGATAAATAGCCTGAAACCCAAAGACACTATTAGGAAACACTTTTCTTCCTTCTCAATCTTGAAATGTTCAAATGAAAGGTGGCTCTAGAGAGTGGAGAGAGAGCTGGCCAGGATATGAAGACACAGGTTCAAGTCCACCTTCTGACACATACCAGTTGTGTGACCACTGGTGACACATGAAGTCACTTAAATGCTCAATATTCTAGGCGACCCTATAAGATTATAAAATTATGAATTTGCAGAAAGGGTGCAAATCTGCATTGTTAGAGGAAGTTTCCTTACGTGGAAGTTATCTATATAGGAGGTACCAAACTCATTCCAGGGCTGCTGGCCACAGTAGGCCTGAATCAGATTAAAATGTAATTGGGAAATGTTTAGCAAAATAAACATAGATAGTGTTAATTTGTGGCTTCCTAAATCAATACATGGCCTGAAGGGCTCCATTTCCATTTCAGTTTGATGTCATTAATCTACCAACGAAATTACAGGTCTGGTACTATACTTATTCAATTCAATAGAAGTGTTTATTATTTCCCAGAATTCTCTGTTGCCACAGTTGACATTAATCTGACAAATTAAATGTTTTTTGTTTATACTGTTACAATGTCTATCTACCACCCAAATTTGTCCTTCTTCAGGTACTCCAATATTACCTCAAAACCAGAGTCATAATTTCCATTATCTGTGACAATGTCAGTATATAACTGTGGCGTCTTTTCTCCCCAGTCCTTGGGAAATCACATATTGCACCATTCTGGCTTGCCCCCCCTCCCTGGCCCAATCATCATTACAGTTTTGCTTCTTTATCTTCTGATCATTACTAGGTTGCTCAATAGCATTTGAAATGTGTTCTGTTTATTACTATGGCTTCCTTCCTTCTCTTTCTCTTCCTTCCTTCCTTCCTTCCTTCCTTCCTTCCTTCCTTCCTTCCTTCCTTCCTTCCTTCCTTCCTTCCTTCCTTTCTTTCTTTCTTTCTTTCTTTCTTTCTTTCTTTCTTTCTTTCTTTCTTTCTTTCTTTCTTTCTTTCTTTTCCCAAGGTAAATAAACTCAATAGAATAAAATAGAAATTGTGGAGCATTCAAAAGAAAAGAAAAAAAAACCAGACTTATAAGACTTTCTTGAGAAAGAAGCAGAGATTAGGGGACAATAAGGTAAGAGTATCAGCAGATAGGATTTGTTCTTAATTCTCCACTGAAGGATATTGATAGGAAAATACCAGGAGAATTGGATAATTCCACCTTAATGTTAACTTTGAAATAAACATACTTAAAACTGAACTTATTATCTTGCCTTTGAAATAGGTTAACTTCCCCTCCCCCTTACATATCTCTCTGAATCCTATCATTCTCCCAGGCTTTCAACACTGGAATCAAGTTAGATCTTTCCTCTCATTTTCTTCAATAACTAACAAGTCACAAACCCTCATTGATTCAGCCATCTTTTCTTTCCATTATCACTGACATCACTTGAATTTAGGTCCTCATCATGTTATTTTTCCACTAATGTTAGTTTCTTTGCTATTTTCTTTTTGCACATAATTCCAATTTACCTTTCCAACTTTTATCTTTCTGTGGTAAAACTGCCCTAGAAATCAGGAGATCTGGGTTCTAGCTCAGCTTTTAATATTAACTAGCTATATGACCTTAAATAACTTAACCTCTTTGATTACTAGTTGCCTCATCTGTAAATGAATTCTTTGCTAACATCACAGGGTTGCTGTAAAGATTAAATCAACTACATGTGAAATATTTTGTTGAGTAAAAGTTACCATATATTTCTAAAGTGCTGTTGTGTTTGTGATTGGTTTACTCCAGATTATTTCAATGTATATTCCTGTCTCTGAATATGTACTCAGGATACTGATTTCATCTGTGATGGCTTCCTCCATTTTCTCTGCTTGGCCAAAGCTTATCCATGATTCAAGGTCTACCTCAAGGTCCATCTCCTTGATAGTGCCTTTTATGATCACTATAGCTCACAATGATCTCTAGACTTATATAATCTTGAAGTTATAACTGACTTTAGAGATGGATGGAAGCCCTTACAAATTCTATTTCTTTTAATTTTTAATTTTGATTTATTAGTATTTATATTATAAATTCTATTACCTCTGTAGTTTTCTTTCTGTCTTGCTTACCAGCCCATTCTTTAGGTGTCTGTTTTGTAGGGTCATTCTCCACATCCCACCCTCTGTGTATGTATACTCCATGACTCAGTCTTGAGACATCTCCACTTTTCTTCAATGAGCTCATTGACTACCAAGAAGCCTCTGGTGGCAGTGGATAAAGTGCCAGGCCTGGAGTCAGGAAGAGTTCAGTTAAAATCTGGCCTCAGACACTTACTGGCTGTGTGACCCTGGGCAAGTTACTTAACCTTGTTTGCCTCAGTTTCTTTGTCTGCAAAATGAGCTGGAGAATGAAATGGCAAACCATTCCAGTAATCTTCACCAAAAAAAAAAAAACCCAAATGGGGTCAGGAAGAGTTGGACACAACTGAAAAAAATTAAACAACAGTGACATTTCCTAGAAAATTATTTTACTGACTAAAATCTGCTTTTCCTTGTTCTTACTCCTACCATTTGAAAATGCATAGAATAAGTTTACTCCCTAATGAGAGTCTTTCAAATATTTGAATATAGCTTTAATGTCTCCCTTAAAGTCATCTGCTCCTTCCTCATAGAATATGATTTCCAGAACTCTCATGATTTTTTTGGATGATCTCTAGTTCATCAATGTTCCTTTTAAAATGTAGTATCTGGAACTGAACACAATATTACAGATGTGTACAGAGTACCTTGGGATTATTACTTCTTTTAGTCTGGATTCTGGACTTCAATTAATGCAACCTATGCATATTTGTTCTTCTAGCAGTCTTTGAACTTATAGCCTCATTACTTTTACTGCTCATTAGGCACTTAATCATACTGCTTTTTGACATCTCTCTTAGTGTTACATTATTAACTAACTTTTTACGTGAATCTGTCTTCTTCCTCTGGGTAGATAAGGTCCTTAATCAGGAGTAGGGAACCTGCAGACTCAAGGCCATATGTGGCCTTCTGGGTCCTTGGGTGCAGCCTTTTGACTGAGTCCAAGTTTTACAGAACAAACATTTTTATTAAGGAGATTTGTTCCGTAAAGTTTGGATTCAGTCAAAGGGTCCCACTTGAGGACCTAGAGGGCCACACGTGGCCTCAAGATGCAGGTTCCTCACCCCTGGCCTTGATAATAGTAACTGTGTTATGGTTTGTTGTTGTTATTGTTGTTTTGCATATCATCCTCCCCAAAGTGACTAGAACAACGTAATGCACAGAAAGGTATTTCATAATTAATTGCTGAATGGACACAGTTGATGGATTGGGAGGCTCATTTTAGCTCATTAGATTTCCCTATGAACATTTATTTTTCATCTAATTGCTTCCTATACTGAGCTAAAATCACCTTAAAGTGAATGAAGGGATTTTCATTGTCTTCTTTTCCCTTCAGTTAGCATCAGCTACATGGAACTGTGACTAGTGGCATTCCATAGCATCTCTTCAGTGGGAATTTGAATCAAGACAAAGGAGAAAAAGAGCTAGCAGATGGAATGCTTTAAGAAAACCTGTCACACAACTTTAAACAATGTGTCCCACTGGTGAATGGGTGGAAAGCTCTATCAACAGACAAAGCTGCTTGATACAGAACTCTTATTAGGCAAACAGTAACAAGCTCTGCCCATACATGGCTATCACAAGCCAGAGGTCACTGTGCAGGTGTGCATGGCATGGACAGTACCACAACCTTTTCACTGGCTCTTTCAGGAGCACCTGTGCACACAAGTATTAATCATCTGTAGTAGCAGTATTCTGTAAAATAATGGGCCAAAAGTTTCATTTTCTATTTTTTTAGTGGCAACATCAATATTTTTTTACCTTATCTTTGTAAGAAAAGTGCTAACATATCAGCTAGTGAAAGAGGGTTGTTTCTACATTTTGTTGTTTCTATTTTCCCTCTGTCTTTCAAATTCCAGCTCAAAGATCTTCTCCTCCATGGAAGCCTTCTCTTGACCTCTCAACCTGAAGGGCTCCGCCTCCTCCCTCTGAGCATCTGTAGCTCACATGAAAGGCTATGTTTCTCATGCATTTTTACACCATACTTTTTTTACTGTGTGTATTCATGTACATAACTGTATCCACTTCATGAGTTATAAACTCAGTGAGCACAGAGCCTGAGACCTGTTCATTTTTGTACCACCTTTAGTCTCTAATAACACAGGGTAGACACTTGATAAAGACTAGTTCAGAAAACAGAAATCCATCAATTACTAAAGCACCATCGGGTAGTTATAACTAGGGCTCTACTGGTAACTGTATGCTAGACACACTTTTAAATTTAATATTCATTATTAACATTTTATACATCACTTTCTTAAGTCTAGACAATTGACAAAACAGTAAGTCACGCCCTGATTTAGAGCATCTGCCAATTTCTGAGGAAATTTAACAGTGCGCTTTCACAAGCCACTATGAGCTAACTCCAGCATACCACAGTTCTGGCCATTGTTATTTGTGCCTGTGGAGGAATATGCTCGTTGCTAACTTGGGCTTGCATTCAAAGTTTTTTGTTTTTTTTAATTTGACATGGCTATATGAAAGTCCCTTCCCTCCACATCCAAAAAGCCAACCTCTCTCCTTTTTCTACCTTTCTTTCCTCTCGCTCCCTCCTGAAATTAAGTTATAAATATGGCCCAAAGCTTGTCCTAATTCAACCAAATCCACCATTCATTTAAATAGTATCCACTACGTGCAAGATATTGTGCTAAGTACTGAGGGAAACAAAGATGATACAAATAATAGCGTCTGCCCTCAAAGAGCTTACATTCTACTTGTATGAACTGATTTTTAAATATTGTACACCTAAGTAAAAATACAGTTATTAGAAAGCCAACATTCTCAAAATAGACTAAAATATCAAATTAAATTAAAAGATTATGAGGAAGACAGAAATAGATACAGTCATTCACATTTTAAAAACAAATGTGAACAGATCTGGGCAGGCAGGCACATATAAAGCCATTAATTTCAGAATCACTACCAACACAGACAGTTCTATGGGGTCAATAGATATGTCATTTTAATGTAGGCAGCCAGCCAGACCACTGTCAGGCTAATAAAATGGGTGCAGCTTAATTCCTTTAAAATATTCATTTTCATTTTATAGTTTTGTAGAGATGCAACTAGATAATTCTTCCCCACCCCCTTTTTACCCTAGGGAAAATAATTCCTTCATCCAGTTACTTAATGACAATCTCTTGGCCACTGCAGCCAGCCTGGGAGTTGATATCACTCTCTGTCTGATTGCTCCTAATAGAACATACTGTAGCAGTATATCTTTGTTAAAATGGGAGGTAGATGAATCCTGTCTTGGTCTGCCTGTCAGGTGTCTGTCCCTCTTTATTAGCAAGTGACAAGCAAATGTTAGTGACTCTTTCTTTGCAAAACAGAGTGGCATGTTGACTATGGCCAGTAGCAAAGAAAGTTTAAGGGGATTTTTTTTTAATTCAACCATTAACTAGAAGCATATTCCACAGCACATATTTTAAATGCCTACAGGAAAACACTGACACCTTCACTTTCACTTATTATCATTAGAGATGTTCCAAGTCCCATGAATATAATTTCAATATGTCTAATGAATAATTAAGGTATAGGAGCAGAACCATATATGCATATATATGCTTTTATATAATATATATATATTTGTATTACATATATATACATATATATTATATATACATATGCATACCTATATATTTGTGTACATGTATATATGTATATATGTCATATATATTTATTTATATTTCATATATAATGTTTTATCTGTTCTGGGTAATCTACACACACATATATATGTAGAGACAATATCTATCTATGTATCTATCTATATCCTACCGTACAAATTTCATAGTAAAGGATATCTAGCATAGAATCTGACTAAGGCAATTGCCCATGATCTTTCAGCCTCTAATGGCAGAAAACAGTCATAATGTAATGTGCATTATGCACACTGGGCCAAAAGATGGGTTGTAGAATAACATCAAAACCCATTATCTCTCAGTAGAGTCTGCAAAAGAAGCCAAAAGTAGATTAGAGCCCACTCCTATGTTGGACCAGAATTCAGGTGAGAACAGCTTAATGGTCCAACTCAGGAAATACTTATGAGCCAAGGAATTTACACATTACACTGTAATCCAGCTATAATTCATCAATAAAATGGGATTCAGCATGAGGCTGGTCTGTTTTATATGTGATCTAAGGAGCTTTAGTTACTGAAATACCAAGAGGACCTTGATATAAGGCAGATTGGTCTACAATGTCACAGATATGATGCCAAAATATTTGTCCTTTCAAAAGCCAAATCACCCTTACAATCCACTTAGGGAAACAAAGTCCAAGTAGAATCATAGAACTGCAGAATTGAGAGGGGTCTCAGGGAAATGTAGACAAGCTTTCATGCAAAGCATGATCCCTGCATACAATTTCCATGATAATTATTCTGACTCCATTAGGAAATCTCCATTGAGGCAAACTTACTCCTCTTTGAGGGGGTCCTATTTTTGGATAGCTCTGACTTTTTTTTCCTTCTCCTCAGCCAATCTGCCTCACTCTAATTTTCATCTCCTAGTCCTAGATCTGTTCTCCAGGGCCAAGCAAACAAAGTCTAAAATTTCTTCCATGTGACAGAACAGGGATAGGCACTGGATTTGTCATTTCATTGTTAAAAGGAACGCCTAGGTAAGGACTCTCCATCTATCCATGTAGATTGGCACCTTTTCCTCAATGTCTAGTCTTACAGAGCTTCTTAGGGCATTGAGACATGCAATTCCCATGGTGACACATCTGTGATATGTGAGATTAGGACTTGACCTGAGGTCTTCCTGGATTTCTATGCACTATGTCATGCTTCCTCTCAGTTTCACAGAACAATGCCTCAGATATTCAAAGATGAAAATGGTTTATGGAGATTTACTTTATGAAAAGTTACAAAATAGTTGCAAAAATAGTTTCAACAAGTGCAAATTAATATAGCACAAGCGATTTAGGATAAAATCAGATAATTTATGAGAAGAACACTGTTTTGGGCTTGGAAAAATGGGTTTGGATCACAGCTTTGCTATTGAATATAGATTTGACCTTGGACAAACCCCTGCACGTCACTAGATTTAGTGTATTCTTCTTTAAAATGGTGAGAGAAAGGTGGATGAGATGATCATGAAGGGATCTTCTAGCTCAAAGTCCTATTATTCTATTACACTGCCAAGTTGTTCATAAACCACAAAGTGCTAAATAGATGTGAACTTGTTTTACTGTGCAAATATCAAGGAGCCACAGAGGAAAGGACTGATCACAGTCAGATAGGATTCATCACAGGAAAAGCACAAAGTGACCTGCTGACCTCAACTTTAATTCCCAGCTTGCCATTTAGTTCCCCATCAGAGGGAGATGAATTGAGCACTGCTTTGCTGGTGTCAAGTCAATTTAACAAATATTTATTGATTACCTAATGTGTGTCCAATACTATGCTAACCACTGCGGGGATGGAAAAGAATTTTAAAAAATACTCGTTGCTTACAGGCACATTGGTCCCATACGAATAACACACAGGAGATTATTAAAATACAAAGCAATAAATAATGAGGTACTGTAATACAGAACATTATTTTGCCATTTAGGTAGTAGGGCCCTTTAAGCCACGGAAAGCAAAAGTTGGTGCTTAATCTTGCCCCAGACCTCTTTCCCCCTAAATCCAAACAATAGTGAAATGTACTCTTGCATAGCTCAGCATAGCCCCTACCTCCAATGCAAATGAATAAGAAAGCTTGCAATATAATTGCTTTAGATAATTATGTTTATACCAGAGACCAGGACACCTGGTCTGGTTTCTGTGATCTCTGATCTGTAATAATGGGGTGCTCGGGTGCTTATGCTTGTACTTGTGCCCCAATTTCTCCCTAGTCTCAGAAACAACCATTCCCTAGCCCAAGGACACTGTGCCTAGCAGTTATTCATGCATGGGCGTCAGCATGACCCTTATCTCTCTCCCTGGTACAACTACACAGAGCTGGGCTGCTCAGGCCCCAGACCTCAGATCATGTCTCTGGAAGCCTCCCAATTCCTCAGGAAGTTCCTGTGTTGTGAGAAAGCTTTCCCTTGCTGCGGAGCATTCTTTCATCAAGACAGAGGGAGAGGGGTGTCCTTGAGTAGCCCAAGAGCTCTTCCTCTTGCCAGACTTCAAAGATCCATCCCCCTCCCTGTCCTGTATACTCCCTGTACTTTCCCATCCATAGCCCCCAAAGACACCTGCATCTTTGGATTACCTCATCAGTGTTCCTTGCATTTCTTTCCCATGCTTTTTTCTATATAAACCCTAGCTCGACCCCTGATGGCTGCTGCTTGACTTGGATGTGCATACCCCTTGCAGCTGTGCACTAATAAATCCACATCTTAAATTAGGTCTGGGTTTCACTCGCTGATTTCTCAGTACAGCAATACTAGCAGTTAGGTGGAACACTGGATAGACGACCAGGCCTGGAGTCAGAAAGACCTTAGCTCAAATCCACCTCAGACACCTATTAGCTGTGTGACCCTGGACAAGTCACTTAATCCTGTTTGCCTCAGTTTCTTTATCTGTAAAATGAGCTAGAAGAAAATGGCAAATCACTTCACTATATTTGCCAAGAAAACTTCAGATGGGGGTCACAAAGAGTTGGACCTGACTGAAACAACAAATGAGATGCAATAGTATAATAAGAGAGAGATTACTGTGGTAGTAAGAAATGAATGTTTCATGGAGCAAATTATAGTTGACCAACCCCTTATAGGATAAGAAAGATACAGAGAGGAAGAGAAGTGAGGGGTGCCAGTCAGTGGGTACAACATAAGTAAACTCAAGAAAGTATAAATAAGTATCACTTGAAAGGGAAAATAAGAATCAATCAATATCAATCAATAAACGGTTACTGAGTACCTTCTATGTGCCAAATACTATAACAGCTATGGAAACACAGAGAAAAAAATGAAATGATCCCTGTTCTCAAAAGGCTTACATTCTGGAATAGGGAGTTCCTACTTGGGAATAGTATCCCATAGCATCTTCATGGAATTTTAGATGGAATATTAGACAGAATTTAGACAGTGAAAAGGTCTGAATCCCATCAAAAGCGCTGGAAATTGCTTACCTGGCCTAGAACAGGTGCAGTTACTGAATCTATGGTCTCTACAAATTTTTTAAAAATTTAGAATTTTTTTTCTTTAGAAATCAATGGCAATACAAAGTGATAGTTTAGCCAAATATAAAGCATGAGTTCAGATTACATTTTTCATTTTTGTAGCACTTTATTTTAACTAGAACTGTATTTTAATTAGTGTAAAGAAATTTCCTTAAGGAAACTGTGCCTTTCCACGTAAATTAGCACATGTAATTTACAATCTTATAGTGTAGCACAGGAGCATTGGGATGTTAAGTGACTTGGCTATAATCATACGAACTAGATATATATCACAGGTAGGACTTAAACCTCATTCTTCTTGACTTCAAGGCTAGCTCTCCATCCACTGCTCCATACTGTTTCTCCTATATAACTCTTTATAATTTACAAGTCAATTTCTTCACAACAACCTTGTGAGGTAGATGGTAGGAATGTTATCAATTTCCCACCTTAGGGAAGAAGAAACAGAAGACTTCTCTGAAAGGTTGAAAGACTTGCTCAAAGTAACATAGCAAATTAATGACAAAGTTATGATTTCTGACTCCAAGTCTGTTGTTTATTTCCTATTCACTACATTGTCACTGCTTCATCTCTGCTCTCTGTATGTAGAAAGAAGACATTGCCCCTTCAGTATAGCCCCAGAAGGAAGACAGTGCTGTATTTCAGCCTATATTAAAATCCATACATATTTAATCTGGAAGATGCATTCTCTGCATTCAATGTAAACATGAAGAAACATTTGCAAAATTCTGACATGTAAAAGTTGTGACATTTTTAGGTATCAAGAAATAATGAAAATGAGGAATTCCAAAAAACATGGGAAGATTTACATGAATTGATTCAGACACCTTAAAGAACAACATACACAATGATTACAAAAGGAAAGTGAATAATGAGTAAAAGAAAAACTAAAGAAACTCCAGGAAAACAGACAATAAAACATACTTCTTTCTTCATGGCAAAGAGGTAGAGGATAACTAGGATTCAGTCACTGTACTTGGTGTTTTTGCTAAATTATACTCTGTCACAAGAAAAGGCTTAATCTAGAGAGGTTTGTTTTGTTTTATTTCTCCAAAATAACTGTGACATGAAGATAAAGCACATCAATAAAGGAAAAAAATTAATAAACATTAGGATTTTTATGCTGAGAGGCCTTTTAGGGTTTTTTTAGGTTAACATTTAGTTTACTTTAGCCAATTAATATACAAGTTTCATATTACAGTGAACTGTAATGGAATCATACACATAGCTCAAAATTTGGCACAACAAATAACTACCATCCTTCTTAGGCCTTATTTACCTTATACATTACTTCACTATCTGATTTTCAGTGCAAAAAATGAACACACTATTTACAAGCCCCCTCTGTTACTTGTTCTTCCTTTCTTACCCTTCCAACTACTCACAGCCAAGGAGAGTAGAATGGTGAGAGATTACAATTAAGCAAGCAGATTCTGAGGAGCTGAGGGTGGGTAGAGAGAGAAGCCAAGAAACATAATGAAATGAACAAGTGAAGAGTCTTAGATTAATAATTAATTTCACTTCTATGCTTCTTGGGGAACAGAAAGATTGGGGGAATGGAGATGGAATTGTAAAAATCCGGAGGGATTTGGTGCACCAAGAGAAAAAGAGCAAAATGTCATAATATAGAAAAGGTGAAGGGACAGTACCAAAGGAAGAACTAAAATCAATTGTAAGAAGAGTAAAACAGAAGAGAAGAATAAACAAAAATAGCACAAATAGCGAAACAGGATTTAGAAAACAAACATGAAAGGAAATAAAACACAGAAAGAGGAGGAAAAGAAAAGATGCAGAAAATGGATAAACAGTACCAGTACCATTTGCAACTGTTATTTAATAAACATAGGTTGGCCTACTATATGCAGAGCATTGGGAGTTAGGGGCTGAGGAAGAAGATATGAAAATAGGAAAAAGTGGTCCTGGCCCTCAAAGGGTCTACAGTCCAATATACAGTCATGTTTCTCAGGACATGGTGGCAGAGTTGACATGCTTCTTGCTCCCCACTGGCAGTTGTAGGCTCATGCTGGGACACCATTCTTCAACCTCAAAACATGACCAGATCTATGATCCTATGAAAACCATCCCATCATTTCCCTCCTATCACCTCTCCTTACCGACAATTTCTCTAGTACTTTTAATGTTACCACTGTCTACTCTATAAGCTAGGTTTTTATCTGAGTTAACTGTAACTTTTCTCTCCCTCATCCAATATATTTAATCAGATGCAAGCACTGCTAATTCTCTCTGACCATTATCTCTCACATTCATTCCCTCTTTTCTTTTCCCTCTGCAATCACCCCAAATTTGTTTTTTATTGCTTCTTTCCCAGAATATTTTAAAGTCTCCTAACTTGTCTAGTCTCTTACATCTCATATCTATTCTTCATGTTGGACTAGTAGTTTAATCTTCTTAACCCTCCACTCTCATCACTGATGTCATTCCTTTACTCAGAATTCTTCAGTGGCTCCTCATTGACCACAAAATATAGTCTAAACTCCTTATATTGGAAATGACATAACGCCCTCCATAATCAAACTCAAAACTACTTTCAACACTTACCTTTTATGTCTTATGTTTACTTAATCTAAAGTCCAGCCAAAATGAACTCTCTCCCCTCAGTAATTTTTTTCCTTCCTTCCTCCAGTTCAGTACCTTTGGTTTTGTTCCTTTCCCTTTCCCCACCTCTTCGAGGTCAACACTACTCCACTATCTTCAATACCCAGCTCAAGGGCCACTCTTCTATGAAGCCTTCCCTGACTTCGCTATTCGAAAGTAATTTCTATGCACATTTCCTATAACATTTTGTCTGCACTTTACATTTATTCCGCTCTCTTTTGAAGCATAGTTGTTTGTTTCATTCCTTCATTATACTACAAGCTCTTTGGTAACAGAGTATGTGTTGTAACTTTGTATCCCAAATACTCAACACAGTGCCTTGCCCATAGATAACATTTAATAAATGTTTGTTCAATATTTTAAATTGAATTTTTAGGAGCCAGAAGACACAAACATAATGAAAATCCAAAATAGAAATGATGAGAGCTTTAGAGAAATACAAAGAATTATTCAAGTCCCAAGGAAGAAAAATACACGCCCTGATACAGGGAAAGCTTCATGCAAGAAGAGTCATCTGAGCTGAATTTTCTTGTACCTATACACATATAAATATACATAGACATATACATATATTCATCATATAAAAGTTCCAATACTTTGTAATTAGATATGTGGAAAGAATTTGGGGGTATGAATAGGGGTGTGCAAATGGAATAACAGAGGAGTTTGTAGAAGAAAAAATATAGTATATTAAATGTTTGAATGAAAGGCACTGAGGTTTTAGGGAGACCTATTTCTCTGTAGAGAGAAGTTTCTAAGAGTCTAGCTCTATGAGAAATCTGATCCCATCAAAACAGCATTACTTCTTATTCTTTGGGAAAGGAGAATGCAGAGAGTACACTGAAGAAAAGGAGAGAGAGAGACAGAAACAGAGACAAAGAAAGAGACAGAGGGACACAGAGAAACAGAGACAGACACAGACAGAGACAGAGAGTCAGAGAAAGAGACAGAGAGAGATACACACAGATAAAGGCAGAGAGAGAGAGACAGAGACTGGATGGTCATGGACACACCGGTTTGGGAGAAGACACGGAGAGCTTGATTTGAGACAAAGAGAGGAACTCTAGAAGGCAGAGAGACCAAGTCACCCCAGCCACTGCTACTCATGGTAGCTCTGTGTGTCTGGGATACACATTTGGAAAGACCCAGTATGAGTAAGGGATTCAAATGTTATAGGCTGAATAAGAGGAGAAGGGAAGATGGATATCAGCACCTTTATCCTCCTAGGCAAATTGTACACATGACACTGTAGTGTGGGAATTGTCTACCTGGTGGTCAATTTTTTTTCCTAAGCATTCGTGCTCATGGTGAAATGACCTTTTCCTCTTCCCCACCCTGTTTTCATCTGAGAGGACTACTGTCTAATCCAGAGGTTTTCTGTTCTTCAAATTTGCTTGCTTGCTTTTTTAATCATTATGTGCTTCATTGTTTGCAGAGCAGAAACAGAGAATGCCTGCAGGACCTGAGAGTTAAAGTGACTGAGATTTTGACCTTTTGTCTCTGTCACCAAAACTCTATCCTAAGTGTTGGCTTGAACCAAATGAAAGAGAATCTCATTGACATTGATGATTATTATAGCTTATAAAATCCCAAATGAGATAACAAATCACATGAATCAGACATGTTATAGAGGAGATTCAGATTCAGGCATGAGAGTGGACAGAATGGTCTGAGTCATCTAGTTCTGAGGTTCTATGATTCTGTGAAGTAATACCACATGATATGGTTATGTAATCATGAAAAAAGGAACAATGGTATCAACCACTAGTGCATAAAAGGTTAATGAACAAAAGAGACCATCATTATGATTTAGCCTAATTTCAGGGGGGAAAAACCATTTGTGATTTAAATGCACATTGGATTTCTAATGTTTTGCTGGTGTATCAAATTATGCAGCCAAATAATATCATGATACAATCGCATAAACAATATTAGACTAGGAGTCAGTAAGCAGCTTCCAGTCTCTGTTTTGCTACTAACTACTTATATGATTCTGAGCAACAGCTTAATCATTTTGTGTTTCATTTTACCTATGTGCAAAATGAATCAGATTAAAAGATGTCTAAGATACCATCTAACTTTAAAATTCTATGATTCTGCAAAAAGAAGTCAAATTTCAAAATTAAAATATAATTAGCCTCATCAAATTATTCAAAATATGTAGGTGGTATTAAATGTTTCTTTTTATGTGAACTTTTTCAATGCAATTTTCCACATATTTAGTTGGGAGATATCAGAAAATAGTTTTGATTATTCTCTGATTCTAATGTGGCTTTCTTCCTAAGCGATAATCAGAGTCTGGGGAAAAAAAACAAACAAACCCTTACATTCCTACATGAAGTCCTTAGTCAATACTATATACAAAGAGAAAATCAATGTATCTCTTTCAAAATGTATTTTTCTCTGGTAACCATGGGAAAAGACAAAGCATTCATGTTACAAAAAGTAATGCTTTGAAGAACACTTAGTCAAGGTTTGTCAATGAATCAGAGCCACTCAGTATTCCAAAAAGGGCCTTCTCTCCTGATTTAAGGAAAATGTAAGAAAATGGACCATCTGCCACATGGCATGTTTCCTGTAGGTCTATAAGAATAAAATGAAAGTGGACAAATGTAAAAAGGATGCTACTGGTTAGAATGATGAGATATACTAATCTGGTCAATAAAATCACCCAAGAAGATGATCTTGTAACATCTCCACTTAAAAATAGGAATCAAGAACTTGATGTTTGTATATCCAAATAGTGATGCATATGATATCTTAGCTGCCTTGTGGTAAACGCACATTTAAAATAACCAAATACTATACAGAAGTAAACATTTTAATGAGGTTAGAGTAAAGTATACACTTGGCATAATGGGGTCTAATACTATTTCACTATATTCCTGGAAGTCACATCAAACACCACAAAATAATAGTTTACATTGATTGGCATGTTTAGCATGGATAAGCAAATTGTGGTACATGAATGTAATACAATATCACTGCTATTTAAGAAATGACAAGTATGAAGAATAGAGCAACATGAAAAGATTTGTATGGACTGATGCAGAGTAAAAGAAAACAATATTCATAATGACCTCAACAATGTAAACAGAAAGAACAGTAAAAAAGCCAAAATTCAGTACAATGTAATTATAATGACTTAGCTCAGTCCTGAAGGAGATTAAGAACATGTACTTTTCTCCTCTTTTTATAGAGTTGGGGGATATGGGTGTGGAATTTTGCATATTATATGTACTATAAGACACAGTTTATCTGTTGGTTGTGTTTAACTTTTCTCTTTTCTATCTTTGTTATAAAGGATAGCTTACTGGAAAGGGGAGTAAGAGAGATATATTTTTAAAAATAAAGATGATGATAAAATATAATATGTGTTTTGGTAAAACATAATACGTAACACATATATTATGTTTTTATATCATCTTCATTTTAGATCTCTCTCTCTATGTGTATACACACACACACATATATAACATGTATAAAGATATACCTATATCTTGTTTTATAACATAATTTATAAATATTTAACATATAACAGGTGATGGTTCAACATCTAAATTTTTAGAAAAAAGCATACCTTTGGTTTTAACACCATCTTCAATTTTAATATTTATGTGTTCACGTATACTACAGATATGTATCTATATACACATATACATATATGTGCAAACACATATGCACACACATACCTATTACTAGATATGTGTATTTGTAGAGAGTTTTTAATGAGACCAATATAGAGCAGCAACTTTTCTTCAACTACAAATCTTATAGAGGTGCCTGTGGTCATAAGATGTTACTTGATTTGCCCAGGGTCATATAGCCAATATGCATCACAGGCATCATTTGAACCCAGGTCTTCCTGATATTTAAAATGACTCTATCACATTAAACTGTTAAAAATAAGTTTTTAAATGATTTATTAATTAATGGATACCACAGATGTGGGAGATGAGGGGTGTGTGAAAATCTGGGATATAGAATGGACTATGTTGTCAGTAGCAGAGATTATATCCAATTGAGACTCTTCTTTAATTTATACAACTTTATATGGTATTGGGTTAATTTAAAGTGAAATTCAATGAGTTGAGCTTGTTGGCTAAGAGTTGGGGTTTCTTCAGTGTCATAGAAGATAAAGGAAGTTGAACTTTTTAATAACAAGTAATCTTGTTAGAGGCAGCAGCAATCATTCACTATGCTGAAATGGGCTTTGGTGAAATTCTCTTCTGTCCTTTCCATGTAGACTAGCTTAGGGATTTATCTGCTGGAGTACTAATCAAGAAATTGACTTTCACAAATAGGAACAGCTAGAAAAATTGCAGTGCTTTTTGATCTCTTATGAAATATTTACAACTTTTAGTAATCAAAGTGTACAATTTATTTCTCTTTCCACCTGCCTATACTGCATCTTATCAAGGGCCTGCTTTGTTAATTTTTCTCTCTAGATTTTGGTTTATCACTTAGAATCTGATTCAGAGTGGATTAATGAAGAAGCAAGTGAATATAAGCTAAATTGTAGATTTAGCTTTTCAGATTTTTCTTCCTCTTCTTGTTTACTTTGGTGTCAGTTAACAGTGATTGCTGGATTTGCAAGAGGTAATAAAATCAGAAATAAATTTAACCTATTTTCCCCTCTGCTAAAATCCTGCTTTTCAAATCCAGCAGTTAGATTGGCTCAAGTATATATAAAAGAAATCTGTTCTGAAGAAAATACAATGGTGAGGGCATTAGGGGACCAGTACACAAGGCATAAGAAGGTAAGTTCCATAGCATGGGAAAAAAATAAACAAACAACTCAGAAACCTCAATCTTATTAAGATCCCAAAAAGTTGACCCAGAGAACATCAATAACTATTGAGCTATCCGTCTGCTCTCACATCTACACAAAAACTGGATGAGGGCCATCTGTACGAAATTGGGGCTTCCTCTGAGGACATACATAAGCAATAAACCACCTTCTACAAATAATATTTACTCCTTCAACACATAACCGAAAGATGGAGAGGTTATAAGATCCCATTTTGATTATTGTTTGTTGATTATGAAAAAGGACTTCGACTCATTAGAGAAAGGTTTGTCCTAATCATATATTAAGATCATTCATATTTCTTGGAAGATACAACAACAGAAATAATCCTGTCCAATGACTCTCTAATAGTAAACATCATTCAAGACGTAAACCAGGAAAAGCTGTGTGCTTGCCAATTTCTTTACCATTGTGATGGAAGGACAGTCAAGGATATATTCCTTGTGGATAATGAAGTCCTCTCTAGGATTCTGTTTGTGGAACATAGAATGTCTATTGACTCAAGCCCCAAAGAAAATGCAAAATTGCCTGGAAGAGATCTGTAATCCCTCAAAGGGTTCTTCCTGTCCATTCACACAAGAAAGATGAAGTAGATGAAGAATTCCATTGCCCAGATTTTAACATGCATCTGAATGGATACTCTACAGAGCTTATCCAGAAATATGTACAACTGGGACAGAACAGATGGATAATGAAATTGGCCAATTGATGAAAAGGAAGACCAAGATTCCTTTGGGCTGTTTTCAAAATACTAAACAATTACTTTACTGCCTCCACTGGATTTCTTTCAAGATACTGTAAAATCCTATTCCTATCTCAAAGCTTCTTATGAAAACAAGGGCCCATCTTTTCAATAAAAGCATTCTGTTGGTTTTCCTCTCTGTCAGCAAGTTTTGAAACACCACTGCCTTCAAAGAACTAAAGGTGAGTATCACACAATGGGCAACAGAGAAGTGCATGGTGGGTATAAGCAGATTTCAATTAACATTAACAATGAAGAGCTATGGAGAAGAATGGAAGGAAAGGATGTCATCAAGAAATTATATGACAAACAGAGAAAATAGGCTAGTTCTTTGGTAAAAGCTGGAGATGAGATGTGGATAACCAGAGTACTCAACTAGTTCTCTCACAATGAAGGGAAAAAGCAAGGAATCACACCGAAGAGACCCCCCTGATGTGAACTTTCAGGATGATTTGAATGAGAGTCACATAGGATAGTCAGGAATGGATGAGTTGCAATCTCTTTCATAGTAGCAAACTCCAGATTTAATAAAAGCACAAATCAATTTGACTATTTGAATTAAAATCCCTAGGTTGAAGTGTGGAGGAAGTAAAATCAGCTACATCTCCAATGACCATGAAACTGCAATAGATACTCTTCAAGGAAAAAGTCATTGGATGAAACATCTAGGTCAGAATTTCTCAAAGAGTCAATAAGACACCTTCCCACACCCACTGTAAAGAAGTGGAATTTTAGATACATCACTGGATGTTTAGTGGGTGCTACCATAAAGACTGCTTAGCACAACTGCTTTCCTGACCCCATGACTACCGCTTTTATGTTCTAGTAACATTGTCACCTTCCCAGACTCTCTCAGCTTCTCTCTTATGCACTTGTTTCCCACTAAGTCCAAATGGTAGGCTCTTTTTCATATAAGAAGCAAAGGAAAGATCGTACAGGTATGTTCCACCTATTATTCATTACTTCAGTGAATTTAAGTTAATTCCAGCCATATGGAAAAAAAAGTGCTCTAAATCACTACTAATAAGAGAAATGCAAATTAAAACAACTCTTAGGTACCACTTCACACCTATTACATTGGCTTACATGACAGAAAAGGAAAATGATAAATGTTGGAGAGGATGTGGGAAAATGGGGACACTAATAGGCTCTTGGTGCAGTTGTAAACTGATTCAACCATTCTGGAGAGAAATTTAAAACTATGCTCAAAGGGAAATCAAACTGCATACCCTTTGATGCAGCAATGCCACTGGTAGGTCTGTATTCCAAAGAGATCATAAAAAAAAAAAGGTAAAGGAACTACATGTCCAAAATTATTTATAGCAGCTCTTTTTGTGGTGGCAAAGAAATGGAAATTGAGAGGATATCCATCAATTACGGAATGGTTGAACAAGTTATAATATACAAAGGTAATGGAATATTATTGTGCAATAAGAAATGATAAGCAGGCAGATTTCAGGAAAACCTGGAAAGACTTACATGAACTGATACAAAGTGAAGTGAGCAGAACCAGGAGAACATTATACAGTAACAGCAACATTATATAATGATCAACTATGATTGACTCAGCTGTTCTCAGCAATACAATGATGCAAGACAACTCCAAAAGACTCATGATGGAAAATGACATCCACATCCAGAGAAAGAACTGATGGAGTCTGAATGCAGATCAAAGCCTATTATTTTCATTTTCTTTTTTTATGTTTTTTTTTCCTTTTGCAAACTTTTTTTTTTGCAAACTGTTTCTTCTTTCACAACATGATTAATATGGAAACATGTTTTACATGATTGCTCATATATAACCTATATCAAATTGCTTACTGTCTCAGGAAGGGGGAAGGGAAAAAAGGAAGGGAGAAAAGTTGGAACTCCAAATTTTACAAAGAAGGAATATCAAAAATTGTCTTTACATGTAATTGGAAAAGTAAAATACTATTAAAAATTTAACTCAATTCCACAAGCATTTTCAAGAGCCTTCTGTATTTTTCTAGGTGTTAAGAATACAAAACCAAAACAATTTTAATAGTCTTATTTCACCAAAGAACTTATAGTCTATAGGAAGGAATAAACGTGTTAACATATATCAGGACAATTTGATGAGGGAGACACCACTAACAGCCATAGATTTTTGTTTTTAAAACCTTCTTCTAAGGGATACCAAATGGGCTAAGCCTTGAATTAATGAAACTTGGGATTTGAAAAGGCAAAAAACACAATTTTGGATGAAACAATATCATAGGTGGATAATTCCATAGGAATGATGATACTAATGTGTGATTGGTCACACATTGTTACAGAAGGGTTCCCAGATTTTACAGTAAGTTATAGGATATTAATGAGGCATTTCCAAGCATTCATCGATGGACAGGGGGCTCAGAGCAAGGAAGATCTGGATTTCAGTCTAGCTTATGACACAAACTGACCATATGACCCTGGGCAAATCACTTAACCTCTCTTTGTATTCTAGGATGGAGTGGTCAAGTACACAGCCTATGGGCAACTCCTAAGTATGGCCCAAACCAGATTAAAATGTAGTTCCTATCTAATTTTAAAGTATTCACTTATCAATATAAATATATATATATAACATGTGTATTTTTTTTTACATCAACATATGGCCCACAAGAATCCTTATTTGTGGTTTAGCGGTCCCTACTTCCCTTTGAGTTTAACACCACTGCTCTAGACAAGTTTCTAAGACTATAAATTGTAGGGGAGTCATGGGAGTCCTCTATGCCAATGAAGCCATAAACCAGTCTTTATTCCTTCCCAAGTTTGTGATGAGATTTGATTGAAAAGTATTAATAATGTTATTATAGAATGACATTTGTCAGGGAGACCTTAAATAGGTTATGCCTGTAGTAGGGAAGAGTAGCCCTTGTTACCAATTTCTAAAAAGCGCTCAATGTCACTCACATTCATTCTATTTTGAGGTGCCTAGTGATTTCCAACGAAGAGTACCTATCTGAGATCCAGAAGACCATTTAAAGGTAAAAATAGGAAGCTCTGGGATCAGTGAGTTAATGGTTTCTAAAACCTATGTGGTCTAATTTTAGTTTTATTAAAACACTATACATCATCATACCTCTTCATCTCCATCCCCACTAAATGGAAATTGAGTCCTCTGACTTCATTTAAACCCATGTTCATCTTTCTTCTTAAATAGTCCTCCATTCAGCTCCTGTTAGATATGCAAAACAGTATCCTAGAACTGGTCATAAATGAAAAGACAAAATAGTTTCTTCCCTCAAGGAGCTTACATTATACTGCACCAGATCATCTTCTGATTAGTGAATGTCCAGGGCTGAATGGAGTATGGTATGCTTAATCCTATTCAACTATAACTACATCCTAATTAGTGTGAATAATGAATGGCTTAAAGTGGCCATATGTATTTGAATTTGCACTATTTGTCAGTTGGTTTTAGCCCAATGGAAATACACAGTGCAAATCTGAATAACATGCTTACTTTAGGGGATTTATTATGGGCACTAATTGGGATCTAGCTGTAGTAACTCACTCTAAGGCAACTATTGCTTTATCTGTAGACTTGTGGTATATATCAGGCCTTGATAAAGAAATTGCCCTGGGGTAGGATAGCATTCAAGTCCAACCACCAACTATTCAATCTTCCTTTTTTATTGCTAGCTCCACAAGGAGGATTTTATGAGTGTGTGTGAACTCATATTTCATTTCTCTTCCTTTCAAAGAGGGCTTTTAAATGGGGTCTTTACTGTTTGAAATAGGCTCAACAATTTGAGCGGAAAACATTCAAACTGTTCAGGCTATCTAAGGGAGGAAAAAAAAAACCATTTAAAATGACTTCCACCCTTCCAAGAAACATCAAGAAGTCTACCTAGAAGTGCATGTGGATAATAGATGAGAACGATTTCAATGCCTACTTCAGCAGCTGAGGTGGATATTTTTTCAGTTCAGTGACTGGGGCTGGCAACCAGAAATCTCCAGTAATAGAGGAATGTGTATGGAGAACTTTCAATAGGGAAGCAAAACAAATAAAGCTAGATTCTAACTAAAATTTCATCCTGGGAGTTATGTTTCATTAATATTATAGAGGTAAACAATTTGAATGATCTGTCAGGATGCTATTAATTATTTGTTATTAACTGACAGTTGGCAGACACATGTGATGGGTAGTGTAGGGAGGATGTGGGAAAAGCTTTCCCCATCATGGTAAATTTATTTATTATAGGAACAGCATATGGCCATGGAAACATGATCTTGCTTCTTCCTCTCACTGGGTACAATAAAAGATGGTAAAAATGCCAACGTTTTTCTAGTAATTCCCCCCCCCCCCAAGTTTCCCTGTTTATCTGTAAGCTCTCCTTCTTGTCACTGCATTTTCTCTGCAGACATCAGCATATTCCTCACAAACCTGCTGATTGCTGGCATTAGTCTATGATATTCAGCTAGAGCTCTCATCAGGCACCATTTGTCTTTTCTGAGTTTGTGATTTTTTTTTTTTCAAATGCCTTTACCTCTCTCCCCAGGCTCTTAACTAAAGGTTTTTCCGGAATATATTTTTCAGCATATTGGACATCACACAACTTTATCAGAGTTTCGTTAGATTTCCCAAAGCTCTCTGGGATGTCACTTGCTCCTCTGTCATTTAAAACAACAACGAAAAAGATATGAGTTGCTGGTTCCTTGTTTTAGAAGTAAATTTCTGATAAAAATCTTAAGAAAAGAATCAGAGGGGGAAAAAAGGTAATGAGGGAATCACAATTACATCCAAATTTGCATTCTTTAATTTATAAAGCTTTACCAGTTATTGGGGGAGAGGAAGAAGTTTAGAAAAAGACACTGAGAAAGTAGGAGGAAAAATATGGACATCCTACTCTGTGATAATGTAGCTCTTGAAAGAAACTTACTGTATGGGAAAAGAGATATCTATCTGCTTTCCCTCTGGCTGCCCAGACCTCCAAAGGTGCTCTCACTATTACCGGTCAGGCAGAGCAGCAGAGAAAGCAACTGAGCTCATGTGAACCAATGGCATCCCTAGCGCTGCAATGGGAAGTATGTTGCAGCCAAATATGGAGTAGTGGACTGGTTATCTGTTGCCTAGATTACCCCTACACCCCCCACCCGCCTTTTGCTATCTACCTATAGCTATTTTACCAAAGATCAAGACATAACTTGGAGAAATTAGAGGTGTTGATCTTAGCTAACCACTTAGCTACTTAGTAACAATTCTGGCAACAAAAAAAAAAGCCAACCTTAAGTAAAGGACAAATCTGAATTGGGTTTACGCTTTCTTCAGATTACTTGTGGATTTTCCTAGGTGTTATAGAGGAGAGAGTGCTGGAACTAAAGTCAGGAATACCTGAATTCCAATCTGACCTCAGACACTAGCTGTGTGACCCTGGGCAACTCATTTAACTTCTGTCTGCCTCAGTTTCTTCATCTGTAAAATGGTGATAATAATCGCACCTGCCTCCTGTGGTTGTTATTAGGATAAAATGAGATACTATTTGCAAATCATTTTAAAAACTTTAAGGCACTACTGAAATGTTAGTTCTTCTCCTCCTCCTCCTCTTCCTCCTGCACCCTGGCCTCCTACTCTTTCTCCTCTTTATTCTTAATTATCATTTGTTTGCCAATTTTTTTTTTTTTGGTGCCTACTTCTTAGGGCCATTAACAGCCCTCCCAGCTCTAAGTAAATGTAAATAGTAACCTTTCACTTTTTGGCCAGCAGCCCTGAGGGTCTTCCCTTCCCAGTCTGATTTTTTTTTTTTAAATTAAAGGGGCCATCCCTTGACTCACTTCTTAAAGAGTCTTATTCACTGAATGGGCATTGTCTCACTATAAGTGAGAACCTGAAAAGACTTTAGCTTAAAAGGGCCAAGGTCTCCCACTGCATCCTAGACCATCTCCAGTCGTCCTAATTGATACTGGCCACTGGACCCAGCTGGCTCTGGAGGAGAAAGTGAGGCTGCTGACTTTGCACAGCCTTCCCTCACTCAAATCAAAGTCAATTGAAAGTCACGTCATCGTCTCCCTGATGCCATGGCCCTCTTTAACAATGAAGGACAAATCACAAACAAGTTCTCCTTTGGCATGTCCCCCTCCCCTCCCCTCTCTCCTGAATGGTTATATTTTGGGCCCTTGTGGCTCAAAGTGAATGTAAATACTGTTTACTAAGAATGAAGGACAAACCACACAATAGCTAAAAGAACTCTAGTCTTTCAAGTTATTTCCTAAACAATAATATTTTATACTGCTTAAAAATAAGAATACATTTTATCTGGTCAGCATAGAAGTAAGCAAAGCCAAAAACCCAATGATAGGAGCAGAATGAAAAACAAAAACTGGCTCCTGATCCCCAAAGTATAAGCTTAATTCATAGCTGGCATATTCTGATTTTTTTTATAAAGGCTCTGGACTGAACATAATTAAATTAACCTTGACAACCAAAGAGAACAATAATTACATTTTATGTTTGCATACTGCTATCCAGTTTACAAATGCTTGTCTCATTTGAGCCTCACTGTGATGGAATGACCCTGTATAATTATTAAGGGCACAAGAATATGTTGTATCCTTATCATGCTGTATATTCATGCAAAGTTTGCTGTTAGAAGACGTAGTTGTTAAGGGAAAGAAGGCCAAATGAGATAGCTAGTAAGTGATAAATGCTGCTATGGGAAAATAACTGAATCTCTAGTTGAGTCAATAGAAAGCTACACAGAGTTCCAACAAGATGGCAGGATGAAAAGTTAGCTCCTTGGCACCCATTTTGGCAGATAGTAATTGGCTCACTTCAGTACAGCAGAATTGGCAGCATCCTGTGGCCCTTGAATGATCTGGGGCACAGGTGGAGATTTTAGGATGAATGGGGCATCTGGTATAGAAGAACCTTGCCAAGAGGCATATGGGTTTGCCCCACTTGTCCTTTAAGAGTTCTTCAGACCTCAGGATGACTCTGTTGTAACTTGGGGAGGGGTACTAAGCAGGCCTTTGTAAGAAATGGAAGGCCCTAGGGAGCCATATTCAATACTGTATTTTTGTTGCTCAGTAAAGGCAAATTTGAGTGCCGTGGGTCTGAGTGCTCCACTTGCAGAAATCAGATTAAAGCCTTCCTATGACAAATTGGTGTAGTGAGTAGAGTCTGAGAGATAGCCTCACAAGTTCAAAAAAGGTGGAGAGGTCAACAGGTATTCACTCTGACTTACAGGCAGCAGCACATAGAGTGGTACAGGCAGGAGAGTAGGCATTGATCATTGACAGTGACATGGGCACCAGTACAGGCAGATACAGTGTAGCACTTTGTTTACTATCAATTGGAACTGATAGGACCCCTCCACATTGTGGCCAGTATATTACCCAGTGGTCAACCCCATAATTAACGTCTATCCAAGGAAGAAAAGGAGGAAATCTTCATTGATGAAACTGGACAAGGGAGTAGAAGTTGCTAAGTATTGGTGTTTTTTTTTTTCATTCCTATTGGAAGCACTAGCTCCCAGAAACCCAATCCTTTTTGCAATGCTTGAAGACCCAAGTCATTGGTCACTAAGGGTCAAGAGACAGATTATGCTTTGAAGTAAGTGACTGGCACAATTGGCAACAGTTACTTCCCCTAGGTGTATTGATTTGGGGCACAACTACAATACAGACCTTCAGATGGCTAAATGAAGGTACTTTCTGAGGAGCAAGTAGGAGTTGCCTCTTTTATCCCTCAGGGTCCTCAGCAGACCTCAGTTCTTCTCCTGTAGCTGTGCCTCTACCTGGGGAAACTGAGCAAAATTGTGTAGAAAATGAAAGACTGACTGTTCATTACATTTTGCTTCTCAGAAAAAGAATCTTACGCAAATACTCCTGCTCCAACTACTCTATTTGCCCTAAATGAGTTTGATGCCCTCCTAAAATATCCTCTATATCTACTTAGATGAAATAGTACTAAATATAAATAATAAGTTGATTAAAAGGAGAAGGGGAGAAAAAGGTAGGGACAAGCAATCAGCCTCAGAATAAATGTTCTCTTAGATAAAGACACGAAATGAGAAGTAGGGGAAACAAAATTCCAACACAAACAAATATATATTAGGCATTAAAAGAACTCAAAGAGAAATCCTTAAGAGGGGAAAAGAAATAATAAATTACTTCAACAATAGTCAAAGAAATTAATTTGGAACTAGGACCAGATACACCAAAAGAATAATAAACACTTTAAAGGAAATTAAGATGGATACGGTATCAGAAAAGGAAGATCTGGAATTCATAATGAGAGCTCTATCATTGTTAAAAATTAAATAAGGCAAATTGATAATAAAACCAACAACTTAGAGAAAGTGATAAAAAATTTAAATAAAGGAAGTTAGTCTAGATGGCTTCTATGGTTCCCTCTAGCCGTAAATCAATGACGATGATGTAAGTAAATCATCAAGAGCCGCAGGATCTTTAAAAAAAAAAACTTGGAAAATTCAACACTTGAAAAACATAATGAAAGAACTGTGAGAGAGAGAGACCAGGGAGAACCAGGGAGATGATATGAATCAAAAGAATGTGTGAAAAATGATTAGAAAGACTCTAACCATCTTTTTAAAAAAGAAATCAAAAATTATTTCCAAGGGGGAAAATCAAAAGATAATAGATTTAAATAGATTTATAGTTTTTTTTAAAAAAATCAATAACACTAGCTACCATTTTATACTGCTTTAAGCTTTGAAAAGTACTGTATAGGTTACCTCATTTGATCATTACAGCAACCCTATGAAGCAGAGACTAATGTTATGACTATTTTATTACTGGGGAAACTGAGGATAAGAGAAGATAAGTGATTTGTCTAGGGTCACATAGTAAGTATTTGAGGCAGGATTTGAATACAGTCTTTCCTGCCTCCAAATGTAATACTCTATCTGCTACATCATCTACTTACTATGCTCCAATAGGAAATATCAGATTCAATTTGACCAGAGTATTGTTGCCAAATTCTAGAGCAGGGGTTCTTAACTTGGGATCTATAATCCTTTTAAACACACACACACAATTTCAATATAATTAGTAATTTTTAATAATCCTATTGTACTTTTATTTATTCATTTAAAAACATTTTTTTTTTTTGCTGAGAAGGGATCCATAGGTTTCAACTGATCTTCAAAGGGGTCTTTGTTAAGTTAAAAAGTTAAGAACCCATGCTCTAAAGCTTCATGGCTAAAGAGAATATCTTACAATCAACTAACAATTATTAAGTGCCTACTTTGTGCCAAGTACTGTATAGGACTTTGTGAATGGAAACAAATAAAAAACTGAGTCAGTTTTATCCTCAAGGACCTTATAGTCCATTGGGGGGACAAAATATGACCACAGGCACAAAACAATATAAGGTGATTTTGATGAGTCAGGAATTGGGAAAAGTGTTTTTTTGTTTGTTTGTTTGGGTTTTTTTTTTTTGGCTAGGCAATGGCATTAAGTGACTTGCCCAGAGTCACACAGCTAGTAAGTGTTATGTGCCTGAGGTCACATTTGAACTCAGGTCCTCCTGCATTCAGGGCAAGTGCTCTATCCACTGTGTCACCTAGCTGCCCCAGGAAAAGTCTTTTGAAGGACATAGCACTTAAGCTCAGCCGGGAAGGGAGCTGGAGCTTCTAGGAAGCCAAAATGCAGAGACCATTTCAGGTATGGGACATAACATTTGCAAAATTATGGCCATAAGAGATAGAATGTTGTATGCCCAATAACAGCACAAGCTAGACTACAGAGTACAGGAGGTGAGTAATGTATGCCTTAGTTTCCTCATCTGCAAAATGAGGGCATTGGACTAAATCCAAATCCAAGGACTAAGGTCCTTCCTAGCTCTAGATCAGTGATGCTACTATCATTGTCTTCAAGCTGTTCTCTTTTAGTAGCCATCTTATCACTTCCTAATTTCACTCTCCCTCAGCATACATAGGCATTTTCATAAACATGAAGCCTATTCAATTCATCATGGCATTAATAAGCCAAACTTAAAAGCCCTTTTCAAATGCACTGAAAATCATTATAAGAGCCTCAAGGACTAAAATGGCCATTTCCAGTCATGGCATTCAAGAGTACTTGTACACTGAATTAGTTTTAACAGGATTTTGAATTTCCCAAATAATGTGGGTTATAAATGACTTACTGTGGAAGAAATTCACCAGACCCACTACATTTTAATCAATAAGTCAATATGCTTCTAGGGAATTACTGGAGACCTTGAATACATTCTCAAGGATGCTGCCAAAAATCACAAGTGCCCAGCAAACAGAATGATCCCCTTCATAATTCATTGCCTCCACTGGAGGCTACAAAAAAAAAAGGAATGAGGCTGCATCATCTAAGGAAATCAACAATGGTTTTGGAAAAGCTACCTCTCCTTCTCTGTGTTACTTTCACTGCCCTCAAGGAAGACATACACGCATGTGGCTTGACAAATGGTGCATGCTATTTTGGTGACTCTTACATACCATCCCCTAACTTGGGTTTCCTAATTAGGAGTGCCCTGTGCCAATGAAATCAACCATTTGATCTGAAAACAAAGAAAAAAAATATGCTATCCAGTTCACCATCCAACTAAGACAGCCTCTGTGTGTTCAAGTTAATTCAGTAAGAATTTATTAAATCTGTACTATGAACCAGGCACTATGCTAGGCATAGAAGATACGTAGGTAAATATGAAACAGGCCTTGCCCTCAAGAAGCTTATATAAATAAGTACACACAAAACACAGTCTGTGTTAAAATAAAGTTTATTTTGACCAGGAACAGCACTAACAGCCTCTCTGAATAGATTAAACATGTTAGAAAAGGATAATGAACTCCCTGGCACAGAAGAGATTTTTATTAGCAGAACATTAATATCTTAAGTTTTTGGTCATACATGGAAGTTTCAAAATTCTCCTGGGCATGCTTATTGACTAGAAGTTCTAACTGAAGGCCATCACATGGAAAAGAAACTTAGAAGGTATTATAGATAAAAGAGATAGCCTGATCAGCTAGGAAGCTGTATCTCTGCAAAGAAAACTGGGTTCTGTTTGGGATTAAAAAAGGAGATAGTTTAGAGAAAAGGAGAAAATAATTAATTATCTGTTCACCTCATCTGTTGAAGAAGGAGCATTTAGAAGATAGTGAGGAGGGAAAGAGGAAAAGCCATTGTTTTTATAGAGTACACTACTTTAAAAAAAAAAGTAAATGAGGATGGGCCCCAACCAAGGGAAGTGTGAGAAATGATTATTAATAACAAATATCTTGTGGAAAGATTCAGAGCTCTCCCCTTCTTCTAAAAGTACTTTAAAAGTTCAGTCTCTTGAAGGACCTTGCTGATAATGAGATTGGACTAACTTTCTTGTTCAAAACCCCCACACTGGTGGAAGCTATTGTGTTCTGCTCAGGAGTGGGTGGGGTATACATTCTTTGACTAGATAAACCAAAGCTGTGGGTGGCCCTGTACAGTGATAGTTTCTCTATCCAAGAGTGACATCATGTCACTCTTAGCCCTTCATTTTAATATACATCTCCTTCCATTGTGTTATCCAGTCAGAACTGGTTGCCACTCCTCGGGAACACCTACTTTTTGAAGGGTATATGAATTGTGAGCCTGCCACCATGATTGTTTTTGGTCTAAGAGAGATGGCCAAAGGACCATTGTAACAGGAGTTTCTGCCCTCCAGACTCTAGTAGGTTCACTCTGGATTCAGACAGACAGGAAGACAGCAGCAGAGACATGATAAGGTGTTAATTTTATTTTACTCTTCTCAATCACTCTTCTCTAAGGGGCCTGAGAGAATTGGAGTAGGAGCTCTAGTTCCTACACCATTCTCTAATTACTCTTCTCACAGAGGCTGGTGAGAATAATAGTAGGAGAACCAGCTCCTGCAGCATTCCCTAAGCCTTGATGATGGTAGGTCAAGGCAAGCACAGCTTTTAGCTGGCACATTACACAAATCCACAAATCCGCAAATTCGCACTTGCTGACCAGTGTGCACTTGATTTATAGAGGAGCACACAAAGAAGGCATTTTGCCAGCAGTAGGCTCACAAGTTGACATTAACTTTAGCTACATCATGGTGAATCAGCATAGTGCAGGCACAGTATGCTGTTTCCCAGTTAAGCTCAAGTGTTTATATTAGCTTGGTTACATAATGATACAAAAGCACAGTGAGATTGTTTAGAAGCTACCATAAACAAACTGGTAGATTGTTTATGGCCATGGATCCTGGGAACTGGTATCTTAAAAAAGAAAACAAATCCACCTAACTTACAACCATCCTTTCATTTATATCCTGCTGGTCTTATTAACAAAATGATAGTTACCCAGAAACTATGTCTCTCAACCCTTTTTAATCATCACAGAAGCTTTTACAATAGTCCAGGTGTGAGGCCTATACCAGGCAGTGTTAGAGAGAGGGGGAATATTCAAAAAAGATCTTTAAAAAGTGAAATCAACAGGCCTTGGTAACAGCTTGAATATGGAGTGTGAGAGATACTAAGGATGACTCCTAGGTTGTGAGTCTGAAGGATTGTAAAGATGATGTTGCCCTGGACAGTAATAGGGCAAATGGTGTGTATGAGTGGGATGACGCGGTTGGGATCTGGACCCCAGAAAATTAAAAACCCTGGACTTTCCCACAGGACAAATCTCTGGTGTTCATCTGAGGCTATAATCCCATCAACTGGCCTTTCATTGTGGCTACACCCAAATCTCCCAATTCTTAGTTAACCTTAACATAGCCTAGCCCTCCACTGTCTTACCTCCCTATGGCCCCCTGCCACTTCCTACCCTTAATCTTAGCTAGGCTCCATTCTCCTTTGGCCACTTCCAGGTCTCTGGAGCTGTATTACCACACAGTCCCTGCAGACTACTTGGCCACACCTAGATCCCTCCCAAAGTCTTTCTGTATGTAACGCCCATCTTGTCTCCATTAAGGTGCTCAGATTCTTATAATCTAGCCAATAGCTCACTAATGTTCAGACTCCTTAAGAGTCTGCCCAATATGATGGATGTTCTAATAAACTGTGTCTTTGGCTGAAAGAAGGTTTGGGTCAAATTCTTTTCGGCAGGACCCGCATATTGTGATTTTGGGGTCCCAGCACCCTAAGACCCCTAAACCTCAATAGGGAGAGGGGGGTGTTTTTTACAGAGAAAGACAGAGTTCCATTTTGGACATGATGAGAATAAGGTGTCTACTGGACATTCAGTTTGAGATGTCTGAAAAGCACTTGAAGATGCAAGATTGGAGGTCAGCCAAGATAGGTAGATTTAGGACAGTATAGGTAGATTTGAAAACTGTCAGCCTAGAGCCTGTAATTAAATTCATGGCAGCTGAGGCAATCACCAAATGAGTGAAGGAGTTAGACTTCTGAGGTCTCTTCTAGCTCTTGATCTGTGATCCTATGACTACAATGATCATATGGATACTCATTATATTATTGTAATGGACAGTTTGGTATTTGCTCATAATGGTCCATGTACTTCCATAAAATTCAGAAAGGGGAGGCTTCCCTATGGGAGCCTTAACTTTATTTCCCCAATAGTCATGTAATAAATAAGATGGTCTGTAAATTATCTTTTTCCCACTTATCACATTTGTTCCAATTTATCATTGTATTTGATGAGAGTTGGGAGACTATTATCACTGCTAAAAGGTTAAATGAGTGAAGAAGGAGTGAGAGGGGTCTGAGAAAAGACTGGTTCAAATCCCCAAGGTTTTGAAAGGGAAAGCATTTCAATAACTGCAATAGTCTTTTTATACTTATTTGAGAAATGTTTTGTTACAGGGAAGTTAGATCAGGGATAGAGGGTGAGATGAAGTAGAGAGGAGGAAAAGAAGAAGAGGAGTCTATTATTCTTGAGAATAACACAAGAAATGCACCAAACATATGTGGGGAAGATGCTGTCAAAGAAGACCACAAGAAGGACCATAGGAATCAGTGGAGATAAGATAGTCAAGTGATCATTCAAATAGTAGGCACAATGGGAGAACTCCCCAGCTGAAACTTGGACTTCTGTGGGTAGAAGGAAGGAAGCCTTCAAATTTCTTTAAGGTTTTTATATTTTTTGGTATTGACTATGATAAAATCATAAGGAGTTGTGGTATGGTATATGTGTTTTGTGTGTGTGTGTGTGTACATGCACACACACACACACACACACACACACACACACATATACATACTATACCATGCATCTTTGGAATGGAGGAAAGGAAGGCAGGAAGCAGGAACACTTGAGTCCAAATCTTTCTTTAGACGCTTACTACATGTTTGACGATGGACAATTCACTTATCCTCTCAGCTTCAGCATCCTCAAAACTTCAAAATGAGGATAATTATAGCCTAAATCATAGGATTATTACAAGGATCAAGTGAACTAGCATAAGTAAAATGCTATGTAAACCTTAAAGTGCTATGTAAATGCTGATCATTATTACATCTTACTAAAAATTAACAACATTTCAAAGACTGTGTGTATAATTGTCCTCCGAGACACTTCACTTTACTTACTAGTTATGTGAACTTGTTCCCTCTCTGAGGCCTCTCTGAGCCTCAGTTTCTTCATCTGTAAAATAGGGGTGATACTTATACCCCTTTCCTTACAGGTTACTGTGAGGACAGCCCTTTCTTAATTGTAAAGTAAACTGGATTTATTCTTACAACTGAGGAATTAAAAATCAACCTGAGCTCACATAATGGGAGACTTATTAGGAAGGAGAAATAATGGTGTAACTGTAATGACTTCAAAGGTGATCATTTGACATTTGGCATAAAAACCCACTTGTTATTGGGATCAAGCAAACTATAGACATGCATATGCACGCCTAGAGATATGTTTACCCCCAAAGAGGACATATTATAGCAGGGAGGATTTAGATAAGAACTAATAAAATCTTAATAGTTCATATGCTATAATAACTACAAGGAAGAACTGCCTGACGATATGATTGGTTAAGCAATGGAATGAGTTCCCAAGGGAAGGTATGGAGATTTGCTGGAGGCTATCAAATAGAATAGCTTCTCACATACACAGAGAGATGTTGCTTTGAGTATGGTTCTGTCAGATTGCAGGGCACAGACTCAAAGCACAGAGGTCCAATCTAGCTAATGATTCTTAGATATTCATTAGGGACAAAAAAAAAAGAAAGAAAAAAAAGAAAGGAAATGGCAAATTGTCTTTGTTGGACAAAAACTACTATTAGCTGTATTTCAACTGAAGCATGTTATAAAAAATGTCAGGCTGATGTTCAGTTGGAAAGTTTAATTGTTAAGCAGTGGGAATGAAGACCTTAACACAATAGAAAATTTCTGTATCTTTGAAAGGTTAAGGGAACAAAGTCTTCAAACCTATTACATCTTTTCTTAGTATAATTACCAATTAAAATAAATAATTGGTCCTATTCTTCCCCATCTCCTAGCATGTCAGGAGCAAAACACTCTCCTAGGCACCAAAGGGAGAAATAAACTGGTTTCCCCTCCTTTTCATGTTTGTCTCCTGATGAGGTAAAGTTGCAACGGTCTCTATGGTCTCTTCTAGCTTGAAATTTTGTAAATTTGTAAATAAGAATCTAATTTGAGTTATGAATAAATGAGGTCTGTGAAACTTATATAGACTATCCTCAAAGCTGTGATTGTATTAGTACAAGGACCTCTCCAATGAAGAAGCCTTTTATCAAAGCAAGCTGGCACCTACTCTGCAACTGTATGCTTAGAGAACTCTGACTAGTACACTGAACATTTTAGAGGTTTGTCAGAAGTATGGCAAAAATGGGATTCGAATACAGATCTTCCTGACTCTGAGGCTGGCTCTCGAACACTGTTGCTACAGGAAAATAAATTGCTAAGAGTATCGTAGAGCCATTCTTGAGTTGCCTATATTTATGAGAGGGTATTCATTGTAGTCTTTCAGGTATAGTCTAGGAATCTAGATGGCTGTGTCTTTTTTGATTACCCCACCCCCATAATTATTTTATATGTATTTTGTATTTATTTATCTGTGAATGTGTCATATCCCTAGATAAAAAATAAACTCTTTGAAGCCAGGGACAATCTCATTTTTGTCTTTGTATCACCAGTCCCTACCATTGTGCCTGAAATACTACTGGCACTTAATTAAATGTTTACTGAAATGAAGTGAATTTCTAGGCTGCTCGGCCATCACCTAATGCCAGGTACTTTGGCTGTACATGCCAGTAATCAGTGTACATGGCAACTTCTCTCAAGCATGTAAGGGATAATACATCTTTCTACTCTTACAGCTGTGTGACAGATGCCATGGGCCTCCTGTGGTATACGCTGCAAGCAAGCCAAGACTATGTGAAACATGAAAAACAAAGTTAGGCACTTCCTCAAATGGAACTCATCCTTTCAAAAGTAAAATATGAGCACCAATAAAAGACTCAGTAAATAACCATAAGATGAAAATGAAATATTGATACTTAAAATCTAAAATTCAGGCAAGCAAAAAAAAAAACAAACACAATGAAACAAAACAAAACCCTAGCAGTTGGAAGATGAAATTTCCTACCCAAAAGCATCACCACATGAAGAAAGTTGAGAACTGAAAGATGTTTTCTTAATAAACATTTATTTCTTAAATCCCTACTGAAATGAGGTCTATGATATTGCTGTTAAAAAACAACAACAACTGAAGCAACTCATACTAATGAAAGAGATAATTACAGGCAACAATGGGAGAAAATAATTTCTGCCTTTGTCACTAAGTTGTTTGATAATTAATGGGAAAGGCCATTTTTCCAAAGCATTCAAGAGGGCACAGGAATGGAAGAATTCGTACCCATAATGCACTCCAATAGGATGAGTGAAGGAGGAAGAAATGACAAGATAGCACCTTGTTAGCAGTTTTCCTTATCAGCAGCAAATAATAAGAGATTCTTCTCCTAAGAAAGTGAACCTTAAGCCCACATTATCAATTTGCCATGAAGGACTTTGTGTGTCAGAATTAAGGTGTGCAGGGTCACAGCAATGGATGATCATGAGAGCAAAGGCATCAATATTCCAGAAAGCAACTGCATAATTTCCTCATATCTTGTCCAACATCCTGTGATGGATAAAGACCTTCAGAGCAATTATTCTTGCATACCAAGAAATGCCAAATCACAGTCATCACTCTGGAATTCTGTGTGTGTGTGTGTGTGTGTGTGTGTGTGTGTGTGTGTGTGTGCGTGTGTGTGTGCATGGGTGTGCATGTGATTACACTCTCATGCATCAGTCACTAGGATTTGTGGATTTCATTTTGTGGACCATAAGGGTCTCTTCTGAATGATTATGATTCTTGTTTATTTAGAGTTTACAGAGCTACTGAGAGAAAGGGGTCAGCAATTAAATATTTCCTTTTCACTAGCAGGTCAACTATCTCTCACCTAAAGAGCTAAAATGGAAATATTTGACAATTAAAAATAAACAGTTAAGGATCTCCTGAAGGCATTTCAACATCCCTTAGCTCACTCCTCTCCCTGTCCCCCACCCCCCCCCAGGATACTGTTTATTCCAAAGGACTTGAATTCTGGGCTGTCAAATGAGGACAATGGAGAAACATACTTCAAAATAAGAATGTTTTTAGTTTTACCCAGGAAGTAGAACTTGTGGGAATGAGTACATTTTGCCTTGACTTTTTATTTTGTTCTTCTTGTATCCGTCGAACAGATCTCCATCACTAATGACCTCACCATGAGTATGCAGGAGAAAGGAAGAGGTAAGAAATTATTTTATAATACTGGTTTCAAATTAATTGACCCATACCAGGCAGAGAAGTTAGGAGTATATACATCATTAGAGTTTTTTACACTCTAACTTGTCAAACTCAGCTGACAATGAATATAACCTCCTAGCTTTCCCTAATTATTTTCACACTTAGCACATAGCCCTAGGAATGAAAAGCCCTGGGTTCAAGCCCCTACTCTTTCACTTACTAGTTGTATGACAATGGATGAGATGGATCACTTTAATCTCCCATACTGCCTCAAACTCAGTTTCTTCATTTGTAAAATGGAGGCCAGAATGCTATGCTACCAGTCTCTCAGGGTTCCTAAGTGTGGATGAAATGGCAGAACGTGTTTTTTTATTTTTATTATTTTTATTTTTTTTAGATAATAGTACAAATAATGCAAAGAACTATGCAAATACTAGGGCAGTTAAATGGTGCAGTGGATAGAGTGCTGAGCCTGGAGTTAGGAAGATTTATTTATTTTATTTTTCTTAGTTCAAATCTGGCCTCAGATACTTTGCCAGGTGTATGACCGCTAGACAAGTCACTTAATCCTGTTTGCCTCAGTTCCTCATCTGTAAAATCTGGAAAAGGAAATAGCAAACCATTCCTAGTATCTTTGCCAAGGAAACCCCAAATAGAGTTAGGAAGAGTAGCACACAACTGAAAAATGACTGAACAATAATATGCAAATGCTAACTCCTATTAACCCAACCTCCATTCTTTACTTCCTACAATGTTATTGCACCTGTTTGTGACCCTACTGCTATCCCTTCAACGAGTAATATCTACTTGAGAATGAATTCTGGACAATTTTTGGATATTTTTGTCTTGTCATGTTAGGTAACACCTGAATAATAGGTTGAATTTTTCATTTGTCATTTGGATGCTTGTTTTCCTATAGACAGCTTAAAAAATGCTACGCCAAATCACTTTGATCTAAGATTCATAATCCATGTTATCATATGAAAAGAGAAAATGGGGGATGAAAAAAGGTTACCCAGTGCCTAAAGACAAAATAGAAGCCTATTCTAATTTCCTGTTATACAGATAATTAGGCACAAAAGAAGTCCCCAAGGTAATTAGAAAGCATAATAGGCCTAATGAAACAAGAGCTATAATGTTTTTTTTTTTAAGCCATAAATTACTAGGAAATCACCATTCTTCCCAAAAGATATGCGTGAGCTGCTTCAGGGAACATACTATCCTTTAAGGAAAACAGATCTAGAATTTGAAGTTTGCAGTTGTATACTATCCCATTTTTTGCAGCATTGAATGTTTGTTATGTTCCCCAGAGTATGACTGAGTGACAAGCCAGCTGAAGACAATGAACACGAAGGTGAACCTCCATGTCAGAGTGGAAAGGGAACTGTATCGGAGGCACAAGATCTGTCTTGGAATCTCATCTCTGCTACCTACTTACTCCTTATATGACCATGGTCTGTGTGCCCAGTTAACTACTTTTGTAGCTTTGGGCATTTCTTTTTCACATTTCTGGGCCTCAGTTTCTTCATCCACAAAAAGGAAAGGCTGGACTACATGCTTTCTAAGGTCTCCTCCAGCACTGAATCTGTTACCTTAATACCAAAATGATGATCAAATTAAAAGAGAGTAAAGGGCAGGTAGGTGGCACAGTGGATAACTGGGTTTGGAATCAGGAAAACTCATCTTCCTGAGTTCAAATCTGGCCTCATACACTTACTAGCTGTATGACCCTGGGCAAGTCACTTAACCCTGTTTGCCTCAGTTTCCTCATCTGTAAAATGAGGATAATAATAGCACCTATATTTTAGGATTGCTATGAGGATCAAATAAGATAATATTTATAAAAAACACTTAGCACAAGGCCTGGCACACAGTAGACACTATATAATTGCTTATTGCTTTCCCCTTCCCTTCCTCTAGAACTTGAAGGGACCTTAAAGGTTATCTAGTCCTCAATTTTACAGATGAAAAAAACTGAACCCCAGAGAGGTCAACCAAATTGTCTAAGGTTACACAGATAATAAGTGTTAGAACTGAACTTCAAACTCAGATCCCATGACTACAAGTCCAGTCCTCCAGCCTGATGGTTCACTGTGTGAGGTAGGGTTTGAACTCAGGTCTTCCTGACTTCAAGACCTATTCTCTATCTATTGCACCACGCTACAGTTTTTGATAATGAGATTCTCATATGGACCAAAAGGAAAGTAAGGCCTTAGAATTATAATGTCATAGATCTAGACAAGTTTATAACAGTGAAAATCGATCACTGAACAGCACAAAAGAAACCAAACATGGCTCCCTTTGCTATCAATACATACATAAAAATAATACCCACCACTCAGCCCCTGCTCATTTTTAGTGCTTTTGGGAAGAAATAGTCATTACTTCTATATGATGCATATCATGGCTGCCCATAAGCTTAGCAACCATCTAATATTAATTACTAGATAATTTATCTTTAAGTTAAGCTTAAATTTGCAAGTTTGCAACTTACACTCATCATTCCTATTTCTTCCTACTGGCCACTGAGGCCAAACACAGTTGGCCCAATTTCTTTTCCAGAGGATAACCTTTCAAATATTCCTAGACTGTCATCATGTTTACTTTTCTCTGGACTTGCCTGTGTAATTACCAAACTCTGGTACCCAGAACTTAGTACAGGACTCTACATGTGGCCTAACTGGAGTAGAATATAGCAGAAGTATTACCTGCTTCATTCTGGAGATGATGCTTCTTTTAAGGCAGCCTGGGATAAATGCCATTTTTGAGGCTGTATATCAGGCTATTGACTCATACTGAGTTTGTGTTCCTGTAAAATTCTCAAATCTTCCCCACCCTTCAAAGAACCATTGACTAACCACATTCTATATTTACAAAGTTGATTTCTGGGACCCCAGTGTAGAATTTTGCATTACTACTTAGAGAGGTATAATTCCTTAGAAAGGACAAGTGGAAAGAATGTTGGATTTGGACCTGAGTTCAAATTCTGATTCTGACACTATCCTCATCTTTAAAATGAAGAGGTTGGATTACATGGCATTAAAGGTACTTTTAAAGTCAAATCTATGATCTTATGATTTTGTCCCTAATGAAGCTTATAAAAATAAAAGCAACAATTTTGGTTTTGACCATTCCTACTTTGGCATTCAGAACCATTCAGTCCACTCTATTTTCTATTTGCCTCTGATTTATTCTCCGAGGTTTCATACTTTCTATTTTGTTACTGTATTTCAGTAACTCAGACTTTCTCCTTTCTCAGAGTTTGAGCCTCTGTTTCTTGGGAAATATCTTTCAGTCACAGATCCCACACATACTTTTCTTTGCAGGATCTAGTCATCTGTTCCCCTGAAGCTGTAAAAGCCAACAAAGATGAATGAATTCAAATAATCAGTGAGTTGCCACTTGTAGAACCCTGCTGCTTCTACCTGGGCCTCAGCTGGGGCAGTCTTCTATCAGTCCCTACACCCAAGTCAAGTCTTTGAATCTTAGCTGCCTTTGATAAATACATCTTCACCTCCAGCCAGTCCTAAAATTCTTAAGGGTGAGAACACTGAAAAATTAATTAGGCTTCCTTCACATACAGGAAGGCATAGTGTATACTAGACATGAAGGAGAAGAACAAGCTAATTATGCTATTTGAGGAGAATGGAGGTAGAACTGTCAAATCAGTTACTCCAGAATTTTCTTTTTTATTCTCATCCTCTTTCCTTCCTTCCCTTCCTTTCTCTTTTTAGAAGGAAAGACAGTTGGTTTCATGCTAAAGAAGTTCAAGAAGTTTGGCCTCCAGAATGTCTGAGTCTCTTGGGCACAGGACATTAAGTTTACACTGAGAGGCCATCTCAACCGATCAAAGATCTAAGAAATCTGGACAACAGATGATTAGAATAGTTCCACCTTTAAGGCAACCCAGGAACAGATATTTCTCTTGGGGGTCCTTTAAAAGCACTTCGTGCTATTCACAGAAACCTCCATGAACCCCAAGGCCAACAGAGAAAAGATAACACAGATCATGTATGAAAATTTCAACCCCCTAATCAAATATGTTGCCTGTGCTGTCTATGAATGCCACTGTTTATACCACTGTTATTATGATGGACTGAATTTTTTTTAATATGCCAGAAGGCCAAATATAATCTAGACATCTTTTTAAATGGACAAAAAAGTAAAAACCAAGAAACCTAAAATCATCTCTCATAATGTAATAGGAATACTTACATGACAGTTCCCTGAAGCACCTGGGTATTCTAGGGACTATATAAGTTTCTGTCAAAAATCTATCATCAATTTGAATCACCAGAAATGTCTTTTCTTTTAAGGGATCAGAAGAATCCTTTCCCTAATCAATATTCAGGAACACAACTAATAAAATGGTCTTTTCAATATGAGAAGAATAAAGGCCAATGAATCTCACATCCCGGAAGTGATGTGAGTGCCCCACAATTATTATCACAAATGTGCTGAGTACAAAAAAAATTCTCTATTTTCCCATGGGATCTGCAAGCTAATAATAAGCAATTTCCAGCTGTGTGCTGTGACAGCAAAAAGAAGGTCTAACATCCTTATAATTATATTTTCCATATCCTTCTCACATTATAAAATACTGATTAAGTCCCATCTGCAGTAAAATATTTTTTTCATTGTTGAAATCTCCATACTATCACATTTTTAGGAAAAATTCATCTCACTCTACTATATATATACATTTCACTTAAAAAGGAGAACACATTTCTATTGCTAAGACCTTCAAGTTTTAGGGGGTTTTGAATAGGATTTGTGACTTGGAAGAAAAAAAATTCTGGCAACAATGGAAAGTTCAATTTCACATTTATCTAAAGACTAAGTCCAACAAATATACTACCTGGGAGCTTCTCACTACTCATCCCTCTGATACACATTATGCTCTACCATATGAAGAGGTAGTTCAACTTCTCCCACTTCATTTTGCCTGACGACATAAGTAGTAGTGATGGAGAACAGCTAAATCAAATACCTATTTCTGAGATCTATTTCCAAAACTTCAGATGCTCCTGAGCCTTCTAAATTTCCTCCCTCTTAAAAAAGGAGATAGTTTTTGGCCATGAATTAGATGTCAGTCCCCGGATGGAGAATGAGCAAGAGTTACCGTTCATGACAATGTAATATAGCTGCCTGGTGGAGGTGAATCTCCTTAGAGATGTTAGGGCTTCCATTTGTGAAATTCATAAATCAACTTTAAACCTTGCATTCAAAGTACTGGACTCTTTGTCTATTCAGTCAATGGGAGTTTAATACACTTAGAAAAAAACTGTTCTTACCTACACTAATGCATACTCAATATATAGGGGAACTACCAAGACAGAGGTCAATAACATCACCCATAATGAATCTGGAAAGCTCAGATTATTTGGTAAGGTTTTTATGGGAATATAAAAAAAAAAATCTGAACTAAAATCTGCTTGGAGTCTTTCCTATTCCAAGCTGCACTTTCATCAAACATCTAAAGTATTTGGAAAAGGAATGCTCAAATTTAAAGGGTGAGTATGATGACAGTGACTTGAATGAATACAAATATCAAATAGGGACTTGGAAGATGAAAAGTCCTAAAAACACCAGCTCATCACAGCTCATTTGGGCACAAATTGAGACAATAACTCTCACAGGGCAAAGTTCTCTTAAAAAAAAATGCTTCCTTTAAATATATTTTCTATTTTTTGAACTTTTATCACCGAAGTGTGTGTGTGTGTATGTGTGTGTGTGTGTGTGTGTGTGTGTGTGTGACAGAGATGATGATATAAGGTTCTGAGTAATGGTATATCATGCTCTTCAAAGAACTAAAGTTAGGTTTTGCCCAAAGGGAAATGGAAAGGGATATGTTGAAAGTGAGAAATCTGTGTAACACATCAAAATTCAAGAATTGTACAGGAGAAGTAGTGTAAAACAATGTTGTCAAATTCAACATAAACAGATCACAAAGGGCTGCGTATTGACTCAGAAAATCACCAATTAACATTATTATTTATGTCATAATTTATTTTTATTTATTTTGTTAAACATTTTCCAATTACACTTTAATCTGGTTCAGGCAGCCTATGGCCATGAATTTGGTACTTCTGGTTTCAAAGTATGCCATCAGAGGAATGACTGAACAGAAAAAAGATTGACCAATCATGTGTCAAGATAAAGAGACGATTGACTGATGGATTGATATGTATACAGTACCATGATATATAAAGGAAAGTTCTTAGTAAGGTTAACTCCCTGTAATATGCTTACAGGAGGACGAGGCAAATGTCATGCAGGCTAGACAGGCACACATAGATTACAATACATCACTGGAAGCATGAACAATTTCAGTCAGTAACAAAGCATTTATTAAACATCTCCTATATGTCAGGCAGTACACTAAGACAAAAAAGAAAAATTTAAAAAAATCCTGCTCTCAAGGAGCTCATAGTTTAATATCTCCTGAGATATTAAATCCAGTCACAATAAGACATTAACCTATTTTGTTGGTGGTGGTGGTGGGTTTTTTTTTTTTATTCTTTTGGTCAAGATTTCATCAGTGGGGGTAAATTACCAATATGGAAACTCCCTCTGCTACAAATCTTATGTAATTTACAGTTTTACAGAGCTGCCTATGGCACTAAGAACATGATAACATAGCCGGGATATATCCGAGGTGGGGCTTAAGTTTAAGTCTTCTTCACTCCAACGAGGTTCTCTATTCAGTATTTCGGGCTTCCTCTTACTAATCCATTAAGAATAACTGGAATGTGGCCACACAGAGAAATGAAACAAAACATCAAGTTCATGATTTTATCATCAGATACTACAACCCTACTGCTTTCATTGCAGGTAGAATGTTGGGGAAAGATTTCTGTTCACAATGTAATTGGAGGAAATCTATGCTACAGAATTAAATGAAAAACTGTCAGGCGAGAAATATAATACCATAAAGCAGAGGAACATATTTTTACATTTCAGTGTATTCCTCCTGCTGTATATAATATGATTCTTAGTATTTTCTTTCCACTTCAATTATATTTTAAATTGTTCTGGGTACATCATATTCAAAGTAAAAACTAAAGAATGAGATCCCAGTAGGGGATTATTGCAAGACCTCAAGATGTGAACATTTGTTACAAGAAACAGCCTTGTCCTCTGTAGAAAACAGAGTATTTCAGTTCCGTAGGACAGAAGGAAAAAAAAATCCTTCATAACATGATCATAAAAATGGCCACTTTTCATGATTGAATATAAGATGGATTTGGCATGGTTATGATAGAAATAGAGAGGAAAATCCATAATTCAGAAATTGTCCTATGTGGTTACTCTTAGATCTTACAAAAGTTAAAATTATGGCAGGGTTTCTTCAAAACAATAAAGATACTTGAAGCAAATCGCCAAAATGAGACACTAAGAAAAAAAAAAGAAAGAATAAGTGATAAACTTATCTTATTTTAAAACTTCATTATTATACTGAGGGACAAAATTATTAGCCTCTGTTAGAATATGGTAATGTACATCTATCCTTCAGCTCAGTTCAGCTTTCCATATCTCCACTGAGAAAGAACAGCAGCTCCCCTTCTTTAAAAATGAATGAACAGTGAAAAGTGTTCAGATTATATCCAAGCAAGGATGTGGAAGACCTCTCATAAATGTGTAGAAAAGGGGAAAAAAACTGTAAGTATTAAAAGAAAAAAAAATGGGTAAACTCCAAGAAAGGCTCTCGATGTGTGCTGAATAATTAAGGTCGTGGGTATTGTGGCTCATACATATTATGGGCAACAACTGAGCTCTATTTCATATATAAGCCTAGTAAAATAAGAAGCAAACTCACTGACTAACAAGAGATTCTGAAGGAAATTTAAAATTTTGTCCATGTCTTGTAACTGAAATCCACACTTATGAAAATCATTTCATTTTTGTATTTTAAGGCCAGTGAGTGTTCATAGGGTATGGGCCTACATCTGCTGAAGTTAGCTCCCTATAGCACTTACCCAGCTGCCTTACATTTATGCAATAGCACATCCCATATGCAAAATGCTTTGCCAGGTAGTGGTAACATAAGGACAAAAATAAGTGCTTGCCCTCGCAAAACTTAAATTCTATAAACTTCATGGTCGAGTAAATTATGGGCTAATCAAGGGAAGTTCCCAGAGTGCACAGTTTGAGATAGTCTGAAAGTGAAGAAACAGGGTAAAAGGTAAACTAGAATGTTTTATAGAAGAGCTATTTACTGCTAAATGAATGTGTTTAAGTAACTCTACCCTCTTCTTGGCTTATCATAGTTTCTCCAATTTGGTTTTAGAACATAAGTACATTGTGCTTAAGCACTATGAAATGTCAGTCTTCAAAAACATGTGAAATATTTTCATGAATAAGCCTAGGGCACATAATTCCTATTACCAAGAAAAGATACTTGACAAAAAGGATTTCAACATCAAGTTGTACATAGTGAATTTGTGCTTTCATGTGCAATCATCTTTTTTATTGTGTTATGTTATGGAAATGTTTATTTTATTACATAAATTAAAAATAAATTTAAATGGAACAAAAGGAAGATGAAGGAAATCAATGTTTTAAATTTCTCTGCTTTTGTTACTTCAGTGTTTGCTTCATCTTGGGAGATGGTGACTAGACTGTCCAAGGCTTAGAGGAGATACCCAAGGAACAATGAATTCTTTTAAGGTTATGTAGATGCATATGGCTTTTTACAAAACAGGGGTAAGTTATGACAGGGGCAATAGAAATTAGAATATGATAGAATATCAGAAGAGGCTTGAGAGGCCCTTGTAGCCTATAGCTAAACAGGAATCTCCACTTTATACCTGATAAGTTGTCATTTACCTTTTGTTTGAAGACCTCTGTTAAGGGGGGGGGGGGAACCATTACTTGGACAGCTGCTTCCAATTTTGGTGAAGCTCTAATTGTTTGGAGGCTTTTTCCTTATATCACATGTAAATTTACCACTGTAACTTCTACCAATTACTCCTAGCTCTGCAGGCTATTTTTCTCCCACATAATAATAGCCCTTTAAATATATGAAGACAGCTATTATGTTTCCTATTGTCCTTTCTTCTTCTGGCTAACCAGCTCCGAGTTGTTCCACTGATTTGTATATGGCATGGCAGCTAGGTAGGGCAGTGGATAGAGCACCGGACCTGAAGTCATGAAGACTCATCTTCCTGAGTTCAAATCTGGCCTCAGATACTACCTGTGTGACCCTGGGCAAGTCACTTAACTCTGCTTCCGTTTTCTCCTCTGTAAAACGAGCAGCAAAAGGAAGTGGCAAACCATTCCAGTATCTTTGCCAAGAAAATCCCAAATGGGGTTACAAAGAGTTGAACACAACTGAAAAAAGACTGAACAAAAACATGATATTCAGTCCCTTTACTAGCCTGGTCACCCTCCTCTGGACACTTGCCAGCTTATCAAAGTACATTTTAAAATTCTCAGAACATAATACTCTAGATGTGGCTTGCAGAGGGCAGGAAGGAGGCCAAACTAGACACTATGCCTCTTAATTCAGCCTAAGACTGCAGCAGCATTTTTTGCACGCTGAATGGACGTCAAAGAGAGGAATAGTGAGCATAGTGAATGGAGAGCAGACCTCAACGTCAGGAAGATCTGAGTTCAAATGCTGCCTCTGACACACACTCACTTTGTGATCCTGAAACAATCACTTAAACTCTCAGCATCTCCAGGGATTTCTACGTTATATCTAACACGTAGCATATACAGCATACTTGCTGATCTGTATTGTAAATGCATTTGCCTTACCCTGAATTCTCTTTATACCAACAAAATTATGCTTCCAGTACAAAAAAAAAAGCAGCAATATAACATAGGGGAAGTTATTACCAATCTTCTAGCAAAGAATCATTTTTTTTTACCACCCAAGCATATCTTAGACATACCATAAAGAAAATTAAGTTTATGTTCATCTAAGTTTCATGAATTGAAATGAGACAGAAAAATACAAATAGCCCTTTCATTGATACATATTTAAAGCAACTCTCAACAGAGGAGTGGGGAAGGATGTTCTCCCAGGGACTTTTGCAAGATAAGTATCTCTACAATGAATTCATCATGGCTAGAACTGGAACTGAGAAAGGTTAGAAAAGGGGGACAGCAGAGAAAATAAAACTAGAGGGAGGAAGGAGTAAAACGTTTCACTGTAGCAGGCCACAGCGTTCATGAAGGTGTGTTTGCAAGAATAACCCAGTGAAGCAGGCCGTCACACCACATATTTCCTGTTTTTAGGTCTGTGTTGCATCTGCACTGTTTTCATCATTTGTTCTGGAATTCCCATTTTTCCAAGATGTAAATAAAAGGTCAGATTGGTTATTTCATGGCTTTTTCTTCTTTTCATTAAATGTAGGTTCTGATATTGTCCTTCAATTGGATTTTCTTAGCTGCACTTTTATCAGGATACAGATTCACTCAAATGTATTCTTTCTTCCTCTAGCTTTTTGTCCTCCATATATATCTTCACTAACTCCCTCCAGCATCTCTGTCCCTCCTTTCCCCAAATACACAGTTTTTTTTTAATTTGCAGGCATTAATTTATGTTTATTAAATTGAATTAAATTGAATCCTACTCATCAGTCCAAGACCTGAATCTTGGCTCTTCTGAGTCCAATGACCTTCCTACATTGTCATCTACTATGCTCAGAATCAAACTTTTCTACCTATCTATCGCCATCTGTTAAAGTACCTTTCCCCATTCAAAGTAAAAATCAAGTGCAACTACCTCCATGGAGCCTGCCTTTCATATTTATCATTGCCCTCCCCCTTTTCTCCATTGCCCATATGAAAGCAATTTTTCTCTCCTCAAATTGCTCATAAGCATTTACTTAGACTTCCAGTGGAATTTTTGTAGTATTGCTTGATTATATTTTATTTTTTAACAAAAATCAGATTATATTTAGAATAAAGTAAATTACATATGGTCTTTCTAAATACTGTATTTTTTTTCAAAAATTAGATTTGTTTATTTGTTTATTAATTTATTCCTTTGCTTAGACCTGTGATTTCACCAAGGTTGAATAGTATTGATGTAGAAACTCTTTACTCATGCAAATCAACAATTCATAGTCTTAGAGAGTCACTTTGGGCACTGTTTGGGAGGTTAAATATCGTTCTAATGTTCAAACTAGTATGTCAGAGATAGAGCTTGTATCCAAGTCTTCCTAAGATTACCTTCTCTCCATGATGCCTATCTTTCCCTGTTACATTATTTATAGTAAAATAATCTGTTTGATCATACAACATATGTTTAGGAATTGTGGCCACATTATGAATAGATCAGTTGTAACTGTGAATTGATATATTCTACTTAAAATGGTTGTCCCTGCTCATATGGTAATCAGATAAACTGTGGCTTACGATTTGATGCTTTGGTGTGAAAAATAATTAATTGCTAACAGAGATTATTTCAACTGATAAATACATCAATTTTTTTGGAAAAGAAGGCCCAGGTGCAAGGGTAATGGGTCATTTGGGATCCATACATCTAGGAGAATAAGCATTTTTAATGAGGAAGATCACCACAGAGTTTAGCTTAATTTGGCCTTCCATCATCCAGTCTAAGAACCTCATTTTACGCATGAAGAAATCAAAACCCATTCGAATTCACATGGGCAAAGGCAGGGCTAGGGTTCCAAATGAGGTCCCTGGATGTGAAGTCCCAAAACGTATGTCATAATTACATATAATTCACTTTATAATGCAACTATACATACCTAAGAAATTATACAGCTCCACAAAGTCCTTTATTATTAAAAAGAAAAAAAAAGAAGAAAAAATCTTCTTAAACAAGCCTTATTGAAAAAAAAAGAGGGCAATTCTGCTCCCCAATTATTAGAAATTGCATAAAATGTCCAATGGTATTTATTTGCTATACAACTGATTCCCCAACTATGTACACTGAAGCCCATGTTTCCTTTCATTTTATGCATTAACCGTAATCAACTAAGAAAGTAAGTCCAGTCCTGAAAGTGCTACCTTCATGACTGAAATATTACCGGAAAAGGTAAAATCTTTGGACAACTTTATTCATGTAAGTCCATTTATAAAGGAAATATTTAAAGAATCGGATTCATTGCTAACATATTTACTGTTCAGGGAAATCAGCAGCAAAATCTCTCAGCAGCTAATGGATTTGTGATTTATAATGGGTGAATGGTGATTTATACAAGAAGTTGGCAGGTTTTCATGCTGTCATTTCCAGGAACCATGCCCTCTTCTCCTACCTGAGATGCCTGAGAGAACATATACTTACAATCAACATTTACACAGCCAAAGGCCTTCTTTCCTATTGATTATACTGCCAGAAAGGGTAGTTTCCGTGGGAAGGATGTTTATGATGTTATCTCATACAATCCCTGTGTAATCCTTGGCCTCTGTGTGTGATGAGGTTAACACAAATTTGCAAGTCTAAGAAGTATTTTATTCTTCAGTCTGCCCCCAGTTACATCAGGCACCTAATCATCTTGATTCTTACTTACTTGTGTATTTCTTCCGATTTTAGAAATACTCCCCACTCCCCCACAAATGCCTTAATGCCTTAACTAAAGATGAACTAGCTCATTGAGCTGTTTTATGTTTGTTTCCTCACAGATATGTCATCCCAAATAAACTCAATAGCTCTGTAAATTCTTAAGTTAAATATATTTTCTCCTGAGTAGGTTCATACCTAAGATGAAGCTGGAGCTGACAACTATATCCTGAGATTTGTGAGGCAATTAGCATAGTCTATTTCCCTCGACAAAATAAAGGCTGTGTTGCCAATAAACTAAGAAGGAACATTTTGTTTTATAACGTGAATTATAAAAGGCTACCCAAGAAACATGCTCTCCCATGTACACATAGAGATCCAATCTGTAAATATAACTAGAAATAGGAATAAGGTTTGTAGAAGATGTTTGTAGAATCTACATGTGTGCACACATACATAGTACATGTGACTGTAAATACATATGTGCATATATGTATATTACACACACACACACATATATATATATACATTATGTATATATATATATATCCACATACACTTTCTTTTTCCCTAGACCTGTGTTTTCATCAGTGTGAGGAACTCCTAGATACTCTCTATAACTCATAGTATTACAGTTTCCTAGGACAATGAGAGGGACAGCTAGATGGCACAGTTGGTAAAATGCTGGGCCTGTAGTCAGTAAGACTCTCTTCCTGAGTTCCAATTTGGCCTCAGACACTTACTAGATGTGTGACCCTGGGCAAGTCACTTAACCTTGTTTGCTTCAGTTTCCTCATCTGTAAAGTGAGTTGGAGAAGGAAATGGAAAATCAGTATCTCTGCCAAGAAAACTCCAGAAGGGGTGACAAAGTCATGAAACCACTGAAAAACAGCAGCAACAGGACAATGAGAGGTCAAGTGACTTGACCATGATGATTTACATTGATGGCAGCACTTAAGCCCAGATGTTCTGGGCTCAAAATCACTAGAAAATACTAGACCACACTGTATCTCTTGGATAATAATAATAGCCGACATTTATTAACCCATTAAGGTTTACAAAACATTGTATATATATTAACTCATTGGATCCTTACAATAATAATTTAAGGTACATATTATTATTGTCATTTTATATAAAAAGACAATGAGAGTGAGAGAGGATAAGTGACTTACCCAGGATGACCTGGTGAATCTTAATGGTGGCATGGGAACCCAGATCACTACTGATTCCAAGTTAGTCACTTTTAGTGCACCTCATAACCTCTATATGGACACCAATCAGGTCTATACCAAACTTTTGCCAATGGGGAATTAAAAAAATAAACCCAAAAAGATTGTAAACATGTGATTCTTTTCCTTTTCAAGGGCACCCAAGATTTCTAACTAGCCGTATATTGCCAGATGTCAATAGTCCTAAACAAAAATAGTAGCTTTAGAAGAAAACATTTCTATTTTTAACAACTTTCAGCTCAGACTTCTAGGCTCAATTATATCTGATGAGGGAAACTCCATCAGATCTAGTAACCCTTTATGTCAGCCCAACAAGTATTAGCAAAGATTAGCAGAAGCTTGGAAATGAACATACATTAAGATTCAAGGACTGAGTCCTCTAGTTGAGGAACATGCGATAGAGTGGCTAGATTAATGGACTTGGAGTCAGTTAGGACAGGGTTCATAATCTTTCTCTAATACTTATTAGTTGGGCGACCAAGTATAAGTCACTTAACCCTTCCATTCCTCAGGTTCCTAATTTGTAAAAATGCTGGCTAATAATGCCCGTGGTGCCTATCTTACAGGGTTATTGCATGGATCAAATGAGAAAAAGAAATATAAATCACTTTGCAAATCACTTCTTATTCTTGTCATTTAAGAGACAGAAACATTGAGGCTGATAAAAATTAGCTGACTTGTACACAGTCATGGAGCTAGTAAGTGGTAGAGCTAGGACCATATTGTAGACCTTCTTACTCCAAGACCAAACAGTAATTGAGTACCAGAACTGGAAAATACAATAGAAATTGTCTAGTCTAAACCAGTCATTTGAAGGATAAGGAAACTGATGCCCATAGAGGTAGCCCAAGATCCTGCAGCTTGTAAGTGGTAAAATCCTAGATTTGAGGCTAGAAATTACTCCTCCACTTTATAGCACTTCCCTTTAAAAACTGTATACTATTAGTAATAGAAATGCCTATGTACCTAAAAGCAGCAGCTGGCATTGACTATAACATAAAAAGTGGTGTCAATGATCACCATTATTTCTTATAAAGCTGGAAGTGCTAGATGTTGGAATAATACAATAATACAGAAACTGGGAAATAAGCAAATAAACAAAGGAAACAAAATTATCAATTTTTGTAGATGGTATGTTGGTCTACTTATATTACCTCAGTAATTCAAATGAAATTAATTAAAACAATAACTTCAGCAAAATAGTAGGACATAAAATAAAGCTGTATAAATTAGCAATTTTTCTGTCCACAACTAAGAAAACATAGCAGGAAGCCAGCAAAATTCCATTCAAAATAATTACAGAATGTATAAAATCTTTGGGACTCTGCCTACTAAGACAAAGACTAAGACAATGAATAGAACTATAAAAGTCTCTTTACAGAAATTAAGATGGTAGAAAATAACTGGAAAAGCATTACTTACTCATGGCTGGGCTACAACAATATAATTAAAATGACAAATAATTTCCCTATGCAGTGGTATGCCAATCAATCTATCAAAAATTAAATTGTTTTAAAGAATAAGATAAAATAATGCCAAAATTTATCTGAAGGAACAAAAGGTCAAGTGTCTCCAGAGGGGGGAAAAGTGGGAAATAATGGAACTTTGCAGTACCTGATCTCAAACTACACTACAAAGCTATAAAAATCAAAACTATTTAGTACTGGTTAAAAAAATAAAAGAAGTCAAGTAGTAGAACACTAGAGTTAAAGAAACAACTTGTAGGAAACTGGAGAAACCAGGAGATAAGAGACAAGGAAGGAGAGAATTCCAGGCCTGGGAGATAGCTAATGAAAATGCTCAGTCAGGAGAAAGAGTGTCTTGTGTGAACAAGGGGGTCATTGTCATGAGATCAAAGAGAACATGACAAAGAGTAAGTAGTGGAGGAAGAAGACTGGAAAAGTTGGAGGAAGCTAAGGTATGAAGGACTTTGAATACCAAAGGATTTTGTATTTGAACTTAGAAGTGATTGGGAGTCATTGGAGACCATGAATAAACAAGGTAGAATGGTCAGACCTAAAAGGAAAAAAAAAAAAAGAAATGTACATAATTATTTTGTTATATATTTAAAAGGAATAGCAAACTGTACATAAAAGATTTACAGTTTTGTGTGTGGTCATCTTTTTTTTATTATACTATGCTATGTAAATGTTTGTTTTATTCCATAAACTGAAAATTAAATAAATAAATATTATTTAAAAAAAAAAGAACGATCAATTTGACAGCTGAGTAGGGAACAGAATGGAGTGGGGATAGATAGGGAGATCAAACCAACAGGCTATTGTAACAGTTCAGGTATGAGGTAATGAGAGCCTGCATTAGGGGGTGGCAATGTTAGAGGAGATAAAGGGGCACATATAAGAGATGTTACAAAAGTAAACTTGAGAGGACTTGGTGACAGATTGGATATGGGGAGTCAAGAGAAGGTGAAGAGCCCAGGATGCCACCTGGTTGAGAAGTTGCATAATTGGTGGTTTGGGGATTCCCTCCACAGGAAGTGTAAATTTAGGAAGAGGGGAGGATTTAGGAGGAGTTCAGTTTTTCACTTATTGACTTTAAGATATCTATGGGACATCCAGTTCAAAATATTCAATAGGCAAGTAGAGATACAAGTCAGGATAGGACTGAATAAAAAGATTTGTGAATAATCGTCATAGAAATGATAGTTAAATCCATGAAAGCTGATGATATCACCAAGTACAATAGTATAGAGGGAGAAAAGATGGAGGCCCAGGACAGAGCCTTTGGATATACCCATGAATATTCAGTATGAACTGGAGATCTAGCAAAGGAGACTGAGGAGTGGTTAGACAGGTAGAAAGAGATCCAGGGAAAAATAATATCACAAAAACCTAGAGACAAGAGAGTCTCAGGAAGAGAGAAATAGACAGTGTCAAAGGCTGCAGAGAGGTCAAGAAGGATGAGGAATGAGAAAAGGTCATTAGATTTTACAAGAAATCAATAATAACTCTGGTGAAAGAAATTCCTATTGAATGATGAGGTTGGAAGCCAGATTATAGAGAGTTAAGAAGAGATTAAGAGGAAAGAAAGTAGAGGCATTGATTGTAGACTGCTTTCTCAAGGAGTTTAGACACAAAAGGGAGAATAGTAGGCACTTCATAAATATTTATTGATATAGAGTAGTTGCTTTGGGGAAAGGTGGATCAAATAAATTTTTTTTGAGGATGTGGGAGACAAGAAAGAAAAGAGGGTCGTTGTAGAATTTTACAAAAAAAAAGAAGACTCTAGAAGGAGGTTAAAGCTGAGATATAGATAAGCAGGACAACTTTGAAAATATATTTTTTTTGGAAAAAACATGTCAGCAGTATGTAATGGAAATGCAAAGTTTTATATATAATCCTCTTTTTCTATTCTTTGTATAAGAACATGTTCTTGTTTGTAGAAGTTTGTGAAGTTAAGAATAACAATATTTAAAAGTATGTTGATTTTAAATAAAGAGAAACCAATATCTATAAATTAGGTTAATATAGCCCTTAGACAATGCAACACTTGGGGTGGGAGGGGAGGAGTGCAATAAGGATGAAAGTAAAATTAAAGAAAATGAAGTAATACTTTTCCAACTCATCTTCATAGCCCCAGGCAAAGTTTTGGGTAGTGAGAGATTGATTATCTTGTTCTCAGTATGGAATCTGAACTTTTCTCTTCAATATAGGCCCCAAACTGTGTCCTCAACTCTAAGCACAAGGAAAGAATGCCAATCAAAGGATCTCCCACATTCCCACACTTTGAATGAGAGGGGAATGAAGAACCATTTCCCAGCCTTCAAGGTATAGGCAAAGTATTAAACTCAATAAATTAGCTTGTGCACTAATAACAGCACCATACGTTTATAGAGTACTTTATAGTTTCCAAGGCAGTGTACATACATTTTCCCATGTGGTCTTTACAATAACTCTATGAGATCAATATTGCCATTATTGTTACCCCTCTTTTTCAGGTAAAGAAATTTGAGCTTAACGAGGTTAAATTATGTGTCCAAGGTCAAATAGCTGGTAAGTCATAGAACTGGAATGCAAACCTAGGAAATGGAAGTCCAAAGTCTGCTTTATGATATTAATACGATGATTAACAAAGCAACACAGTGCTCCATAATCTGTGTATTGGCATACGTAGGATTCTTTGGTGATATAGCATAACCCGACCCATTCTTTTCTAAAGACACCTGTTTTAATAGATGAGACACAATTCTGTGTCAGGGCCAGGGCACAGACAGATATTCCAGAGCGAAGATGGTAAACAATGAGAGACCAGACAGACTCAGAGGTCAGGGAGGACAATCTGAGAAGGTCCCACTAGCAGACAAAATGCAGCATAGTGGGAAAATGGATCAATCAATTAATCCACAAGCATTTCTTAATCACATGCTATGTTACAGGTATTGTGCACAACAGATACGAGATGAAAGAGAAATCACCTATTTATGTCTATTTTCTATATAATTATATAGGTCTATTGTGTATGTAACTCTATGGGTTTCTGTTCCCTTAGTTGGCAAATTCTAATAGAAACCCATGGAATTATATACAAAATATGCATTAAATCATTTGGAGGGTAGTAGTGGTGGTATACAGGGCAGTATCAGAAACTGGAAGAATCAGGAAAGCTTTCATGTAGAACCTGGTAGTGCTTGAATTCAGCTTTGAAGGAAACTGAGGATTCTAAGAAGTGGAGATGATGATGAGGAGGAAATCCATTCTAGACCTGGGATACTTAAAGATACTGAGACTGGAGATAGACTGTCATGTATGACGAATAGTTAGAAGTCCAGTTTTGTTGTATCCTAGTGTGTGTTAAGGGGAACAATGTGTGATAAGACTAGGAAAGTAAGTTGCGATGATGTTGACAGGGGCTTTAAATGCCAAATAAAGAAGATTTTTATTCAACTGTGGAGATAATAAGAAATTGAGTGACATGGTCAGACAAGGAGATGGACATTAGAGATGTTAAGAAGGTAGACATGACAAGGTTTGGCAACTGTCTGGATATATGGGGTGAGTGACAGTGAAGAATAAAGGATAACACTTCAATTGAGAAATTGGATAGATTTTGTTGCCTTTGACAGAAATAAGGAAATTCAGAAGAGAGGAAGGTTTGAGGCAAAAGAAAATGAGTTTCATTTTGGACTTGTTGAATTTGAGATGCCTATAGAACAGGTAGTTCAAAATGAGGGTGGCTAATGGTGTAAAAGTATGCAGAGGTCAAAAAGCATAATGACAGAGAGAGAGCTATCAGTTTGACAGTTAAGAGATAATTTATAAATTGATAAATTGAAAGAAAGCAGTTTCAGTTGAATGAAATTAGAAAACAGATTGTAAAAAAAAAATTAAACTTGTCCACTGTACCCCCAAAATGCTCTGAAATCTACTTCTTATGTATCCCTGGGACAAATACCTTAATTTCCTTGAGCCTCAGCTTATCAGTCTGTAAAGTAAGAAGTCAACAAGCAGTTGCTAAATATCTACTATGTGTCAGGTACTGTGCTAAGCACTAGAATAATGAAATTAGCACTACTTACCTCATGAGGACTACGTAAGTTGAACGATCATATTTTTTAAATTAAAAAAATGGGTGATAAAATGTAAGCCGCCTCTGTTATTGTTTTTTTCCTGCTATTATTTATAAAGAGATATGAACAGATGAATTATCAGAATTTAGCAACAATTAATAATAAAAATCTAACTGAAGGTGAAGGCAAAGGCCATATGTGCATACCAAGGTGATAGGAAATCCCCTTCCAAACATGTGACTGAGTTTCCCCAACATCAGGAAAACTTATACAATGATTTGGACTTAAGGACAGTAACTCAAGAGTAGTTAGGTGGTATAGTGGATAGAGGGCTGAGCCCAAAATTAGGAAGACCTGAATTCAAATCCAGCCTCAGACACTTTCTAGCTGTGCAGCCTCTAGGCACTTCACTCAATCTCTATTTGCCCTCATTTTCTTGCTAAATAAATGTTCACTATTATAATACAAATAATATAACATGTTAGCATTATAATCAATCCTTCCTGGAAATCACCAAAAATTGACCCATTCTAGGAATTACACATTGGGCTCATCATATAAAAGTTGAGGCCTATCCTGAAAAAACATACTTTACATCCGAGGCATCTTAAAGCAAGTGGCATAATTATTCTTCTGGCAATAATACATGGCTACAAATTATAGAATGCCATAATCTTTAAGGAATCAAAACTGTGGCTCCCCTAAGAATGATGGAGACACATATGTTGGACATTAATAGACTACAACATACATATTTTCCAAAAATGAAATAAATATAAAAGTTATGTAAAAGAAATTGTCAAAGAGATATGTGACCATGAAAGATAAGCTATAAAGAGAGGAAAGTAAAACAGATGGACAGGCTGTGTTCCTCAGTGGTATCCACCTAACGTCAATTGACTTCTAGGAAAGCGCCTAGCATGTTAGGTTGATGCAATTTTCCCAATTTGCTCCCAGGTAGTAGTTTATACAGTAAGTTAATCTGACACAAAATTGGACCCAAATATTGTTGCTAAGTCAGTAAGAAAGCTGGGTGAAGAGGCCCGCTTCATAAGGCAAATTTTAATTCCATAAAGAGCTCAGTACTCTCTTGGCTTAGTGGCTTATCCTCAGTTTTCAATTATTTGAGCTTATCTTTCCCTTCATCAGCACAGATAATCAAGAATGGACCTATTACACTTGTTCGTAATGGGGATGATTCCAGCATTCATCTGAGCTATGAACTGTGACCAAAGATCTTAAATTAGGGACTGTACACTTAAATTATTTTGTCTGAAGAAAAATGCCCCAGTTATTTAAAACAAAAGATTATAAAATGCTGAAAATCTATTTTCTTCAGTCATTTATATGCTTAGTACAATGCATACAGCACGAAAAATCTTTTAAAGGTTTGTCTGACTTCAAAATTACTTTTTTATGACTGGAATTATTTGAGACATGGGCATGCTATAGTTTGCTTAACAGATAAGTATATGAGACTGGTCTCTTTTGATAATAGCTATATTTGGATGAGTATGAAAGCAAATAGTGTAGCTACAGTAAATTACTTGACAAATGGAAGAAAACTACTTTTAGTGCCAGTATACTACATATAGATAAACAGGCAAGTGTTTGGAGATAAATTGCAGCATGACGCTTTTCCACACAAATGAATAACGATGAGGCATTATATTGGTTAGTAAATAGGATGCAAACAATCATGGCAAAGAAGACTCTTGCAACAGAAGAAAGTTGGGGGAGGGGACATTGTTTGCTTCATTTTTAAATTATGAAGAAATAGAAAGGAAAACATGGATAGAAAGCATTTATGAATACAGAAATTTTAATGTAACCATATTTTTATTAAATGACTCACTTGGTATTGTATGATCCTCCTTTAAGGAAGGTGATGTTTAAGAAATGACCAGGACCTTGCAAATCACAGAAATGCAGCATGTCAAAGTTGGCAGTATCTCTGAGGTTATCTACTCCAACCTCATTCCACTGCCTTCCAATACAACTAATTTCATTTGGGGATAGCTCTGGTTATTAGGAAGTCTTTGTTTACACAGAGCCAAAACTCACTTTTCTCCAATTTATAACTATAACTCCTAGTTCCACCTTCTGGGACCAAGAAAAAATATAATTCTTCATTCATATGGTAGCTCTTCAAATGTTCAGAGATAGCTATCATTTCCCTGCTTTAATTATCTCTTCTCCAAACCAAACATCCCTAGTTCTTCCAAACCATTCCCTTCATCCATTTCTCTTCAGTTTGATAGATTAAGAAACCATAGCAGGAGCAGACTAAGTGACTTGTCCAAAGTGATACACACAGTTAGTAGCAGAGAGAGGATGAGAAGCCAGGTCTCCTAACTCTCCACTATAGTGCCAGTCTTTCTAAAGTCAACCTAAAAGAGGTCCAGTAATACAAATTTTCTTGGTGATGTGTAATTCAATCCAAGGACTATAATCATTAAATCCCAGAACAAGAGTTGGAAGAAACCTTCAAGATCATCTAGCACAAAACTCTCATTTTACTGTTGAGGAAAATAAGGCTGAAGGAGGAAAAGTTAATTGTTTAAGATGACACAGTAACAGTCATTCAAACCTCTGTTGTCTGACTCCAAATCAATCAATTAATAAACATCTATTAAGCACCTACTATGTGACAGGCCCCATGCTAAGCACAGGGGAAAGAAGCAAAAGACAGTCCCTGCCCTCAAGGAGCTTACAATCTAATCGGGGAGATACCATCCAAACAAATAGATACAAAGCAAACTATATACAGAATAAACAGGAAATGATTAACTAAAGGAAGGCACTAGAATTAAGAGGAGTTGAGGAAAGTTTCCTGCAAAAGGATTTTAGTCAGGACTAAATGGAGGCCAGGGAAGTCAATATCCAAACTATAAGCTGAATAAATAGGACATAATTAATAAAGGGAAGATTTAAGAAGGATTGGGGAAGGGTTTCAGTAAAAGGTGGGATTTTAGTTGAAACTTAACCGAAGCCAGGGCAGTCAGTAGGAGGAGCTGAAGATGGACAGCATTACAGGACCAGGGGATGGTGAGAGAAAATGCTTGGGAGCAGAGATGGAGTGTTTTCTTCCTGGAATAGCTAGGAGGACAATGTCACTGGATCAGAGAGTACATGTAGAAGAGTAAGATGTAAGAAGATTGGAAAGGTAGGAGGGGTTTAAGTTATGAAGGGCTTTAGATGCCAAATGGAACATTTTGTATTTGATCCTGAAGGTGACAGGAAGCCACTGGAGTTTACTGAGTATGTGTGTGTGTGTGTGGGGGGGGGGGGTTGTGACATGGTCAGAACTGTTCTTTAGGAAAATCACTTTAGTGAATGAATGAAGGATCCAATACTCATTCTATTTTTGTGAGAGTAGTAATTTATTTCCCTAAATCAAAACAACACAACATATTCATTATTTGGGATTCTGTGATTTTCCTAAAGCACTATTCTACCCACATCACTCCTCTACCTAACAAACTTCATTGGCTCCCTATTACCAACCGTATCAAATATAAAGTCCTTTGTTGAGCATTTAATATGCTTCCCACCAGCAGAAAACTGGGAAAGGATTTTTACAACCAGTGTCTCTGATAAGGGCCTCATTTCTAAAATATACAGAGAACTAAGTCAAATTTATGAGAATACAAGCCATTCCCCAACTGATAAATGGTCAAAGGATATGAACAGGCAGTGTTTACAGGAAGAAATTAAAGCTACCTATTGTCATATAAAAAAGTGCTCTAGATCACTATTCATTAGAGAAATACAAATCAAAACAACACTGAGGTACCACATCATGCCTATCAGATTGGCTAACATGACAAAACAGGAAAATGATAAATGTTGGAGAAGATGTGAGAAAACTGGAACACTAATGCATTGCTGGTGGAGCTGTGAAATGATCCAACCATTTTGGAGAGCAATTTGGAACTATGCCCAAAGGGCCACAAAAATGTGCATATCCTTTGACCCAGCAATAGCACTTCTAGGGCTGTATCACAAAGAGATCATAAAAAATGGGAAAAGGACCCACATGTACAAAAATATTTGTAGCAGCTCTTTTTGTTCTGGGCAAGAATTGGAAATTGAGGGGATGCCCATCAATTGGGGAATGGCTGAGCAAGTTGTGGCATATGAATGTAATGGAATATTATTGTGCTATAAGAAATGATGAACAGGCTGACTTCAGAAAAACCTGGAAAGACTTATATTGTCTAATGCTGAGTGTAGTGAGCAGAATCAGGAGAATGGTGTACACAATAACAGCCACATTGTGTGATGACTAATGTTGATAGACTTAGCTCTTCTCAGTAATGCAAGGATCTAAGACATCTCCAAAAGTCTCATGATGGAAAATGCTATCCACAACCAGAGAAAGAACTATTGAGTTTGAATGCAGATCAAAGCATAGTATTTGCTCTTTTTTTCCCTTCTGTTTTGTTTTGTTTCTTCTTTCTTGTGGTTCCTCCTTTGGTTTTAATTCTTCTTTACAACATGACTAATCTGAAAATATATTTAATAGGAATGTATATGTATAGCCTATATCAGATTGTACACCATCTTGGGGAGGGAACTGGGGGCAGAGGGGAAGAAAATTTAAAACTCAAAAGCTTATGGAAGTGATTTTTGAAAACTAAAAATAAATTAATTAATTAAAAAAAAATAAAATGCTTTCCACTTTTACCCCTTCCTACTTTTCCAGTCTTCTTTAATTTTCCTCCCTTCCACATACTCTGCTATGGATTTGTATTGGCCTACACTTGTTTCTGGCACAGGATACTCCATCTCCTGACTGTGTCTTTGTATTAGCTACCCCCATTCTAGAAATATTCTGCCCCCTCTCCTCTGCCTCAGTTTCCTTGACCCAGCTCAAATCCCACCTTATGCATGACACACTTCCTGGTTCTTCCCTCAGTTGCCCTTCCACCATGTACATTTCTTCTTAGATTCTTTTCCATTTTTGCTGTCTATATCTTTTTTTTTTTTTTGGCAATTGGGGTTAAGTGACTTGCCCAGGGTCACACAGCTAGTAAGTGTCAAGTGTTTGGTCTGAGGCCAGATTTGAGCTCAGGTCCTCCTGACTTCAGGGGTGGTACTCTATCCACTGCACCACCTAGCTGCCCCTTGCTGTCTATATCTTGACTTATAATTATTTACATCCTCCTCTTTCCCCTCACCCCCATTAGAATATGAGCTCCTTGAGGTCACAGAAATAGTGTTTTTGCCTTTCTTTGAATCCCACCACACCAAAATGCCTGACATACAGAAAGCACTTAATAAATCCTTGGTGCCTGACTGATTGCTATAACAATAGTCAGTATCACAATATTTGACTTTTTTTTTTTTTACTAATACTCCAATGGATGCTTTCCCATTAGTGTGTGGTCGTAATCCTCCAAAAATGCATATCACAACTCAGCCATGCCTTTTCATCTTGTGCAGTTTTTGTCTATGTCGTCCTATAAATTCGACAATGAAAGTGTCTACTGGGGGAGGGGAGGAAAAGGGAGGTTTCCTCTCATATTCTTGATATAGCATGGATGCTCCTCAAGCACATGGACTATCTATTAATTATCTCTTCTTTTTGACTTGTCAAAGTTTTTCCGCTACTCATACACTGAAATTCTTCCCACCACTCCTCCTGTACTAACTCCTTGTTCTTATTTTAACATAATGTTGTTGTTTTTTTCTCTCAAGAACTACAAACAGGAAATTTCATTTAGTGGATTAAAACAATTCTCTTAGGCACAAATGGCCCACGATGTGCCTGTCTGCTCTGAGCTAATGTACCTGAGAGAAATTCTTCCATGAAGCCATCCCAAGCTAGCCATTGTATTGTATCTCATATAAGGTAACCACAATATTTATAAGCAAATTGATACATCCAACATATAGGCAGCTTTTGTAAGCATCTGTGCTAATCTATCTGTCCTGTCAGAGTCCAGTGAGGATTATTAAAAAAAAAAAGGAACATTTGCATTTGAAATACTTTTTATTCAAGGCCTTAGTTGTTGATGAAGGTTAGTTATCAGATAATCAGATACACTTGAAAATGGAGACTGTTAAAACAGGGAAGATGGTTGGTGGATTATTTTAAAAGAGGTTGCTCTTGCTTACCTCTAAAATATACTTTTAAGAGCTGAAATACAATACCATTTCTCCACTTAGGTCTCTGATTTTGCTGGCATTTCTTATGTATTACTAGAGTTCTTTTTTTTATACTTCTCTTGACATAATCCTTACAATTGGCTACTAGTGTACATTTAAGCCCATTTGAAAAAGATGGTGTGCCCAATATTTGGGGCATAAGAAAACAGAATAAAAGGAGAAGGGGTTACGGCTCATAAGATAATAGATATCAGCTCGCAAGTAGGAAGAGGAGAAAAATTATTTTTTTTCATAAAAGAACAGTGTTGTTCATCATTCATAAATTCTCTATATTTTCTTTAATGCATATATTAAAAAATGACCCACAGGCATTAGCTGTCAAAAGTATATCGATGTTACACTGTGTATAACAACCTAGACAGATAGCAACTAAAATGTGCTAACACTTCTTAAATCCCCTATCTGAAAGTGATGTTGGTTTGAGGCTGCATTTTAATAAACTTACCCCAGTATCTTTACTTTTACAGTTAGACTGATAGCAATTGACAGTGTAATTATCTTTCAAGAACTGCAATGGTCTTAGAAATATTCTTCCAGCGTGTCACACGCTGTTGATATTAAACTGGGGACATGAGAAACCATCTGGAAAAAATCTGAGCATAAGGAAGTTTAGGGGATCTAATCCAAGCCCAGGTTTTGGCTGATTTACTTCAGTCCATTCAAATCTCATTTAATAACATGAAATAACACAAAAAAGGAAAGAGAAAATGCTATCCTTTGTTCCAGGGCAGATTAAATAGAATCATACGCATGGAGAACAGTTTAAGGGTCCCCCCTCCCTTTCCTTGATCATTTTTCCCCTGCTGGTAAAATAAACAGTGTGCTGCATGTCTCCCATCTTTTAAACTACTTCTATGTTAAGAATTGCATTGGGAAACTGGTGGCTATACCACAAAATCCCAAATTGAGTGTGTACAGTAGTAAAATATATTATTTGATTTCTTTGATCCAGCTGTATTGCACCTCCATCCACCTTACCAAAGAAATGTATTTTCTTTTTAAATGAAGGGATGCTATAGTTTGGATTTTTCCCAGCTGTCTCTAAAAATTAAATATCCCACTTTGTATATTTAATATGGGAATAATTTATAGCTTGCCCTACCAGGTGGTATGTTTCATACCCCTTCTTTATTATATTTTGCAGCCTGAAAACCTGAGAGTGGAAACTAAATGTAAAATTCATGACTTTTTGGAAAGCACTTTTGGAGGCTACGATGCATATTATAATCTGGAAGTGTGGTTATCAATAATTAGTCTCGGGGGTGGCCACTAGGACAGCAGAACCAAAGATAAACAAAGCAATGAAAAGTCGCTGCCAAAAGTGCTAATTCCACCACTTTGCTGGTCACATAACCTCACGCTGATCACTTCTGCCTCTCCAGGCCTCAGTTACCTCAATTGTAAAATGAGGCAGTTGAATAAGACAAACTCTCAGGTTCTTTCTTTCTCTATACTCCTGTAATTCTAGGAAGTGAGAGGTAATTTCTGACTCATAGCAGTTAGATTTTTTGCAATAATGAGAAAGGAGGAGTGACATAGGGGGTGTTTATAAACTTCCCCCTTCCTTCTGGAAAACACTGGCAAGAAGACCTGAAAAAGAGTCCTTTCTGCACTGTCTGAAGCTGCTCTAGGAATAATTGCTGAAACACAGATATTTTGCAGACAACAAAATGCTAAGCATTCCTGAACACAGATGAAGATTCATCAGTACCCACCCTCCCATCATTGCTATGATTCTTCAACAAAAGTTGGCTGCCCAAAGGGAAATTTCTGACTCCCTTACTCAGGCCTTTCCCCTTACCCAGATATACCTTCCTTCCACCTTTAGTTCTTCTCTCCTCAAATGTGACATGGATCTAAATCAGAAACTGCCTTTTAAAGATCTACTGAGTTTACAAAGTCTTTGCCAAAGTTAACACAATTCCTGGATCTTACTTTACTCAGCTGCATAAAGGGCATTAGAGCTAAAATACCAATTTGGTATTAGCAATTACTTTTAAATACCTATGGTAGCTTCATCAATGTGGCAATTTTTTCTACCAATATAGATCTCACCACCCACACCTTAGTAACCAATTTTTATGATCCTTATGAGTTGTTAAAAAAAAATCACCTGGCGTTCTTCCTTCTGGTAATAAGCCTTTGTGAATTTAGCAAGACAGGTCCTTATACAAGATATGCAGAGTATCACTGAGCCTATACTCAAAGACTTTCTAGTTTAGGAGGGTCTATTGGAATTTACATTATGCTGGCAGAATCTTTAAAAATCCAAAGTCACTACATAATGGTAAAGATACCCTAGTGAGATTTTCATGGAAGATGTTAAAAAGCAAGTTATTATAAAGAATAAAACTGATAAATTCTGGAAATGTATAGAGGAGGGGAGAAGAGTACCACAGTCTTCTTGAGGTTGTGAGGGTACACAGATATTCACAGCTGCCAGTTAGGTACCCTCCATGCCTACTGAAGAAGTCTCAAGGCATACCCTCAGCACTGCTATTAGAAGCTGGACAGGAGAAATAGTCCCTAGGTGTGATGGAAGAAATGAGCACAGATGAAAGTGAGAGTAACTAAACCATGTAAGAAGGAGGACAGTACCGACAGTGTGAGAGAGAATAGTGGCTTGAATGAGAGTCATTTTGGTATATATGAGAACTTGAAAGCTTGGGAGACCAGGCAATTTATGCTTGGATGCAGAGAAGAAATTTATCTGGGTATAGGAGAGAGTGAAATGGGTAATACAGATGGATATTCAGTACAAATTAAATTTGGGAGTCTGTAGTCCTAGTAGGCATGCAAGGATTTGGTATGAGAATAGGTGAGCTATGAAAAGGAATGTGGGGGAATAGGGTTGGGCTATGTTCTGGGTGTTAATCTCATATACATATTCACACGTTCAGTCACATAACACACATGCGCACGCGCACACACACACACACACACACACACACACACACACACACACAGGATTGGGAAAGCCTGGTCAGATTCTGTACTGTACACATATCTGACTGCAATTAATTCCCTGAACTCTCCATAGGGAAGGACAAATGCTCAAGAGGAATAAGGGACCTAGCTATGAGCATAGTTGTATGTGAAAGATCTTTAATTCATAGCATTTGTGCAGATACTTATACCCAAATAATCATGCTGCACACACATACATACATACATACATACACACACACACACAAGTATTTGGTTAAATATTTAGAAGATAAGTGTTTTTTGTGTTTAAAAAAGCACAGTGAAAAATATTAGCATGCTAGCAAAAAAAATATCAAAATTTTTGAAACCAATTCTCTTCTTGTCATGCATCTGTAACATCATGAAATGAGATATTTAAGGATTGCCATGCTCTAAGCTAGTTAAGAAAATATTAGGCGGGCTGGAATGTTTAAGTGCTCATAATCATAGCTGCTGGCAAGAAATTTGATGGAAAATGGGCTTTTTATACTAATTAACTATATATTCACACATGGCTTTCATTTTCCACAACCCATACTTGTCTTAATACTCCACATCAAGAGGGGGTCAGAGTACCAGCATTACCAAAGACAGCTGACAAACCTTTGCCCAGTTTCTTTATGAACTCTTTGTGAAACAGAATTATCCATCAACAATCACATAAGTGATAAGGGAGTCAAAAACTACCAAAGGAAACAACTATCATTGATTACAGAAGCATAGATTCTTAGAGTGTGAATGAGGTTCCTTAGTCCAACCACCTTGATTTTATTTTTTTATTGTTTTATTGATGTCTTTTATCTTTATGTCACAGTTACTTCTGGGGAAAAAAAATCCCCACCTCCTCCCCAATGAATTCTCCCTTCAGACAAAGAAAAATAATTACACAAACATAAAATTTAATCAAAATTTAAAAATATACAAAAATAGTTTGATAAGAACGTATTCCAGGAGCTCAAGGTCTTTGGGATTTCATCCCTGGGCTTAGACTGGAAGAACTGTCAAGGGCAGGAAAGCCTTCATTCTTCCTTTACTTTGTACCTCCCGTCCCCTCACAATGTCCTCCTGCCTATCTTGGCAAGTGCCTGTGGGAGTTACCTCTCTCCTAAGTCCCCGGATTTGGGCAAGATTGTGACTGTTTCTACCACTTGGAGAATGGAGGAGTCACCAACTACAAGTCTTCCCATGAGATACAGAACCATTAGGCCTTACCATTTTGTCTGCTGCATTCCAGACCCCCAGACACTATCATTTGACCTGCTAACACTCTCTAAGGATTCCTAATCCTTACTGTATGTCTTGCATTGAATTTTTATGTGCTGTCTTCTTGATTTGACTGGGAGCTTCTTGAGAGCAGAGAACGTCCCATCTTTTCTCTTTGTATCTCCAGTACTTAGCGCAGTGCTTGACACATTATAGATTCTCATAAAAAGCTTTTTCACTCATTCATTGTCTAAGCATTCTGACTTAGTAGTTCCTCACCTCTCTACCATAATCTTTGTGTTCAACACCTCCATTTTACAGATGAGGAAAACAAGTTAGTCAGCTTATCTAAAGAAAAAAGTCATTACTAGCAAAGGGAAGACTAGGTTCCAGTTCTCCAGATTTCTCCATTCATTCTACAAAGCTAACAATCCAATAAACCAATACAGACTATTATTATTTTCTGGGTGGGGGGTGCTCTAGAACTCCCAGGGATGGAAGTAGAGCCCAGGCACTATTCAATCTCAAAGACAGACAGCCTTTAGAATCATCCTCAGACTAGAAAAAAAACAAACTTTAAGTATACTCATCTAAAGGTTATTTCCAAGAAATAAATTCACTATACTCAAAAGAAGCATTACAATACTTTTATTTCATATGGCTAGAGAGGAAATAGTCTGTTTTTGTGACACTGAAACCCTTGAACTCTACACTGAGTTGATAGTATCTTGACACATAGAACACTGAGAGAATTCTCTGCCAAAAGAAGTACACGGATAATTGTTTCGAGCTGCTAACTGGTCTCCTGTTCAACATGAGGATGTCAAGCAGAGACACTGCAGAAGCTCAGATAAAACATGAGTTAGCTCCATTCTTATTTTAACTCCCTTGACATCCCCTGGGGTTCATATGACTACAAAGGGAAAAAGGGTAACACTACAATACCTCCTGCCTAGTGATAATTACTGATAAATAATTTAGCGTAACATAACAAAGGCTAAGGACTTCTAAGAATTCCACCCAAGCCCTCAATCCCTCCATACCCTTTCTCCATTTTCGTTTTCTCATTTAGAGAGGAATTTCTGTTTGATTCTCAGGAAGGGGACAAGGGCAATAGTCTGTCTGTGGCAGATTTTGGAACAGAAAGTTCTGATGTGGGAAAACAAGGCAATCATGGCAATGGCAGTACTTAACTTGGCCTAGTCATGGCAGATATGTCACTTTCACATAACTTCATAGAAAATATGCTAATAATACTTGTGGGAGAGAGCTAATTTTACACACTAACAACTAAATTCCAACAGGCCTGGAAAGTTAGTTGTGAAATAACTCTCTTAGAAAATTTGTGGACTAAACATTTTGACTTACCCTTGGAGAAGAAAAGAAACATTTCTTGAATTTGTCTTTCTACTTCACCTTGTGCCTGCCTTCTCAAAATGGCTAAAATTACTATATACTATATTTTTCTTACTACATCTTTTGGTAATATGTCATTAAAAATGATAATGACCTCATCTTAACCAATATTTTGATGTGAATCTATGTTGTCCTTCAAAATACTGGGTTGTGATTTCCACCACTTGAGGAATTACTCACATGGATGAGATCACAGAGGAATCAAAGCATGAAACATGAATACGAAGAGACATAGAGCAAACGTATCATAAACTAGATTGAAGTACCCTCTTGAATATTTTGAATCAATTCAATTTAACAAGCATTTATGAAGGTCCTACTTATGTGCAAGGTACTGTGTTGACTGCACGGAGATAAAAAGCCCCACCCCTGAAGAAAAAAAAACAATTTACATTCTCTAGGGAGATATAACATGTATATAGTTAAGTTTAATATAAAGAAATTTGAGGTAGGAAAGAGTACATGACTGGGTGACTACCTGCCAGGAATATTGAGGGATTCTTCCCTAGAATAAGAGACTGACTAGGAGCCTTCTAAGGTCCCTTTAAATTTAAGGAGTTGACATATTGACCTTAATGTAGCCACTAGCTAAAGATAAATGAATCATCCAAAAAGATGAAAAGGCAGAGGCAAAGCTGTGTTGAGGCATGTGGCTTAGATTGCTGGACATGTGGATAAAATAGAGGTGGGAGAAAACAGAGAAGTAAGGTCAAATATCTTGTATATATAATATGTTTATTATATATTTTATATATTTTATTATAATTTTAATATATTACATATAAAAACACATTATAAATTATTACCTCAAAATCAAGAAGTTTCCTTGCCAACAGTGCCCTTTAGGATGGGAATTTGGTTCATGATGGGTCGTACCTGAGTTTAAATCCTGCCTCTTATACATATTAGCTGCGTGACCCTGGAGAAGTGCTTAACCTTTCACAGTCACAGCTTCCTCATCTGTAAAGTGGGAATAATAATATCCACCTCATAAGGTTGTTGCGGGAATCAAACGAGTTAAACAATGTAAAGAACTTTGCCAACCTTAAGCTTTCTAGAAATATTAGCTATTATCATCATTACCTTGATAATTTAATTGATAATAAACTTTTGCTCATTTCAGTCTCACAGAATTGAACCTGTGAATTCATCAAGAGAGAATCAAATTAAGAAATCATTAGAATAGTCTGGTTATGTTGTAGAATAAAGCACTGAATTTTTCCAAAGGGGCTTCTAGAGCTGAAAAAGAGCAAAACGGAAGAAAAGCTTTTTTCTAACAAGGGAACAGGAGGGAGTGAACATCTACTCCCTAAGTGAGATTCAAGTTGCCTTAACAATCCCAGATTCTACATGTCCCAGTCTGTATATGTCATGTGCTCAACACTTGTCACTTAAGGATCCTCTTCATTAGGAACAGTAAATTAAGCTGGTACAATTCTGATAAGAAGCTCTACATACAATTGCATACAATAGCTCAGTGTGGGCCATGCCGCATTCTGAGCCATTATTGTTCAGCCATAACACAAAAACCAATAAACACCTCTATTTACCACATTGGTGATAACTAGAGGAGGCAGTGTTGTTGTTCAGTCATGTCTGATTCTTGGTGACTCTGTGGACCATAGCACACCAATACTGTCCATGGAGTTTTCTTGGCAAAGGTACTAGAGTGGTTTGTTGTTTTCTCTTCCAGTAGATTAAGGCAAACTGAGGTTAAGTGACTTGCCCATGGTCACAAATCTAGTTAAGTGTGAGGCTGAATTTGAACTCAGGTCTTCCTGATTCCAGGCTCAGTACTCCATCAGCTGAACCTTGAGAGCCCAATATCACAGACGAAGCTACCATACCCTGGTACAACTCCTCACCTCAATTGATGTCTCCTCTACCATTATTTCATTTACTCTTACCATACTCTTAATCTCAGTTTCCTCATCTTTAAAATGACGGGATTGGTTAGATAGCTGGAAAGTCCCTTAGTCCAATTGTTCATATGATTCTTTGACTCCAGTCACTTTCTCATTCATTATCAGGCTCCCATGCTAGGTTATAGCAGAATGGTGGGAGTATCATGATGATCAGCTACTAATCAGTTCAACTTTTCCCTGATACCTTGGTAATATAGTTCACTAACTGAAATCATGGACCCACAGTCAGGAAGCCCTCAGTTCAAATCCTCCCTCTGACATTAACTAGCTATATGATCCTGGGCAAGTCACTTAATGTTTCTGAGCCTCCATTCTCTCATATATAAAATGATAATGACACAGAACCTACCTCACCAGACTGTTTGTGAGGTGTTATATTCTCAAAGAGCTATCATGGCAGCATCCCAGACAAATTTGGCACCTATGCCCTACAAATTGTCCTACTCTCTCTAATGACATTAAACTAATACAGAGAAGTAAAGATGGAGGTCAACAGAGAAGTGAAGAAAGACCTAAGAAATCTCATTTTGCTGTTGCACACAGATTATAAATTACAGAAGACTCCAATATCCTTCACATACCTTTGCTCCACACCATTGACCTCATTTTGTAGGAAAGAAAATTAATGTAGGAAAAGGCCATCCGGAGTATTCAGCTATGAAAATAAAATTGACTGGTCAGGTAGATATACCCATTACCTATAATAATATACAGCACCCCAGACCTTGACTTTGGAGGTTCACAAAAGCCAATTTTGTCTTCTTTTCCTAAGAAATATTAACTTATGGAACTGTGATGTCAAGAGGTCCTTGACTATATTTGTATTAAGAAAACAGAAATTGTCAGGTTTGGATTTAGGCTTAATTGAGTTGACTAAAGCTCATTTACAAGCAGCTAGGAGATGCAATGCATAAAAGTGTCTGACTTGGAGTTAAGAAGTGTTGTTATTCAGTTGTTCAGTCATGTGTGATTCTTCATGACCCTGTGGACCAAAATGTCTACGGGGTTTTCTTGGCAAAGATATGGGAATGGTTTGCCATTTCCTTCTCCAGTGAATTAAGGCAAACAGAGGTTTAGTGACTTGCCCAAGGTCACACAGCAAGTAAATTTTTGAGGCCAAATGGAAACTCAGGTCTTCTTGACTGCAGGCCCAGTGATCCACCCACTGAGCCCTCTAGCTATCAGAGTTAAGAGGACCTGAGTTCAAATCTAGCTTCAGATACTTCCAAACTGTATGATCCTGAGCAAGTGACTTAAGTGCTGTCATTCTCAGCTTTCTCATCTGCGAAAATATTAATAATGATAATGGGGATGATGACAACATCTATCTCACAGGGTTACTGTAAGGATCAAATGATGTAGTATATCTTAAAGCACTGTATTAATGCCAACTATTGTTATCCTAATTCATATACAAAACATTTATTGAGCATCTATTACGTACAAAGCTTTAGGGCTACAAAGATGAAACAATTACATAATTCCTGCTCTCAAGGAGCATGCAGTTTAAATAAGAAGAAAAGCACATGCACCAGTAACTGGGAGGCGGTGCATATAGTGCCGGACTGGGAGAAAAAGGAACCGAGTTCACATCCCTCATCTGTCACTTACTACCTGTATAACATTGGGCAAATCACTTCTGTTTTGGTCTCAGTTATTTCATTTGCAAAATGAAGGTGGTGCCATAGTGCACAGAACACTAGGCCTGGAGTCAGGAAGATCTGAGTTCAAATCTGACCTCAGAGGCTTACTAGCTGTGTAATCCTGGGCAAGTCACTTGACCTCTGTTTACCTCGGTTTTCTCATCTGTAAAGTGGGGGTGATAACAGCTCGTACCTCACAGAATTGTTGGGAAGGATCAAATCAAACATTTGTAAAGTGCTTAGCACAGGGCCTGGTACATAGCAAGTGTACTGGAAAAGCTTATTCCCTTCCCTTCCCTCCACCTTCCCCCTAAAATAAGGAGGTTTAATTAGATAATCTCTATGGCCCTTTCCTGTCTCATCTTGCCCTCTCTAAGCTTTGTACATGTCATATATTACCCTCCTCATGCTCTCAATCTATGATTCTATGTACTGTAATGTAAGTTAGAATATGATTAATTATATAGAAATTAAATATGCTGGATTTGAAGGAGAGATGATAACAATAGTTTACATTTATTTAGATTTTTATTGTTTACAAACTGTCTTTTTTTGCCCTATGAGGTAGGTTATGCAAACATTCTTATATCCACTTACAGATAAAGGTTCTAAGAGGGGTAGAATAGCTTTTGTGAGATCACATAGCTAGTTAGTATTAGAGCAAAGGCTGGAACTCAGGTTTTCTGACATTTAAGTCTCGGAAATTTATAAGCCGTATGATTCTGGGCAAGTCACTCTGTTTATCACAATTTCCTTATCTGTAAAATGGGCATAACAATAGCAACTACCTCACAAGGCTTAATGAGAATAAAATGAAATAACATTTCTAAAGCATTTTGCAATCTTTGAAGCCCTACAGAAATGCTAGCTGTTATTATTGTTGTTACCATTGTTACTGTTCCCATAACTGCTGATTCTATTTATATATATTTATATTCACTTCTAGATGGAACAATGATGGAAGGTTATATAGGGTAGGTATCCCGTATGAAAGATTTCCATGGGCAGATGCACTGAGCAAGTTTTATCTAGACAGGGGCACATATGTAAATGCACAAAGGCTCCAGTGGTCATGGAGGAACTGTGTATTTTTTTTGAAATCTATGTGCTAACTAAATTCTTCTTCAGGTCCACCACACACAGAGGACTTTTACTCCTACATGTACTTCCATGAATATTTAAGATTGTTCTATGGCTGGTCTTTGCCAACCTAATTACAATTGATAGGGTTTATCCCCTGTGTGGTTCCATGATGAGGAGGATGAACTCCCCGGTTGAACCATTTGCCACATTGATCACATTTCTATGGTTTGATTGATATTTTAATTCTTTTTCATTCTTAAAATTTGTAAGGTTTCTGCTCTCAGTGTACACCCTCTCCGACTGTCCTAGATGACTGGAGTAGTGTTGTATGACTGTAGAGAGACAATTTGACTGTCAAATTAAGTGGTTTGCGAGCAATGGGATCAATAGAGGTTTTTGAGCATGGAACTGAGGTGATTAGAAGTGAACATTAGGAAAGTTACTTTTTCAACAATGACAAGTATGGATAGGAAAGGGTTTCATCCTTCAAGGAACTCACAATCTAATTGGAGAAGATAACACATAAAAGTGAGTACAGCTTCAGGACTACTGGAAGGGCTTGAAACTCTTCAGGTTTTAATGACAGGGAAAATGACAAGAGCCCCCATGGGATAAGATGAAGGAATTTGAGGTAAGAAGTTCCAACATTTCAAACTCAGCAGCTTAAAACTGGACTCATTTTTATTCCCAAACCCACCCTTCCTCCTAAGAGTTCATTTGTATCCCTAGCACAGTACCTAGAACACAGTAAGCACCTAATAAATGCTTTTTCATATATTCATTCATATGGACTATATAGGAGCATTGTCAGAGCAACTGCTTTCCTTAGCACTTTTTTTTTTATTTTGCCAGGTTGAAAAGTGCAGGAATGTGGGGGAAATAAATCAATAAAGCATAGGTTTGCCTTTAATACCTGAAGCTGCATCCTCATCCATATTCTAGTTCATGATATAGTATGAAAAGAACCGTTCTACCTGCTAACACAAGATGGCCATGGGTCAGGAGCCTTAGAAATAAGATTCTATAAAACTATCTTGTGTGATCTCCCAGAGTCCAGGTAAAAGAAAAACCTATGAAGATGTCTCAGGCTAGTTTGTGGTACCATCAATGGTTGAACTAAGTCATGTCCATTGTTTCTTTTTCCTTTCCTTTTCCCCATGCTTTTTGAGGAGTTCAGCTGTGAGGAGGAAAGGATGAAATCTGAGATGCTATCAGTACACTTTATGTAATAAATGTGTTTTGCCACAGCTCTGGTTGAACTTTCTCCTGCCCCATTTGGACCCAGTGCTTAGACTATCTGAGATACATGCCAAGGCCCCAGGCAACCCCCAATTTTAAGGCTTTGGTTTGGCCATTACCCAAGAGCCAGTGGCAGATTTTGTATGGTTGAGGAACAAAAACAAAACCAAAAAATCAGGAAATCAAACCAGTTCTGCATTTCTTTTTGCTGGTTTGTGGTTCTGTTAGACCACATGGCATTTCCCTTAGTTTTCTGTTTTTGTTTTCCTTTTGTCCTCTGTTTCTCAGCCCCAAGGAGCACGTACAGTCATTTTCTCTGCCCCTAGTAAAAAGGGGACAGTCAACAAAATAAATCTAACAGGAGCAACCATCAGATGAACAGCTACAGTATACTACAGGTAACACAACCTGAATTTTACCCTCACCTTACTTTACCACATTGGTTAGCATGAGGTTTTAATAAAAATAGGCTATGCTATTAATTTCCAAAAGAAACAGTTACGCCAACTGAATGATGGATTTCGTGAATTTTCCCTCTTACTCCTGTGTGCTGAGCTTTTTTTGATGAAGGACACTACAGAACTATATCTGGAACGGCGATATGTAGACAAAGGAATGTGGCCAAAAGAAAACAAAGAAGCTATGTGTAGCTTTCTCAGTCATGACCTTCAGTTATTAAAACAAAATAATGTTTATGCTGCTCGTAATCCCTACTTTCTTCAAATCGTATAACTTGATCAATACAAAACCTCACACTTGAGCGCAGCTTGCATATAGAAGGCTATTAAAACCAGACTGTTCCATGTGATCCTGATTGGTAAAGCCAAATCTGGTCCTTAGACAGATGAAAAGGAACCACAATATTGTCATTCATGAAAAGAGCCCTTAGGGAGGTATTCAAGTGGAAGTGACTCTGAGGGCAGGGTTTTTTGCTTTCTTGGGGCATTTAAGACACTCATCACCCTCCCAGATGTGCTTTGGATTTTAAGTCCACTGGCTAAAGCAAGTCACTGCCAATCAAAATGGAGAAAACAAAATGGAGTGAGGGTCAGTCAGTCTGAAATGAGCATGACGTGTTCAATTTCTACCCACTTATCATCATAAGATGATTGCTATTCTACAAAAAAAAAAAGAGAACAGGAGTAACATTTTTTAAAGTGCCCACCCCTAATTTTCTTATCATGCCACAAAAATGAATACTAGAATGAAAAACATCTCAATGAATTACATATTGTTTTATGAATATATGTGTTTATTTCCATATATGTATATGTATATAAATGAAAGCCAGAATGGAACAATGAATAGAGCTGACCTTGGAGTCTAGGAGACTTAGTTTCAGGATCTATCTGTAATATATATTACCTGCAGAATGTTGGGCACCTCTTGGGACCCCAGGAAAATCTCTAAGACTATAAATTGTAGTTGCTAGCTTTTATTGACAAGAGTCAGTTTTCCATACTTTGTATGTTTATTTGCCCAGATCTATTTGATTGATTTCATAGACTAGCAATTCTTGTGTTACTAACTTAAAACCTTACAGAGTTGACTGGGGCAATGAGAGGTTAAGTGACTTGTATATGGTCATGTCATATGTCATGTCAGAGGAGGGACCTGAACCCAGGTCTTCCTGATTCCAAAGCCTGCTCTCTACATCCATTATGACATTTAGCCTCTCAATGAATTATATCCTTTTACACATATATAAAGGCCTTTCTATGACATGTTTTCAGATCACTGAAGGGGAACCCCATCACCAGGCACATAATGCACACTATTTAGCTGATTGGCCTTCAACAGGCAATATATCATGTCACCACTGACTGGCCACAATGAGCACCCACGTATTGTTTAGCTCTGAGCAAGCAGCTTTATTTTCCATGAGAATATCTGAAAAATAAGACAAATTTTCTGGTGTAAATTGAGAGGGCATGATTCTTGAGGTTCTGAGTAAAACTGAGTGACTGCAAAGCCATATCAGAGCATCAGTATCCAGGAAACACATTTCCTAAGTGAGCTGCACTCCAGGAGAAGCTTGTTCCCGGAGATGCCAGAAGGTTTAATCCCCAAACAGATTAAAATGGACAGATGTTGATGATGTTCCCAGAATGGCTGTTTTCATGACATGCTTCAAAGAGAACACAGATGTATATGACCCTTTTTAATTTTCCTCCACTAAGCCTATATGCTTCAGTGAACCAGACATACATAGTTCAGCAGCAGGTCCAAAGATGTCAAGAATCCATGAGTTCTGAAGAGTACCATTTATGACCTCTGAGAGATATAGATCAGGGCAATGAATCCTGAATAAACTCCTTTCAAACTAAATAAACATGCTCTTCTTTTAGAAATTATGGAAAGCTATAAATGTCACACACTTTCAATTGCAGTTAATTTACAGAGTTATTTCTAATGATGAATTTTCTTGATGAGTGAGATAAACTCAGGATATAAATCTGAAAATTTATTAGTCTCAACTGTCAATTTCTTACCTACTCTTCCAGTCTTTCAGTGATCTCTTTTTGGAGAACAAAAGGCAAAGCCAATCTATCACTTGGCATGATCAGCATTTCAGTATGTATGTGCCTTTTCCTGGAAATGGCTGGGTCACTCAGGAGCTATAGTTTTAGAACAGTATTAAATACCATATCTTATTGGCAGTTAAACCAACTTCTCCTTTTGTAGCTTAATTGCAATCAGTGATGGTTCTGTTTTTGGACCTATGGGTAGGGACTGGAACTGTGATTTTATTAGACTAGGTAACTTCTAGGTGAGGAAAGTCCTAACAATGCAGGTCAGCACTATCTGGGCGAAAGTCTTAGAGAGTTGTTTAGTTGGAGTAATAGGTTCTTTTACTGGAAAAATTTGGTGATACAAGGCTGCTATGCATGTGACTATTTTTTTTTTCTTCTTAGATTAAAACACTAAAAGCCAGTTTCCTCACTGAGTCCCTTCAAAATATTTTTGCTTTGAGAGTTCAGAATTTAACCCTCAGTGGAGGTGCCAACAGCTCCAATCCCCTAAAATTTTCTCAACATAACCCACCTTGTATATGTTATCAATAGAAACAGACAACAAGAAAAATATGTATTTGAAAGGACAAACACTACTTCATTAGAACACTCCTATAAATATTTATTTTTTAATATTAAATAATTATAAAATGACATTATTTTAAAGAAAAGAAAGATCATGATATTATTTCTTTGCCCAAAAAGTTTACTGTAATGGCAATATCTAAAGTTAAAAATAATCTTCATAAATGTTAAAAAGTAATCATAGGAAGAGCAGCATGATTACATTAAAAAACTTAAGTCAAAATGATTTCATATTTACAGGACCTGAATTCTTTGGCTACATCAACATGGCAGGTATTGGACTGATTCCTAAAATTATTAATAATTTTAAAAAAAGAATTGGCCAAGAAATGAAACACAGACAACCCAGACTAAATTTTCAGCATCAGCCTAATCCAGATCCTTTGTAAATGCTGGCTCTTTCTATTGTATGATCCCATATTCCAGAATTTTCATCCCAGCTGCCTATTTTAGGAAGCATAAAATAATCAGTCCAGAAGGAGCCAAGCTATTTGTATACTTTTCAAGAATGAAGCCAATTTCTACTCTGAGATAATATTGCTTTCTGAGGAGGGGTATGGACGTTTTCTAATCATTAGGACCCCATTTAACTATATGGGATCTAAGTGGCCAGAAAAAGCTCATTCCTCTCCCAAAATAACTAATCAGAAAGCAAAAGATTATTCAACAGTAAAATCTAGTTCCCCTTATATCAATCAGTATTTCTTTGCTTTTGGTAAATATGCATTAATATCTTTTTAATATATTGGGGCTTGTCACTAGGCTGGCCACAGAGAGATGGATATTTCTATGATAACATTTCTGGAAGAGTGTCTACTAGGGTATAAATGGGACATAATCTGTAACAGTGGAGTGAATACCCACATTTGGGAAATCACGGTTTCTCAAAATTTTGAAGGATTTTCAATAGGTCAGGTTTGAATAAAAACCAGATCTTTAATTTGATGGGCACCCAAAGAGTATCTGTGGAAATGAGCATTCGAGGAGTGGGGAGCATTCTAGAAAGCTAACAGAAGACTGTTAGTAACATCTAAGCAAACTCAAAAGCTGTCAACAAAATAACCTGAAGAATATGCCAAAGGGCCAGATGCTCCTCCTGGCAGGAGATTCCAGTTTCTTTCACTGATTTCCAAAAACCAAGGGAAAGACTACTAGATTGTTGTGGAAGGAAAAGGCACGTTCCCATCATGCACTTACCAAATTGACCTTTCGTCAAATTAATTATTGAAAAGATAAGACAGTCCCTGGGGTGATACTGGAATGGGGGTGGAGATTCAGCTTCTTTCAGAATAAAATTTTCTGTAAATATGAACATATTGTGCCCTATGTTATCATTATGTAGGTCTCATAAATGAGAAAAAAATACAAATCAGGCAAATCTCTATGTATATAAATTGGAGAATACACTAAGGAGGAGCCCTTAAGTACAAAGAAAAGCAGAGAAGTGAGGTTTTTTTCTGGGCCTAAAATATATTTGCTAGAAGTAGCTATATAATTAAGAACAAAGTGGAGTATTTTGTCTTACACTATTTGGATAATTTTATTGATTCTTCACTTCAAATATAAAATTAGCATACTATTTTATTTCTTCTTTACAATTTTGGATAAATGAGAAACAAATCTTGATTAACACTCTTAAAGGTATCTGAAGGCTTTTCAAAGCATCATACAGTTTAACCTTAAAGGGAGTGGTGAGGCAGGGGTACTGGAGATGAACACAGGAGCATGGTCTCCCCTGCCTAGAAAAAGACACTACTTGTTTTTTGGGGGGAATTCAATTTGACGATTTACATTATTCTGCCTAGGCCCTTGTGTCATAGAATAGTATAAAAGCTAGACTTTGGAAGTCATAGATTTAGAATTTTAAGGGAAATAGAATTCAGTGGAGGCAGCTAGATGACATAGTGGATAGAGTGCTGGGCCTGGAGTCAGGAAGACCTGAGTTCAAATCCAGCCTCACTCACTTAGTAGCTGAGTGACCCAGTCACTTAACTGGAAGAGGAAATGGCAAAACATTCCACTATATTTGCTAAGAAAACCTCATGGACATGATGAAGAGTCAGTCATAACTAAAAAACTGAACTACAACAAGAATTCATTAAGTCCTACCTCCTCATTTTACAGATGAGGAAATTGAGGCCCAGAGAAATTAAATTATTTGGCTTAAAATTTAGCCTGGCTACTTAGTGGCAGGGCTAGGATTCACTCTTCCAACTACTTGTCCAATAATCTTTTCAGTATACACTGATAATTGTTTCCAAGCAAATCCACATATGGGATTGGTTACTATTACTGTTGGCTTTGAAATGGAACCACATATATATATATATATATATATATATATATATATATATATATATATATATATATATATATATATATATATATATATATATATATATATATATATATATATATATATATATATACACATATATATGTATATGTGTATATATACATATATATGTATATGTGTGTATATATATATATATACATATATATGTATATGTGTATATATATATACATATATATGTATATGTGTATACATATATATATATACATATATATGTATATGTGTATATATATATATATATATATATATATATATATATATATATATATATTTTAGATACGGCTACTGTGGGAATTTGTTTGCTCAACTATGCATATTAATACAAAGGTTTGTTTTTTTCTTTTTTTCTTTTCTTTTTTTTTTTTGCCCCCTGGGGAAAGTAGGGGGAGAAAATTGATCTTTGTTCATTAATTTTTTTAAAAAAAAATAATGGAACTGCTCTTGCTATCAATAGCACAGGAAATACAAGGGATGTGTCTTTCCAGAATTATTACGCATTACTGCCTTTCATATATTCTATAGTTTAGCCAAATGACCATAACACAACTCCTGTCTCCGTGTTTTTGTACCCGCTACCCTGTCTGCCTGTCATGCACTCGCTCCTCACTGCCTTCTCACCTTAGAATATCTAGTCTTCAAAGTTCAGCTCAAGTGCCACCTCACACATGTGGCCTTTCCAGATTTTTTCCTCTACTTCCACCTCCAGCTGCTAGTATCTCTCCTCTTCTTCTCCCCCACCCAAAAGATCACTTTGCCCTCATTTAGCATAAATTTTGCATTTATTTGTTTACTTACATGAATAATTGTTGCTTCCTGAGATCTAATGTAAACTCCTTAAAGGCAGGGACCATTTTATTTTTGGCTCTGTATCTCCATTGCCTAGCACAATGCCTGACACATAGTAAATACACAATAAATGTTGATTTATTGATCTCCATTCATATTCTTACTGGATCCTAAATTTTTTTTAGCAAGAAGTCATCTAGTCTAATACCTCCATTTTAAAGATGAAAAATCCAGAGAAGCAAAGTGATGTATCTGAATTCACAGAGGTAATAATAAGTTCTATAGAGTTGGGATTTGAACTCAGGTTCCTCGACCCCAAATCTAGAACTCTTGCTCTTGCACAATACTGACTCAAAATAACCCCCAAGAGAAAGTACAAAGGCCAGGAACAAAGGTTATCATAGGAGTAACCAGACAATATCTGTAAGAACTTTTCTAAGTGGCACCCCTCAATCTACACCATCATTAAGAAAATGACATTTGCATATAATCTTCAAAATTTAGACATGGTTCATCGACTGAGTTATAGATTTTCAAACATTTTTCAAGATTAAAATCTTACTACTTATAATACGTATAGCTTGTAATGTCTCTAGTTTCGTATTCTGAGTTCTTTCTCTGCTCAATGCTATTTGGGATGTAAAACACGGTATTCTCATTCAGAGAATCCAGTTGGACTAGATGGCCTTGGAGTTCCCTTCCAACTCTGCAGTTCTGGGTCTCTGAGATTTTGAGAGGGAAAGTGTTCAGCCTAGTGGGAGTGAAGGATGAACAAATCATTTAAAGACATTAATTTTTAAACTTCTTTGTGTCAGTTGAGAAAGAGTTCATGCAAATGATTCTTATATGAAGAGAAACTTATGAAAGCAAATAATGTTTACATCAACAATGGGAAAGTTATACTTTCATGCCATTTCTGAATATAGGGCTGTGCATAGAAATCCACTTTAGGCCTAGTTCTGCCTGAAATACTTTTTGTCAAGCAGCAGAATTTACTAAACAAACTAGAACATGGATCAGGAGAAAAATGAGAACTGGAAAAAGACTTAGTATTCTTCCAGAAAAGAAAAGGGATAGCTGTCTTTTCAAATTCTCACCAAATTCTTAATCAGATATGAAATGATGCACTCACAGGGGGTAAGAGGCCACCTTTGCAGATTAGTGATTCAGAGACTCCCACCTTTCCTAAAAGACTTCAGGAGGGTACAGACTATCTTATCTATACTTTGCATCTCCCCATACTGCCTACTAAGGTGCTCTGCACACATAGTGTATTTCAATTCAATCAATTCAATAAACACTTATTAAACACTTCCTATGTGCTAGGTACTATGTGTGCTAGATGCTGGGGACATAAAAATGAAAGGAAAACCAGCTTCTGCCTTTAAGTTTCTCACTTTCTCCATAAATGCCATTCAATAAATGTTTATTGAATCAAGGTGAATTAGGATAGAAGCTGAAAACAAATACCACAGAATTTGTAAAATAGTATGGGCTAGGATTTTGGAGAAACTGGGTTCTGAGATACTTTTCAAAATGAACACTAACTCACTTCATAGGCAAAAGACCTCACCACAGGGTCCTGGCCAAGGACTACAGCAGAGTATAGACCCCACCCTGATTTGTGAAATATAGGATGCTAGCTGAAAGGGACTAGTTGTAGCAGTCCTTGTGAGGGGTCACTTTGTCCTTGTAGGGGTCAAAAGCACTTTGTAGACAAGTCACAATTAAGGACTAAACAAACATATCACTGAGCTGAAAGGAACACAAGTCACAGGGTCCTTGATTTAGAAATGAAAGGAGTTCAAAGGTCATCTGGTCTATCTGAATTATTTTATGAATAAGAAAATTGAGGCTCAGAAAACTCAAATCACTTGAATAAAGTTACACAGATAAAGTAGCAGAGCTTGGATTTGAACCTAGGGCCTCCAAATAAATCTAATGCCCTTCCCAATGTGGAAGGCAGTGTCTCAAGTAGAAGCAAAATCAAATTCAGAAATCTAAGCAAAGTCTAAGACAAGATAACTGAGAGGCAAGGTTTGGAAAATGGAACACACTACTTATTTATTAGATTGATACATATATCAATCTAGACACTAGAAATATGTAATTCAATTTGCTACTCTGAGTTTGCAGGAGTGCGTGCATGGTTTTTGCTTAGCTGTACCTGCTCTCCAGTGCCTTCCAAAGTCTCTTTAGTTGGAGAGCTCTCATCACTGCCACTGTCAATATTCTCCATGGCAATGGCCAAATCCACATGGCTTCAGACAGCAGACTAATTCTTATACTATGTCTGCAAAGATCTTTTAGAAGACATTTATAAAAAGGCCAAACTATTTAAAATTTGTGGAAAACTGAGATAGCTGCATATAAAAATTACTGACCTTCAAGTAGACATAATTTTTTAAATAACATTCTAACAAGGCTGAAAGTGGGGGGGGGTGGAGGAACATGAAATGAAGAATATCGGACACAGTGAGGAAAAGAAGATTTACATGGGTGAAAACTTCATTGGATCAACATAGTAATCCATCTGTCTTGGACAGCTGCTCATGTCAGCCACAAACAGAGTCAGGAGCAGTAAGTCAGCTAATGATGAGAGGCAGATCATCTGAAAATGGAAATCAAGAAATCTGGCAGAGTAGAAATATGAGATGCTTTATTCTACCTTACAAAGTTAAGATTCTGTTACATATGGGCTATTTTAGTGAGGGGGAGGGAGAGAATATAAATTAACAGGATATAGGATAAGACAAAGATAAGCATTAAGATAATGGAACGTAATGTCTGCTTGTTAAAATCCAAAGTCTATGGACTGGGATATTCTTCCAGGTATAACATATGGCTTAGAGACATGATCTCTCATCAAGAAAATAGAACCAAACTTGTCATCATAGACAGATTGTTAGGGGGAAAAATTAATGGAGATGGGCATGTTCTGAGATAAGAACAGCAAGTACTGTTCCATTTGGGGTGCTCTGAAATCTTTAGTAGCACGTGTTCTGTTTCCTGGATTGTTTCCATATGTCTAGTACTGCTGAGAATATTCTGATAGTGGAAACTGGAGCTGTGAAGCAATCTCCACTGTCAACTAACAGTTTGGCATTGTGTACCCTTAATGGATAGAGGATGGGCCTGAGAATTTGGCTGTGCTGCATATGTAATACTAATGTACTTCAGACCCCAAGATAACTTGCTGGATCTTGAAATACTTATATAGAGTTTTTCATTGGTTTCTGCATCAAGGCAGCTGCTTATTCAGGTAGAAGTCAGCTAACTATACATGTAAGGGAAACTCGAAATAATGTCGTTATTTTATTCACTATTGAAAATTCTATTTCCTAATTCTTAGTATCCTTGATCAATGGTCTGAGCTCAACTCTGTTTCATTTGAAGATTGTCTTCAGGCTGAGTAGTATTATTTACCATATGCCAATTCTCTGAAACTCATGTCCTCTCAACTTTATTTTTTTTTGTATTCCTAAAATAAGACAGATTCTCCCCTTTAAACTCAGAGGGCTCAACAAAGACACATCAAAGGGTTAAAAAAAACCAAACTTCCCAACCCCCTTCCAATTCTTATGCCAACTGAGCTTACAGAATAAGCCCCGAAGAATTATTCAATCCTTGTACAATTAAGAAAAGTCCATTCTATAAGTTTCCTTTGCTTAGAAGTAGGTGTTCATATGTGGGTAAGAAAAGAAAAGGGATAATTAGGAGCAAGGTCATATTGGAGACACTCTATGACTGTAGTTTCTCTTATTTGTTTTCCACTATTTTCTCCTTCTCACCCATACCTACCCCACCTTTGCCTCACATGTTCATTGATAGCATACAATAAATACTTTTCATTCATACATTCATTCAGGTGATCGGGTTAGGTATAAAGGTATGGAAGGGATATTTTTACATAACTCCTGGACAATCAACCCATGGAGAATTACTGGACACAGCTCTCCCTCCCTGAGGAAGAGATAGAAAGGCAAGGAATTACTGTTAATGACTGCACTTTTTTTTCTTCTAATATTTGGAAGAGTCTCTCTTCTTCCTTCTTTCTCTCAATGAGCAAATTCAAGTGATTTTCCAATTTAGGAGCAAAACGCACAAATGATCTTTCTCTCAGAGCTTCATTCCTTCAAAACAAAACCCTGTACTCTCCTCACTTTCTGGAAGAGCAGCATGTGTTTCCTGGATCAGGTGAAGTCACAAAGTGCAACATCAGCAAGGTGACCTCTTCTTCCAAAGCAGCCTAGTCTTCATTTTTCATCATGTAAAATTATTCACTAGAAGATTATTGACTATGTACAGTATCTGTTTTCTGAGTGCTGCAAGCCAACAGATGGTTTGTTTGGAGTGGAGAGAAATATCATCAGAGAACAAAGAGAAATTAGGAGGAAATAGGAAATTAAATATGTTCTTGGGAGTATAAGTGATGATCAAGGGGTTTCAACTCAATGATTTGCAGCTTGATACTTAGCCTGTAGCAACTACTTACTGTTTCAGGGAAACCTTAATATTAGCAAAGCTGTGCTCACACCATGCAATGCATTTAACTCTCATTGTCTTTACAATTTCATTTGCTAAACATTATAATTTGTCCAACATCCTGAATTGCAAGATGGACAAATAATGTTCATTCTCTCCATGGAGATAACATCATCTGATTAGTTCATCTTTCTCCGTTCTAATTCAAGTGAACAAAATTCTGTGAGTACTTAACACATGAGAGTCATTGGGAATAAAACGATGAAAAATAACAGTCTCTCCAGCCCGCAAGAAGCTTATATTCTGACAATATGAGAGTTGTGATGTATACACAAAATATATAAGTTATAGATAGACTGTGGGCATCACAGGCAAAGGCAAAAGAAAGCTTCAGGAAAACAGCTCTAAAGAAATCTGAAGTAAGAGAGATCTCTTTCAGCTCTTAGGAAGACTTTACGGAGGAGGTAGTACCCAAGTTAGCCAAGGCAAACATGAGCAAGAGTTCAAATCCACAGAGCTGGGTTTCAATTACCATAATATTTGTAATATATCAGAGAAATAAAATGGAACTCAGAGTACGTGAAGACAAAACACAACTTCAAATGCAAAGCAGCTCTGATGGAATATCTTCTAATTCAGTCACCAAAACTCCATCACCTTTTGGAGTATCCAGGAACCTTTCAATTGTTAGGGTATTTCTAGGACACTTGTCTTTATGAGAATTATTTTTTTTAATGCACTGAAGAATTAAGAATTTAAACCTACCTTTTGTCACTGGTTCAAACAATATTTCCTCTCCAAGAAACTTCTTGCTGATTTGTTGTTTTAGTTGTATCCCACTCTTCCTGACCCCCTCTTGGCAAAGATACCAGAATGGTATCTCCTGCTCATTTTACAAATGAGGAAATTGAGGCAAACAGGGTTAACTGACTTGCCCAGGGTCATGCACCTAGCAAGTGTCTGAAGCCAGATTTGAACTTAGGTCTTCCTGACTGTAAGCCCAGCGTTCTATCTTCTATCCACTGTGCCACCTAGCTGTCCTGAGACAATAATAGAAGTTTAGAATTAAAAGGGATCTCAGAGACCATGTAGCCCAGATGATATCTCAACAAAAATCCACTCTATAAAATACCACCAAATGATCATCCAGACTTTGCTTAAACTAAGACTTCCAGTGAAAGGAAACCCAGGACCACTTGAAGGAACCCCTTCTACTTTGGAAAGGTCCTACTTGATACGAAAGTTGTCCTTACACTGAGCCTAAATCTGACTCCCTGGAACTTCCACCTATTATTCCTAGTTTTGCCAACAAGGCCAAGCATAAAAAATTTAAACCCTTCTTCCTTGTATCAGCCTTTGAATAATTAAAATACAAATATTATAATTCTTCCCAAATTTTCTTTTTTTTTTTCTGGTAAAACACCACACATTTAGAGATATAAGGGAACTCAAAATCATCTAATCCAACCCCTTCATTTCTCACATAAACTGAAGCTCTACATGTCTTCCCTAAGGTCACATGGGTAACAAGTAACAGAGTCAGAATTCATGCTCCTGTCCTCTGATGACAGATCTTGTGCTGTCTCTGCTATATTGCACTGCTTCCAAATCTATAGTTCTTCCAATTAATGCTCATATGGTATGAACTCAAGCTCCCTAGCATCTGTTCAGTATTCTCTAGCTGAGTTTAGGCCAGGCCAAGTGATTTGAAATGTTCATGTATGGAATAGCCTTCAGATAAACTCTTTGGTTATTTTTCTTAACTTCCTATGTAAACTTTTTAAAGAAACTGACTTTTCTGTTCATGGTGCTTTACTGACTGCATTTCTAATAATAGTGTTACCAGGTAATATAAATCTCAGCTAAACAAATCAGCATTGAGGCAATGTTTTCCTTCTCAGGCTAATGTAGGTTGATTGAAACTGTTATGGTTGAACTATATGGCATTTGACTTTAAGAAGTGCCTCACCATCAAAAGATTTAAAATGATGTTTTATCATTCCACTATTACTTTTCAGAAGCTAATGGCACTGCATCATTTCATTTAAAGTACAAACAATCAATGATGTTATGACATATTATTTAGATCCCCAACATAAAAAAATAAAGTCTTCATTTGTAAATTTCTAAAAAAAACCCCACAATTTAAAATGATGCTGAGAAAAGGCTGACTGAATCCCAGCAGGAACTGAGGAAGCTATTTTATTTTTAAAAAAGAACCTCTTTGGAACATGTTAAAATTAGGACACAAATGCAGCGCTGGTGGAGTTGTGAACTGGCTCAACCATTCTGGAGAACAATTTGGAGCTATGTCCGACGGGCTATAAAACTGTGCATACCCATTGCCCACCAATACCAGTACTAGGTGTGTATCCCAAAGAGATCAAAGAAAAGGGATAAGGACCTATACTAATATAAAATATTTATAATATAAATTATATAATATGTAATAATTTTAACACATAATTAATACAATATGGCAGCTATTTTTGTGGTGGCAAAGAATTAGAAATGGAGGGGATGCCCATCAATGGCAGAACAGGTTCTACCACATGATTGTGATAGAGCACTGTTGCACTATAAGAAATGACAAGCAGGATGGTTTCAGGAAAAAAAAAACTGGGAAGACTTAAGTAAACTGATACTGAAGTGACTATAACCAGGAGAACACTGTATATAATAACAGCGATTTTGTAATTATGATAAATTGTGAAGGACTTGTCTACTCTCATCAACACAGTGGTACAAGATAATTCCAAAAGACCCATGATGAAAAAAACTATTCACCTCCAGAGAGAGAATTGATGAACTCTGAGTTCAAATTAAAGCATACTTTTTCATTTTAAGTTTCTTGCTTTTCCTTTTTTCCCCAACATGGTAAAAATGGAAATATGTTGTGCATGACTTCACATATATAATTGATATCGCACTGCTTTCCTTGTCAGTGGGTAGGGAAAGGTGGGGAGGAAGAGAAAGAATTTGGAACTAGTTTTTTTTAAAATGAATATTAAAAACAAGCAAATAAATTAATAAATAACTTCATTCCCAGTTCTATGTATAGATGCGTTCTATGTAACTTTGTAACTGAGGCTCAGTTTCTCCAACCATAAAAAAGTAAGATTAATAATATTTGCATGCTTTACTTCAAAAATTTTTGGCTGTGAGGATAAAATTAAATAATGTAGGAAAAACACTTTAAAAGTACAATGGAGTAAAAAATAAATAGGGCAATTATTATACCATTCCATTTTAGTATAACTGAAAGTACATTGGATTTGGGGTCAAATGACTTGGGTTCGAATCATAGCTTTACTATTAATTACCCCTATGGCCTTGGAGCCTGGACAAATCATATAACATCTGACTGTCAGTTTACCCCTCAACAAAATGAAAGGCTTATATTACATGTTTCCTAAGGTTCCTTCCAGCTTTAAATCCTATCATTCTGTCAGTATGAGGACATGCCCTCATCCGCATTCATAAAGCAACATATACTGTTTTCTATGTGGCACCTAAAAGAATCATTTGCTATGATACGAAGGTAGTCATACAGCAAATGAAATTGGCAAGGCTTTCAGTGTGAACTCCAATCACAAGTACTTGGCACTCAACTCTGTTCTTTTTCATTCACCAAAGAATGATAGTTTCCCAGCTGAGGGGAGAGCTAAGGTCAAGATATCTATTTTTAAAAACCCACTCAGCTTTTTGATGAAGCCTTTAATGGAAAATATTATGGCTACCATTGCTGCCCTGGAAAGGGGGTTAAGGCATGGATCCTCATGTAGGTTAAATCAGCCAAACACCAGAAATAGAATTTGCCAGTGTATTTTTATTTATTCCTTAAGCCATCAGATGGAGAGCATGAGGGTTTTAGGAGCAAAGGGGGAAACGGTGGCAAGAAATTCAATGAAGAAGCTATTGGATGCTAAAACTTGTGGTCCATTACGAATTACAAAGATTTTTGGGTGTGGCAGATTGATGTTCAAATAATCTCCAAATGGCATAGCTTTCCTTGAAGAACTCACTAGAGTTCCATCTCTCCCAAAGAGTCTTCCCAGACTTCTCCCCCTCACCCCAAGATGTTTCATTCTTTACATGGTTACTATAATTAGGTGACAACAGAGTGCTCATGTTACTAGGAAGAAAGATTTAGAAGATCTGCTCTGTGCTATTTACAATTACCCCTTCCGAAAATATAGCCTGATTTGAATAGAAGATAATGGGAAATGATTCATAAAGACTTCGTCTTAAATAATACATACATTTTAAAATGTATTTCAAACTCTTTCCAAAAATTGTACATATTGATATCAAAATTAATTTCTAATTTTTTCTTCCCTTGCCTTGCTTTCCCTTTCCTTCTTTTGCCTTTTTTTCCATTCCTTTCCCACCTGAAATATTTACTGACAATAATTTGTATGCTATTTATATAATATATCATGTTAGGTTCCCAAAAGCAATGTGGTATGTAAAAAAAATTACAATTTTTTCATTGAAAAAGGAATATTTTAAATAGTTATTCACTACTAATATATTTTAAATTAACTAAAAAAAGGTTCTCATCAGAGCAGAATGGTGGAGTGGAAATACTGGTCGAGCCTGCTCAAGCTCCATCATTGAGGATCTTTGTGACTGTGGGCATGCCAGCCAGCCTCCGGACCTCAAGTCTCTCTTCTGCAAGTGTGATAATGATCTTTGCATCGCCAACCCCACAGAGATGTTGTGAGGATCTTATAACATGCTACATATATGAAATCATTAGTAACTGCAAAATACCAGACAAAGGTAGTTTATTATAAAACACATAATAAGCACTTGTTGAAGTGAATTCATCATATAAAGTATTATCCTGGTCCAACTGGTTATGTATCAGGGACGTTATGTAAGCACAATGGTAAGGAAATACAAAGAACCTGGTCCCTCCATTTGGTTTGGCAGGCATACTAAATAACCCAAATTGTTCATATAGATGTCATACTGTGGAATCTATTACATCATAGTTCTCATCTTTGTTTCCCTGTACTTAGTGAATTGATTATTTCATTTTTTTTATCAAAGTTTGAAATACTATTCTAATTGTCTCTATGAAAATTAGAAGCAAAGAATTTCTTTATTTGAATCTAACTGCAGACTTATATTTTCTGGCTGGCCCTGTGAAAACTGCTTAAGCTGAGATTCAGTTTTTTTAAATCAATAAATATTTATTATGCACTTATTGCATGCCAGGCATGGTGCTAAGTGCCAGAGATACAAAAAGCAGCAAAAGACAGTCCCTGGCATTTTCTAATCTATAAAATGTCAATAAAAGAACTGTAACTTCCAAGGTTGTTGAAGGATCAGCCGAGATAATACATGCAAAGCACTTGGCAAACTTTAACGTGTTTAAAGTGATAATGGCTATTGTTTATGTTATTATAAAAATGAAAAATATAATTAGGAAATATCTAAAATTACGGCATGTTCTTAATTTCTTTCTTCAGAGGACCACTAAGTAATTGAAATAAATGACATAATTGGGGGCGGAAGATGGGGCCAGAGAGATAAACTAGTTCGAACAGATCCAGGATTATGCTGGAAGGAGGGGTTTGAGAGAGGGAGAAAATTTAGAACTCAAAATTCAAAGATAAGCACTTTAAACATAATTTAAAATTTAATAATTTATAATTAAAAATAAAACAATTTAAAAATTTTTAAAAATTCTAGATATTATGGATATATGGATATATGGATATACTCAAGACATTTAAACAGCTGTTCAACAGGTGAAGCCTAGGTCCCTTAACCTTCACACTAGTAGCAAAGTCACCTCTAGAATAAAAGAAAATATAATAACAAACATTTAGCTATATATTATGCTCACCCAAATGGATGCATTCCAGTCTCACTGTATTGAAGACCAAAATTTCACGTGATATTAAATGTTTTATTAAAAAATATATATGTCTTTCGATATCTTTATATGTTTGTTTTCTCCACGTAGCTGTTACAGTTTGTTTACATTCATCTGTGTCATCCTTCAGTGAAACTAAGCCCCAAAGGCTCCCTCCTCTTGTCATTGATTTAAATCTTTCTCATCTTAGAAAAATCAGGCAGAGCACTTGCTATGGATTTATCTGCCTAAACACAGTTTAACATCTCATATATCTCTAGAGATTAGGGAGCTTGCTGCCGTGGATATCTTTATCATGGCATTTATTAGACCAATGCATTTCTCAAGGTGGTCTGAAATTGATCAATTTGAGATTTTTAAGATAATAAAAATTCAATTCTTCTGTGAAATAAAAATGACAAAAATAATAAAAGTCTTCTCTGTGCCATGTATAATTAGCCCAAATGGAAGTATTAAAGCAGCATGTCAGTTGAAGATATCTCCACTCAAAAGAAATATCATGTCATCCTACTAATCTGTGCTTTTTTTCTAACATGAAGATGTTATCCATGAAAGGTACTCCTGTCAATTTCTCTTTTTCAGAAATATCAAATTTTTACAAATAAAATATAAATAATGTAAAAACATAAAAATTGCAGTTTTAAAACTAAATTATTAAAAAAAAACCATGCATTTCTCCCACCTTCAAAGACTTCACAAACCAACAATAATGTTGAGAGGTAATGACCTTAGTGACAAAAACAAGTTAAGATCTACTGACACTTGATCTGCTAGACAACATGAATACCAGTAGGTCTGGGAATTTGGGCAATGCTGTTCCCTTAAATTTTTCATATTCCTGTTCCCAACATCATATAATCCGAGAATACGGAGTGGCCTACAGAAGCCCTGGTACCTATTCTATATTCTAACACTTCTTGTTCCTGTCCACAGAATGAGAATATTTTTCACAAGAATGGTACAAGCCTTTTATAACTATTAAAAGTCAGCATCTGAGACCTATTAAGCAATCACTTCCCAGTGCAAATATAATCATTGACTTGACTTTTCTAGCTAAATTTATCCAGTACAGAGCTGCCGTGTTTTCTTCTTTTGTATCTGGTGCATTACTAGTGCTTTACATATGCTTATTATTGATATTCCAAACAATTTAATAATGATTTCACATAATTTCTCTTTGTCAACATGGGGTTTTTCTTTATATAACTTCATTAAAAAAAAAAACACTTAAAAGAGAGTGGCAGACTCAGTGAAGAGCAAAGCCACACTGGAAAAGATTAACCTAGATGAGTTGCTCTTAATAATAATGCTTTTAAAGATTCTGTCATAAAGTAGAAAATTCACTCCAAAAGTCAAATGAGTCTTCTTGCTGAAGACCACCCCTTACTTGGTGACCTGATATTTGTTACTTAATTTCTATTAATAATGAGCAATTGTCAATATGCCAAAATGGTTGTTATATTCTTTATAATCTCCTAGTCCAGCAAGCCAAAGATAGCAATGTAATTAATATCTGTGATACATGGAAGAGCTTGCCTGCTTTGTTTTCCTCTTCTTTTTTTTTTTATTTTTAATAGGCCCTGAAGAAAATCTGTTCAGTCCTTTAATATGTGGTTGCCTTCTTGCTTCAACACTTCAAGTGTCTACCAACCTCCAAAGCACTGGAAATAATTGACTCATTTCTTTGTTTTAGAAAATGAGAAATGAGCGCAGACTCTCACAGTTCTCATTTGTATGGAGAAGACGACCCATGTGGAAGTGAATAAAGGACTTCCCCCTCTCAGTTTACAGCCTTCCGGATGAAAACAAAGCAAAACAAAACAAATCAAAACAAAAACAAGCAAACAAAAAAAAATGGGGTGATACATCTTTATCAACAACTGCCAGTCATTAACTATTTTGCCATGTGCAAATAAATTAATACACATTTACTGAATTTCTTCATTGGACCTCAAGTCTCCCAGAAAGAAGTGCTGACAAGTAGAAACAGCTGTCACGTAAACCTCTAGCAAGCCAGCATGAAACTGTTGCCTATTGTAGTTTTATTGTCCTTATAATTACAATAATAAATAAAGCCCCATGACCTTCAGTGTCCACTGGGAAGCTTCAAATTACAGCTTCAGTTTGAGGCCACTGGCTTAAGACTGGCTTTCTGACTTCTTCAACACTTCTGTGATTCTCCTTTCATGTTTTACTTTTGGAAGCAAAGCATTTGCTTAGATTCCCTCAAATGGCCAGAGATTTTAACAAGATGCTTTCTTCAGGGAAACATTTGCACATTTCTAATGCATTCCCCATTCATAATCACCTAATAAAAGTGCTCTTAAGTTTGAGCCCATCATATTCAAAATGGGAGAAAGTAGATCTTTTAAGAAGAAAAATCTCAGCAACAGAGGAAGATGATCCATGAAGACAATGAATAGTATTGTTCTAGTTTTAGCATCCCTAAGAGGCAACTCCATTAGTAGGAAAAGTGTCCTGGTAATAACTATGTAAATTTCTGGGAAACATAATTTGGAGGCCTCAAAGGAACAAGAGTGAGATTTGAAGTGGGTGGGATTATTGACAAGCCAGGAAAGTTTTTGAACTGAAAGAGGACTGATAGTGTAAATGAGAGGGTCCATGAGGCAGCCAAGAAGGCCACAGAAACACACCAAGTCTTTGTTCACTTCGATTATCATTCCTTCCACCATGGCTGCTGTTTAACTCTTAAATTGGCCATGATATATGAAGTCAGGTTTGGGTTCTTGAGCCTTACAGCCCATTACTCTGAGGTCACAATAAAAATAATAATTGACAGGTAACACAAAGTTATGGAAGGAATCAATCAAAGAAATAAACTAAGCATAAATGTCCTTAACAGTTTGAGAGAAGTGAAATACTTAGATCACTGAATGAAAACAGAAGATTCCACACACTTCTTCCCCCTGGATTTAACACATTAGAAATACCTTCTGGCCCTAAGGTTTCACCTTCTGAATGTCTAATTCCTCCCAGAACCTCCATTTTAGGGAGGATATTCAAGCCTGCCATATCTTCATTTCTCTCAGGCTGCACTCCTGATTCTCCTGGATTTTTTCTTTAGTTCTCCCTTCATGTTTCCTAGCTTTCCTATGCCCCACTCCCCTTTTCAATTTTCCAACAAATGTGCTATCTTCCCTCATTAGAATGTAAGCTCCTTGAGGTCAGCAATCATTTTTCTTTCTAACTGTATTTGCATTCTCAGTGCCTACCACAGTGTCTGACACACAGTAAGTGTTAGTGCTTATTGACTTGACTTGACAGGAAACGTTTTGTGTTTAAATGAAAGAGATTCATTCCCATTCTGTGAAGCCTGGATAAAACGGTGAGCCAGTTCAAAATCTCACATTCCAAAAGCGGGCCAGGCTAGTGATGGAACAGATCCATCCAGCCATATCCCTGAAAGGGAATGACTTGGAGGTGGAGAGGGGTGAGGAGATGTCTCTTTCTCCACTCCCTCTGCCCCATCCTTGACCAGAGGAAAACTGAGGCCTTCAAAAGGTGAGATGATTTGCATTTCCTATTGACATCTGTAGCAGTGTCCATATTAATAGCAATGGGTGATGATAATATTTGAATTGGGAATAGAGGATAAATTAAACATAGAAAAGACAACCTGACTCAAGACTATATCAGAGGCCAGCAGAGGGCTACACTCACTTAAAAACAAACAAACAAACAAACAAACAAAAACAATTAATAACAACAAAAACAACTTCATGGGCTCTTTATGAAGGGAGTAAAAGATTTTTATTTACCATATATGTTTTCTAAGCTTGAGCCCACTTTCCCCTGGACTCTATTGGGGGAATTGGCTTTATAACAACTCTTTATATATTATCTTAGTAAATGTACCTCACTAAAAGTTTGTCTGGTTAATTGTATTTAGATGTTAACTTGTCATTAGATATCAGAAAGTATAAATATGAGGTTACTGTTAAGTGATTGTACTAGTAGACCATCCCAGCCTCCATTCAGATTAACTCCTAGAACTCTGAGGGAATAAATAGTCAGCTGCCTTCTGGGGACCCAATTTGTCAATGCTAAAGAGAGCTGTCTGGGAACAAAAGCTTGACTATAGTCAAACATTGAACTATTTTGAAAACAACTTATTGAATTATATCAGATTAGAACTCAGTGAGTATTTAAAACCAATAAGCAAACAAAAGATAGATATTTGATTGAGACCAACACATTTTCTTTTCCAAAGTGGCTCAAATGAGTAAACACAGCTTTAGTAATGAATAGTCCTAAGAATTTTAATATCTTAGCTTGTGAGCTGAAAAGGGTTTTCCTGAAGAAATCATTTTGATTTCCTGACATGTTGGGAAACTCTTGTTTAGTTCTTCACAACTTTTCTATGCTTCTTCATCTTTTGAAACATATGGCAAATAAACTGCTATTATCTACATGGTGGCCTATTTACTTATACCCACTATAACCATCAAAGGGCTAAAATTTCATGAAATGAAATTTCTTATTCTATTTGGATATAAAATGAAACCAAATCCACCAACTTCTTCATTACCTCTCCAAGGAGAATCTGGAAGTCATATTTACTTAGCTATAACTTCTTCATGTAAATTATAGGCTAATAGATATAGAATTGTTAGAGACCTTAAATATTACCTGATATTTTCACTTAAAGAAAAAAAAATTAATAGATAAGTTCATTTCCTCCAGGACTAGATCAAGTAGCTGCCTTTTGAACAAAGAGTTCACATTTAGAGTACTAACATTTAAATTAGTTTTTTAAATTGTCAAAAAAAACCCACCTACACATCTCATTGTTAATTTCTTCACCATCTGTAGCATTCTTCAACTTTTCATCTGAAAAATGGATTGATTATTGCTTCAATGGGGACACTCATTCCAATGATGCATGTTGCAATTTATCTGTGCCATCTCTTCCAATTTTTAACCATATCCTCTTACAGATCTTTCATGATGGCTCTACCCAACGTGCTAAAGGATTTCCTCTAGATCTTTTATTATTTCCTTAAAGATTATATCTCAAGAGATAGGAAACAGTTGGTTACCAAAATGGAAGACATGCCAGAATCAGTTATCTTTATGCAGTCAGATCATTGACTTGTTAGAAAAAAAAATTAAATCTATATCAAATTAGAAGAAAAGAGAAAGAACAGAAGAATTCTCATTTAGAAATGATAGCTCTAATCATAAACAACTTAAGCAAGTTGTTGATGGAAATAGAAAAAGGTACAAATATTGGGTCTATCAATATTTATTAGAGAAGCTTGTCATAAAATTAAGCAAGTAATTAACCAAACAACTGGAATTTAGCAAAGTAACAAGGATGCTAAAAAAAGGCCCAAGAAACTATTTCAGTCAACAAACACTCGCTTTGCTTGCCAGAGAGACATAGAAGCCAAGGACAACATTAGTTTAGAATATAAACTGCTTTAAAAATATTATGAGTGAGGACAACAGAAAATAATGAAAATATCATCACATAAAACATCAGAAAGCAACGGAAAAGAAAGTAAGCCTGCAGAAAGACTGGCTAGTGACCCAATAATGCCATCTCATCCTGGGAATTTTTATAGATGAGAGAAGAAAGACAACAAATAGATGTATAATTCAACAAATCTGTAGGCTGAATTGCCTCTTGGGAAATTGTACATTTTTAATGCTCCCAACTTTTCTCTGGAAAAAAAAAAGGCCTATCTTTCTTTTAACAATAATATATTTCCAATGATATTGTGTGTCTATGAGTAACAAAATATCACAGTCTCCAAGGAACAAAAGCTTAGGGTCATTCAAAGGGCAATAGTTATGCCCATGGCGGGCATGCAAAAAATTTTAACATATTAAGAACCAAGGATTATACAAGAAAAGTATCATAAAGAATGGCATTAGGGATAGATAGATGGATGGATGGACAGATATGTAGATATAAGTATTGACATTGATAGATATAGATAATGAAAATGATGAAAAGATAGGTTGGTCACATGGTAAGAACAATGAATAAATGATGGACAGCCTATATGATACATTGCACCTACTCAAAATTAAGAGAAGTAGAATGAATCCCATAATGTGGTAGATAAATTCTTTGAACGATTTCCAAAAGAACATAAGAGTCAGAAAGGCTGAAAAGACTATGATCTGCATTGTAAAGGGGATATCTATTGCCATATTCTGCCAATATACATATCTTATAAAGGAACGATATATAGATGGTTAAGAAACTGGGCTAAGTATTGAATAAGAGAAAGAAAGTAAGACTAATTGAATTTGGGCATTTGCACAATATATCAATGAACCCAGGCAGCTCTCTGTAACAGAAAATCTTTTATTTCAAGGGCCACTATTTTCCTAGTGATTTGATATGGCTGCAAATCATGGGAAAAATGATATAAAATGAATTAAAAATATAAGTGATCTAAAAGGCTATGGAAAGACTCATAGTGTTTATAAAGTGGCTATGATATATGTGATTTGCACAAGTGAAATGTTTTCAAAGTCATTCTCAAGTACAGGTATGACAAGAAAGTGAGGTTACCCATGAAACAAAAGTAAGAGACAAGAAGGAACTATCAAAACGTGATACTGGTCTCCACGAAGTGGTCAAGACCAAAAGGGAGGCCAGTAGTATGTGGGGTCAATCTTCTGTGGAGGAGTTACAGAAGGACATGGATGAGAATTGCATAGGATGAGGTTTGTTACATTACATGGTACAGGGAGCTTCTCTAGTGAGGAGACTTTGGATCCTTCAAAACATGGGGAGCAAATCTGCCTATGAATTGTGTTTTTAGCACTCTCTGTTACATTTCACACTTCCTGTGGTTACTATATACAAGTAATGCAGTGGAAAAACATTTCTGACCAAGTTAAAAAAATGTGTGTGTGTGTGTGTGTGTGTGTGTGTGTGTGTGTGTGTGAGTGTGTGTGTGAGTACGTGTGTGTGTAGTTGGAAGAACTTGTCTACTATAATCCTGCTTTAAAGACTGTGATGATGATGATCTATGTGTATGCATGTATATATTATGTGTGTGTTTTGTCCCCACTGGAAAATTGTCCTCAAAGATTGGTTTGCAGTTCAGCAGTCCAAACTGGCTCCCAGAAGAGAAAACCCTTTTACTCTCCTGTTAAATTTTTAGTACAGAAGTAAAAGTCCTTTGGGGAAATGTTGAATTCTTTTTAAGTACATACCTAATGTCTTAATGGAAATTTATAATTAGATTTTTCATATTACTCAAATATGATTTATTTCTTTGTATGGATGACATCATTGCACATACATTATATTAAAACTCTACACAGTATCCATCATTTTAAAGAGATATAATGAGCAGGTAGAAATATCACGGATTTTTTAAACTAGAAAAAAAAGGAATATGGATACTTTCCTTATGGTCTCATTGTCAGACCCGAAACTGAAATATCATAAATTTTAATACTGAATAAGATGGTCCCTTCGCTTTTTGAATAACTCAGAGCCATTACTACCAAATAGAAATAGATTATGGAGTAAAAATTGGGTGGTCATTCCTTCCCATCCTGATTTAATTTTCAAGGGTATAGAATGAACTAAACCTTATAGAGATGTTAGATGGTTTAAAAAAAATCCTGGATAATTTTGCTGCTGCTATATGAACAGAAAGATGGTTTCAATCTCAATTAGACCCCAAAGATGTGAAATGAGAGGGGTTATGAATTTTAGAATCTCAGTTTTAGTACAGATACAAATAAACTGAGTAGTCTCTATTTTCTCTTAAGGTGTCATCAAAAACATTTTCTGTTCAAGTGCCACAATCATTTTGCCCCAATAATCTAGAGCATTACTTAAGAATGTTAACTAAATGCATTAAAAGATACCAATCTGTATAAATCAAATAATGAAGAGAATTAAAGTTAGAAGGGGGAGCTAAACTAAATGGCAGATGAGTAATAAAATAAAGGTAACCTTGCTGTCAAATTCAGATGTGGGATAATAATGCTCCTGGCACTTCTGAAGGTTAGCTAAAACTTCCAAAAGAAACTAGCTCTAAATGAGTCTACTGACTTAAAGTAAAATTAAAGATCCAGGAAATGGAACCAGTCAAGACACTGGGGTGGACAACTCTTTTTTTATATGTCACTTCCTGCCTACCTTCTGTTTTGAATTGAAACGTGACCCGCTACTAAATTGACATGCAATTGCTTCACCTTGGAAGCACTGAGACTTTCTGCAGAGACTTAATGCACTGAAATCTAATGAAAAGAGAAATCAAAATCAATATTCAACAGAGATCAGCTCAGATGCAATGATTTGTTTCCAAAGAACATGATAGAAGAATAATATGCAAAGTTAAAAGGGATTTTTTTCAATAATATCAATGAAGCATATTCCATGTAGTACATAACCCCTCCCAAATTAGATAAAGGCATTTTCATGATATTGATGGAAAGTCACACTTGAATAATTATCATTTCATTTGATCTTTTCTGATGCTGATAATTGTTTTTCAAAATTACAGGTTTTTAATCTTCTAATGTTGAGAGTACAGCTAGTAAATGCAGAGATCAAGAAATAGACCTAGATAAAGACATATTGAGAAAAGAAAAGCAGGAAGAGTCATTGAGAAATATTTCATTAGTAAGGGTCTGCTCATATAAAATACACAAAATCTAATTTCTTAATGAGTTTGCAGATCTCTAAATTTGATAGGGACCAAGAGACCTGGGATCTTAACAACAAAGGATGACAGCCACTAATCTCTCAAGGCCTCCCCAAAGAGATGTCCTGCAAAGCACCTGGGAGCTGTTCTCTTCTCACCAGCCACAGGGGAAAGAGAAGAAGGAATACACAGGATCAAAAAGATTTGTTTGAAGCCATACCTACTCCATCTAATCACTCAGATCATATGCTTTGAGCCTTGTGAATTCATGCTAGAACCCAATACTATACCCCAGCTCACCTGGAGGGAGTTCTGCCATTGGAAGGAATCAGTTTGGAAGGAAGGGAATCTGCCCATTATTAATCACCCTGGAAGGTGTATTTCTCATTTAAATCCAAATGACTCATTAGGCTAAGAGGGAAAAAAGGTTGCCCCCTTTCTTATTCAGACAGAAAGAGGCGTCAGTTATCAAATATGATAATGCTAAGAATGTATGAGCTGAGGAGGCCTCACAAGTTCTCAGGATTATTATTTCTTTACATTCCTTCTAATTTTTATGTTTCTTCCACAAAGATGCTAAGTTAGATTTTACAAATCTGACACCAACCCTATGTCATATGTAAGGCAAAATATTTCTCAATTCAGAAACGTTTCTCTCTTTAAGTGTTCACAGGCTTATGTGTCAAAATAAAAAAAAAAGTTACTAGTTCTTGTATTCTAATTAAAAGCGAAATCATTGTGTAATACTCAAAATTTTTGGGAAAAATAACATGAAATGAGTTAAAATGTGTGATACTCTGGTTGTTCTTATCAAATCATAAATTTTCATATTACCAGTGATCTAAATGAAATCAGCAAGGAAATTGCTCTTTTTTGATATTTCTTATAACTTTTCATTGACAAATGTTGATGATTCTTACTCTGTTCTTAATTAATGTTAGCTGAAATGCCAAAGCTAAAATTATAGTTTATGCATGACTAGGATGGCAATTAGAATAAAGAAAATAAGAAATTATAATTTTTGAACTTTGGTAATCAATCAAGAATAATTTTAAAAATCATAAATGGCTTATTTTGTTTTACAGAAAAATCTAATGAATGAAGTTATAGAATAGATGCTCTTAATATTTTCTGTTTTATGGACCCTTTTGCCAGTCTGGTGAAATCTATAGATCCCTTTGCAGGGTAAGTATTTAATGTATAAGCAAAATAAATAAGATTACAAAGGAAATCAGTTATATTGTAATACAGTTATCAAAATACATGGTTTGGTTTTTTTTTTTTTGGTGAGGCAATTGGGATTAAGTGACTTGCCCAGGGTCACATAGCTAATGAATGTTAAGGGTCTGAGGTTGGATTTGAACTTAGGTCCTCCTGAATCCAGGGCCAGTGCTCTACCACTGTGCCACCTAACTGTCCCAAAGTATATGTATTTTTTAATAGCTGATGGAACCCAGATTAAAAACCTTCGCTATAGAAAATAAAATACACAAACAAAAACACTATAGGGTACCAGGGGTAGGGAACCTGTGGCTTCAAGGCCACATGGTCCTAAAGTGCAGCCCTTGACTCAGTCCAATGATTCAGTCAAAGGGCCACACTTGAGGACCTAGAGGGCCACATGTGGCCTTGAGGCCACAAGTTCCTCCCCCCTGGCAGACATTTCCTAATGAGAATTTTCTTCATTAAATGTATTATCTACACAAGGCCAATAACTGGATTGGTTGATTGGTATTTTACTATAGCACATATACCCCCAATCCTTTCTTCTACATGGTGGGTAGGGGAATTAAAAGTTTTGGGGTGAGAGAGATTCTTAATTTCTCTGTTTAATTTGATCATTCATTGACATTTAATAAATACTTATTGGTTGCTAAGTATGTGGCCAGCACTTCGGTGTTCATAAAATGAATAAAAGACAGTTTAGAACAATAGAGAGGATTCTGAAATGGTAGACAAGAAGGTCACCCATGTGACTTTGGGTAATCCATTTCATTTCTTTAGGCCTTGGTTTCCTCATCAATAAAATGGGGTAGTTGGACTAAATCATCTTTATGCTGACTTCTAACTTTCTATCCATGACCTTATGGATCCTATTCTCAAGGATTTTGTGATTTCATGGAGAAAATGACATATGTGTACATAAAATCAGTGGTATACCAATAATAATAAATATGATAGGAATTCAGAGGATGAGGATAACCCTATGGGCTGGAGCGATAAGGGATTGCTTCTCAGGCAGAGAAGGGGCAGCATGAATAAAGTCACAGAAGCAAGAATGAACCTTTTCTGTTCATGGGATTGGGAAGAGATTAGGATGTCTGAAACTAAGGGATCATATTTGTAAGTTGCTGGATATAAGGTGGGAAAGGTGGGAAACTCAAGTTGTGGAGGTTCTTGAAGGTTAAGCTGAGTAGTTTTGGGTTTATCCTTAGAACAACAGAGAACCAAAGATAGATTATGAGCAGGAAAGTGGCATAATGAAAATAATGTTTTTAAGAAGAATATCCTTAGAGTAATATACAAAATGACTTGGAGCAGAAGGAAACGAGAAGCAAAGGCACCAATTAGGAGGCTACTTCAATAATTGTAGCTGTGATAACGAAAAAAAATGGTTTAAACTACTAATCCTAAATGAAATGAAAATCAAAAATAGCTCTGAGGATTCATCTCACACTCACTAAATTATTAAAAGGTGAAAATAGTCAATGTTGGTTTGGCTTTGGAAAGAAAGGCACATTAATAAACTGTTGGTGGACCTATTATTTGATCCAACTATTATAAAAGGTAACTGAGAATTAAATGCCAAAAATCACTTAACTATCCATATATCATTTGACCTAAAGATTCCACTACTGGTATATACCACAAGAAGATCAAACCCAGAATGAAAAGCTCCATTTTTACCAAAATATATACGGCACAACTTTTTGTGGTAGCAAAAGAACCAAATGAAAGCAAAAAAAAACTAGAAATAAAATGAGTGCTCATTAACTGAGGAATGTCTAGACAAATTACAGTACATTAATATAACAAAGTATCATTTTTCCCCAAGAAATGTCAATCATGCAGCATTCAGAGTATCACTGGAAAGGCTGTTATGAAGTGATACAGAGTGAGGAAAGCAGAACCAGAAGTATGTACATTATGGGAACCAGGGTGACATAGTGAAAAAATTACCGACTCTGGATTCAAAGCACCTGGGTTCAAATTAGATCACCACTGTATCTTCTCGAGGATTAGTTTCCTCATTTATAAAAAAAAAAGAAAAAGAAAAAGAAAAAAATTAAAATGATGATGGCATTGGACTAGATGTCTTAAAGTTTATTCTAGCTTATCTATGATCTTATGAATATAGACACTACTTAACAAAAATGCAGATAAAACGCTAAGGACAAATGAAGCCAATTTACTTTCAATGACCAACGCCAATCTCATAGATGACAAGATATGCTCCCTTACACACTCTTAGGAGAGAAATAGGGTGGGCAGGACAATAGATATAGAATGCTATATGCACTGACTGATGCAATTGTTTTGTTGGTCAGTTTTTCTATTGCAAGGAAAAGGTCTCAGTGGAGTAGGTATATGTGGGGAAATGACTATCATATAAGACAGAAGTCATCAATAAAATTTAGGGAAAAAAATGTAGAGGCAATAGTTATAGACCAAATTGCACTTTTCTACTCAACAATCTAAAATGACTACTAGTCTCTTTTAAAAAAAATCAAACTTACCTTTTTTTACTGCTTTTTTTCTATTATGCACTTAACAATTACAGCTTTACAAAGCTTCATGGAATGAAATTTCTCTTCAATGTTATACCAGTTTTATAGCACTGTATTATAATATTGAATAGACTAGATAGTTGAATGCCATTAACTAAGATTTGCTATAGAAAAAAAAGTGACTATTAAAATCTTCAGTCAATTTTTCACACTTAAGGTACATAGAAATCAAAACACTTAGAAATATTTACGAATTTTGAGTGTTCATTCCATCTTCCCTGGGGAATGCATGTAATCACAGCTATAGTCCTTAACAGCTTGTAGCTATCTGTCCAGACAAGCAAAGAACTGAAAGAGTGAGGGTTTTTTAAAAAGGTGTTATTTTGCACAATATTTTGGAAGCTTCCTAATACATCTCAAGATAAAACTGTATGGACAGACCTTTCATTTTCAGATACTCATATTGCTTCCAGCAAAATATGATATATTCTAAAGGTAGGTAAGGTTGAATCTACAGGAAGACAACGTATTCACACTCATTATTTTACATCTTGTTAGAGACGTAACACGGAAGAACTTATTGTAGTCATTCTATTTTTCCCAAGTTCATCAAATAAATAGATTAGTGAAAGATTTAGCCTATTAATTTCTAAAGTTACAAAATCTCATAATTGGAAGGTAGAAGCCTTCTAGTCCAAAGTTGATATATATATGAATTTATTGCATATTTTGTTTTGCTTTTCAAAAATTATTTACTTACTTTTAACATTCTTTTCTTTACAAATTTTAGTTCCAGATTCTTTCTTCCCTTGTGCCCTGTTCCCACCCACAGAGAAGGCAAACAATATATCAATTATACATGTGAGATAATGTAAAATATATTTCCATATTAGCCATATTATGAAAAAAGCAAAATAAAATAAAATAAAGCAATAAAATATACTTCAGTGTGCACTCAGAGTTCATCAGTTGTCTCTCTGAAATTTTTCATCATGAGCCCTTTGTAATAATCCTACATCATTTACTCTGTACAATGATATCTGAGTTCTTCTCACTTCACTTTGCATCGGTTCAAACAGGACTTGCCATGTTTTTCTGAAACCATTCCCCTCAGAAATTTTTATAGCATAATAGTGTTCCATCACAATCACATGCCACAACTTTTTCAGCCATTCCCCATTTGATGAATATCACCTCAATTTCCAATTCTTTGGCACCACAAAAAAGAGCTCTATTTTTTGTACATATAGGTCCTTTCCCGCTTTCTCTGATCTCTTTGAGGTACAGACATAGTAGTGGTATTGCAGGATCAAAGAGTATGCACAGTTTGATAGCCCTTTGGGCATAGTCCCATATTGTCCTCCAGAATGGCTATACCATTCACTACTCCACCAACAATTCATTAATGTACCTGTTTTCCCTCATCCCCTCTAGTATTTCTCATTTCTAATAGGTATGAGGTGGTGCTTCAGAGTTGTCTTAATTTGTCTTTCTCTGTTCAATAGTTATAGAATTTTTTGTCATATGAGTCTAGATAGCTTTAATTTCTTCTTTTGAAAACTGTTCATATCCTTTGCTCATTGCTCAGTTGGAGAACAGCTCTTATTTTTATAAATTTGACTGAATTGTGTGTGTATTTGAGAAATGAGGCCTTTATCAGATAAACTTGCTGTAATTTTTTTTCATGTTATTTCATTATCCCTCCAGCAAAATGCAGCCTCCCTGATTGCCTCCTTTTTTTGCCGTTGCCCCAACAGAGATCAGGATTGCCACCCCTACTCCCTTTATTTCAGCTGAAGGAAAAGAGATTTTGCTCCAGCCCTTTATTTTAACTCTGTGTATGTCTTTCTGTTTCAAGTGCATTTCCTGTACACAACATATCATTGGATTCTAGTAGCCAATCTAGTCTGCAATCTGACTCTGACTCATGGGTTAGCTTGTCCTATTTCACATTCACACCTATGATTACTGTGTTTTCCCCTCCATCCCATTTTTCTCCATTTCTTCTTCTCTCCCACTTTTTATCATGTCTCTCCTCAAAAGTCTGTTTTGCTTCTGACTATTGCCTCCCTTAATCTGGCCTCCTTTGTATCATTCCTACCCTACTCCCCCATCCTCTTCATATCTCTCATCTCCTATCCCCCCATTTCCCTATTTGATAAGATACATTTCCTTACCCAACTGAGTATGTGTTTTCTTCCCTATTTGAACCAATTCCAGTGGTAGTGAGGTTCAAGTGTTATTCATCACCTCACCCACATTTTCCGCTTCATTGTAAAAGCTCTTCTTTCCAGGTGTCTTTTATGCAAGAAAAATTTCCCCATTCTTACCACTCCCTTCCCCCTTCTCCCAGTTCATTCCTACTTCTCACTCCTACATTTTTTTAGATCATCCCAATATAATCGACTCATACCTGTGATCTCTCTATATATAGATTCTTTCTAACTTCCCTAATTATGATAAAGTTCTTAGGAGTTATGTGCGTCGTTTTCCCATATAGGAATGTAAGCAGTTTAACTTTATTGAGTCCCTTATGATTATTCTTTCATATTTGCCTTTTTATGCTTCTCTTGAATCTTCTATTTGAAAGTCATCTATTCAGCCCTGGTCCCTTTTTATGTTTAGAAGTCCTCTGTCTCATTAAATATCTATTTTCCTCCAGAAGGAATATACTCAGTTTTGCCTAGTAGGTTATTCTTGTTTGTAATCCTAGCTCTTTTGATCTTTGAAATATCGTATTCCAAGCCTTCTACTACTTTAATGTAAAAACTGTTAAATCTTGTGTTATCCTGACTGTGGCTCCATGATATTTGAATTGTTTCTTTTTGGCTGCTTGCAATATTTTCTTCTTGACCTGGGAGCTCTGGAATTTGGCTATAACATTCATGCAAATTTTCATTTTGGTATATCTTTCAGGAGGTAATTGGTAGAATTTTTTTTTTTAATTTCTACTTTACCCTCTGGATCTAAGATATTAGGGCAGTTTTCCTTGATAATAATATGATGTCTAGGTTCTTTTTTAATCATGACTTTCAGACAGTCTAATAATTCTAAAATTATCTCTTCTTGATCTATTTTCAAGTCACTTTTTTTTCCAATGAGATATTTCACATTTTCTTCTATTTTATCCTTCTTTTTATTTTGTTTATTGTTTCCTAAAGTCTCATGGAGTCATTAGCTTTACCTTGCCCAATTTTAATTTTTAAGGAGCTATTTTCTTCATTGAGCTTTTATATTTCTTTTTCCCTTTCTTTTTCCAAGCCTATTCTGTTTTGAAAGGAGTTTTTTTTTTTCCTTCAGGTAATTTTTGGGCCCATTTTTATCATTAGGCCAATTCTATTTTTTAAAGTGTTATTTTCTTTAGTATTTTTGTGCTTCTTTTTTTACCAAGCTGTTAATTCTCTTTTCATAATTTTCCTGTATCACTCTTATTTCTTTTTCCAATTTTCCCTCTACTACTCTTATCCTTTCTTTAACTCTTCCAGGAGTTCTTGCTGGTTTTGGTTCTAATTAACATTTTTTGTTGAGACTTTGCTTGTAACTATTTTTATGTTGTTGTCTTCTTTTAAGTTTATATATTGGTCTTCCCTGCCACTGTAGTAGCTTTTTATGGCCAAGTACTTTTTTTGTTGTTTGCTCATTTCCCCAGCCTATTTCTTCACTTTGAACTTTGAAGTTGGGCTCTGCTCACCTTGGGGTGGGAAGGCACTATCCTAAGTTTCAGGCTTTTTTGTGCTGCTGTTTTCAGAGCTAGTTCTGGGGGACTGTGTGTTTCTGGTGTTCTAAAGTGGTGTGGGAGAGTGGTGGTTACTGCTCTCCTTGTCTGGGTTCTAGTCTTTACCCCTTGGGGATAAAGCTCCCCTTCAGCTGTAATTATTAGTGCTTCTCTTGTCCCTGGAACTCTGACTTTTACTCTCCTGGAGCCACAAGGGTTTGCACTCCTTGGCCCGGATACTGTGATCAGGAGTCCCTGCTCCCTCGTGATTGATCACAAGTGCTTCTCTCTGCCCTGGAATTTTGACCCAGAACTATTTATGGGCACTAGAGTTGCCAATCAGTACTAGATGCATCCAGTGCCAGCAAGGCATCCTCTGTAATCTTTTTCAGATCAGTCGTCTGACCTCCTTCCCATTTCTGGGCTGTGAGCTTCTGAAACTGCTACTATTGCTGCTGCTACTGCAGCAGCTGCCTCCAAAGAGCACCAGTGGTGCTTCTGCCACCCACCCATCCAAGTGTTACAGATCTCTCTGGTGACCTCCTAAGTTGTCTTAAGCTGGAAAAATGTTTCTACCTGAAATTATGTTGGCTCTGTCATTTCAAAATTAGATTTGAGGGATTAAAGTTGTTTGGAGGGGAATGGTGGGAGAGTTCAGCTAGTCCCACTCTGTGCTCCACCGTTGTGGCCCTCTCCCTCTCTAATATGCTTGACAGATATTCAGCCAGCCTCTGTTTACCAACCTCTGAAGAAGGAAACCCTACTACCTCCCAAGGCAGTGCTGCTGCACATTTGTGTTGCTATCGTTGTTGGAAATGTTTTCCTTCTATTAACTTAAAATCTGTCTCTTCGCAACACCTACCCATTGCCTCTGGTTCTTTCCTCTGGAGCCAAATACAAGACTTTGGTCATCTTCCCCCTCAGTGTACCAGGTGTATGACCTTAGAGAAGTCACCTAGATACTCTCTAAATTTGATTTTCTTCATTTGTAAAATGAGTATAATGACAACTTCAGTACCAGCCTCACAAGTTTATTGTGAAGAAAGGACTTTGAAAACCTTAAATTTATACAAAAGTCAATTCCTATTAACTAGGCTGAAAGCTTCTTAAAGGTAGGGGATTTCATACTTCTTTCTTTCATATCCTTCCCAGAATATAATCAGCACAGTTTTGGGCACAGAGAAAGCATTCACTTAGTAAATCTTTGTTGAAGTGGCTTCATTAGCACTGTAGGAAGCAACTTAGAGAGAAACCTAAGAAGCAGAAGTCATGGGAAGCTCTTAGAACTTAATAGAATAGATACATATTACATATTCTTCCTCTTCTTAAATATGTTTTCCTGTTTAAAAAAAAAGTAGGAAAAAAGAGTTCTTCCACGATTCCTTTGCTATTCCACTAATCATCACTCATTAGCTGATGTGACACAAATACAAATTTGAGTCTCTTTAGGCATTCAGTGTACTCTTAATATATGGTCACAGAATGTTGATTATAGACCACTGGGTGATACTAACTGCCTTATTAGTGGTATCCAGCTGTCCAGATTCATGCATGAGCAAGAAAGATTTAAGTTTAGATGAAGAGAGGTGAAATGACTGTGATGCAAATAAGGACAATAAAAGGATAATTAGTGTACTGCAAACTGTCTTTGAAGCTGACTTGAGAATAACTATATAAAGGCAACAGAATGCTTCCAAACACCAAGTTTCCTTGGTTAGTATTGATAAGGCCTGGTCCATTCTGGAGGTACATTTCTGTGACTTTGTACATGATTGCCCTGAGATTGTTATTTCAAAAGGCACAGGAACCATGTGTGTCAGGATCATAACATTGTACCACATAAGCCTAAAGATAACTATTGGATGACTTTCAGTTACCATGTTTTCCATATCTGAAAGCATTGGCCCAAATTTATTCTGCATGTTTTCCCAATGGAACATAAGTCTCTCACATATTTGTGGCTGACCTAGAATCATAGAACTTCTAGAATTAGAAGAGACCTTTAAGAGTCTTCTAGTCCAACTTCATTTTTCAGATGAAGAGACTGAGACCCAAATAAATTAAGTAATTTCTCAAAGGTTACAGAGCTAATTAGCAAATGGTCAAGGACTAAAACTTTGATCCTCCAATTTCCAAGTCAACTACATCAGTCTGAATCTCCCTTCTACTTTTCTATGCAATCTTTGGAATTCCATTAAAAGGTTTAGCATTGGGCACATTGCTGTTCATTTAAATGCACCAAGCATTTATTCATCTACTATGAATACTAAACCCCAAGGACACAGAGCCAAAAATAAAATAGACTTTGCCAAAGAGGAACTTTAAAAAAAATTGATATGGGATAATTTGAGGAGGGAGAGAGAACATTAACAATTGTGGGTGAGGAGAGGTCACACAGAAGGTGGCAGCTCAGCTGAGCCTTGAGGGACACTTGATATCCTAAAAGACAGAGATGAGACAGGAGTAATGGGGGACAGCCTATGCATGAGTAGAGTTGGGAGACGAAACACTGATTATAGGAAACAAGCTAGTTTGGCTAGAGTACATAATATGTGTAGTTGAGTAATGTGGAATAAATCTAGAAATGTAAGTGGAAACCAGACTGTGGAAGTTTGTATGACAAACGGAGGTATTTGTGTTTTAGACCAGTGCTTCTTAAAGGGGTCATGAAAAATTGGCAACAGTGAAATATTTCTGAACATGCAAGGACAAAAAATTAGTTCAAAATAAAACGCGTAATGAATGAATCTGAGGTGTTTCTGGCAGCGCTTGCCTGGGTTGCATTGCGTGACTTCACTGCAGCCTTGGTTCTGAACACACATGTTCACTTTGCATTTCACATGCTGTCACACCATGCAACACCAACAAACACTGACAGAAACACCTCATCTCAGATTCGAGACTAGTGTATGTTGTGAATTGCAGTGTTCTTACTGTACATACAAAATTGTTAAATGAGTTTTGGCATGTGATTAGGACAGAATTTCCAACAATTTCTGAAATGGCCTTAAATATACTTCTGCCATTTTGTACTACGTATTTATGCGAAGCGGCATTACCAGCACTGATGATTATAAAATCAAAATATTGATCAACTCTGAAAAGTGCTGAAGATGTTCTTTATCATGCAGTATCAAATACTCCCCCAAGATTTAATTCTTTATGTAAAAAAAAAACAAGCGCACCCATCTCATTAGAATGCAAATTTGCTTTCATCTTTAGTAAATGATAAAATTATATGTACACCAAAGAATTGTTTTAAAATAAATTTCTTTATGATTTATTATCAGTAAATGTTTGATCTGTATACCTATTTTATATACCTATATACCAGGCATCGCATAAAAATTTCTTGGGCAAAAAAGGGGTCGTGAGTGGAAAAAAGTTTAAGAAGCCCTGTTTTGGACTAGGGGTTACTGAAAGGCAATGTGGTGTAGGGGCTAGAGACCTGTCCTTGGGGACAGAAAGACCTAGGTTCAGGTTTTCCCACCTCTGATGCATACTGGTTATACATTGTCGTTGAGTTGTTTCAGTTGTATCTGACTCTTTGTGACCCCATTCGGGTTTTTCTTGGCAAAGATACTGGAGTGATTTGCCATTTCCTTCTCCAGCTCTTTTTACAGATGAGGAAACTGAAGCAAACAGGGTCAAGTGACTTGCCCAGGATCACACAGCTAGTAAGTGTCTGAGGCTGGATTTGAATTCAGGGAGATATGTCTTCCTGATTCCAGGCCCACTCCTCTATCCACTGCACCACCAAGCTGCCTTATGTAGCTGCATCTAACAGTGGAATGGGATGCCCTGAGAAATAGTGGTCTTGTCTTAAGTAAAGAGTTTTAACTAGGTGTAGATGACCACTTATTAGGCTAGTTGTAGAGTGTAACTTTTTTTGTGTTTTGGACTATTTTGGCAGTCTGGTGAAGCCTCTGGAAGCCTTCTAAGAATAACATGCTTTTAAAAAATAACAATAATTGAAAGGAAATGCTAAATTTCCATTACAGGGAGTGAAAATGAACATGCAATTCCCCCCACCCCTTCTCAGTTCAGGATCACAGACCTAAAATCTCTCTGAATACCTCTTTGGAGTCTATATACCCAGATTAAGAATCCCTATTGTCGAATGACTGCTTGTTTGAGGAAATGCTGACCTAGCTTGCCTCTGATGTCCCTTCCAACTCTGAGACTGGATGAGTCTAATTATGGGACCTAACACTGAACCTTTCTGAAGCAGATTTGCAACAACATTCAGGATGAGTTTCAGAGTGTGGGCTACCATCAGATAACAGTCCTAGAGAGATGTGGCCATAAAGGGGGTATAATAGGGCAGAAGTCTAGTTAGGGGCTCTGAGATACCCCATTTGAGAGCTTCTCAGAGTATTTTCCCAAGGAACACTGCAGTAAATCAACTCTATTAATTGATGGCTTAAATGAGAGGAGCTATGCATTATGTGCTTTGCATCATATAAAGAAAATAAAAGACCTGGTCACCCTAATCTGAAGTGAAATTCAAACTATTATGAAGCATTGAATAGGAATTCAATAAAACATGGGATGGTTCAAGAATGGTCCAACTTACCTTTCTAGGCTTTATATACATTATACTCTATTTCATGCACTCAGTTTTGAACCAGCTTATTTGTCTCCCATTATAAGTTCCCATATAAGCTACCCCCCATTCTTTTGAAAGCACTTCCCTCTCACCTTTTCCTCTTAGAAGCCTTTTTTTTCTTTGCCCCTTAAAATCCTTAGAATCTTTTGGAAGGTATGGAAAAAATCTAAGTTAGCAGTGGGGAGAGCCTGAACTAATGTTGTACCTATGTGAGTAGAGTTAAGGGGCCAAATGCAAGAAATGTTGTGGAGGCAGAAACCTAAAGAATTGACAACTGACTGGATATATGGAGTGAGGGAATGTGTGGAGTTGAGTATAACCTTGAGGTTATATACCTGGGAAACTAGAAGAAGAGTGGCACCTTTGGCAGAAATAGAAAAGATCTGAAGTGGGGTGAGTTTGAGGGGACAGATAATGAGTTCTATCTTGGACATGTTGAGTTTGAGGGATATCCAGGACATTCAATTTTAAATGTCCAATAAGAAGCTGTTGATGTGGGCTTGAAGCTCATAGGTTAGAGCCATGGGAAAACCATAGTTAGATGGTGGAATATGGTTGAGAATAAAGTAAAGGAAATTAAACAGGAGCTATCAGACAAATAGGAGGACTAGGAGAGCATAATGGCACAAAAACTGATAAAGAAAAGATTATTTAGGAGAAGACAATGTTCATCAGAGACAAATGCAGCATAGGAGAAGGATGACTAGTGTTTTAATATGCTGGTTAGTTTTGCTGAACCTTTTTTCTCTTCTTTTTTATTCCTTACTATAAGGGTTGGCTCTCTAGAAGGGAATGGAGGAGGAATACACTGGAAAACTGGGTAAAAAAAACAGATTTCAATCATTTTTAATTATTGAAAGTATGAAGACTGAGAAAAGGCTGTTACATTTGGAAATTAAGAGAGTGTTAGTAACATTGGAGAGATAGTTTCATGCTGCTTATTAGCTTGGAAGAGAAAGAGCAAATGGTTGAGGACTGAATGACAGGAGAGGAAGTAGATGCAAGAAGTGTAGATAGCTTTTCCTAGAAGTTTGACTGAGAAAGGAAGGATAGCTATAGGATGATAACTTGAGGGAATGAAAGGGTCTAGTGAAGGCATCATTTGTTTTTTTAAGGATCAGAGAGCCTTGGGTATGTAGGAAGGCAGTAGGGGAAGAACAAATATATAGGAAGAGATTGTAGACCACAGAAAGATTGGGGATGATTGAGATGTCAATCTGCTAGAAAAGAATGAGAGAGGAAGGCACCAAGGACATGTATACATAAATTTATATATTTTGTATATACTTACATATTTACATGTGATCTCCCTGGACCAAATGTAAGCTTCTTAAAGGAAGGATTATTTCATTTCTATCTTTGTACCCCCAGTGCTCCCAAATAATAGGTGCTTTAATACCTTTATTGATTTATTCATTGAATAACCATGAGAGTCTTTCTGGAATGTTGAAGATGTGGAGACTAGTGGTGTTTTTAGCTATTCTATAAAATTATATTATGTTTTCCTTCTCTTCAAGTCTTAGATGAAGTTCCACCTTCTTCAAGAGGTCCTTCCCTGTCCTCCTAAAAGAAATCTTTCCCAAACTTCCTTAATCTTATTGACTTCGCTTTGAGATTTCTCTCTAATTTATCCTTATTTGTAGAGTTGATTGCATGTTGTTTCTTAAGAACAAGGAGTAATTTTGCCTTCCCTTACATTCCCAAAGTTTAGCATACTACTTGACATATAATAGGTGCTTATTAAAACCTCATTGATTTCACTTTCATATTTAATAAAAAATAATCCATAACAAACTATGATTTTTCAGCTTTGACTGAGGTGACTGTTCAAGTCCAGAATGTCATGGCCAGGTTAACTCTGGTCAAGAGTAGTATTAGAAGCACTAAGGACTAGGATTCTTTAGTAACCTCTTGGTCCAACAAATATCCTGGCATAAATCTCCGATAGCTCTACTGTCATTCCTCCCACATCCTCTACTAGGACACCCGATTGGAGTCTGCCTTCCTTAGGAAGTCTCCATACTTTAGAACTTTCCTCCCACCCCTTTACACAAACTTACCTCCCCTATATATCTCATTCCTGCTGAGTCTTGCATCATAGTGTAAGATGACAAACCATCTGATTATACTTTAACTTTTCACCCCCTTCAAGGAACACATTTACAATTGAACAGGTTTAACCTAAAGAAGTTGTAAAATCATAGGATTAAAAATGTAAACCTACAAGAAATCTTAAAAATCGTTTAGTCTAAACCCCTCATTTTATAAACAATTGCCTAAAATCACGTAGGTAGTAAGCAACATAGCTGAGATTTGAACCCCAAACCAATGACTCCAAAGCCACCATTGCCTCCACTGCATCACACTGTTGCTTCAATTATGGGGATTTCAAATATCATATTGAGTCACTGGAGTAGAATTTGGGGAGTATTGTTGTTTAGTCCTATCAATTATTCAACTCTTTATGACCCCATTTGGAGTTTTCTTGGCAGAGATTCTGGAATGGTTTGCCATTTCCTTCTCAAGCTCATTTTACAGATGAGGAAACTGAGGCAAACAGGGTTAAGTGACTTGACTAGGGTCACACAGCTAGTAAGCATCACTCATGAAGATAAGCTTTCCTGACTCCATACCCAGCTCTCTATGCCACCTCTCTGTACCACCTAGCTAGGGAGTGGGGAGCATTCTAATTTCCTTCAGATCATCCCCCTGCTTTATACATGCATAAGTTGGCCTAAGATACTGAAGTCTGAGTAGGAATCGAGATAATCAGTGGGTGGTGAGGAATGGGAATGTTATTTGGGTCCTTCCTTTTTGACACATCCTGGTTTTCCACTGTAGCTAGCGATGGAGAACCCAAGGAAACACAGGCTAGGGGTACAGTGGGGAAAAGCACTCTCCCAGGTATTAGAAGACTTGAGTTCTATTCTTGATAAATCACTAACTGGCTGCAGAGCTTTGGGCAAATCAGTTTCCTCACCTCTAAAATGAGAAGTTTAAACTACATAATCTTTCATATCCCTTCTAGTGCTAACATTTTATTAGCCTAAGATTTATAAGTTCTAGCCTCATCCCAGCAGAGTCTTCACTTCTTGGGGCTTTGTGCATGACCTTCTTTCAGGGATATTAGAGAAGAGATCCCTGAATGGGGTAAAAGGCTGAACAAAATGACTTTAAGGCCTCTTCCAACTGTAAGATTTTATGAACTGGCTCCTTCATTTTGTGCCTATCTGCATTTTCCTTCTATACTGTATGAATCTTTAATACTTGCTTAGAGAATTAGGTGCCTGGAAAAATATAGCTTTTCCCCTGGAGGTTAAATGTCTCTATTCTTCTTTACTTAATAACACGTCCATGCATTTACTTTAAAAGTTATTATAGTTCAAAGAAATGTGGGCCAAAGGTAAATCTACCGAGCTTTGGATCTACAATGCTTGCTGCCTCAGTAACCCACCAGGAGTAACTGACTCAATGGAACCTACAAATTGGAGTTAAGAGTTCATTTAGCAGTCCCTCCTTCTAGCTCAAGGCTACCTCGCCTGAACCACCATACCAAGTACAAGGGAAATTTAAAAATCAATGGAGAAATCTCATTAGACAACCTATTCTGTGAATATACTGATATAAGCTAGCTGAGGTCAGTCCATAAGCTTTCCAGGTAGCCTTGCCAGTAGGATAGGGGTGAAGGGAAGGGGTGGGATGGGGTCCTGCCTTGAAGAAGGGAAAAGAGAGCTGGGCAAGTTTCCAGCAATTGATGGCTTCTGAAGCTCAGTAAGGAACTGGGTTTGTTTGTCCAAGTTAAATGGACATTCCCAGGGAATCACTTAATAGTAATTTACCAAATGCTCTCAATTCCTACAATGTGCCAACAACTGCAAAAATACTTTCCATTTCTTTCTGAATAATGTGGATGATTCCCTTTTGATATTTGTGCAGCAACAACAGGTCTAAAAGCTAAATGAAAAAAAAATCCTTCCCATTCATAGAAAGGTACCACCCAACCCTGCTTTAAATTAATTCCCTAATTAAACATGCTCATGTTCCTTAAAAAGGAGTTCTTGGATTTGCTGAATGAATGAATGCCACTGAAACTTTATATGGCTTATTATGAGTTTTTGTTTGGTTTTGTTTTGTTTTACAAAACTATGTTGGCTCAAAAATGCAAGTTTTCTAGACCAACTGGCATGTTTCAACTCAACCAATGTAACCTGTAATTATTCATGTTATAATAAAATGTTCTATAGCCTTATACATTTAGACCTTCACCCAAATTCTTTCTTTCCTTTGGACAAGTGGCCTGTAAGGATAAATAGAAGAACCTGGGGAAGATTAGTCTAGAGAAGAGAAGACTGAACAGAGTCATGTTCTCTAACCTTAAATGCATGAAAGATAACTGTTATGTGCCAAAGGAAGCAAGCTTGCTCTAACATAGCTCCAGGCGGGATTAAGATCAGTGAGACAACACACAGGGAAGCAGATTCCAGATTGAGCTCAACTCATTCAGTGATTCTGTGAATTAAAAATATCCCAAAATGGAAGGGTTCACTTTGTAACATAACCAATTCCATATCACATTACATATCTCACAAAAGGTTTGATGATCAGATGATTTTGTTGTCCTCGACAACTCTGGTAATCTGTGATTCTGCGTATTACAGTGTTTAGTTAATGTGAACATAGTTAGTTCTTTTGGACAACCTGAGCTGGGCTCAGAGTCAAGGAAGATGTCATATGCAGCTGTGCGACCAACCCTCAACCAGTCTGATAGCTGATTGGGAGGGGTGATAGGCATGCCAATAGCCTTTCTGGACATCTTCCCAAAGTTCAATAAAGAGTGAGCCAGAAAGCTCTCATTAATGACAATGACATTTACTAGGGATGTAGATGCCACTCTACTAGATGGCCCTGTGATACACTACTCAAAAGCAATGCTTTATGCTTTTTCGAAACATTTACTTGCTGATGCAAGATAAGTAGCTTCCTGTTGTGGTGCCAGATTGGCAGCGACATGAATCAAATTACATATAACCTCTACCCTCACAGGATTTCTATTTTTCGAGTGGGGAGCTATGTCAAGGCCATTAAAAAGGCCACTCGCCCTGTGTGTGGTTAGATAATGCCAAGTTATGTTCAGCAACATAAAGAATACCCCTGACAACATATGGGATTCTCTTTGTCACATCATTCCTTGCTCAGTAATTGATGTGTTACGCAGACAATATGCAAACAAACAAACAAAAAATCTTCAGGACAGAAAGAGAGAAGTGGTTATTAGATATAGGTTTTGGCTGTCAGAACAGGCCTCCCTTTCTGCTCAGGGACATTTCATTATCATCATCATCTTCTTCTTCAGTATCATTATCATTATCATCTCCCCCAATATGATGTAAGCTCCTTAAGGGCAGCTACCGTCTCTTTTGTATTTGTACCTTCAGAGTTTAGCACGTTGCTTAGTTCCTTATTAGAAGTCAATTAACAAAAGCTTAATAACTGTATTTTCATTCATTCATTCATTATTAAATTACTTGTATATAGTGCTTTAAGATTTACAAAACATTATATATATGCATATGTGTGTATGTATATATATATATATGTATAAATAATATACATACATATAATTTTATTAGATTCAAGCTAGCAGAAAAAGTGAGGTACGTACAGATATCTAGCCTAAACAAAGAGAAGTGATAGAAACTGGTTATCCCAAAACAAGGTAGAAAAAAGAGAGGAGTTACTTTATCGTACCACCTCCTATGACATCTGAAATTCAGGCTTAGAAGAGAAGCTTCAGGGAATGTACCCCTGGAATTTGCCTCTGAGTACTGTCCCCCTTCCTGCCTAGGAGTTATTTCCTTATCTGTCCCCCCATTAATCCTCTACCCCACCATTAATCATTTCTATCACTAAGTTCATTGAATGAGAATGTTACTCATTTTAAGCTTTGTTAGTTTTTTTCATTATAATTATTATTATGGGAATTAGCATATGTCAGTTACATATACTGTTGATTTTTCCTAATCATTAATTTTATTATTTGGCAATGTAATAAGGCAGACTACATCAAGAGGCATAAGAAAATCAATGCCTATCATGAATACATTTGCATTTTGTCCCATTTGGAGCATTTCCATCTTTCCTGTGGAAGCTTATTTCTTATCTCCACATTGACAATTTATCAGGTCATGATGTTAGCATTTTCCAAACTCAAATTCTCAAGTTAATACTCCTTCAGCTTCAAAGTCACTGCAACTCAGAAGCCTCTAGCTTAAAACAACTTCATTTTAAAGGGCTGTATATTTTGTTTCTTCCTAGCAGCTTTAAATCCACTCACAGCAGTCCCTGACAGAATTTATGGGAATACAATAATATGCCCATTAACTACAGTCAACTAGCTACTAATTCTGTGTCTTTAGAATGTCTTCATTATTAATGGAAAGCCCTGCCATGCACACTGAGATACGAGGAAGCAAACTAAAAGAAAAACCAACCCACTCTTAATTATATTCATAATTGCTCCCATAGATTCACAATTCCTCATCTAGAACTTTTAGTTCATGGACCAAATCTGACCTATTTCTGCAAGAGCAAAATGTTCATGCAATTAGGAATCAGTCAGCAAAAAGCCCACAGGCTTAACAAAGAATCATAGGTCCAGGCAATGTGCCTAACTGTGTATTTGTTTTTCTCTCAGGTGTGCTACCTTCTAATTCAGCTTAAATCCCCACTTGCTGTTAAATGTATCTGATAAAGAAAGGTATCACTGCCTGTGTATCTGGAGCCCCACCAACAGTGTCAGAAATAGGGGTGAGGTTTTCATATAGCCATTCTTCCACAGGCAAGTGTTCAAAGAACAAATTGTAGAATATGTGTGTGGGTACTGTGTTGGCCTTGTGGGGCCAACTGGAATAAATCAGAGAGTTAGAGATGGGTTTCTTTTGTGACTGTTTTGCATTTAAAATGAATTTAAACCCAACAACTTTTTTTTTTGTTCCTTAACTGTTGGGTGCCCCCTGAAGCACACGACACTATTGACCACCTCCTCTTCTTAAGTATTCCTTCTCCTTTCCCCTTACATGTCTTTTGTCTCTCTTACCTATTGACTCTTTCCTAATCTACTTTGCATGATCATCATCTCTTCCCTACCCCATACTCAGGAGGATATCCCAGGGTTCTGTTATGAGGCTTCTCCTCTCCCTCTAATTCTCTCTCCTGGTGATCTTATCTGCCCCCACATATTTAGTTATCCCTTCTATGGAGATGATATCCATGTATAACTATCCAGCTCCAATCTGCTGAGCACTAATCCCACATCATCCAATGTATGGGCATTTCTACCTGGATATCTCATAGGCTTCAAATGCAATGATTTAAAATAATATTTATTATGGTTTTTTCACCAAAACTCTCCCCTTCACTCTTAATTTACCTCCTCCTGTTGAAAGTACCACCATCCTTTTGCTCACTAAGGTTCATCTAAGTGACTTAGAGGCATCTTCAACTTGTCACTCTCACTCTTCCTTCATAGCCAATCAATTGCAAAGTCTTATTGATTCTATCTTCACAGTCTCTCTCCCCAACCATCACCTTCCCTCCACAGATATAGCTACTAACCCAGTTAAGGCTCCTATTACTTCATACCTGGACAATTACAACAACTTCCTAATTGGTCTCCCTTCCTTCACTCCTTTTCCTCTCAAATATATCCTCCACATAACTACTAATTGCTCTTTCTAAAGCACAAATCTGATGATGTAATTCCCTTGCTCAAGAAACTGTTTGGGATAAAATATAAGTTCTTCCGCTTGTCATTTGAAGTCCTTCACAATCTGGCTTCAGCCTTTCTTTATATACCAATTTCACATTACTCTTCCTTGCACATTGTATTTTCAAGCCAAACTGAAGTACTTGTAACTCCCTAAACATGGCATCTGTCCCTTGCCCCAAAAGCTGCCCCTCCTCATCTCACTCCTCACCTCACCTCTTGAAGATGCTTTTCCTAAGTTACTATCATGTTATTTATCAAATTTTAACCTTTTAAATCATGGCAGGAAGGGTTTTCTCAAGAAAATGTTTCCTGATAAAGTCTATGTCCCACTGTCAGACACAGCTTGGTAGATTATTTTTGCTAAACTATTTTTCTTTCCTATAAGGGAAGATTCCATTTGGGGAGGTGGGAGGAGGTAGATCAGGAAATTACTGTTTGGAAAAAATTTTTAAAAGCATCAATAAGACTTTAAAAAATGAATAAGGAAATTGTAAGCTCCTTAACAGGAGAGAGGAAAGACAAGAGATAAAAAAAAAAGTCTATATCCCTTATAAAAACAAAAAGAAGAACAAAAAAACAACCAAACATGGAACTTTCAAAGAAAAATTAAAACAGGGTTTTGGATATAACTTTAAATTGCATTTGTGATCATTTTTGTAGAGAGTAAGGCACCACAACAGGAGTTTATTAAGAGATTACAATGTGCCAATCACAGTGCTCATTACTGGGGTTGACATAAACAAAGACCATTCACTTTCTGACATATCCTCAAAAGTTCTTCTCTGTAGCATACCCACTTCAGGAAGAGAACCTTGACCAGCTGAATCCCACCTCCTCTTATATTCAGACTAGCACTTCTGAAACCATTTCCTCAGCTTGAGGCTCAGTCTTTGAAGTATCTACCCTTCCTTTTCTGTATCTGTTCTCTCAGTTCCATTTTCCCTCACTCCTGATACCTAGCGATTTCATGAGGAAGGGCCTTATTCACTTCTGTCACTGAAGAAGACAATTCCACTCACAGTGCAAGTCAAAATCTACAAAGATCCCAGGACTTATTTCTGGAAGAAACCTTGGTGGCCATCTAGTTTTAGGATTACAGGGTCATGGCTTCAGAACCAAGAGGCACTTGAGATCATTTTGTCCAATTACCTTATGCTACATATGAGAAAACTGAGACCTAGAGACTATAGGTGCTTTTCTCATGGAAGTACAAGAAGTAACAGATATGGAATTAGAACTCAGGCCTTCTGTCTCTTAATTAAGTGATCTTTCAACTTTCCAGTATTAGTGAATTAATGCATCATCTCTTTAAGAGTGTGTATATTTTATTTATTTTTAAAATAAATTTTAATGACCGTCTTTGTTTTTATATCATGGCATGTCTAGATATGTCAAGCTTCCAACCCAAAATTGAATCTTCCTTTTAGGAAATTTTTTCACATCTCCAGGACTATTTTTTGTCATTCCAATTACTCAGATTTTAGCTTCCTTTTAATGATATATATTTTTTTATTTATGTGCCTGTATTTGTGTGTACATTTCAAATGAGGATTGCTGAAATGGAGATTAATGCCTAGGTGGGGTATAGTATAGGCAAAGGAATGAAGCTAATGGTAGAATTTAATACAGTGTTGGCTGACAATGGGAAGGTAAGGGAGGGAGCTTCCCATTTTCTAGCTTGAATAACACTGCGCAGGCCAACCCTTTTGATTTTCACTCTAATGACTTTCCCTCAGAAGCCAGGAAATCAGGAGGTTCCAATAAAAATTAGGAGGTGGAACAGATACAAAAAGCTAACTGTGACTTTCTTTAAACTTTTGCCCTGTCCGCTGATAACCACTATCCCTTTAAAGAACCATGGGGATGTGCCATGGCTTTGAAAACGATGCAATCGGAGTCAGATCTGTAACCCTGAGGTTGAAAGGAAGCGAAATGGGCATTTATCATAAGATTTCATTTAGGATTTTTACAGTAATTTTTTCCTCTTCAGGTTTTAAACAAAATATACAATAGCATAAATGGAAAGGAGGTAAGAAGGAAAGGAATATCTGCAAATTAAATAGGGAACTAAAAAGAAAAACTAATTGGAAAATAATTTGGCCTCTGCTCAAAAGGCAGAACATGCCAACCCCCAGCCAAAGGAAATGTATGGTCTTTTCACAGTGGTTGGTATTCAATTAGCACTTCCCTATTGTGGATTGGCTGGATTGTCAAGGGAATAAATCATTCACATGCTCTTCTAAGGGCTCACTGTGTTACCTCTACCATTTCATCAATCTTCTCATCAGCTTTGTCATTACCCATCTCGGAGATTTCTCACCTTTTCAGGAACCCTGCATGATTCTGAACTCATGAAGTATTTGGCCACTATCATCTCAGCTATTAAATGTCAGAATCACACATCTCAAACTGTGTGTCAAGGCGCTGTATTCTTGCAGCAATGAACCCATTACCTTTTTTTATTTTTTAATTTTTTATAAAGTGTGCTCTCCGGTCATCAGAAATTGTATGCTGGAAGGCCTGGGAGCTCAGTTTGATTGTGTCTCTATGCGTGCCTTTGAGAAGAATATCTATGGCTAGACATACTCATTTGCTGTGGCTTGATAGTCAGTCTGCACCCCAACCTCATGCAAATAATTTCTGCTGTTCTTTTCAGGCTGATCTCAGCAGCAGAACGAGGTGGGATGACAGATCAGAAGATCCAATTTCATTAGTATTCACCGCTTTGTCAGAGGAGAATTGTGGATCTCTCAATTTTACTGTTATCATATGTTTTCTTATGTCCTGAGAGGTGTGTGGGGAAGGAAATGGGGAAACAAAATGCAGGAGAATGTATCCTCACAACCAGGGTTTTCATAGCTTTATAGGTTTAGTGATAACATCATCTAGTCCACACATTCCTCTGCTTCTTCTTGCCTGCTCCATATACATATTACAGATGGAGATATTGAGGCCCAAGAGTTTAAGTGACCCTCCTAAGGCTTTATAGGTAGTAAGTAACAAAAAAGGTCCATTGACTCTGAACCTAGCATTGTTTTCCATACTATCTCCTTAGCATCTTGGTGGATAGTATATAATATTGGAAAGAACCAATGTACTTGGAGTCAGAAGACATGAGTTCAAGTTCTATCTCTGATGCTTCACAGACATGTGACTGTGAGTAGTTAGGTCACCTGCCTGAGCCTGTTTATGTTTAATCTGTAAAATTAGGGTGCTGGATGCAGCTCCAGCCCTGTAATTAAGGCAAGTGAAGAAGGCTTGGCCCTGCATGCTGAAGCTTAGTGGAAACTGACAGCACCACCTTAAAGCCTAGGTCTTCATCCTCCCCAGCAGGCATTGGCTCTCCAGGGATGTCTCTCCAGAATTGAACTAGCCCTTTAACGGTGTGGAAAGTGTTGTGGGGAGTATGCTTCCTCCTTCCTGGTGGTCAAACCCCAGATAAGTCCCTTCCTACTACCTCCTACCACTCCATGCCCCAAATACAAAAGTTTCTGGTTACATCTCTGTACCTAACAGGGTTGTTGTGTGGATTAAATCAGAAAGTGTTCTGTAAAGTGTTATAATAATATTATTGGGAAGTTCCTAAACTTCTTGGGAAAATCTTTAATCCTAAAATTTAAATTAAAAAAAAAACCTACCTCTCCAGAATGCAAATTTGCCACTAGATATTCAATGTATCCAATGGCTATTTATTTTCTCCTTTCAAAGAACCTTCCTACACAAACACTTGAGAGTGATTTTTAAAGCTTCAAGGAGAACCTATTTCCCCACCCATCTAAGCATTTGAAAATATTGAGGTCACTTTCTGCCGTGGAACCCTGCCATAATCTGGGCATCTGTAGTGGCTGCCTCAGCTGCAGGGGATGCACTAAAACAAACAAACAAAACAAGCCCTGGGTCCCAGGCCAAGCTCTGCCTTCCAACAACTTGATTCTTCAAGAGGAAGGAGCATCAAAGTGGAAACAATGCTATAAATAAAACGGGCACCCACTGACTGTGAAATCACTGAACATAACGTATGTTAGGAATGTTCTGGAATAGGCTTGTATAGCCTGTCAACTGAAGAGTGACTGAACAGGTTTCAGTATCTGAACTTAAAGGCAGGAAACAGCAAAGATAAGGAATTAAGAAAAACAAGAAAAGACATGTATGAAGTAGGAAGAAAGGAGAAGATCAGTGTACACAATGCCTACTAATGTCAACTGAAGCCTGATGAGAAGGCAACTGACAACATATTAAATACAAAGACTATATGCATTATAATGAAGAGATACATGGAGGGAGGCAGGGGCACAGCTGTGTAATATTACATATGTTCCCAGATGTGATTCTGTGACAGTAGGTCTTACTTAACTGTTTTTCTTCATTGCAACAGAGAATTCTATGGTGGGGACAGATTTAATGAAATAAATGGTATTAATATGTGTGTATGTATGTGTGTATAATATATTTATGTGTATATATATATGTGTGTGTGTATATATGTGTGTGTATATATATGTGTGTGTATATATATGTGTGTGTATATATATGTGTGTGTGTATATATATATATATATATATATTATATATATATATATATATATATTTGTGTGCTTTTATTTCTATTTTAAAAAGATGAGTAATAGTAAAAGGAAAAAAAAAAACCAGGATCAACAAGTTAAATGTTTAGGGTCAAAGTAGAAGTATTTATATATCATTGATTGAAAAGACCAGCTCCTGTTTTTGTCCCCCTGATCACAGCAACAGTTTGTCCTAGAACTATCCCCAGGACAACTAGGTGGCACAGTGGATAGAGTGCCAGGCGTGAAGTTAGGAAGGCTCCCTATTCTGAGATCAAATTTGGCCTCAGACACTTACTAGCTGCATAACCTTGGGCAAGCCACTGTCTGTTTCATCATCTATAAAATGAGCCAGAGAAGGAAATGTTAAACCACTCCAGTAGCTTTGCCAGGATGGCATCCAAAATAGGGTCATGAAGAGTCAGAAGTGACTGAAAATGACTGAAAAAGAAAAAGAAGTGTCTCTTCTTTTAGGGAATATTCTGTACATGAACAAAATAGAACTACTCTCCTTTTGTACCATGTTCCATGAAACAAGTTGATGTTTTGAAGAATCCCAATGACCCTACTGATTTCTATACCAATTTATCCCATCTTTCATCCATATCAAACTGCTTAAACATTTTTTTAATGTTTATAGCTTTGTCTTTAGACTCTTTTACTTATAAGTCAGCAGTTCTTCCTAACCTTCATTTTCTTTTTCAGGTTAAGTATTAAAGATTCCCACCTATTTTCTCAAAGTTGCTTATTCTTTAGCAAAATAAATGAGAATACTGAATATTCCTAAACTTTAAAAGTCCTTAATATCTTATTCATTGTATTTTGGGGTTTTCAGTTTTCTCATGGAGAAAAAAAATTAATTTAGTCATAACTCAACTTTATATATTATTCACCTGCTTCTTCTACAACACAATCCTGAATAATAAAATTTGTTGCATGTTGTCTTAATTTCTACCGCATGGGGAAGGAGAAATCATCAAGAAAATCTTTAACCATTATGTGGAAAACCTTGAAAGCCCATGCTTTGCCATCAAGGTTCAATTGTTATCTTTTATCCACTGCTCAATCCATTTCATTATCTGATCTAAATTTTTCTCTAGTTCTTCTGGTACATTGCTGGGCAGGTGGTGTACTATTTCCTGGTTGTAGGAAGCTACGGCTTCTTCACAAAGAATTTGGAAAATCTCACACTGAATGTTGTCCTGTAGTTTCTTTACGCTATAAACCCTCTTTTCAAGTCTTGTATATAACAGAATTATCTGTTTGAAGCACAAAAGCTATATGAAACGTTTCATTGTTCAGGGAAGAAGTCACAGCCATGAAAATCAACAATAACTCCACGTTCTTTCATTTTATTTTCTAACTCATCAACTACTCTGTCTTCATCCAAAATGGGACATTCATATTCTTCATGAAAGCCATCACATAACTGTGCTTGCGCTAAATTGCCCACATTAATGTATCTCAGTGCTATTCTTGATACAAGTTCTTTACCTAGTGTGGTCTTTCCATTCCCTGGTATACCACCCCAATTGCCTGCTCTCCATGAAGAAGCAGCCTTGAACATTTTTTTTTTTGTATTTAAGCTATATCAAGCCTTGAGCATTGGCTTTGAGTGTAGTTTTCAAGTCTAAAAAAAAAACCAAACCAGACACACGATGACCAACAGATATCTAGATGAAAGTGCATAGATGTAAATCCATCTCCATTAGGCATAAAAGCATAAACTGCAAACAAGCCTGGAAGGGCTGCTGCATTCGGGGTAAATGACAGCAAAATTAATTATTATTAATTTATTAATTAGGTATATTCTCCTGTACTGGATAACCATTTGCTAATTAATTGATGGAAACAGACATGGTACAGAAAGGTCAAGTTGACTGTTTTGTTATGAACCTAAGTACATAGCCTCCTCTGCCAGATGAGAAAGAGATGCCTACCACTTTTTTAAGTTGTCTCCTGGACTCTCCTAGTACAAGTTATGTAAGCATTGAGAAGCGATATCCAGGCTAACAGTCTGTCCTCAAAGATGGGAAAATACCAACATCGGGCAGCCAAAAAGTGTGGGTTGCAAAGGGAAATGAACTGCTCTCGATGCCAGATCTCATTTTAAGTCACGGCTTGTTCCTGCGTATTCCTGTTGGGCCAGTAATAATATTTTCATTTATAAAGGGATGCCATGTAACATCATTAAGATTTATTTAATGCGGTATTTTAAATTAGAGTCTGGCTTAACTAAAAAAAAAAAGTCCCTTTGATATCCCAATGTAGAAATTTGTTATCTGCTCTTAATAAGAGACTCCAAAGCCTTTGGGTGGCCCAGGACCACTTAAGTGATTCATATGTAATGGAGGGATGAAACAGTGTACTTGATAAAACATTTTTGTAGGATTTTTTAATTATACATTTATTAACATGTGTAAACATGCTTCAGGATATGTATTTATCTTTACTCTCTTTGAAAACCTCTGGTCTGCTGGCAGTAGGGAATATAAATTATATTTCTTTCCTCTTTAAAAAAAATTCATTTCAAATCCTGAATTGGCAGGGGGGAGGAGGTTTGTTGTTTCTGAAAAGTGCCTAATTACTGTATCTAATCAAAAAAGGCTTAAAATCATTTGGAGGGTGGGACTACCACAACACCACCAAAAAATTAAAAGCATCACATAACTCTTACCAGAGAGGGTATCTTGGCCAGCAAATACAGGTCATATTACTTTGAATTAAAGACTTTACAGGGGAAACCTCTTTTGGAAAAAGGAACTTTTTTGATCGTGCTGAATCTAATTCTTTGGGGGAAAAAAGTGATAATTATACATCTGATGAATCTACCCAACCTCCAAATCCAGGCTTCAAAATGGACACTTCAATGAGAAACATGTTGAAGCTCTTAGCACAGTCCCTGGCCCACAGAATGTATTTGATGATTGTTGACTTAATGGTCTAAAACATCTCATCTATACTAATGACTTTGATATTCAGGTAGTATCTGTTGAATGAATAATTAATTAATGAAGGGATGAACAAATGAGCCACGCCCACTAATGGTATTCCCCCACCCTCACCCCCATAACTCTGTCCTGAATTTCCTTTTCTTTTAACTTTATATACTCTCATCAGCTTTCATGCATTCAATTATCTCTAGGGCTATGATTCCCAAACCAGTATATCCAGCCCTACTCTCTTCAATGAGCATTATGCGTCTTCAACAGCATCTTAGACATAGTATCTCTAATACAAGTCAAAAACTCATTCCCCTGAAAACTTTCTCCTTCTGAAATTCCCCTATTGTTGTTGAGTACACCACCATGTCACCAGGCTCAGAACCTCAGTATTATTCTAGACTACTTACTCTCATTCTACCTACACATCAAATAGATCATCAAATCTGTTCGTTTCTACCTAAAGAATATCTCACCTATATGTTTCCTTCCCTCAATTCATATAGCCACAATCCTAATTCTGGTCAGATCTTCATCACTTCTACTAATCTCCCTGCCCCAAACCTCTTTCCATTCCAATCCATCTTCCATTCAGTTAAACAAGTTGAGTTTTCTAATGTGTAGATCTGACTATATCATTTCTCCTATTCATTGAGCTTTGGTGGCTCACTATTAATTTCCAGGATCAAATATAAAATTCTCTGTCATTTAAAAATCTTCATAACCTTTCCTCCTGTGCCTAGCTCCACCCCCACCCCCAACTCCACCTTCCTTTCTCTTACTCCCCTCTACATTCCAAAATCTAGCTATACTGGCCTATCTACACTCTTTAATCATGACAACGAATTTCCAGACTGTGTGCCTTTGCACTGGCTATACCCCCATAAAAAGAAGGTTCTGCTCCACCCTACCACCTACACCTTTTGTTTTTCCTGGCTTCCTTCATGACTTAGCTCTATTCTAATCTTTTGTTGACGGCCTATCTATGTCTCCCAATCTTCAAATGCCTTCCCCTTTCAGATTACCTTAATCTATCCCTATGTATTTTGTAAGTACCTATTTATCTATTGATTCCCTCACTAGAATATATATTTCTAGAGGGCAGGGATTGATTTTTTGTTTATTTGTTTACTGTCTGTGTATACCCAGTACTTCTGTTGTACCTGCCACCTAGTATTACATGTCGATTGACTGAATGAATGTATATGAGAATTGTTAATATTAAAATATAGGAACTTTTGTGTAATAGTTTTCCTGTTATGGAAACAAGGACAATTACTCTTAAAGGGCTTTCTGAAAAATTAAATCAGACATAAAAAAGAAATAAGCTCTATATATATACACTGAATTATGATAAATAGATTCCTTCCAGGGTAACAAGCTATCAGCTAGAAAAGAACCTCATGGAAGGGGGGCTAAGCAATACCCTCATGCCCTGAAAGAATTAATTTGCCTTACATGAATGAACAATTTATTCCCAAAAGCTATTTTTGCAAGCCCAAATCACCATGGTCTCTGTTAGCTATAAATTCACTAACATAAAGATATAAGATTAGAAAATTTGAGCTGGTAGCTTTATATCTGGCTACTGCAATTACTCTAATAACAATTCAATTGCATAAGTTGATGACTTTTCACAATTTATTCGCATTCTCTTTTTATAAATGCACCTAATACATAGAGACCTCTGAGCACATGAGCTCAAGTAATAATAAATATAACTACTAAATTAGAAAGTGATTAAAATCCACCAAAACAAAAGTCAAAAGCTTAATAAATGTAGGAGAGCATAAAAAAAAAAACCTAGTACATTTATTTCACATGGTTTCAAGTTTCAGACTACAGTAGGCATTATTGGTCTCACCTGGTTGTCATTCCAGATCAAAGGAATCATTGGAAAGAGGAAAGCAATTAATGTAGAGGCAGCAGGACATATTAGAGCATTAGACTTGGAATAAGGAGAAAACGGGAGGCAGTTGGATGGCTCGGTGGATAGAGAGTCAGGCCTGAAGTCAGGAAGACTTGAGTTCAAATTCAGCCTCAGACAGTTACTTAGCTATGTGACTCTGGGCAAGTCACTTAACTTTTGTTTGCCTTAATCGACTGCAGAAGCAAAATGGCAAACTACTCCAGTATCTTTTTATGAAGCAACCCCCTAAGAGATCACAACTGAACAACAACAAAGAAGAAATGAGTTCTACCTTTGCCTTAGGTACTTATTAGTCGGGCAAAACACCTAACCTTTCTTAGCCTCAATGTTTTCATCTGTAAAATGGGGTATCTATAATTGCCACAGAGGTTTGTAGCGAGGATCAAGTATAATAATTTGTGTAAAGCACTTTAGGAATCTTTAAAATCTATATAAATGTCAATTATCGAAATATTTTGTACTTATATAAAGTACAGTGACAGATATTTCTTCAAATACATTTCTAATGCTGAAGTTACTAGACGTTTAAGTCCATGAGGACAGGGGCCTATCATGTGTCTTTGTATCAGTGTGTGTTTATATTTAGCAGCATGGAGTAGGCAGAGGAAGCGTTTTGAGGAAGAGCATAGCTGAAATTAGAGGAATGGGGGAATAATACAGTATAGGAGTAGGAGCAAAGTAGTGATCACCAGGCAATAGTTATAACGCTTTAAGTATTCCGGTGTTTTGTACTCTGGGATACATGCCAGAAGATACCAATCCTTAGGGTACAATAGAGATCCTGAACTAGCCAATCAGGATCTCTGGGTAGACAGCAAGGCTTTGAGTCAGTTAGGTGGTGCCATAGTGCACAGAGTGCTGGGACTGGGGTCAGGACGACCTGAATTAGAATCTGGTCTCAAAGATTTTCCAAATATGTGACACTGGGCAAGTCGCTTAAGCTTTGCTTACCTCAGTTTCTTCAACTGTAAGGAGGGGATCATAATAGCACCTATCTCCCAAGGTTGTTGTGAGGATAAGATGAGATATCTGTAAAGGATTTAGCACAGTATCTGGCACATAGCCAGGGCTTAATAGATGCCTCTTTCCTTGTTCTTTCCCTTGATGCAATGCAAAGGACACTGAATTTTGGAATCAGAGGGCCTGAAGAAATGTTTTGGCTCTGCCACTATGACATCAGGTAGATAATTTCGCCTCCTAAGCTTCATGTTCTACATCTGTAAAATAGGCATTATATGAGAGCTGCACTCTCACAGGGCTGTTGTCATGAACCAGAAAATGCTACACAAATTTAAGCTATAATTATTATTATTATCCTTCAAAGCAAACCAAATGGATCAAGTATTCTCTACAGTAAATTGTATAAGTGAAGACATGAACTACTGCAGAGAATCATTTGCAAAATTCTACCTCTGAAGAATGAAATCACAGGCGATCCAAGGAAGGGACAATGGAGGGATGAATGGTCAGTACAGGTGGGCTTCAACACATCACTATCTATGATGTGTAGCCAAGAAATAGTGCAAAATATACAGGGAATTGTACAATTTGAGAAAAAGAGTGTGGCATATTGGACAATATTGGACTTAGAGTCAGAAAGACCTGAGTTCAAATACTACTTCCAACATTCAAGATCTTCATGAAATGTGGCAAGTCATTTAACCTTAATGAACATCAGGCACCTTTCTAAAACTAAATGAGGTAAGATAAAGAATGGTTGCAACCAACGTCAGTAGGAAGGAATGCTGCCTTGAGCGTTCTCACATAGATAAAGCTAAAAGTCCTGTGGCATCGCTTCCATTCTTCCATGATCTTTCAAAGACCATGGACAATGATCAACAATGACCCCCTGTTAATTCTTTCAGTACCCTATGCTCTAGTTCCTGTGACTTGGCCTTATCCTTTGAACTCATCAAAGGCAGAGAGGCACCATCTTGCTGTCATCTTCTTATCTTGGCTATCCATTCCTTGAGAGACTCTGTAGTACTGCAGAATCAGTGCAATGAAGGGAGAGACAGAGTGAATCAGAAAGACCTGTTTTTAAGTCCTGCCATTAACATACATTGGTTTTGTCAACCTCTCAGTATCGCAGACAACTTTCTAAAACTATAAGAGACAGAAGAGTTGTGGACCCAAATTGGTAAAGGAAGTTTCTTCAAAGGGGAGCTCCCTACATTGGTTATATTACGTACATGCATATAGGTATGCCTGCCTATATATATGTATTCTCTATTGGCCTTTTTTGTTGTCTGCAAACCAGAAGTAATTCTCCCTAGTAGAGATAAACAAAGCAAAATAAACCAAGTAAATCTGTACAACTTCTCTCTGTTATTTTTGGTTACTGTTTCATTTATCCTAATCACCTGTCCTTCTTGAGGGGATGACAGAAAGGAAGGTGTACTGGCCCTTTATAAAAAGCAAAGGGATCATAGGTAGACAGCCCAAGTGCTGTGCTGGCATCCATGAAATATTATGAGCATTAGTATTATTTCCTGGCAGTTCTTCTACCATGCTAAGGTCTCAGCCCTGTCCTCAACCAAGGCTTTAAATGGATTCCCAACAAGAATGGAAGCCTGGCTAGCAGGGCTGCTCCCTCCAACTATTTCAGTGAGATTTTATTATTAACATTTCCTTGGGCCACCCTCCCCAAACAGAACCTCCCTGTCAGCAACCCCTTACCACAATCTCCAGGTTCCCCAGAAATATAGAAGTTCCTCCTTAAAATATGCTCTCCTTGAATGTGAGCGCTATTCTTTTTGTTTTTGCCCATTCTCTGTATCTCTAAAACATAGCACAGTGCCTGGCACATGATAAGCACTTTATAAGCTTGCTTACTAACTCTTAAATTTACTGATGACTCCAGATCCCTATAGCAATAATATTTGGTAAAGTCTTCTAATTTGCAATGTCTCAGATTGGGAGAGTCTTCCAGGAAAAGCAACAAAGACTCTTTAGCTTGATAAACAGGTATGTTCAATCAATATGAGCTTTGTCTGCTCTGTTTATCTGCCTCTCTACTGAAAAACAGTGGTATCATCACAGGAGACAGCCTGGTCCCTACAGCGGCTTCCTTCTCTAGCAAAAGAAATGACTGGTGTGTTTTGAAGAAATATATGACTGAGCTTCAGGGACAGCTTCACATCTGTTTGAGCCCTAACTGAGAAGATTTCCCCATAGCAGGAGAAACATTTAATTCTATCAAAATGGATAGGTGCTTTCCCCCACACCCCCTGGGTTTAGCTAGATAGCAGTGGCATGACTGCTGATTTTCATTTCAATCAGAATTATACAAGATCATTGCCTAATTAGAATGGCAAAAAGAAAAAGACACACACACAAAAAAAGGATCATTTTTCACCTACCCAGGAAAAAGGGAATACTGTAGTCTATTAAGAAAATGATTCTCATTTACCAAAATGACCACTTGAATTTCTATTGGCACCACTTGCCCTGATATTCAGGCTGCAGAGTCCATCCGCTGATGTTTTTGATAGAAATCCATATGCAGAGAGGTTTATTTTCTATTCACAAAAAGGATCACAACAGTCTGAGGCATGGGACACATGATCTCTGCTGGATAAGCTATATATTTATTTTAAAAACCAACCTCAGAAAGTTTGGTTGTGTTTAAACCACCATGGCATAAAAACCATAAAAGCCTCATTGATGCCAGCAGAATGTGGTGGTCTATCTAAACTAGGCTGGTTTGGGGTTTTAGTCATGGTTCTAAAGATGCCCCACCATGGGCCACATTCATAGGGAGAAATTCAAGTTATTATTAGTAAGTCTGGGATCAACCAGATAGAGAATTTTCTCTGGTCTGAGTGTCCTGCTGTGATGGAGACACAGTCATTTCTTGAGACTGCATTAGCAGCAATGGCACACACACACACACACACACACACACACACACACACACACACACACCCACACACACAACCCCAACCCAGAAATAGAAACAAAGGATATAACATAGAGCAGAAAGGGTCCTTAGAGATCACCTTGTTTAATTCTTCACTTTACATGTGAGAAACCAAAGCGCGATGAAGTAAAATGATTTGCACAAAGTCAGAAAGTTAGTAGAACCAGGATTAGAATCTGGGCCTCTTGGTTCTTAACCCAGGACCCTGGTGCTCCTTAAGTACTTACTTTTTCGGGAGTAAATGTGATCTGAAGGGATGATCTTCACTCAAGGGGTCTAAATATCCATTGTGAAGTCTCCTCTAAGAAATATACATGGGGGGCAGCTAGATGGCACAGTGGACACAGCACTGTCTCCAAAGAGACCAACAAATTATATTTGGCTTAAAACAACACCAAAGCCATACTCAATATAGAAAAATTCCAAAAGTCAATAAAGAATGATAGAATAATAGAATCCCAGAATTAGGAGGGACTTCAGAAGCAATGTGGATCAACTCATATGTAACTAGGAATCTATTCCATTTTATCCCAGCAATTACTCATCTAGGTCTCACTTGCAAATTTCATTGATTGGGAATTCACCACATCTTAAAGCAATCTACTCCTTTTTCAATTAGACCTGATTATTTTTCTATCAAACTGAAACCAACCCTCCTCCAACTTACATCCATTTCTGCTATTTCTATCCTATGTGTCCAAACAGAAAAAAAGTCTAATTTATCTTCCATGTGACAGTCCACCAAATACTTGAAAACAGTAAATCTGTTTCCTCCATCCTTCAGATCTTCTCTCCTCCTGACTACACAGTCCCAATTGTTTCAATTGATCCATGTATGGCATGGTTTTGAGTTTCCTCGTTATCCCAGGAGCTGTCTCCTGAATATCTTACGGCTTAAGAATATCCTTTGCAAAATGTGGAGGCTATGGTCAGACAAGGACATGGTATCAGAATAAGGTCAATAGCTTCCTAATTAATCTTTCTGTCTCCAGCTAATCCAATCCTTCCTCCATACAGCTGCTTAAAGTGATATTCCTAGAGCACAGATTTGACCATGTCATTCCATTGCTCCAGAAACTGAAGTGTTTCTTTGGCTCCTAGGATAATTGACCAACTCCTCTATGGGGCTTTAAAAGTTCTTCAGAGTTTGGCTCCAGATTTATTACTCTCTTTTACATGCTCTATGTTCCAGCCAGGCTGGCTTGCTTGCTGTTTGTTGCTATCTGTACCTGCTATCCTGCTTCCCCATCCCCATACCTTTGTCTAGACTGTCTACACCATGTTAAATTCACATCATCCTCCCTGCTCCCTTAGAATCCCTAGCTTTCCTTTAAAGCTGAGTTCAGGCTACCTGAGACTGGAAGCCAAACCTTATCCCTCACAAATGTCCTACTACCTAAAATTACTTTACATATAGTTTGTATTTAACTTTATAAATACACCTTGTTTTCCCTTAAAAGAAAGTTCTTTTGAAGGCAAAGGCTGTTTTTGTTTTCCTTCTTTGTGTCTTTGGAACATAGAAAATGTGGGGCAAATAGTGGGCATGTAATAAATGCTAATTGAATTTTTTTATTCCTCCTATAGCCATTCAAATACTAAAAACACTTATCATGACTCCTAATCTTACCCTATCTTGTCTTTTTTCTCTAAGCTAAATACTCCAATTTTCTTGAACCAGTACTTAAATAGCATTATTTTCAGACTTCTCAGTATCCCAAGTGCCATTCTCTGAATGTCCTGCATTGTGCTTCTTAACCTTCATTTTATGTCATGAGAAAGCCTTTGGCCTATGTGAAACCTACGGTCCAGTTCTCAGGATAACATTTTTAAATGCATAAAATAAGAAGAATTATAAAGGAAACCAATTATGGTAAAATAAAATTATTTTTTTCCCTATTAAAGAATACAGATGCTCTGAAATTGATCCACAGATACCTTGGGCACCCATGGCTCCCGTTTTAAGAATCCCTGCTCTATAACTCCTCAATGTCCTTTCTGAAATGTGACACCTGAAACTGAATATTTTAGATGTAGTCTTTAGTACAGCAGAGCTATCACATCACCCTTTCTGGACATTATGCTCCTTTTAATGAATTCTAAGGTCACATTTGAATTTTTTTTTTTTTGGTTAATGTACCACATTTTTGTGTTAGCTTCTAGCAACTCAGAACACATTCCCCCCCCCCGCCCCCCAGAAACCATGTTATAAATTGAGGCCCATATTCACAAGCTAGCCTACAAAAGCTTTTTAAAAGTCCATAATGTAACTGAAATGATGTACATTTGTAACGAAAACTTTAAGTAGCCGATACTTTTGCCATATGAATAATTATGCAAAATGGGAAACATTGAATAAGAATAGTTGTTTTATTTGGTTAATGTATCCTGAATAATGGTGCTTGAAGAAAGTCAGCTTCTATTAGAGAATTCAAGAGATATACAGTAGATAGACACTTCTGTCAAGGTGCTGCTAGGAAGTTCTGGACATTTTCAAGAACCTCAGAGGTTGATGAAACTGGATTTATATTATGTCTAATTTCACTTGTTTTTTCTTCATATAAGTATTATCATTAATATGAATCTTGTACTCCTCAGCCATGATTATGTTATGTTTTGACTCACATGGAATAAAAAAGAAAAAAGCAGAAAAGGAGAAGATGGAGAAGTGTTCTAACATAACTAGACAACAGTTGGAAAAAAAAGAAAAAAGAAAAGCTTTAAAAAGCATAGATGATAAAGATAGAATTAGTGGAGTTACATGAGAAGGAAATTAAAGAAATGATATTTGAGATGGAAGAAAGATAGTAGCAGCACGGAAGACATATGGGATCAGATAGTCACCTAACCTAGACGTCAAATGATATGGTTGGGCCAAAGCAAACAAGAAGTTGGTCCAGAGCAAACAAGAAATGTAGCAGTAAGAAAAAGGACGATGTTGTTCAAAAACATATATACATACACACACACACACACACACACACACACACACACACACACACACATGCAAAATATAAATACATGTCTCATATGTGTGTGCATACATACACATATGCACATATCATATATAGAGACATGCATATGTGTATAAATGTGTATATGTGTGTGTGTGTATGAGAAAAAGGACCTGTTCTGAGGGAATTCTTTAATAATTATAGTAGTAATGGTCTGGGGCATTCTTTAACACTAATACCTTTCTAGAGGGCTAGGATTTCAAAAAATCTTGACAGATGAACATAGTGCATTCATACTATATGTGCATTGTATATCAGGAGATGAAAGTAGTCAGATTGAGACTGGATGTATAGATTTGTCAACCATCTGCATAAAGGTGTGGTGGGGGTTGAACACATATGCAGACCTCATCAGCTTGCTTAGAGGGTATATTCCCCTGGAGGGCTCTTTGGAGCTGCTTCCAGGAGAATCAAGATGGTATGTGAGGAAAGTACACGAGCAGAAATTCTGTAACTGGTTCTGCTTGGACTACCTAAATGATCGGCAGGTACTTTTTTTTTTTTTTCATTGACTGCATAGCTAAAGTTTTCAGAGTTTTTAAAAGGGTCTGAGTCAACTTACTCTCTCTCTCTCTCTCACTCTCTCTCTCTCTCTCTCTCTCTCTCTCTCTCTCTCTCTCTCTCTCTCTCCAGTTCTCCTCCCCCCCCTTTCAAATGCATTTGTGTCTGGGGTAGTAAGGTGACTCCTTTACTTATGGCATCTGGTAAGACAACAATATAAAGAGAAGACCCATAAGGCTTTCCCCTTCCCTCCAGGCCATATGGCCCCCAAGAAATGGGGCCTCTGGGGCTCTTTCAAACATCATTTCCCATTCTTGATGCAGGGAGTGGAAACTCCAACTTTCTGAGTTTCAAAGTCCAGGAGTCTGAACCACAGGAATCTAGGAATCCAGGAATCCAGGCCAAGTCTTAGCCAGGCCTGTTTCTGAGGAGCACTTAGAAACACAGAGCTAGCATCTATAATAACCCCAGGCCCAGATGACCAGTGCCTCCTGCGGAGGGTGAACTTAGTGTGATCAATACTATATAGGAACTAATCTAAAGTCTTAGCCTAATCACACATCCCACCCCTACATACATCTAGACAGTTGGTTTAGAGTGAATTGTATCCCTGAGGTGATAGGGAAAATATTCAAAATTCGTTTTTTCTATGTCTTTTAAATAAATATTCTTTTCAAAAGCTTCTCATTATAAAGTGGTTAAATATAACTGGATTGCTGGTCACTGAGTCTCTAAAATAGAAGAAACAGAGCTGCTAGAAGCCTGAGTTAACTGCAGAGAAAAGAGACACACAAACCCTTCAAGATACATGAGAACTTTGGGGTAGGGGAAGTGTATGTGGAAATGTATCCTACCTGGGTGCAGCTAGGTGGTGCAGTGGATAAAGCACAGGCCCTGAATTCAGGAGGACCTGAGTTCAAATCCGGCCTCAGACACATAATGCTTACTAGCTGTGTGACCCTGGGCAAGTCACTTAATCCTATTGCCTAACCAAAAAAAAAAAAAAAGGAAAGATATATCCTACCTGGTTTTGAGAGAGTAGGGTCAGAGCATACATGTAACATAATTGATAATTAAAGCTTCCAGGATGATAAAATCACTAAGAAGCCCAATATATCCTTGGAGGAAAAAAAAAAGACTTTCAAGGCAGATTCTTGAGTAACACCTTCACTTATGGGACAGAAAGAAGACAGATTAGCAAAGGAAAAAAAAAAAGATTGGTTAGAGAAGTAGGAGAAGCAAGAGAGCAATGTCAATGGTGGAGAAATTATTAAGAAAAAGTGCATGACCATCAGTGTGCAATGATGCAGAAAATCCAAGAAGGATGAAGACTGAGGAAAATCCATTGTAGTTGTCAGTTAAGAAGTCACTGTCACCCTGAAAGAAAGCAGTTTTTATTATAATAGTGATATAAGTCAGAGTTCAGTGTTTTAAGGACTGAGTTGGTGTTCAGCAAGTAGAACAAATGAATACAGGCAACTCTTTCTGGAATAAGATGATAGCTTGATCAGTAGAAAGGTCAAGGAATTTGTGTGTATATTTATGCTTGTGATTTTATGTGTCTGCTAGGATAGGGAGACTGAATATATTTGCAGGTAGACTAGAAGAAGCCAGAAAAGAAGATTGATGATGGGAAAGTGGGAATTATTAATGGGGGAGAATGTCTCTGGTGTCCTAAAAAGGATTGGAATTAGGCCTTTTCTTCCTTTTCTATCAAGAAAAATGTCCTTCAAATAGAAAACTGGGAAACAAAGAACTACAATAAAGCAATACTAAGAAAGCACTTGATTCTTTCAATAGACTCAGATCCTTAGCATCAGACATATTATGTTTCAGTTACATTTTGTTTCAGTATGAAGAACTTGAAACACACATACACATACACACAATTATAGTTCTCATGTTGGGGGAAAAAATAGAAAGCAGTTGGGCAGAAATTAGGTTTAGAACAACATCTTACACCATATGTAAGAATAAATAAAAAACAGGCATGTCAGCTGAATACTGAAGATCATAATACACACACACACACACACACACACACACACACACACACACATAATAGAAGAGAACACAATCAAATTCCCAGCTGCAGCTACAGGGTGAATTATTAAACTAACAAGAGATGGAGGAGATCATAAAAGACATAATAATTTTGTTTACATGAAACTGAAAAGTTTTGCAAAAGCAAAATTAAAGCACTTAGGATTAGTAGGAAAGTGGATAACTTGGTAAAAAAAAATCGTTGTATTGAATATATCATGAAGGATATGATAGACCAGATAGTTAGGGAAGAACTAATAGAAATACATAAGAACAAAAAACATTTCCCCAAAATGTCAAAGGCTATACTCAAAAAGAATTGCAAACTATTAACAGGCATGAGAAAGAATGCTCCAAATCACTAATAAGACATATAAAATCAAGTCAACTATTAAGTTTCAATGAACACCCAAATATTTGACAAAGATGACAAAAGATAGGAATGGTTAGTATCAAAGGGCATATAGAAATGCAGAAACACTAATTGTATTGTTGCTAGGGTTGTGAAATGGTCCAACCATTCTGGAAAGAAATTTTAAATTATGGTAAGAAAATGACTAAAATGTGTTTACTCTATGATCCAGAGATGTCACCACTCGCCATATGAGAATCTCAGTGATAAAAAGTTAGGCCCCATATACACAAAAATGTTTAGAGTGGAACTTTTTTTGTGGGAAGCAAAGAATTGGGAGGGGGGGGAAGCAGATGGTCAGCAATTGGAGAATGGTTAAACATGATGTGGCATATGAATGCAAAGCAGCATTATTACAAATATGTGGAGATTTAGATGAACTATACAAAATGAAGTAAACTCAACCAAGAAAATCATAAACATAGAGAAAACGACATAAATGGAAGAAGCAATGACAATCAAAACTATATCTCATGACATTATAAACACCAAGTTTATTGCCCAGGAAAGACATAAAGAGATACCTTCCTACCTTTCTGTAGAAGTGCTATGGTTCCGTAACACTGCATATAATATCAGACTTTTTTGATGGGTTGGTTACTTTTGCTGAAATGTTTGTTTACCTGTCTTTTAAAATCTTTCTCATAAAGGATCCCTAGCTGGGAGGGTACAGGGCAGAAATACAGTAGGAAATATGTGATGTAAAAACAAAACATAAAAGAGCTGTTTAAAAATAATTAGATTCGCTTCTGCTTCTGGCAGCCAAGATGGCAGAGTGAAAAGGTAGTTGCTCTCACTCTCCCCTATTAACCTCTAAAAACCCAGAAAATATCACCCCAGAAAAAAACCCTGGAACAGCTGAACTAGAAGAAAGATAGGGAGTAGCAGCGCCGCAGCCCAGCAAACGGGTCTCCCAATGCCTCAGCAAAAATAAGGGAGGCAGAACTACAAGGGGCCCCAGGCAGATAAGTACCCTGCAGCATTCATCTGAAAGGAGGTGAAGAAAACAACCTAAAGGCTTCCTAAAGCCCTGGCCTTGCTGGTTCCAGCCCAACACCAGGTGAGCTGTCAGAGCCCTGCAGCCTCCAATTGTGAAGAAATCCTGAAGCCCAGGTGGTAGAACAGGCAAACACCAACACCTGGACCTCCAAGTGCCTCAGTGAGGGAGGCAGGGAACTGGTGGAAACTAGCTCAGAAAACCACCAGGTGCCTCCCTACTCTACTGCAAAGAAATCTTCCAGTGCATTAGCAGAAAGAGGGAGACAACACTGCAGGGGGCCCCAGGCAGATAAACACCCTGCAGCACCCATCTAAAAGGAGCTGAAGAAAGCTAAAGGAAAGGAAAAGCAGGCAACCTAGAATTGCCTGAAAGTTCCAGCCTTGCTGATTCCAGCCCAACACGGTAAGCTGCCAGAAACCTACAGCCTCCAATTGCCAACATAAGAGGCCCCAGCACACAAAGCCAGTGACCAAGACCTAGGCTCCCAACACAAGAAGCTTGGGTCAGTGCCCTCTGTTCCCCAGCAGGAGAGCTCAATCTCTTTAAAGGCCAGGGAATAAAGAAACACCATGAGTAAAAAGAAATACCATAGATTCATATTATGAGAAGAGTGAAGATCAAGACAGAAATTCTGAAGAGGACAACATTGTCAACAAACCCACATCTGCAACAACAAAAGGGAATATGAACTGGTCTGAAGCCCAAAAAGCCTTCTTAGAAGAGCTCAAGAAGGATTTTAATAGTCAAATGAGAGAGGTAAGAGTCCTTCAAAAATACAATTGGCCAATTGGAAAAAAAATACACTGAAGAAAAAAGTCCCTAAAAAACACAATTGGCCAATTGAAGAAGGAAGTACAAAAACTAATAGAAGAAAACAATCTGTCAAAAACTAGAATTGGACAAATGGAAACTAATGTCTCTATGAGAGAGCAATAATCAGTCAAACAGAAACAAAAAAATGAAAAAATAGATGAAAAGTAAAATACCTCATCAGTAAAACAACCGACCTGGAAAATCGATCAGGAGAGACAATTTAAAAATTATTGGACTACCTGAAAATCATGATGAAAAAAAGAGCCTGGACAGTATCTTTCAGGAAATCATAAAGGAAAACTGCCCTGAAGTCCTAGAACCAGAAGGGAAAATAACCATAGAAAGAATCCACCATCACCACCTGAAAGAGATCCCAAATTGACAATGCCAAGGAATATAATAGCAAAATTCCAAAATTACCAGATGAAAGAGAAGGTGCTGCAAGCAGCCAGAAAGAAACAATTTAAATATCATGGAACCACAGTCAGGATTACACAGGACCTTGCAGCTTCTACATTAAAAGACGCAGGGTGGAACATGATATTCTAAGGCAAAGGAGCTTGGAATGCAGCCAAGGATCAATTACCCAGCAAAAATGAGCATCATTTTTCAAGGGAGGAGATGGATATTCAATGAAATAGGAGACTTCCAAACTTTCCTGATAAAAAGACCAGAGCTCAACAAAAAATTTGATCTTCAAGTACAGGACTCAAGAAGGACATAAAAAGGTAAATGGGACAGAAAGATACAATATGTTGTTAATAAGGGGGGGCTGTTTAAACCCCTACAAGGGAATATGACACTTGCAACCCTTGAGAACTGTATTGTTATTACACCATGTTAAAGGAGTATACATAAAGAGGGTGGATATTAGTTGACTTTGATGTAATGATAAAAAAAAATCTAATCAAGTGGGTTAAATGGATCCAAATAAGTGGATCAATCTGATCTTAGAAAATGTACTGAGAAAGGAGGAGGCAGACAAGGGTAAATTACATTACAGGAAAAGACACAAAATCCTATTACAGCAGAGGGAAAGAAGGGGGGAGCATTGTTTGAACCTTACTCTCATCAGATTTGGCTCAAGAAGGGCATAACATAATCAGTTAGGTATAGAAATCTAACTTGCCCTATAGGCAGTAGGAGGGAAAAGGGGAAAGAAAAGGGAGGGGGAAAGAAAAGGGAGGGGGAAGAAGGGAGGAAGCAGTAAGAGTAAAGGGGAAGAAAAGGGAAAGGGATAATAAAAGGGAGGAGGGACTGAAGGAGGTGGTGGTCAAAAGCAAAACACTAGTGAAGGGGGAAAGGAAAAAGGAGAAAGAAAAGCATAAATGGGGGGAAAAGGATGGAGAAAAAGACACAGATAGTAATCATAACTGTGAATGTGAATGGGATGAACTCTCCCATAAAGGAAATGGATTGCAGAATGGATTAAAAACCATAATCCTACAATATGTTGTTTACAGGAAACACATTTGAAAAAGAGTGACACATACAGGGTAAAGGTAAAAGGCTGGAGCAGAATATATTATGCTTCAGCTGAAGTAAAAAAAGCAGGGGTAGCAATCCTGATCTCAGACAAAGCAAAAGCAAAAATAGATCTAATTCAAAAGAGATAAGGAAGGAAACTACATCCTGCTAAAAGGCACCATAGACAATGAAGTAATATCATTACTAAACATATATGCACCAAATGGTATAGCATCCAAATTCTTAGAGAAGTTCAGGGAGTTACAGGAAGAAATAGACAGCAAAACTATACTGGGGGACCTGAACCTCCCCTCTCTGCACTAGATAAATCTAACCACAAAATAAACAAGAGAGAAGTTAAGGAGGTGAATAGAACATTAGAAAAGTTAGGTATGATAGACCTCTGGAGAAAACTGAATGGGGATAGAAAGGAATATACTTTTTTCTCGCAGTACATGGCACATACACAAAAATTGTGACCATGTACTAGGGCATAAAAACCTCACAATCCAATGCAGAAAGGCAGAAATATTAAATGCATCCTTTTCAGATCATGATGCAATAAAAATTATATGTAATAAAGGGCCATGGAAAGATAGACTAAAAAATAATTGGAAACTAAATAATCTAATCCTAAAAAATGATTGGGTCAAACAACAAATCATAGAAACAATCAATAATTTCATTCAAGAGAATGACAATAATGAGACAACATACCAAAACCTATGGGATGCAGCAAAGCAGTTCTTAGGGGAAGTTTTATATCTCTAAATGCTTACATAAATAAAATAGAAAAAGAGGAGATTAATGAATTGGGCATACAACTAAAAAAACTAGAAAAAGAATTCAACTAAACACCAAATTAGAAATATTGAAAACCAAAGGAAAAATTAAGAAAATTGAAATTAAGAAAACTATTGAACTAATAAATAAAACTAAGAGCTGGTTTTATGAAAAAACCAATAAAATAGATAAACCTTTGGTTAATTTAATTAAAAAAAGAAAAAGAAGAAAACCAAATTACTAGTATCAAGAATGAAAAGGGTGAAGCTACCACCAAGGAAGAGGAAATTAAAACAATAATTAGGAATTATTTTGCCCAACTATATGCCAACAAATTTGACAATCTTAGTGAAATGGATACATATTTACAAAAATATAAATTGCCCAGATTAACCGAAGAGGAAGTAAAATACTTAAATAACCCCATCTCAGAAAAAGAAATTGAACAAGCCATTGATGAACTCCCTAGGAAAAAATCTCCAGGGCCAGATGGATTTACATGCAATTCTATCAAACATTTAAAGAACAAAGAATTCCAATACTATGTAGACTATTTGGGAAAATAGGTGAAGAAGGAGTCTTACCAAATTCTTTTTATGATACAAATATGGTGTTGATACCTAAACCAGGAAGAGTCAAAATAGAGAAAGAAAATTATAGACCAATTTCTCTAATGAATATAGATGCAAAAATTTTAAACAAAATACTAGCAAGTAGATTGCAGCAACTTATCACAAGAATAATACACTATGACCAGGTAGGATTTATACCAGGAATGCAGGGTTGGTTCAATATTAGGAAAACTATCAGCATCATTGAGCATATCAACCCAAAACCAACAGAAACCACATGATCATCTCAATAGATGCAGAAAAAGCTTTTGATAAAATACAACACCCATTCCTATTAAAAACACTAGAAAGCATAGGTATAAATGGAGTCTTCCTTAAAATAATAAATAGCATATCTAAAACCTTCAGCAAGCATTATATGTAATGGGGACAGGCTAGAAGCATTTCCAATAAGATCGGGGTGAAACAAGGATGTCCATTATCACCACTGTTATTCAATATTGTACTGGAAACCTTAGCTTTAGCAATAAGAGAAGAAAAAGAAATTGAAGGCATTAGAATAGGCAAAGAAGAAACAAAGCTATCACTCTTTGCAGATGACATGATGATATACTTAGAGAATCCTAGAGAATCAAGAAAAAACTACTTGAAATAATAAACAACTTTAGCAAAGTTGCAGGCTATAAAATAAACCCACATAAATCATCAGCATTTCTATATATTACCAACAAAGCCCAACAGCAAGAGATAGAAAGAGAAATCCCATTTAAACTTACTGTAGACATTATAAAATATTTAGGAGTCTACCTCCCGAAACAAACCCAGGAACTCTATGAACACAATTACAAAACACTTTTCACACAAATAAAATCAGATCTAAATAATTGGAAAAACATCAGTTGCTCATGGGTAGGCCGAGCTAATATAATAAAAATGACAATCCTACCTAAGCTAATTTACTTATTCAGTGCCATACCAATCAAACTACCAAAAAATTATTTTATAGAGTTAGAAAAAATAATAACAAGATTCATTTGGAAAAACAAAAGGTCCAGAATATCAAAGGAACTAATGAAAAGAAATGCAGGGGAAGGTGGCCTAGCAATTCCAGATCTTAAATTGTATTATAAAGCAGCAATCATCAAAACTGCTTGGTACTGGCTAAGAAATAGGGAGGTGGATCAGTGGAATAGGTTAAATATGCAAGACACAGTAGTCAATGACTATAGTAATCTATTATTTGATAAACCCAAAGACCCCAGCTTCTGGGATAAGAACCCACTCTTTGAAAAAAACTGCTGGGAAAACTGGAAAAGAGTATGGCAGAAACTAGGCATAGACCCAAATCTCACACCATATACCAAAATAAAGTCAAAATGGGTTCATGACTTAGATATAAAGGCTGATACCATAAGTAAACTGGGAGAACAAGGAATAGTTTACCTATCAGATCTATGGAGAACAGAAGAATTCATGACCAAACAGGAGATAGAGAACATTATGAAAAGCAAAATGGATAATTTTGATTACATTAAATTGAAAAGTTTTTGCACAAACAAAGTCAATGCAACTAAGATTAGAAGGAAGGTAGAAAATTGGGAAAGAATTTTTACAACCAGTCTCTCTGATAAAGGCCTCATTTCTAAAATATATAGATAATGAAGACAAATTTATAAGAATACAAGCCATTCCCCAATTGATAAATGGTCAAAGGATATGAACAGACAGTTCTCAGATGAAGAAATTAAAGCCATCTATAGTCATATGAAAAAATACTCTAAATCGTTATTGATTAGAGAAATGCAAATCAAAACAACTCTGAGGTACCACATCACACCTATCAGATTGGCCAACATGACAAAACAGGAAAAATGATAAATGTTGGAGAAGATGTGTGAAAATTGGAACACTAATACATTGTTGGTGGAGTTGTGAAATGAGCCAACCATTTTGGAGAACAATTTGGAACTATGGCCAAAGGGCTACAAAAATATGCATACCCTCTGATCCAGCAATAGCGCTGCTAGGGCTATATCCCAAAGAGATGAAACAAATGGGAAAAGGACCCACATGTACAAAAATATTCATAGCAGCTCTTTTTGTGGTGGCAAAGAATTGGAAATTGAGAGGATGCCCATCAATTAGGGAATGGCTGAGCAAGTTGTCGTATATGAATGTAATGGAATACTATTGTGCTATAAGAAATGATGAACAGGCTGACTTTAGAAAAACCTGGAAAGATTTATGGTCTGATGCTGAGTGAAGTGAGCAGAACCAAGAGGACTTTGTACACAACAGCCATGTTATGCAATGACTAAGATTGTTAAACTGAACCCTTCTCAGCATTACAAGGATCTCCAGAGGCCTCGGGATGGAAAATGCTGTCCACATCCAAAGAAAGAACTATGGAAGTCGAATTGCTATCACTTATTTTTACCTTCTGTTGAGTTTTGTTTCATCTTTCTGATGGTTCCTCCTGTTGGTTTTAATTTTTACTTGCAACTTCACTAATGTGAAAATGTTTAATAGGAATGTAAATGTAAAGCCTATATCAGATTGTGCACTGTCTTGGGGAGGGGGGGAAGAAGGGGGAGAAAAATTTTCAACTCAAAAACATGGAAGTGATTGTTGATAGATCAAAATAAATTAATAAAATTTTAAAAAATTAAAAATTAAAATAAATTAAAATAAAAATAATTAGATTTCTCAAAAAAAAATGGAATGGGTTACTCTGAGGTATTCAGTACCTTAGCATTAGAAATTAGTCAATTAGCATTTTTAAGTGCCTACTATGTGTCAGGCACTGTGTTAAGCACTAAGACATGTTCAAACACAAGCTACACTTGTCAAGGATGTTGTAAAAAGCACCCTTACACAGGTTAGGCAGTTTGGCTTACTGACCTTTTGAGGCTTCTTCAAATTCTAAGGTTTTATAATTGGGCTGACAGGTACAGAGAGTCAGAACATAGGCTGAGGAGCTGCAGGTCATAGGACTGAAGCTCTGAATCCACAGAAGGCTGGTGTGAGCTCAAGTGCCCCAGGACCTTAATGAGGCAGCTATCCCAATTCCAGAAGGAAATAGAAGATCTTGAAGAACCCTTCACACCCACACTGAAATCGTGAGGCATCACCTCTCAAAGCATCTAATTGAAATCCTGCCCACATGAGGCACCTCCATTGACTGTCTGAACCTACAGGTCTGCACTTCATAATATGGTAAAAATAATAAAATGACCCCTTATATTACAGCTCTATTGATGATGGTATGAGGAAGGGGCATGAATTGTGGAGAAAATGACAAAGGGGGGTTATTTCTGGCTTTTAAGACCTTACTTGGCTTGTGCCAGGTGCAAACAGTTCTGGGAGCAATGTCGAACAGGGGCATGGAATGGGGTGGTTACTTGACAAACTGCAAGTAAGTGTCCCATAGTCTCATCAAACAGATCTGAGGACTTCCAGTGAGCATGAGAAAAGTGCCTTTACTCCTAACTTTCCCTGGGAATCTGTGAATTTAGACCCAGGAGATTAAATACATAAAAGCTTAGGTGTATCAATGTAATTACACATTGCAAATCTTCTTAGAAAAACAAGCAAGGGAAGGGAAGAATATTCATAATTATCATACATGTCTTCTAGTTACAGGATGATAGAACTGAAGACAGAGAAAGAGAGACAAAGAGTGGAGAAGGGAGGGAGAGAAAAAGGGGGGTAGAGCCAAAGACAGAGAGAGAGATGGGGGAACAGACAGAAGGGGAGAGAGAAAGGGGAGCCAGAGAGATAGATGGGAAGGGGAGAGGCAGAGAGAAGGAGGAGGAGGAGGAGGAAGGAGAGAGGGAGAAAGGAAGACAATGATAAAGGAAGGGAGCGAAGGGGAGGGGAAGGGGAGAGAGAGAGACAGAGAGAGAGAGGAGGGAATGAGAGAAAGAAAAAGAGAGAGACACAGAGAGAGAGACAGAGATACAGAGAGACAGAGACAGAGAGACAGAGAGATAGATGGGAAGGTGGCAAGACAGAAGGGAAGGGGAGAGAGAAGGTGGAGCCAAAGACAGAAAGACAGATGGGGAAGGGGAAAAACAGAGAGAAGGAGGGGGAAGAAGGAAAGAGGGAAAGAGGAAGACAGTGGGGGGGGGGAGGGGATGGAGGGAGGAAGGAGAAGAGAGAGACAGAGAGAGAGAGACAGAGAGACAGAGAGACAGAGAGCACATTTGCAAGTCATATTTCTTGAAGAGGACAAAAAAAAAGCATGGCATAGATCTCAAACCTGGAAATCATTTTCTGTAATTATGTCACATTTGATGATCTTCAATTGTTCCACCTGAATATTATGTTTTGGCTAGTCAAAGGATACATTTTTGTAACAGTATAATAGGATTATTATGAATATATCCACATTCCAATTCAGTACATGAATATTTTAAGGGTAGAGGCTTTTTTGTTCGTTTTTATTTTCAAATACACATTTGAATCTATACCCTGGGCAAGTAAAAATGCTGAGGATGTAGGTATACAGAAACATTTGTTGTCAAAAAAGTGTGGGGTAACATGAAAGCACAGAGTACCTCCCAGAGCTGCATCAGCTTCTTTGGAATTCTGGCATGTGTGTGAATCACAGAGGATGACTGTCCTTCCTTGTGTGTTTTCCTGCACAGTTTTACAGTGTAAACCACCATATGGAGGACAAAATATTTCCTGCATAATATCAACTGTAATTCAAGCCCTGTTTTACAGAATCCCAGAGAAACTGAGGCTCTTCATGCAGTGGCATACGGCTGGCCACACACTGGCTTCTTAGTAATACATAATGTAATTCTGAAATAAAAGTGACAAACAATTTTTTAACGCTGCATATGTTCAAACCTCTCTGCCAAGAAGGGGGAGGGGGAAAAAACTGCTCTGGCACAGAAAGCCCAAATGCAATGGTTCCTTTGTGATTCGTGATGAGAAAACAAGTGGAGATGTCTCTGACCTTGTCAAATGAGCGCCAAAAGAGGCATTCAGAGCTGCTCCCGAGACTCAATGGGCATTTCTACCCTGAATGCCTGGAGAGTAATTTCCTATAGGATGGGACCTGATTCTTTTTTTCTCTACTAGAGAATTCTATTCAATTCTCTCAGAATACATTATGATTTGGTCGGGGGGGGGCATAGTGGTGGTTGGGTGTGGAGAAGTAAAGACGGAGTAGTTGGCTACTTGGGTGGGTTGCAGCACATTAACCCAGTTTCCCTTAACTATTAACAGTTTGCTCAGAGGGATGTTTGTTTCCAATATCACTCCTCCTAACTAATTTTGAAACTAGGTTTGTGTTCTGGCTGCAAATCACCAGACCTTAGTGTAATGATAATGACAACATGCTAAGACACGAGAAAACAACTCCACATTAGTTTGAGTGCTTTTATACAGTCGTTTCAGTGAGGTTTTCTTGACAAAGATACTGGAGCCATTTACCATTTCCTTCTCCAGCTCACTTTATAGATGAGGAAACTGAGACAAACGGGGTTGAACAACTTGCCCAGGGTCACACAGCCTGCAGAAAGTGTCTGAAGGCAGATCGGATGCATCTTCCCCAGCCTTTTATCTACTATTCCACCTAGCGGCCTAGTTTGAGGTAGGCTTTCTTATCTGTAGCAAAGCTGAGTGCCAGAGGCATATAAGCCATGTCTCAGCACTCTAGCTAGTTAATATGGAGGCTTCAGTATGCAAAATGTGATGTTTCGTCCTCCAAAGGATGAGAACTCAATATGGCATAAATGATAGTGCACTTTTCTGTTTCTTCTTACCCATATGACTGGGCAGGTCATTTGGCCTTGGCTAGCTTTAGTTTCCTCATCTGTAGAGGGTTTGATTAGCTAGTCTCTAAGAGCCTTCCCAACTGATTCCAGGATCCCATTACAGTATTTATGCCAGCCTTTTTTTGCTAATACATTATTAGCAATTTGATGATTTGTTTTAAAAGGAGCAGCACACCGGCTACTAGAGAACAAATAACTAACTCTGTCTTAGAAAACTTTTCTTCTCTTCTTAAATATCCCGGCTTTGTTTTTAAGGCACTGGGACTGTGCCCAACTGACCCGCACGAGACTTGACGCATTCATTAAGTCTGTCTAGGCTTGTGCTTACTCATTGCCTTCAAAGATGAATGAAAGGCTGCCCCATTGAAAGGCTGCCCCCTGGGGCACAATAGAGTCTGTCTGAGGATGGGATTTGGAATGCCCTAGAGAGAGCTTGAATGGGCAAGGATGCTGGGAAATACCACTGCCAACACTCAGCTCGATGCAGCTGGGTCCCCGCCTCAGGTGTGTGTCTGGGCCTCCAATTTGTATAGCCTCACTGTCCAGCTGCTTTAATTAGCAACGTTCAAAGTGTTTGACAAATCTGAATTATTGAACGCTGTTCTCTTCACCGCAGGAGGGGGAAAGTGCCCTTGTAAATCATTCTGCAGATTTACAAAGGGGGTAGCACTGTCTCCAGAATTTGGGCAGTGGGGCAGGCCCAAGAAAATAGACTCTATATTGTAGGCTTAGGGCTAATTAGAAAGGCAGGATTAAATACATATACACACATACAAAGAGGCAGCTAGGTGGCGCAATGGATAGAGCGCTGGGCCTGTAGTCAAGAAGACTGATCTTCCTGAGTGCATTTACTAGCTGTGCAGGCGTGGACAAGTCACTTAACCCTGTTTGACTCAGTTTCCTCATCTGTAAAATGAACTGAAGAAGGGAATGGTAAACCACTCCAGTATCTTTGCCAAGAAAACCCCAAAATGGGGTCATGAAGAGTCAGAAATGACTGCACAACAACAGGTGTGCAAATCCCCCAAAACAACATATAACAAGGTTCCCAATGTGCTTTCCGTAAAACAACATTGTGATGTGGGTAACAGCATTATTATCGCCATCTTACAGACAAAGAAATTAAGGAGCAGAGAAGTTTGAGTGTTTTCTCCAGGGCCACACAGCCAGCAAGTGTCTCAGCTAGACATAAAACTCAGGACTCTTGAATGTAAGTAAGACCAGTGTAGTCTTTCCACCATAGCAAGACCATTTTCATGCTTAACTTTAAGAAGTTTAACAAAAATTCACTGAATTGCTATTCTAATATCAGGTTTTATAAAATTCTATCATCTGACCAAATGAGGTACAAGCTCTAGTTTTATATCTTGCATTGTATGGAAATCACAACTCCTAAAGGGTGTTTTAAAATGCTGAATGAGCAAAAGGGGGCCTGACAGCCTCTCCACAAAGCAGGCTGGGAAAGATAGCATGATATCAGGCCCTGGCAGAAAGCAGAGGTCCACACGTCTCCTTCCACTCAATCTTCTAGGAAAAACACATTCTATGAAATTAACCCCAGAGGCCAACAGGCAAATGCCAAAGTGTTCTCTGGGGTAGTCCAATCCTGAATGTACTAGAAAAACACTGCTTAGGCAGACTTCCAGATTTAAAGGGGTGTCTCATAAGAGAAGAATGGGGAGCATCTAATTCTACAAGGAAGGATATTTTTAGATGCCACAGAAAATGAAGAATGCATGAAATAGCTTGACGTTGATTTAAACTGGCTACGCTAACCACTGCAGATGGGGAGGTTTGCTGCCCATCCCTCACTTCCACATCAGCACCTTTCTCTACTCATTTACTTGCCTCTAGAGCAGTTACTCCTTGTGAAAAATGAAACTGCTAGAAACAATTCTGTACATGGTAGGTTTTGATTGTAGCTCTGCTTTTATCATTGTTTGGAAGGCTCTAAGGCCCAACTGCTGTCTGGTTGACTATTCAGTGTCTAAATGTAGCTGAATATAATCCATAGGTGCTTCTCTATACTTTTTTCAAAGATGTTTTCAGTTTGGTATGAAACTTTCACTGATGTAGGCACAACTTGTAAATGTTGAAGGCTTTGTTTCTGCTTTATGAGGTGTCATTTTGGCCCAAATGGAGGAACGCAGCTTGTGACACAAGGATTGAGTAGGGCCTACTTCGTGCTCTCTATCCTGGTCACTCATGATGTTTGCTAAAAAAGCCAGAGGCACAGATTCAAGCTGTGTTTCGCCTCTATAGACGCTCTACAGGACAACATTAGTGCCTAGCTATTGGCAGAGATCTTATATTGTCTTGAAGAATCTAAGAAGCCCTGCTCTGTGACAACTAAATAAATCAGCCAACCCTCATGCCAACTTGTTAAAGACAAATTAAGTCATGATAGGGAAAGAGAACCTGAAACACTGCCCATGGAATATAGTAACACCTGCTAAGGGGGGATGGGGATGGGGGGAAGTAGGGAAGAAACCAAGGATGTCTTTAAGCTGCTTCTGGGGAATCTGGAAGCAAAGCAGGGCTGGGCTCAGGAAGGGTATACTTGGCGCATAACCACAGAGATGCAAAAGAGATCCATCTGGTAGCCTATGATTTTAATTAATTATTCTTGCCAATTAGGTACAAAGCTCACTTTTTTCCCCTGCTGTTTAAATACTTGACCTTTCTGCCTCAGTTTCTCCATCTATAAAATGAAGGGTTTGGACTCATCCTCTAATATCCCTCTCAACTCTAAATCCAGACTCTTGTGATCCGACCAGCACTTCTTAAATTTCAGTGTCCTGGGTCAAAGCTCAGTCACCTGGTCCTAGTTACAGCTCTCCATTTTGCATACAATTCATAATACCTTATATAAACATAGAGATATATGCTTATACATTTCAGTATTTCCTTACAACAGCTTAGTGAGGTAGGCAAGTAATGTCAATATTAATCCTATTTTAGAGAGGAAGAAATTAAAGAGGTTAAGAGACTTGTCCAAGTTCATATAACTAATAAGCACTGAAGAGTATCTGCTTCCTATGAATCCAATACTCTTTTCACTTGTCCAAGTTGCCTAATTAGCCTGGTCAAGTGAAAACTTTATTAATTAAACAGAAACATGAAGTTAAATATCTTTCCACAGAGATCTAGAATTCAAAAGGTATTTTATTGGGTGACATGTTATGCAAGAACAGCCATATGGCAAAAATCTCAACAGTCTAAGTTAAATGAGACCAAGACACGAATACCAAATTTCTGCGCTGACTATGGGAAGAATGACCAGTGAAGGAAGAAATTATTCTGTATTTATTCATCCCTTTAACCATGAAAATGATTTCTTAGAACTATTGTGTATGTGTTTGACAACTTCAGTAGGATACAAAAGTGAAAATGATGAGAATTTTCACATAGACTTTCTTTCCTTACACTAATACAATGGCAGAAGTTGTCTACGTGAAACAGGCTTCTTCTTAAAAACTTTCACTTTGATTTATTTTTTATGTGTGTGTGGTGGCAGAGTTGGGGCGCAGAATTGGAAGAGAAATGAAGACATTTCTTCAAAAAACCTATTTTGTGGCCTTGATCTATAAACATACCATTTATGATTAACTCATTGGGAAAACACTACGGAGTCCATAAAAGCAATGTTTATTTGAGTAATGTCTCCTTCGGAAGGCAAACAACAAAGATGATGAGGACAGAAAGGAAATTGCAAAGGGAATATCCTGGGAATTCTTATTAATACTGACTTTCTAAATGTCACATAAAAGCAAAAAAAAAAATTTACCTGAGGAATTACTAGGTTGCAAAGGAATATCAAAGAGTCTGTGATTTTCTCAGGGAAGGGAATTAACAGTATAGGGATCGCCTACACCAAAGTAAATCCCCAATGTTTCTATGATTTAGTAGATACATCTAGGGAATTACCTGAAGCATATAAAAGTTGAGTGATTTGTCCAAAGTCACATAGCTAGTAAGCATCAGTGGCAACATTTGAACAGAGTTCTTCCTGACTTCAAGCCTAGCAGTTACCACCAGTTGTTTACTTAGACTTTTCCCCCCTCCTTATAGCAACAGGATGAATGATGGATTTGAGCTGATGCCTTAACTTTCCCCTCATGAGCCCGGGCAGATTTTCTAAGTGGCTGGTCTAGGTTAGGAGTTCCATCCATGTCCATAGGAACAAAATGTAGCTAAATGGCCCCCAAGGGGACTGAACTCATGACCTTGGTCTTCTCAGCACTATAATTTACCAAGTGAGCTAACTAGGGCATCTATAACAGCTAGACTTAGCACATTTATATATTTATTTAAAAAAAAAAAGCTATGAAAATAGCAATTAGGACCCAAATTTGAATAGTCAGATTTGCCCCTTAAAAAGGAAGAGGGAAAGCAGCTATGAAAGCTTAGCCAGATGGTGCTTCCTTCTGTCTGAAATTTCTGATGCTCTTACCTGTTTTAGAGATACTGACATTGTGCGGCAATTAACAGATCACAGCACCGCTGCCCCTTTAAACAAAGGAAAGCACCCAGGAACGTTCCATCTCAAGGAGACCTACCTAGCCAACCAGGAATTTCCATAAAATACATCCTTCCTCTACAGATTAAAAAAACTATCCAGAGTCCCAAAAAACCAGGAGTACAATCCTTTCATTATGATAACAGTATGATCCTAATCAGCTTGTACAGAGGTCTAGGAAGAAAAAAAAAATCCTCGAAGAAAAAGGCACTAAATTGCACATCCTTTGAAATCTGCTTGCGATCATAATATGTAAATTGCCAAATGTCTGAAATTTAAGGCTCAGAGTTGCCTCCAGTTATTTTGTCACTTCCTTCCCTTCAGCATTTCTCCAGTCCAACTGCTCAATGCATCCCATAAGATTGTTTTAAATGAAAAGAATAAGAGGCATGGAGAGTACTCTGTTGGAAGCATTTTGTTTCGTTAAAAAAAAAAGTCACCACTGTGACAGCTTTGCTGGAAGAAATCCAGGACTTTTGAAATCTCCCATTAGCATCTAACATTGAGGAAACAGCTAGTTATAACTAAAAAAAAAAATACTAAGGAGTGTAGGATACCTGAAAATTAATGAATGCAGAGTACACCCTGCTTGTAAAGATGTTGGTTGTAAGGCTTTTGTGAACTTTCTTTCTGACCTAATTATGACAACAAAAATGAGTCCATAACTGTTTCTTCCTCAGAACAAAATCCATCTCATGCTTCCTCTATGCAACCTCCAGCACAAAGAATCAGATCATGGAGTAGGTAATCTGGTCATTCCCTGCTTCTTCACAATTAATATCAATTAGTACAGTCAACTTAATCTTATGGCAAGCCGCCATGATTGCTCAAGTAATATGCTACTTGGACAGTGGGACTGGGAGGCTGTGGCTCATAGTCCTATCTCGGCATTGAGAATCCTCAATATATTTACAGAATTAATTTCATTTCCTATTTGTATGTCAAGCATCACAAGTTGTGCTCATGAGCAGGTTTGTTTTATTCCTACCTCATGATGATTTCTGTTCAGCCATTCCTTGATGGTGGTTAGGGCTATGATTGCCGCTGGCTCATTTGGAAATCCTGCATGAAGACAAAAGACCAAAACAAAATAGAATTAATCCAGGATAGAAAATGTTTTGCTCATATGAATCCGTCTCTAATAAAGTCAGAACAAATTTTTCAAGGGCATATTCTGTGAAAGGCATTGTGGGGGCATACAAAGACATAAAAGAAATAGCGGCTACCCTCAGAGAGTGTGTAATCTAGCTGTGGAGATAGAACAAATCATTGTGAACATATAAAAATATAAAAAAATTAAATAGCAGCACAAAACAATGTGAGCTATCACAGGGGTGGTGTGATTAATTACTTAATCCATTCTACTGACAATTAGTGCTACAAGAATTCAGTGGAGAGATTGATCACTTCAGGCAAGAGTCATCTGGGAAGACATTAAGCAGTGGAAGGATTGGGGCTTCATTTGGAAGGATGGAAGTGATGTGGGTAGTCAGACAGAATGACAGATCAAGATTGTATGTGGGTGAGGATGTGTGCCTAGGCACATAGCCATGGTTTCCTGACAAGCTCTTGAAGCATTGAGGTTGATTTTAGAAACAGAAACAGTCATTAGTCCTTCTGCTTGATCAGAGGTTTCCATGATGAAAATGTTTTACATCTGGACCTAGGACAGAGAATGCTAAAACTCCCATTGTAGCCATATTTAGTCTTCCTCTCTGAAGGAATTTAGAATACTATACTGGGAAGAGAAAAGTTTGGCAGCTTAAAAGACCAACAACAAGCCTTCTGCACTGTGATAATTGTTCTACCAATTCCAGTTTCCTCAAAAGTACCCAAAGCACACTAAAACATGAATTACAAGCCTTGCACCATTATAACTATTCATTTTCAGTGTAGCTTCCACAGCTGGAAGAAAGTTGTAAAGTTTTCTGCTTTTGCAGGCACAAAAATCATAAAGTTGTTCTGTTTTGTTACTTTGGGTGGGGAGTTGAAATAAGAAATATGGAGAGCGCAGGGTGTGTGTGTGTGTGTGTGTGTGTGTGTGTGTGTGTGTGTGTGTGTAAATTCCAAGGTTCTTTTTCCTTGTTCTCCCTCATCTCTTCATGCCATGTTGCCATACTTACTTTATCTTTAAGGAAAGAGTGAAGGAGGCTAACCTTAATTGGAACAAAAGAAAAGGAATGATACAAACTGGGAGAGTGTGGAAAAAATGCCAACTCTGGAGCCAGAGGACTTAGGTTCAAATACCACCTCTGGTTTTCTTCTCCCATATTCTACAAATGTTCTATGAATATCATCATGAATCTATAATCAATCAGTCAATACTTATTAAGTGTCTACCCTGTGCCAGGCACTGTACAAAGCATTGGGGACGTAAGGAAAGGCCAAGATGATCCTTGTTCTTCTCAAGGAGCTCACAGTCCAATAAGAAGAGACACCATGCAAACAATGTTATGAGAATGAGCTGTATACAGTATAATTTGGAAATAACAAAAGGCAGGCACTAGCATTAAGGGTGATCATGAAAGTTTCTTGTAGGAGATAGGATTTTAGCTATGTTTGAAAGAAGCCAGAGAAGCTAGGACATGGAGATAAGAAAGGAAAGAGTTCTAGGTAAGAGGAACAGTCAGTGAAAACATCTGGAGCTGGGAGATGGAGTTTTCTTTTTGAGGAAATCAAGGAGGCCAGTGTCCCTAAACTGAAGAACACACGTGGGGATTCAAGGTATAAGAAGTTTGATTATGATCATCTGCATTAATAATCAAGTGAAGATTATAATCGCCTAAGGAGGTACTTTACAGACAGCAAGTAGAGTCAATTATTAGTTATTTGTGAGTGAAATGACAACTTCCCAGATTTTCAGAAATAATTCTACTTCCACACATGTCCTGCCACTTAGCCATGTCCTAAAGCATAAAGAGTAGCAACAGGAAACTAGCAAGAGGAATTTCCCTTGAGTAAAAAGGAAGTATAAGAATAATTTCCTTGCATTCTCATTCCAGCTCTGTCTCTAGAGCCAGGACAAAGGATTGGTAGGCCTGGATCAAAGCTTGGAAATCACTCTTCCTCTGGCCATTGGAAGTGTTTCAAAATAATCTTTTAAATCTTTTAACAGAATTTAAAATTAATCTGCTCTAGTCTCTGATAGAAATGAGAACATTTAGAATTGTCAATTGCTTTGTTTTTGTGGTATTTTTATTCACTAGCACTAATAACTAAGTTTGACTACAGTGTAGAAAAAACCTAATTTTATTTCTACAATTCCCAAATGACTATTTTTTGAAACAAACATGTGAAGGTCTTCGTAATAATAAAATGAGAGACAGCATGAAAACAATTATGTACAACCATTATTTATAAAGTATAAATTGGAGATAATCAGCAGAGGAAAGGCATTAGTATTAAGGAGAATTGAGAAAAGCTTCTTGTAGAAGGTTGGATCTTAAATGAGACTTGAAGGAAGCTAAGAAGCCAAGAAAAAGGGGAAGAAAATTCTAATCATGAGAAACACCCAATGAAAATTAAAAGAGTAAGGAGAGGAGTGTGTTGTGTAAGGAAGAGCAAGTAGGCCAGTGTTACTGGATTATAGAGTATATGGGGGTAAGATATATGAAGACTAGAAATGGAGGAAGAGACCAAGTTATAAAGGACTTTGAAAGTCAAACAGTATTTTATATTTGCTCCTGGAAATGAGAGAAAAACACTGGAATTTGTTGGAAAGGGGAGTGACATGGTTAAAGTTGAATTTTAGGAAGATTGATTTGACATCTGTGTGCAGGATGGACTGGAATAGGGAGAGACTTGTGGCAGGTAGACTATCCACAATATACTGAAACAGTGCAAGTGAAAGGTAATGAGGGCCTATATCAGGGTGGTGGCAATATCAGAAAAATGAAGGGGGTATATATGAGAGATGTCATAAAGGTAAAAGCAAAAGACATTGGCAACAAATTGGACATGGAGGGTGAGAGACAGTAAGGAGTCAAGGAGAACTCCTAGGTTGTGAACCTGGGAGAATGGGACGATGATCATGTATAATAGGGAAGTTAGGAAGAGTGGAATTTTTTTTTAGGGGGGGAGAGGGAGGAGATTGTGCTAATGAACTCTATTTTGGACTTGTTGAGTTTAAGATGCCTAATAGATACCTGGAGATGTGTTTGGAGAGAAGTAAAGGATGGATAATTTATCAGATAATCATTAACATGGATAATTGAATCCATGGGAGCTAATTACATCACTAAATGAAAGAGACAAAGGCCCAGAACAGAGCACTGAAGGGCATCAGCTATTAGTGTAACCTGGAGAAATATCCAGCAAAGGAAACTAAGAAGGAACAGTCAAACTGGCAGAAGAAGAACCACGACAAAGTAGTGTCAGAGAAACCTAGAGATAAAAGAGTATCAAAGAGAAAATGGTGATCAACAGTGTCACAGGCTACAGAAGACTGAGAAAAAGTCATTAAATTTGGTACTTAAGGGATAATTAGTAGCTTGGAAAGAGCCTGGTTCAGTTGGATGAGGTCGGAGTAAGATTGTAATGAGTTAATAAGAGTTTAAGAACAAAAGCAGTAGAGGCATTGATTACAAATGGCCTTATTAAGGAATTTAGTCACAAAAAAGATAGATATGTGAAAACAGCTATTGGAAATGGATAGATCAAATGAGTTTTTTTTGTCTTCTCTTTGCCTATGCTTTTTCCCATTTTTTTGATTGTTGTTTTATTTATATAACTATTGCTTCTAGCACTATATCAAATAAGGACATATTTGTTTTACCCTGGTATCACAGGAAAAGGTTTTATACTACAAATAATGGTAGCTCTTAGCTTTAGGTAGATACTTTTGATTATATTAAGTCAATGTCTTTTTATTCCTATGCTTTTCAGTGTTTTAATATAAATGAAGTCTATATTTGGTCAAATGACTTATTTTTTGTTTCTATTGATATAACAATGTGATGTTAATTATTTTCTTTATTATTATGATTTATTGTGTTTATAATTTTCTCAATATTGAGAGACAACATATCATTTCAGATACAGACCTGGCCTTAGATCCAGAAGGACCTAGGTTTCAGACCAGCTTCTGACAAAACACTAAGTGTATAGACTACAGAGGTCATTTAACTTCTCAGTGCTTAGGCAATTCTCTAAGACTATAAGTTGCTGGGAAGGTAATGACCTGCATTGGTTGAAGAAAATTCTCACTCAGAGGTTGCTATACCAATTAAATCTCAAGTTCATTCTCTGTCTTTCCATCTCACAACTGGATCAATTCTGAATTACTGGTACAAATCCGGGACAGTTATAGTGATTTTAAAAAAGTGTATCGTAACCTCTTTAATTATCTTGTACTTAACATTTTATATCATATGCAATAATAATGTTTGGTCAGAAGGAGATTACAGAGGTCTATTCACTAGCACTGAAGCAGAGTTCTATTGCTTTGCACATACTCAGATCTAGGTCATTGTCCTTGGTGGCAGTCCTAAGGTGAGGAAGAGCACTGCCACACCAGAGCTTGCAGCCACAGTGGAGCAGGGAGCATTCTTATAGTTCCAGGCAGAAGAGTGTGCTTGTGGTTACTCATAGACCACAGCACAGGCCAGGAGAGGAATAAATGCCTCTCTTTAGATCATACCACCTTGGAAGAACTGACAACTTGCAGATCCCTGAAAACAGCTGCACAAACCCCCTAAAGTTTGGTACAGTGCTCTCTTCACCCTGAAAGCAGAGCCCTACTTCAACAAAGAGTTAAAAGTCAAGTAATAGGTTGGGAAAATGAGCCAACAACAGGGGAAAAATGACCATAAAAATTACTATGGTGACAAGGGAGATCAAAACAAACTTAGACGACAACAAAGTCAAAGCTTTTATATCCAAAGCCTCAAAGAAAAAAAAATGATTTGGTCTCAGGCCATGAAGTGATCAAAAAGGATTTGGAAAATCATGTAAGAGAGACAGAGGAAGAATTGGGAAGAGAAATAAGAGTGATGCAAGAAAATCAAGAAAAAACAAGTCAAGAGCTTGGTAAAGGACACACACACACACACACACACACACACACACAATACTGAAGAAAATAACACCTTAACAAACAGACCAGGAGAAATGGTAAAAGTGGTACAAAAAACCAATGAGAAGAATGCCTTAAAAAGCATAACTGGCCAAATGGAAAAAGACGCATAACAATTTAGTGAGGGGGGAAAAAAAGCTCCTTAAGAAGTAGAATTGGCCAAATGGAAAAGGAGATACAAAAACTCAATGAAGAAAATGATTCCTTAAAAATTAAAATTGAGGAAATGGAAGCAAATGACTTTATGAGATCAAGAAACAATAAAACAAAAACAAGAGAATGAAAAAAAAAATAGAACACAAAGTGAAATCTCTTTGGAAAAAACAACTGACCTGGAAAATGATCCAGGAGAGATAATTTGAAAATTATTGGACTACCTTAAAGCCATGATAAGTTTTAGAAATAAAAAAGATAATAAAAAATTAGAATTCATCAAATGGAAGCTAATGATTTTATGAGAAATCAAAAAACAATAAAACAAAACCAAAAGAATGAAAAAAAAGAAGACAACATGAAATATATCACTGGAAAAACAACTGACCTGGAAAATAGATCCAAGAGAGATAATTTTAAAAATCATTGGACGAGGGGGCAGCTAAGTGGCACAGTGGACAAAGCACCAGCCCTAGATTGAGGAAGATGTGAGTTCAAATCCAGCCTCAGAAACATAACACTTACTAGCTGTGTGACCCTGGGCAAGTCACTTAACTCCATTGCCTAGCCAGAAAAAAAAGGAAAAAAGGAAAAAAAGGGAAAAAAAAATCATTGGACTATCTAAAAGGCATGATAAAAAAAAAAAGCCTGGACATCATCTTTCAAGAAATTATCAAGTAAACCTTCCTGATATACTAGAAGTAGAAGGTAAAATAGAAATTGAGAGAATCCACTGATCACCTCTTGAAAGAGATCTCCAAAAGAAAAGTTCCAGGAATATTATAGCCAAATTCCAGACCTCCCCAGTCAAAGAGAAAATATAAGTAGCCAGAAAGAAACAATCCAAATATTATGGAGTCACAGGATAACACGAGATTTAGGAGCTTCTATATGAAAGTATTGGAGGGCTTGCAATATGATATTCTAGAGGGCAAAGGAGTTAGGATTACAACCATGAATCACCTACCCAGCAAAACTGAGTATAATCATTCAGGGGAAAAATGGAAATTCAATGAAATAAAAGACTTTCAAGCATTCTTGATGTAAAGACCAGAAATACATAGAAAATTTGACTTTCAAATACAAGACTCAAGAGAAGCACAGAAAGGTAAAAAGGGTCGGGAAATTACAAGAGACTTAATAAGGCTAAACTGCTTACATTCCTACATTGAAGAAGATGTTTATAACTTATAAAAATGTTTTCATTATTAGGGCAGATAGAAGTATATATAGACAGAGGGCAAAGATGTAAGTTGAGTGTGAAGGGATATCTAAAAAAAAATCAATTAAGGGGTAAGAGAGGAATGTACTGTGAGAAAGGGAAGAAGTGAGGTAGAATGAAATAAATTATCTCACATAAAAGAGGCAAAAAAATCTCTTACAGTAGAGGGGAAGAGGGGGGAAGTGAGGAGGAGTGAATGAATCTTACTTTCATCAGAATTGGCTCAAAGAGGAAATAACATACACACTCAGTTGGGTATAGAAATCTATCTTACCCTACAGGAAAGTAGAAGGTGAAGGATAAGAGAAAGGGGGCAGTGAGAGAAGGGAGGGCAAATTGGGGGAAGCGATAGTCAGAAACAAAACACTTTGGAGGAAAGACAGGGTGAAAGTAGAGGATAGAATAAATAGGGAAAGAAATAGTATGGAGAGGAATACCAGTTAGAATATTAACTATGAAAAACAATTGAAGCAAATTTCTCTGATAAAGGCCTCATTTTTCAAACATATAGAGAACTCAGTCAAATTTATAAAAACAAGTCATTCCTCAATTGATAAACGATCAAAAGATATGAACAGTTTTCAGATGAAGTAATCAAAGCTATCAATAGCCATATGAAAAAAATCTTCTAACTCACTATTGATTGGAGAAATGTAAATCAAAACAATTCTGAGGTGCTACCTCACATCTATTAGATTGGCTAATATGATAGAAAAGGAAAATGACAAATGATGGAGAGGATGTGGGGAAAATGAGACATTAATGCACTCTTGGTGGAGCTGTGAACTGATTCAACCATTCTGTAGAGCAATTTGGAACTATGTCCAAAGCACTATAAAACCATGCATATTCTTTGACCTAGCAATACCACTGCTAGGTCTTTATCCCAAAAGAGACTAAAAACAAAAAGTGAAAGGACCTATATGTACAAAATATTTATAGCAGTTCTTTTCTGGTAGCAAAGAATTGGAAATTGAGGGGATGCCCATCAACTGGGGAATGGCTGAACAAATTGTGGTATATGATTATGATGGAATACTATAAGAAATATGATATAAGAATATGTATGTGCTATAAAAAATGGTGTGCTATAAGAAATGATAAGAAGGATGTTTTCAGAAAAACCTGGAAAGACTTACATGAGCTGATGTAAAGTGAAATGTACTATGTACAAAATAAAAGCAACACTGTGAGATGATTAGCTGTGAATGACTTAGCTATTCTCAGCAATATAATGATCCAAGACAACTCTGAAGGACTCATGATGAAAAATGCTATCTATCCCCAAAGAAAGAATTGATAGTGTCTGAATACAGATTGAAGCATACTTTTTTAAACTTTCTTTATTTTTCTTGAGGTTGTATTTTTTTGGTCTATGTTTTCTTTCACAACATGGAAATGTTTTTCATGACTACATATGTATAACCTATATCAAATTGTTTGCTTTCCCAATGGGAGGTGGGGTGGAAAGGGAGGAAGGGGGAGAATTTGCAACTCAAAGTTTTAAAAATAAATGTTTAAAAATGTTTTTACATGTAACAGAGGAAAAATAAAATACTAAATTTTTAAAAAAAGGAATACTCACTATAACATACTCAATAAATGGTTGCTTACTTTTTACTTGAAGACTTCCAAAGGGGGACCTACCACCTCTCAAAGCCACCAATTCTACTTTTGCATAGCTCTAATTGCTAGGGAGTCTTTGCTTACATCAAGTCTTGCAAAATCTACCCATCATTCCTTGCTCTGTACAGTGGCATGAAACAAAACATGTCCAATCTTTCTTCCATGTGACAGTCCGACAAACATTTGAATACAGCTATCACGAATCTCTGAGTTTTCTGTTCTCCAGGTTAAATATACAAAGTTCCTTCAACTGATCGTCATATGACATGGACTCAAGGCTCTTCATTGTTCTGGTTATCCTTCTTTGGATACTTTCTAGTTCATCAGTATCCTTCTCAAAGAATGGTCTGTAGATTTGAACACAATAATCCAGATTATGTCTAATGAGGGTAAAATACAGTGGGACTATTACCTCTCAATTTCTTGAAGCCATACCTCTCTTAATGCAGTCTAAATTCATAGAAGGTATTTTGATTGCCTCATCACATTGTTAACTCTTACTGAGCTTGCAATTTACTAAAAACTCAAATCTTTTGGTAGTCCAATAATTTTTTAAATTATCTCTCCTGGATCTATTTATCAGGTCACTTGTTTTTCCAATGAGATATTTCACATTGACTTCTTCTTTTTTAATTCTTTTAGTTTTCTTTTACAATGTCTTTATTTCTCATAAAGTCATTAGCCTCTATTTGCTCCATTCTAATTTTTAAGGAAGTATTTTCTCCAGTAATCTTTTGGACTTCCTTTTCCATTTGGCCAATTCTGCTTTTTAAGGCTTTCTTCTCCTCATTGGCTTTTGGACCTCTTTTGCCATTTGGGTTAGGCTATTTTTTAAAGTGTTATTTTCTTCAGTATATTTTTGGGTCTCCTTTAGCAAGATGTTGACTTGTTTTTCATGATATTCTTGCATAACTCTCATTTCTCTTCCCAGTTTTTCCTCTACTTCTCTTACTTGCTTCTCAAAATCTTTTTTGAGTTCTTCCGTGGCCTGGGACTGATTCATATTTTTCTTGGAGGCTTTGTGTATAGGAGCTTTGACTCTGTTGTCTTCTCCTGGTTGTATGTTTTGATCTTCTTTGTCACCAAAGTAAGATTTTATGGTTTGATTTTTTTTTATGCTGTTTGTTCATGATCCCAGCCAATTATTTGACTATAAAACTCTTTGTTAAGGTAGGGGTCTACTTCCAGTGTGGAGAATGTACTGACCCAAGCTTTGGGGGTTTTTTGCAGCTGTTTTCAGAGATACTTCTAGGGATCTGTAAATTTTCAGTTCTTCCAAGGTGGTATGATCAAGGGTGAGATGTTTACTTCTTTCCTAGCCTGTGCTCTGGTCTGTGAGTGACCACAAACACTCTTTTCTGTCTTGGAACTGTGAGGAGGATTGTCTCTCTACCACCACCACAAGCTCCACCATGCCAATGCTCCTCCTCACACCTGGACCACCACCCAGAACTGCACCCCAGATCCAAATACAGGCAAAGCAGAGAATCCTGCCTCAGCACCAGCAAAGAGATCCCTGCAATCCTCCTCTGATCAGCCACTTGATCTGAACTTTGTCTGTGGGCCAAGAGCCCTGGAATCAGCTGCCACCCTGGGCCTGTGCAGGGGCTGGGACTGGGACCAAGCTCCTCTCCCACCATGGTCTGACAGACCTTTCCTACTGACCTTCTAAGTTCACTTTGGCATTTGTGAGTTGAGAAGTCTGGGAACCATCACAGCTGCCCATGATTCAGTTCCCTGCAGCCTGCTCCAAGTTCACTGAGGCCTAGTTTTGTGGGCATGGCCCACACTGAACTGTGTTCCTCTCCCAGCCCTGTGCAACAGACCTTTCCAATCAACCATCCAGGTTGTCTTGGGCTGGAAATTTGTTTCACTCTATCTCTTTGTGGGTTCTGCTGCTCTAGAATTTGTTTAGAGCCATTTTTTACAGGTATTTGTAGGGGTTTGGAGGACAGCTCAAGCAAGTCACTGCTTTTACTCCACCATCTTGGCTCTGCCCCCAAAACCCAGATCTTTTGATAAACAAATGTTGTTTAACCATACTACCTCCATCCTGTACTTCTGAAGATGATCTTTTGACTCACTCAAGAATTTACATGGATCTTTGTTGAAAATAATTTTATTTGTTTCAGTCCAATGATTTAGCCCAAAGGTGGGGACCCACATGTGTGGTCCACATGTGGACTTCTAAGTCTTTGGATGCAGCCTTTTGACTGAATCCAAGTTTTACAGAACAAATCCTTTTATTAAGAGGATTTATTCTGTGAAGTTTAGACTCAAAGGGCCACAGAGGACCTAGAGGGCCACATGTGCCTTGAGGCCACAGGTTCCCTACCCCTGGGTATAGCCTATCAAGTTCCATTTGGCTCATTACTATTGTCCAGTATGTTAGCTATCTCTCTCACATTGCATTATTTGTAAAGATGATAAATTTTCCATCTACACCTTTTATCTAAGTCATTGATAAAATGTTAACTAGATTACACTTTTCTCTCTTAACTCTGATACTCTCTGGAAGAAAGAAGTGGCATAAAGTGGGTGTTTTTACATAGCTAATGAAGGATTGCTATTCTTTCCGAAATAGAGATGTGACTCTTTGGCCCAGTAATACCATTTCTAGGTCTGTACCCTCAAAGAGATAATAAAAACAGGAAAAGGACCCACAGGTACAAAAATATTTATAGCAGCTCTTTTTATGGTGGCAAAGAATTGGAAACTGAGGGGATGTTCATCAATTGAGGAATGGCTAAAGAAATTGTGGTATATGAATGCAATGGAATACTCTTGTGCTATAAGAAATGATGAACAGGAGGACTTCAGAAAAGCCTGAAAAGATTTATATGAACTGATGCTGAGTGAAGTGAGCAGAACCAGGAGAACATTATACACAGTAACAGCTACATTGTACAATGACTGACTTTGATAGACTTAGCTCCTCTCAGCAATGCAAGGATCCAAGACAACTCCAAAAGCCTTATGATGGAAAATGCTATCCATATCCTGAGTAAGAACTTTGGAGCCTGAATGCAGATGAAAGCATACTGTTTGCTCTCCTTTTCTTTTGTTGTTTTCTTTTGTTTCTTCTCTCTCATGGTTCCTCCCATTAGTTCTAATTCTTCTTTACATCATGACTAATGTGAAAATGTGCTTAATATGAATGTACAAATAGAGGCCATATCAGATTTCATGCCATCTTGGGGAGGTGAGGGAGCAAAAGAAGAGGGAGAAAATTTAAAACTCAAAATCTTATGGAAGTCAATGTTGAAAACTAAAAATAAATAATTTTTAAAAACCAGAGATGTGGAAAAGGAAACTGTTATGGTCATGATGTGCATATCACCAAATGACTCACTCAGTTCTCAGCAGTTCTCAACTTAGCTCCTGACCCCTGGTACCAGATCACCATCATCCCTGATACCAAACTGCAAAGGTCCCAAAACAGATAAGCTGTGGAAGGTGGAGAGAAGGATAATGCCTAATGTCAAGCATACCTTCTAATATCCCAACTCTGTACTCCACTTCTAAATATATTAACCAGATAGATTATCTTCGTCCTCTTTCTTTTCTAAGAATTCTCAACTTCAAGTTCAAACCCTACTATTACTGTGATCTCTTCTTGAGTCCTAAGTCCTTCAGGCAGTATTAATTGACTAGGAAATTGGGAAGCCAAGTTTAGTACTCTTTTTTTTAAAAGTATTTTCCCCCTGAGGAGGCTTTATTCTTGGAATTTTACCTGTTGAGGAGTAGAGATGGTTATGGCTACTGAAATCTGACTCATGAAGGAGTGACAGGGTGTCCTACCTGCTATGTAGGCAGTCTTCTGCTTCTAAAGCTCTTACAACTTCCACGTGGAGACTATACAGGGGAGTTCAGTTAGGAGGTAGGGGGCAGACCTCAGAATGTGATAAAACATGTAGCAATGATAGATATTAGGGTAGCTAGCAAAGCCCCTTTGAGATAATGCAGCATAGTACCTGTTATTTCCAGACTTCTCCTCTCTCCAGCAATCACTGTTTAAAACCCATACCTTTGGAGCCTGGGGAAAGGGGTAGTTGCATAGTGGTGTTCAGAGTAGAACAGTATATCCTTAGAGCAGACTTTTGCTGTTTCACCAACACCCATTTTATTGAAGGAATTTCTTTTCCCCTCTCTTTTAATTTCTATTCTGTTACTTCATTTGGTGCATTTCTCACTGTTTTGAGATAGCAAAAGAGTTGGATTTAGACATAACCTTTCATTTGGCCCATTCTGCTGGAAGTCTTAGAAGCTATTATTATTATTATCACTATGTACTTATACCAATCACTTTAAAAATATTCATTTTTAAATGTTATTCAAAATGACATAAATCTCAATTGCTTGATTTATCAATCCTTCCTCTTCCCCAACTTCTCACCTCAGCAGCTTAGGAACACTACATCTCCCTTCTGTATGTTCTTTCAAAGTAGTTGTGTTAACCACTGTGGACATCAAAGCACAGGCAAATTTTACCTATCTAAAACATACTATTCTTTATGCACTGAATGTTTTTTTTTTCAGCTGAACAATTTTCCCCCAGCAAGATTCACCTAAAAGAGTTGTACTTCCCCTCTCTTTGGCAGGGCACTGGCCCGAAGCTGTGGTAAAATACTAGCAATTTTATGGAATCATAAATTCCTCCACAAGTTGCACATTATTTAGAAAGCTGCTGTCACACTAACTAGCCTTCAGTGTGAATATAGCAACCAAATTGGTACTCAATTGCTATAAATATCTAAATAGCTTGGAAGTAGTTTAAGGAATCAAATTATCTTCAACTCTGCAGATTCAGAGCATATCCACCTTTTAAAGTCTTCCCTCATTCTTGATTATTTTAATGAGAAAAGTTTGATGCTGTTTTCTTCTCTGAATAAACATGAACAAATACAATAAAAATAATAGACATGTATAAAGCATTTTCTTACAAGGTATTCATCAACTAAGGCATCTTAGAATGTCCTAGAGTAGAAGGAATTTTTCATTATGATTTTTAAAGTATTAGCAGTTATATCTGCTTTGCTCAAAATTGAATTTTAATTAAATTGCATTTATTTTTTTGAAAATAACATAATCATTTCCATCTTTGGTAAATTAAAAGGCAAAAGGTCTTGTTTATGAACCAAAGGGACAAAAAAAATCAAGTTTCTGAACATATGTGAAAAAGAGTTAAGGTGAAATTGTTAAGTTCTTGAAAAAAATCTTCCAACCCTACCCCCACAACATCAAGGTGTGGAGACAGGTGGTATTTTATTTTTTCTCAAAATTGCATTTGTCAGCCTCTACAGCTGCCTCCTTTCTACCTCCTTCCAACCAAAAAAGCAATCCCCAAAGCACGTGAGAATCAAATTACTTGAGAGAAATGAGCTCGAGGAGCCTCACAGTTAACGGATTACTGGAGTAGTAGCTCAGACAATTCTGGCTAAAGGCTCAATTTCACAAAAGATAAAACAGGTGAAGTAATAAGAGTGACACCAGTCCATGTTACTGCAGTGAGTGCTGCTGTAGAATACTGAAAAGGGCAAAGGAGTGTTAGCCAGGAGACAAAGGTCCAGTGCATCTCTAGCACATTGTGGGCATCATCTTGTTCTTGAGTTTGAGAACTTTTATGTTTAATTGTTGAAAAAGACAAGTCATGCTACATATATTTAAAGGGTTAGGATGCTATATCTAGAAGTTGAAAAGAAATGAATATTTTCTCAAATGAAGATTATTCTTCACTAGGTTCCTAGAGTGGGTATGATATGGGGCACCTTGATAATAAAATGGCAGTAGTATGGCCCAGTTAGGAGCAAAAGAAGAAAAAAAAGGAAACAAAATAAAAGAAACACACCTGTAAAAAAAGTAAGGAAAAGTAAACCTATAAAGGGAATAAGGTATAAATAGGTTATAAAAGGACATAAAGTACCAGTAATAATGGAGAGCAAGAAGAATTTTGGAGTGATTTGCATTGAATATGTGACATTTATATTTCTGCCACAGTCAAGTGACTGCCGTTTATGCACAAAATGCAGGCATGTCTCCTTTCTAGTAGAGAAAGTAAAGGGGCTGGAGTAACAACACCTCTTTGCACTCCAGGTTTTCAAGTACAATGAAGTATTCCTTTTCAAATCAGAAGGCCATTAGTGTGAAGAGCAGAAAGAAAAGATATCTGAGAAGTCAGTAGGGAACACTGACCTGTATGAAAAGGGTGGAAAGAAGAATGTCACACAGAAAAAGAATGAAAGAAGGACCAAAGCATACTTGGCTCTAAGAAAGGAATTTGAGGCTCCTTCTGAAGGGGGGAAAAACACTAAAAATTCTAAAGAGGAAACAGCCATTCATCCTCTAAATACTAATGATATACTTCTACAAATGCTGCCATGTTGGGAGGTCATCCTGTAAGGTTTGGAGGAAGAAAAGGAGTGTGGTGGGTGTTTCTTGTGCAGGAGAGTGGAAACAGCTTTTTGTTGAAGTGGTAATACTAATGATGTTCATTGTATTCCTGGGACATTTACCCAAGACATTACAGACAGCCTCCCAAATCTTTTCAAAATGGACGACTACTACCCACTTTTGGAGATTGATACAGACATAAATGATGTTGCCAGAAGGAACCCAGAAAGTGCTGCTAAAGCATAAAATGTCATGGACAAAAAACAGAAGTCATAGAGGCACAAGTGGTATTTTTCTCCCTGCTACACAGGGAAAACAAGGAATACTGAAAGAAAAGATGATTTTGGAGGTAAACGACTTGTTTAAAAGACTGTGTCTGTGAATGAGAATTGGATATCTGAACCATAACTTACCCTGGTCAGGAATGAAATGTGTACTTAATAAAAGATAATATTGTCTTGAAAATCTATTGTCTTGAAAATCTAATCAAGATAGCTTTAAATTTAAAAAAAAAAGGAAAGGGAGAGAAATTCCTGAGGATATCCACCACATGAGATGCTATAGAGGTGAAATAGAATGTAAGAGTAAACACTATGGGACAATCAGAAGTTCATATATGGCAAAATTCCCCACAAAGAGCCAATAGTGAAAATTATAATGCAAAATGGCAATATTCAAATGCCCAAAGTTTAGGCAATACGCAAAATGAACTAAGGGTGTGTTAGGGATCCAGATGACAAATTGGACCTCACAGGTGTCTCTGAAATGTAGTGGTAAGAGACCTAAGCCTGTAATGAGTCTGCTGCATTCAAAAGAAACAGAATAGTTTAAAAGAGGATTAAGGAAGAGATTGAATTCTTCTAATCTTTTCCTTAAAACATGGTAGTAAGCATTTGGAGCAAACAAAAGTGACTTTATCATTAAAGAATACCATAGATTATCTGGTCAAAAAGAGGAAATAGGTTATGGGCATGATGTAGTAATGATGCATTTCGGTTATACAGACATTTGTTAAAGTTTTTCTGACAAAATCAAGTAGTAAACAACTTTTTCACTTGCTTTAATGAAAATTTCCTGTTTCAAAAGGTGGAGGAACCAACAAAGAAAAATTCTGCTTTGGTTCTGATTCTCAGCAACAAGGCTTAAAGAGGTTGCTGGCATAGAGGTGATGGGTAGTTTCTAAAGAAAAGTTTCCTGTTAGGGTCTGTGACAGAAAAGAGAGGAAAGCCTGGCATAGTTTCACATAAACCCTAGATTTTAGAACAATAGAAAGGAGTCAGAGGAAAGATAGGTAGGCTCCCATGGACTAAAATTCTATAGTGAAAGTCATTTCAGGAGGGATATGAAACTCTCAAGAATGAAATTCTGAAGACACAGTAAGAAATGATTCCAGTGAGGGGAGATGAAGCTTATTTGAAGAAGCCAATATGGTTGCACAGAGAACTTACCGATCAACTTAAATTTTTTAAAGATAAGTTCAGAAGATGGGAGGGAAAAAAGAGAACATAACAGAGATCAATATTAAAGCATAAGAATAGTGTCAGGTACATATGTGACTGCTCAAAATCATATTATGGGATAGGTAAGGCTTTGGGCAACAAGTTTTTTTTTCTTCTCTAAAAGAAACTGTTTTATGTGATTGTTGAACTACTAGCAGTAATATTTGAAAGCTCGTGGAGAACAGATAAGGTATCATAGGACTGGATAAGGACAAACATCCTGATATTCAAAACATGAAGGATTCTACAAATGATAGACTAGCAATCTTAACTTCAATTTCTGGGAAAATTCTAAAGTATATTATTCAAAAATATGTTTAGTAAGGGGCAACTAGGTGGCACAGTGAATAGAGTGTCAGGCCAGACATCAGGAAAATTCATTTTTCTGAATTCAAATGTGGCCTCAGACACTTACTAGCTGTGTGACTCTGAAGAAGTAGCATATAATATGCCAATGTTTTGTCATTATGTTAACAGTATTTCTCTCACCCTGGACAAGTCACTTAATCCTGGTTTGCTTTAGTTTTCTCATCTGTGAAATGACCTGGATGAGGAAATGGCAAACCACTCCAGTATCTTTGCCAAGAAAAATCCCAAATGGGGTCTCAGAGTTAGACATGACTGAAAATGTCTGAACTATAACAATGGCTAGTAAAGATCTAAAGAATAAAGAAGTGATTATAAGGAATCAGTATAATTTGGTAATAATAAGTTATAATCAACTGTTGGAAAGGCTGTTGGAGGACAGGTACAGTAAGGTGGTATGGTAGAGCTGTAAAGTGATCCACACATTCTTTAAAGTGATTTGGAACTTGACCTAAAAGTCACTAAACTATACATACCCTTTGGTTCATCAATATCACTACTATGTTTTTAGCCCAAAAAGATCCAAGAAAAATGGAAAGAATTCGTCTGAACAAAAAATACTTACAGCAGAACTTTTTGTTGTAGGGAAAAAAAATAAAATAAAAACCACAAACACAGTTTGCATACACACATTGACATGGTTGAACAAAATGTGTTACATAAATGTAATAGAATATTATTGTGCTATAAGAAATGATGAAAGGGATGTATTCAGAAAAATCTAGGAAGATTTGTATGAACTGATGCAGAGTGAAGTGACCAGAAAAAAATATATATGTCAATGTAAATGAGAAAAATTTAAGAACTCTGATCAACACAAAAAGCAATGATAACTATTGAAAATTCACAATGATATATGCTTCCCCCTCTTGGTAGGGAGGTGAAGAAATACAATTCATTTTCATAAGTGGCCAGTATACGGATTTGTGTGTGTGTATGTGACTCTACTCATTAATTATAACGGATGGATTTTGTTTTTGAGAGATGGGGAAAGTGGGAAGGGTGCTGGGGGAAGTGATAGTGTGACTAAAAGAGAAATTAAAGAACTTAAGAGCACCAATGAATCATTGAAAATATTTTTAAAAAGAGAAGAATGTTCATGTGGAAACACAAACAAATAGAGTAGTGTTGGATTTACATGTTAAATTTTAAATCTAAAAAACTTACAAGCTGTATGTAGTAGTGGCAAAAAGCAATCTGTACATAAACAAACGAACAACAGATGTTCATAGATTTATATACAACCTTCCTTCCCCTTTTTTGTTTTATTTTTTTTAACATTGAAATATTCACATGTTTTGTTTATTAAGTTAATAATAAAAAGGAAAAAAATAAGGTCTGCCAGACTAATTTTATGTGAGGAAATTACAGTCTTTGGCTAGTCAAACACAGCAGGGAAAACATGCAAGCTTTGTTGATGCTGAATATGCTTCATAAAGGCAGGAATGAGGTAGAAAACAGAGACCTTGTTTCTTTAGTTTAGTTTTTTCTTCTGGCTAAAATTAATTTGCATGCTACACCAAGGAGGATTGGAGGGATATTTAAACCTGAACTAGATGTTTATCTGTAAAAGTGGGCATTAATTTCTTCCCCAGAAGTAGAGAGGAAAGGAGACTTAATCTTAGCCTAGGGGCCCTGCCAGGACTTTTTGCTAGCAGAGATGGTGACTTAGCACAGTGACTAGAACATAGTAAGTACTTGATAAATACTTATTGACTGTCTTTCTGTGACTAAGGAGCATCAGTCTGTCCTGATTGGGTAAAGGTTCTAGTCAGTATATACTTCAGCAAACTATAACTGGGATGGCTTGAATGATTCTGAAATAATAAGCTGAGAAGAAAGAAGCAGGGAGCACCTATAAAACTTGTCTCCTGCTATTTTCCTGATGAGGATAGAGAGGTGTTGGAGAGATAATAATAAACTTAGATGGATTTGGAACTACTTTAATAATCAAATTTAAATAGCAGGTAAAATTCAAATGGTTCCATATCAACTTGGAATGAGGTTGTCAGTACAGTACTCTACAGATTTGTGCTTGGCTCTATGCTTAAGAAAAAAAATAACAGTTTTATCAATGATTTTGATAATGGGATAATTGTTATCCTTAGCACATTTATAGATGACATGATGCTATATGGGATAGCTAACATACTAACTTACCATGTCAAGATTCAAAAAGTTATAGGAAATGGGGTTGAATCTAGTAAGATGAAAGTTAATAAATATATAGTTTTATGCTTAGGTCCAGCAAAATGATTCCAGAAATACAAGATAGACAAGGTATGGCTAGACAGCAGTTCATGTGAGCTAGCTCTGGGAGGGGTTAGTGGACTTCCCATTCAATAAGAAGATATGCAGAACAGAGCAGAGGGTTGAAATTACTGAGTTCAGTGGCCTTTGACGTTGTGCTTTTGCTTACTTCTGGCTATTATCAGTGTGTATCTTGAGATGCTAGGTAATGTTAACTTCCTCTTCCCCCGCCTTCACATCTGCCCCAGATATTGTCCATGTGCTGCCATTAGCTAGAAGAACTAGAGCTAGTTCAGAACGCCTTCTCTGGAGTGTTTTACTATACTAAGAAAGCCTGGGCAGTTGGTGGGATGGGTGGAGAAAATAGTAGATGTGGGGAAAAGTCCTAGGACTGTACCAGATCCTCTCATTCAGGGACTCTCTGTAAGTACCAGATGAAAGCAAGAATAACTAGAGCTTCTAGGTTGGTATTGTTAGGATGGCCTTTTCTAACAGCTATCTGCTAAGGACACAGAGAAAGAGAATAAATCAGATGAAACTACTTGTGGTGAAGCAACAGAACAATTAGGATCTGTTGTTTCTGGATGGTATTCTCTGTGTGTCTCTCTAGGGAAATTATATGCACTGGGCTTTGCTTTATGATGCCCAAGGTCTTAGGCATAGAGAGTACCAATGAGTCTGTATGGGGATGATGATTCTGTCTTTTAGTTCTTTCCTATTCTCTCAGGTATGCCTGAGTCAGAAATCACAGGACCCTGGAGGTCAAAGATTACAGAGAACCAATGACAAACATGATAGCTGATAACTGGCTGCATAAATCTTCCCTACTCGGTCTGTATTTATATCTAATTCAGCTGCCTTCTGGTGGTTGTTTATAATGCTATCCTCGCCCACCTTGGTTTTAGTTTAACTTGGATACCAAAAGGGCCTAAGGCTGAGCTTTTCTAAATTCTTATCTTCCTTGGTATCTCTTCAGTGATTGACATTTTTGGTCATCCTCTTTTATGAAACATCTTTCGTTGTCTCCCACAACTCTTCACTCTTCGGGTCCACTATATTCATTTCTAGGGAGACTCCTGCATTCCCTTCTCTGATTTGTCTTTTCCTTTAAATAAGGTTCTGTTCTTAGTGTCATATCTCATTAAAAGTGCAGCACAAAAGATGCAGCTGATTAAGGAAGTAACTAGAGACAGGAGGAGTAATTCCAATTTGGCTGGAGAGGTAGTTTTGTACAAGCCTGGGCCCAACAGATGTAAAGGAATAGTGGGAAATGAGTTGAAGAATAGAGATTAATCCCAGTAGATAGTAGGTATTAGATCAAGAGTTGGAACTGTGGGCAATTAGGGTATTTGATTATGGCTTTGATTCAATTACTCTGCAAAATTTCATAGGTAAGTACCCAAGCCCATGGTCTAATTGGTGGGGCTGAGTCAACAGAGGATATGGAGGATCCATCCTAAGGTCAAAATGGTAGACACATTAAATGTGAAGCTCATAAATAATAAAATAAAAGACTGAATCTCTCTCCATTGACACTCTCATCCATTCTCACAGCTTGAATTATCACCTCTATGCAGAGGAATTCCAAATTTCTATCTCTAGCCCCACTTTTTCTTTCAACAGATCAACCTTTCCAACTACCTATCTGACAGCTTCCCTGTCTATCCCATCAGCACCTTGAACTTAATACATTGGAAACTAAAGCCATTATTTCATCACTCACTTCTTGCCTCTAGCAACTTCTTGTTATATTAATGGCAGTAAAATCTTACCTGTTACCAATATTTCAGCTTCCTTTTAACACTCTCCCTTTGTCTTTCACATTCATTCAGCTGATAAGTACTGTTCTTTTCACCTTTAAATGTCTCTTAGACCCATTCCCTCCTTGCCATTTCCAGGGTTCTCTTTTACCAGTGCAAGTCACTTAACCTCTCTGGGCCTCAATTTCCTCATCTGAAGAATGAAGGTGTTGAACTAGATAGCTTCTGAGGTCCCTTCCAGCCTTATATGTATAATTCTATGATCCTGTGGCTATTGCAAGAGCCTTCCAGTGAAAGACAAACAATAACAACAACAACAACAACTAATTGCATCATTTCCATTCTCCATTATGTCCAAAGTATGGCAAAATTGCTATCAAAGTCATCTTCCTAAAGCACAGCTCTGGTCATGCCACTTGCCTACTGAAAACCTTCAGTGGCTCTCCATTTTCAACAAAACAAAGTCCTAATTCAGTCTGGCATTAAGGAACTTCCATGATATGGCTTTAACCTAGCCTTTTATGCTACTTCTTTACATATAGATTCAAAAATTAAAGGTGCAAGGAACTTTATATTATCTGGAACATTTCTCATTTTATAGATGATAAAACTCAATATAATTTAACAGTGTCTTATGACAGCCAAGAAAGCTAATGCAATCTTAGTTCAAGATGCTAGCATTAGGAAATATGATATTCCACTGCAGTCCATCTAAGTTAGACCACACTTAGAATATGGTTTTTTTAGTCTTGGGTCTTCACTTTAGAAATGACATTGATAAATTAGAGAGCTTCCAGAGGAGAGTAGCCAAGACAGTGAGAGGTCTTGAGATCATGTCTAACATTAAAAGGACAAGGTGCATCAACTGATTAAAGAATTTTATAATTTTATTTTGCAATAAAAATGTTCATCCTCCCCCTAATTTCTTAGTCTAACAGTTGTCTCAGTCTAACATTCTAACAATACAAAAACATTCACTGAATCAGTTGATGCAATTAGACCTTTTGAAGTATTCTAGTCCTTTTAGCATTAAAGATAAATTGAAGGAACTAGAGATTTCTCCACTGGGAAGGGGAAAACTGATAGATGTCACATAAGATTAGAGGATGAGAGAGAGAGAGAGAGAGAGAGAGAGAGAGAGAGAGAGAGAGAGAGAGAGAGAGAGAGAATGGATAGATAAGACAGATAGAAAATTTATTTAGCACTTAACTATGTGCTAGCCACTCTGCCAGGTGCTGGAGATACAAATGCAAGAAAGCAAGGTTCATAATGGGGAGGGAGTACAGCTAGGCAGCAGGGTGAGTCAGAAGGGTCTCATATATAGAAATAAAGAAACCCTATTGAATAGAAGCTACACATCTAGAGTAGTAAATAAGGGAAGTGTATGTCCCCTCAACATAAGTCACCTCTAATACTCTAAAAGAGTTTTAATGCAATTGTGTCCTGGCAATCTATCTCTGGGAACTTGGACCTGCTGGTGTCAAATCCAGATGGAGGAGCAAGTCAAACCCAGAGAAGGGTGAGGTATCTCACACACCTAGGTGAGAGTTGTGAAGTCCTTAGTGTAACACTGAGGATCTGTTGATATTCCATAGTGTCTGTAAGTGACAAGACCCCACTGTAACATATTTGTCTCTTTACTTTGTGGAGGCACTGGAAAAGAAAACACATTCCTCATTAAAAGTGTTACATGCTGATTCAGCCAATCCCAAAATATTACAGAGTCTACTTAGTGAGAGCTGCAACCATTCAGAAGAGATTAATCTAATATGCCAATGAGGAAAAAAAATGACTAAAGAATGACATTGGCCCAAACTATGACCTGAAATTGGACGGGCAACTTTTTAAATGACTCTTTCAGTAGAGATACCCTGGAGGACAGAGTGATAGACAATGAGCTAAGTTTAGAAATAAATGGAAAAAAGAGTATGGACTAATTTATATTTGAGAGACAATTCTTTCAATGATGCCTAGCTACTACTTGACACATTAAAAAAAAGTAATATTTTAGATGATGCTTACAGAATTATGGATAATGGAATACTACACTCACTGAAAATGGAAAAAAAAATCACTTAATTCAAAAACTCCCTCCTCTTTGAGACTTTTACTCTTCTCCAAGCAGATAATTTCCCCTCCTCCTTGAAAGTAACTTGTATTTATTTTGTACATATTTATGTCTCTGTATGTGGCATTCTCTGATATGACAGAAGCTCCTTAATTGCAAGGACTCTTTAATTTCTTACTTTGTATTCCCAGAACAGAGCTTGGTGGATAGTAGGTGCTTTATAAATATCTGCTGCAGGATTGATTAATGATTAACCAAAAGGGCAATGGGAAATGGATGGTAGGCAGAAGCAGACTTCTTCATGCTACCAATGATGATTTACATGTAAGAGGTAGAGTACAAATCATGTCATTCAATAATATATGACAGGGAAATGAGGTGGAACAGTCATGAACTGACAGTGAAGGACAGACTGAGAAGAACCCACTGATACCTATACTGATACCTATAGAATATATATATTTACACACACACACACACACACACATATATATACATACATATGTATATATACACATATGTGAAAAGATTAAGGAAATAAAATGAACTAAATTTCAATAATCTCTCTCTTTCTCTCACTCTCTGTCTCTGTCTCTATCTGTGTGTGTGTCTGTATGTGTGTGTGTATGTGTCTGTGTGTCTCTGTATATATATGTGTGTATATTATATATATATATATATATATATATATATATATATATATATATATATATATATATATATATATATATATGCCTTCAGTTCATTGGGTAGAGCCTTTACAACTCTATAGTGTATTTATGGGAGAACATGTATGGAATTCATATAGCATCAGAAGCCATGATAGCTTATAATCTATTATGATCACAGTTGATGAGATATCATATCAAAGTATTAGACTATTGTAGAACTTCACTCATTCTATTTTGTGTTATAGTTATTTCTTAAATATCATGATATATTGTAACTTCCTTGAGGACTGGGATTATGATTAGACTACCTCCGTAGCTCTTATAGCACCTAAACCAAAGCTTTGAACACAGTAGGTCTCTTAATTCCTTTTCTAAAAGTCAATAAACATTTATTAAATATTTGTGTGAAGAACATTTTGCTAGGTACTGAGAAAAATGCAAACTTTTCATAAGACAGATTTTTTGCCCTTGAGGAGCTTACAATGAATTTTGTTTAATTAAAGCTACATTAATTTAGATCCTCTTAGTTCATATCACAACTCCTTACGCATATGAGGCACTTGATAAGTATCTAGTGATTGACTGATTCATGTTCTGTCACTGTTGTCTGTTGGAACAGATTGACTTGCCACCATTATTTTCACTTGAGTATTCAATGCTCTGTATAATAATCTCATCTCTTATGAACTGAGCACAACAAAAATATCTGTGTACTCACTCATCTTCAGGATTAAATGATGAAGCCAACTACTGCTCCAAAGAAAGAATTAGACTCCTAGAATGTTAAAATTGGAAAAGAACTTAAATATAACACTGTTTAACTTTTTCATTTTATAGCAGGGAAAACTGGGACCAGAAGAGATAAGTGACTGGCTTAAGAGAACACAGTTAGTAAATGGCAATTCTAAAACTTGAAAATAATCCCTACTGCCTTTCATTACACTAGTTCTCATTCTGTAATAAGTTTGAAGCTCATTGTCCTCTGATAGATCCTCCACCTATAGTTTCATCTCTCCCCTTGTCTTTTTTTTTTCTTTCAACCTACAATTGTATTCCCTTCTAGGGACTCAGGTATCAGTTTAGAATATGTCTGTGTGTGTGTGTGTGTGTGTGTACAAGAGAGAGACAGAGAGACAGAGACAGAGATGAGACAGAGACAGAGAGGCAGAGAGACAGAAAGAGACCTAGAGAGACAGAGGCATAGAGAGAGAGAGAGAGAGAGAGAGAGAGAGAGAGAGAGAGAGAGAGAGAGGGACAGAGAGGGACAGAGAGAGAGACAGAGACAGACAGAGAGACAGAGACAGAGAGACAGAGAGACAGAGATACATACATGCAGATACAGAGACATACACACCCACACAGAGACAGAGACAGAGACAGAGACACACAGACACAGACATACACACACATACACACACAGAGATAGAGACAGAGACAGAGAGTGAGAGAGAGAAATTATTGAAATTTAGCACATTTTATTTCCTTAACCTTTTCACATCTACTATTTTCATTTCATGTGACACCAATTCACTTGCCATTAGCAAATACTACTCCATATATTGAACTATATTTAGCCTTAAAGGTGTGACATCTTTAGCTCTTTCTCTTTTTAAAAATAAAGCAGAGTGGAGCTTTGCTAAGCTAGCCAGCAAGTTATGAATGAGCTGAATTTTTTATGATGCACCTTTGTACAGATATTACATGAGGTGACACTCTATGAAAGCTTCATGCAGTCTCCAAACTTACAAGTGCTGAAGCCTTTTTCTAAGGCTTTTATTTTATCATCTTTCTTCTGGGGAATTATAATAGTGACCTGAGAAATAGCTTGTGAAACAACTCCAATTCTAGGCAAGCTGTTCCTACTGCCACTGCCGTAATTCTCTTGAGGAAAGATGATAAAAGGTCCTGCTGAATTACCAAGAATTACTGGAAGGAGGGGGAGAGAGCATATAAAAAGAATGCGTTTTTTTTTTGTTTCCCCTGCCTTTTCTTCCCTCCCCCGCAAAAGTGATCTAGTGACATACCAGAACTTCCCTTGTCCTCCTCTTCTCCAAAAAGTGATTTAGTGACATATCAGGACTTCCCCTTCCAATAAAGAAGAATACACATTGGTATGTACAAAGAGAAGATAACGGAATCTTCCTTTTAGAGACTGTATTATGTTTTGAGGACATTTCTTTTGAGGATCTGAAGACCATATATTTATCTAGATTTGGGAGTACAGTTGGATGTTATTAGCATGACAGCCATTGTCATAATTCTTCTACCAAGGAAAATCCTAAGGGGAATGATTCAAGATCAAAGTATTGCAGAATGTTAGAGTTGCTAGAGGCCTCTGTAAGCATTTTTCCAACACTGACCTGAATACAAATCCCATATACAAAGTCCTCATTGAATGGTCATCCAGCCTTTGTTTAAACACCCTGAGAGAGTGAGAGCCCAGCACTTCCTAGGCAGGAAGTGCTATATGAAGCTTGAAGGAAACTAGTCATTCTAGGAGGCAGAGATAAGAAAGAGAACCCAAGGAGGGGGCTGGGTTATAAGAACTGGAAATAGTTGTTTGGTTTGGGGTGTAGTACATGAAAGAGAGTAATATGAAATAAACCTGAGGGGGTTCAACCCTTATTTTTCTACTGCTTTCCATCCCCTATAAGACCATAAGCACCTTGAAGCAAGGAACTATTGCATCCACTTTTGTTTAATACTTTGCATATAATAAGTCCTTGAACGAATGAATGAAAGAATGAATTAATGAAAAGAGCATTTATTAAGTCCTTCTTATATGCCAAACACTATTAAATATTTGATATGTGAACTAAATTGATATTGAATTAAAATAATTAATATAAAACTGCTTTGTAAAATTTAAAATTTTATATAAGGATTATTACAAAGTAAAGTTTTATTAGTATAGTGAAATTCTGTATTGAGTTGTGTGTGTTGGGTATAGGAAGAAGTGTGAAGGGTTTCTATTTCAAATGCGAAATATTATTTATTGTTTTAAGCAAGTCACTTCACCTCTCTGGAACTCAGTTTCTTCATTTTTAAAATGAGTGAAGCTGGACCAGATGGCCTCTGAGACAACTTTTTAGCTCTAAATTAGGAGTTCTTTACATAGGACCCATGAACTTGGTTTTAAAATACATACATACATACATACATACATACATACACACACACACACACACACACACACACACATATATATATATATATATATATATATATATATATATATATATATAATGTATTTTAAGATAATCCATTTTATTTGTAACCAGGAGTATTTTATTTTGTGAATTTACATGCATTGTTCTAAGAAGGGGTCCATAGGCTTTAAAGGACTTCCAGATGGGTTCATATCCCCCCACTCCACCCCACCCCTCAAAAAAACCCCAAACAAACTAAGAATAAAAGCCCTGCTCTGTATCTATGATCCTGTGATCATATCTTTAGGCATTAAAAACAACAACAACAACAACATATAATTTAGCCCTCAATTAGAAAGATCTCACTATGAAAATTTGATTTATAGCACTTCAAAATCAAAGTGGCAGTATCACAAAGTACCATATTCCCTGTAAAGAATCACAGAAAACTAGCTTTTGTGAACTCAAAACTTACCTCCTCCTGAGTATCTACCCTAACTTCCTCTAAGAACTTAGAAACCATGTTTTCATGAAAAATAAATTACATTCATTTGTAGGTTGCCTTGTAAATATTCTTAGGCTGTTTTCCCCCAAAATATGTGACTGTTGATAAACTCCTTGAGAGTAAACATATGTTTCATTTGGAATTTTAAAACTCATCCTATAGTACCTGCTATGGTGTTTTGTTCCTATGCTTCCATTAGTTGATGGGGACACAGAATTCCTCAGGTTATCAAAACATGCATGTGTTCTGAGAAGGCTTTAGAACATGAGTCCCACTTTGACCTCAGAGAGCTGATCAGAATACTATTAATATCATGTGTGTCATTAATATAACATTATTTTAGCACACAGATTGAAAAGAACATGAATCATATTTTGCTTCATGTTGGAGATAATGCATCAGCTGGTGTCAAAAGTGTTTAAGATTGATTAACCATAGCAATTGCATACCTCTTTAATCTGGCAACATAGATATCAAGGCATCCTTACTGACAGACACAAAGGTATATAGGAGCCCAAGCCAAAATGCTAGCCAAAATGCTAACAGACATGATAGACTGCTTAGGATTGCATTTTTTTTTTCCTGGGGCACGAATTTTTTTTAGAATTAAAGAATGTTTTGCACTGATCAGTAATTAGAGTGCCTATAATAGTATATGCCAATTGTAGATGAGAAGAAAGACAGCTAAAGAGATTCTTTATAATGGTTAGATTATATATAAACATTGTTTAAAGATGAAATATATGCACTTGCACTTTAAGGATATTTATCATTTGAAACAGTCCTTGTCATTGGCTAGTAGTAAGAGAGATATTTTATATTATAACCAGCTATTCATTTTTGTCAATTGGTTAAGTGGCTAAAATTTTTAAAAGATTTTCCATCTCTTAGCATGAGCTAAGCTTGTGAAATTCTACCTTTTCCCATCGCATATTTGTGTAAATACACATCTTCACAATATTCTGGTTTTAAATCAAAATACAGAAATAAACTTCATAAGGAAACAGGAAAAAGGGAATATTTTAAATATCATACTTGCAAAATAACAGAATCACAAGTTCTCCAATTCAGAAAAGACTTCAGAAAGCATATATTTCAACACATAACTGAATAACATTTTCCTTACAACAAACAACCCCAACAATTTATCAACCAGCCTCTGAAAATTTTATGTACCTACCCCCAAATGTACTCCCAAACCATTTTTAATAACTCCTATAGTCATACAGTTTATCCTCATATCAAGTCTAAATCTGTCTTTTTACAAGTTCTACTAATTGTTCCAGTCCTGTCCTCTTGGGTGGGACAAGAACAAATAACATTTAATGTCCTGAGTGCATCATTTACTGAATGTGAGGCTCACCATGTCACCCCCATACTCAAATTCTGTGCATAATTGTTTACTGTCTCCCCCATTAGATTGTAAGCTCCTTGAAGGCAGGGACTGTTTTTTTTTCCCCAAAAAAATTTACCACAGGGTCCGGCACACAATAAGCACTTAATAAATAAATATTTATTAACTGACAGACTGTAGCAGTATGTATAAAGATATATGTGTACATATATCTATATCTATATATCTATGTATGTATGTAAGTACGTACGTATGTATGTATTTTAAAACCAAGTTCATGGTGTGGTGGGTAGTGTGCTAGACCCAGAGTTAGGAAGACCTGTGTTCAAACCTGGCTTCAGATACTTAGAAGCTATGTAACCCTGGGCAAGTTACTCGACCTCTGTCTATCTTGATTTCCTCATCTCTAAAATAGGGATAATGGCACCAACCTCCCGGGGCTGTTGTGAGAATCAAAAGAGATAACATGCAATCCTTGAAACATCATATAAATTCTAGCTATTGTATTGGCAGAGCAGCTAGGTGGCCAGTGGATTGAACTATAATCTGGAGTCAAGAAGACCTAAGTTCAAATCTGGCCTCAGACACTTGCCTTGTGACCCTGGGCAAATCATCAGTTTGCCTCTATTTCCTGTAAAATGAACTGGAGAAGGAAATGGGAAATCACTTCAGTATCTTTACCAAGAAAACCCCAAATGGTGTGACGACTGACAAGACTGAAAAGACTGAACAACAACAACTATTATATTATTGTTGTTTTTGTTTTTATTTTATTCTTCCTATTTCTATTGTGAGTTTTTTAAACCAATTCTATGAATAGGATGATAATAAGACCTAGTATTTATATAGCACTTTAACATTTTCAAAGATATATGTGTATATATATATATATATATATATATATGTATATATATATATATATATACACACACACACATATATATGTATATTCATACACACATATTTATACACACATATATATATATATATATATATATATATATATATATATATATATATATATATATATAAATCTCATTTGAGTCTCCCAATAATTTTATAAGGGATTAGCCCTATTTTGCTGATAAAGAAATTGGTACTGAAAGAGTTTAAGTTACTTATCCATAGTCACACAACTACTAAATATAAGGGGTAGGATTTGAACTGAATTCTTCCTGACTCCTAGTCCAGCCTTCTATCCAAATGTAACACTGTTATCATCTCAAGGGAGGTTTTAATTTAATTTAATTTAATTTTTCTTAACGTAACCCCCATAATAGGTACTTCAACAAACTGACAAATAGCCAAGTGCTCTTTGGTTCAGGCAATGTTTCACACTAGAAGAAAATGAAACCCGCTAGGCATGTGTCAATAAACTGGGAGATTCTCCACTTCTCACTCCTTAGTCCAAGTTGTCCCTTAGAGCATTTTAGTGACACTTCAGTTATTCAGAAAGGATCACAACCAACTTGTTTTGAGACCACTCAAAAACCAGTCTATTTGGATTAAATAGATAAATCATCCAGTGATAGCAACACTTCTGTCTCTATTTCATTCATCATCTTCATCTCCCTCCACCCACCTCCCAAAAAAAGAATCCTGGGCCTCCTAATAGGTGCTTTTCCCCTTATATGGCCCAGAACCAAACCTATAAGCCATTTCTAGAGGTTACTTCCACACTATACCACCCTGTCCCTTCTGCAAGATCCCCCCCGATTGGATTCCCCAATTAGAATATAAGCTTCTCTGTGGCAAGGACTTTCTTTTTTATTCTATTTGTATTCCCAGTACTTAGCCCAATGCCTGACACATTAACAGTTAATGAATGCTGCATCTATATATTTGTCTTGGTATTTTGTAAAGAAGCCTTTCCTGGGGCTGGCCATCACTTTGTGCTGTTCTACCTTTGTTCAATGGCCCTTCTTGACAACTTGCTAATGGATACAAAGGAGGACTTTCCTTCTGATGGCCTCCATCTCTCTGTCCAAATGAAGCAGTCTGGGAAAAAAAAGTCCTTCAGAGAAGAAAATAAACACCTTTTCATAAAGACAGAGAATGCTGAATTGTGTCATCAGAAGAGCTAATCCAATACCTCTTAAAAAAAAAAAGAGCACAAAGCTTTCCTGATTTATGAGATAGGTAAATGTTACAAGCCACTTGGCTATGATCTGTATGTTCAGACATGGGAATCAAGTAGCATAATAGAGAGAAAAGACAACTAGATTTGGAATCAGGAGCCCAGGTACAAATTCAAATTCTGCTACTTCCTCTGTGACCTACATAATAGTCAGGTAGGTGACACAATGGGTAGAACCCTGCACCTGGAGTCAGGAAAGCCTGAGTTCAAATCTGGCCCTAGACATTTACTAGCTGTATAACCCTGGGAAAGTCATTTTATATCTTTCTGCCTCAGTTTCCTCATCTATTAAATGAGGATGATAATAATATTACCTGACCAAATGAAATAATAATTATAAAGCACAGCACAGTGCTAGGCAGATAAGTGCTATATAAATGTTAGTTATTATTATTATCTTTATTATTATTATTATTATTACCTCCCAGGGTTGTTGTAAAGACAAAATTATATCTTTGCAAAGTGATTTGCAAACCTTATGTATTATGTAAATGCTAGTTATCAGTAGCAGCAAGCTACTCAATCAGGCAATTAAGCGTTACAGTGAAATAGAGTGCTGGATTTGGAATCAGGAAGGCTTGAGTTCAAATCTGACTTCAGACACTTAACTAGCTGTGTGACCCTGAGCATGTCATTTAACCTTGCTCAGCCTCTAAAATATTTTCTCATATCTAAAATGGATTAAAACTCTAAATAACAGTCCCTACCTCACAGAGTTTTGCAAAAGTCAAGTAAGCTAGTTTATGTCAAATCAAGTTGATGAGCATTTATTAAATACCTATTATGTTCCAGGCACTATACTGGGAATACGAAGAAACAAACAAAAAAAACAAGCCTCACTCTGAAAGAATTCACAGTCAAACATGTAATATATGTTACAAACTTTAAAGAGCAATATAAATCCCTAGCTATTATTATCACTATTATTATGATTAACCTCTCTGAACCTCAGTTTCCTGATTCATAAAAAGAATGTGTTGGCCAAACTGATCCCTAAGGTTCTATCCAGCTATAAATCCTTTGTTCTTCCAGTGAGTGTGAACTGTTATTGTGTTCCCAACTTTCTGTGTGACCTCCTTAGACACTTCTAAGGTCTCTTTCAGTTCTAGTATCCTATGATTTCATAATTACATGCAAAAGTAACTGTGAAGCAGCTTTTCCAATGAGATCCTGGGTGTGATCTGCAAGCCTAAGATGCTGGAGTTAACAGGTGTGATTTGGTGTTTCCCAACATGCACCCCCTGCTGTGCAGTCATTTGTTCACTCTAGGATGCTTCCTTTCCTTTCTGAGTCCTCGGATCTTAATATAGTTATTTAAATATGTCCAAGCTCAGTCCTGCACTTTCCACCAATGTGGACCAACACAAAGAATTCCTTGGAGCCTTTGATAATCAGGACCTTTGCTTAATTAGTCTGATCCTGTGTCCATTAGGGTTAATCGGATTCTGTTGTACTCTTAAATCCTCTTTGGCTCCTGCTGCTTCTTCCACATGGCCAATTAAAATTTTAAAATATCATATACTATGCTTATAGTTTTGTCATGTTCAAATATTTCTAACCACAGAGAACTCTTTCTCAGTGTGTGTGTGTGTGTGTGTGTGTGTGTGTGTGTGTGTGTGTTTTAAAGTATCAACTAAATCAATAATCCAACAGGCACTTGTTCAAAACCCTAGGGTCATTTCAGTAATCAGTAGGTGTCAGTTAATTTAGTCAGACACCATTCAAGGGCATCAAGCCTTCATCTGGCATGTTCAAATCAGGAGTAGCAGCTGGTGCAGAAAATAAAGACCATTTTCCAGGTTCCTCTTAAAGAAGAAGCATTGGCATTTGTCATAAATATCCTCTGAAGGCTAATGCTACCAGCCTGGTGGAAAACACAATCAGAATATACAACACATCCAAAAACAGCTGAGCTGCATGTGGTCCTCCAGGTTAAGTCTGGCTGTAAATTCAGTTTTTCTAGAAGACAATAACAAGACACACAGGGAGAGACAGAGACAGTGAGAAAAACAGAGACAGAAAAAGAGAGAGGGAGAAAGAGACAGAAGAGAAAAAGACAGAGACACAGGGAGAGGAAACAGAAATAGAGACAAAAGAGAGACAGAGATACACAGACAGAGACAGAAACAGAGACAGAGGCACAGAGAGAGACAAAGAAAGAGAGAAAGACAGAAATGGAGACACAGGGAGAATTAGAGATAGAGAAAGAGAAAAAGGCAGAGACAGAGAGATACAGAGACAGAAAAAGACAGAGGGAGAAAGACAAAGACAGAGAAAGAGAAAAAGACAGAGAGAGACAGAAATATAGAGAGAGATAGACAGAGACAGAGACAAAGAGAGAGGCAGAAAAAGACACAGACAATGAGGTTTCCACATTCCAAGGAAAACCCCAATTGTCAAGTCAGGCTATTAGTCAAGGGGAGCCAGTCCAGGTGCTTGGCGTATTGTACATCGTCAAGTAAGGGGCTTTCAGATAGCAGGGTAATCCACAAATGAATGCAAGAACTGATTTTCATTAGGATGTTAAAGCATTTGATCTTTTTCAGCAACCAAGATTTTAGTACTTTACCAATAAGCTCAATTTTCTGTCAGATATATGAAATGACTGCTTGATATACCCAGAGCCTGTGATGCTTGGCTCTTTTTCTTCCTATTGATTTATCTGCTCACCTTGAAAGGAAGTCTTAGATTGCAGATCAATCATGCAACAGAAGTGAGCCTTCTTGCCAAATGGTACCTTGGATCTTTGATTGACAGCCACCTTGGACCCAAACTGCCTGGGCAAGATTAGGCAATACACACACACTACTTGTAGTCCATGCCTGTAAAGCTCATTTTTCTTTTTGCTGCTTCTTTTTTAATTCTAGTGCAAAAATTTTAGGAAAGCTCTCCTTTAAATCAACAAACCTGACTAAATACCATTTACCCATAATGCATCAATCATTACTTTTGAGCATCTATTATTGGACTATAAGGTCTTTGAGGGGAGGGGCTGCTTCTTAATCTTTTCTTTTCACCTCCCAGGCACCTAACACAATACCTTTTGTGAAGGAGGTGCCCAACAATTGAATAAAAAAAGAGGTAGGTGATATGGTGAAAAAAAGCAAGAAATTTAGAGTCAAGGAGCCTGAGTTCTCTTGGATTATGACTTCCTCTGTTGCAACCTTGGACAAACATCTACACCTATTTCCTTATCTGTTAAAAAAAAAAATAAGGGAATGAACTAGATAATCTATAAGGTCTTTTCCAGGTCTAAATCTATAGTCCTTTGAATGTGCCAAGTACTTTGTTACGTGCTCTGAACAGTAGGAAGAGGCATAAAACAATAGTTCATGTCTTGCAATCTAATTAGAGCCCATAGCATAAATGCATGTAGAGTAAGTTAAATAAGATAAGAAAGCAATATAAGTATAACCAGGGTCATTCCATGGAACATTCTCAGAGTTGCCCTTCCTGGTTACAAGTAACTTCAGATATGGGAGCTATGTCTGCTTCCAGCCAGGTGGTGACCTTGGCATTTTGGGAGTGAAATTGCAAACTCTGAGAAGTCGGTAGTTCTCCCTTTGCTCTTTGACGGGGGGGGGGGGGGGGGGGGGGGGGGGGGGGGGGGGGGGGGGGGGGGGATGGGAGACAGGTTGTGGTGTCAGTTAAGAGAAGAGAAAATTTCCAGAGGGGTCTCTTGCTTTACCACAGCTATAATCTTCCTATGGAACAAATCTGATCCTGTCACCACCCTCTTATTCAAAATAAACTCCAGTGGCTCCCTATTTATCACCTGTAGGATCAAATACAAAATCCCTTGGTATTCAAAACTCTTCACACTCTGGCTCCCTACTGTCTTTCCAGTCTTCTTATATATTGTTCTCTCTCCGCTTCTTACTCCCACTTATTTTGTGATCTATTTACACCAGGCTTCTTCCTGATCCTCAAACAAGGCACTGCATCTCCAGACTCAAGTCATTGTCACTGGATGCCCCTCATGCCTAGAATACTGCCCCCCTCAACTCTATTTCCTGAGCTCCTTCAAGTCCATTTTATTTGGAATCTTTCCTAATACCCCTTAACACTGCTGCCTTCCTTTTGTTCATTATTTCCAACTTATCCTGTTGTATCTTGTTTCTACATTTTTTGTTTGCATGACATCTGCCCAATCAGACATGAGTTACTTGAGAGAAGGTTCTGTCTTTTGCCTCTCTTTGTATTCCCCAGAATGGGGAATGATTGTCACAATGACTGTCATATGGAGCATGGATTCAAACAGGCAAATTTGCACCTGGGCCCCTGAATACATTTTCCACTTTGTGCTTCTTTTCCTTGATAGGTGCTTGTTCAACATTCCTGAGTGGATATGGCTAGCCTCATAGATGACTATTTCTAGAGTTCTGGAGGTCTTTGGTCCCCACCGGATTAGGGCTAGAATAGATTTAGAGGGGCAGCTAGGTGGTGCAGTGGATAGAGCACCGGCCCTAAAGTCAGGAGTACCTGAGTTCAAATCCGGTCTCAGACCAAACACTTGGCATTTACTAGCTGTGTGACCCTGGGCAAGTCACTTAACCCCAACTGTCTTAAAAAAAAAAAAAGAGAATAGATTTAGAGCTGGCTGGGGACCTCAGAGGTTAATAAGTCAAATTTCCTCATTTAACAAATGAAGAAACTAAAAGTTTAGTGAGTTACCTGCAGTGACCCAGCTACTAAGTGTCTGAGGTGGGATTTAAACTCAGATCTTCATAAATCCAAGTTCAGTATTCTATTCTCTATTCCAAAGGTAGTGAGCACATGGCCTGTAAGCCACATGCAGCCTGTGACATACCCATCTGAACCAGATCAAAATGTAATTGGAAAATATTTAACAGAATAAAATTTAAAAAATAATAAAATATATATAATATTAATATTGCATTTTCTAAGTCAATACAAGGCCTGTGGGGATCTTTATATTTAGTTTAATGGCCCCTATTTGTATTTAAGTTTGATGCCATTGCACTACACCACTTAGGAGGCTTTTGCATTGGAGATAACAGTCACCGACAAGAGAATTGACGCAAGTTTGGCCCAACATGTAACAGGACTTGTTTGGACAGCACAGGACTGAAGTTAAATGTAAAATCCTGAACTGGCAGCCCTGAAAAACTGTTTTATGTTTGGATGAAGTGTAAATATCAGTCTCACAATATGTTGGAACTATTAAATCCTTTTAAATTTGTTTTGTTAATTTGTGCTGGAAGGTTTATGTTTATCATTTCTTTGCAGCATAGAATAAAATATCTGTCCCATGCATGATTCATATTCTATGCTGAGCAACTGTCTACTCCCTCATTTGGTGAAAATGTGGGCATGAGGCATAATCTCCAGGCTATAAGTACATTTTCCCACAGGTTGTCTGGGCCTGGGTTTAGCAAACCAAAGAATTAGTGGCCAGGCTCTCAGCATTGAACCTAGTTCAAACAGCATGGTTGATTATGGAACAAAATGAACCCTTCATGGAAAATGGAGGGTCACAGGTAGAGTGCTGGTTGTTCAAGTTTAGATAAGAAATGTTTTAAGGAAGTAGACAGTAAAACTGCTGGGAAAAAAAAGTGCTGAAGGAATTATATACTGTACAAACTGAAAGCAGAAAAAAAATTCCCTGCTTGGGGGTTGAGAGTGAAGAGAAAGCTCTCAGAGGTGAGATTTGAGCTGGCCTTATGAGATGAACAGGATTTGTCTCGTCAATACATTTTTTAAAAGACCAAAAATGTATTAGAGTCATGATGTGATTAACCTAGCTCCAAAATGCCACTGAAACCAAAAGAAATACCCTACTAGATTGGAAATATCAATGGCCAACACCTATCAAGAAATTCTGAAGACTGCTCATTTTTCTCTATCACTAAAAACATATTTTATCTACAATTGGCAAAATGAGCAGGGGCAATAATGGGAGGTGGGAGAGGAGGAGGAAAAATTGGAGTAACATTGTACTTAATCCTACTTAGGATACAAAGGAAAGTATTTTTCCCTGTCCTCAAAGTGTTTATAAGTTTGGGGAAAGTAATGGTATACAACTAGGTCTCTCTGTCTCTCTCTCTGTCTCTGTCTCTGTCTGTCTGTCTCTCTCTAACACACACACACACACACACACACACACACACACATTAACACATATTTTTATAGTGACAGTATTTATTAAGGGAGCATTACCTACACTCTTTGGTACCAAGGAAGATGAAAGGGGGTAAGTTGAGAGCTTGTCTTCAAGGAGCTTTAAATCTAATATGCCACAAAATAAGACATGATAAATTCAAATTGCTTAATCTCTTGTGGCCCCAGGCAACTCACCAAAACTAAAAATTTGCAAATAGTTGTTGATTAGCTGCAGTAAGTTTATTGGTAGTTACATACACCAAAGAAATTTCGCTTCCAGACCACATGATAAATAACTCAATTTTAACCAAAGATTGCTGCATAAAATCAGGCTGGGATAGAGAATCTGACTGCTGTCATTTCTTCTTCCCATGTTGCCTATAACAGAGTTGAACAAACCAGGAGACGTGATGTCCTCTCAAAGCAATGGGAAAAATTATTGGATATTTTCAAGTACAACTTCTATATAAACACACTCATTTTTTTTATTGCTTTTGAAAAAAAGTACAGATCAATATCAACAGAAACTAGACCAACATGACAAACTTATTCCAAATGACGGTGAATGGAAAGCAGTGATATTTTAATACTGTACGCACAGAGGGGAGGTATCCTGCAAATCTGCACCGGAACTTTCACATGTGAACTCATGACGCAGAAAGATGTACACATGAGTCATGTCATTGTATTGCTTGCTGCATTTAAATGTGAAGTGTTTAAACTTCAAAATTTTTTAAAAACTGTATGGAAGTTAAAATTTTAGCTAAGAACATTACGTATGTGTGCATAATATATATGTATATGTACATATATATCATATATATATATTATTTATATATATATATATATATATGTATATATATATATATATAATGGAGGGTACAGGGATATTTTTAAAATGTACATTTACAATGGAGAAATAAATACATTCAGTTTCAAAACTACTGCCTTTACGGAAACAGTCTAACAGAGAATTTTCTTCCCTTACAACTTTAGAGGGTGTGTATTGACCTTAAGGGTAGCCCAAATGAACCAGACTGATTAACGGAAGTGAGGCTTGTTCTGAACCATAAGGGTTAATTATAACTCATATGGAATGTGCTTCAAGGCAGACCTGCATGCATCCTGATCGGTACACTAGTGAAATGCTAACATCATATGAAACTAATCTGTGAGTGTTATACAGCTGTCTGAATGAAGAATCATTTTCATTCACTTTGTAAGTTACAGCTCATGCTAGTCCAAGCCCGCCAAATGCAGCTTCACCAAGGAGCAGGTTCAACAGGTGTCTCCTGTTTATCCTGGGGTCTGTGATGTATTGCTTACTGGCTGCCACTAATGCAAAATGGAGAGTTTTGCTGAGGGAACATATTTACAATGATGACTGCTGAGAAGTGCAATTTTTCCATGAGCTGTGTAAGATCTCCCTCCAGGAAGTACTGGATTGCAATGCAGATTTCCTATGCCTGCTCACACATTTCTCTTTGAGAAGATTTAGCCTTTTCTTCTATGTCTCCACTGACAAAAAACAAACTGACCAGTTCCTCTCTCTAAAGCTCATAGGGGACTTTGTAAAAGTGGTCCAGAAGGTTCATTACCAAAGTGACAGGATTAACCACTTGTGTAACCTTATGATTTTTCCAACACTTGGAGGCTTTATGTGTGTAATTGTGTGTGTGTGTGGTGTATGTGTGTGTGTGTGTGTGTTGGGTAGAAAGTAGAACAAGAAAGAGTTTAAAGTGGGTATGAAGAGAGAAAGTTTTGAGAAAATTAATCCTTCTCTTTAGGGGCCCGGCTCCTCTGGCAATGAACTCAGTCCATACACATAGATACAGAGGTAAAAGTTTTTTTGGAGAGACAGGGCAAATGATGTATCCACTGGGCCTGGGCCTGGGCCTGGATCTATCTTGTGTCACTTATTTGGAAAGGCACTGTCAGGCACAATCTGAATAGGAAACATTTCTTGCTGAAGGTAGCATTTGTGCTATTTTTTTAACATATGCAAGTACAAGAGTCCCTGAAACCTAAGAAGAAGTCAATATGATGCTGGGCTTTGAACATGTGTTTAAAGATCACCACAATAACCAGAGCCAGCTTTAAGTCATGATTAGAATATTTTTGTTTTCTTAGAAAAAATTATTCTAACACAAAGGTAATTGACCATTAATTGGCCAAGTTTCTCTCTGCTTGATAATGTTCTTCTTCTCTATCTACATTAGGTCAAATTAAGAAGAAGATGGGGAAAAAAAAAACCCTACCAGACCTCACAAAACCCCATCTAGGCTGGTCCTCAGGCAATAGACATATTGCCCATGGCTAAACCTATGCCCAAAATTTTTTCCTATTGGTGAGATCCTCATTGAGCCAATGTTCCACTGACACAGCCTCTGAAAATCTAGTGTCTCTGTGTCTCCATGCACCATTAGAGTAGAAAGATATCAGACTGATCCTCCTTACGTGAAGCTTTCACTACATTATTCTATTGTTTAAGGGCATACATTGGCTTCCTATAGTCTACTACATGAAATCCAAACCCCACTTGTCTCCATCATGTCCCAAGGAATCTCATCATCAGGAAACTCTTCATCCTGAGAGATTTCATCAGCCTTGGTACTCACACCTCATTAGTACCCTCAGTACCCTCTGACCCTATGATTGGAGGACTGGAGGATGGAGCAAAGAGATCCCCTCCCCCTCCCAAGCCTCCATTTAAAGAAGGCTCTTGGACTAGCCATCTCTTCATTTCCCACCCAGCTGCACTTCTTTGGACTGGACTCCACCATCCCCTTGCTCCCTTCACCACTCCCCAGAATTTATTCCAAGCCAGTGCTTGGAATATAGTAAACATGTAATAAATGTTTATTGACAGATTGACTGGATTAGAAAAGTCTCCATAATCTGTTCCCAATCTATCTACCTGACCTTATTATCTATTTTCCTCTACCACATATTCTCCACTTTAGCAACAAGCTTTTTCATCATCCTATCCAAATGTCATACTCATTCTTGCTTAAGTTTATGTTGTCACCAAACTGGAATGTCCTTGGGGCTCTTTGTTGCTACCATTTGTTTTTTTGCTCTAACTGAACTTCTTCCATGAAATTTCCTTGACCACGCCAAGTTACACTAGAAACCCCAACACTAAATTTCTTTTGAATTAATACTGCACAACTTAAAGCTTAAGTAATACTGGAAAAACATACTTTCTTGCTCACTACAACCCCATGAGGTAAATAGTACAAACATTATCATCATCTTACAGATGAAGAAACTGAGACTCAGATGAAATTATTTGTTCAGCATCACACTGCTCATGAAGGATGGACCCTATTTCATTTACATTAGTTTTTTTTAAATTTTCTAACCAGAATATAATTCTTTCAGAGTTATTCTTTTCAATCAACAGAGTTGTTAGGGCAGAGCACTAAGTTATCATTCAATAATTTTTTTTGACTAATGAAATAAATTGAAGGATCATATAACCATTTATGTGGTATGATTCAAGAAGTCCTTGGAAGTATATTCCCCAACCATACAAACATATCTCCTCCCAAGGGCCTGTTATGATGCTTGAAATTCCACACTGGATTCAGTGCTTTAGGTTTGGGGAACGTTTTCATGTTCTAGAATATTATTAAAGTGAAAATATTGCATTAGCTCCATTGTGGGGCAATGAGTGGAGGTAGGGAGAGGCATCGATCATGACACTTAGCTAAAAGCAAATCCCTATGAAATACAAACATAGCCTTGGTAGGTAATGAAGCAAGAAAGAGAAGGATAATAATAAAAAAGAAGCAGCTGCAAAGTAGAATGAGGTTGGGGGAAGGGAGAATTCTGTCAAATTCACCATTTTGTCTATGCTAGTTTTAGCTGGACCAGTTGAATTCTTCAGATTTTCCTGTTCTCCCTTCCAGGATTTTTATGAGGATCAAATGAGATATTTGTAAAGTATTAAGCATAGTGTCTGGCACACAGTAGGTATTTAAGAAATACTTATTCACTCCCTGCCTTCTATAGTCATAAAACCTTTTTTGTCTTTCTAGAGATGTTTTCCTTTCAGAACCAGATTTTTCATAGTTGATGACATAATACACCAGAAGCAATTTGAGGCAAGGTGCAAATCACTAATCAACTGTGAAATTACCATAACACACTGAACCTAGTGGCACTAGGATATAGCCTTCACATGGGATATTGCCTTCACGTATACTTAAGATGACAACAAGGGTAAATACCAATGTCTTTCCACTGATTTAAATCAATGGCTTCTTTTTGTTGTTATTATTGAATAAAAGTATGTAGGAAATGTCCTTCACTTAGCATGACTAACATTGCCATAGCAAGGCCCACCCTATCACATATCCAACTGGCTATGCACGTGAATGGATATTCAGGCACCATCAGACTTCCTTCTGAGGTAGGTAGTATAGCAGCCTTGGAGCAATGAAATGCTTTATTGGAGCCATTTATGTTAAGAAAAATAGTTTCTTCCATAACAATGAGAAAGAAGTAGTCAGGATTTGTGTTCCTGATATTCAGGTCACCCTACTCACATCTTAGTAGATATTGGGAAATTACTTTCTTATCTCTGTGGATTCCCTGAATTTTGTACTGTGATCTCTAGTTTTTGCTCATGTCTTCAGTCACATGGATGAGGTATGAGCAGCACCATTGGAAAGAGAAACCATGTTGATGATATCACATATCTATTGAAGTATTGGAGAGCTCATCTCTACTTCAGGAAATCCTTTAACTCCTTTCTTAAGGGGATTTCACATACTCAAATACATTCATCTTTGTCTCTCAGAAAAGATGTACCTAGAGTGCTGAAGCCACAGAAAGGCTTTACCTTTACAGAAAAGATTGAAGGGAAAAAATGTGGATACATTATAAAACACACTAAATGGCACAGGCAGTCGCTGAACATCATTTGATAGCCATTCTATAATTCTAGGAAGAAAGATGAAGCTAGCAATCAAAGGTTTGGTCCTCATATTGTTTGGCCTTATTCTAGACCAAATAAGCTCTCGGGAATTGCACTGCCAATCAGACACATTCAGCGCCAGATTCTTACTTACAGGATTCAATCAGCCATTACTACAAAATTAGTTGTTAATCTAATGGCAGATTCCAAATAAATTGGGGAGACTGGCTTTAGATTCCCTGCAATAAATCAATAAATCTGTATACTGTATTCAGAAAGCACTGTCATTACATCATTACACAATTTTTCAATTAAGAAATATTCATATCACATCTATCAGCATTTCATTAATAAACAAACTTTTATATGAAACACCTAGTATATACCAGGCACTATGTCAGCTACTCGTGATAAAATACACAGAATGAAACAAATCTCACTTGCAAGGACATTCTAACAGAGGAGCCAACAAATACATATGTAAATATATATACAGATTAAATGTGAAGTAAAGTCAAGTTGCATTGGGAATAAGGGGACTAGCAATTGGAAGATGAGATTAGGGGTAGGAGAAGAAAAAATATTTCATGTAAAATGTGGTGCTTGAGATGCATCTTGAAAGAAAAGTACCATCTTGTGTTTTTGTGTGGGTGTGATATCCATGAAATCTGAATTTTTCAAAATGTCGTTATGTCCCCCAAAGGTTAAGAATCATTTCCTGGACCACTGTTGCAGCCATCATGTCAAAATGACATGGTCTCGATGCAAGGAGCCCTCGTGGAGAAGTAAAGATTGGGATATGGAGATTAGGTGTTACTTTCATGGAATCATAATCCTGAAAGGTGCTACAAAAAGCCTACAAGTCCAGCCAAGAAAGTAAGAACATGCCCAGGACAAAGAGTATTACCATAGGACCTATAGAAAATCAAACATAAACTCTAATAACATTAGCAGGAATATTAAAGAGAGGAAAATACACTCTTTTCTATCCACCCCAACTTTTAAAAATTAGGATAGTAAACATCTTGATAGAGAGATGATCTTCTACTCCCACTTCAGAAATTGATGTTTCTATAAGGCAAAGATATGAGAGACACTATGGTTATGGGGCAATTGATTAATGTGGGCACAGCCAGTGTAAGATGTGTGGCCCAAACCGTTATCTGAGGGTTTGATAATTTTGAAACTCATATACAAAACTGATCTATGGTAGTTTATAAAACTGCAATCAGAAAAAGCCAAAATCATTCATAGGAGAATTTGAGGTGCAGAGCAAATGGTACTTTGTGTGCATTTTCTTCCCTTCCTTTATTCCTCAAGTGACATTTGTTAAAGAGGTTTAAAAAAGAACAGATAAATTTACATCATAAGCAGCTCTGAAGTGGCACAGAAGGGAAGAGATGCCACAAATTGAGATACCATGCTGTCATATGGCTATATGTAGCAAGAGCATCAAGTTGAGCCAGGGCTATAGCTGAATCTGCAAGTCTGAAGATGAGCCTTAGGCATTTTTCACATCAGCTGGTGTTGCCACCGCCTTTTCCCTTGTATTAATGTACACACACCCCTAAGTGAGAATGGCACTTAGCTGTTAGCTTTTGGGTAGAACCAAACCCAAATTCATATGACTATATCTCCAAGGCTTAAATCCTCACCTGTAAAGTGAGGGAGTGGAACTAGATCATTACTAAATTTCCTTCTAGCTCTGATAATCAATACTGTTAAGTCATCCCCAAACAGATCAGGATAGAGTCTGTTTTTAAAGCCCAAAGGAGGAGATTTCTCAACCTTCAACGATCCATTCAAATACCTATTGATTTTTCTGGCCAAGGAGTATTCACTCTCCTAACCTCAAAGAGAGTGCATCTGAAGCTCTTAAAGTAAATGGATGGTGAACTGGGAGAATTACTAAACAAAACAAAACAAAATACAGTACATAACTGTAATGTAACATTCTGTGCTATGAGAAATGATGAACATCAAGAATATATGTGAATTGATGAAAAGTTAAACAGAACAAGGAAAACAATACTAACAATGGCAGCAACAGTGTAAATGGAAAGAAACAATGGAAAGGAAATAATAGATATTGAAGTATAATTATATAATTATACTGAAATCATAATAATAATGTTTGAATCCAAAGAAGAGACATGAGAATATTTCTTTGGAAAGATGGAGGACCAAGGGTGTGTAATATTACAAGTAATGGACATTTTCAATATGTTAATGAGTTTTCCCAAACTTTATATTTTGTTCTTTTAAAAAATATATACATTTGTTATATATGCAGAATGGCTCTTTGCGAAATGGTATGGGGATAGATACAAAGTAAACTCTATATTATGGATAAATAAAAGATGATTTATTTTCTTTAAATTAGATGGAGTAATAGGTCAAACAATACTTGACTTCATTATTGTGGGTTCCCCTTCGGGGATTTATCAGTACCTGAACATTAGCTGTTTTCCTTTTGAATTTCACAAGCTAACTCTTATACACAGAGTTTAATTTCATTTCTTATTATTTCAAATAAAAAGAGAATAGAAATATTCTAAACTTCAAAGGTAAATAAAGGAAATAATCTAAACTTCAAGGCTAAAAAGGGACTATTTATCCTAAAAGCAGAAATCATCTAGAAGTGAATTTGCAAGCAAAGATAGGGTAGCAAACCAATCAAATCCCAAGTGTCACTAATGGTCAGGAAAGCCCAACAGACTTGAGAAGAGTAGTGCCCCTGAGATCATTAGCTATGCTTCTGACTTAACTCTGGCAGTTATCAAGGGGATCAACTCTACACACAAAGGGTCAGCCATTCAAACCATTACCACCACAAAATGCTGGCTGATTCTACCAGCACAAGAGCCCAAGGAACAGTATCAATTCAGGAGTGGGGAACCTGTGGTCTCAAGGTGGCCCTCTAGGTCCTCAAGTGCAGTCCTTTGAACGAATCCAAACTTCACAGTCAAAGCTTCACAAACTAAAACAGTCAAAAGGCTGCACCCAAGGACCTAGAAGGCCACATGTGGCCTCGAAGCTACAGGTTCCACACCCCTGCATTAGACCATTAACCCTGCTTCCAGCCTATATGCCAGAGCTTTGATCATGGGAAGCAACTCTTGTGGAGATGTGACCTGCCACCTTCCTTTGAAGATACTGTAGACCCCATATGCTTGGTAATCACAGCTACTGAAGACCCAGAAAGAAAAAAAGGAGGTATCGTTAAGTCATTGGCACTGTCAAATGATTCAGTAGAAGAGACAGATAAGGCTTTATTAATGTAAATAAAATTAAAGAAGGTACATTAACATCATTTTGCTGATGCATTGTAAGGGCAGGGGGTGGCTCTCCATCTGAGTTACAGATGAAACTTCTTAGATTTTGTTGTCTCTCCCATTAGAATGTGAATTTTTAGAGCTCATTTTGTCTTCCTTTTCTCCTTGTATCCTTAGGGCTTAGGTCAGTGTTTTGTGCATAGTAACTGTTTGATAAGTGCTTTTTCTTTCATCCATGCACTCTAGAAGTATTTATTACGTGCCAAACACTGAGTTAGACCCTGGGTATAAAAATGAGATAGTGACTACCCTCAAGGACCTTACATTCTACTAGTAGAATATAACACAGACATGTATGTAAATATGAATGTATTCATATATATATATATATATATATATATATATATATTTATGTATGTATGTGCAAAGTTTATGCATGCATATGTTATAGAAAATACTTCCCAAACCATGAATTTCTAAATAAATGCTAGATATTATCATTATTATCTTTATACTTATCATCTGGGAGTAGAAGCCATGGAAGGGAGGTTTGGTCTCAGGCAAGCCATACATATAGGTATATGTAAAGAGATACATCAATACATTTTTAACATATTTATATGTTTCAGGAATGGTCTCCTTACAAAAACCTTGTGAAGTGTTGAAAAAAAGTATTACTATCCCCATTTTACAGCTGAGGAAAGTAAGGCTCTGAGAGGCCACAGTAATAATTCAATCTCAAATCACCTGACTCCAAGTTCTATGTTCTTTCTAATATTTTACTCTTCCTTTCAGTTGACACGATAGAAAAATGAGTCAACCTAAGAAACATAAAGAAAATGAAAATATTAGATGTTGGCGGTTGGGGACAAGTAGGGAGGGAAAACTGACAAAAGATGATCTGCTCCCCACATATGTCTTGTTATGAATTGCCCTGAATAGAAAAAAAAATAAATGATTGGCTACATTTTGGTAGATAAATTGATAAGTAAATTAGTAGAGCATTTATTGTTTTCCGTACACTAAGCTCCATGCTAAGCATTTCACATACAAATACAAGCAAACAAGATAGTCCTTGTCCTCATATTAGTCACATTCTAACAGGAGAAGACAACACACTGAAGGGTTCTGGAAAGCAGGGTGGACAACACAAAGGGGAATGGAGGCTTGGACATAAGCAAAAGCTTCCTTCTCAAAGCTGGAGGATCTGGGGGGTGGAGATTAAGGTTTCAGTGGGAGTGGGAAACACAAATTGATCTTGGTTATACAGGGACATTGGACTTTTCGGAAGAATGGCTCTGTGATTTATTACCTGCATGACCTGAAAGTCATTTCAGCTCCCTGGGTGTCAGTCTCTACATCTGTAAAATAAGGAGGTTGGACTAAATGACCTCTGAGGTCCCTTCCAACTCTAAATCTATGACCCTATGATCTCCAGTCAATTTGGTCTCTCCCAACTCTGCTCCCAGTTAGTTCATCTTGTGGGTTAGACATTTTCAATTAAAGGTACAATATTTCAATTTACCAAATTTCAATTTACAAAATAAAAAAAGTATTTCAATTAACAGGGAAGTTAAACATTCTAACAAATAAAAAAAATAGAATAATTATATATAAATAGATTTTTAAAATTGCACCAATTTTTGCTGTCATTTGATATCAGTAAGGCTGAGTCATTTAGAATTAAAGCTGTGGGTCACTCAAAGGGCAATGGAAAGGCCCATACTGGGCATGAGTAGGTAGCAATTCTTTAGCAATTTAGCAGGAAAAGTAGCATAAAGAATGTCATGAAAGATTTGTATGACTAGGACCAATAATGTATTAAGACTAAGAGATAACAAATGAACAACTCATGACCTCCATTGGTACTCCTGAAATATGAAGAGATCTAAAGTAAGGCTCACTATGGGGTTTTCGAATTCCCAGTACAGAACATAATGCCTGGTACATAGTAGTCACTTGATAAATGTTTTGATACAAGGGAAGGACAGGGACAAAAAAGTAACCAAGGTAACGATGGTTTGCAGTCTCTATCAATGAAGGAGGTAACCCTATCAATGAAATTATAGTTCTATAAAAGTACAGAAGAATCTGAATTGCACATAGTAGAGAATAGCTTCATTAAGTTACTTCCCTGCTTGAGAACCTAGAAAGAATCCCGCTTTTCTGCCATATCACCTTCAAACTTTTCTGCCTGTTTTTCAAGACTCTTCATAATAATAAGAAATGACATGTATATAGAACCGTGAAGTTTAAAAATTCTCCACATGAATTATCTCATTTGATACAAAAACCTCATGAGGTAAGTTCTACAAGTATTCTTATTCCTATTTTACAGATTACAAATCTGTGGTTCAGAGACAATAAATGAATTGCCCATAGTTATACCATTAGTGAATATCATACCCGAAAACATACCCAAGATTCATATCTATGTCTCTTCTGTCTTCAAATAAAAGGTGATTTCTACTATGCTATTTAGTCTACTACTTAGCCGTAATTTCTACTATTCTGGCTCTGATGTCTTTGGATAAAGCAACTTGTCTCCCTGGGTCTCAGTCTCTACATTTGTACAACAAAAGAATTTGACTAAATAATCTCTGAGTTCTCTTCTAACTCTAAATCCATATCCCTATGTTCCCTGATAGTCATCTTTCACTCTAGTCAATTTGGTCTCTCCCACAAACCATTTTCACATCCACTACTCTATATTCACTCCTTATGTTCGCCTAGGCATATATACCTTCCCTGCTCATCCTTCAAGCCTTGGTTTAGCCCCCTCTCCTCTACTAAAACCTCCAACTATTCAAGTCCTTTCTCTAATTTATACTTCAATTATATTCAGTGATATATAGTTTAGTCTGAAACTGTTCTCTGGTTATTTCTTGAATTTTCTTCTCACCCCAACTAAACTCTGATCTCTCTGAGGGTAAGGACCGTGGATGATAGTTCTTTTGAATATATCATGGTGCCTAGAAAAGGGCTGGGAAAATGGTAGGTGCTCAATAAATACATGTTGATGGATTGACTGCAAAGACAAGGAGAAAGCCAGTCTGGCTTTCCTTTTGGCCTTGCCCAGAGAAAATTTACAACTCCGTCCTACAGTTCTTGTTACATCATGAAGCCACAGACAAAGCACAGTGATGGAAGGCATAAGGGATGAACATTGTCAGGGATGAAAGAGGTAAGAGTGAAATGTCAGTGGGAAGACTGTAGGGATGTGACAAAAGTAGACGAGAGGGCAAAGAAGTTGCAGCAACTTCAGCTGCTAAGAGGGTCATACAAATAATGCAGAACAACAAAAGTAGTTTAAGTCATATTCAGTTCAGTGAATTTTTCAACTTTTCCATTATCCTTGTTCTTGATTTCTAGGCCACTTGACGCTATAGTGTTTCTGCCTCCTCTGCTTCCAGTTAGAGATTTGCTGTGCTCGGGGCCTCTTGCATTCATTACTTATTTCTATTATTTCCCATTGATTAACAGTTTCACATTCTTCCAAAAAGTTCAATGACCCATTTTAATCACAAACAAATTTGTATTACCATTATTTCTTTAAAGGATATAAGGTTTAAGTAATTCTCATTAGGTAATAAATTGGAAAAATAAACCACTGTTTATAAAGCAATGTGATCTTTTATTTGTGTAGATAGATACAAAGATAGACAGATGTATAGACAGATAGGGAACAGACCTGTGATTTCACTAATATGAGTAACTGGAATGATGAAACTCCTTCTGCCAATGCAGGTTGGCACCTTCTCTGAAACTTGGAATCTTAGAGAGTTGCTTAGAATACTGATACATTAAATAACCTGCTCAGTATCCCATAGCCAGTATGTCAGAGATATGACTTAAATCCAATTCTTCCTGGCTTCAAGATACATTCTCTATCCACTATACCATGGCTACCATAATTATTATTTTGATATACTTGAAAGGCTGAAACAGAAAAAAGGATTAGAATTGGTTTGTTTGGTCCTGGAGTACTGATGTAGGAGCAATGGATAAAAGCTACAGGAAGGCATTTCACTTTCTACCAACAACAACAACAAACTTCTTTAACAATAGAGTTGTCCAAAAGTGGAAGGGACTCTTTAATAGGATAGTGATTTTCACATTGTTGGAGGTCTTCCATTGGCTGTGTGACCATTTTTTTCAGAGAGGTTAAAAAGGGGTTCCATGCAGCAGAAAGGAGTCATACTAAATAACCTCTGAGATACCTACCAATGACAAGTTTCTCTGATTCTATAGAGTCTGTGAGGATAACTCTGTCCCAAACATAGTATGGTATTGAAGCATATTAAATGGCATTTTGGGCCAAGACTCCTATAGCAAGCCCATGGAAGATGTTAGTAGTGGGATGGTTATGACACAAGGATAGTTAAAAGAGGCTTATTGGTTGGCTACCTTCCAGAAGCAAGAACCCAGTTCCCAATGCCCATGAATTAGAAAATAATGGCACAAGGTATAATATAGGAATATAGATGATTGTATTGTAAGAAAAAAAAAGAATGAACACGAGCGATTCAGAGAAAAATGGGAAGACTAGTATGAACTGATACAGAGTAAAGAAAGCAGAACCATACAATATACAATCACTCCAATAATATTATTGAAAATAATCCAGTAGGGTACACAAACTCAAATTATCTGAAATGACAAGTCTTGGTCCTTGAAAAAAGATAATGAAATATACCCCCCTTTTCTCATTATAGATGTGAGAGACTATACAGGTACAGAATTTTGTATATGCTGTCAAACTCAGTTGTTGTCAACTGGTATTGTTTAGCTCTTTCATTATTATAAAGACTTGTTGATGATAGAAGGGGTAAAAGTCAAAGAAGGTAAATACAATAATATAAAAAAGGCACTAATAAACCTAAAAGAAGAAAAATAAATAGCTGCATATATGAAAAATTGTGCGTGTATATATGCATACATACAGAGAGAAAGAGAGGATGAGTCAAATTGGAAGCAGATTTTGGTCATTCATCTTCCAAGAGCCACTCCTCATTTACCTGAGGATATTTTAAGGGAATTGTTCTTTTAGTACTTCACAATTTGGCAAAAAGGGCCCACCATCTGGCATCTCCATGTGTACATATGTATCTTTTTCACTCAGCAGGATTCCAACATACTTTAGGTGGTTTTAAAACATTTAATTGCTCACCTATTCTAATTAATAAAACACCACTGACTGTGCATTTTTTAAGGAAAGTAAAACAAAGAAATGGAAACGCAGTTTCGTCTTTTGCTCTAATGCTGAAGAAAACCACAAAAGACAGATCTTTTGCTAGTTAACATATTTATTTTCTCATGCAACAAAAATTTATACTCAAGATATTATAGGGAATAAACAAACACCAATGTTCCAGTTTATCAAGGAGTTTGCAGGGGAGAGAGGGCACACATACACAAATAAATAGAATAAAAAATAGAGTATGAGTGCATCTAAGAGGTATAGACATATTACTATAAGATTTAGAGAGTGGACAAATCATTTTGGACTATGATCTCCTTTCAGAAAAGAAGTATAGTGCATTTATATTTCAGGCAGGTCATATAGGAAAGTTATGATTTCAATAGTCAGTACTGAGGTGGATGACCTACCAGACACAGGGAATGGTGCAACTCTCTCTTCTCTCTCTCTCTCTTTCTCTCTGTCTCTGTGTGTGTGTGTGTGTGTGTGTGTGTGTGTGTGTGTGTGTGCATGATTTGATTTAGGATTTGAAAAATAATTCAGGGATACCAGTAATGCCTGGGCAATAATGCATCATAGTCTAGTAAGACAGCATGGTATAGCAGAAACAGTGCTGGACTTTGCATCAGATTTGAATTTGAATCTTGCCTCTGATGCTCTCTATATGTGTGATCAAAGGTAGTGACTTTTCTTCTCTGTGCCTCAGTTTGCTAATCTGTAAAATGAGGATAATGATATCTGTAGCATTTACCTCAAAATGTAGTTGTGAAAATCATTGTTCTAGGCAACTCTCTAAGGCTGTAAGTTGCAGGGAGAACATGTTGCCCTGCATTGATAGAGGGGTAATCTTTATCAGGAAGTTTCCTATATCAATGGACATAATAAAACTGTCTACCTCATTGAGTTGTGATAATCAAATGAAATGAGGTGTGTAAAGCATTTTGCATAAGCTTAAAGGGCTATATAAAGGTAAGCTATCATTACTGTTTTACCCCTCTCACTTTGAGTGTCACTATGGTTGAAGAATGCAATACTTGGTCACCAGCCTGCTTGTGATAGCAACTTTAGAGAACAGGCTAGGCTGATCTTTGGATAGCAGACACAGTGAGTTACTAAAATCATATCCAAAATCTCTTTTCTGTCTTGTGCTTGGAGATGATTTTAATATTTTAATATTTCATGTTCTGAACTCATTTTAATATTAGCCCTAGATAAACATAACTAGAAAGACAAACCTGTTAAACAAATATATACAATGAACCTCAAAGTGAATAAAATTGTTTAGGAATTAACCAATGTTTTGCTTTGTCTTTGTAACTGTTCTAGGCCTCCAATGCTTACAAAATTTTAGGTAATTTTTTGTTTAAACTGTATCTGCTAAGATAATTCCCACTGAGGGAACTCATTCTACATGTTACTACCTGTTCTGAAGTGTCTGTTTTTTAAAGAGTTGCCTGAGACAATGAGAGGTTAATTGACTTGACCAGATAAGACTAATATGTGTCAGAGACAAGATTTGGAATTTAGGTTTCCCTGCCTCCAAGGCAGGCTCTCTGTTCACTTCTATACTGCGTTTCCTTTAGTTTATATAAGTTTAAAATATCACATGAAACAGTTACTTTAATTTTGTACTTCAATTATTACTTGAAGCCTCTCCTCCAGTAAGCCTTATCTATTCTTTAAAGTCATCCTTGCTTCTCCCAGTTGAAAGTATTCTCTTCTTCCAAATTTCCCTATGCTTTGGTTGGATCTATTCTTTGCACCCCATATAGTCTACTCACTGAAACTGTAATTATTTTGGGAAGGCATATGAAAAGCATGAAATGGTTTGATTTTGATTTCACTTGTGTAGGCAGATCCATGTGAGATACTTTGCTCTACCAATGAAGAGGCAGACCTTCTTTTAGAGAATTGCCTAGAGACATGACAAGATTAAATTACATATGCAGGGACACACAGCCAGTATATATGTTGGGGCAGACCCAGGGGCTAGCTCTCCATTTACCACAGCTAGTTCCTTCTTCATCACCTCTTGCCCTCATTTGATGTCCCTGCCTCAAGTCTCTCCCCACTCCAGTCCATCTTCGACTGAGCTACCCAAATGATTTTCCTAAAGCACAGGTCTGACAATAGCTAACCTCTTCCTAACTTTGCAGCCTCCTTATACTTAGCTCCCCTCCAGCTTTAGCAGTTAGACACAATACTCCATTCTCTTCTCTTTGTATTTTAACAGTCTGTCATTCTTTCCTAGAATTTCTCCCTCCTCATTTCTATCTCTAAGCTTCCTTGGTTTCCTTCAAGACTCAGCTCAGATCCCACCATCTGCAGAAATTTCCCAGTCTCCCGCCACTACTCAAAGCCTTCCCTTCTAGGTTGCCTTCCTTTTGCTCTCTCTATCTTGCATGTATCCATTAGAGTGTGAGTTCTTTAGGAGAAATGACAGATTTCGCCATTTTTCTTATTCCCAGTATTTAACACAGTTCATGGCATGTAGTAAGTGCTTAATAAATTCATATTAATTTGTTGACATACCATTTTGCTCCTCATGAAACAATGTAACAGTTTGGAGAATGAAAAATAACTAATTCATAGACTCCTAAAATTTTAGAGCTGGTAGTGTCCTAAAAGATTATATAATCATCAAAGAAAGGAAAACAAATCAATGACCTAAAATTCATAATGGGTGAAAAGTGTTAATAGTTTAATAAATATTTAGAGAATGAATTGCAACCGAGGCTAATTGAAAGCACAAAAGAAACAGTAGGAAATTAAAACTGAAACTGAACTTTAGCTGATATCTTAGCAAAGAAGGCATTCAGTGGGCACTTCTGGCAATATGGTATCAGGCTTGTAGCTCATTACTGATCTTCTATATAATCAACAGGACTGTAGGTTGCATCAATCATAAAGACTGGCAGCAGTGAACTAAGCAGACTTATGTTTTGGGTATCATAGTTCATTTGTTTTTGCATATAGTCATAGATAGCAATTATCTGAAATAGGTGAGCCATAAAACCAACATTGTCGTTTATCTCTTGGCAGGTTCACACTTGATTAGACAATGGTGCTAAGGAAGCCAAGGTCATGGGGCCAAATGGTATTAGACAATAATTTCATGTTATTCAGTAATTTTGTGTTATTCAGTAGCTGTAGATAAAACCCTTAGTCCTAACTAGCTAAATCATGAGAACATTTCATTAGATACAAGGGTATAAGAGAGGTATCATGGCAAAACAGAGAGAGTTCAAAGTTTGGAGTCAAGAATACTGGTTTGATATCCCACTACAGATCCTTTCTAGCTGAGCAACCCTGGAGCAATCACTTCACTCTCATGGTGTAGCAGAAGGTGCATTGCATTTGGAGTCAGAAAAAGTGGGCTTAGATTTTTTCCCTTTGCCAATTACTATGTGTGTGACTTTGGACAAGTCTCTCTGGGCCTCAGCCCCTTCATCCATAAAATGAGACCAAAGTCCTTTCTAGCTATAAAACTCTTATCCTATGAACCAGTTTGGGTCTCACTTTCTCATCTATAAAATAGAGATTATAATAGCCCTTATCTCACAGGGCTGTAATGATGATCAAATGTGATGATGCTTTTTTTTTTAAAGTTATATTGGAGGAAAAAACAGCATTATAGAAGGGGTAGGATCTTTGGTCATAGTGAACAATATGATATGAACTGATGATGGAAAGAACTCAGGGAGGGGAGGCATTTCTTATTTTTTGCTTCTATTTTTTCTGCGAATGAGAATAATGTTTAGAATGTAAAGGATCAAGCCACAACAAAACAGGCAAAGAGGAAATTGATACTGAAGATAATAAGCAAGGTAGTAGTAAAGAGGCACTTAGGGGCCCTTGATGAGTTCAAGACACGAAGCTTAGATGACATCAATCTGTGTTTTATCAGAATTGGCATATGACTGCTAGGCCACTGTCAGCATTCTTTAGATTGTGAGGAATGGGAGAGGTAATGCGTGTTTAGAGAAAGGAAAATGTTCTGACTTTCAAAAATGAGAAGAGAGTAGAGTCTGAAAATCATAGTGCAATAAATTTGCCTCTTATTCTTGGACAAATTCTTTTTAAAAATTTATTCATTTTTAGTTTTTAACATTTACTTCCACAAGATTTTGAGTTCCAAATTGTCTCCCCATCTCATCCCTCCCCCCACTCCAAGATGGTGTGCATTCTTAAAACCCCTTCTCCTAATCTGGCCTTCCTTCTATCTCCCCTCCCCTTCTCTTATCCCCTTCCCCTTCTATTTTCCTATAGGGCAGAATAGATTTCTATACCCATTGCCTGTATATCTTATCTTCCAGTTGCATGTGAAAACTATTTTTAACATTTGTTTTTAAAACTTTAGGTTCCAAATTTTCTCCCTCCCTCCTTCCCTCCCCACCCATCCTTCTTGAGAAGGAAAGCAACTCAGTATAGGTTATACATATGTAGTCATGCAAAACACTTCCATAGTAGTCATGTTGTGAAAAACTAACTATATTTTCCTTCATCCTATCCCACCCCCCTATTTATTCTATTCTCTCTTTTGACCCTGTCTTGGACAAATTCTTGAAGGTTTTATTAGAAATGTAATAAAGATCTAGAAAAGAAGGAGTCAAGTTAAAAGGTTACATCCAGAAGTTCTTAGGCCAGTAACCTCTCTTCCTTTAAAAATAGTGTTTCTCTACAAGGAGAATATCACTGATAGAGAGTTTACCTAGATTTTGCAAAGCATTTGACAGTTTCTTGTTCCATTCTTGTGGAAGAGTTGAAGAAGTTTGGCTTGATGGTGGTGCCTTCTATTGGTCTGGGACTTGGTTGAGGACCTGAAGAATTAATGTGTAATGTTTTGATACTAATTTGGAAAGATCTATTCTTGGCCCTGTGCTGTTTAACACTTTTACCAATGACTTGGATCAATGGTAAAACTGATTATATTTTCAGATAGCAAAATAGTGAAATGGATAGCTACCAAGTCTTGGATAAAATAAGTTGGAATCCAAGATTTGACGGGTGAGAACAGTGAGCCAAAGCTAATAAAATGAAATTTAATAGAAGAAAAATATAAAGTTTTATGCTTTGGTTAAAAAAAAACCGACTTCTAAAATGTTAGATGGAGAAGGCATATCTAATATCTAGATAACAAAAAAGATATGAGGGCTTTTAGTAAAGTATAAATTCACCATAAGTCAACAGCATGTTATGATGGTCAAAAAGGCTCATGTAGTTTTAAACTCTCTTCAGAGAAGTAAAATATCAAGGGCTACAGTGGAGATGGTTCCTCTGTTACCCACCCTGATCCAGCAACATATAGAGTATCATGTTCTGTTCTAGGAAGGACATTTTAAAGACACTGGTAGGCAGGATAGCATGTTCAAAGGGCAACAGGACAGTAAAAGGTCTTAGAACCAGGTCACATGAGGAAGGATTGAAAGTAGTAGATATGATGAGCCACCGCTGGGAGCAAGTAGTTTCCCTACTACAGGTATTTAAGAAATGTTAGATGACCACTTGTCAGGTATGCTGCATAGATGGGATTCTTTTTTTCTTCAGATTTGCATCAAACTAGATGACCTTTGAGATCAATTCTAAACTTAAGACTCTGCTATTATTCCTCAGAAGCTTTTGGAATTGTTCGTGTTTCTAATAATAAATAATCCAACAATCATTTTCAAGGACCATTTTTTTTTCCACTAATAAATTCAATCTTCTAGAAGCAATTGGTAAAAAGCATGTTGCTGGAAAGATCCATCACCCAAACCAATTCCCTTGTCCAGCTCTGTATTCAGTTAATCTCAGATAGATTTGATAAAGAAGAAACTCATTTGTTTTGTAGATTTATGACATAAGCCCTTCTCATGGGTAAAAATGTCAATCACATCCTATCTTTAAAAAAAGAAAACAGAAACTAGAGTCTAGTCAGCATCCATTTTATTTTAATCAATATGGTAAAAGGAGGGGCCCTGTAATGAAGAGAAAAATTGGAGGTTTAAAAAAATGCTTTTAAAGCTTTGGGGTAATTAATTCTCCAACAGATGCTTGAAATTCCACACTTGTAACTTCATAGACTGCCCCTTATGAGAGGATTTTGACAGCCCTGACAATTATTTGCTCAAAGCAATACCACATTTCAACAGTGAATTCTTTGATGGAAACCGTATGTAATTTGGCTGAGGTTTGTATAAGTCTCAGAGTCAGTGCAATAACCCGAGCCTATGTGCATAAATCACACATCTAAAGATCCCTGACAGTTTCATTTATCACCTGTTGAATGTTCTGGGTTGCTTAGATGCTAAAGGCACTGACTTCTATGCCTGCTTCTGATTACCTATATTCAATAAAATAGTGACAACTCATTAATCAACTCACAAGATAACTGGTCTGGTACGAGCTGCCACCAACTGGAATCTCCATTAAGAATGACAGAGAAGCAGCACCAATATGCACACTCATTATTTACAGCATGGTTGACAGCTTTGATTAAACAGAAGCTCTGAGTCTAATATGGCCCTATTAAATGAACCCATTGGCTATTGGTGAATTATTGCTAGGCTACTGGAGAGTTTAGATCCATAGATCACATGAAAAAATGTAATGGAAAAAGTAAAAATGAATGGAAAATACCTACATATCATTATTCTTTCTCTTCAAGTCAGTCAACTTTCATCTGAAATATGAGACAAAGCTTTACTTTCCAGCACTTAGGCTTCAGATTCATTTTTGTTGTTGTTGTCTTCCTGACTCTCCCCCACCCCTACCCTCTTTCAATCTTTCCTGAAAATGGACAATGGAATCTTAAGCAAGATTTTCTTGGTAACTCATCTCTCCTTTTGCCTGATGGATAACAGGATTAAGAGAAAATGAAAAATCTGACGTGAACCCACCAGTTATCCCAGCTTAGAAACCACTGTTTTGCTGCCCAGCAACTGGCTGTTTGTTGGGTAAAAAAAGGACTGGGGGAGGGGAAGAAGTTTCAGAGATTGGAACCAGGCACTGAAGGATGTTTACAACTAGCAGTGAAAAGCACACTTGAAAACCTATTGCAGTAGTAATGTTTAGTGCCCATTATGGACATAACACAACTACCCTATGGTCATTAAAGCATAAGAAAATGATTAATGGCCTGAGGTTATAAAAGTATACAAATTGAAAACCTATTATGATTGCCTTGTCTAAAGCTCACAACCTATACCAACAATTGGCTAGAGAGACACCTTTTCAAGTATTAAACATTCTCCATAAACCCAATACTCATTTTTCAAACCTAGGTAATGATCTGCTCCATAAAGTCTAAGCTATGCACAAGACACTGGTCAATGTTTAGAAGAGTTAATTGGCTCTAATCTTAATATTTGGACCCCAGTGCATTCAATGTAGTCTCTTCCAGTGCTTTGAAACTTAGGGTAACTGAAGACTGAATTCCCACACATTCATGCTAGCATGCTACCAAGTTCTTCTCTTCACTAAAGGCCCCTAGGTCCCATAACAGAATTCAAGAGCTGAAGGAGCAGACAGAAGCATGTCTTCAGTGTCCCCTCAAGTCACAGTTTGGTACTTACCAGAAACAAAAAGAATACAATTTAAGTCTACAAACAAAATGTATGCTGTGCAGACTTTGGGAACTTAATGAATGCTTATTAATGTTAATAATAATAATGATAATGATATATTTTAGCCTAGAAATGGAGTCTTTGTATTTGGAGAATATCTGTATAATTACAACCATGAACTGAGTGCTGTTGTCCGATAGACCTCTAGAGGCAGTGAGGATGCCTGGCAAAAAATCCTATTAAAAGGCAAACAGCATTATTAGATAACAGTCTCCTACAGGATCCTGGCAAGTAGTTGCTATAAGGCAGAGGTCCATGAAAGAGGAGAATTACTCTAGGGTGGTAATGTCAAATATACTGTAGGAAATGATCATGGACATCCTTTCTAACTCTGAAATTCTGGGAGATGTGATAATCCAATCCAATACAATAAGAATTAACTGAGCACTACTACATATAAGGCAATATTCTAGGGGCTAAAGTTACAAAGTTGAAAAACAAAAGAGTCTCTACCCTCTAGCAACTTACATTCTACCAAGGTAGATAAAACATAGTAACCAGTTCAATATCATCAATGAGCAAAATGCTCTTTAGGAAATGATTCCATACTCTTGGGTCTCCTGAAGCCAAAAGTTCCAGAAGTTTGGAGAACAGAGCAAAAGTAGAGTCAGGAGCAGCCAAGCAGCACAGAAATAGTCTGAGTGAAGATGAGACTATGTATCCCAAGGTGGGCAAAGGTGTGACTCAACTTTTTTCAGGCAAGGTCTTTGGTAGTCTGATTTGGATAGTGAAGCAACAGTAGTAGCATCAATGCAAGATAAATGACTTTTTGAATTATGTTTATAATGGTGAATCTTAAATGCAGTGAGAAAGTCATTCAACACAACTGTAAATTTTGCTCAGGCTTCCCTTTATATTAATATTCTGTAGGGAAGAATAAAAAAGGAAAGGATTTAGGCAACATAAAATTATTTTTTTCTGGGGATTAAAATGTTTCCCCCCTGACTTTCATAGAAGCCAGATGGCACAGTGGTGCATGCCAAAAAACCCACATTTACAAGAAAGGAAAGATAAACATCATTAAGAAAAGAGGCGAGATTATTATACTCATTTCATCAATTCAGTTACATAACACTTCCTTAACACCACAGTAGGGACATCAGAGAATGCTTATGATAAGGGTAATGTAGCTAGCATCATGTGTCTTATCCTTTAACTTACTCTTAAAAGCTGTAGACATTTTACATATGTTTAAAAGAATTTGAATGAAGAATATTTATTTCAAAAGCACTATGTTTTCTTTTTTGTCTACTTGAGGTTCAAATGGAGGGCTTAAACCTTAAAGAACTTTAGAAATATTAATATTATCCAATTTGATGGACATTTATCAAGCCCTACTCTGTGTAAAACACTCTGCTAGGTGTAGCATCTTTTATTTTTAGAGCTATCCCTCATTTTCCAGTATCCTTATTATCAATTACATTATAACAATAGATACACAGACATGAATGAAGATATACAGTGTGTTTTATTCACTCAACAGACAATTATAAAGTACATATTATGAACGATGCATTATGTAAGCCTGGAAGTTATGTAAAGATAAACTGTTAATGCAGATAAAGAGGAAGAAAAACAAATGGCCACAAACAAAAATGGCCCCAAGTACTTCTGCCCGTTCTGGAGCTGAGATAAGGATAGTACTTAAGCAGAAGCTCTGGAGAAACCATTGGTATAAGTGAACTAGCTGATATATAACCTACTTGCAGAAGCAGGTAAGTGAAGGGAATAGAAGCCAGATGAGATGGATAGGAGTGCTGCAGCTATGTTGCCATAAAGATTTGGGGCTTCAATACTTTTTTGTTGTTGTTTTAATTCTGTTTAGTTTTGTCTCTCTCTCTCTGTGTAGCTATTCTCTGAAAGCAGATGCCAGGGGAAGAAGTGGTGCCTTTATCCTTTGGGTTATCAATGGAGATTTGTAATTGTGGTATTGTGCCACCCCATAATCAAGGCAAAGACCACCCTCCTGGTGAGGTCAATCAGTGGGGTCTTATGAACCATAATAATCCTTGAACTCCCTCTATGAGGGTCACTCGCTGTCCCATCTATGAGAGTCATACTCTGACATAGACAATAGTTTGTACTACTTCCACTTTCTTTCCTCTCACTCATTTTTCAACCCTTTTCCATCTGTCTTCCAAATTTATTACTCAACTGAAACTCCTGTATCCAACGCTACCAATGGTATCTTAATTGCCACATCTGATGGCCTTTTCCCAATCCTCAATTGTTTCTGTTCTGGCCAGAGACCCTGAGGGTCTTCCCTTCCCAGACTGATTCTTTTATGAAGTCAAACTAGGCCATCTTTTGCCTCAATCCTTACCTAGCCTTTAATCACTGAATGGGTGTTGCCTCAGACAAACTGAGACTGGTTAAAGACCTTATCTTAAAAAGGCCAAGGTCTCCCACTTCATCCAGTGGCATCTCCCATCACTCTAATCCATATCTGGCCACTGGACCCAGATGGCTTCAGAGGAGAAAGTGAGGCCGGTGATTTTGTATAGCCTTCCCTTACTTAAGTCCAATTCATTTCCATTTCACGGCATCACCTCCATGATGTCATGGTCCCCTTTAAGAACAAAGGACAAACAACAACAACAACAATCTTAATTGCCACATCTGATGGCCTTTTCTCAATCCTCACACTATCTGACTTCTGTGCAGCATTTCACATGCTGATCACCCTTGCCTCATGTTTTCATGAGGAAGCACAATACAGAACTGCAGACATAGACCTGGAAGGGAACTCAGAGGCTAACTAGTAAACTCTCATGATTTGATAGCTGAGGAAAATAAGATCCAAAGAGGTTAAGCGTCATACTTGATCAAGATCACAAAAGTAGAGTAAGCATCAGAGGCAGGTGGTGAACTAAAATGAGCATCTCTTTAAACCTCTTCTTGAAATAAGGCTCATTTTAAAGACATAATTTAAAGTAATAAAAGCTATTTATCATATGCTGAAGAATATACGTAATAGGTAGACCTAAATAACATGAATCCTAGAATCATTTTTTTTCTCACTCTCTTTTATTTAATGTTTGCCCTAGTTTCCCTTTGTTAAATAGGTTTAATCATACCTATCTTCCTGCCTTGCAGGGTGATTGTAGATTTTTTTTTCAAAAAGAGAAAATAATATATAGGTCTGTGGCATCAGTAGTAGCATTTCCAAAAAAATGAAGCTAAGGGTTGATTGGTAGTTTTAATTTTGTATAAAAATTGCAAAAAAATGATTGAATTTTAAGATACCTATCAATTCTCAACATCATTCTGGAAAGTGTTGCTTAAATATATACATGGATTGGCACCCTAATACACACACTCAAATTTTGTTAATTTGACCTTACTGACTATATTAGATTTGTCTGCATTACCTAGTTCTTATTGGAAAAAAAAGCGTAATCAAGTGATAGAACTTTGCTCTAATATATAAACTAATTTCAATATGAACCAAGTATATTCTCCCAAGGCAAATGTCTTTTGATTACAGGTTGTTCTCCTGATGTTTAGATGACATAGACATATTTCATTTTCTCTTGTTTATTTTAAGAATGTCAATGTTGCAAAAGACAGGATGGGATAGCTTAAGGTAGCATAGAATAGTCTAGAACTTCCCTAGTTAGAAGAGTAGTCTCCTCTCAGAAGCAGTTTGAATCTTCTCTCAGACACTTTTTAAGTGACCCTGCAGAGATCATTTAATCTCCTTGAGTTTTACATTCCTTATCTGTAAAATGAAATGGTTAGACTCAGTCTCATCTAAGTTTACTTCCAACTCTCAATCTGTGAAGCTCAGCCTCTGACCTCAAATCCATGGTCCTTTTTACTCCGTCATGGTGCTTGTCTCTTGTCCAACTCTGTGACCTCATTTGGGGTTCTTGACAAAGATACGTGAGTGGTTTGCTATTGTTTTCTCCAGCTGATTTTACAGGAAATAATGGTTATTTACACATGTGACAGAAAAATTCTAAAGGTCAGAAAGATGACAAACTGACAATGAGTTACGTAGTGATGGACTAAAAGAAATATTCTACGATGTGTGTGAAGTATATACTGCAGTCTCATATTCTACATTTTTGTTATTGAGTTGTTTTAGTCATGTCCAACTTTCTATAACCTGCATTTGGGGATTTCTTGGCAAGGATACAGGAATGGTTTGCTGTTTCCTTCTCCAACTCATTTTATGGATGAGAAAACTGAGGCAGACAGGGTTAAGTGACTTGCCCAGGGTCACACAGCTAATAAATGTCTGAAGCCAGATCTGAACTCATGAAGATGAGTCTTCCTGACTCCAAACTTGGTGCTGTATCTACTGTGCCACCTGGCTGCCCTTGTATATCCTGTAGATACCTGAAATTCAACATAACCAAAATAAGAACTCATCTTACCGCCCCCAACTGAACCCTCTTCAAAACTTTCTCATTTTTCTGTAAACCATGACATATAAATTGTTTGTACATTTTTTGTTCTTCTTTTGGCTATATTCTCAATAGTAGAGTTTGATTGATAAGGGACATTTAGATAAATAAAGTATCCTCCAATCAAATGTAAATTCCTTGAGGCAGAAACTATTTCATTTTGATTTGCAGTACCTGTGGCTAGTAGGGTGCTAAGCAGATAATAATTAAAAAATGCTTAATCAATATGTGTTGCTATAAACTGATCCAACCTCTAATATTTATTAGCTGAGTGACCTTGGGCAAGTCCCAACTTCTTTGATTCTCAGCCAACACTCTAACACAATAATCTATAGGTGGATTGATACAGGGTGTCACCATACTAATGAAATCACTGTCAGGCTGAATTGAATTGATTGATAGATAATTTGTATTTGTGTATATATACACACACACACACACACAAAATCACAAATTCTTGACAGAAACAGCTTACTGCTTATGCTAAATGTGACAGAGATATTCTGAAAAGATCACAGTCAAAGTATTCCCTCTAAACACAGGGACTCTCTAGAGTTCAGCCATCAAATCACTCTTCAGGATTTAATTTGGGTCATGTTATCTCCACTGATCTTGTAAGCCAGTCTATGGTGACTCTTCCTCATCAGGACTAATCCATTTGATCCTCCATCTGCAGCACTGATTGACGAGGTACCTTGCTGCTACTGAACGGCCTTTATCACATCAGCCTAGCCCCAAGACGGAGAGTGAGCACTTTGTTTATGGGTGGTACTGGTGACAGGCAAACCGCAGTGTCCCCTTGTTCAGTCTAATGGGGTGAGTTGAAAGATTAGGCTGTCAGACCAGTGTGAGGCCTCATTTTTCTTCTGTGCCGCATAGGTTGCCCCTTACTGCAGCCAACATTTGATTGTGATTAATTTGTCGGGGATGGCTGTACAATGGAAACGAAGAAATGGATTGCCAATTATGGTTAGTCTTTTCACAAACTGCCCCTCAAACTGCTGCCATTCGACAGTCCCTGGCAGCTCTAGAAAACACTGAATGCAGTTCTGTGGAGGAGGAACAGGAGCCTGAGAGTGGTTTCACAATGGAGAGGGGGCAGAAGGTGACTTTGTTTTATTCACCACACTCCAAGAGGGCTGTTGACACGTATCCTGGCCTTTCTGGAAAGTACTATCGAGGAAAAGAAAGGCTATCTGTGTTTGCTTTTCTTGTAGGTGGCTAAAAAAAGCTTTTCCTTTTGATTTAAGGCATAATACTACAAACGAGAGGCATAAAAGAGCTTTTGCCATACTTCACATTGAATAAGCCTCAAGGAAAGTGAAGCTTGAGTACCACAAATGCTAAAAATAATAAACACTGACAATGTTTCTATCTTTGAGATGTTAAATACATGCAAATGATACATGAATAGAAAAGTGAAACTGAACATGCCATTTCTCCCCTTTTCATTCCTGGCAAACATGATGTATTTCCATAATCTACAGTTATACAAGATTAACTTACTGTACTTATCTCTCCTGAGAAGAGAGACCTTTTCCACTTTATAAAAAGTCCTGAAGGAATAAATTAATGGAAGAGGAAACACCATTAGCTGACACCTATTGTGTCTTGGGATCAGGCTTAGTTACAGGTAGTAAGTGGGTTGCAACAATAACATTTGACTCTTTCAGAAAATCATTGAAAAACTGACAGCGATATTTATAATTATAAAGAATCTCATTGGTCTGATCTGAACTGAAATATTTAAAATGTTATTTTTTTAGTTCCTTCTCACATTATTCTGAAGGCACTGCAGCTCTTTTGTGATTTGCTTCCTGTTATGCCAGGTCTTATACAACTTGTTTCTATAGAAATTGAAAAGCTCCTCCCCCTGATGCCCTGCCCCCCCCAAAAAAAAATTCCTGCCTTCAAGAAGATTGCATTTGCTTGTAATGTTACAACAGATACACAAAAGGAGTGAGGTAATTTGGTAGTGGTTGGAATCAGGGAATATTTCTCAGAGGTGAAACCTAAAATGAGCCTTGAAGGAAGAAGATAATTCTGGTAGGCAGAAATTAGGAAATATGCCAGTTGTGTGGAAAAGTTAGAGCAAATGAATGGATGTAGTTGATGAAATGTTGAGTTGAAGGATAACTAGTAATACAGTTTGTCTGGAATACAGAGTGCTTTAAGGAGAGTATGTGATAAAAAGAAACATTACATCCAGAGTCTTTGGACTTCTCCATCATGCCTTCATGTTCCAGGAATCACATCACTGCAGGATATCTCATTATCCTGCAAAATTAAATCAGCCTTACTATTCATATCTCATGAATACCCTCAGCCTCTCTGATTGGACCCTTTGATGGAAGGGCAGAGCCATGAGCTCTAAAATATCCATTTAAAGAGTGATCCACAATTCCTTCATCTATAAAATGAGGCAGTTGAATCAAATTATATTCTAAGTTTCCTGGAACATGACAGCATGATGGAGAAGACCAAAGAACTGCAAAAGCAATGTAGTCTATAGGAAATGGGGGGGGCAGGGGGGAAATGAGTGTTTGCATACACATACACACAAGAAAGGTTCCTTGCAGAAGCTGAGATTTTAGTTAAGACTTGAGAGAAGCCAGGAGTTAAACATGAGGAAGAGAATTCCAGGCATGGAGGAGTCAGTGAACATCCACAGACGTAGGAGATGGAATGTCTTGTGGAATCAGCAACAAGGAATTCAGTCTTACTGGATTGCAGAGCACACAGAAGGGGATAAGGTATGGGAAGACTGGAAAGGTAGGAAAAGATCAGGTTCTCCAGGGCGGCAGTAATGTTGACTGAGAGAAGAGGGTGTACATTGAAAAGGTAGACTCAAGAGTACTTTGCAACTGACTGGATACGAAGGTTGGGAGAGAGGAAGGAACTGAGTATGACATCCAGACGGCAAGCCTAAGTGACTGGGAGGATAGTGGGGATGTCCAATATAAAGTGGATGTTAAAAAGGAGGGAAATTTTGAGGGAAAGATAATGAGATCATGTTTGGACATGTTGAGTTTTAGATGTCCATGGAAAATGCAGTTTGAGATGTCCAACAAGGAGTTGAAAATATGAGACTGCAGGTAAGGAGAAAAGGTTAGAGCAGTATAAATAGATCTAAGAATCATCATCATTGTTGCTGTTCAGTCATTTCGATTGCATCCAACTGTTCTTGACTCCATTTGGGGTTTTCTTTTCTTTCCTTTTCTTTTTCTTTTCAAATAGTATTTTTTTCAATTACATGTAAAGAAATTTTAACATTTTTTTTAAATTGAGTTCCAAATTTTCTCCCTCCCTCCCCTAACCACCCCACCCCAAGATGGTAATCCAATTTGATACAGGTTATATATGTGCAATCTTAGAAAACATATTTCTATATTAGTTATGTTGTAAAAGAAGAAACAGGCCAAAAGGAAAAAAAACACAAAAAATAAAGAAAGTTGAAAACAGTATGCTTTGATCTGCATTCAGACTTCATCAGTTCTTTCTTTGGATGTGGATAGCACTTTCCATTATGAATCCTTTGGAATTGTCTTAGGCCAGTGAATTGCTGAGAAGAACTAAGTCATTCTTAGTTGATCACCCCACAATGTTGCTGATATTTTGTATAATGTTCTCCCGGTTCTGTTCATTTCATTTCACTTTGCATCAGTTCATGTAAGTGTTTTCAGGTTTTTCTGAAATCCAACTGCTGATCATTCTTATAGCACAATAGTACTTCATTACATTCCTATGCCACAACTTGTTCATCCATTTCTCCAATTGGTGAGCATCTGATCAATTTCTAATTCTTTGTGACCACAAAAAGAGCAGCTATAAATATTTTGTACATGTAGGTCCCTTTCCTTTTTTTTCCATGACTTCTTTGGGATTCAGACCTAGTAGCAGTATTGATGGATCAAAAGGTATGCACTCTGATTATTCTTTGGGCATAGTTCCAAATTGTTCTCCAGGATGGCTGCATCAGTTCACAACTCTACCAACAATGCATTAATGTCCCAATTTTCCATTTGGAGTTTTCTTGGAAAAAATACTGGAGTTGTTTCCCATTTCCTTCCCCAGCTCATTTAATAGATGAGGAAACTGAGACAAATAGGATTAAATGATGTGCCCAGGATCATACAGCTAGTGAATGAGGCCAGATTTGAACTTAGGGAGATGAGTCTTCCTGATTCCAGGCCTGGCACTCTATCTATTAAGCCACCCAGCTGCCCTAATCATTAGTATAGTGATAATAACTTAATCCATGAGAAGTGATTACATTACCAAATAAAATATATAGAGGGGGAAAAAAGAATCCAAGGTAAATCCTTGGGGGACATCCATGGTTATCTGCTGGTTTTGCTGAAGGAAATGGAGCAAGTGAGCATGGGCTTCAACAAATCAAGTCTTCACTTACGAGTCCAAAACACAAATGGTTAAATCACTGAAAAACAGCTCCTTCACTATCGGTCCCTAACAATGACTCCAAGCATTTTCACTGGCTGTTCCCTATGTCTGGAATGTTCTTCCTCCTCATCTCTGCCTCCTGGATTCCTTGGCTTCCTTCAAGTCTAACATCCAGCCTTCTACAATTTCTTGGCTCCCTTAATGCTTAGTGACTCTCCTGTGAGACTACCTCCAAGCTATCTTGTATATATCTTCTTTGTACATGAGTTGGTTACATGTTGTCTCATCTGTTAGAACATAAGCTCACAGATGACCTGGGACTGTCCTGCTGCTGTAATCTTAACAAGAAAGCAAAGGAGAGGAGGAAAAGTAGCAGCTTTAGAAATCAGGATTCTAGACTCCCCAGAAACTAGTCTTTCCCGTAGTAGCTCAACTTAAAACAACTACAACAATAAATTTTATGAACTACAAATGTCAAACCGCCCAATATTGTTTATTTGGAACATTGCTTATTTCCTCATCATACCCACTTGATAGAATGTGCAAACTAAAGAGAGAAAAATCCAACAGTGAGATACAGACAGTCCCCAATTTAGGAACTAGATGACCTGCCAAAGTTTCCTTAGGAGCTACTTGTTTGAAACTTGAACTTCAACATTGAAATAGCACCAAGCTATTATGTGTTCTCTTTTGTGTTACCTCCTTGATGGCAGGGGCTCTTTCTTTTTGCTTGAATTTGTACCCACAGTGCCTGACACATTTGTTGTTTCTTTGGTCATTTCAGTTGTGTCTAACTCTTTATGATACCATTTGCAATTTTTGTGGCAAAGATACTGGATTGGTTTGCCATTTCTTTTTCCAGATCTGTTTACAGATGAGGAAACTGAGGCAAACAGGGTTGAGTGACATGCCTAGAGTCACACAGGTAGTAAGTATCTGAGGGAAGATTTGAGTTTGGGAATATAAGTCTTCCTGACTCTAGGCTCTATCTACTGTACCACCTAGCTGTCCCAACTGGCACATAGTAAGAATTTAATAAATGCTTGTTGATTGCCTGTTTCCATGGTGGTTGGCTTCCCAGGCAAGCCTATTTAACCCATGACATACCTGAAGTATAATAGAAGTAAATAGAAAGTACTGTAGGACTTCATTTTGTATAAACAAACTTTTTTATGGAAAACCTTTTTTTTTCAGAGTTTTAATTTGTGATGCCCAGGAGATATTCTATTAATAAGGGACTCATATTCTTCATTTCCTCCCCACTGTCCCTAGACCCTCCCTCTATAAACTTTCCCAGAAATGGAATTTAGGATTTGAAGGTAGAAGAAAGCTTAGAGATCATCTAGACCAGATGCCTTAATTTATAGATAAGTCTTAAAACCATAAGAGAAGTGATTTACTCAAGGTCACACAGTAATTATAGCATAGCCAGGATCCCAGGCTCTCTCAAATCAAGCCTCTGTGCTGTTTCCACTATAGTCAGTTCCAAGTCATCAGTGATTATCCGAGATGGAGGTGTCATGAGAACATGAGCTGGCCAAGGCAGGATGGGGCAGTGACTTTTCAATAGAATGTAGGGTTTGTGTTAACAAGTGTATTTCTACCCCACCCCAGGGGAGCTGGATTGTTTCCTGAGGGGAGGGTAGAGTTAGGGCTCCACTGATCTGGTGAAAAGATTGAGGCTTTTGGAGTCAGGTGTCTGGTTCTGAATCCTAATGTTTTGATTTACTCTGCAACCTTTGGCAACACTTTAAATTCCCTAGTCATATATTTTCTCATTGTAAAATGAAGGGGATCTCTAAGCTCCCTTCTAGCTTTAAATTTTATTATCCTATCATTCCTAGGGAAACTCCTTGTCATTGGCCTCTCTCCTTTTTTTTCCTTCTGAAGACTCCTTTCCAGTGCCAGTGTTTCAACTGTTTCCAACCAGATTCCTCTCATTTATAAAGGAATGCAAAGCAATCTAGAAGCTTTTACTCCATCCATGGCTCCATGAAGTAAACTCTTTTTAAAAAATAATTAATAAAAACCAGTATTTATATAGAGCTTTAAGGTTTACAAGGAAGCTAGGTGACACAGTGGATAGAGCATCAGGTCTGGAGTCAGGAAGATTCATCTTTGCAAGTTCAAATCTGGCCTCAGACACTTAGTCACTATGTGACCCTAGTTAAGTCACTTAACCCTGTTTGCCTCAGTTTCCTCATCTATAAAATGAGCTGGAGAAGGAATTGGCAAACCACTCCACTATCTTTGCCAAGAAAACCTCTAACGGGGTCACGAAGAGTTGGATACCACTGAAAGCAACTGAACAACAACAGTAACAAAGGTTTACAAAGCACTTTACATATGTTCTCATTTTAACTACCAGTAACAATGAGAAATAGGCATATTCTTTTTTTAGAGCCTTTCAGGCTAAATATATATTTCTTGAAATGAAAAACAAGACAAAAATCACCTAAGTAGTAATGACAGACATTTGAGTATTGGACAAAGGACTGAAAAAAAAAAAACCAAACACATGCATTTTCATTTCAAAGTTTTGCCTCTTCTTAACATCTCCCCAAAACACTGATTTTCCTTGTAGACTCTAGATGTCAAAATGAAGAGTAGAGAGGAGCATCTTTGGCTTTTGCAGCTTATAACTATGTAAAAATGGAGTGGATTACCTTAAAAGAAAATGGTTTCCCCTCACTAGACATCTTCTAGCAATGCTTTGGGGAAGGGGAATTCTTTCATACTCCCAGCCAGGTGCAGTTCATTTGATATAACTATAGAAAGTAAGGAGCAGATAACTGAGGTAAGGAAGTATAGGAGAGGCATGAATTGCCTTTGCTGCATGTATGCAACACTACTAGTACACTCTCAGAATGTGTCCTACTCTTTCCATTGTGGCTGTTTGTGGAAGAGTACATTCCAGGGATGTGGGGAAAATGTTTTTTCTTGCTATGCCATTGTAGTGAATGCCTTTGCTATGAGCCAATTGTGCCTTTTTGCTCCTCTGTATGGAGTCAGGTGAATTAGCACCGGCATCTCTTGAGCTATCATTTTAAGAGTGTAGACCAACAAAGTACCTTTAAACCTTAAATCTGAGGAAGTAGATATCCATTAGATAAGTCAATCATCTAATGCAAGTAGGGAAGGTAGCCCACAAGGAGAGCTATAGCCAGATGACTGACTACATGATGGTTATGTTTTGGAGGGGATTCTGGTTCAGGAGGAATTCAGACTAGATGGACTCGGAGGTTTTCTACAACTCTGAGATTTTGCATTGCTGAGTGTCCAGCCTTGTTGGTATATAACAGCTTAAGTACAGTGCTTCAAACTTAAATCTAGGGCTAAGGTGGCTTAAGGTGAGCAACTAGGTGGCACAGTGGACAGAGCACTGGACCTTGAGTCAGGAAGACATGAGTTCAGATCTGGCCTCAGACTCTTACTAGCTGTGTGACCCTGGGCAAATCACTTAACTCTGTTTGCCTCAGTTTCCTCATCTGTCAAATGAGCTGGAGAAGGAAATGGTAAACCACTCCAGTATCTTTGCCAAGAAAATCCCAAATGAGGTCATGAAGAATCAAACCTTACTAAAAACAGCTAAACAACAACAACAAAGTGGCTTAAGCAAGGGGTCCAACAATGAAATATTTGTATATTTCTTAAATTTTTAAACAGTATTCAACTATTCCCTCTCACCATCCCAGTTAGGAAGCATATTGTGGTTTTTTTTCATTAAAAATGAAAATAAATGAGGAGACTATTCTCCCCCTTCTACATACATAATGGGAAAACTGAAATTATGTCTACTTTTGCATTTTTACTTTGGAGAAGAAAAAATATTTGTTAATGCTTGAAAAAAATGAGGAAGTAATAAATTAGGATTCAAATTTTTGCCTCTGGCAAAAACATATCTTTTTGACTGGCTTAGTTATTTAGAAGTGGTAAAAGCTTTATAGATTGCTTTGATAAATATCACTTTCATTGGTGAGAAGACTCAAGATTTATATCTGTATAATGAGGTTTGGCCCATTCCCAGACTTCCAAAGACAGAGGCTGCACATGGGAGGTACCAGAATCCTGATTCTAAGAGTCAGGAGGCCTGGTGCAGGCATAGTATTCTAGATTGGCCTTCCACACAGTTTGGACATGTCTCTTTACATTGTTTGTATAGATGAAGCTGGCTGTATCTTTAAAGCTACCTGATTGGGGCAGTATCTCCTGTGGTGTCTGGGGATCACCGGCTCATTCACTAAGAGCAGATACTTCACGAACACCATGCAGTAAGGGGAAAGTGTTTGAGGGTCAGTTTCCTCTCCCCCCGAGTCCGAGTGGCTTCTAAAACTAGGATTGGGGTTTCGTCTTGTTTTATTTGTTCTTAGTACTAAGAGCAGGGAATGGAATCCATGATGGGGGAAGATGTTTAGTAACCTTTGATCCCAAGATTCCAGGCCAAATGTTGCAACTAGCCCAGTAGGAAGTCCCTGAGAAGTCAGAGTGGCTGAATGCCAACCCAGGGAGAGATTGAATCTTAGTACTTGGTTGTACTAATGCTACATAGGAACTGAGCTAAGACGTAAACCAATTCCTCTCCCCTCTCCAGAAACAGAGGTGATGTAGGGGGATTATGTCTCCCAGCTGTTGAGGAGAAAATGGATGGTTTTTTTCCCCCCTAGTTATACATTTGAAGTACAATTTTACAATTCCTTTGTAAAAGCTAATCTGTCTTTTAAGTGGCCAAATAAGGCAACAGCAGAGATTAAAGCCCCCACCCCCCTAATGTTACCAGAGAACCCTTGGGGGAAGGTTGAAAAGTAACACATCTGGAATCACTGTTTCATCTAGTTTTCCTGATAACTAGTTGTGTGAAACTTAGACCAAGGGTGGGGAACCTGCAGCCTTGAGGCCACATGTGGCCCTCTAGGACTGTGGCCCTCTAAGTCCTCAAATGTGGCCCTTTGATATGTTTGGATCCAATCAAAGGGCTGCACTTGAGGACTGAGAGGGCCACATGTGACCTCAAGGCTGCAGATTCCCCACCCCTGCAAAGTCATTCAGCTTCTCTGGGCCCATCACTTGTGAAATCAAGGGGCCTGATTGATTACTTACAAGCTAGAAGATTCATAAGGCACAGCATGGTAGAATTGGAAGTGACCTCACATCATTTCTTCCAATCCATCCCTGGACAAAATTTCGTGGCTCTTCTGGGTGGTATAAGAACAATGAGTCTGTAGTCAAAGAATCTTGTGCAACCTTAAGCAAGTCACTTAAATTTTCTGGGCCTTGCTGTTTAAATTGAGGGTTTGGGTGATGAGCTCTAAGCTCCTTTCCGGGGGCAAATTCTGCAGTCTTGAAATGGAACTGAAAGAACTATCAAAATATTATTGTGTTTATACAACAAACATATAGGCATTAGAACCTTTCAACTTTATAACAAGAATCTAAAAGCAAAGGTGGAGGGGTAACTGTAACCTATTAAGCAACATTTAGAGACATCAAGACATTAGGGAAGATGTCTCACAAAAATATTACTTTGTTCCATTCATAAAAAGTCAGTTATCCAGAGAAGACATGAAATTTCACTTTATAGCCCACAAATAACTACAATTATGTTGTCTCTCTCTCTCTTATCACTGAAAGGCCCAATTTAGCTATAGACTACACGATTCTTTTTTATTCTCCTCTTAGACTAAGATGAACTTTAGGGCTGTTTAAGGAGTTAAATAAGTTGACTTGATTTTCCGAACCATTGGCTGCTGTGGCTAAGAGCTTTCTAACTGAAGTACAGAAAAGGATAGGTGGTTCCTCTCAGACCCTTCTGTCAGAGAGCCAAGCTGTACTCCTATTGTCAAAGACTGCAGTATCATTTACTTTTAGAAATGATCATCGTACTTTGAACGGGATGGTAATATAAACTTCATTAAAAAAAAACGCATAATAGCCACAAGGATTTAAAAGAACTTTTAAGTTGTTGTGGTAATATTCATTTTAACCAAAGATCCATCTACATTGTCTTGTATTTATGGACACATTTCTTTCACTTTTCTAGTGCTTCCCTCACAGGGTTGTTATGTTATGAAGGTCAAATGAAATTATACTTTTAAAGCACTTTATACTCCTTAAAATGCTATTAAAATGTCAGTTGCTAATATTATTATTATTCACTCAGCATAGTAGATTTAGGATTTAGAACTAGAAGTTACCTTAGCCATCATTTAGTTTATTTTATTTCAGAGAAAATGGAGGCCCCAATAGACAATGTAACTTGCCTAAAGTCATATAAGTAATTAATAGCAGAGCTCAGGTACCGAGGACATCAGACTTTCAGATTCAATGCTGTTTCCTCTGTGCCACATATGGATGGATGGATGGATGGATGGATGACAGATGGATGAGCAGGCATTTATAAAGCATTTACTATGAGTCAATAACTGTGTTAAATACAAGAGATATAAAACAAGAGCTATAGTCCCTATTGTCAAAGAGTTAACCAAAATAGAGGAAAATCTATACATAAAGGGGAACGAGAATTGGAAAGGGAAAGATGAAGATAAAGCCATGTCACTGTGGTTTGGAATGGCCAGGAAGTAGTATGATGACCTAGTTCTAGACAAGAGAAGGTACAAGATCTCTAACAAAGGTCACCATATCTAAAATTAAACTCATTAATTTTCTTGCTGAACCTTCTCCCCTTCCAAATGTCCCTATTACTATCAAGGGCACCTCCATCTTTCCAGTCCCTCAGACTCCCAACCTAGGAGTTATCCTGGATTCTCTCCCCATATCCAAGCTGTTGCCAAGACTTGTCAATTTCTCCTGTGTACCACCTCTTGAATGTACCCCATTCTCTCCTCTGATACTGCCACCATCCTGGCGAAGGCCCTCATCATCTCATATCTGGACTTCGTGATAGCCTGCTGGTGATTCGCTTGCCTCAAGTCTATCCCCACTCTATTCAGTCACCAAAGTTATTTTCCTAAATTACAGGCCTGATTATGTCACTGTCCTATTCAAAACTGCAGTGTCTCCCTATCACTTCCACAATCAAATAGATTAACCTTTGTTTGATGTTCAATGTGCTTTACAACTTAGAATCACCCAAAACTTTTCATTCTTCTTACACCCTCACCCCCAAATATACCCTTTGACCCAGTGACACTGACCTCCTTGATGTTCCATAAACAAGACACTATATCTCTTGACTCCAGGAATTTTCTTTGACTTCCCTTCATATCTACAATGGCCTTCCTCCTCATCTCTACTTCCTGGCTTCTCTGGCTTCATTTAAGTCTCAATTAAAATTTAATATTCTATAGGAAGCCTTTCCCAGTCTCTCTTAATTCTAGTGCCTTCTCTCCATTGTTTATTTGCTATTTATCTGACGAGTAGCTTGTTTGTACATATTGGTTTGCTTTTTATCTCCCCCCGTGAGCTCTTTGCCTGCAGTGGTATTTTTTGTCTTTGTAAGCCACAGTTCTCAGCATAGCACCTGGCACATAATAGGTACTTAATAACTGCCTACTGACTAATTGACTGACTGATTGAATGACTGACTAACCTAGCAGAGCCTAAGGTCTCAGAAACAGCGTCCTCAAAGACTGTATATGAATAGTCAAGTCAACAAATATTTACTAAGGTCTTGCTTGGAGCCAGACACTATGCTAAGGGCTGGGGATACAAAGAAAGGCAAAAACAGCCCTCAAAGACCTCAGAATCTAATGGGGAGACTGCACTACAAACATGTACAAACAAGATAAATAAAGGATAACTTAGAGATAATTTCAGAGGGAAAGCACTAGCATTAAAGGCGCCAGGAGAGGCTTATTGAATAAAATTGGATTTTAGCAAAGACTTGAAGGAAGCTAGGGAAACCAGTAGTCAAAGATGAAGAGGGAGAGAATTTTAGGCATGGGGGACAGCCAGCGCAAATGCAAAATCAGGAGACAGAGCATCTTGTCCAAGAAACAGCAAGAAGCCCACTGTCACTGGATCATAGTAATTGGAGAGGAGTAAAATGCAAAAAAGTGTGGAAATGTCAGAAAGGGGACAGGCTACGAAGGCCCAAAGGGAAAAAAAAAGTTGTATTTGATCCTGAAAATAATAGGGAATCAGTTGAATTTATTGAATGAGGGAGAGGGGAAAAGAGTGACATGGTCAGATCTGGGCTTTGTGAAAGTCACTCTAAGTGGAAGATGGATTGGAATGAGGAGAGACCTGAGGAATGTTGAACCAGCAGGCTAACACAACATTCCAGGTGTAAGGTGATGAAAACCTGCAACAGGGTGATGGAAGTGTCAGAGAAAGGGGTATATGTGAGATATGTTACAAAGGCTCAAATCAGCAGCTCTTGGCAACAGATTAGGTATGAGGAATGAGAGAGTAAGCAGTTAGAAATGACATCTAGGATTAGACAGATGTGGGACTGGGAAGATAGAGGCATGCTTGACAGTGAACACAGAAGTCTGGAAGGAGGAATGATTAGAGGAGGAAAAATTATGAGTTCAAAAGCATATTTTAGATGCACTCAGAGTATTTGATATTTAAAGAGATCATTTTATGAATATTTTTAAAGACAATGGACCTTTCCTTCCCCCATTTTGCTTTTGCATAAATCCTGTTTCTTATATATCCTCTTGGCTTAAAGCAAAGTTACAGCTGGATTATCTGTGCCTTGTCCTACACACTTTTGAAAGTGACTCTAAGTGGAAAATAGGGAAAACTATGCATAGTCTTTTCAAATTCATGTTTTAGACGAACCCACTGAAGACGAAATTTTTGAATTCTTAACTGTAGTTAACTGTGCCATTCTTTAAAAGAATTGGAATTTTTACAGACTTAATATAACTCTTTTGGCATGGCCTGTAAGTCTAGCCAGAAGCAAATAAATTGTTATTTATGTGAAAAAAAACTACGTCTGACAAAAAGAGATACTGTTATGTAGTTAAGAATTGTCAACTATTTTGCTTGCATGAATACAGTTTCAGCTTATTAAATGTGGAACACTTTAAGGACCTGGAAATGAACGCCCTAAAGTGAAACAATTAAGGATAAGGAAGTAATAAGAAAGTGAGTTTTGTTGTGCTGGTGACAAAAGCAAAGAGACTTTATTTAAGAGGACAGTAAGGGGAAATTTTGCTGAGCAGCAAGTCAAGAATCAAAAGCAATAAGTCAACTGGCTGTAGAGTGTCTACATTTCTAAGCTGGATCTAAATTCTCTTGGGTTTCAGTTGAGCCTGATCCAATCAGGAGATTCTTTAATTATAGGTTAGAGTATTTAAGTTGGAAAATAATTTAGGAATCATCCAACCAAGTGGTCCTCAAACTCTTTGCAGGGGGAAAGCTCTTTGCTTTAAACCAAATTTTGGCAGGTCTTTTGCAGGAAAATCTTTAATTGAGTGCTGAATGTGCCTGTCCCTATGGGTCTCAAATATTGGCACTGATCAAGAAGAGAGTCCATTGAATTGTAGAGTTCCTTAAACCTGTTTTTAAAAAGTGAACAATTCCTATATATGTAAAGCCCCTCTTATTTCTTCCAAACCTTGCCTTTTTATTTCATACTCTGCATAGAATCTGAAATGGGCTGTGCGCAAGTCATATTTACTTCAGGTTTTTTTTTTTCCTTCCCTTCATCAATCAAACTCTTCCATGGGACCAGAAGATAAGGATGTAGATAAATCTAGATGCGGCAGTTCATCCTAGGTTTACATGGATCTGTCAAGGAAAGGAAGCCAGTTTCCTCCCTTCTTAGACACTACTGTCCAAGAAGACTAAGATGAGATGAAAATATAGACATCCACATGCATCTTAGTAAATTCCTTTCCAGATTCTCTTTCCAGCTTTCTTAAAGAGCATGGGAAGAAATAAATATCTAGATAAATGGGAATGGAGAACAGTAAACAGAAAAGTCAGCGAAGGAGAGTGTACACCAGGGAAAAGGGTGAATGTGTAGAACCCTAAAGAAAACATGAGACTTTGGGAGAAACCAGAGAAGAAGTCCTAGTCCTGGTATTTGCTATCTGTGTGACCTTAGGCAGACTACTTAGTCTTTGGACTTTGGTTTCCCAAATGTAAAATAAGGAAGTTAAATTAGATGATCTCTAAATTTTTTTCCATGTCTACATCAATAATCCTGTGATTCTAAATGCCATCTTTAAATGATCTAAAATTAAGAAGACATTAGAGGTGAACTGGAAAACTGATTAAACAGGTTATTCATAGAATTATAGACTTAGGATTAGAAAGGCCCTTACTGGCCATCTAGCTAAACCTCATTATTTTATAGATGATGAAACCAAAGCCCAGAAAGGTTAAATAAGTTGTCCAAAGTGACATGGGACAAATGACAGAGCCAGATTTGGAATCCATACCCTGTTATTTTCACTGGTCACTGATGCCATTTTAATAATAATAATATCTAAGTGTTTATGCAAATATTATCTCATTCAATCCTTGTGACAACTCTGGGAAGTAGGTGCTATTATTACCCTTATTTTACAGATAAGGAAACTCAGGCAGACTGAGGTTAAGTGACTTGCCCACGGTCACACTGCTAGTAAGTCTGAGTTCAAATTTGAACTCAAGACTTCCTGAATCCAGGCCCATCAAAAAACTATTATTGACCACCCCTGGGTTCACATATGTCACTGTAATGAAATTAAAGCACTCATGAGTAGCCTATAAAGATTAATAATTGTTCCTTTTAATTCATATGGATTTTTACAAACATCAAAAATAAAATTTCCTCTGTTAAGCATTAAATCCTTCATAATCTGGCTCCAGCTTAGCTTTCCAAGCTTAATGCACATTCCTCTTCTTCACACATTCCATCCTCCAGCCAGACTATGTACTTAAAATTCCCTATTACATGACATTTGAGTCTTATCTCCTCTATCTCCTTTCTTCATTCTTTGCACAAGATATTCATTCCTTATGCCTAGAATGCATTCCCTATTCCCCTTTGCCTCACGAACCCCTAGTTCCCTTCAAGGTTCAGCTCCAGTGACACTGCATGACAGCCTCATCCTAAGATTCCAGTTGCTTGTGTGCTCCCCAATTGCTAGTGGCCTCCAGAAATGGTGTTGTCTTTATTTTCTATAATTTTTATTTTTTTTAATCTGTATTTTTATTCTTTATCTGTATTAGTGCCCTTTCTCCCCAACCCCGTTAGAATATAAGTTTGCTGAGGGCAGGGATTCTCTCTGGTTTTGTTGCTGTATCCCTGGCACTTAGCATAGTGCCTGGCACATAGTGGTTGGTAAATTAATGCTTGTTGCATGAATTAATAATGAACACAATATGAAAAGTGTTATCTGAGAGAATGAAAAAAATGTTTTGCTTCTCCAGCAGCAACAAAATCACTTTTGACATACTTTCTAACAAGAACTGAAAATATTTATTTAAGCTTGACCTTGAGATACTATTGTTTACAAGCAGAAAGGGCAAAAGGAAAGTCATTAAGTAATTGATCAGGGGACAAGAAATCACAGAAAAACTCTTAATATATTTTGCAGATGCAACTAAAAACCCAACACTGCTCTGGGTGTTTACAACAACTTTTTCTGAGAGTGCCTGTGCAAGTTCTTCCTCATTTCATAAAGTGAGGTAAGACTTTTCTACGTTATCCACCAAGATTTCCAAAGTAAGCAACCTAGAAATCGAACTAGACTGTCTATGTAAAATTCTGATGAAACAGTGTTGTTGTTTTATTGAAAGCTTTAAAAATACTTCTATGAGTAAACACATCTGTTCACTCACTCATTCATTCATTCAATGAGCAGCTCTGCATTCCTCCTATTGCACTTATGGCACCTGGCACCATGCTATTCACTAGGGATACAAAAACAAAAACTAAATAATCTTTGCCTTTAAGGAGTTCATATCTTTAATTTTTGAGGCACACAACACATACACAGACAAATAAATATAAAATGTATTCAAAGCAATCTTGGGGGTGAATGGTAATCAAATTATAGGATAGAGAGTCCTGTATGATGTAGCACTTGAGGTGAGTTTTGAAGGAAGGTAAGATTTCTATTGGGCAGAGGTGAGGAGGGAGGACATTCTAGGCATGGATAACAACCTCTACAAAAGTAAATAGGTGGGAGATGAAACACCATGTATAAAGAACAATAAGTAAGATATTTTAACTAGAACAGTGTGAAGGAGACATATATAAAATACACCTGGAAATGTTGGCTTAAATGACTTGCCCAGGGTCAGACACCTATTCAGTGTGTGGGGCCAGATTTTAACTCGGGTCTTTCTGACTTCAGGCCAAGCACTCTATCCACTATGCCACATAGCTGATGAGGATGAATTGAAAATTAGGGGATGAAAAGAGAGAATGATAAAAGAGGTGATCTACTGAAAGAAACCAGAGAGTATGGTGTCAGTTCTGTCAAATTCTGAAGGATTTTAAAAGCCAAACAGAGTGGTGTGTATTTAAGCTTAGCGTTCTCAGAGAACCAATGGTGTTTCTTCTGTAGGGAAGTAACATGGTCAGACTTCAACTTTAAGGATATAACTTTGGTAGCTGCCTGGAGTATGGAGTAAAGAGAGAAGACTGGAGAAGGGGGACCTATTATGAAACTGTTGCAATAATCCAAATGAAGTTGTAAGGGCCTGAACTAGGGTGCTGGCCCCTAAGTGGAGAGAAAGAGATGAGATAGATAAATGAGATAGGTTAAAAGCATTATTGACAAGATTCAGCCACTGGATCTGATGAGTTAAGGGAGAGTGACAAATGCATGATGTCAAACCTGAAAAGATGGTAGTGACTTCAACAGAAATAAGAGAATTAATAAAAAGAGGGAGGTTTTGTCAGGGAAAGTTATATTTTCAGTTTTAGACATGTTGAGTTTGTGATACCTTGGGGACACAGATGTTCAAAAGGCAATTGGTGATTTAGGAGAGGAGTTCACAAGACAGACTAGAGCTAGATATATAAGCCTGAAGGTTGCCTGCAATGAAATAATAGTTCAACCCATGGGGTTGATGAGATCAGAAAGAGAGAAAAGAGTAGGAAGAGGACACAGCCCAGTAGTACACACTCAGTCAAAGGTGATGGGACAAGGATACAACAAAAGAGGTTGGGAATGAGTGTCCAGGTAGGTAGAATGAGAGATAGGAGAGGGGACCAGGGAATAGACAGTATCTGAAAGGAGGGGATGGTCAGCAGTATCAAATTCTGTAGAGAAGACAGGAAAGATTAGGAATATGAAAATGATCTTGGATTTATCAATTAATAGATCATTGTTTACCCTGGAGGGAACAGTTTAAGTTAACTGATTAGGTCAAAATCTTAAATTTTCAGCCATCAAGGAGTAGGTATGAAATGAGAACTTTGAGGCAATAAATGTAAACAGCTTTTTCCAAGAATTTGGCTATAAAAGAAGTGTAGAATGATAAAATCAAGTGAATGTTGTTGTTTTTTTGTTTTCTTTTGTTTTCTTTTGTTTTAGGATGGGGTAGTTCTTTGCAAACTTTAACGCAGAAGAGAAAGTACCAAAGGAAATGAGAAGGAGGGAGTAAACAAGGATTTATTAAGCATCTACTATATGTCAGGTACTCTATTAAATAAATATATGTAATATATGTACACACACATATATCTTTACAAATATATATTTTCCAATTTTATAGTTGAGGAGACAGAGGGAGATAGAGGTTAAATGATTTGCTTAGGGTCATATAGCTATTTAGGGTCTGAGAACAAATCTGAACTCAGGTCTTTCTGACTCCAGGCCAAGCACTTTACCCACTCTGCCACATAGCTGATGAGGATGGACTGAAAATTACAGGGAGAGAGAGAATGATGGAAGGGATACTGTTGAAAGAGATCAAAGATATGGAGTCTAGGATACAAGTGGGGGGGATGGTGTTGGCAAAGAGAACCACTTCTTATTTGGAAACCAGAGCAAAAAAGGAGGGTTTCTGTGTGCAGGGTGGGGGTGACATTGAGGGGATTTGAAGTACAAAAGAGGAGAAATGGGAGTTTTCTACCAATGGTCTTAATTATTTTCAGGGGGATTTTAGTATAGTTCTTTTAGCAAGAAGGGAAAGGAAATATGCGGAGACAGTTTGGAACAGGAGAAAAGGTTTGGAACATATGTTATGGGCAGAGGAAGTAGTACAATGAGTCAATTTCAAGAAGATTAAAAGCACTGGTATGCATTATTGAAGGTCCAGTGGAGATTGTATAACATATGTTTGTAGTAGACCCAGTCAATAATGTATTATTTCCTCCAGAAAATGTCAGCAGCATTTGAGTGGAAACAGAGGATTATCATAGGGTCTCAGAGTGGTACCACTGGAAAACAGACTGCCACCCCATTCCCAGTACCAACAGTATTATTATATTTGATGGTCTGAAGCAAGTGCAGCACCTTTGATCGAAGCTATGTCACATTATCCAGGAGTACTAGTATTTGAGAAGTCACCCAGACCTAAAAGAGGTAGTAAAGTTTTGATCTGTGCTGCTTTTATAAATAGTTAATTCTCCAATAATTAATCCTGGAATTTGTTCAGACTGGACTGAGTAGAAAGGAAACTGACACCCTGGCCCTCAGCATCAACAATACAAGAAAGTCAAGTCTGAGTCTTGCTGACTTTTGGCTTGGTTCCCTACTTGTATCCTGCTGGTTGGCTCTCATTTCATTGCATAAGCTAAAATAGCCAGAGAACTTTTGCCTCCATACTGGAGACTATGAGTTTTTACAAGGAGGTAGCACCTCTCTCTTTGATTAGCCATTGTCATTTTTCTTGCCTAGTAGGCCCTCTTGGGTCATGAGAGCAAGAGATCACGACCATTATACTTCATCCATGCATGCTTAGTTGTTTTTTTTTTTTTTAATGTTATCTCCCCCCAATATCTGTGTTACTTATCCAGTTATCTTCAAGAAAGTAAGGGATTTGATGACAAACTACTAGCTGAAACTTCAGTTGTCTATGCATGAAAACATAAATATTATTTGAAGGTGATACAGTTGGGACAAATCTTGCTGCAAAACAATACACATAAAGAAATAAAGTTAGATTAATTCTAAGAAGACTGCCAAGCTATGTGTGTATGTGTATGTATTTTATATATATAATATGTATGTGTGTATATATATATATATATATATATATATATATATATAAAATTAGTACAGATCTATGATTTAATTACTGTAGGCAAGTTAAGATGAGGAAGGCACTTCTACTAAAACTCATGGGCAACTTTTTAGCAACTTAAAGTCTTAGAAAGTTTTCTAAGGCACTGAGAAATTAAATGACTTGATCATAATCATACAAATAGTACATGTTGGAGTTGAGATTGCCAGAAAAATAATGACTCTAATGAGTAGAAATATTGTGACCTGGATAAAAAACACTACTCTCAGAGAAGGAAGGAAATTTCACAGAGAAGAAGGGGAGGAAAGAAACATAATCACCTCATTTTGATTGGCTGCTTCAAAGGGAGTTGGCCTAGCAATTGGAAATATCAAGGAGGAAAGAAAAGAGAATAAAAGGGAAACAAAATCTCCCCAAACAAGGAATTGAGCAGCACACATCTTTTTCTGTTTTGCTCTGGTTCCCAAACACGGTACATAAGATAACTATGTTGGCAAGCTCAGATTTGTACAGCAATGACTGTCACACCTTTTAAAATCTGTCAGCATTTAAAATCTGACAGCAAGCATTTCTCTTGGCATCACCATTGGAAAATGCCCTCTTTTTCCCCTCCAAGTCATGTCTGTGATTTTGGACTGATGTAGTGATAAAAACATTTGCCAAAAATGTATATGATTAATAAAAACAGAACTTCTCCCTCTTTTTTTTTTTTTGCTAGTTAGAACTGAAGAGAGGGATTGAAATGCAAATGAGGGATTCAATTAGGAGACTGAAGTGTGGCAGCTTGGACAGAAAGAAAAGGGAGGCAGGGTGATTTGAAGGAAATATGTTCTGATCCTTATACATTGATAACAGAGAAATAATGAATAAATATATAAATTCCCACAGCTAGATTAGGCTACACATAAATTTTCCTTCAGATTTCCAGCCAACAAATCAGTGTCTCAAATTCCTTCTGTGCTTCAAACAAAACATATTACCTGGGAAGTTGAATTCAAGATTTTGTACAGACAAGATTATTTTTCCCACTTTCCCTTACTCTAGGGAGCCATGTTTCCTTCTGGACTTAATTTCTATTAACTATATCAGCTCTCATAAAATGGACTACAATTATTTTGCTTTTCACTTCTCAGTAAAAATTCCATTGGCATGTATCATGTCTGGCCTTCTGGTTAAATGTATTAACACACATATGTCCAAGGGCAGAAGGCATGTACCATATCTGAAATGTCCATTAGGGAAGTACAAATCTATCCATTTAAGATGACTGTAGAAGTGGATTCAAACTTTTAATGGGTATCTGGTGATTTCTACACCTTTAGAAACCTCATCTGGATCTGTTTTCCCCAAAGTAACACAAGCTTTACTTTCATATTTTTATCCAAAGTCTCTTTTCATCCTGAATATTAGCAGGTGGTCTCACGAAGTACAGAACCATCATGGAAGCATCATGCTAGAGCAGCCATCCAAACATTGGCAGTTGGAATGGAGAAGTCTGGTTCTTGTTCATGCTGAACTTCAAAGGAGCTGCAGGCATAGCCGTAAAGCATCTCTTAAATCTAGAGGAGCCAAAGAGTGGATACTTTTCCATTAAGGCTCAAAAAAGCATATTGGGTTCTGGCTCCCAATATAGGGATGGAATATTTTGGCAGGATTGTCCTAAATACTGTTAAAGCACAGATAAAAGTGGGAAGAAATGGGCATGGATGATTCCTGTAACAGACATCTATTATACCGATTTGTATGTCATGTTCATGGGATGTTGGGTTATTAGAGGTAAATTTAGAAAGAAGTATTTCCATTCCATGTGATTGACTCATCATTGAAATTACCTTATCTTAGCATCTTTGCTGGAAAGGACCTTAAAGTTCTGTCCTATTATAGATGAAAAAACTAGTGGCCAAAGTGATTTGCCCAAGAGGACAGAAGGAAGAAGTGTTGGACCTGGGGTTCAAACCTAATACATCCAACTCAAAAGCCAGTGCTCTTTCCACCGCACTATAACAAATCTTCATCATGAGGTTCTTTGGGTTCTTCATCAACTAAAGCAGTAAGATTGATGGACTTGCTTTATATACTGCTTTAGCAGAAACAGTGCTGAAAAGCAAGGTTGCAAAGGGCATTGTTGTTGTTCAGTTGCTCAGTCATGTCCGACTCTTCATGATCTCATGGACTATAGCACACCAGGCCTTTTATCCTCCACTATCTCTCAAAGTCTGTCCAAGCTCATGCTCGTTGTTTCCATGATGCTATCTATCCATTTCATCCTCTGCTATCCCCTTTTCCTTTTTCCTTCTATCTTTCCCAACATCAAGATCTTTTCCAACAAGTCCTGTCTTCTCATTATACAAAAGGCAGAATCAGTGTTAAAAGAAAGGATAGCTACCTGAGAAATTATCAGTAGATTAGACAGACCTTATTAGTGGCAGAAACAGAACAAATTAATCTGGATTTCTGGCCTAGATTTCAGAATCAACCAATCAATCAAATAAATCTTTAGCAGTTTTGATCTGGCAGCAACCTATACTAACAAGGATACTATTATTGTGTACAGGAAGCTTGACTTAGCACTGAGGATATAGAGTCCTTACCCTCAAAGGGCTTATAATCTGACTGGGGAAATGCAGAAAGAAATACAATAATGGAAATTATCATACGTTAAGTGCTAAAATGAACAGTACCAGAAGTTTTTCAGAATTTCATAAGAGTCAGCAGAGATCTGGGATGGTTTCCTGCCTCCTAGCAATGTAAAGAGAATATCCATCAACTTAGGGAATAGTTTAAGAAACTGTAAAATATGAATATGATGGAATGTTATCATATTATAAACATTTATGAAAATGATGTTATAGAATCCTGGAAAGTATGATTTGATACAGAGTGAAGTAAGCAGAGCAAGAAAATTAATCTATATGATGACCATATTATAAATGCATACTAAAAGCCTGAAGAACTTTGATCAAATCGGTGACCCACTGTGTCTCCCCAGGATCAATGAAGGATGAAGCATGATCCCCTCCTCCTTACAGAGAGGTAATGGACTCAGAGTTCAGCAAGAGAGACATGTTTTTTTGGATAAAGTCACTGTGTAGATTTGTTTTGCTTGACTATGCTTATTTGTTAAAAGACTTTATTTTCTTCGTTTTTAATAAGGGTAGGTAGTAATAGTGACAGCAAAAAGAAAGGGCATGGACACATTTTTTAACAAAAAAGAAGGAAATATCGGAGGAAACACAGACAATTTTGAAAATAATGTGAAATTTGTAATATGCTTTTAGAAAAAGCATAGCAGCATGAAATAGAGAACTGTGGTTTCATATACAATCCTCTTTTTTGTGTTCTGTATATATATATATATATATATATATATATATATATATATATATATATATATATATACACACACACACATGTGTATATATATATATATATGTGGAAATGATATCATTTTTTAGTGTTTAAGTTCATAATAAAATATATATTTTAAATCTTCCCACCCACATTTATTAGTATATGGAAACACAGGCACATAACCTCTCAAAGCCTCAGTTTTTGTTTTTTTTCATCTGTAAAATGAAATGTATTTAGTATCAATTTTTACAGATTTGTTGTCAGGAACAAATGAGATGATGCATATAAATGATTTGTCAAGCATAAATATTTTATAAATATTTTAATTAGCAGTTATAAGAGTAGTATGCTATAATGGAAAGAGAAATGGGCTTTAAATTAGGACATATCAGGGTTCAAATCCTGATTCTTAAAGGTGTCATCCTAAGCGTTCAATTATCTTACCTGAGAAAATTTCTCATCTGCAAAATGAGAAAAATAATACATGCATTGTTTACCTCACAGAGTTCCTTTAAGGAAAGCATTTGCAACTGATGATATAGTATCCATGTCAGTAACTTCCTCACTTTTTAAATAGGGGACTAATGAAAGAGGTATGGTAGTATGATGACACTGACAGAGACAATCCCAGATGAAAAAGATGAGGAGAAAGTAGAGTTAGGGAGACAAGTTAGAGATTACTGTAATAATCTAAGCATGATGTAATAAAGGCCTGGATTAAGGCATTAACAGAGGGGAAAAAAGAATAAAGGTAAATGCAAAAGATTCTTTGAGGGGAAATACTGAGGGCATAAATTCTGTTTTATAAATCTGATCTTTTTCATCCACACAGTTTCCAAAAGGCTTTGCAGATTTAAAACTACTAAAAGGTATTATTTAGAAAACACTGGCTACCCCAGGGCCAAATTCTTCAGCTGTATAATGATGTATAGAAATACCCATGGAAGTGTAGGAAATAAACAATATAAAAAGACTAATTACCCAAAGAAATTACAATTCGGGACCAAAAATGAGGCAAAACATTAGCTCCCTTCACATACTGGGGGATTTGTTGTAATTAGAATATAGAGTTATGATTTAAAGTATTTGGACATGGGTAGGAAAAAGTTTTATAGACTGGGTAGACTGATGCAGATTTTATAAAGAAGATGTAATTAATTTTCATTTTGCATAGAGAAAAGTCAGGTCACTGGACTAAAGTCACTTTCCCGAGACCATGAAGTCAGTATATCATGTCTACTGAACACACTGAAACTACTTTAAGTCAGGTATATGCTCTGGGATACATACTAGATATTGAGAAAGCAGATATTAAAGGATTCAGAGAAATGATAGGTAGGAATTCTTGATGATAGAGATAGATAGATAGATAGATAGATAGATAGATAGATAGATAGATAGATAGATAGATGATAGAGGCAGATCATTTTTGAAGGACTTCTTATGTTCCAGACATTGTACTAAGCACTAAAAATACATAGTGGACAAAAAAAGAGCTTGAGTTTATCCTCAAGGATTTCTTCTAATGGAAGAACATAGTACATAAAAAGGAGGGGAATGGGAGAAGAATTGTAATCCTGTAGAGACAAGGTAGAAAAGTCTGGAAAGTCAGGAGCAGAGAAAGAGATAAGTGAGCATGGAAGACCTGGACACTTCCTGAAATGGTAGTCCTGGAAAGGAACTCACCAATTAGAGGAGGTGACCACAGAGGTAGAAGCATATTGATGGTGAGAAAGCTGTTGGCATAGCAGTTGAAAAGTCTGGAGGGTTAGGAGCTCAGGATAAGAAGTGGGAAAGAAATGAGTATAGCTGGTCTGGTACTTCATGAAATTGTGTTCCTGGGCAAGAACTTAGCACTCAATGAGAGAATGAGTGTGTGTGTGTGTGTGTGTGTGTGTGTGTGTGTGTATTTACAGTAAGGCCAGGAGGAATGGGATGCTCTAGAGAATGAAATTCTAATGACTCAAAAGAAACAGTTGGAATGAGGAAGAAAAGAGAGAATGATCTAAAGAGACAAATGTGGATACAAAAGGAACTCATAGACAAAATTAGATTTTTAAAAGACACATAAAGAATAAAAAAGGGGCAGCTAGGTGGTGCAGTGGATAGAGCTCAGGGACTGGAGTCAAAAAGACGAGTTAAAATACAGCCTCAGATACCTACTAACTGTGTGACTCTAGGCAAGTCACTTAATCCTCTTTGCCTCAGTTTCCTCATCTGTAGAATGAGCCAGAGAAGGAAGTAGAGAACCACTCCAGTATCTTTGCCAAGAAAATTCCAAATGGGGTCATGAAGAGTCAGACATGACTGAAACATTTGAACAACAACAAAGTACAAATAAGATGAAAACAGGAGCAGGTAATCAATTGTTAATTTAAAGGCATGGCACCATTCAGTACAAATAGTATTAGGAGAGCTGTATAATGAGTTGAGAAAAGAAGTGAATTCTTTGGTCAATAAAAATGATTGCAGGTTTTTTGTTTTGTCTTGATTTTTCATTGGTATCAAGGAAAAAGGGACCAAAGAAGAGATAAGTCTACTGTAGGGGAATGTGAAATCATGAAAATGGGTACCATTTTGTTTCTGTTATTTCTGTCAAGAAGAGTAAACTTTGGAATAAAAAGATATAATAAAAACAGCTAACAGGAAGTTGAAACCTCTGTATTTTTCCTGTTCAGATAAAATCTAGAATATTGTGGGGCATTGTGAGGCTAGATGGCTCAGTGGATAGAGCACCTGCCCTAGATTCAGAAGAACCTGAGTTCAAATCTGGCCTCAGACACATAACACTTATAACATTTACTAGCTGTGTGACTCTGGGCAACTCACTTAACCCCATTGCCTAACCAAAAAAAAAAAATCTAGAATATTGCTTTCACATTCCATATGTGAACAAAAAAAATAAATAAACTGGAAAGTATTTGGAGGTAGGCAACCAGGATTCAATTCAATTCAATAAACACTTATTAAGTACCTACTATGTTCCAGGCACAGTGCTAAGGGCTGGAGATAGAAATAAGAAAGAGAAAGACAGTCCCTGCCCTCAAGGAGTTTCTAACCTAATGGAAAAAGACAACATACGAAAGGAAGGTAGAGATTGGGGATGTGAGGGGACACCAGGAGGTATGACTTGTTCTGTGGAACTGAGACCAAGCAGAGGTGTAGATGGGAAGTGGAGTGATATGGAAAGTCCAGATTCTGCTCTCTAGAAAGGAAAGCTTTGGATGGAGTTTAGTGCTCTACCCCCAAGTTCTCCAACCAGAGGATGCTGAAGGACTTAAGGATTATATGTGAGGATCAGTAGAGGGAACTACCCTCAAGAATCAATCAAAAATTTATTAAGGAAAAACATTACAGGGATTCAATATTTGAATGACTGTTTTGTGGAAGAAGGAACTGATTTGCTCTTAGTCTTAGAGGACAAAACGAGTTAGCAATGGACTGAAGTTTGAAAGAGGCAAATTTAGGCTTGCCATGAGGGAAAACTTCCTAACAGTATCTATCTCAAAATGGAATGTGGTATCTTGTGAATTAGTAGGACACACACACACATGCACATGCACACGTGTGTATACATATGCACATACACAATAAACACATGTGTACATATATGCACATGCATATACACATACATATCATGTGTGTGTGTCCCTGTATATGTACTGGTAAATGTTTAGTATATTGTTTTCTGCAGGGAAAAAAAACCAACACTGTACACAAGACAGATGTTTAAGATCAATCTGCATTATTAACATTTTTCCATCACTTTTTTAACTTTGGACGATCAACAAAATGAGAAAGTCTAGCATCTGCTGATTTCCAAGATTTAAATACTCACACTGGATATTGATCAATCAGTTCTCTGCAGTCAGTGGGGAGCTGGCTCCAGCACACCCCAATCCTTCCTCACTAGAGGTCTTCAGCAAAAGTCTGGTTGACCACTTGTCAAGAAGGTAGTTTGACATAGTGGAAAAAGGTGCTGGACTTGCAGGCAGGGAGGCCTGGTTCAAATCTGACCTCTGCCACTTAATAGCAAGCTATGTGAACTGACCACAGGCAAGTCACTGCAACCTCCAAAAGCTTCAGCTTCCTCATTTATGAAATTAGCAAAATAAAACTTGCAGTACTTATTTTGCAAGGTTTTTATAAGGCACAAATGAAAAAATACATGGAAAGCATTTTGAGAACCTTAAAAGCTATACATTTGAGAGAATTCTTTTTCAGCTAGAGTTTGGATGATACATCCCAAGCCCCTTCCTATCATCAGTAGTCTTCACAGTAGACTATGCTTTTTGAGGCTCCGCAGAGGTAGTGAAAGTTTTGGTTACAATAACTATGGCTCAATAACACCAAAAACTGCAGAATGGCTTGGCATTGTGATCACTTGTTCACCTTCCTAAATGCAGGTCATCTAATTCTGTCTCTGATTCCCTGTTCCACTGCCCTATCCATTTAACATTACCTCCCTTTTACTAGTTGTCATCAGACTTACAAAGTCAAATTCTCCTGATGTGATTATATTCCTAAACTAGAAACCTTAAAATATATGTTACATTGATAAGAAGGTATTTTTTAGGAATTTCTATTTGACTTCCTAATGCTCATTGGGTTCTTTTTATCTAAAGGCAGTTAGGTATCACAATCACAAAGCATTGGATTTAGAATCAGGAAAACCTGAGTTCAAATCTGATCTGGAACATTTACTAGCTGTGTGACCCTGGGCAAGTCATTTAACCTCTATATGTCTTGGATTCCTCATATATAGAATAGGGATAATAACAGCACCTATCTCCCAGGGTAGCTGTTTTGAGGATCAATGAGAATATTTGTAAAGCAGTTCTGAAAACTTAAAGCATGATAAAAATCCTAGCTATTATCTTTTTTTCTGATTCTCTGTCAGCCTCAATTAATCTTTTCTTTCTTTCTCTTGCTCTGCAACTTATTTCCCTGGTTTTCTATTTTATTACTTTAGGCTTAGTCTATGTCAAGCTCTTTACATATAATATTTTGCTTTTCAGGGGTAATAAGGTAAAAATCTGAAAATATTAACAGGCACAAAACAAACCCACCCCTCTTCCTAACTTCCCTATTTATACAGAAGATATGAGCATCCATCCAGTCCTCTAGGTTCTCAACGTAAGAGTTATTCTTGAATTTTCACTCTCCCTCACCCCATATGGCCAATCAGTTGATAAGTCTCATCAGTTCTACCTGAACATCTCTTATATCCATCCTTTTCTCTCCCCTCATATGATCAACATCACAATTCATCATCTCACCAACTCTCTTCTAGATCACTGAAGTGTTCTCATAATTGATCTTCCTGTCTCAACTCTTTCTCCTGGCCAAGTCATCCCAAACAAAATTAGCAAAGTGCTCTCCTTAAAGCATAAGTTTGACCAGGTCATTCCTGGTCAAGGGCAATGGATCCCTATTGCTTCTAGAACCAAATAGACAGTCCTTTGCTGGCAGTTAGAGCTCTTCACAACTTGGCTATAGTTTACCTTTCTAGTTCATTATACATCACTCTTCTTTATGTATTTTTCAGTCCTCTATTCCTCACAGAGGTACCCTATCTCTTCTGTCTGTGTCTTATACCAACTGACCCTCCTACCTAAAATGGATTTCCTCTTCTTCACCTCTTAGATTCTCAAGCTTTCTTTAAAGCTTAGGTGAAGTGTTGTTGTTGTTCAGTCATATTTGATTCTTGGTGACCCCAGACAGTACAATACATACATGGGGTTTTCTTGGCATTTTGGTAGCTTGCTTCCTTCTTCGGAGGATTGAGCCAAACAGAAGTTAAATGACTTGCCCAAGGCCACACAGCTAGTAAATGTCTGAGGCTAGATTTAAATTCAGGTCTTAATGACTCTAGGCCCAGCACTCTATCCACTGAACCATCTAGCTGCTTCATCAGCTCACCTAACAACTCCTAAATCAGTTCTTTCCTATTGCCCCCATTTGCTAATATCTGTTCCAGTGAAATTACTTTGCATTTACTTTGCCTGATAAGACCATTATGTATCTGGGTTCACCCTTGCCCTGGGCTGGACTAATTTTTACCTGAAAGTCAATAAAGCTTTTATTATGGAATTTGATTGATTCTGGCTGCTAAGGTTCAAATTGCACATCCCTTGAAGCAACTTCCTGATAGCCTCTGGTGGTATTAATTTAGCTTCTTGGTCACCTAAGAAGAAATACCAGCCACATAGTGTCAGACAGGTTAGCTTCTGTCTAAGCAAATCTCCTTTTGTTAACTGATGAGTGATTTACAAATACCTGATTTTGTTAAAATATCAGATCAACTAAAAAGGGACTGGTCTGAGGTCAGGCTCACCCTTCACACTTTGTATACATGCTGCATATATTTGTATTTATACATGTCTTCCCTGATAGAAAGTACCTTTAGGATAGGGATCCCTAGTATCTAGCACAATGCATGGGAAAAAGTAGGTGCTTTAATAAATATCCTTAATTGTTGTGAATTAATGTTCTTCTTTGCATTGACATAATGAGACAACACTTTCTAGCAATAAATCTGAGTCCAAAAACACTCTGAAAAAAGAACAAAATTTCCGTTCCATCTCTGCCCGGAGAACCTAAGCCTGCTGTTCTAGGGAAGATAAAGCTGAATTCTTATCCAGTTTAATTATCTAAATTTAGCTTGTCTGTCACAGAAACAATTACAGAAACATCATGTTTTGTATAAGCAATAATGTCATCCACCATAAGATAATAGTTACTGTAGGATGGAAACTTTAGCCACAATTGTATAGTAGCTAGAGTTTGGCCTCCCTCAGAATGGGGTCTGACTTTTTTGGGACTGGAGGTAAAGAGAGAGAAAAAGAAAGATACAAGAGAGAAATATCAGCACCTTACACTGGAAAAAAGTTTGTTTCAGCTGTAACTGGCTTTCTCTCCTAATTCCATTCAAGTCTATATTTTCAATTTGTTTCTCTCTGGGACTATCAAAAACACAGTACCAGATCAAATAAAGAAAACCTATTAAATTGGACAGCAAGCAAGATATGGACTGATTTCAACTTTGACTTCTAATAAGCTCAAAGTATTTTTCTAGACTCATACATATTTTATTCTTCCCTGAAGAGTTTCCATGTGTAAAGTCAAAGGGGTCACGAACCATTTCTCTTAAAACCAAAAATTCAAAAGCTGTTTTTTTCCCCTTCATAGAACTCAAGACATCTGAATTTGCCTTAAAAATCAACAAACATTATTATTAATGGTCTGAGAGAAAGCAAAGAAAAATATAACATAGGTGGATGAATGTTTAGAGAATTTTAAGTAAGTGAAAACAAGTGATTGTAGCAACATTTTCCTTCCAACTGTAAATGAAGTAGTTGGTATTCAAAACAATCCATCAGCTGCAAGATAAAAATATTTTTTTTTGCTTATTAAAGTCTCATGGAGCCATTAACAATTCTTTGTATGTTGCTTTTATAAACTGACGTATAGATACTTGCATGTATGTTCCATATGCATATGCCTGTTTATGTGTATATAAACATAAGTATACATATACAGGTATATATACCCCAGGTATGTAGTACATACATACATACATCTACATATATATGTGTGTGTATGTATATACACACAATTTTGGTATTACAAGAGGCAGTATGTGATAATGAATAGAATGCTAAATTAGAGTTAGAAAGAGGTTTAAATCTTGCTTCTGACAGTTACCATATATATATAAAAGCAAGTCACTTAAGCTCTGGGATTCTTGAACTAGTAACTCTAAGACTTACCTACTAAGCTTCCGATGAGAGAGATACCATACCCTGGAATCAACTGATCAATAAGAATTTATTATGTATGCAAAGATGAAAAAAAGGAATAGTCCCTGCCCTTGAGGAATTTAGATTACTGAGTGGAGAAGGCAAAGGGTGGGTGGGTGGAAGGAATAATGATTTATATGTGTGGCTTAATTATTTTTATTATTTTATACTCATAACAAAAAAAATTATAGTAAAGAAATTTCAAATCTATAATGTCTATAAACTATTCTCATGAGAGCACAACTGATTTTTTGGGGGGAAAGAACCAGCATGATGAAATACCATTATAGCAAAAAGCTAGGTATAACAAAAGATATCCAAGTAAATGACCTAATCATTTTAAGTAATAATCAATAAACCCAATTCTACAAAGCCACACAATAATGTATATAGTCTCTAGGGTTTCTAGAATGAGATATGACCAGCATTTAAAGGATCTTTTAAGTACAACCAGCAAAATACCTTTTTTATTAAAGATTACCTTCACCTTTAGTTATAAAGGACAGAAGGTATTATTTAGAATAAATTCCACTTACCATAAATTCCTGTGGAAATGCAGGGGAATGCCTGTGGATTAAGAAAAAAAGTGAATGTTAAAAGAATACAACTTTGTACAAAACCATATATTTGAGAAGTCTTAGAACAGTACTTGAAGTATGATAGGTAAGTTATAAATGCTTATTATCATTATTAATGTTATTAATATTACCACTACTACTTGACAATAGGAGATGGTGTATTCAGATAAACTAGATTTGAGGTGATCTATCAATAGGATATTTTGGTTAACAAAGATCTCTATTTAATCAGAAAAGAACTTTGGAAGCCACTAAGAATAAACTTAAACTAATAAGAATTATTAAATTATATTTAAATTTAAATAATATAAATTAAACAAAATAAAAAATCTTGCAGGTGTTAAATAATAGTGTATAATTAGCAATTTGTTAGTTATATACCTAATGTGGAAATATTAACAACTCACCAATGAAGAAGCTAACCAGGAAACTCTTTTGCTACTTGAGTTCATTGAAACAAAACAATTGTTCCTCTTATAGAGCAATCTCTATAATAAAGACTCCTCTAAGAAATGGGCTATGGTTTCATTGCAAGAGAGAGAGAGCAGAATTGTTCTGTTCCTTACAAGGTGTCTCCAGAGGGGAAGGGGCAGAAAAAAAGTACAACAGACAAGAGGAAGATTAGGGTGCACTTTAGGCACTAGAGGAAGGAGCCAAATTCTCACTCCTATCATATACCAGTGCAGCAGAGCAGTTAGAATGCTCAACTTGCAATCAAGAAGGACTGAGAGTAGCAGTATGACCCTGGACAAGCAAATCATTTAACTTCTGTGAGGCTCAGTGAATATGAGGATGATAATATCTCTAGTATCTAACTACCTCACAGGGTCATTGTTGTGAGGTTCAAATGCATATTTCATAATTTTTACAATGCTTCATAAGAATTAATTATTATTATTAGGCCAAAATTTCCCCAACTGGGCAAAACATGGTGATGGTGTCTAGATCTTCACAGTAGACTTGTCTTAGAGTTAGAAGCCTTTCGAATCAAGTAGAAGACAAACACAAAGAAAAGGTCTGACTCCTACCTTGAGAAGAACAGCTGTTAGAGAGATAAAACTAAGAAAAGCAGTTAAGTGAATTCATTAGATGGGCTGCTCCCTATAGCACAGACGGAAACTTCAGCAATGAGGAAGACCTTGGAGGAAAACAGCTCAGAGTTTGGAGTGAGCTGTTAACAGCTACCAGAACCTTTCAGGATTAAGGGAAGAGTAAGCGGAAGCTAGGGGTCCTGAATTAAGACAAGTAGCAAGTTGGTAATATGAGGATGGGGAAGGCAGTGTTTTGAAGTAGAAGTGGGAGAGAAAATAAAAGTTTGTTAATCAAAACAATATCCTTAAAAGGGTCATGCAGCCAGAAGCTAGGAGTGACAGAATTTACAGGCTATGTGACCCTGGGCAAGTCATTAACCTTTCTTTGCCTCAGTTTCCTCAACTGTAAAATGAGACTAACTGCACTTATCTCTCAGGTGTGAGGATCAAATCAGATAGTATTTGGAAAACACACTTAGCACAGTGCCTGGCACACAGTAGGTGTTTATATGTATGTATTTATATACACATATGTATGTATATATACATATATACACATATACACAGTTTATATATACACACACATGTATATATGTGTATATGTGTTTATATGTATATATACATACATATGTGTATATAAATACATACATATAAACATACATATATATATATATATATATAATTTCCTTCCCCTTCTTCCTGCCTTCCCTTCACAGTTTCTAACAAAAGGAAATAATATTATCAGTTCTAGAACATGCATAAACTAAAAAGAACTAGCAAAAGTCTAATATGGTTATAAGAAGGTTAATGGGGCACCTCAAAATGATGAAAAAGTGATTTTTCTTTACAGCTTTGATTTGGATTGACACTATATCTTTTTTTTTTCCTGAGAAGCCAGAGTCAAAGGAAAAGTGCTAGTTGGGCTTATGTCTTAGCTCAGTTAGTTAATACACCTGTATTACCTTGAACAAGTTATTTAATTTCTCTGAACCTCTATTTTTTTACCTGTGCAATGAGAATGATGAACTAGATGACTTCTAAAGTCCTTTTCATTTCTAAGGCAAAGGTTCTATGACTCCAAATGGTTTAATATTTATAATAATGATTTAAGAATGTATTTATTTCATGTTTTAAAAAGGAAGTAAAAGTTACTCCACTGAATGGGATTTCAGCCATAGGTGCCCAACGTGACCTTTATAAAGGCCCAAAATATCTAAGGAAGAAGTGTCACCACCCAGCGACACTTATCTAGAACTTCAGACACAAGGTTCATGGGTCATAACAAGGATTTGAGGGATGTTCTTGGCAGATTCAACACACTTCATGACAATTGTCATGGGGCACACAGAAAATAAAATGACAATGTTTCTGGCCTTGAGGTACTTAAAATTTTGTTGGGGAGACAATACAAAGATGCATGAAACAATAAACACAAGACAGCACAATGAGAATTACACTGAATAATTCATCCTCTGAATAACACAAGCACTAATTATCATAGGTTAGGAAACTAGGGGTTTGTCATTATGTAGGCCTCAATATAAAAGATATGAAAGGGAAACCATGGAAGGGAAGGAAGGAAGGAAGAAAAAAGGCATTTATTAAGCACCTACTATGTTCCAAGTACTGTACTAAACTCTTTGCAAATACTATCTCATTTGGTCCTCACCACAACCTTATAAGGTAAATGCTGTTATTCTCCCCATTTTACAGTTGAACAAACTGAAACAGACCAATATTAAGTGACCTGCCCAGGATCACATAGCTAGTAAGTTTAGATTTGAGCTCAGGTTAACAAAAGACAATAAACTGGATGATTTTCAAATTGTAGTTCACAGAATCTATCACCAATCAAACCCAAATCACCATCCAATTTTCTCTAAAGGAGAGAGAACTTATTGGGCTATTTCCATTATTCCCCTACAGATTTCTGATGGGTATTGTAACAAGCCTGTGAGTAGTAGCATTGTCACTTCTCTAAAGGAAATACAATATAAGAAAGTGCTTTGAGAGAGTATAAAATTGTTAATAATAATTTGATACTTCATTGATCTATGGTTTCATCATTCTAATTTCAGATTGCAACCTAACTCCGCCTAATCATCTTGTTCAATTTCTGTCAATGCCCTACCATAAAGCAACCATGGACAGTCCACTTAATGTGCTGGGAGAATTCCTTAAGCTCTCTGGAAACTGTGTGAATTTCCAGGTATCTTTTCAGCGATCTATTAGTTATCATCACTAATACCATATTCCTGACTCATATTTTTGTTATAATAAATTTCTCTGATTAGATCTTTGATACTGTTTGACATTTAAATATTTGGTCAGGAGTTGAAAAGTATTATATATATATATATATATATATATGTGCATGTCTTTTTAAGAACACAAACAGTTAAGCAAACAGCAAAGGAGACAGAGAAGGAGTGGTCAGATAGTTAGGAAAACCAGGAGGGAGAGTGGTATCCCAAAAACCTAGAGAGAAGATTGTATCAAGGAGGAGAGAATGATCAGCAGTGTCAAAGGCTGCAGAGAGCTCAAGGAGAATGAGGGTTGAAAAAAGGCTATTAGATTTGGCAACTAAGGGATCATTAGTAACTTTGGATAGAATAATTTTGGTGGAATTTGTTGGAATCTGGTCAGAAACTAGATGATAAAGGGTTAAGAGATTGAGAGAAAAGAAAATGGTAGTACCTATTGTACACCTCCTTTTTGTGTAGTTGAGTTTCCAAGGGCTAGTGGTATCAAAGACAGAACTTGAACCTAGATCTTGCTGTCTCTAAACCCAACATACTATCAACTATGCCATACTTTTTTTTTCAAAATACACACATATATAAACACACACATATATTTATGTATGTATCATATAGTGAAAACTCAATTGTAACATATTTTTTAGACAGTTGCTTAGGGCACTCAAAAACAAACTGATTTACCAATAGTCACAAAGCTAGTGTGTGTCAGAGACCAAACCGGAACCCAAGCCTTCCTGATGCCAACAACAGCCCTCTTTCTCCAACAGCACAGTCTCTCATATATCCACAACATTATTCCCTCCCTTTACCCTTGCTGCTCTCTGGTACAGGTTCAAGGGAAGGAGGAGTGAGCCCAGAGAGAGTGACACATATTAGTTACCATAGTTATTTTTTTTTTGAACACCACAAACTAAGGCTCTTATCCTTTGAAGTTTTTACAGTATTCACAGATGAGATGACAGCTTGAATGATTAACGCCATCTTTTGGTGGACTCAGATCCCAGCCTTGTCTTCAAATCAATCAGGAGCCCCAGTGCCTGTGCCAAGGTATAGTGATTGCCATGTTTGTGCTCACAAGGATAATAATACCACCTGAATCGGATATGCTTTATAGGATTGCTATTTTGAATGTAAGAGCTAATAGTAGTGTCACTGAGGATAACTATGGTAACATCACTTCACTAAATCATTATAGAAGGATGATAAGAAAATAAAATATGATGAATGAAAGTTTCTTTTAAAGTTCATTTATATAGTGTATGTAAAGTAACTTTTAAAATAAAATCTTTGTTAAAGATGTTTTTATTTTCCCCTTCGTAGAACAGATTCACTGAATGACGGAATTCCAGAACTGAAAAGAACCTCAACAGCTCTGTAGTTATAACACCAGAAAAGGAATCCACTTGACCATTATACCTGACAAATGCTCCTCCAGCCTAGGTTGCCCACCTCCAGGCATAAGGACTCCACTCCCTCACAGTATAACCCATTGAACTTTTGGATAGTTCTAATCTTACATTAAGACTAAATCTGCCTATTTGCAAACGCTATCCTCTACTCCTAATCATGCTTTATGGGACCAGTCAGAACCTTCCCACTTCATAGGGTCTAAGAATACAATCACAGTCCTTAATTTTCAGTCAGTTCTTATAATTTGGCCTCGTGGGGCAAAAATGATCATTTAACTTGGTGTTACTAATATAGGACTTTTCCTTTAGTGTAATAATGGAATAAGCATCTTATCAAAAAAAGAACTATGCCTTAGAAAAAACTTCCTTCACCTTATATTGTGGGTTCAAGCATCTACTTCCAAGTACACATTTTCTAAAGCTTGCTCTCATGCCTCTTACTCTTTCAGTCTTTTTCTTCATCCCTTGCTTCAGTTTTTCAAGAGAATAAAGATAAATTGAAGTTCGCTCAGATTTCTTGTCCTGAAACTAACCTTCACTGTCACCCAACGCTGACTGTCGTTCATAAAATATATTTCAAACTCTAGCTTTCAACTTACTGTTTATTCTTTGCAAAAGGAAGATAATTCTTCCTCTCCTGCTGTGAATTTGTAAACTCAAGTAAACCCCTGTATTTTAATTAGCTTGAAAATTACTATTATATTGTCAATATTTGAGTCACTTAGGAAGCCTAGCACATTGAAAAGAGCAGTAGACTCAGAGTGTAGACCAGACTTCTAATTCTACTTCTACACTTCATAGGGTGACTTCATTTAAATTAGTCTCTAAATCAGTTTCCTCCTTTGTGAAATGGCATGAGGGTGGGGATTGCTTTAAAAAAGAAAAGAAAAGAAAAGATTTTTGTAAGCCATTGTAACATAGAACTTTGTAAAAATGATGCTTCTTTATTTAATTGTAACACCCTAAATTTGGTAGTATGGACTCTGTATTTGATTATAAACTATGTTGTATAATCTTTTCCCAAGACTGGAACTTTAATCACTTGCCTCCTAGGGTAGGCATTTGACATAAGGATTTATTTTTTCCCATTCATCCACAGTCCTTCTTATCTTAGGTTCATTAATTTTGTCTTTTCAAAAGCTTTTGAGTTTCAAGTAACCAAAATTACCCATTTTATCTTTTCTAATTTCCTGTACCTCTTATTTGGTTCAGAATACACTTCTTACCCATAGCTGGGAGATATATATGATCTATTTCTCTTCTAATTTTTTATAGTATGTTTTTTTAATAATAAGGTCATGTATCTGTTGAGAAGGCAGATAGATACACAGTGAATAAAGTGCAGGATCTGGAATCAGAAAGACTCCTTTTCCCAAGTTCAGATCTGGCCTCATGCACCTACTCGATATGCAAATCACTTAACCCTGATTACCTCAATTTCCTCATTTATAAAATGAGCCAGAGAAGGAAATGGCAAACCACTACAGTATCTTTGTCAAGAAAACCCCAAATGGGTCATGAAGAGTTAGACATAACTGAAAAAAAAAAGACAGAAATGAAAGTGAGTGAATGATTCATTTATTGTAGAATATGGTGTAAGATGTTGGTCTAAACCTAACTAGTGGGGAACTGCTTTCTAGCTATCACAGGTTTCTTTTTTTTTCTCAAAAAGGAGGTTTTTTTTATTGAAGCAGAAAGGTTGGAGAGGATGCAGAAAAATCTGGACACTAATTCATTGTTGGTGGAATTATGAACTGATCCAACCATTTTGGAGAGTACTCTGGAATCATGCCCAAAGAGTTATTAAACTGTGTATACCCTTTGATCCAGCAATACCACTTCTAGATCTATTTCAAAGTTGATTAGGAAAAAAAGAGAAAGAACCCATATATTCTAAAATATTTATAACAGTTTTCTTGTGATGTCAAAGAACTAGAAATTGTGGGGAAGCCTATCAATAGGGAATGTCTGAACAAGTTGTGCTATATGGTAGTGATGGAATACTACTGTGCTATAATAAATAATGAGCTCGATGATCTTAGAAAACCATGAATAGATTTACATGAAATAATAAAGAGGAACATGAACAGAACCAAGAGAATGTTGTATGCAGTAACAGCAATATTATTTTAAGAACAACTTTGAGGAAAATGTTGGATGTTGGAAGGGATGTGGGAAAACTGGGACAAAAATGCATTGTTGGTGTTATGAACTGATCCAACCATTTTGTAGAACAATTTGGAACTATGCCCACAGGGCTATAAAACTCTGCATACCTTTTGATCCAGCAATACCACTGCTAGGTCTGTATCCCAAAGACATGCAAAAAAAAAAAGGAAAAAAGACCTATTCATACAAAAATATTTAGAGCAGCTTTTGTGGCAGCTAAGAATTGGAAATGAAAGGGAAGTGCATAAATCGGGTAATGACTAAACAAGCTGTGGTATATGATTGTAATAAAATATTATTGTGCTATAAGAAATAACAAGCAGGATGATTTCAAAAAACCTGAAAAAACTTACATGAACTGATGTATAGTGAAGAACCAGGAGAATGCTGTACACAGTAACAGCAATATTATTTGATGAAGAACTGTGAATGACTTGGCTATTCTTAGTAATACAATGATCTAAGACAATCCCAAGGGACTAATAATGAAGCATTTTCCTCCAGAGAAAGAACTGATATTGTTGGAATACAGACTGAAGCATGTTATTTTTCACTTTCTTTCATTTATTTTTCTTTTATTTGAGTCTACTTATACAAAATGACTAGTATAGAAATGTTTTACACAATTGCACGTGTGTAACCTATATTTGATTGCTTATTATCTCAGGGAGGGAGGAATGGAGCAAGGAAAGGAAGGATATAATTTGGAACTCAAAACTTGAAATAAATTTTTTTTTAAAGCAAGATCTAGAAGATGTTGCAACAAAAAAGTAAACGGTTTGCAAAATGTCTTACCAATGTAATGCGCAGGTGAAAAATTCAATCTAGCAAGAATAAAAACCAAACATTCCTAAAAAAAAAACTTTGAGCAAATGAGTCATTTTGACTGTTATAAATACCCCAAATACCCAAATTAACTATGAAAGACACGTACGAAGATGCTATCTGCATCCAGAGAAAGAATTGAAAAATAGACGTGTGTATAGAATGATTTTACACACATGCGCACACACACACACGTATCTAATGGTAGCCATCACTAGGGTGGGGGGAAGGAAGAATAAAAGGGAAAAATAAATTTATATATTTAAAGGGAATAGCAAGTTGTGCATAATAGATTTGCAGTTTCATGTGCAATCATCTTTTTTAAAATTATGCTGTTACAGAAATGTTCATTTTATTCCATAAATTAAAAATAAAATAAATAAAAATTTTAAAAGGAGGTTTTTTTTCCTTCCTGAGGTAATTGATTTTCTACATTATTAAACACTGAATTACTGAATTCTTTTGTTTCTGATTCTCTCTTGTCTAGTCTGTGAGGGAAGCATTTGAAAAGGATAATTCAGAACTAAATTGCTTACCAAGTCACTGAAGAGCTATGAAAGATTTGAGACTATAGACTATTGGCCAAACACACTGTAATACATTTTCTGGAGTACTAAATGCCAAAAGTAGGGAAAGAGTGTAAGTGTGGGGCTAGAAAGTCAATCTATTCATTGCATCCCATTTAAAGTAAATGAATAATGCTATACCCTAATGCTGTTACCAGGTGATACCATGTCTCAATCAACCAAGCAATCAATCAATCATAGAATTTAGAGCAAACATGAAAAAGTCCTTGATCAACTGGATTGACCTTGTACCAGAAGAGCGTTCAGATTTGTTGGCATTAGTAAATCCCTGTGGAGCCTCTGGAAAACCTGGGAACTAGTTCAGAAGCTGACAAATTTGAACAATCAAAAAGACTGAAACAATCCAGCTACACTCCTGAGAAGGAATTGATTGGGAAAGAGAATGACAGACACGGTTTTGGTCTGGTCGCCTCATCCTCTACCTCTTAACTGTAGGAGGTCCTTATAAAACTTCCCATCTTTTTTTTTTTTGGTGAGGCAATTAAGGTTAAGTAACTTGCCAGGGTCACACAGATAGTAAGTATCATGTGTCTGAGACTGGATTTGAACTCCGGTCCTTCTGACTCCAAGACCAGAGCTCTATCCACTGCGCCACCTAGCAGCCCCTAACTTCCCATCTTCTGAGTGACCTTCTAACAGTGTCTCTAGAAAAGTGAATGGTGGTGTCTTCATCAGGATCCAAAGACAGACTAGCTGTAGAATAAGGTTCTACAAGGAGCAGAAAAAACAAAACACTCTACCATAACCAAGAGGAACATCTGAGAGAATTCAGCAAAATAATTTTCATCATCTGTAAACCACTCCCCCTTTTCCATGTTCTTTAAAGTTGACCCAACTTTCCCCTGAGCTTGTGGGACAATGTGAAATTAATTTTTTTGGGGGGGTGGCATGCTTTTGCTCTTACTATATCACCTTAGTAAATATCCCTTACTAATATCTAATTAAGTCAGATTGACTGACAATAAAGGCAGGAAACACTGATGGGGGCTTGTGAGATAATAAATATATGGTATATAATATGTAATTAATATAACATAGAGAATGTGGCTACTCCATCCTCTCAAAGCTTGAGAGTTTGCTCTAAGTGTTAAAGCAGTAGATGATAGCCAGTAGGTAGGTAGGTAGGTAGATAGATAGATAGATAGATAGATAGATAGATAGATAGATAGATGATAGATAGATAGATAGATAGATAGATAGATAGATAGATAGATAGATAGATAGATGATAGATGATAGATAGATGATAGATAGATAGATAGATGATAGATAGATAGATAGATAGATAGATAGATAGATAGATAGATAGATAGATAGATAGATAGATAGATAGATGATAGATGATAGATAGATGATAGATAGATAGATAGATGATAGATAGATAGATAGATAGATAGATAGATAGATAGATGATAGATAGACAGATAGATAGACAGCTCTGACATTGCTCTGAAGTGCTGGGAGAGTGGTTATATAGATATAGATATAAATATAAATATGTGTTTATATATGCCTGTTGTATATATGTGTGTATACATAAATGTGTATATGTATGTGTGTGTCTAAAACCACTTTCCCAACACCTGAGAGTAACTTCTAAAGCCTGAGAGGATGGAGTAGCCATACTCTAGAATCTCTATTTATCAGTATATTTAGAGGTGGGAATGGTCACCTCAGAGAATGAGCTACAATGGGGAAACTAGCATATAAAACATTCCTTAGATTTTCTTCACTCTCTGAAGAAATAGAACATGGGACTATAGAGAGTAGTCCTCGATGTGTCAAAGTGAAGGTACTAAAGATAAAGATCTGTAACCTAGAAGGGCTGTTTATATGAATTCAATTCTTAACTAAGCCGCTACTATCTACTATACTCAAAGTACTGTGCTAGACATGGGGTTTGGAATATAAAGACAAACAAAACAGTCTCTGTGCCCAAAGATCTTATACCTTAGGTCAAGTGAGGAAGAAGGTGAGATGAGAGAAACCACAGAATCACATTTTGATAAAGATGATCTTAGTTTTCCCATGATCTACTCATAAGACTGGATAACATAGTTTCCCATTATCTAGACACTGACCAACTACTAGATATATTTCTTCCAGCCCTTCTTTTCAGAGGAGACAGACAATCTTGTGTAAGATCTAAGGGGGAAAAATTTATAGTGTTATAATTTTAGATGAAATGCCTTGTCTTCTATAATTTCTGCCTTATAAACATATGTAGAGAAGTCTCCTGTACTCTCAATAATGAAAGAATAAGCAATAGATAAATGAATGAAAAAGTAAATAAAGGTCAGACAAAAAGCATATTTAAGAGGCAGCTAGGTGGTGCAGTGGATAGAGCACCGGCCCTGAAGTCAGGATGGACCCAAGTTCAAATGCGGCCTCAGACCAAACACTTGATACTTAATAGTTGTGTGACCCTGGGCAAGTCACTTAACCCCAATTACCTTAAAAAAGAAAGGAAACACATGCAACATAAAGTTGCTTCAGCCAATATCATTTTCTAGTATCATGACAAATATATTGTAACCAAATTCCACATTTAAGTCTCAAAATTCTGTTACAGTATTTTCTGGACAATAATACATTTATAATAGTGTGTCTGTGGAGGTAATTGCCCCCAATAATGTTACTTCACCTAAAATTTGGCTGTCCCAGAATCATTTAAGGTGTTAGGTTGAATAGTTGCAGGAAATTATGGGGTTTTCCTCACTTGAAATCTATAAGTGAAGACTGGAATACCACCTACTATTGGTATTTAGGGGATTGTCAGTAAGGCCTAGGTTGAACCATACAATCTCAGAAGGCTCTATCAGGTATAAGATTTCGAAATTTTATGAGTCTTCACATCTGTTCTGAATTCTAGTACATATTTGTCTGTCATATTCCAAATGTACACATCCCAAGTCCAAATAAAATGCTCTAGAGAAAAATGAATTCAATGAAAACTTGAAGTAGATGGTATTAAAATATTCACTAGATTAGTTGGAACATGTAATGCAAGTTTACATAATAGCTAATATAATTAAGAAGAAATGTCTGGTGTCTCTCCCACCCTCTTTCACCTTTAGAAATGACTGTAGTAAAGCCCATTTATCACCATCTGCCTTCATGTTTATAACTATTCAGTATCATGTATTATAAAACAAAATATTACGCAGCCATGAAGTGGCAGTACTATTCCCAATTTTATATTTTCCAAAAAGGCAGCTGGATTATCTCCACTGTAAATATATTAGTTTGCAATATGTTACAAATAGCAAAGGGAAGAATTTGCCTTTTATTTGAAAATGCTAATATTACTGGTAGGAATGTTTTACTGTACACTGTGCATGTATGAAAATGAGAATAAGTCATTATAAACTTGCTGAGCCCTAAAAGCATGCTTAAAAAATGTGCATTCTGCTTCTAAGAATTGAGATTTGTTCAAAGTTCTTCTTAAAGACATGAAAGGAAGAAAACAGGAAACACAGCTAGAAATCATGGACCCAGACCCATACCAGATCAGTAGCATAAATTGCATGCCTTCCCAAAAATAAAGTTATGCAACAATAGGCCAAAAATATCTCTTCATGTTCCTTCCAGGCCGAGTTACTCATTATCTAACTGGGACTTAGTATGTACATATGCATGTATGTTTGTATGCATGTGTGTATGTATGTATATGTGTATGTATATGCCCACATAAAACATATACATACAGATACACACGTATACATATATTTGTATATATGCATACACATACGCATATACACATGTGTATATATTGCATATTGTAAGGTTAATATAGAGAAGGCATGTTTTTCAGGGAGCTCAGACTCTGTTTTTTTTTAACCATTTAAACAGTTTTGTGCTAGTATCTTGCCTTCTTATTAAATTTTGTTTTTTAGGATCATTCATAAGATAAATAGTGATGTGTTTGAACAGATATAGATTTGAATTCCACTTCTGGTATTTTTCTCCTACTTGAACCTCAGTTTCCTCATATGCAAAAGGGGTCAAATAATACTTGTTTTAACCTACTTGACACATTTGTTGTGATATTCTAATGAGATATTGTATTTAAAGCAATTTGTAAACTTCAAAGTGCTATATGAATGGTCTTTATTATTTCCTAAGTAGAAAATTAAAGGCAGAAAGATGAGAAAAAATGTAGAAATAGGTAAAACAGATGTTTCAACATACAGATCTAATTACTGGAAAAGAATAGATTTAGATTATTAATTTGAGAAGAGTCAAGAAGTGTGATAAATGGGGAAAGGAGATCCTAGGGATAGTGCCACCAATCTAAGACATAGTTTCCTGTGGTCTCCAAAAGAGCATTTGAACCTGGAACTGGTGATTTTGAATTTGGAGAAAACATTTCTGCAGCAACATATTGTTGTCTTGAAGCCTATGAAGGCTGTTACTGGAAAAATGATGACTAGTTTTACTTGACCCCAGAGCACAGAGCTAGGGATAAGGAGTGGAAAACGTAAGGAGGCAGATTTAGACTTGGCATAAGGAACAATATCCTTATAATTGGACTTGTGGGATAACACGGAAGGTCATAGGTTCTCATCTCATCTGACATCTTCAAACAAAGTCTGGATTTTGCAAAACATTTTCAAGGATGTGGTAAAGCAGCAATTATCTTTCATTTCTGATTCCCATTCTGTTGGTTGCACTATGTCCACCATCATTTGGCTGCCACAGAATCCTAGGACTTGAGAGTTGCAAGGGACCTCTTTGCTCATCTAATTCACCCCACACTTGAAAGCTATTCTACAGCATGCTTACTAAGGGATCATATAGCTTTTGCTTGAAGATCTTGAAGGACAGGAAACTCATCACTCCTCCAAGCAGCCCACCCAGACACTAGTTGCCAAGACCAGATGGTGCATAGAGTTTTACTTCCAACTTGGAAGCAACTGTCAAGTTTTGGTTTTGTTTTTGTTTTTCCCAAAGAAGACAAGGAAGATAGTATATTAAGAAGCAGTTCTCTGCCATGACACTAGACAAGTGTAGAATAGATTAAAGCCACTTATTCCCATTGTAATGCTCTTTCCAGCAGGGTGTATTGGGCTTACTTTTTTTTCTGAATGTATTAATCTGCCATAGAATCACATCATTAAAGAGAGCAGATTGTTAGTTTACCAACACATATGTGAGTTTAATGCATGCGGATTTTTTGACACCTCAAGTCCCTTAAAATTCAATATGTTAATCTTCACATAAGTTGCACAGTTTCATCTCAGCCCTACCATCATTTTCAAATTCTGGCCTTAAGTTAAATGAATAAAGAGATATGAGTTTACATATGGATACATCCATTGCTTAAGCCAATTTTATATGCAAGCACCTGCCTCCAATTCACATTAATAAGAGTTAGGTGAGAACATGGGGAGCCAATATCTCAATATGCACAGAAGTGAAATGCCTGACTTTAGGATGGGGATTTTTAACCAAACAAGCTGGGATTATGCTGTTTGAATCAATATGCAAAGGCAAGAAATTCAGCTTTACTTAGTTATACAAAAAGCCATTACTCAAGCGTAATGCTCAGTTTACATTTAACAAGGGAATTAATTAGGGGATAATGACTAGGAAAGGGGTGTCTAAAGAGGGCACCCAGTAAGAATGCCTAAAAGAAAAAAATGTACAGTAGAAATTATTTTGGTCATCATTTTTAGACTTAAGAATTATATCTTGGCATTGGAAAACAAACAACATTGTGCTTTTTATTTGCTCCTTCACAGTGAAGGATTCTATCAATCCTGTCCATTATAGAAATGAGCAAGGAGCAGTAGACAGGATTTTGCAAAAACTCTGGCTCAGGTTACGTAAGCTACTTGCGCCAATCATCAAATTTCTGTCTCACTTTGGATCATTACAGCAACTACAAAAAAATCAAGCTGAAACATTGAGACTAGGAGACAGATGTGCTGTCTAGTCACCCTAAGGTGGTGCAAGTACCGTCTGTAGCCATCGACTAGATGAGTTGTGTGGTCTCTAATCACTCTCTCATAGGGAGATCAACTCATAAAACAGGCAGACAACATCTTGCAAAATATGACACAGCTGTTATTTACTGCTCAGGAGAGCCTATAGCTAAGACAGCAGAGAGGCCAAATTTCCTTTTGCTCTCAGGGAGGAAATCGAGTCTCTTTGCCAGCCTGAAGTTCTGGCAGAGCAGTTAATAGGGGACTCATCCTGTGGATAGGTGAAGGTTACCACACTTACATTGTGGGCAAAGGTTTCAGTATCCAAAGTCTGGGTGCTTCGGCTAGAATGAGAGCTTTGCTTTCAGTGAAAATTTAATTTCCAAAGCAAGAAAAAGTAATTTTGATCATAATTGCATTTTTTCATCTTAATTAAGGAAAGGGAAAATAAAAGCCATCCACTGGCACAAGGTAGTTATGTCTTACGGTGGAAAAAGATTTTTAATAGACAAGAATTTTATTCTGTTTAAACTTTTAAAATGATTCTTTTGCTTCTCACCTTTTGGGGGGATTAGATTTCTTTGTATCTCTCTGGCAGCATATTTTCAATCCACCCCAGAAGACTATCTTTAAGGTGATGAGAATTTCTTTACTCATGAGTCTTTGAGGCCCCCTTCCAACATGGAAAACAATGGTTTTAATTGATACAGGATATTATTTTAGGATATTAATGAAAGTTTGGGCATATATTAAACTAATATATAACGAATATAATATAATAAACTAATTTGTCATAGGTCATTAACAACTTTCAGATGTTTAACATTTGCTCAGAGTGCTCTACATGATGCCTATCTTCCCCAAACTCACTTTTACCATATTATTCCCTACCCTCAACCTACAATAAAAACTCTTCTGGCTGACTTTCAAGGTCTTGCACTTGTCCCTCCTGTCTAAAATTATTTATCACTACTCTCTACTATACACACTCCCCATTCCATAAGATCAGTCTCCTCACTGAGGGCCTCCAAAGACATACTCATTGCTATCTACATGGTTTACTTGGTTTTACTCTTTCTTTGAATGCTCCTCCCACGAAGTTATCCAAATATTCCTCTTCCATCAAATCACAGCTCAAGTTCCATCTACTGGGAGAAGCCTTCTCTAGCAGGGATAGCTCAAACTTGATTTTTCCTTTCCATGAACTCTTGGATTTAAAGTCCTTCCCAACCTTCCTCCAGCCCACTTTCCTAGCTTCATTATATATTATTTCCCTTTTTATACTCTATGATTCAGATAAGTTAACTTTTTCTGCTATTCTTCACATATGAAAATCCATCTCCTATATTCATGTGTTTGCTCTGGCATCCTCCATGCCTTGGATGCAATCTTTCCTTACTTTCATGTCTTATAATCCCTTGTTTCCTTCAGGGTTCACTCAAGCATCCCATTCTACATGAAGTCTTTTCTGAGCTCCCCAGCTACCAGTGTCTTCCCTCTCAAAAGTATCTTGAATTCATTTTGCATGTATTCTCTGTGTGAATGTATACATATAAACATGCATACATATGTATACTTATGTGTGTACATAGTTATGCACATGTACATGTAATGTACCTATACACTTATATTGTTTTCTCAAATAGAATAGAGGGAAGAGAATGTTTCATTTTTGTATTTATGTCCTCAGCACCTAGCACAGTATCTGACATATAATGTGCACTTAATAAGTCTTTCTGGATTGATTGATTTGTGGTCAGAAAGAAACTATTTATTCTCTATTTGTTACATCTGACAATACTAGAAAGTTCATTAAAGCCATTATCATGACTTATATTAAGAGTATTACCATGTCTTGTAACTCAAAATTACAAGTACATTGTAGGTGCTCAGCATATACTCATTGATTGATTGAGACTGAGGATCAAGAGATCTGAGTCCATCACCTGATTCTGATATTAACTACCTGATCATCAACAAATCACTTAGAAGTCTAAGCTTCCATTTCCTTCTCTTCTGTAAAATAAGGATAGTTGTTTTTTGTATAAACTATCTCACAGGGTTGTTACAAAGAAAGTGTTTTGCAAATCTCCACGGATTATAAAAATGAGGGCTATTATTGTTTTAATTGCATCATTTAACCCACTCATCCAACTTGGTAGCTTCTCAAGCATCAAGATATACAATAGGTTTTTTTTATAGCTCTCCTTGAAGTATTATCTTTGACCCTATTCAATGACACTTTAGTTATTGTGTGTGGACACTTGCTATCATTTCCAGAATTCTGTTTGTTTCTAATTAGCAGTTTCCAACAATAGAAGTTTAGATGGGTTAGAAACATTGCCAAGTGTTTTCTGTTCAAAGAAGGCCTATTTCTTTAAAGCCCATAACCTAGTCAGTAAACAGTATAGGTTTCCCTGATTAATGAATTAATTTAAGAATAAGTTGGACAGGATTGAGCAATTTTGTATTTTACTTTTTTTTGTGGATAGGGGTGAAGAGGGAAGAATATACCAAATAGATTTCTAAGGTAGTATTTCACTAAGAGTAAGTGAAAAAAATTAACACAAATAATCAAGTATTATATTCCATTAAGAACGGCATTGGAGAGGACTTAATGACCAGAGCCAACCCAAGACACCCAGTTATGACAAGTAAATTCAGAGGCCTAGAAGTGCACTTGAAAGAACATCTGGTCCTTCCCACTGCCTTCAGTCAGGCCTGTACCTTAATCACCTGTACTGTCTCCTCTATGCAGTCTTTTAAAGTCCTCCAAAGGAAGCAGCTTCAGACCATTTCTCTATAACTCATTCTAATGTCAAGCAACCCCTGATAGAGTTGGAGAATGTTGACAAGCAGGAACAGCTGTGCATAGGAGACAGCAAGGCTATACATCTGTCCCTATTTGCCACCTGGCCTTAATTAAGATGTGTTGGAGTACACTCCTATTGCTGGTTTTTGTAAAAAAAAAAAAGTGTACTGGTAGAAACCAGCTCTTGGGTATGTTAATCAACCTAATCAGTAAGAGAAATGTAATTGTGGTACAATAGTTCTTGAGTGGAGGAAGTCTCCATATGAGATGTACAAGAGGGGTGAATTGGCATGAAGTTTGGAAAGTAGGAATATAGTGTGACTATAGAAAGAAAGAAAATCATCTTGAAGAAAAACTAGCTTGGAGGCAACGACTCCATGACATTAGAGAAGAAAGATCTTTTCTCCCTTATATTGTGATTTAAAGTTTGGGTTTTTTTTAAGATTTCTATAGAAATGGAGAATTGACATAATTTTCTATCCTTTAGGGATACACAAAGTGGAGTTGTCATGAAATTGTAGATCCTAGTCAATAACATTGGGAAACCTGACAAGGGAAAATCGGCAAGAGTTTATGAACTTTAAAGAAGTACTGTCTATTCATTCTGCTTTGTCTAGTGTAGTCACTCAATGCAGAGTGCTGAAGTGGGTGGAATTTAGATGCCAAAAAGAATTTCATTATTTCTATGAAGAAATGTCATGACATTTTCTATCCTGCAATGAATGCACAAGTTTGCAAGATTATGTTGATGTGATGATGACACTATTATCACATCCTGTAAATCAAACTGCATAAGAAAAATGCAAAACCTTCATCTAGATGAAAGAAAATGAAGATACTTAGTTAATAATGGTTCTCTACCACATTAAAAAAAATCTATTGCAGATTTACTCTATTTTACATTTTCTGAAGTAAGGGAAATTTTTGGAGGAGGAGATACAACACAGATACAGCAATCTTGGGTATATTTTATTAAGGGGATTGAAAAAAACATTTACCTGTGTTTTCTATGAGGTATAATGCATGGGACCATTTACCTAGATAACAGATTCAGTAATAGCATGGAGGTGGAGTTATATTTGGGTCTTAATTACACAGGTCTGAACTCTTGTCCACTGGCAGAGAAAATCATTATACATAATGATTCCTAAGTATCCCAGAAGGGTGGAACAATCAGGAGGCAATCTCACTTGTGCCATTCTAATCTCTAGCTTTAAACAGCTTGAAAATTTGGCCTGATGTAGCCCTCTAATTTAAACGATGCAATGCAGGGTACAAAACCACCAGCAGTTAATTTAAGTATAGACTAAAGCTGTGTCTACACACATTCAAGGGAAGTTAGAGAACTGAAACAATTATATGGATAAATCAATGGGAAAGGATGCTTGCATTAATCATTGAGATATTTTAGGCAAAATGGTACTTTGGCCAGTTCTGGGCAAATACAGCTCTTGTTCACTCCTACACTCTGCGTATGTGTGCTATATGCCTTAATGGTGAATGAAAGGGAAGAGACAAATTTAAATATTTAATTTTTTTCCAAAATATGAAAGCAAAGAGTGCCATGAAAATTTTAATAATAAATACAGATTGAGGGAAATGGAAGGAACCCAACATCACCTTTACTAAAGTTAGATGGTTTGGGTCTTATCTTAATTTCTCTATAGGGTGGTTTAGTGGTAACAGAGGCAGACATTCAGTTGGTTGAAGGGAATAAACAAAAGTATTAAAGTTATGCCCAAATAATATGTGCTGGGTGCTCTTCCCTCAGAATTTCATTCTTATTTTAGATTTTTTTTAAAAAAAATAGTGCATGTACAGAATTGAATCTCCTTGAACTTGTTTAACATTTACTCATTTGATCCTCATTTGTCTCATTAGCATGAACAAAATTATGGGAGTTTTGAAAATCCAACTGCCTAACAGCAACTATTATTATTTACAGCTCTTTTCCCAACAGCAGTTCCACCTTTTAGAGAAATAATGAGAAACTAATTACCATCGATTTAGCACCTGAACTTCTAGGGCAGGCTTCAGTTGTCACCCCCTTGACAGTGGGCATTAGGAACAATGGAAATGGCAGCAAGCAATGTGCCAGGATGCTCTCAGAACCACCAAGAAGCCCCAGGTGTGTCAGCAAGATCAAGTGCATCCATCCTGACAGCCTGTGCTGAGATAGTTCCAACAGTTCCCCCAGCCTAGGACTGAGAGCTATTTCAGAGCAAGAAGTCCTCTATTGTCCTTCCTTGTGCTTTCAGAGATTGGACTCTATCTGTGTCTCTGTGTGTGTGTGTGTGTCTCTCTCTCTTTGTCTCTCTGTCTGTCTGTCTGTCTCTGTCTGTCTCTCTGTCTCTTGATCTCTGTCTCTCTGTCTCCCTCCTTCCTTCCCTCCTTTCTCAGTGTGTGTGTGTGTGTGTGTGTGTGTGTGTGTGTGTGTGTGTGTGTGTGTGTGTGTGTGTGTGTGTGTGTTTAGTGCTTATGCATGGTGGGGACAGTGTATTTGCTGGGAAGTATGAACTTTGATGACTGGAGAAGGTAATTTCCCCAAGAAAAACAAATTTTACTTCCAATATTTTGTGTTTCTTTCCAATTTTAACTATATTGAATATAAAAAAAAAATGGAGAGCTCTTCTTGGAGCTAGAAATTTACATATGGCTTTAGGAATGGAAGGAAACCCATTGCTATCATTAGGAGTGGGGATGAGTCTTGTATTGTTCTTAAAGGCATTTTTACATCAGATTTCTACTATAAAGAGATATGTTTCAGACAATGTGATTTCACTGTGACATGTTCAAATCCTGCCATGGCAGGGTTCTCTTGTAATATTAGGAACCAATGAGAAAGCAGAAAACCATTAAAATTTCATTTTGTTAGAAGTACAGAAAAGGGATTTTTAGTGTATGCAAACTTGACAATCATTTACTAAGGATAATATTTCAGGAAATTATTTTGGTAATGAACTAATACAGAAAATTAAAGCAAAAACTTTATGCCATTAGAGAGGGACAATGTGGTCATTTAAATACATCAAGCATTGACTTCAAACTACCAGTGCAGTCTACTTCTGTTGCCTCATTATAGTCTGGATATAATCCTAGGATGCTGAAGCTTATGCTAGTAGAATGCCAACTTTGGCAGATCATAGAAAAGTGAAAAGTATTGTGTGTGGACCCAGTGACAGACAGTATTTCTAATATTTAAAGGACACTCTGGCTGGAGTTGGAGATCATTATCACCAGGACCACCATAGGGTGAACACTATTTAACCATAGTACTTTCTCAAGGAACCTTTCTGAATTGTAAAGAGGTTTCATTCTGTGCATGTGAAAAGAGTTTCCATTCCAGTGAAATCATAGGTACTTAGAGTATGAAGTGCTGACCACATGAGAAATTTTTTAATTTAATTAATCTAACTCTGCCTGGAAAGACATCACACCAAAGTTAACTGTAAATTTCAGGCTTTGGGGTTTTCAAAAGCTGTTGTTGACCATGTCAATGACAGTGTCAGGAAAAATTTCCATCACTTGTTCCTGCTGAAATAAAATGTTGATTTACTCCTGAAATTCATCAGGATGAAGCATCTGATGTTCACAAGCATGATAACCTACTATCTTAGTCCAAAATAACTAATTAAATTATCTTTGTAAGCTAAATGTATTGGACTGAAAGGATGAACTAAAGAATGAAAACATCAGAGCTTTTTGGATATGCTGAAAAAGGTTTAATGAACTGATCCCATTCAAATTTAAATATTTTGACCTTATCTACCACGGATGTTTAATGGTGACATTATGAAATAGAACTACATGGTAGAAATCACTTAGCAGAAGGGAGACCAATTCATTTCACATATACTTTTAAAATGATCACTGAACCAGGAAACCACAGTGTTTTCTCTCATTTGCTTCAGACTTTCACATCCATATCACTGATAATTCTTTCCTTCTTAGTCAGTCAACAAGCATTTATTATGTGATTAATACATGCCAGTCACTGTGCTAAACACAGATGAAAAAGGCAGACACTCAATCCCTGCCCTCAGGGAGTTAACATTCTAACGCAGGAGGCAAGATGCAAATGACTGTACCAAAAAAGTATATATGTATGTATGTATGTATGTATGTATGTATGTATGTATGTATACACATACATATAGACATACAAATACATGCATGTATATATATGTATATATAGTGCATGTATGTGTTTGGAGAGAGAGAGAGAGAGAGAGAGAGAGAGAGAGAGAGAGAGAGTAAGTGAAGGGGCTCAGCTGCTACAACACCCTACTTACAAGAAGGCAGAGAACCTGCTTCTGGAGAGACATGATGATATGTAGTGGAAATAGCCTGAAGAAATTTGGTACACATAGACTTTCTGTAACTAGTTCCATTCTGCTAATTATATGGTAAAGAGGAGTCTCTCTGATTGGCTGCCATAAATTGGAAGTATTAAAGAATCTTTAGTCCACCATAATCACTGCTTTAAGTTTGACTTCTTCCTGCCTGGTGTCATTCTGATGAAAGAAGAGAGGAAATGCTATAAGGAGAGAGGTGTCAGTTCCTCCCAATTTGAGGATGACATAGGATCAGACATATGGGCCTCAGTTCTTTGTCTATGTGGTTTTTTTTAATATGAAGGAAATTGCAGATTACTATGAACTCATGAATTTCAAAAGGTCAGGAGACTGAGCAACTAAAAGGATCAAGATTTGAGTCTATGCCAGGGTTTGCAGTCAGTCAGTCCAGCTTTGAGACTTAAAGGAGCATCCTTTGAGCCCAGTGGTAGATGAGACAAGGACTCATCCAATAGTGACACAACATTTGGACTTGAATTAGTGGGATCTATGCTATGTAGAAACTTAGCTAAGTATGAGCCTACTCTCCCTAGGGCTTGGATGATAAAGAGGAAAATATGTCCTCAAAGTGTTGGGGGTGAAATGCTTGTACTTCTGTCTTTGCTGTATCTTTGAAGTAAATATCCCTTTGTGAAGGGTAATTGGTGCTGATTGGTTAATTGGAACTGAGTTGTGAATCACTGGAAGCTAACAGTGAAGGGAAAACAATTGAAAAGGAACTCATTCCTCAGGGTTACTCCTAAATCCTGAAGGGATGACGTTGGTGGCCTAGTCCAGGGAGAGATAATCTAGCGTAATCTCTACAAGTTTAAGTTTAAGGTCATTTCATAATAATAGTACTGGGGGAAAGGGTGAGGGCTAGAAAGCCATTACCAAAAGACTGAGTTGAAGCTTGACCTGATTCATTAAAGAAGCCAAGGAAGCCAAGGGGCAGAGATGAAAAGGGAGAGCATTAAGGGGGAATCTTACAGCATGGCCAATGAAAAGGCCACATCATAATAGCTGGGAGATGACTTGCCATGTTTGAGAAAAAGCAAGAAGACCAGTGTATGTGGAATGTAGAGTACATGGAAGAGAGTAAAGAGTAAGAAGACTGGAAAGGTAGGAAGGGGTCAGGGTGTGACGGTCTTTAAATACCATACAAAGGAATTTGATCTTAGAAGTCATAGAGATCCATTAGGATTATGATGCTGGGACCTGGAGTCAGGAAGAGCTGAGTTTAAATTGGGCCTCAGACACTTACTACCTATGGGATATGGGGTACATCACTTAACTTGTCTGCCTCAGTTTACTCATCTATAAAATAGGAATAATAATATCACCTAAGTCCAGGGCTATTTTGAAGCTAAAATGAAATAATATTTACAAAGTGCTTTACAAAACTTAAAGCACTATATAAATACCAGTTCTACTATTTTATCATCATCATCATCATCATCATCATCATCATCATCATCATCATCATCATCATCATAGTGGAATGACATAGTCTGATTTGCACTTGAATAAAAGTGCTTTGGCAGCTGATTGAAGAAGGGTTTCCACTAGGGTCTCAAGTCAGATGTACCAAATTGAAGTCTATTGCAATAGTCAAGGAAAAAAGTAATGGGCACTCAAGTTGGGGTGGTAGCTGTGGGACTGCAGAGAAGGGGACATATATGAGAGGTATTGTGGATGTAAAAATAGCAGGGCTTGACAACAGATTGTATATTTGGGGTTAGCGAAAGTGAGGTGTTGAAAATCACAGCAATGTTATCAGACTAGGTGACTGGGAGGATGCTGGTGCCCTTGATTGTAACAGAAAAGTTGGGAAGAAGGGAGGATTTAGGGAGAAGGTTAATGAATCGAAAACTACTCATAATCTAATAATGGCCAGATATATTTATTGATAACAGAGTTCTTTGATTTTGTAACCAGAATTTCAACCCATAAAAGTATTATTATAATAGTAACTGATATCTATTAGGGGCCTTAAGGTTTTCAAAGTGATTTACATTATCTCATTATACCATTATGCATTTTACAGATAAGGAAGGCAAGAAACAGAAAGATTCTGTGACTTGCCCAGGGTCACAGAGCTAATAGTGGGATTCAAGCCTGTCTTCCTGACTCTAGGATGTACATTATATCTCCTATACCTTACTTCCAGTTAAGGAAAATACAAAATTGACCATGTCAGAATCCAGCATGTTTTGATTAGGGAGACAAGTTGTTCAAATGTCTGATTTTTTAAAAAAGATTTTTTCCAGAGATAAACAAATTCCTTAAAGTGCTCAATAGATTATTAATTCAAATTAATTGCCAGCCCTTATTTGAATCCCCCACTTTATGTGATCTTATAAAACTCAATTTAAATCAGTTTGAAAAAGAACCTTTTTATGAAATACTTTTAAATGTATGTAGTTTAGTTGCTGATACTTCAAATAAATAATTAAAATTAAGACAGCCTCAGATTTTTTTTTAAAATCACAATTTCAAAAACATTAGGGTCAAACTATCTTGTTAAAAATTACCCTTTCTATGAAGTTGTACTTAATTACTTCAACCACCCACACACCAGCATAGTAATTAGGCAAGGAAACCATATGCTACTGGCACACACATCCTTTGCCATCAATGCACATGGAAAGCAAATTTGAGATGTAAGTACATTAATTTCTCAAGATGTCTAAACTTCCCACCTCCAGCCTCACACGCAAATACCTCATTGAAAACAACCCCTCAATTCTCTTAGGCAACACATTATCATTAGGGAAGGTTTTATCTAGAGTAAGACCGCTGGAATCTGTTTGAAATGAGAGTCTCACAAAAAAGAGGCTGTGCACTGGCATCTGAGCCAGTGTAATGGACATTAAGAACTACCATAGAGAGATCTCCATGGAAGGCCAAGTGTAATCAACAACTAAGAGCAGTCAGAGTCTATCAGATAGTGGCCTCGTTCCTTTGTGAGTCTTGGGCAAAGCTCAAGGGATGTATTTTTCCCTAAAAAATTGGAGCAGGCTTGTACTCCATATTGAGGCTGCTGGGAGCCAGAACGGTTTTTGGAGGGTTAGTGGACAATGATCCTCTAAAAGCCAGTTAATGCTGAAGCCATTGTTGCTGCTTTCAAGAGATAATGTGTCAGTGTCCACACTTGAAGAGTCAGAAAAACTTAGGTACAAATTCTGCCTCTGACAATATCTGTGTGACCATGGGCACCTCCCAAAATCTCAGTTTCCTCCTTCTAAAAATGGGAATAATAATAACTACAGTACTTACCTTATATAATGGTTGTAAAGAACAAATAAGATCACCCATATAAAGCATTTTGCAAACCTGCAAGTCCTTTCTAAATGTTAATTATTATTATTGTTGCTGTTTTCATCATCAGTATTGTTAATCTCATTCTATTTTGATGGAATTTAGAAAGATGTTGCTGGGACAAGTTGTCATCATTCTATTATTATTTTGCATTCTGCAGACTATTGCACAGGTCAATAAAATAATTGTTTTTTTGTAATTGAACAGAGGTATTGGAATGTACCTTCATCTTTGGTAAGATTCATCTTATATCCTCTCTGGGGTGATACAATACAAAGAATTCTGTTTCTGAGGTTGGAGGATCTGAACTCCAATCTCACCTCTGATGATTGTTATCTATGTGACCTTGGATGATTCATTTAACCTCCCTAATCATCAGCTTTTCTCATCTGTAATATGAGTGGTTTGGATGATAAGGCGTCTGAGACCCCTTCCAGCTCTTTATATCTGATCTTATGAAATCTAGGATCTTAGGACTCCCTGACTCTGATTTTAAGTTTATGAAAGTGGTACAAATGACAGCCTGAAAATACAGCTCATCTGATCTTACCATCATCTCCAAGAGAAGTTGGGGAAAGTCCCAGAAAAAACAGAGAGGAAATATGTTGAGATATAAAACCTTTCTAAGGACTACTCCTCCCCCCAGTAACTGAACCCCTGGGACAAAGAAGTGTGGAAAAGAAACAGTGGGCCCCACCAGTTAGTCACAAGAACCACACAGAAATCTAGGGATCTCAATTCCCACAAGTATTGAGGACAAAGGAATGTCTGAGTGTTCTAAAGAGTACATGGAATGTTACTAATTATGTCAGTGTCAAGTAAGAGCTATGCATGTACAAAATGCCAGTTGATTTTCCTCCTTGAAGATAGAACAGAAGAGTGAGAAAGGTAGCCTAACATATAGAAAAAATGATGAACTTGGAGTCAGAAAGACTTGCGTTCTCATCTTGCCTAACATATTTTTTTGGTGTGATCACAGGCAGATCACTAAAGAACCCTCAATTCTACTTTTCTCTCTGTAAAATGGGTATAATAACACCTACAATACCTATCTACTTTACAGAGTTGTTATAGGGCTCAAATGAGATACTGTACACACATTTCTTTGCAAATTAAAATACATGTAAATACTAGTTATTACAATGGCCTTCTATAGGTTGGAAAGAGAATTGTGTTCCTGTGAAGGGACGGAAGAAGTGCTAAATACGAATAGGGGGAAAAAAACCTGCATTGACCATGGGGAATCCCAACCTGTGTAAGGAGGTAAAGAATTAGGTGTATGTGGCACGGAGGTTGATAATACACTGAATTTCTGAAACAATGTGACAGGGAGAGTGTGAAGAAGGTTCTCCCACACATGAAGGTGCAACATGGATGAAAAACCAGAAAGGAGACTGAGAAGTTGTGTTTAGACAGGGAAGAGAATGAAGACAGCCATCTCATGAAAACTTAGAAAAGAGAAATTCTGTGGGATAAGCAGGCAATCAACCGTGGAGAGGTCAAGAACGGAGAAGACTGAGAAAAGGTCAATTTGGCAATTAAGAGATCACTTGTAACTTTGGATTGGCAAAAAAAAAAAAGCTGCATTTGTTTTTACTCTTTCAAGAAGTAATAACTTTCCACTCTTTTTCAAAAGACAGTCCTCTCCTCCTGACACTTCCAATAGCAGCTGCTAGAATTTAAATATAGTATAATGACTTTTCCCTTCAGCTGAGGTTGCCCTTAGTAATGACTTTAGTTCACATGCGGCATCAAATACAAATTGCTGTAGTACAAAAATTTCTCAAAGATGATTTCTAAAATAGCTTGTATCCCAATCAGGAAAAAAATTAAACATGTAAATTAGCTTTTAAAAGAACAGACTTAAAGTCACTTTGTGACAGTCCCACATGACAAGTAGCACAATCCACTTTCCAAATTTGGGAATCAACATATAGAGGCCATCCCTTCTGGAAGGTACATAGGAACAGTAGCTGAACAAGACAGAGAATCCCTTCATTAAAGGTCATTATTCTGCACCTGATACACTGATTTTTAGTTGAAGAGTATGACATAAATCTCAAAGAAAGATATTCAAACTACCAAAGGTATCATGTTTTTTTTCAGCCTTGCAAGTTTTTGATACATACATATATATATATACACACACACACACACACACATATACATGTCTCTGTGTGTATATATGTGTGTATGTATACATATATATGATGTTTCTTATTCAGTCATCTGACACTTTATGACCCCATGGACCATAGCACGTTAATCTTGTCCATGAGGTTTTCTTGGCAAAGATACAGGAGTGGTTTGCCATTTCCTTCTCCAGTGAATTAAGGCAAACAGAGGTTAGGTGACTTGCCCAGGATCACACAGTTAGTAAGTATACATCAACAAGCTTGGAGTTGGGAAGACTCATCTTCCTGAGTTCAAATCTGGCCTCAGAGGATACCAAGGAGCTGTTGATGGCGGTAGCTTCCTCACAAGCCCCCACTAGTACAATTACACCAATTAATATCCATTGTTATTAATTACCTTTTAGGGATATTTTACTAATGTAGTATAATAAAAATTTGCTACAAAACATCCTACCGAACTATGCATAAACACACACACACACACACACGTATGTATGTATGTATGTATGTATACATATACATATACGCATACGCATACATACATATATATACACACACACAACACACACACACACACATACATACATATAGATATATATTCTTCCAAAGATAAAGCCCAGGGAAAAGTATGTTCAAGTTTAGTGCACACATGGCAAAGGGAGCAAGTCACAGGTCCTAGAAGTCTTTTTCTCCCATTTGTGGGGCCCTCATTACATTCTCCTTGGGCAAACTATAGCTTTCTTCTGGGTTCATTATAGAATCCAGAAGCTGTCTTTCCTCAATGTATCTAGTTTTCCCCTTAGTTCCCAATACAGGAACTACCATCAGCTGTTCTAAGAACACTGCTAGGACACCAACAAGAAATCTAAGTTTTCTGAACATGTCAAAGTTGCCAAGATCTTTCTCTGATAAAGAAAAAGGGAGTAGGAGAAGGAGGCTTTTCTACATGAACCTCGAATCTTTGGCTTCTGAACTAACTGGATTGCTATTTTAAACAAAAGTCACAGGGTATGACTGAGACTCCACAGCCAATTCCAATACACCCCCCCCAACATGCACTTAATTTAATGTCCTTGACTGTTCATGTTCCCATTTAGTTCATACCTCTAATTGATTGAAATGAGAAATCTGGACTCTAGGTAAATTTTGATGTAGGAGAATAGAAGCACCCTCTTTAATTATTGAAATCAGATTATAGAATGTGTGTGTGTATATATATATGTATGTATGTATGTGTTTGTGTATGAGAGAGAGAGAGAGAGAGAGAGAGAGAGAGAGAGAGAGACAGAGAGAGAGAGACAGAGAGAGAGAGACTGAGAGAGACAGAGAGAGAGAGAAACATGCAAATGACTTTGTGGGTGGATGGGTGTAGGTACATCCCAGAGCCTGCTACCAACTTAATAATACTGGGTTACTTAAACAAACTGTAGTAACACTTTGAAGTAGACATAGTTTGTCTTGGGTACCCTCTTATCCCCTCTTTTCCAGATATTATCTTCCTCTGAAAACACTCTCTTACCCCAACATTTCTCTTTTTTTCTAGCTATTACCTTTCCCCTTCTTACCTACTCCCCCTTCTCAAAGTGGCACCCTCCAAACCTTTCTTCTCCAAATATCATCTACATTTGAAAACCTTCTCTGATCCAACACCTTCTTCCTCCTTAAAACCCCTCCCAAGTGTTGATTTTGCTAAAAATATTTACATTTCAATAGGTGTTTCTTAAAGATGGAAAAGAGATGGCTGCCTCATTGTGCTATTTCAGGCAGAGTTATTGGGGGGGGGTTAGAGACACCCAGTGTTATGCCCCTCCACCCATGCTGTAATCACTTGCTCTACCTATACATAAAGCTAGTGGTTCCTATTTACATAATGGAATGTCCCATACTAGTTGCTTGTATTTCTCTATGCTATGACCATATTATGCTTCTAATGCTTATAAGAATTATGAAATAAATCCTTATGATTACAAAGCTTCAAATAATCATGGTTGAAGAAAAATAATTTATAGAAGAAAAATGATTTCTGAAATTTAATACACTTATAAGGAGGGAGAAAGGAGAAAAACAGAATCTAAAGCAAGCTGATATTCAATCATGGTACCAGAACCATAAAAATGACTACAGTGTTTTCAATGTGTGCAGGATATCATTTAGCTCTGTGTGCTACATCCTTTAATTAAGCACTGCATCAGTGAGGTCTACTTTGGGCAGTCAATTCAGAGCTCACCTGAATAGATTTTATGTAAGGTTGAAAAAAAATACAATAATTGACTTGATTCGATCCTATCTAACATTGCCAGATGTAGTTAAGGAAAAAACCAGATATATATATTATATGAAGAAGTATATCTCAGTGCAGGAATAGCCCACTTTCTAAACCTGATTCAAATAAAAGAAAAAAAAAAAGAAAGGAAAAATCCCAACCAGATGCTAGTGGTGACTGGTTACTGTGAGCACAAAGACCTTTCCCTGAAGCAAAAAGAGAAAATGACACAATTCTCAAAAACTAATTCAGTTCACCTTTTAAGAGATTCTCTACAGATTTTCTTTGCTAGGCATACTCAAAGATAAATGGAAACATGACTCCCAGACAAATATTTACAGGTCTTGGCATCACAAAGCTTTCTCCTTTCTATAATGTTCTGTGTATTTATATAGTGGCAGAATCACTGCTGCTAAAAGATGCCATCTCTGGAGGTTTTAAGGGCCAAGGGGGTCATCTTTAATGTAGCATTATTCTACATTGCCCAGTGGTTATAGGGGAAGGAGACCTTTCATTTAGCTAGGAGCTTGCTACTCGAAAAAGTAAAAGAGCAAATGGCACTGATGGTAGCTCAGTTCTATTAGCATCCTTGTGCCTCTCACAGCTTAATCATTTAAGGTCAACAGTAAGAAATGAAAACACAATGCACATACCACCAGAACAATGGAGAAAGAAAGAAAGAAAGAAAGAAAGAAAGAAAGAAAGAAAGAAAGAAAGAAAGAAAGAAAGAAAGAAAGAAAGAAAGAAAGAAAGAAAGAAAGAAAGAAAGAAAGAAAGAAAGAAAGAAAGAAAGAAAGAAAGAAAGAAAGAAAGAAAGAAAGAAAGAAAGAAAGAAAGAACCTGCTATTGAAGCACATTTTTGGTCCTCTGTGGCTCTCCATAGACTAATGCATGCTATCAAGGAAGTGAATTGCAATTAGGTAAGTGCACTAAAACACTCTGAGGGCCCTTAGTCCAGCATAGTCAGATGCTGTCATACATCCATTAGATGCCATAACACCAGTATGAATTTTGTGTTAGTCTATGCTAAATCCTGCATTTGTATCTTAACCATGTATTCTCCATTACTGGGGGCTTTGGCTATGGGCTAATATAAATGCAGAATTTCACTAAAATGAAAAACTGCTTATTTAAATCCCTAGGAAAGTTAATCAGGAAACATTTACAATGAGGAGGTGTGTGTGCATGGGGCAAGCCAAGACGAGGCATGAGGTCAGTATTTTTGCCAAGCTCTCCTAACACACCCTTTATAAATTTTTTTAATGTATCAAACTGAGTTCTTAGTGGGAAAGTCAAGAACAGTTGAATTGAGTCCTTTTTTCCCAACTCAGGACAGATTAGGAAGACAGAAGAAGTCTGTGGACACTGGGGTGTGGACTGACCAGGAAGCAGTCTGGCACCAGCAGAAGTGGCACCAGCTGAGGGCTATGACCATAGCATCAGTGGCAGGGAGCAGCTCAGCACCCAGCAATGGTAAGGGACTGGGCATCTAATTAGAAAGAGATCTCAGGGGACCCCTGTATTAATACTGGGAGTAGGAACAGATGCCATTGGGCAGCTCTGTTGCCCATAGTCCAGGTCCAGGTCACAGGGCAGAGAGAAATGGTTACTGTCATAAGGAAACAGAGGCCCTAGCTGGGTAAGGACAAGAATGTAGACCAGGAGGGCAATGAGCAGATCTCTCACCAGGTCACACCACTTTGGAAGTACCAAAAACGTACAGAACCACACTGAGCTCTGAAAGCAGCAGAAGGCCATAACAGACAGATACTCACGCCAGACTTTATTCTTATCCCCATCCCCAGAGGTGAGCAAAGCCAAACTTTAACATAGACCCCAAAGGAAGGAAAAAAATGGGCTGAAAAAATGAACAAACAACAACAACAAAAAGAAAGAACCTAACTTACAACCTATTACGGTGACAGGAAAGCTCAAGATACAAACTCAGAAGAAGATAGTAACTTGAAAATATCTACAAACAAAGCCTCAAAGGAAAAAAATGCAGATTGCTAAATAAGAATTGCTAAATATTGCTAAATAGATTGCCAATAAGAATTGCTAAAAGAGATTAAAGGAACCAATTTTTAAAAGGATAAATTAATAATTTTAAAAATCAAATAAGAGTAAAAAAGAAAAAGTAGGGGGAAATTAAGAGCTACTCAAGAAAATGATGAAAATAATAACTTGATAAAAAAGCACAAGTACTAAAGAAAATAACTCATTAAAATTAGAATTGGTCAAATAGTAAAAAGAGGCAAAAAACGTCACTAGGAAAAAAAACTCCTTAAAAATTACAATTGGTCAAGTGGAAGCTAATGACTCCACAAGACATCAAGAAACAATAAAATAAAGTCAAAAGATTAAAAATAGATGAAAAAGTAATTATCTTATAGGAAAAAGAAATAACTTTCCTGGAAAATAGATCAAAATGAAAAAATAGGGGGCATCTAGGTGGCACAGTGGATAGAGCTCCGGTCTTGTAGTCAGGAGAACCTGAGTTCAAATTCAGCCTCAGACAATTGAGGCTAGCTGTTTGACCATGGGCAAGTCACTTAACCCCAATTGCCTCACCCAAAACAGAAAAAGAAAAAGAAATAGTATAAGAATTATTGGACTAAATGAAATCCATAATTTAAAAAAAGAGCCTAAACATCATATTTTAAGAAATTATAAAGGAAAAGTGCCCAGATATCTTAGAACCAGAGGGTAAAGTAGAAATTGAAAGATTTCACTGATCACCTCCTGATAGAAATACCCAAATGAAAATACCCAGGAATTTTATAGCCAAAATCCAGAGTTATTAGGTCAAGAAGAAAATACTGAAAGCAGCCAGAAAATAACAAACAAACAAACAAAAATAAGCACCATAATTCAAATACCATAGAGCCACAGTAAGTACAACATAAGATTTGGCACCTACCAATATAAAGAAGCAAAAGACTTAGAAAATGGTATACCAGGAAGGCAAAGAAACAAAGTTTAATCTATCCCACAAAACAATATAATTCTATAGGGGAAAATTATATTTAATATAATAGAGGACTTTGAAGCATTCCTGATGACAACATCAGAGCTGAATAGAAAAGTTGACATTCAAATACAAGACTCAAAAGAAGCAAAAATGGTAAACATCAGTGAGAAATCATATGGGACTTGACAAGGTTAAACTTGTTTACATTCTCGTATGGGAAGATGATACATTTAACCCCTAAGAGCTTTAGCATCATTAGGACAGTTAGAAGGAACATTCTTAGATAGAGGGCATGGATCTGAGTCTGTTATGTTGGAACGATCTTAAAAAAAATAGATGGGTGGGAGAAAGGAGAAGGTAAAGGAAAAATGGGGGAAATTATTTCACATAAAAGAGGAATGAAAGGAAAAGTTTTTGTAAGGAGAGGAAAATGGGTTGGGAAGTTATCAACACGAACTTCATTCTCATCTGAACTGATTCAAGAAGGAAAGACCACACACACATACACACACACACACACACACACACACACACACACACACACACACAGAGTTGGGTACAGAAATTAATGTTACCAAACACAGAAGAAGGAGAAAAGCCTAAAAGAAAGTTGGAGGAGGGGTGATAAAAAGAAGGGTAGATTAAGGGAGGCAAATTAGAAGAAAAATAATTTGAGGAGGTGACTGGGTAAATACATTTGGAACACAGCTAAAGCAGAAATATGTTTTGTATGACTTCATATGTGTAATGGGTGTCATATTTCTTTTGTTACCAATATGTGGAGCATGGGGAGAGAGGGAAAGAATTTGGAACAGAAAATTTTTGAGGAAAAAAAGAAACTTTTGCAAAATGCGTAATCATTTCTTTTTTGCATATACAGAAATGGGGTCTTACTTTGATTATATTCAGGAGATCAGACCTGAGTATTTTAACAGGATATTTGGAGGAACAGTTTCCCATAGAACCATAGGATTGTTGACTTAAAAGGCACTTTTTAAGTCATCTAGTCCAACCATTATCAGAATCCTGAATTCTATTGATCCTATCCCTAACACATGGTCAGTCAACCTCTGCTCAAAGTCCTCTAGTTACAGGGAACCTACTACCCTCCCAAGGTAGCCCAATGCATTTTTTCGCCAATTTTATTTATCATGAGCCTCCAAACTGCTTTCCTGTAACTTTGACTTATTGTTTTCCAGTCTGCCAAAGAGAGCTAGGAAGAAAAGTGTTGTACTTTTTTTCCACATCATAAGATAGTATTCTAGAGTGGAAAGAGTGGTTGTCAGCCAGAAAACCCAGCTTCTAAATCTGGCTTTGCCACTAACTAGTTGTGAAGTGGTGGGCATCATTTATCATTTGGAGTCCTCAAAATTAGGGTATTAGATTCAATTATTTCTAATGTCTTTTGCAGTTCTAAAATTATGTAATTCCATGATTATCTTCCCTACTGTCCTATTTAGGCAGCAGTATATCTTCTGTGGATACTGTCATCCTCCTCTTTAGGTTTCTGCTTCCAGTAGGCTTAAGATGGATGCAAGTGGAGAGTCCTTTATCTACTAGTAGTCTCCATGATTCTATTCTTCTATCATTTTCATTCATTTTAATACTGAATAACTCCTAGGATTTATAAGAGGTTAGGGTCAGGTAATGGTCCTTGGCTGTGCCTTTGGTTAGCAACACCTCCTGATCCTGAGATGCTATTGATTAAAAATAAACGTTGGATCCATTTAGCTGGAACAATTTGTTTGTCTCCTCCACAGACTTCCATTAGCTATCAGACTCATTTGAGTCCAATCACCAAGCATGTTAAAGTTAATACAGTTACAAAAAAAAAAAGTCTACTTATCTCATTTATGCATAAGTTGGAAGCATTTAAAAGTATATTTAAACAAACTTTGCATCTTCTTTTAATTAAAGAATAAAATGTGATTTGATTTTATTACTCTTGAAGATAACATTTTACAAGTAATAGACATTCCCTAAGGACTATAATAAAAGAAATGAACAAATATATTATCATAACATGATTAATTCAGAAAATGATATTCTTATTCAAGAATGTTAGTAAGGTTCATTGGTAGCACACTTAGCTCTGGGCTGAGAGGTCAAGGATTACTGCTATTTGGCATTTGGCAAGCTGGCAGCAGAATTCTATGAAATATTTCACTGTGTGAACTGCAAATGACCTATCAGTCTAATAAAATAATTCTGTACAATTACAAGGTCTCCCATTACAACGTAACACCTTCTACACAATTTTAAGTGCCTACTATATGTCAGTCACCCAACACTGGGTTCTGGAGATATAAAAACCAAACCAAAAAAAGTCCTTGACCTCAAAGGGCTTACATTCTATTGGAGTGTTGTATGTAAAGAAACCATGCACACAAGTAAGCAAATACAGATATGCAGAAGCAAATTGAAATTTGGGAATGGAAGTTTGGAAACATTCATATGTTGGACAGTGTACTGCTGTCCTTCCTTTTTAAAGAGGACCAATGATATCATAGGTGATGTCTTGATTTGTATGTGAATTAGATTTAAGTGAGTCAGAATTACACAGTCATTAGTCTCTGTCTTCCTTTGGCATTGAAGTCCAGTGGCAGAACAAAAGTCAAGATGACTGGTTATGGCATGGGATACAGTGGATGACTTTGGCATCTTCAATGTCTGACCATGCTCTAAGTGCTCCATAGCACCTGTTTCAGCCACTTTCATGGCCACTGGAACAAGCTGTTCTCATTTGCCCATTCCAGAGAAAGTTTTCATGTGCTTGGGACAGACAGAACTCTAATTCACTGACATGTCTGTGGCTCATCAGTTACCGTCAGTCTGGTTAGCCCATCTGCCTAGTCTATTTTACTGAGGTGTGGCCCCTGCACATACTACAGATTCTTGGAGCCATAGATGAGAGTTGGGTAAATCAGATGGACACCAAAGGTAGATGAGCAGCCCTAAAAAAGTCTCAGCAAGCTGTCACACAAGAGGTACCAATCCTCTTGAATACCCAGAAGAGACCTCAGAGGCCATCAATCCAGCATTCCATTTTATAGATGAGGAAACTTAGGTCTGGAGGAGTTAAGTGACTTTCTCAGGGTCATGTTGATAGTGTGAGAAGCAGAATTTGAACTCAGGTCTTCTGACTCTAGAGCCAATGTTTTTCATAGTGTAATGTATTGGAATGATAGTAGAATTTGGAGTCAGGAGATTTGGATTCAAACCCAACTCTGACAATTGGTTTCCCTCTCTGTGCTTCAGTATCCTCAACTATAAAATGGGCATAATAATACCTGAATACCTACCTCATAAGGTTGTTATTTAGAAAGTACTTTCAACCTTAGCATTCCATACAAATAATTTTTATCATTATCATTATTATTTTTATTTTATTTTATTTCTTTTATTTCAAAAATATCTGTTTTTTTATCCCTCACATCTTCCCTCCCCCAATGGAATAAGGAAGAAAAAAACCCTTGTAACAAATATATACATTGCAGCAAGACTCATCATTTCATTGGCTATATCCAAAATAAGTAATAGTAGTGATATTAATAAAAATGGTAACACTATCTACTAATTAAAGCAAGTTCTTACTAGGACTACTATTTGTCAGAATTTTTAGTAATATTCTTGTTACTATGTATACTTGAAAACAATAATATTTCACTTATTTGAAAATATACTGCTTTTGTTTTTATTTTCAGTAGGGCTTTCCTTTCTGGTATGAATTAATGAGGATTTATCGCTGTTATAAGGGCAATGTTGTTCAAACAAAAATTTCTTGTTGGAAAAGGTCAATTTAAAACTAGAAGTAGCTAAGCAGGTTTCTATGGACCATTGGTATCCATCTTCTGAAACATTTGCTGAAGACATACAAAAATAGGTTTCTAAAAACTTTTTTTTAGATTACTGAATTAGCCTATGAGGATACACATATTTTGAGCCAAAATCTACCTCTCTGTACCTTCTGGAAGGTCCTAGCTCTGGCTTCTCAGATCAACCACATGAAGTCTAGTTGTTCTTCTAAATCCTACATGTTAGCTATCAAGTATTCTCTAAGTTTTATCTTCCTTTTTCTAGGCATTCCTTCTTTCAAGTGATTCTTAGTTGGAATGATTTCTAATCCCCTCACCATCCTAGTTTCATTTCTCAGATATAATCCACTTTATCATTGATTTCTCTAAAATATGGAGCCCAGTAGTAAGCAGTACCTAGATGAACAGTAACAATAGCTAACATTTATATAGGCTTTTAAGAGTTGCGAAGTACTTTAGAAACTATCTCAATTGATCTTCATAGCAACCTTTTGAAGTAGGTGCTATTATTATCCCCCTTTTATAGTTGTGTAAAGGGAAGTAAATTGTGCTTAAGTGATTTGCCCAAGGTCATAGAGCTAGAATGTATATAACACAAGATTTGAATTCAGCTCTTCCTGACTCCAAGTCCTGTATCCACTATATTACCTAGCTGCCCCAATAGCAGAATCATTGTGTCTCATTTTGCAAATGATGTTTCTATTAATGCATCATACAATCACATTTGCCATCATAGAATATCAAGCCTGTTATCCATGAAAACACCTGGATCCTTTTCACATGAACTGCTCTTTAGCCATATATTCTCAATACTATATTAGTGTAGTTTATGTCTGAAAACCACTAACCTATACCTCGGTATTTCAAAATCCCTAAAATTGCATTGATGTAGATATTCCTTCAATTAGTGCAGTTGCCACCCCAACAACATCTTCTCATTCTAAGTGATTCTTATCTAGGTCTCCCAAAGATTTTCCCTTGAAGATCTTAGGTATTTAACATACTAGAAAACTTTGTTTGGGTCATTTTACATTTTGTGGGTATATTTGTACCCTTGAACTTTCCCTAGGTTATTTCTTATCCTCATTATATGGCATTACATCTTTCTTAGAAGGTATGTCTTATGCCACTCCTTGCCATAAATTGTGGTTGAAAACATAATATAGTTTGCTTATACCTACCCTGTGTCTCCCCATTTCTCTTAGGGTCAAATATAATTTTTTAAAAAAATAAATTAGGGTATTCTTAGATTTATAACCATATAGCACCACCAGAATATGGATAGTAAAAATGAGTCTTCGTGTCAAAGAGCAGATGGTGACCATTAAAAGCATTCTATCATTTCCCAAACGTAAATTATTTTGCACTCTTCCTGGGTCCACTTTTTTGTTTATCAGAATTGCATATCTCAGACCTATTTACTCTTGTATTATTCAGTGGTCTAACAATCCATTCTTATGGCATTATCTTTTATTGTTCAGTCATTTCAGTTATGTCTGACTCTTTGTGACCTTATTTGGGGATTTCTTGGCAAAGGTGCTAGAGTGTTTGCCATTTCCCTCTCCAGCTCATTTTGTAGATGAGGAAACTGAGGCAAACAGGGTTAAGTGACTTGCCAAGGTGAACACAGCTAGTAAGTGTCTAAGTCCAGATATGAACTCAAGAAGATGAGCCTTCCTGACTCCAGGCCTGGAACCCTATATACTGCATAACTTAGCTGCCCTGGCCATAACCTATAGAAGTCATATATTTTTCCCTTATTTTTCACCCTAATTTGATGGTTAAACTTATTTCTTTTGAGTAAGCATCAATTTCACTGAGATTAACCTGAAGCCTTTTGGAGTTTAATGCGATCAAAATAATGTCATCTGTGAAGAGGAGTACTTTGAGGACCTCATTATGTACATTTTAGGGAATCCTCTTCCATTTGGAGTCTGTGTAAGACATCCTTCATGATACAAGCACACACCCCTGGTGAGCATATGTCTACCTGTAAAATCTTAAGCTATTCATGAGAGATTCTTTGTTGGGAAAGAACAATTAAGGTTGCATTTTACATTGTAAAATGCTTTTGTTAACAATTAAATTTTATTTTATTAAAAACATTACTTTATTAAAGCATTTTATAATGTTTCCAACCAGTAAAATTCTTTGTTTATTTAATAAAAAATAAACAGAGTAGCATCTTTTATTCTCTAGGCATTTGAGTTAATTTTGTGGCTACAAAGATGTGATTTGATTTTAAAAATCATTTGTTAAAGCCTACCTGTTTGCTTCTCATGAATAAGAGAATATTAATCAAGAATATATTTTATATATGAGTAAGCTATTCTCAAAATCTTTTTATAAGGAGGAAAGTATAGAGATACTACTCATTAGTGACTATTTTCACTCAATAGCCTTTGTCTAGATAGTTATGTTATCTGTAACTTGTTTTTAAATCTTTTGTTATATTCTCCTGATATATCTAGAGAAACGATCCATCAGTGCTTTCAATGTTTTGTTAACCTCCAGCATTAATTTCCTCCATGCCACAGATTTTATAGAACATAGAGCTGGGAAGGACCTCAGTAGTCTCATGGTGTAAACTATACCACAAAGGAATCTCAAGTACAACATACTTGTCAGGTGGTCATTTATCTTCTGATTGAAGACCTTTAAGGAAGGGAAACCCACCACCTCCTAAAACAGCCCATTTTACCTTTGGATTATCTCTTATTGATAGCTTGTTTTCCTGACATCAAACCTAATTCTTCCTCTTGGCAACTTCTACCATTACACCTAGTTTTGCCTTCTAGGGTCAAACAGAACAGATACGATGCTTCCACAAAACAGTTCTACGTACTTGAGGATGGCTATTATGTTCCCCCTGAGTCTTTTCTTGTTCAGTCAATACAGCCCATTTTCTTTATTCAGTCCTTATACGGAATATACTCAAGGCCCTTCACCACTCTTGTTGACCTGTAGACATGCTTTTTGGCTTCCACAACTAAACACAAGACTTCAAATGTTACCTTAGCAAGACAGAGTGCAGAGTGACTGGCAAGTCCTTAATCCTGAAAGCTTTCCCTTTCTTAAAATAATACATGTTTTCATTAGGGTTTTGGCTGCTATCTCATACTAATGCCTCATATTGAGCTTGCAGTCCATTGAAACCCCCAGAGGGTTCCCCCTTCCTTGTATTTGTGTTTTAGGTTACTTTAACTTAAGTGTAAGACTTTACCTTTACTTCCATTAAATTTCATTTTATTATATTCAGCCCAATTCTATAGGCCATCAAGATCTTTTGGAATCCTGACTCTGTCTTCCAGGGTGTTAGCTATCCCTCCTAGCTTTGGGACAACTGAAAATTTGATAAACATGCCACCCATGCCTTTATTTAAGAAGTTGATCCCAATATTAAACATCTCAGAGCCAAGCAAAGATACATAGGGGCACTACTGAAGATATACTTCCAAGATACCATCAAATCATTAATAAGTATTTTTAAATCCAATAATTCAAACAGGTCAGATTCCAAATTGCGTCATCATCTAGTCTACAACTCTCCGTCTTTTCCACAATGATAGCATGAGAGACTTCACTAAATACTCTGCTAAAATCTATTAATATTTTTCTCCTGCTCTTTTGATCTTTTTGGCATCACCTTTTAAAAATACTATTTCTACTTCCTTGTATAGCAAAAATATCCAGTTTCCAATCCCTAGCACTGGACCTGGATTCAGGCAGACCTCAGTTCAAATCCAGCCTCAGATACTTACTAACTGTATGATCATGGGCATTTAACCTCTATGCTCATCTGTAAAATGAGGATATTAATATCATTTTGATATTAATCATTTATATATACATATTATATAGAATATATATTATAATATAGAATATATATAATACTATATATATATATATATATATACAAAATGATTAATATCATTTTGTAGATAGGGAAACTGAGGTAAACAGGGTTAAGTAACTTGTCCAGGGTCACACAGTTACTAAGAGTCTGAGGCCAGATGAGAAAGATGAGTCTTCCAGATTCCAGGCCGAGCACTCTATCTACCGTATGACCTAGCTCCCTAACATAAGAAGAAGGTAGCTTCCAGAGCAGCTGTGAGATTCAAATGTGATAATACTGCTAAGGAGCTTAGCATAGTGCCTGGCACATATTGGCACTTTATAATGTTTGTTTCCATCCATCCATCCATTCATCTATCCATTCTTCCTTCCTTCCTATCTTCCTTCCTATCTATAAAGCATATCAAGGACTCAGGGGTTAGTGCCCAAATGAAATATTCTACTGTCATTTATAATGAAAATAGATTGTTATGGAAATGCTAATGAATATGTTCAACTTTTGTCTATTTGTTGTTCTGCCAATTTCATCTATCAATGCTTTGGGCATGCTGTGGTTTAGTTGGGTCTCATCCCAAACTTTCTGGGATTTATTTTCTGCTTACATTTATCCCTAATAAATTTCATTAAATTACATTCAGTTCATCATTCTAGGCTTTCAGGATATTTTTCCATTCCATTTTGATTATCTAATGTGTCAACTACATGACATCTATAGATCTGACAATATTGCCATCTATGCCTTTATCCAAGTCACTGACAAAATGGCTGAACTGAATAGAAGCAAGGGCAAAAGCGATAGATAGAAAGATAGATAGATAAATAGATAGATAGATAGATAGATAGATAGATAGATAGATAGATAGATAGATAGATAGAGATAGATATGCTGGAAGATGTCAATCCATCCATCCATTCATCATCACTTTTTAAATGTATGGTTCTTCATCTATTTTCAAATCCACCTAACTTCACTATCATGCATTTCAAATCCATCCAACTGTACTATCAGTCATTCTAAACTATTGCTACTTAAGGACAAGGTATAGAGAACAAAGGGGAAGCTAGGTGGCACAGTGGTTAAAATGCCTGCCCTGGAGTGAGGAAGGTTCATCTTCCTGAGTTCAAATCTGGCCTTGGACACTTACTAGCTGTTTGACCCCAGAAAGTTACTTAACCCTGTTTGCCTCAGTTTCTTATCTATAAAATGAATTGGAGAATGAAAAGGCAAACCACTCTAGTATCTCTGTCAAGAAAACCCAAATAAGGTCACAAAGAGTCAGACATGAATGAAAAAATGACTGAACAGCAACAAAGATAGAGAACAAAGGCACAGAGGTATGTGAATGTTGGATGTGTAGGAGGTGTGGGTAGGTGACTCATATCTGACATGGAGAAAAGTGGTACAAGTTATGGCTGAAAAGTTGTACCACAGTCTGTTGTACCAGACTGTGGAAGGCCTTCAATTGCAGGCTGAGATGTTTGAAATTTATGTTGTAGATAGAATGGGACCATATATGAGGTACAGTGTAAAGAGCACTGAATGAAATAAAATGTCCCAGGTTTTGTGTATCCTTGAGAACATCACTAAATTCATTTGACCTCAGTTTCCTCATCTATAAAATGAATCAGTTGGAATTGATGCCCTCTCAGCTCCTTTCAGGCTCTAGATTCATGATCCTTTGATGGGAAGAACAATAACAATCAGCTCTGTGAGTCAGGAAGATTAATTTGGCACATGAAAAATGGATTAGAAAGAGGAAAAATAGCCAAGAAAAGACTAATTAAGAGATTTTCAGTAGTACAAGGCAATGAGGGCTTGAATTATGTTGGTGGCAAGGGGAATGGAGGAAAAGAAGCAAAAGCAAGAACAATTAATTGGACTAGATGGTCTCTGATGTCACTTCTATCTCTAGATCTATGGTGATGATTCTATATGTTATGGATATAAAAATGATGTAATTTAAAGTAGAAGTGACACAACCAATTTTACTACTCACTGCACTTCTCTGGACTTCATCATGGCTCGAGGAACCCCATAATCTTACAAGATAACACCAATCTTAGAACTCAGTAATCCCTGAACCTAAGGATCTCTTTCCTTTTGATTGGAGAGGAGTAGGGAACAGAAAGCTCCTCCCAGATCCTTCATCTAAGGAGGGTAACCTGGCTAGCCATCTCTTAATTTCCCACCTGGCTACACTTGTCTGGAATTCATTATGATCTTTAATGGTATTTCCTCCAGCACTTCCCTTCTTTTAAGCTTTGTGTTGTCTTCTCCAATTAGATTGTCAGATCCTTGAGGAAACGGGTAGTCTTTTGTCTTTTTATACCCAGTGCTTAGCACAGTGACTGACACAAAGTAGGAACTTAATAAATGTTTATTAACTGACTGAAAATTATAAAGATATTTTATGTGGGAGCGGGCTAAGGGAGAGGGGGGAAAATCAAATCACTCAGCAATCCATGTGTCACAATTACACTGAAGAGTACATTGATAATGTTGTCATTTCTACACCAATTACCATATAGGATCAAGCAAAGTTGGGAGAAGAGAATAGATGGCTATTAACTTCATCCACATGGCAGAGGGCATAAGTGCATCTGTTCAGAATGTCCCTTACCTCTGACTTCTCCATGGGTTGCTCCAGACCTCACGAGAGACTAGCCAAAGGACTTTAACTGAAGCTGGCACCAAGGAGAACCACTCTCTCTCTCCTCTCCAACCCAAAGCCCATCCTTACCTTCATGTCAGCACCCAGTCTCCATTTTCCTTCCCAGATGAACCTCCCCCCAACCTCGATCCAACCTCAACCTGTCTGAAAGGAACCCATAATTTCTTTTCTACTGTGACCCTTAGACCCATTCCCTCCTTTTGAATAGTGATCAGCTATTCCTATATGACAGACATCCCAATGCATCTTAAGGGTTCCTGAATCTTGCTAATAACTCTGTAGCTACAACCCAAGTACCTCTTGATCTTTCTATCTGCCATGTAGCTGTACTCTTACATAAGTTATCTTCTCAAATCAGAATATGAATTCTCTAAGAGTAAGGACATTTTTTTTCTGTTTGTATCCTACTACTTGGCACAAAGTATTTGCTTAATATTTTTTTAATTCATTAATTCAGTGAATCATGTAGGCTAGTTTATGGTAACTGCAGAGTTAGGGGAGCCTTACTCTGCATTACAGAATCATTCTTATTCTGTTGAGAACCACAAAGCCTACCTTTGAGCGAATGGAATCACTTCTAGTTCCACTCTGCCTTTGTCATGTTCCATTTCTCCTTTTACTACTTCAGACTTGTGTTTGCAGTACCAGATGGTACCACATGGTACCACTAAATACTTAACCATTTACTGAAGGATACCTGAAGCCAGTAAATCAGTCAAAACAGCTTTATCACTCTCCCCTCAGACACTAAGATAGGTGTTGTGGGAGGAATGGCTTACAGGCTAATGTCACTGGATTACAAAATGTGTGGAAGAGTATAAGGTTCAAGAAGACTGGGAAAGTAAGAAGGGACAAAGTAATGAAAGACTTTAAAAGCCAGAGGATTTTATATTTGATCTGGGAGATATGAATATAATGAATAAGGGGTAGGGAGGTAATCTAGTTGACCTAGTCCAACCCAAACCTTAATAAGACTCTCTTCTACAATATACTTTATAAATAGTCATCTAGTCTTTGTTCAAACACCTCAAATGAAGACAATGACACTACTTCATGAGGGAACTCTGTTTTTGCATAGTTTTAATTGGTAGGAAGCTTTGGTTTTGTCAAGCCTAAATTATTCTTTTTGTCACTTTCACTCATTATCCCTGGTTCTTTCATCTGGGGCCAAACTGAAGAAATCTAATACCATTTCCACAAGAGAGCCTTTCAAATACTTGAAGACAGCTGTCATGTTGCCCCTAAGTCTTCTCTTCTCCAAGCTAAACATTCCTATTTCCTTCAACTGATCCTCATCTGGCATAAACTTGAGGCCTTCACTATCTTGGTAGTATTCCTTTGAACTTTTTCCAAGCTAATTAATTTGTTTAAGAAAGCCCATTCTCTACTCACATAAAGAAATGTAGGTTATTGGGGGTTTGGGGGTGGTGGTGGAGGAGAAGAAGGAATTGTAATCAGCAATTGGCTAACAAAATCCCATAATAAGCTAGCACCAGAGTTCCTTGAGGTCTGAGGGGCTTAGAAGATTTGCTTCTCAAATTGCCTGTTTCAGATGAAGACTCACATCTGTTCCAATGGAAGGGCCACATGCATGACATTTTTTCATGAAGCATAAAGAAATATGATGGTTTGTTCTGTGACTTCATTACTGTTATTAAGTTACCTTTGATGCAGAGGGGTATATTATACTGAATTGTATTTTCTTACCTCTTACAGGGGTTGTTGAGTATTTTTCAAGGTTTCTGTTATTTACTGCAATCCCATTCTCAGAAGGAAATTATCCATTTCATAAAATTATAGAATTTTAAAGCTAAACTGGACCTTAGAGATCATGTTGTCTAACCCACTCATTTTCCAGATGTGAAAGTTAGGCGTAGAGATGTTAAGCGAATTAACTGCAGTTACACAGCTAGTTCATAGCAGCAATGGGACTAAAGTTTTGGTCTCCTGATTCCAAGGCTCTTTGTTTATTTTACTGCGAACCTGAGGGCTTTGATTTTGATTGAGATGGAGAATCCATACAAAATAATCCTCTGAGATTTCTGGCTTACACTTCCCTATTGTTATCAAAGGTATCATCCTAAGTCATTGGCTTAACAGACCTATGCATGTACACTAGGACTGTGTAACAGTAACAAAACAAAACCACACACACACACACACACACACACACACACACAAAGTGAACCCTGATGAAGTATAGCAGGGATGTGACCATGGTAACATCATAGCCTCCTCAAAGCCACCTATTTCACTATCTCACCAATGCCCATCTGGTATTAGTTGTATAAAACTCTTTGGGGGAAAGAGAGTAAGAGGAACTTAGATCCTTTTTTTTTTTCCCAGGGCCAACTCAGCACAATTATCCCCAATCTCTTCACACGCAAAAAGCTCTTGCTCAATTACAATTATTCTCAACGTTTTGCATTTTTAAAAATAACATTTTCCCAGTCGTTAAGGCTTCTTTAGAGTCATTTAGGTCACACCTGCAGTAACACAGCTGGTGCAATCCAGGCCCTAGAGTACTATTAAATCGATAAGGCTCTACCTTGGTGGGGGGATGGGGAAGAAAGTCTGAAAATGGAATTCCAAAGTGTGAAAGTTGGCAAGTTCCTTTATTCTCCATTCATACTGACTACCATTAGTTTTTTTTTTTTATTTGTTTGTTTTTTGGATTTTTTTTGGCAGAGTTGTGGATTTATTTATTTTTCAAAACTTTGCAAGGTGTCAATCCTTTCTTGGAAAAGATCATTTTCTCAGTGTTAGTAGTGATAGAGTTTGAGGAGCTCAAAGAACCCAAAGCTAAGGACTTTAATTCCTCAGGTAATTTAATTCCATCAGAGATGGAAGAATTAGATACAGCATGGTCAGAATTCCAGCATTATTAATGAAGTAATTGGAAATGGACAGAATGAAAAGAGTAGGAGAAAAGATAGCCAAAGGAAGCCTTCTTACAATCTGTGTTGGTCTCCAAAGTTAGGTCTATATTTCCCACATGTGGTCTGGTAATAGATTGGGATGGGAAAAGTGTGCAGTATAGTGGAAAGAACAATGGGACTGGGAGTCAGGCAAGACTTGGGTTCCAATTCTGCTAATGTATTTATTTTATGTGTTGGCCACAACCACCACAACTACCACCACCACCATCACAACCACCACAACCACAACCACCACAACAATTCAGTAACATAGTGCTTTAAGGTTTCAATATTAGTTGATCCTCACATCAGCCCTGAGGTTGGTACTCTTATCCCCATTTTACAGATAAGGCTTAGAGAGGTAAAGTGATTTGCCCATTGTCACACAGCTATTCAGCACCCAAGGCAAGGCAATCTAACCACAATTTTACTCTGTAGAATCCCCAGCAGCTATTCTTACACTCTACTGGATTCCCATTGTTTAGAAAATAAGGTCCTAAGGGCCTCAGAATCTAGACCAATCCTACCTTCTCAATACCATCTCTTTCTTTATTCACTCCACTCTAACCATATGCATATGCTTTCTTCCATGATTTTGATCTTCTCCAACAATCTAAAGTTCTTTATCCCCTTCTCTTCCTATGCAAATATAGTGATATTATCTCCCTTCCTCCTATAAGACATCTTTCTAGTTCTGTCCTGAACTCACAGTACTGATTCTCTATGCTATTCAGTTGGAGATATTTTGTTTGACACATCTCTTATGCTTTCCTCAGGTATTTTTATTTCACTTTCCATGTATTTATACCCTACCTTCACAATTAGATTGTGAGCTACCTGAGGACACAAATCAGCCATGTCTTATACTTCAGTTCAATTTAATAAACATCAAGTGCTCCTATTATATACAAGACATTTCATTTGGACTTGGGAGTACAAAGGCAAATATGTTATAGATATTACTCTCAAGGAGGTGAAAAGGTACTAGTGCAGAAGGATATGAAGAGAGTAAAATGATTAAGAGAAATACATAAGAAGTGCTATGAGAAATCTTAGGGAAAAAGAGAATAGAACAGCTTCATAGGGAGGGGGAAGATAAGGGAGGAACAGAGAAGATTTCATGGAGTAGGTTGTAGGTCTGGTCAAAAATAGGAGATGGGGAAAGTTCTAGAGAGTCCATAGGGGATGATGTGCTGTGGTATGAAGAAAAGCACAGAAAAAGAAAAGGGTAAGACAAGAATATAAAGTAAGCTAAAGATTAGTCTATTTTCCCTCAAACGGAAGGGCCTGTACAAAAGGTTGTATAGACAGGAAGATTATGGAGTACCTCAAATACCAGAATTAGCAGTTTGTACTTTATTCAGTAGCCAATATGATGTCAACACAGATTTTGTATTAAGGAGTGATATAGCCTGGAGGCAGGAAGACCAGCTAGGCAGCTATTAAAATAATCCAGATGAGAAGAGAAAAGTATCCAAAAGGAAGGAAGGCTTTAAGATGGACAGGATGTGAAAGATATTATTATCATAGAAACAACAGGACCTATTAATTGATTGTATATGAGGAATAAAAGAAAGAGGAGGAAGGATGATGACTCCAAAGTTAAAAGTCTCAGTGACTAAGAGGATGGGGGTACTATCAATTTAAAAAAAAAAAGTAGGGAGATGGGAAAGTTAGTTGGGTAGAAGAATTCAGCTCTATACATATTAAGTTTGGGGATGGTCTGAATAGCTAAATCTAGCAGACAGTGGGAAAGAGGGCACTGGAACACTGGGGAGAGGTTGGGAGTCAAGATATAGATTGGGAAATTATGGACACAGTAACTGAAATAACCAAAGGAAAGATTGCAGATAGAAAAGGCAAGTTCCTCTTGTCTCCTAACAAGATTCTCAGATATGCTTTTAAAATTTTTATTTATTTACAGGGAAATAGAAGGATGAAGTTCTAATAAAAAAAAAGTATAGATATAAGAGGAAAATTATGAAAGGATTATATCCTCAAAGTCAGGAAATGAGAAGGTATCAAGAAAATGGGTGACCCGCCATGCAATATGCTACAAAGAGGTCTAGGAGGATGAAAGTAAAAATAGACAATTGCACAAAGTGATCAGAATTCCCAGATAACTTTGAAAATAATTGTTTCAGTGCAGTGTAGCAGAGAAGTAGCATGCAAGGCATTAAAGAATGAATGAAGAGTGAGGAAGTAGAGCCAAGGAGCGTAAACCAATCTTTCTATAAGATTTTTAAGTACTGAAAGAAAAAGGACCTACTTGTGAAGGCAATAGGGGCAGGGCATTGTTTAGTATTTTCTAGATAGGGGAGATCTGTAGCTAAGGGAAAGAGTATCAAGAGGCATGTGAGAAAGTATGAAAGTGATAGAACAGGATCATAAAGAAGATGACAGGCTATCCGGAAGTTTTAAAAGAAGACTGCTGCATCTTCATCTATGAAAGGAAGGAAAGAGGAAATGTGTGAGAATATTGAGAGGTCTGGTCATTATAAGTATTTAACCTAACTCTAATAAAGTAGAAGTCAAGGTCAACTGCTGAGAATAAAGTGGAAGAGAATGAATGCTGAAGTTACCAAAAAATATGGCAGGGGAAGGGGTGGCCAAAAAAAAAAAGTTGTGGAATAAGGTCTCACTCCTTTCTTTCTGCTTGTATTTGTATTCCAGCACTAGCTCGGTGCCTGGCAAATAGTAATTGCTTAATAAATACTTGTTGACTGTTGACTGAACTGATCTGAGTGAAGACGACAGGTAAGGGTAGTGGGGAGCATAGGGCATTTGGACCTGGAAGACTAGATCAGTGGGAAACAGCCAGCATTAAAGAAGGCTGCTAGAAAAGTGCAGTCCCTAAGGAAATTCATTCAAAGACACGAACAAAGGCATAGGAGAAAGAGAACCAGGATGATGGAAAGGCTATTAACAATGAATAGTTTCTAAAGGAAACAAGGGAAGAGATAGGCAAGGGAGGAAATAAGGCAATTTAATTAGGGGTGAATCTAGGAGTGGGGCAGGATGTAGCAGCTCAACTGACAAAAGCGTAGAAGTAAACTGGAAGAGCTCACTAGATCCCACCCACCCCACCCCTACCTTTCCAGTCTTATTGTACCTTAACCCCCCTCTACTTTCTCCACAATCCAGTGATACTGCCTCCTTGCCAATCCTCCCACAAGGCACTCAGTTTCCTGACTAGGCATTTTCACTGACTGTTGCCCCATACCTGGAATTCTCTACCCACTCACTTTCACCTCCTGTTTTCCCTGTCTTCCTTCAAGTCTCAGCTAAAATTCTCACTTCTTTAAGAAGTCTTATCAATGCCCCTTAATGCTAGGACTTCCTCTTTAAGATTATCTCCAATTTATTTTGCATATATCTGGGTTGTATTTAGTAGTTTGTAAGTGGTCTCCCTCTTTCAATTGTGACTGCCTTGAGAAGAGGGACTGCTTTTGCCATTTGCCACAGTGCCATTTTGCACTGTGTATCCTCAGTGCTTAACATAGTGCCTAGAACATAGTAGAAGCTTAATAAACGCTTATTTATTTGACTTGAGTACCAAGATGTGAGAAGTAAAAAAGATGAGTCAGTGGCAGGCAGAGATGGCTCAAGGAGAAGCTTCCAAGATTAAACTGTCTACTGGATGTGCTCAGAAAGTACTTCTGAGGAGATTATACCACTTTTCCTCACCAGCTGTCAGGGCACTTTTCTCCCCAAATAGTCTAGAGGGTGCTCAGGAAACACCTGGTTCATACAATATAAGGCTCACATATCCAAATCTGACTGAGCACCTCCCCTTCTACCTCCTTCCACTGGTATTCATGCTGTATAATTACCAGAATCCAGGTCACTGCTTTAGCCTCAATGCTCTCATCTCAGTCCAGGGCTCAATAAGCAACCAGGAATCCCCAGGATTCACTGTCATATTGCTTCATTCTCTCTATCCTGTACAGACTCATTGAACCCTGTCTTCATTCAATCATTGTCTGCAAGCTCCTACAAATAAATCTCTCTCCACAATGCAGGATTATTCACTCCTCTCTCTACCCTTTTTCAAGAATCTGTACGTATTCAAGACAAAAGTTGGCTTTCCTCCATCCTTCCTTTACCATATCCAAGCCAGTTTCCAACTTTCCAAAGGACCAATATTTGCCCAAAGCTACTTCCTGTAGACTTTTAAAAAAGGTATAGAACTGAAGTTGTGTGAATTCATTGGTCTAGGAAACTCCTGGATGATAGGTTAGGTGATCTGCCCAGGGTCACATAACCAGTATATGTCAGAAATGGGATTTGAACTTAGGGCTTCCTGGCTTCAAGGCTGTCACTCTACCTACTATATTGCAATGGCTTTAAATAGGCTTGGAAAATAGCTGGCAGTATGTGCCCCCATACACCTAAATACACAGCCTAGTCTTTTGTTTTAGTCCCCACTGTTCCTTGAGCTACTACAATCTATGCCCCACAGGTAAAATTCACCCACTGATCACCAGATAATTAGTCTGCAGGGACTGCAGGGAAACCAGAAAGCAGTTTCCACTGTCCAGTTCCCTGAGGTGAAGTTCATCTCTTATTCTCCAGGTAGTTTTGTTCATATCTCCCTCATAATATCATGCACATAGAATGGACACAACTTAAAAATGCCAAATGTTTGTCAAACCACTAAAGAAATGAGTAGCATTATCAGTGGGGATAAGAGTTTTTAAAAAGTTTGGTTATGTAAGTTCTCTTTCATTCTAGCATATTTCATTTTTAGCAGAATAACTGGGGCAGGTCAAATCAGATAAATGAATAGCCTTCCATGTTCTGTCACCTCTGCCATGCCCTTGCAAATTAAGTGTAATGCCTCAGTGGTCCCTCTTTTAGAACATGTTTAGGTAGCATTCTATTCAAATGAATGGATTTCCTCATTTAAGGCACAGGCATCTGCTATCATTCTTTCTTCAGAGGAAGAAATAATCTGACTTCTTCCTATTGGCTGTTATATCTCATAAGTTTGTACTGTGTGAAGACTAATTCTGTTGGTTGACTGCTGAGAGAGAACTTTGTGGATATATGAAGGAGGTAATTTGCACCTCAATTTTCTCTCTGCAGGCTTTGAAGCATAAGGATGGGTCTTGGCTATCTAGAAACCCCTCACCAAACAAAGAGCACCTAGGATAGGTTGGTGTCTGGGATGGAGCTTTCTCCTTCTATTGTACCTTCTTTCCTTTGCAGAAAGCACTGTGAGATCTCAAAAGCTAAAAGGCATCTTCCTCCATCACCTAGGCAGCAGAGGGGAAGAATGTATACCAAAACATAGGCAGGAGTGGTTTGGTTCCTTGGTAGTGGTTACAAGAGCATATTAAAAGCAGACAGACAGCAAGAGCAAGAATCACTTTTGGAGAGAGACCAAGAGAAGATCATGTTTGGCCATTTAACCTGATGATGCCAGTGCAGGGGTAAAACATAAAATGGCCAATTAGCAGCCTTGTGTTCCAAAGAGACTTAAGTTTTGGCATCTCAGCTGACTAGGAGGCTTATGTTAGGTTATTAGATTAGGTTCTAATCATCTTTAATGTAGGCTATGATCTCTACAGCTATTGTCTCTATGTTGGAATAAAAGAAACTTATCTATGTCTGATTAATGTTTATACAATGGCTGCCTTTTTTAACTTTCCCTCTTTCTTAATGGAAACCCTAGACTAGAGCCAAAAACAATGTTACTGTAATTAACTTTCCTCTAGGAGCTGTGAAGACCCAATAAATAGGAGATTTGGAGAGACTACTCTCCCTTTCAAGGAGTCAGGCTTCCACCAGAGCTGAACTTATGACAAATCTCAATGGAAGGTAAAGCATAGCAATGGTATAGACCCCATGGCCTTAGCTCAGTCATTCCTAGCTAGCCACTGTGCTATGTAAATAAGCACATTACTGAACCTCCACTCAAAAAGAGCCTTCAGATTTGAGATCTTGTGAGATTCCACCATCCCACTAATGGAGTTAACTGGATTCTCTTTCTTTTCTCAGGATACACTTCACAGACAGATTTACTGCAACCACTCCTCCTGCCACAGTATCCAAGCAGGCTCAAACACTCCCATAGTGTTCTAAACACTCTGCTCTACCCTCAATTTTAACAGAAATTGTATTCAGTTACCCTGCTCTGATACTGTTTTTGCTGTGAGGAGAGATGGGGAGAAAACACTTTCTCTGTAAAGGGCAACACCTGCCTCTGTTTTCCCAACTTGGCTCAACAGTGTCCCAAATTTCTGTCATGTAAGGCTGATCTCAGCCACATTTTCAAGCACTAATAACTCTAATTATATATAAAGCCTTATTTAGGCCAACAAATACTGTACAGTAATTAACTTTCAAAATAAATGTGTTGAGGTGGGAGGGGGAAAGATGAGCATGAAATGGCTATTAAAAAAGTCTCACTCTCTCTCTCTCTTTCTCCCTCCTCTTCTTTTCATGTTTCCTCCCTACTCTTATCACATTTCTCCAAAGCCCTACTCCATTTTCTCCCCAGCCCACAGAATCTTCTTACCATTTTGCTACACCAAAGCCTTTCTAAACCAATAGGAGAGGGGCAGAGCCAAGATGTTGGTGGAGATGCAGTGACTTGCTTGAGCTCTCCCCTAACCTCCTCCAAATACTGGCAAAAAAAATGGCTTTAAACAAATTCTAAAGCAGCAGAACCCACAAAAAGACAGAGTAAAACAAATTTCCAGCCCAAGACAGCTTGCATGGTTTATCAGAAAGGCATATCGCTCCAGGCTGGGAGAGCAGCCCAGTTTGGTGTGGGAGCACAGGCCGCAGGGAACCTGGAGCAGGCCTCAGAGGAATGAATCACAGGCAGCTGTGGCAGTTTCCAGACTCCTCAATCCATGAACGCCAAAGACAACTTAGAAGGTCAGTGGGAAAAGTCTGTTTCTGCGGTGCTGAGAGAGGAGCTAGGTCAGAGCCAGGTCCAGAGCGCAGACTGCAGGCACTGGAGTGGTGGCTGTGTCCTGAACTTCTGGCCCACAGACTGAGGGGAAATCAAGTGGCTGATCAGAGGGGGACTGCAGGGATCTCTTTGCCAGTGCTGAGGCAGGAATCTCTTGCTTTGTCCATGCTTGGATCTGGGTCACAGTTCTGGGCGGCGGTCCTGGGGTGAGGAGGAGTGCTGGTGCAGTGGCGCTTGTAGTGGTAGTGGAGAGGAAACCCTTCCCCCAGTTCCAAGAGAGAAAAGACTGCTTGTGACTGGTCACTCAAAGACCAGGGAACAGGCCAGGAAAAGAGTAAACACCTCGACCCTTATCATACCACCTTGGAAGAAATGAAAATTTACAGGTACCTACAAGTATCTCTGAAAACAGCTATCCAAACCCCCGAAGCTTGGGACAGTACACTCTCCACATTGGAAGCAGACTCTTACCTTAACAAAGAGTTTAAAACTCAAGTAGTTGTCTGGGATTATGAACAAACCTCACAAAAAGAGTCAGACTATATCTTACTTTGGTGAAAAAGAAGATCAAAACATACAACCAGAAGAAGACAACAAAGTTAAAGCTCCTACATCCAAAGCTTCCAAGAAAAATATGAATCCATTCCAGGCCTTGAAAGAGCTCAAAAGGGATTTTGAGAAGCAAGTAAGGGAAGTAGAGGAAAAACTGGGAAGAGAAATGAAAGTGATGCAAGAAAATCATGAAAAACAAGTCAATGGCTTGCTAAAGGAGACCCAAAAAAACACTGAAGAAAATAACACATTAAAAAACAGCCTAACCCAAATAGCAAAAGAGGTCCAAAAAGCCAATGAGGAGAAGAATGCCCTAAAAAGAAAAATTGGCCAAATGGAAAAGGAAGTCCAAAAGCTTACTGAAGAAAATACTTCCTTAAAAATTAGAACAGAGCAATTGGAAGATAGTGACTTTATGAGAAATCATGACACAGTAGAACAAATCCAAAAGAATGAAAAATTAGAAAACAATGTGAAATATCTCATTGGAAAAACAACTGAATTGGAAATTAAGTCCAGGAGAGAGAATTTAAAAATTATTGGACTATCTGAAAGCCACGATCAAAAAAAGAGCCTAGACATCATCTTTCAAGAAATTATCAAGGAAAACTGCCCTGATATTTTAGAACCAGAGGGCAAAATAGAAATTGAAAGAATCCACCAATCTCCTCCTGAAAGAGATCCCCAAAGGAAAACTAGGAATATTGTAGCCAAATTCCAGAGTTCCCAGTTCAAGGAGAAAATATTGCAAGCAGCCAGAAAGAAACAATTCAAGTATGGTGGAAACACAATCAGGATAACACAAGATTTAGCAGCTTCTCTATTAAGGGACTGCAGGGCATGGGATATAATATTCCAGAGGGCAAAGGAGATAGGATTACAATCAAGAATCACCTACCCGGCAAAACTGAGTATAATCCTTCAGGGGAAAAAATGGTCATTTAGTGAAATAGAGGACTTTCAAGCATTCTTGATGAAAAGACCAGAGCTGAATAGAAAAGTTGACTTTCAAATGCAAGACTCAAGTGGAACATGATGAGGTAAACAGGAAAGATAAATCATAAGAAACTTATTAAGGCTGAACTGTTTACATTCCTGCATGGAAAGATGATATTTATAACTCATGAGACCTTTGTCAGTATTAGGGTAGTGGGAGGGAAAAAAATCATATGAATGTATGTATAGATAGATAGATAGATAGATAGATAGATAGATAGATAGATAGATAGAGGGCACAGAGAGAGTTGAAGATGAAGGGGTGATATCTGGAGAATAAAATATAAAATTAAGGGGTGAGAGAGGATTATACTAGGAGAAGGAGAAAGGGAGAGGTAGAATGGTGTACATTATCTCACACAAAACATACAAGAAAAGGTTCTTACAGTGGAGGGGAAACAGGGGAAGGTGAGAGGAAATGAGGGAATCTTATTCTCATAGGATTTGGCTTAAGGAGGGAATAACATTCACACTCAATTGGGTATGGAAATTTCTCTTACCCTACAGGAAATAGGGGAGGAAGGGGACAAGAGAGCAGAGGGATGGGTAGAGAGAAGGGCAGATTGGGAAAGGGGTAATCAGAAGGAAGCACTTCTGAGGAGGGACAGGGTCAAAAGAAAGACTAGAATAAATGGGGGGGCAGGATAGGATTAAGGGAAATAGAGTTAGTTTGTCACAACATGTCTATTATGGAAATGTTTTGCATAACTGCACATGTATGGCCTGTATTGACTTGCTTGCCTTTTCAATGAGGGTGGGTGGCGGGAGGAAGGGAGAAAATATGAAACCCAAAGTTTTAAAAGCACATGTTTAAAAAAAATGTTTCCACATGCAACTGGGAAATAAGAAATACATGAAACGAGGTACAGAAATCTATCCTGCCCTACAGGAAAATAGAAGGGGAAGGGGATAAGAGAAGAGGGGGAGAGATAGAAGGGAGGGCAGACTAGGGGAAGGGGTATTCAGAATGCATGCCATCTTGGGGTCAGGGGAGGGGCAAGATGGGGTGGAAAATTTGGAATTCAAAATCTTGTGGAAGAAAATGTTGAAACTAAAAATAAATAAATTTATATCAAAAATTTTTTAAAAATTTAAAAAATAAATAAATAAATAAAAATAAATAAAACCAATAGGAATGGCGATCTAAGCAAAAAAAAAAAGGGGAGGCAGTAAAGCTTACAAATTCAGTCATCTATGAATCTTTTTTGCCTTAACAGATTTAAGAGATTCCAGACCATTAAAAAAGAGATTTTTTCATACTTTTATTATTTAAAATATTTATAGTTCTCAATTAGGAAAGTAATATGTAATTTTATTGCATTTATTACAGATTTAATTCTTGCCCGTCAGTGTACTTACTATTTAAGCAGTTTATAAAATGAATAGGAAAAGATATATGACTGAGTTTGTCCTCCAATTTCCTCTTGCTTTTTGTACTATCCTCAACACCCAGCTCTTTTCAAAAATATCTGCTCATAGAAAGTTCCTACCAGAGGAAGATGAAGGGTAATATAATTGATCTATACTTACCAGTAACATATGTGTGGTTCTGGACCATGCTGAGTGGCTGAGATACATTTCTCTCATTTAGGGAAGTAAAAAAGGGCTGGGGGTTGCCTTGAAAGACTATGAGATGATGAAGGATGTGGAAAAGACTCACAACATAAACCCTCCTGTATTAATAAGGACAAATTAGAAATGGCTATGAAAAGCAAAGCCATGATTTCCATAAGAGAACTCAGAAAAGCCCCTTTTTGGTTTCAGTTCCTTGTGGTTTCTGAGCATAGTTATTGATCCAAATCCAACACTAGCCTCTACAATTTACTGTTGCCACTTGTCCCTCATCTCATTTCCACTACTGGTCCTTGCCCTGGGTTCTCAGTGTTCTGCTTGTACTTGTGCTCAACTTAACTTCTCACTCTACCAGCGCTCTGCTATCATTAAACCACTCCCTTACATTTAGAATCATATATTAGTGACTCATAAGATACTAGAGTTCATATCATTATAAAGCCAATGCTGGAACAGACCTCAGAGGCCATCTAAACAACCCCCCTCATTTTATAGATTTAGAAACTGAGATTTGAGGAGCTTTGGAATTTTTCCCAAGGTTACTCAGATAGCAAATGGCAGAGCAGGACTCAGATTCAGATTCTCTGGCTTCAAATTAAATGATCTTTCCATTGTCCTTCCTTCAATCCAATTAAAGAATCTCTTCTCCAGCATCTTTGATTGAAAGTCATTTGTGGGGAGCTAGGTAGTGCAATGGATAAAGCACAGGCCTGGAATCAGGAAGCGCTGAATTTATATCCAGCCTCAGACAATGACTAGCTATGCAACCCTGGGCAAGTCACTTAACCCAGATTGCCTCCAAAAAAAAAAAATCTGGCCTCAGTTTGAACATTTTACAATCCTGTAGGAAATTCCACTCATATGTGACTTTAAGGCCATTGGAAAGCCTTAAAATCTGTAGATTTCACTTCTTCATCTGTAAAATGCCTTGCAGCTAAGTGTGTATAGCATTGGTGGTGGATTTCAGCTTATGTGAAGATCTGTGTACCCAGCAAAGTAGACCTTCTTTTGTTGCCTCTAGGATATAATTACATCAGTTGTATTTTTTTTTAATCTTCTCTATGGCAAAAAAAAATTAAGCACTTGGAAATAGTGTAACCCCAACTTGTCGATTAATTCTTCTTGAGATAATTTCTAAGCAAAATAGACTGGTTGATTGCTCTTAAAATTACGTCTATATACAGAATTATTGACTTTGAATGACTGGCAGTTTCTAAAACATAGAGAAATACAATATGAACTTTCAAGCTTAATTTAGGTAGATGCAGGACAGCATATTTACGAAGCAAACGACTTTGAATTGGGTGGTTAGAACTAGCTCTGTGGCCCTAAGCAAGGTTTTCATGGAATCAGGAAGTAGAAAAAAATGAGAAGAGGGAGAAGTGGCAACAGTAAATCGGAGAGGCTAAGGTTGGATTTGGGTCAATAACTATGCTCAGAAACTACATGAAAAAAATTAAAAACAAAATAATTAGAATGTAGGCTCAAGCTGACAATTAGTGTACTCCTTCACAGGTACACGTAACAATTGTTATTAACTACTAAAATGTGGTTTTGGAACTGTTAGATTTCCCATTTGTAAGTTGTTATTCTACTACTTTCTTTGCAATTCCAGGGAGTTTTTCTTGGATTTTTGCAACAAATGCCAATTCAGTAGTCAATCTGGGTCTTATACTTTTCATAAACAATTGGAAAGTTGAAGACAAACACATCGGCAAGAATCAGAAAGATGCTTTGAAAACTGCACTCATCTATATCATCAGCCACATGAAGACAGCTGGCTTTATGGAATCCACCAGGTTTTCCACCAAAAAGAGATGACTAGCTTGAAAGTCTTGTTGACATGGACTGCTTCAGCATTTACGTAATTATGAAATGTGTCTGAGGACAAAGTAATATCCAAAGTTAGGTGATCTTTGAATGGATGGCCCCCTTCTGACTTCAGTACAGCTTGGATAACAAACTTAGAAGCCTTGGCCTCAGGGCCACTTACTCCATCCCATACCTGAGACATTATAACATCCTGACAGGTGGTCATTTAGGTTTGCCTGGAGTTTGCCAGTGATAGGGAACCTGTTCCCTCCCAAAATATCTCAGTCCACTCTTGGATAACCCCTAATATTAAGATTTTCCTTATAGCTAGTAGCACTGTGTTAGAGATCTCCCTCCAAGTTGACATAGACAAATAAATCACACTGGATCTGGTAATTCATTAAATGATGAATCCACTAATCCTGTTATCTAACCCATAGCCCTCTATTTTGTTTGTAAAAATACCACAAGAGTCTTTGTCAAGTGCCTTGTTGGATTTCAGGAATAGTATTATTTTTAACATATAGGATCGTAGATAGAGAGCAAAAAGGGATATTAAAAGCCTTCTAATCCAACTCTCTCATTTTACAGATGAAGAAACTAAGGTATTATGGTTATTAAGGTATATGCTTAAACTTTTAGGGCAAGAATTGAACTCAAGTCTTTTGACTCCAAAGTCAGCGTTCTCTCCACTGTACCATACAGCTTCCTAATATAATATATTATTATTAATTCATGAAAACATTGGCCTCACCTACCAGTCTAATAACTGCCAGAAAGGCAAAGGAGGTTAGTCTAGCATAACTGTTCTTGATGAATAGGAAGGTTTGTAATAATTAGAAATTCCTTTTCAAAGTATGCACAAATCACTCCCTTAGTAATACGTTCTAAAATTTTTGCCAGGAATCAGAATAAAGCCAGAACAAATTACTATTTTCACCTTTCAAAAACTGTGATATTTGCCCATCTCCCATCCTGAACCACTTCTCCTATTCTCACAATTTTTGATTGCCAACAATTGTTTTTAGTGCTCTGGAACATACTTCACTCAAAATCAGTGCCACAGACTCATCGAGGACAGCTACATGCTCCCTTACTGTCCCCTCACTTATCTTTCAATTTAAATGTCTTTCTGGGGAAATAATACCTGTTCATCATTCTTCACAGGATTGTTGTGAATCTCAAAGAAGATAATTCAAATAACAAATAAGCTCATATTTAGATGACTCCAGTAGCTTACAAAGTACCTGTCTGTCACCTCTTTATGCAGTTATCCTGGGTCATTTTGGAGTTATTTATATACATATCTCATCCTCCAAGAGAGAGAATGTGATGTACTTGATAGAATACTTTCCTGCAAGTTAGAAATACCTGGATTCAGGCCCATCTCTGCCACAGAATGTCTGTGTAACATTGGTCAAGACGCTTAAGCTCTCAGGACCTCTGGCAACTCTTTGAGAATATATATTACAGAGGACTTGCTGACATGTTCTTCACATAGATCTTCTTCTATAGATGAAAGCAATTAAAATCTCCAGTTCCTAACACAGTGGCTGGCACACAGTAAGTTCTAAAAAAGATAGTGTTGAATGTGGAATGAATGAATAAATAACAAACATTATTATTCTCCTTTTTATAAAGGAGAAAATTGAGGTACAGAGAGTATAAGTCATATGCCCACCATGATATCCAAAATCAACAAGTATGATACCCACTTTCTAAAAATTCCTTGCGCCCTCACTCCTCTGTGTTAAATCTTGGTTGCCATGGCCTGGAAACCCTGACAAAGACGGGAAAGTGAACTCAGTCTTACTGGGTAGGATCGCATATATTTTTCTTAGCCTGAATTTGTAACAAATCTGTTCAGTTTATACTATTAACCATGAAACATCTATGTTAGTAGTTTTTTTTTTCCCCAGGGGGCAGCTAGGTGGTACAGTGGTTAGAGCACCAGCCCTGAAGTCAGGAGGACCTGAGTTCAAATCCGGCCTCAGACCAAACACTTGACACTAGCTGTGTGACCCTGGGCAAGTCACTTAACCCCAATTGCCTTAAAATAAAATGAAAATTAAAAAAAAATTTCCAGTTAAAAAAATGTCAAACTGCCATCTGGGAAGGGGACTGACTGCAGTTTGATCATAAAGTCAATGAGGAGATTTGTAATTAGATTTTGGAACACTTCTATGGCTTTTGTCATTATGAATGGCATACCTGAGTACTTAAAAAAATCTTGGATATGGAAAACTACCTAATATCCGTTCTTAGGAACTGCATCCTTTCTACACTATTTGGACATAACAGTGGCCCCTCTATTGCTTACATTCTAATATTCCTTGGATCTTGTATTTATCCCGTGTGCCAATACAAACAGGGACTGGTATATTTGCTATATTTGTATTTTCTGTATCTGCTACATATGTCTGTACCCAGGAACTCTGCTTAAATGGTGGAATAGACTCAATTGAAATCAGACATACAGTTCTTAGGTTGAATCTGACACAACTCAACCTCAATTCCCTTTTCAAACAATCTATCTAGCCTCAGTAAAAGGACAAGAACAGTATCTTGGACCCACATAGACACCCAGAGAATGCATTTTCTATTATGTCTCCAAGAAACCAGTGACCAGCAAAATATCCACACCCACAAGGAACTCAGGGGAAAGACTAGGAGCCTTAGACTGCCCCAGTTATATTACTAAGCCATTTCTTTGAGCTTGATCTAGATTTTGCCACTAAAATCCATCCATATATATACACATATATAAACATATATATACACACATACATATATACACATGCATACATATATATACACACATATATAAACATGCATACATATATATACACATACACACACTCATGTATTCTCTCTCTGTCTCTCTCCATATACATGCATACATATATAATATATATACACATACACACACACACACACTTCAGTATATACACTTAGTATACTCTTTCTCTATAAACATATATATCTATACATACATACACTCAATGTATTCTCTCTCTCTCTTTCACTATATAATATATATGTATTTGTATTTATATACACACATACTCATATATGTGTGTATGTGGGGGGGGTGTATATCTTTCTATCTGTCTATCTACTCTCTGTGCCTCTAGCGTCAGTTGTCTGAAAGATACATCCACACTGCTTTTCAGCATTAACCATTCCAATATACTCTTCTTTCTGCAGCCAGTACTGGGCAGAAGCCCCTAGCTTCAGTATTATTGCTCAGCCCCAGACATGTTCCTCTTACCCCACACCTCGAGCTTTGTGCTAGCATGATCAAGCAGCAGATCCTGGACTGGCGGCCCAGGTCTTTTGATTCCTAGTTCACTGTTGCCCTATCCTAAGCACCATCTCATTATGTGTGAGTACTGCTATTTAGCATCTCTCTTGCTCTGCTAATATGCAGGCCAAGAAGCAGCATAAAAACATTTTTTCTTCAGGTTTCTCTTACGGATCATGGGAGAGAAACATCCAGTTGTGCCATAGGCTCATTTAAGCAAGCAAAATGACCAAACTAAAGATGTGCCTGTTTTATAAAGTGCTGTTATTTTTTAATTTAAGGAAAAAGTCAGAGGGCACAGAATTCCCTGGGAAACATGAAACTTAATTAAAAAAAAAGTACTTCTCAACTTCCTTCCATTCTCTTCTCCACTATAAAAATAAACAAACACACACAAATACACCACATACATACACACACACACACACACACACACACACACCCAAAATGAAGACTTGGCAGTAGGGTTTTCCCTGTGATCTGTCTTGGGCATGTATCACCATTAGCATCGCATTTCTGGACCTCTCTGTTAGCCAAATGCTTTTAGAAGAAAGGCTGTTCTCCCCTGACAGCTCCTCTGCACAGAAGGCTTCCTGAACTGCTGATTCAGCAGAGAAAAGGCATGGGAAACAATGGCCAAGTTTGCAGCAAAGAGATGGTCTGCTCAGAACACAGCTGAAAAGTTATTAAGCAACAGCTCTGATTTCCCTTTCTTTTCCTGGGAAACCTGGCCCCAGATGCCTCTTCCCTTTAAAAAGAATATTTATGTCATTGCAGAATGACCACTGAATATTCATTTCTTAGTAGAAGAAAAGCAAGTCATGAAAAGATCCAGACCTGAAATGGGATTATGTATTCACCAGCAGTTCTCAGAATCAAGCACTTATATTACTAAAACTCTTTGATTTAAACCACTTATTTGGCAAGAGAGAAAAGCTGCATGTACACATCTTAAAGTATTTTGTCATTTGGATGACTCACAAGCTATCAAGATGAACAGACTTGAAAACACGCATCGAAGGAAAGGAATGAATCAAAGAATAACAGAATTTTTACCAAAATGAAATAATTGAAATAGGACACTTGGGGCACGCTAACGGATGGAGAAGGTTTTATCTGACACTCCATGTTATTTCTCCAAGTTAAAAATTTTAAGGTCAAGTCTGCCTTTCTTTTCTTTACAACATCACAGGAGAGTGATAGGCACATCATAGTTATATCAAGAGTCCACAACTTTCTTTTAAGAATGAAAGCTTTCATTTTCCTCAACACTTGGGATCACTGGAGTGAGGGGTGATGTGGGGATTGCTGATAGAGAAGTCTCTAAAGACAAGGCATGGGGAGTAGAGAGGATAGGAGTTCTTCTGCAGTCTGTATTCAACTCCTCATGAGAAATCCCTCATGTGACCCAGTACAGAAGGAAAGCATAGGAGTATTAGTGGGTGTATAGATCACAGTTATGTAACAATTCAGTGACACAATGACCTGAGCACTGGTCCTGGAATCAGGAAGACTTGAATTCAAATTCAGTTTAGATAATTCTTAGCTGTGTGACCATGGGCATGTCACCTAACCTCTGTTTGACTCAGTTTCCTCAGTTATAAAATAGGGATAGTAATAGCACCCATGGTTATTGTGAGGATCAAATGAGATAGTAATTGTGAAAATCATTTAACACAGTACCTGGCACATAGTAGGTGCTATACAAATGTTAGCTATTATTAATTATTGAATCATTATCATTATTACATCAACTAGGTAAGGCTTCATATAATTTACTTGGTACATTATAATTCAGTCTACTTTAATTCAACAGGCATTACTAAGTACTACAAATGGCACCACGCATGTTTTGCCTGGAGAAGAGAATTCTTAGAGGGGAATGTGATAGTTGTCTTCAAATATTTGAAGGGCTATCATGGGAAAGATAGATTAAACTTGTTCTACTTGTCCTCAGAGAGCTGAGAACTTATGGAATTTGCAAAGAGGTGGACTTAGATTGATTGAAGCAAAGACTCTATCACTATCATAAGTATACCAAAGTGAAACAGGCTACCTTTGTAGATAGTGGGACCTCCCTCACTAGAATGTTTTTATGCCAAGGTTTAATGACCATTTACTAAGTATGTTGTAGGAGAGGTTCTTTTTCAAGTGTGGGTTAAACTAGATGAATTTAAATACTGAAATTCTGTGATTCTCTCATAGGACATGGGATAAACAAAGGGACAAAGCATTGTCTTCATGTTACTGTTATAGCCTACTTATTTTTGTGAGGGCGAGAAGGACAGATCTGTGATTTCCTCAGTATAGGTACCACCTGCTTAAAAAACAAAAAAGAAAAAGAAAAACCCTCTCTTCATAGATGCAGAACAGCCAGTCATCTGTAAATTATGGATTTAGAGAGATGCCCAGGGTACCAAGAGGTTAAGTTCAGCCACTTAGGTTGTTCCAGGAGGTGGACTTGAACCTAGGTATTCTTTCCTTCTTCCTTCTTTTCTTTCTTTCTTTCTTTCTTTCTTTCTTTCTTTCTTTCTTTCTTTCTTTCTTTCTTTCTTTCTTTCTTTCTTCCTCTCTTTCTTTCTTCCTTTCTTTCTACCTCTCTTTCTTTCTTTCTTTCTCTCTTTCTTTCTCTCTTTCTTTCTCTCCATATTTTATTTTTTTTCCATTTACATGTAAAATAATTTTAAAATTTTGTTGTTTTTTTAATTTTGAATTCTAAATTCCCTCCCTCCTTCCCCTCCCCCCTCATTGAGAAGGCAAGCAATTTGATTTAGGTTATACATGTTTAGTCGTGCAAAATATATTTTCATATTAGTCATGCGTGAAAGAAAACATAGACAAAAAATAAAAATAAAGCAAAAAAAGTGTACTTCGATCTGCAGTCAGACTCCATCACTTTTTTTCTCTGGAGGCAGATAACGTTTTTCAGCATGAGTCCTTTGGAATTGTCTTAGATCATTGTATTGCTGAGAACAGCTAAGTCAATCACAATTGATCATATATAATATTGCTGTTACTGTAGACACTGTTATACTGGTCCTGCTCACTTCACTTTACATCAGTTCATATAAGTTTTTCCAGGTTTTTCTGAAAGCATCCTGCTTATCATTTCTTATAGCACAATAGAATTTCATCACAATCACATTCCACACAGGTTGAACCTAGGCTTTCTCGACTCCTAAGCCGACTTTCCATCTACTCTGCCATCTAGCATATGTCATAGACTCAGACCACGATCAAAGTCAACCAGTAAGTTTTTGTGTACCAGCAAGTCAGTAATAAGAATTCAAATAAAATTTAAAATCTGCCAGTCCAAGTTATTAGGAGGAGGATAAATTAATAAGTCATCTGAAAAGTTTATTAGAAAGATGCTGGATTTGGAATCAGAGGACCTGCGTTCACATCCGATTTCTGGCATGTGCAATCTGCATGACTTGGATAAGTCTGAGTATCATTTTTCTCAATTGCAAAATGAGGGGGTTGGACTGCACGACCTCTAAATTTTTAAGTACTTGAAGCTATGAACCTATGAACATGAAGAGAATCTTTAGAGATAAAGACTCTAGTCTAGTCTAGTTTAATAGGTGTTCAAGTTATATAAGCAACTGCTCACTCAGAAGTTTCTGGCCTCACATTTGCTTTTAACTATTGCTGTTTTAACTATACAATCAGGCACTTCCTTGGGAGCTTTTATACCAGCCTTGTTGCAGGTTAAATACATCATTCTCTTGGGAACCACTAGACAAGTCATTTTTCCTTTTTTATTTGCCTTAATATTTAAGACAAACAAGACAAGTTTAACCATTCTCTCCCAAGCGAATTTTCATATAGGGTTACCTGCATTTCACATGTATCCTATGGAGGTAATATATCCTAAAGGATGGAGGGCTAGATCTAAGATGAAGAAGATCTGAGTATGAATCTCACACAAGTTGTGTTACCTTGGATGAGTCACTTAACTTTTCTGTGTTTCATCTGTAAGATCAGGATAGTAATAACACCTCTCTCAGAGAGTTGTTGTGAAGACCATATAAGATATAAATGTGTGTGTGCATATGTATATACATACATACACATATAAGATTATATATACATATGTATGTATATATATGTGTGTCTATATATGTACGTATGTATGTATGTATATACAGACACACAAAGTGCTTTGAAAATCATGAAATTCCATAGAAATGTCCATTATTATTCTTACAGTCAGGACAGCAAGATGTGATTTGAGTATGTTGTGTGTGTGTGTGTGTGTGTGTGTGTGTGTGTGTGTGTGTGTGTGTTCTCCAGTAGTTTAATGAGCTTGAAACAAACTTAATGGGGAAGCTTCACCAGAGAACAGAAAAGCCATGTTAATCTTCTAATGCGCAAATCTCTGGTAAATATGAAAAGTAAGATCAGTTGAGAAGATACAGATGTTCTCACAATTCAGTATATGGTCAATCTATGACTTGATTTGATTCTCATTATGGTGACCACTAAAAGAGCATATTTTTAACTTACTGTGCAAATTTTGGTTATAATAATTTTTATTTGCATTAATGACAGCATCACAGTCATGGGATTTTGAGTGAGAAGAGACCTTAGAGATTTTCTACTTGGAAACTTTCATGTTAAATAAATGTTACCCATTTTGATCTTTTTATACTTCTGGGATCCATCTTGACTGAATGACTATGATTAAAAGGAAACCATAGAATATGGAAAAACTAACAAAGACTGAAATAGTATTTACAATATGTCTAGTCCTCTAGAAGGCATGAAAACATGCCATATGAGTAAGTTTGTACAACAATTGCCTTTTTAATTTAATGATAAGTTTTGAGGCAGTTGTTACTGTAGTTGGAATTCACTACAGAAGGTAGACAGCTCATGCAAAGCCTTTACCCAGTGCCATCTGTTTGGAAAATTCTTTGCATTCTTGAGAAAACAGACAGGCATCATTTGTCCTGACTATGTTTTGTCAGGGTTTTCAAATCTCCTTTGGGAAATTCAGTGAAAACATACTTGGTCACTCATGTTTGGATGGGAAATTTTAATACAGAAATTCATTGTCCTTCTCACCCACACACTATATACTCTCTACTTCTTTAGTCTATACTAAATCACCTAGTGAATGAGGGGCTAGGAGGTGTCCCTTGGCACGGTAATGATTAATGACAAGTAGAAATACAAAAAAGCGAAGTTGCATATGTTAGGATTTGACACAAAATAGCCCATAGCAGAGAACAGAGAATTTTCCTATAAACTTGTATTGTCTATAGTTCTCTTTATAAAGAAACATGGTACAATGAGAAGAATGTTGGATGAGTAGTCAGGATGGTGAGGATTCATTTTCCCAGCTCTACCACTCACTAGCTGGATAGCCTCATTTTTTTTCTTTCCAAATTTCAATGCCAAAATCTATTTTCAAGGAGTTGGTAGCACTGTTAACCAGTATCCTGGACCTATTCAACAGAAGGATTGGACCCTGGGCAAATCCCATAATCACCCTGGCAATTATATGCTCCTCCCTGCTAAAAGAGGATGATGAGCGAATATGTCAAGCTCTTTATGATTCTCACAGAGTTAGAAACCTATCTCAAAGCTTGACATTCCTTCATATGTTTCACTAGTATAAGGAATATGCTTAACTATATTTGCCCAATCAGAGTAGCTCTGAGCCCCCATCTAGTAAATCCTGCCTGCGCCCTGAATCTGCTATCTTTCACTGAGCTCAAGTCCCTTGAAATAATGAAGGCCCTACTCCCATATGAACAGATAGGAATGCTTTGATACTATGTTTTGATACAATGTTTTATTTTGCATAGAATCAAAGGAACAAACACTACATAATAGACCTTCTATCACAGATATACATACCCCAAGCTTATCTGAATGCAAATAAAAAGAGATTAAATAAATGAAGCCAAAACTTATCTTCAATATTCCACCTTACCTGTTGCCAGAAATATAGCTTATGAAATACCAGGCATGTGAAAATTCTAATATTTTAACATTGAGTGAAAAACATACATGATTAATGGGAAAAGACTTAGTTCAGTCAAACAAAAATTTTGCATTCCAAGGATTATGCTAGAATGCTGATATAAAGATAAAAGTCCAAAATCCTTATGTCCCCTTGAAGTTCACAAGGTCCTCTTCTTGCCAAGAGAAGGGCGGAACTGAACTATGCTGAGGATGAAGAATTCTGTTTTCTTCCTCTACCATACTCCCAGAAAAATGCATTTCAGGGGTGCTGTCTCCACTTTTCCAATTACTCAAGCCCAAACTAGTGATGTTTCATAAGACGGTCCACAAGGCACAATTATCTCAAACTGCCCTCTTCTCTCCTTTGATACTGCCACCACTCTAGTACAGGCCCTCATCATTTCATGTTTGGATTATGGGTCTGCCTGCCTCAAGTGTTTCTCCACTCCAATCCATCCTCCATTCAGCCACTAAAACAATTTTCCTAAAGCTCAGATCAGACCATGTCATTCTGCTACTCAATAAACTCCAGTGGCTCCCTATTGCCTCCAGGATCAAATACAAAATACTGTTTGGCATTTAAAGCCCTTCATAACCTTGCCTATTCCTACCTTTCCAGTTTTTTTACATTTTAATCCCTATCATATACTCTTCCATCCAGTGACACTGGCCTCCTGGATGTTCCACAAACAAGACACTCCATCACTTGGCTCTGGACATTTTCTCTGACTGACTGTGATGCCTGGAATGATTCCCCTCCTCTGCTCTAACTACTGACCTCTCTGGCTTCCTCAAAGTCTTAACTAAAATTCTGTCTTTTACAAGAAGCCTTTGTCAAGTCTTCTGAATCCCAATGCCTCCCCTTGTTAAATATTTCCTATTTATGTTGTATATAGCTTGCTTTGTATTTTCTTTGTTGTCTCCTCCATTAGACCATAAGTCCCTTGAGAAGAGGGACTTTCTTTTGCCCCTTTTTGTATCCTCAGCACTTAGCACAGACCCTCATGCAAAATAGGTACTTAATAAATGTATATTGTTTATTCATTGATAAACTTCCTCATCCAATTAGAACACAGTTCCCATGCAACATCACTCCAATTGTTCAAGCACTTTTTGTGCTACTTAGTCTAAAAGCTTTGATTGATAGATTGAGACATATTCTCACCTGGTTGAGGTACTTTGCATCTTAAAACTTACTTTAAATGTTGAAGAGTGATTTAACTGATTTACTCAACTAGTCCATATCCTTAGGTGAGTATTCACTCCTGGTATAATATAGTAGTAATCATAAATTATTCCTTGGTGTTTGAGTCTTTATAAATGTGTGTTTGTGATTCTTTTATGTTTGAAACATTTTTGGTGTGGAATCAATAAATAGCTATCCTATAACTAATCTATATTGTACCTTGAATACCTTTTTACTCATTTGGGGGAATATCATAGATATGAGCTTTACCTAAGCATCAAGGGATTATTCCTGGACATTTGAGACAGGAGTATAAAGGTCTAGAGAGTTTGAAAAACATTCTGAACCCTCTCTCTAGATGACAGGCTTCCCTAAAACTGAACCCCATTGATGTAAATGGTCTCAGAGCTGTGGGAGGTCTGCTTAGCGCAGGGGTTCTTGGTCTTGTTCCTTTTTCTTTTTTTCATTGTCCCCCTTGGCAGCCTGGTGAATCATATGAACCTATTCTCAGAATGTTTAAAAATACACAAAATGCATAGTATTAGAAAGAAAGCCAATTACATTAAAACAAAGTTACCAAAAAAATTAGACAAATTCCTGGAACCCAGATTCAGAACCTCTCATCATGAGGGAGAGGGCAGGATGCTCCAGCTTTAGGCTCAGCGGCAGCTCTACCTGGTTACAATGGCGTGGACACAACCAAAGTTTATGACAGTTATAGTGGCAATGGAGCATGAACTCTGCCGGATTCCGTTAAGCTGGAAAGGCTTTGAGTGTGTCTTAATAACGACTATCCAGCATTTGAGGGCTCACCCACCTTAATTAGGAGAGGAAGACCCATCACTTGTGGAGTCTTGGGACAATGAACTTTTTGATCGTATCCATTCTCAAAGACAACTGACAAAACCATGAGTATTTGGGATTTGTGTTAATGGAAAGGGGGCTCAGTTGAAGTCATTGATCCTTGAAGTACCAGTGTGTGAGAAGTATACATAATTGATTAGGATTCACTGAAAATGGATGTAAACAGGCCCATAACTAATGAACATTTGAACTGACCTTTTTCAACAGTAACTCACATTCAGTCTATAGCTAAAACACTAAGCTACCAACCTTTTGTTTATATTCTTACATACATTATATATCTGTGAATAAGAGAAAAGGAAAAGAAAAAAAAACAGGAAGAGCCCAGCATATGTATGTATGTATATATGTGTATGTGTGTGTATATATATGTGTGTGTGTGTATATATGTATATATATATATATATATATATATGTGTGTGTATGTGTATGTATGTGTGCATATATATATATATATGTATCCCTGATAATTTTTTCCCAAAACATGCCATTCACAGTATTGGACTTTCTTTGTTTAAGCATTAATGAAGTCTATAATGTTTGATGCCTACAAAACCGAAGAGGATTTGTATCCGTTTTAGCTTTTAACTGAGTACACTTCTCAATATGTATATAGTCTCACACAGTCAGCTTTTTTTCCTTGACATTACTGACTCACAACTCATCTTGTTGTGGCAGTAACGAAAATAAGCTTTTTTTTTTTGGCCATTAAAGCTAATTCTGAGGGTAAGGTGTTAATAAGGTATGATGGTAAAGACTGACAACACAGTCAATGGATCAAGGAAGCTGCAGCTGCTGAAGAATAGACTTGAAATGGTATTTGAATTTTGGGCCCAGAAGAAGAAGTAGTCTCTTCCAGCCTTCCAATATGGATCTCATAAAAAAAATATTAATCTGGAGAAGGAAACCTCTCAAAATAACTAACATGTGGGGGCAGCTGGGTGGCACAGTGGATAGGGTACGTGCCCTGAAGTCAGGAGGAACTGAATTCAAATCCGGCCTCAGACCAAACATTTGACACTTACTATCTTGTGTGACCCTGGGCAAGTCATTTAACTCCAATTGCCTAAAAAAAATAACTAACATATGGTTGAAAGGTGAAGCCCCTGTCATTTTGCAACTGATGTTGGGGGGATTTTATGCATTTTTAAAATCACTGCACTTTAATTACAGTTTATTCTTATCATACAGATAAGATTTTAACAGAAAAATATAACCATGTATACAAGAACAGTTGTCATGTCAAGCCTTTGGGTATAGGTGTAAGTAAATGAAGAAGGCTCTCAAGGTGGAAGCAATTTGATTGACTTCAGGAGACTGGGGAATCACTGACAGAAGAAATATTCTGAGGTAGGTCCTGATAGCTGTCTATATAAAGGACTGGCATAAGCTTCCTCCCTTTTACCCTTCAGCCTACCTAAGTGGAATGGAGAGTGGAACAATTTATTAGGTTCTGAAGACTGCTAAGTACCAGGAGTACAGGGAAGGGCTCAATTCTATTCAACTCAATTCAATAAGCATTTATAAAGCACCTACTATTTACTAGATACTGTGTAGGTGCTGTGAATACAAAGACAAAAACAAAAACAAAAAACAGCACACTCCTTGACCTCAAGGAGCTTACACTCTAATTAGAGAATTAGTATGCATACAGATAGATAAATAAAACATGATAAGTACATATACAGTAATTTTTGGAGGTGATGGGGAAGGGTGGTACCAATGGTGATGTGGGGGAGAGGGCAGGTTTCCTATAGGAGGTTGTGTATGTTGTTGTTTGTGGTTGTGTTGTGAGGGATACTTTGAAGGAAGCTAGGGATTTCACAAGGCAGAAGTGAGGAGGAAATACATTCTAGGCATGTTGCAGGCAAGGAATAGCAAATTAACTGGAACATAGTGTAAATGAGAGTAATATGAAGTAAACCCGGAAAGACAGACTGGAGGGAAATAAAACCTTGAAAACCCAAACAGAGGAAATTGGGTTTTTTTGTTTGTTTTTGGTTTTTGTTTTTTATCATAAAGGCAAGAGGAAGTCTCTAGAGCTGGGAGTTGACACGGTTAGACCTATGCTCTAGGAATGCCAGTTTGGCAGCTTTGTGGAGAATTAACTAGAAAAAAAAGAGAGACTAGTGCAGGAAGGTCAATTATACCAAGCTGGCATGACCTTGCATCAAATCTGGTTCTGCCTCAAGGAAACTGTAGAGATGAAGATGTTTTCCCAGGATTTGACTGGTCACTGAGGTAATTTATTAAGAATTCTGAGATTGTTCATGGAGAACTTAAAAAATGTCACACTATATATTACATACAGGTGATCCCTGCTTTATATGGTGGCTTTTTCTAGGATAATTTTGTGGCCATTTGCATTTGTGGAGACTCACTGGAAAAACTCTCTACCTTGCATTTTGGTTGTTATATACCATAGCATCTTTTAAAAGAATTTTTATTGACTGAAGGAAATTTAGTATTTTTCTATCTTTTTTTTATTTTAAATCATAATTGGACAGTCTGCTTTTCAGTGTGTTTCCTAAAAGTCAGATCATTTTTCTTGTGATGACTTTCAATTGTTTGAATGATTATGTCCTGAAATTTGCCACATTACTGTAAATGACATAAGTATTGTAGCCAATATAAGAAGTAGGGATCTTACATATCTGCAGTGGTAGCCAACCATGTACTCTTCTAATTTAAAATAAACAAACAAAAATGATGAATAAGAAAGGCTATTTTTAAGATTATTTTATAAAAGAATTAGCCTCAGGTTTCCTTTTGCACATCCTGTGCATTTTCGTTTTTCTTTAATTATCATTAATTATCTAACAGGAGAGATTGAGGAAGTAGAGAAAAGAGAAGCAGTGTTCATCTACCAGTTTCTCAAGCCTTAAGGATGTAGTTCATCTGGACTTGTAACTTGAACTCATCAAGGGCAGCAGGGGTGAGTCTTATAGGATTGCCCCAACCTCCCAACCTTTCAAGGACTTTTTGAATCCTGATTCAGTCATCTAACACACTAGCTATCTCTTCAGTTTTGAGGTATCTGCTATCTTGATAAGCATGTCTCTTTTTCCAAGTACCATATGAAAATAGGTTTAAGGAGCTAGGGATATTTAATTTCAAGAAATGAAGACATATCAATTAGATATTAAGTCTGTCCTCAAGTAGTTGAAGGGATGAATGGGCACAGGGATTAGCTTGCTTCTTTCCTGATAACAGAACTGGAACAATAATTGGATGTTGTAGTGAGATGTATAACAATGAAAGCTATCCAAGAGTGAATGAACAGCCTTAGGATGTAGGGAGGACACTTCCCCCTGCCCCCCCCCACACACCTCAGGCCCTCAAACACCAAGTCTTCAAAAAAAAGGCTAACTGGACAGGACATTTACTGGGTATGTTGTAGAGAGGATTCAATAATCATCTTAGAGGATTCAATAATATCTTCAGGTATAGGATTTCATGACTTCTGAAGCTTCCAATTCTTGGAACTTCCAACTCTGATGCTCTATGATTCTTTAATTCTTTATCTAAAACCAAACTTATCATCTCTTCCTCCAGGCCAATTGCCCTATTTCTGTCAATGGTGACATGGTTATTTCTGTTTCTATTTTAGTTTTATTATAGCTAAATGGGAGCTCTATAAGGAAGTGTTTCTTGGTCTTCTTTATGTTCTTCATAGTACCTGGTATATGGTCTTGCATGTAATAAATGCTATTTGAAGATGACACCTTATTTGTATGGGGTTCAGAACACTCTAGGGCTTCTTCAATGAGATTGATGGCCACCCAAAGGAGACCTTCCTAGCAATCCATACTGTGGAATAATAATTACATTTTCCCCAGATTATGATAAGCAGTTGGACAGTTAGCCCCTTGACTTGGAACATCTTTGACAGATGCTACATATGGACAAAGAGCTAGGCCCAGAAATGAATATGATGAAGAAGTCAGGTTACATTGAGGTAGGGAAGTTGTAAAAGGATTTCCAGTGACTCTAAGATGCCTTCTCCTATAATGGCTTATCTAATATTTCACATCTTCAGGCAACTAACTGGAGTTAATAAGAGTATTCTCCCAGTGGCCCTACATGGCTGGTAATTATAGAGCACCAAGATTTCGTAAGAATTAAAATTATAGGGGACCCAAAGGACAATTGAAAGATGCATGGTAGGTATAAATAGGTATATCATCCATAATCTATCAGCCATGATGATCTGTGAGCAGGTATAAAATTTATCTAATTTAATAAGCATTTATTAAGTGCCTCTTATATGCCAGGCACTGTGTTAAGTGCTAAGGACACAAATAAGACAAAGAAAAATAGTCTCTGCTCTCAAGAAACTTACAATTTAATGAGGGAAGATAATATACAAAAGGGAACTAATAAACAAGGGTTGTGGAGGGGGAAGTAGGGAGTAACCAGAGCAGGGACATGCTGTTCCATGAAATCAAAACCAAACAGAGAGGATGAATGAAAATTGAGAGTTACCTGGAATATGTTGAGCCCTCTATAAAGAAAGGCTTTAGTTAGAGTGTATGTTTTGCTCTCCAGCCCTCCAGAGGGCAGAGACAACTGATGGAGCTGAGAAGATGTTGAACTTCAGATACTGTCAATAATATGCGTGCCTGGACAATGTTGTATATCAATTATGTAGCAAAAGTGAAAGATAATAGGATGAACCTTGAGTGTTGCACTGGCTTCCACAAAATATTAAAAACAAACAAACAAAAAAACCAAAAAACTAAAGAAAGATACTTCATTCCACTGTGTAGATCCTTTGTCAAGTATTTCTAGAAGGACTTGGGCAAGAATAACACAAGATAGAAATGCCCAACACCTCTCAACCATCTCTACGCCTTGTTGCCTATAATCTGGTCATCATCCCCTTTTCCCCTCATTAGTAGCCAAGACTCTGCCTGATATGGACTGGCTCCTATACTTGAGATTTTACCTTATCTTTCCCAAAAGCAGGCTTCCAAATCCACTTCCCAACCATTTCCACACCATGCCACTGCATGCCTCCATCCCGTTCCTGCTCTAAGTGTTATTTTCTAAATTAGAATATATGCTTCTTCATTGTAAGGCTTGCTTGCCTATATATGTAATATAAACATAAGAACTTAATCTTTCTCCCCTCCCTTCCTGTACATACTCTCTCTCTCCCCCACCAAAGGTATGGTGGGTAGGATTATAATGTGAACTGGGGAAGGAGTGTCAACACAAATGAAATCATGGATCCACTAAAGTCCTGGAGCGACATAGACCATCTATGATAAAAAAAAAAAAGGAGGGTTGGAATAGGATTCAGAAGACCTGAGCTCTAGTCTTGGTCCTATCATATCTGCCTCCAGTCCAGATTAATAGAGAAATATTCTCGGACTGTTTTGCTTAGTTAAGTCTCACATCAGATTTTCTGTAAGTATATTTCTCCCTACTGCTTGTTGTTATTTTGGAAGGCAAAGTTGGTCCTAGCCTTTTAGGGATATTGTGGCTTGGGTAACCCATTTAAACAATCTGAACTTTCATTTCCTTTCCTGATTCATTTGATTTTTGTGCATGGATTCTGAGCTGATTTCTTTTGGGTTGCCAGTTAACTAAGGAGGACCTATAGTATTCTAGGAATCTGTTCAAGTAGTGCCTAGTCATCTACAAGCAGCAGTTATCTGGAGAACCATCTGTAGGGAATCATTCTTCTTTGTGAAGCTTTTGTACAGCATAACTTTCACAAGAGCAAATATCCATGGCAAGTACATGTTTAGTTGTTTTTAACTTAACACTAATTATCATAGAATGGTTGACCAAAGTTATCCCTCTGGCTGTATCAATCAAGAAATCTTGTATGATCTTAACATATGAGAGAGAGATCCTTCTAGAGGAGAGAATTTAAGATGATATGTTGCTCTACACTTTTTTAAAAATTATGAACAAATAAATACAGATGTATCTTGTGTTTTTAACACCTTTCAATTAATTATGTCATTTTGAGAATATGGTATACCACAGACTAAAGAATCATTAGAGCAAGACTTCACATTCAACTTACATATTTTCATGAAATATATGCATGACAAATCATTCTCATAAAGATGTTTTAAGACTAGGAAAGTAGAAATACGAATCAATACTTTAGGATGACATTTTGGGATAGTAATTCTATTCAGCAAGCATTGAGTCATACCAAGGCCTTGAGAATAGACCCAGTAAAACTGCAAGGAAAATCTAAATGTCATCTCCATTTTATTTCTCCCTTCTTTAGCCCCTCAAGCAACAATAATGTTCAAAGATCCCATTGTGTAAATCTGGGAGCACAGGTAACATATAATACCCACTAATCACTGTCCTGGAAGCTCTGGAAAGTAAGGAAAACTGGTCACATATTCCTGACACATGTCAGAGATGGAGTCTTTCCTCTTCAAAAGGGGACAAATCGGGGGTGGGGGGAGATACATCTTTTGTGATGCAACCTTTGCAAACCATCTGGAATGCTACACCATCCATAAGATCTGACATGATGGGCTGCTAACCAGATAGCTAATATAGGCCTTACTAGAGATTTAACCCAAAGACTTGCAGCATACCTCATCTCTAGCCCTTCTGAGGCCTCAATAGCTCAAAAAGTATACCTTTCACTAATTCTCATTAGGATACCTACTACTTTGGGCTTTAGTTGGCTTTCCTACTCTGACTTCTGATTTCACATGTTTGCATGTACACACCTACCCACTTCCAACTTTCCTACCCGCCTCCAAAGGAAAACACAGCACACATTTAGAGAAGCATTTGCTGCTAAATAGTAGGAAACTGAATAGAAAAGTCTACTCAACTCCTTTTTATTTTAAAGAAAAATTCCCTCTTAGAATTTTCCAATATTTGAAATGCCCTGAAAATATATCCCTGAGCACCTTTAAAATTTGTTTCTTCAAGGAAGCTATGTCTGCTTGGTCAGGTTCATCTGATCTTCTTGATTTTATTTCTTTGTCAGCTCTTTCCACTTTATCATGTAAATGTTACAAATTAACTGACAACTTAGAGTTCCAATGTGGAATACATTTATATAAATACATTGCAAGATGTTTTTCTAAACCTTAAAGGCTATGTAAAAATATCCATGTTTTTCCTAGTCACAGAGTTTCATAGTTTGAAGGGACATGAGAGGGCAGAATCTCGTCCAATTTTCACTTGAACGTTGTCATTGGCAAAGCCAAATTTCCATAGAAACAATGAATGATCAATTCCATTTCATGTCCATTTGTTGTCCTTCCAGTTTCATCAATAAATGATCTTTTACATATCTTGCTTAGTCGAATCTCACACCAACCTTCCTAAAGACCTATTTTCCGTTCCACTTCTTTTTGCTTATTTGTAAGGCAAATTGTTGCTCACAGACTTATGTTATCCTCCTGACAAGGCTTTCCAAAAGGAACTGGCTTGATAAACAAATGTTCTTGGCTGTGAAGTCTTTTTCTTGGCAAAGAGATCAAGTATTTGTCGACTAAGGGGTAGACAACAGCACTTATTGTCTATGAATTAAGTACAATCTATACTGACCAATATTTTATTTAAATGATTCCTGAGTGCTTTTCCTTTCTTTTCTACTGATTATTAGCAATTTTGAGGGTCAGAAAATTAGAGATCTTCCATGCCTTCTATATTTCAGTGACTTGAATTGCAGGTAGATAATGACTATAAAAATATTACTAAGTATTATTAGATGACATATGATTATGTTTGTGTGATATATTATTACATGTAATTATACATGATACTGATTATTTTAAATATAATAATTTATATGTAAATAAATATGCAACAGTGTAAATATAAGAATTAGAATATATATTTATATAACACTTTAAGTTTGTAAAGTGGTTTATGAAATATTATTTCATTTTATCCTTACAGCAACCATTGGAGGTAAGTACTATTATTATCCTCATTTTAGATGGGAGGATATTGAGGCAGAAAGAGGCTAAGTGACTTGGCAAGGTTATATAGACAGTAAGTAACTGAAGGCAAATTTGAACTCAAATCTTCCTGAATTGAGGTGTAGTGCTTTATCTACTGTGTTACTTAAATATCTTGTTGATAAAACATTCTGAAATTGTGATGCAACTCAATAGGACCATGTGACTTCATTTCTATGCAGCTTTTCCAGAAACCCTTATATTGAATGATGCCAGTTTCCTAAACAGCATATTAACCTATCAGGCCCTATCACATTACTTCTCATTTCATAGTTGTTAGGTTTCTTAAAGACTAAAATTTTATTTTTTAAAGAAAATTGAATTTATTCCAAGGGTTTTCTGAGTTGCAAGATATTATTTCTGCCAATTTTACTATGTATTACTGGTACAAATGATTGTGATTAGAGATAGTAAATTTTACTCCTATAACAGTTATGCTGGTTTGGTCCCATATTATTACTATGCTTATCTGGATGTTGTTTATTAAAATATTTTTTAAAAACTTTTTAATACTTTTGAAGGCATAGGGAAAAGAAGAAAAGTAGCCTGTCTAGATTCTCACATGAGGAAAGTAGGTGTCATGAATAGAAAGGGAAGGAAAAACCATAATGGAATAAAAATAGTTTAGTTTGTTTCCAAAAACTTCTGTTCACTTGACCAGCCTAAAGATGGAGTCAGTATGGTACAGTGGGAAAAGCACTGGATTTGGTATCTAAAGTCCTGGGTTCAAATGCTGGCTCAGCCACAAACTAGCTGTGTCCTTGGACAAACCACATCTCCCTTCTACCTCAGTTTCTTCATCTGTAAAATGGGAAAAATAATATTTATTTTACCTTACAGGGTTGTTGTAAGGTTCAAACAAGAAATTATATGCAATATGTTTTTATAAACCTAAAAGGCTATGTAAAAATATCAATTTTTTTCCTAACCACAGAATTTCAGAGTTTGAAGGGACATGAGAGGGCAGAATCTAATCCAATTTTCACTTGGAACAACAATATCTTCTGCAACATACCTGTCAAGTGGTCACCCAGCCCTTGTTTGCAAAGTCCCTGAGGGTAAACTCACTTGTTTCGGAGGCATTAGATTTTGGTATAGTTCTAACTGATATAAAGTTTTTTTCTTTTCTTAGATCTTCAACATGCCTCTTTATAACTTCTACTTATTGCTTATTATTCTTCCATTTAGGACCAAAAAGGATTCATTTAATCTCTCTGCAATGTGATAGACCTCCAAATATGTGAAGATATCTAGCATAATTCTCCCTTTACCTTAGTCTTCTTTTTTCCTGCCTAAACATCCCTACTTATCTTTGCAACGAATTTCTCTGATAAATGTTTTACTTATATGTAAGGAATTGACTGAAATGTAAAGGAATGGGAGGTGTTCTTGAGTTTCTTCACGGTCAAAACATATGAACAAGTAATTCCAAATGAAAGATTCAAGTTATCAATTACCTTTGAGTAAATGCACCAAATCAATAATAGATATGTAAATTAAAACAAATCTGAGGCTCTACCTTACACCCATCATATTGATAGAGACGACAAAAAAAAAAGAAAGAAAAGAAAATGGTTTTACTGTTTTTGTGGAGCTGTGAATTGGTCCAGACATCTTGGAAAGCAATTCGGCACTATGGCAACAAAAGTCACTAACCCGTGCAGGTTATTTGACCTACCTATAATACTACCAGGCAAATACCCCAAAGAGATAAATGAAAGAAGAAAAATATGTATACGTACAATATACTGCAGCTCTTTTTGTAGTGGCAAGGAATTGAAAACTAAAGGGGTACCAATCAATTGAAGAACTGGATAAAGAAATCATGGTATATCAATGTGATGGAATTCTGTAGGGCTACCAGATATGATCAAAGGGAAAGTTTCAAAGAAATTTGGCAAGATTCATAAGAAATCATATATGGTAAAGTGAGAAGAACCAGGAGAATGATTTATGCAAAAATAACATTGAAAAACAAACAGCTTTGAAGGCTTCAGAATGGGGATTAATGCAATAAACAATCATGGTTCTAGAGCAACAGAGACATAGAATGCTACTTCTCACAGAGAGGTTATGTAGAAGGAGATATAGATTTGTGGACATGGCCAATGTTGGAATTTTATTTTGTTTGACTGTATATTTATACAAAAGGTTTGGCTTCCACTGACACCCTTGTGTTGAGGTATGAGTGAGAGAAAATAAATGCTGGTTAATTGAAAAGATATGAAAAATAACTCCAATTTCTCCAACCTCTCTTTATTATCTTTGTTTGGCCCTTCACAACCCTAATTGCCCTCTTCTGAATGTTCTCTAGCTTATCAACACTCTCTTAAGTTGTGCTGCCAGCAAATGAACACAGTACAAAGGATTTGGTCAACTGTAGCCTGAAAAACATTTACATAATCTAAGTGAAAATAAACATGGGATTTTAAACTATAACCACATATAGCTGGTGAACATGACCTGCCACTAGTAATCTAACATTTTAGTCAAAAACTCTGATACTGATAACACCTTAATGTTGATCTGAACTGAAAATTGGTTTACCTGGCTGAAATAATGAACTGTCGGTGAAACAGCCTTATGAAACCAATCAAAAGACATTCACTGGCTTAAGTCCCTCAATGTCTCAATCATTTCTTAACGTTTACTGAATACATAATGGAATCCCACAAATAGTTTCTTAAAAGTTTTTATTGCCATAAACGATATGACCTTGGGCAAGTGCTTTAATCTCTCTGGGCCTCAGTGTCTTCACTTTCAAAATGAGGTTTGGCGGAGATGATCTAAGTTCCCTCAAAGCTTTAACATTCTAAAAATTCTCAAAATATAATAGCAGACCAGTTAGATTTAAAAAAGAGATTCACTGAGATGATTCTGACTTGTATTGAATTAACAGCTATCCTAAAAGTAAGGTGAGAAGGCAGAACTGAAGGGTAAGGCTTGCCTCTTTTGTCCTTTACTTACTGACACTAATGTGATATATGCTATTTAGGATCACCTTTGAAATCAGAGAGAGATGGGTAGACACACAGATGATTTACCAGTTTCTGGCCCTGATCACTTTCCTAACAGTTGTCATCTCTTTGTATAAACTAATCACTTTTGGAGTCTCAACAGTTTAATACTGACAGTGTGTGGCTGAAACAGAGCAGTCTTTGAGAATCCTAAAGGATCAGTTACCAAAACCCACTAGAATACCACCTCCTTCTGAACTAGTAACTTTATACAAAAGACCATCATTTACAGAACAGCCTGTGTCTGAGAATTGTTATTTTATGTCCAGTTAAAAGAAGCTTAATTTGGTTTTTTTCTGTGTTGTTTTTTTCCTCTTTCAGACAGACTCCTGAGACTACATGAAGGTTTACCTAAGAAACAATTTTAGGATCAAATAAACTCAAAAGACTTTTTGGCTAAAACACCTTATTATAAATACTTTAATATAATGAAGAGTGGGTTTCTCTTTAATGAAATAGGACCAAGAATAGCTGATAGGAAACAAATAATGCTACAGTAATATATGGAATATGAATGGACCTGTTCAGGGAGAAGTTAATAATTTATGTCAGTCCATGTATTCATTATCAAAAACATGTTAAGACAAGTCTCAAGATACTCCTTAGACACCAATGTCAGGAACACATAGGAAAAATAAATACATGAATATATCCCAGTGGTTTTCTGGTGTAATCTAGGCCACACTGAATAATATAATCGTGTCATTCTTTCAATTTTTAATGATGAGCATTCAAAACCAACTTAGGAATATCCTTTGAGAATAATTTCATTTATTTTCTGTTTAAGACAAAATGGATAAATAATACCATGTCATACAATTTTGGTATACTTTCCTTACCAACAGAAGTGTTCTCCCTGTAAGCCGCACTAATTTCTATTCATTATAGATTCTAGCTCATTCAAGCAAAATTCATGCAAAACAGAAATTGTGAATGACAGATATGTTTTATATGTGGAATCCAGCCCACCATTCCTGCAACCCCTTCCACATATGTATGTGTGCGCGTATGTATTTTGATATGGTAGACCACAGGGGGTCTAATGCGGCTTTTCAAGTTTCAATTGGCTCCTTTTGCAGTTCAGAACATTCTTGGCAGCTGTTGGCCCTGCTGCTGTGACCATCATTTTCCTTGTCTCTTGTGATGGCTGGTTTGGCTGTTCTGTGTTCCTTCTCTGAGATGTTACAGCAGTCTAGACAATGCCCTGTGAGGTTATGGGGCCCAGCAAAAGGGCATATAAAAATCTAAGCAAGGCCTAAATTGGCTTTGGAAACATCTTGCCCTACACATCACAATTAAAGTTGCAATGTAATAACAAGAATAACAAGAAACTCACTCACAGAGCACTTTACCAAGAGTTTTTTTCTCAAAACAGAGAGGTAGAGATGGGTAGAACATATATTATCATCCCCATTTTACATATGAGAAAAATAAGAATCGGGGTGCTAAAATGAGCTTTCCATGTCAACAAGCTAATTAGTGGTACAGTTAGGATTCAAAATCAGGTATTCGGATTCTAAATTCAGTACCTTTTCTAGTATAAAATGTTGATTTTATGTAAATATCAGGTAGGCAGAAAGGAATGGGTTTAAATTCATTTCGTTACTATCAAAAGTACAAAAACAAATAAGGAATGATGACTTTCTTTAAGAGGATGACAATCTAGCATCATAGGACAATTGACCACTGGTAAGAGAGAAGTGAATGTAGATGATCATATTTTTTTAGATTTCTTAGCAAAATCACCACAGACAGCCAGAAGGTACGTGGTCTTAGCTCACTCCAGGAGTCATCATATTCTCTTAAAATGGGAGACAACCTAAGTCTGAAATAGCCTTTTTCAGAACAAAGGAAGATACAAATTATGCCTTATGCAGGTTATACAATACGAATTAGTGTATGTCCATTAAGGACTTAGCTGAAGCCATGCTAGCTCAGCAAAACCAAAACTTGAGTAAACAGAGGTACTCAGACCCCAAAGACTTAAAGCTTTCTGAGTTCCAAAATGTGACAAAATCAACTAAATTTATGGAGAGTTGTAAATGTTCCTATACAATTTTAGGGGAAAAAAGGATATTTTTTACAAAAGAGAAGTTAAAAACCATTTACCAGATTCTTCATGTTCTAAGGTGAAAATATGGATGAATGACAAGAATTAATAGTTGTTCTTTAAGATTAACATTAAAAAACATATTTTTAGTATTATTAACTAAATTGAATGTACTTGGATGATGAAAATCAACATATAGTTATTTTATAAATAATGTCAAAATGACTAAGAAAATGCAATGTTTCTACTTCATATGAGACATCAATTATTTTAAAAGGAGGATATATTTATTTTCTGGGAAGTATACTGAGACTATAGAAATAAACTAGCTTTCCCATTAATGTATGAAACCACATTTGGAGTACTAAGAAAAATAAGTACAAGGAAATCCAATTGTATAATGTTAATGAAAGCCAACAAAATATGTTTAGTATCATTTATTTTGCCCACAATAAGATTAATACTAAAAGGAACATTTTGTTATCCAAAAGTTAAACAGAAAAATAACACTCAAATACTGCTCTGATGGAATCAGAATCATTTCACATAACAAATACACCCTGTAACAAATGGAGTAAGTTGTTAGGAAATATTACTCAGGATGAAATTTTCTAGATTGGTTCAGTTAAATTCTGATTTTTTTTCATCCAACTAATGATAAGCATCTGATGGCAGAAAGTGAATAGGAATTAGGAAACCTCTTAATAAGAGTGAAAGAGGAGAGTGTAAATGCTGGCTTGAAGCTTAACATTAAAACACACACACACACACACACACACACACACACACACACACACCCCTCAGATATTGGCAATTGGTCCTATCACTTCCTGGCAAATAGTGGGAGAAGAAAAGGAAGCAGTGTCAGATTTTATATTCTTAAGCTTAAAGATCACGGCAGATGGTGAATGAAGCAATGAAATTAAAAGACACTTGCTCCTTGGAAGGAAGGCGATGGCAAATCTGGACAGCATACTAAAAAGCAGAGATATAACCTTGCCAACAAAGGCCCATATAGTCAAAGTGTGGTTTTTCCAGTAGCAATGTAGGGTTGTGAGAGTTAGACTAAGGAAAGCTGAGAACTGTAGAATTATGTGTTGGAGAAGACTTTTGTGAGTCCTATGGACAGCAAGGAGATCAAATCAATCAATTTTCAAAGAAATCAATTGAGGCTATTCACTGGAAGGACAAATACTAAAGCCAAAACTGAAATAATTTGGATATATAATGAGAAGATGAGATTCAATGGAAAAGATGCTGACAGGAAAAATTGAAGGCAAAAGGGAAAAGGTATGGCAGAGGATGAGATGGATAGATATCATCATGGAAACAATGAGCAAAAATGACCTGGGTTCAAGTCCTGCCTCTAAAGCATACTGGCTGCATGACCATTGGCAATTCACAACTTCTCGATGCTCTAGCCAACTTCCTAATACTATATGTTACAGAGAAGCAGCTGGTCTGCATTGGTTGAGGATGTTCCTCACTGGAAACTCCCCATACCAACAAAATCAGAGGTCCAAGCCCTATCCTCCTATGCCTTTATGAAAACACTATTTATATCATATCACTTCTCTTATTAAAAACCTTCCCTCATTTCACATTGTATAACAGGATAAAGTCCAAATCCTTATACACAAGGTATTTCTCAATGTAGATCCAACCTATCTTTCCAACCTTACTTCTGCATGGCCCAGATCTACTCAATGTCTGTTGACCAGGTCAGGCACATCCCCCCCTCTCTGTCTTTGCCCATGGCCCACCTTCTTCATCTACCTAACTGAAGCTTATTCTCAAAAATTCAATTAAAGTTTTACCTTCTCTGATGAGCTTTTCTTGATCATTGTCTCTACACTTTTAGCCCAGATATTGAACTGCTCAGTAAATGTTTATGGATGATCATATGATGGCAGTTGTCATCATTTAATACTTCTTCCTTATATTGTTACTTATCATTTCATAGGTGGTCTTAATTTACCATCATATGTTTTGTCTATTCAATTAGAGAGTATGCTCCTGGAAATCATCCTAGTACACTGGAAAGAGCCTTGGATTGGAATCAGAAGACATGGATTTGAATCCTTGCCTAACTACTTACTCTCTGAATGATCTTGGACAAGTAATTTAATCTCTTTTATTTGTAAATGGAGGGAATTTGACTAGACACTACTAAAGTATCTTCCACCTCTAAGTCATTCATTCATCCTAAAGAGGTAACTGTGACTTTTGTTTTGTAAGTACCTTATAAGAGTATGTATACAGTAAATGTGTTGATTGATTGATTTTTACTGCAGCTAAATGAACAAATTCATTTAAAAGAAAACTTCACAGAAAATTGCTCTGAGATCCATCTCTCCATAATGGCATCATTTATTACAAAGGGTGCTCTACCACAGAAATTTCTCTAGCAAGGTAGATGTGGAATTATAACCCTAGCTTAAAAGGAATTATTTTCAATGGGCAAAAAGTAATTTAATGTATAATGCTATTTAATTCTCTAAATAATTTTGCACCAGAAAATAGAGGGCTTTTTTTCAGTACTCAGAGGTACAATTCATCAATAGAAATGTTCCTAATATGGAAATGCATTAAAACATGGAACAAAGTATTTCTTAACTGGATTAACTGTTTGAATCCATCCAGGGAATATTTGAGATCCAAGAGATAATGAGAAATCCTAATTCCCTCATAAGAAAAACCAGGAGCGAGCTAATGGTTTTCAGATTTCAATTTTAAACTCTATTTAGAGGTAAGTAACAGCCCTTAATGAAGCAAAAGTCTATCTTCTCTTTGGGTTGCCATATTTTTTTTTTTTTTGCTTTATATCAAGAAAGGCACAATTGTGGAATCTAGAAGTTGCTTGAGTCCTATGAAATGAAATACTTGAAAATTTAAAAATATGTACTATAAATAATAGTTGAGAAACAGAATGGAATGGAAGAAAGGGAACCAAACTAGAAGGTAGATGTTTATCCAAGCTAACAGGACAGCAAAATGGGCTGTTGCTTAGGGCCTCCAGATTTGAAGATTCTCTGCTGGAGTTCAGTTAGAGATTGGGACATCCGGCAACCTTCTATTAAGACACAATTAAGTGTGGCTGGGCCAATTCAATCTCTCAAAGGAGTGTGCCAAGTCAGGTAATAAGAGCCACTGGATGTCCTCAAAGTATGACTAGACAGGAATTATTTATCATAGCAGAAACAGTGAGCCAATGTCAGGGAACAGTAATGGTGGTGCCTCAGAGATGTTGGTGGGACAACGTTGCCCTGAAAGGGAAGAATATTGGATATTAGCACATAGATACTATAATGGCTAGGATGACAAGGAGTAGAGGGCAGGGTAGGGCAGGTCAATATAGATGTGGCCTTAGGTCTGTGGTCAGGGAAGAGGACTAAAATTATAGGACTCCTCAGTTTTAAGATGTCTTCATGACAGTACTCCATCTTACTTCTTTCTACTCTGGCATTGGACTAGAAATCCAGATTCTAGTTGCAGTTCTACCAGTAAATTTGTTGAAGTCATCTTAGTTTCAGTTGTCTCATCTGTACATTGGGGGATAGGAGAGATCACCATAGACTCTTCCAACACTGAAGGTCTATGATTTTGATTCTATATTATTTTATGGTCTGCTACAAAGTACTATTAGCGTAAGAATGCATAACATAAAAACAATTCTAGACTTAGCTCTTCTCAGCAATACAATTACCTAAGACAATTCCAAAGACTCATGATGGAAAATGCTATCTACATCCAGAGAAAGAACTACAGAATCTGAATGCAGAGTGAAGCATACTATTCTCATTCTCTCTCTCTCTGTTTTTTTTTCTCTTTCTTATAGCTTTTCCCTTTTCTGATTCTTCTTTCACAACAAGACTAATGTGGAAATATGTTTAATATGATTATACATGTATAGCCTATACCAGATTGCTTGCTTTCTTGGGGAGAGGAGAGGGGAAGAGGGGGAGGAAGAAGGACTGGGGGAAGGAAGGGAGGGAGAAAAAATTTTGGAATTAAAATCTTATAAAAGTTAATGTTGAAGACTATCTTTACATGTAATTGGGGAAAAACACCATTAAGTGGGAAAAAATAAAAACAAGTCTATTTCAGCAAATGGAGAGGTAGAAAAGTGTAATGTCACTGCTTCTCTGGTTCTCTCATTGTCTATTTTATTGAGCATTAGAGTAGCTAGGGTGGTTCAGACATCTTCATCACTCTCCATCTTTCCTCCATTCCCAAAGGCTGTAGAAATTAGGGGAAAAGCATCTGCGTGGCTGTTTTCACCAATAACTCTTTACTATTAGATAACAGAAAGAAACAGTGTTTACTTTCGGTTCTCTGTACTAAGAATGAAAAATACACAATTTAACCTGAGTTTATTTCTTCCTTCCTTCCTTCCTTCCTTCCTTCCTTCCTTCCTTCCTTCCTTCCTTCCTTCCTTCCTTCCTTCCTTCCTTCCTTCCTTCCTTCATTCTTCCTACATTTACTAAGTACCAATTCTTTGTAATATTCTATGTTAAGCCCTGAGGGATATAGAAAGATAAGACATAGTTATTGCCCTCAAGAATCTCATTTCCATTAAGTTTTCCCACAGTTATTGTCATTCCTAATTTTATAATTGGTAGTCATCTCCATAATTATCAACATTGCTTCTTGCTATACCTGAGTTTTTCTTGGAAATCTCTCATTTCAGTAATGATTTGGACTGAGAAGTCTTTGTTTCCTAAATCTCAATAACCAGACATGGCATCTGGTAGTCATACTGAGAATAAATGCAAAGCATCCTGTTGGTACCAAGCTTTAGTCACTCCATCCTAGGAAACTGTGAGGTTAATAGTTCTACTACTAGGAAGAATTGGAAATAGAATAATGATGAGATGAAAAATGCTGGACTGATGGGCCTTCTGATTCATAGCACAGTCAATTTAGTGGTATGGAAATAAGTTTATATGTGTATTTGTGTATAGATATATAATATACATACATATATAGTTAAAACATGTATATATTATATATGTACATGTATATGTATAAGATAAATTATACATATGTATATATACACACATATTTATTCAAAACATTTACTTGAAAAGTAGGATAATGACATAGCAACAAACTTGCCCAATACATATAAATAAAGGAAGAAAGAGTCTAAGAAAAGTGGATCCAATCTCAGCCCATCTTGTGAAGGAGGAAACCCCCTGTAACTTTTAAGGACATTGTGCCAATTCAATCCATCTCTCCCCATGAGTAATTGTTTAGTCTCTGTTGCATACTACACATTTCCTTTGTTTATTTGTTGGTTTGGGCTGATGCCATGCATTTTATATGGCGAGTCCCTCAAGGGCAAGCACTACATCTCTTTAATTTGCTTAGTTCAGTTAGCTGGAGACACAAGTGATTAATAAATACCCTGGCCAATTCCCTGACTTAGGATTTGGAGAGCTGAATATTGAGTAATATAAAGCTGCAAGGGAAAGCCCTCTAAGAAGGAGAACATGGAGAGGCAATTGCTGATGGAAGGCACTCCTTTTGTTTGAGGAATGGAGTGCTTGTACATTTGGTCACTCCTTCATTCCCAAAATATGTATTAACCTGGGCATTGTTAGAAGATGGGATGTAAAATGCTAAGCAATCTCCTACGAGTGGTGAAGTAGTTCTCATCAAGCCACTTTCCTACATGTTTTTGAAAGATACACAGAGTTGTTGGCCACATAGGTTCAGGGACAGTGCTTTTATCCCCCAAATCTAGCATCCAATTAAAATGTATACATAAGAGACGTTTTCCATGTATGCTTTAAAATACATGTTCTGCCATACTCAGGATAGAAGTAGTATTGGTGACTGTAAGCCATACATCTCCCTATTGTACATCCATATCCATGAAACATTTATGCTCCACTCCCATATCTTGGCTATGAATTTCTGCATCGATTACTTCATATATGGCCTCTTTGAGGAAAGTAAGAGGAAAGAACCCAAACAACCCCATCCTCAATAAGCCAATGGTTCTTCACATTCCAGAATGAGTTGCTGAGGACTACTAACTTATTTTCCTCACAAATAGCATTTGGAGTTGGAATGATTTAAGGAAAATTGCCTTAGACTCTGGAGGCTATTATCAGTGACTATATTCTGAATGTGCATTAGATGTGTGATGCAACTATAGAAGTAATCAAAAGGGAAGGGAATAAACATTTATTAAATGCCTATTACGTGTGAGACACTATGCTAAGCACTAAGCTCAAAAAAGCCCTGTGAAATAGGTGCTATTATCCCCACTTTTACAGTTGAGGAAACTGAGGCAGATAGCTGCCATGCCTGGGAAGAACTTTTCTATTTGGTTCTGCATTCCCTAAAACAATGTGCCCTCATTTTCACCCTGGCCAGTTCCCAACCTGTGGCTACTGCTGTTGCTGTTGCTTCTACATCTTCCAAGCCAGAGATAATGCCTAGGAATAGCAAACCACACACCTCTGCTCTCCCTGGGTCTACACAGCCTCATTTTTACCTTGTCCATTTCTGAAGGGCTCCCTAACATGGCAGAGGAATTAGCCTTGATGTCAGAAAAGAGAACTTAGAGTGACAAGTTGAAGTTGCAGAAAAGCAGATTAATGTTCTGTGTAAGTGAAACCTGTCTTAATAATTAGTTATTCAAGGGTAGAACAGACGGTCTCAAGAGGTTGTGAGATGCCTATAAGTCTTCCGATAAAGGATAACCCCTTATCTGGAGAAGGAATTCTTGTCCCTGAATGGGTCAAATTAGATAATCTCTGAGGTACTTTCTGACTCTTGAGATTCTGTGAGTTACACATTCATACATGTATTATTTCACTTGCTGCCCCGGGCATAGATATAACGAAGGCAGTTCCAATAATTTAAAATGGCCAAAAAAATAATTGAGATTGCTTAAAGAATGTAGGGTATGGAAGGTAAGGACATAATACAGATAGACATAAGCAACTATCTGAAATATCATCCTTTAAAAAAAATGCATCCCCAATCCTTAACACAATATCTGTCAATCAATAAGCATTTATTAAGATTTATTAAGCACTGACTACAGGGCAGCTATTTGTCACAGTAGATAGAGTGCCAGGCCTGGAGTCTGGAAGACCTAAATTTAAATCTTGCCTCAGCTACTTAACCAAATGTGTGACCCTGAGCAAGTCACTTAACTCTGTTTGCCTCAAGTTCCCCATCTTAAAATGAGCTAGAATGGGCAGCTAGGTAGTACAGTGGACAGAGAACTGGCCCTGAAGTCAGGAGGACCTGAGTCCAAATCTGGCCTCAGACAAAACATTTGACATTTACTAGTTGTGTGACTCTGGACAAGCCATTTAACCCCAATTGCTTAAAAAAAAAAAGAAGAAGAAGAAGAAAAGAAAAATAAATGAGCTAGAAAAGAAAATGACAAACCATTCCATTATGTTTGCCAAGAAAAAACAGAGGTAGATGTGACTGAATAACAACCAAAACGCAACTAATAAGTGCTTAGTTAGCGTTTGGTGTTTGATTAATTCATCACAAATATAAGCCACGGGACAGTAAGGAACAACATTAGAAACTACTGCTTTGAATCCAACTAGTTTTTCAGCAAGAGAAATCTTACTAAATTATAGACCTGTGATTTTATAGCTTTGAAAAGGAAGCTCTAGTGTTACATGTTTTAGAGATCAGGAAATCAAAGTCACAGATTAAATTCTCAATAAAGAACATTGCTAGAGAGTGAGGGAGAACTCTGAGCTATTCGGTGCTTTTAAAGAACCATCATGGATTAATTTATTAGACTGCATTTTCTCCAAATTCAATGAAATATTTCATCCTTGATCTTTGTATCTTTCTTCATGACTGAAATTTGAAGTCATTCAGAACAAAGTCAATCATCTATCTTTATAAAGAAATTCATTATAATGGCTTCACCATGAGTCATGGCTTCCAACCACAGGTACAAAGGTTTTTTTTCTTCTTAATATATTTCCTTATGTGAAATTATTTATTAAAAGTATGTGCTTATAGAAATAGAAGGAATGTGTTTAGGCTGTGATCAACAACACAGAGGTCAAAAATTCAGAATTAATTTGCATTTCATTATGAAAGGCTCCCAGGTGCAAGAATTAAAATACCTTGTTTTTTGTTACACAATCTTCATTAAAAATTCCAATTCTATTTGCATTCTTGCAGAAATGACATCCTGCACTCATTTTTTTTGTTGTTGTTGTTGTAGGGGGAAAAAAAATCTGATCTTAACCTACTGGGATCTAATTATCAGAACCTAATTACAGTCTTTTAAATAAACACCATAGACTTTTTTCTTCACTATTACTTTCTGGAAAAGGGCGCTCTCATATTGTTTCAGCCTGTTTTCCATATTGGGTACATTGGGCTAAAAGGTCCTTTCTGTGAAAAGTTTTGTAACAGTAGAGACCTCAAGTTCCAAACAAATTCTTATACATCTAAAATCCTAAAATGTTTATGCTCCAAGCACATGAGGCAAAAGAGGAGATGAAATAAGAGCTTTCTTATTCAGATAAAACAGTTTCTCTTTCCTATATAACGTATGTGAAGAATATAAAGAGAAACAGTGAGTAAGTTCCCTATAAATTTTCAAAAAGGAGGCACAAAACTCGAATACTATTTTAAGCATGTCTTCTGCTACCAGAATGGTGTTGTCCCACTGGCCTCTCAGACTAGAAACAGATAACTCTGATGGCAGACAAGCAATTCAGCTTGCAATTTTACAGCACACATAAAGGTAATTATTTCCATTTTTCCTTTTTATTATTTTTATATTTTCAGTTTGCAAGAGGGATAATAATGCCCTCTGGGTTGGCTTTTCCTGTCAGATAATAAATATTGAGACTAAGGGCCTTACATTTGGCTTCCCGTCTTCCAATCTTCCAGCTCTAATTGCCAGGAAATGTTCATTTATTGGACATTACCACTTAATTTTGCTTCAGAAATGGTAACCATCTTTAAGGCCACATAAATGCAAACAGGATCTCTAATATCAGCCTTAGTCACAAAGGGGCTATTACAATTATGACACATCTTGTGCTCCACACACAGACCTCACATACATTAAGGTACAAGTTACAGGAAGGGGATGGGGGGAACACAGCAGTAAATTAAGCTTGGCAAGCAAAAAGATATACTGCTGTAGATTAAGAGAGTGCTGGGGTCTCCATTTCCCACTTTTCCTCCTTTCAGTGTTTTCTTCGAATAATTTAAAGTCTCAAAGAGACATTAGCTGATCCAAGCAAATAGAGATGCAAACCCACATTGGGTCCACACTCACAATGTAACTTCTGACAAGTTTCTACCCTAGAGCAATCTAAGCTTGGTCCAGACTTCAAGGAGACAATGAGGGGTTGGACTAGGTCTCAGAGTTCTAGTTGAAAGTAATGGGAACTATGAGATTTACCTTTAAAAGGTAGGGAACTGTTCAATCATTTGATATACATTTATTAGGCACCTACTCTGTGCCAGGCACTGTGCTAATTATTGTAGATAATACAAAAAGAGGCAAAAAAAACCAATAACCCCTGACTTCAATAATCTTACATTCTAATTTATAGGGATATTCATTCATACATAGTATCTAGTGTTCTGTACAAACCTGGAAATCCCATTTTTACATAGTTTAACAGTTCTATATGGATGATAGAAAAATGGACATTAAGACTAAGTAATAGGAATAGCAGCTAGCATTTACGTAGTATTTTAAAGTTTGTAAAGAATTTTACAAATATTAATTCATTTTATCTTAACTCAAGAGGTAGATACTGTTATTGTCCCCATTTTTACAGATGACACTCAGACAAACTGAGGTTAAGTAATTTGCCCAGGACCACACAACAAATAAGTGTCTATGGCTATTATGAACTCGGTTCTTGACTCCAGGTTCAGAGCTCTACGCACTGTTCTTTATTTTGTAGTTCTACCTTTCAGGTACTCCCCAAATTCTACTCAGAGTTTTGCAAGTTGATTCAGTCAGGGAACTCACTACCTCAGGTTTTAAGTTCACTCTGTGGATGACTTTTCCTAAAACTATAGCACATTAGCACCCACTAGTGTGCTTCTCATTAACAATCAGCTGGTAATAGATGGACACAATTTGAACTCTTAATAATTATGTTTATTATGAAAAACATTTCTGCCAAAAATATGGTGTCAAGTACCAAAACTATGTATGGATGGTACCCATAAGACAAAGGCAGCTCAATTCCCCAAGTACCCTAGGGCCTAGAAGCCCTTTTTTGGCAGTCCTTATAAAGCCCCCCATTCTTTTCCCTGTGCTAGTTGAAGTATACAATCACCAACATGGTCTGATTTTAGGACTAGTAAAGTCATGTGACTTAATATCACCTAATTAATATTAACCTAGTATCACCCAAATTAGACTGTCATGGTCTCTGAAATGCCACAATTGGCAATTTATTTTTTGGGGTCCTGAAGTTTTTTTGTTTTTCTGTTTTTTACAAAATTGACATCTTCCTAAGAATAGTAGGAAGTGGATTCTATCAGGAATACATTAGTGTGGATTTGCTGACAGTTATTTGGGAGCAAGTACCTGAAAGGTGCTACAGGATTAGAAGCTTAGGGCTGAGAAGGAGGAAGGAAGGAAGCAGTAGGATTAGGAAAAGGAGGTAATAGGGGTCATGGGAAAAATTTCACTCATTTTATAGTTTTGGTAAATACTTGCATTAGTCATATTAATTTAGTTAGGACCTAGAGGGCTGGAGGCAGGCCTCCCTTTGTAGATGACTTAGACTTTTCCAGTAAAGCTAACTTCATTTTTTCACATTTTTCAGCTTCCTTTGTGCATTGTCTTCCCCCTTTAGATTGTAAGCAACTTGAGGTCAGGAACTACCTTATTTGTATCTCCAGTTTAGCATGGTGCCTGGCAACATAGTAGGCACTTAATAAATACTTATTGACTGTTGATGGACTATTGGTTAGCCTAAATTAACTGTGTATACAAAAGTATTTTCTGTCCTTAGATATGTTATACTTACATTTCTATGTCTGAACAGTTTTTTCACCCGTAACTAAAAAGTGCATAATTTCCTTAACTGAGATATGTTCCAGGGTGAGGACTACCTACCTAGAGGCAAAGCTATAACTTTGTATGTAAGTCATAGGGAGTGTGCCTAAGGTATTTTAGAGGATAAGTGACTTGGTTAATACTAGATACAATTTTTATGGGCTGCTAGGTGACTGTGGATAGAGCACTAGGCTTGGAATCAGGAAGTCTCATTTTCATGAATTCAAATCCAGCCTAAATCCCTCATCTATAAAATGAGCTGGAGAAGGAAACAGCAAACCATTTCAGTATGTTTGCTAAGAAAATCCTAAATGTGGTCATGAAGAGTTGGGCATAACTAAAATGACTAAACAACAACATAATTTCTACAGCAACTATTCTGTGCCAGTCACAGGCGGTGTGCCTAAGACTAACTTACAAGATAAGTGACATGGTTAATAATTATAGTTACCATTTATACAGCATCTACTATATGCTTGACAGTGTGCTAAGAGCTTTACAAATAATCTGTTTTGTCCTCACAACAGCCCTGGGGGATAGGTAATATTATTATTCTCATTTTACTACTGTGGAAACTGAAGTAGGCAGAGATTAAGTGACTTGCCCAAGGTCACATAGCAAGTAAGTGTCTGAGACTGGATTTGAACTCAGATCTTCCTTTCTTCAGGCCTAATGCTCCATCTACTGTGCCACCTAGCTGCCTCTCAACTCATAACTATTAGACAAGTGTCAAACAAAAGCCAAATCCATCCAATTGCCTATTTTGTTTTGTTTTGAAACCTGTGAGCTAAGAATGGCTTTTGATGTTTTTAAATAAAGCTTTATTTTATTTAAAAATATCAAAAACATTTTTAGCCCTCTGAGCCATACAGAAACAGGTGCTGTGGCAATATGATATACTTTGCCAAGCCATTTGTTAAAGGATAGATATGAATCCAAGTCTTCCTGACTCAAAGACTAACATTCTCCACTGTATATCACACAGCCTCTAAGCAATTTCTAAATGACTATAAAGTAAGTACAATTTTTCACACTTGAAAATAACAACTGTTGAGGTTTAGGGGGTTAGGGGTGCTGGGACCCTAAAATCACAACATGCGAGTCCTGTCAAAAAGAATTCAACCCAAGCCTCTTTTAGCCAAAGACAAGGTTTATTAGAACATCATATTGGGCAGACTCTTAAGGAATCTGAAGATTACTGAGTTCTTGGCTAGATTTTAAGTATCTGAGCACCTTAATGGAGACAAGATGGACCTTATATACAGAAAAACTATGGGAGGGACCTAGGACTGGTCAAGCAGTCTCTGGGGACTGTGAGGTAATAGAATGCTAGGGACCTGGACCACATGGCCAAGGGAGAATGGAGCCTAGCTAGGATAAAGGGTGGGAAGTGGCCAGGGGCCAAAGGGGCTAGGCTAGGTTAAGGGTAACAGAATTGGGAGATTGGGTATAGCCAGAATGAAAGGCCAGTTGATGGGATTGTAGCCTCAGGGGAATATCAGAGATTTGGCCTGTGGGAAAGTCCAGGGTTTTTCCTTTTTGGGCTCCAGATCCCAACCTCATCACAACTACTTTAGTCCTTGTCATTTCAACTAGTCCAGCAAGCAAAATAGGAAATGTGTCATCCAGGGTTTTTCCAGGTCGATATAACTTTCACCAAAATATGGCATGTGCATGTATGTGTTAAATTGTGACAGGTACATTTTAAAATCTGTGATCAATATACACCTTTCAAATGATAGTGATTTGTCAAAAATACCTGCCGAGTAGAATTAAAATTTATTGTAATAAACATGTAAATAAATAATATAATAAATATTACATTACTAATTAACTATATTAATTAATAATTATATTAATATGATATAATATACTTACATATTATATAATTGTATAATTAATGTAACATAATTATATTAATAATTAAATGATTATTATCCTAAAAGGATATATCCCAAAGACACTTTAAACACAACATATGTAAAACAGAATTCATTATCTCCCTCACCACCAAAAATTGACCCCTCTTTTACACTTTTCTATTTCTGTTGAAGGGACAGTCATTCAGTTATTAAACATTTATTAGGCCCTTATTATGTGACAATCCAGGTACTAAGTGCAGCAGATACAAAGAAAGGTAAAACCTCCTAGGAGCTCACAATCTAAAGGGGGAAGAGGAAACATAAAAAGAAAGGGAGAAGATTGTGGAGATAATGAACCTGGCTATGGAATGATGAGATGGCTGCCCTGGACTTCTTTCTAAATGAAAGGTCTGGGAGGAGCATGTGGATACCACCATCTTTTCTGCCTTCCAAGTTCATAACTTTGGCATTCTCTTTTACTTATCATGCTCTCTTATACCATATATCCTATCAGTCACCAAATCTTTTTTTTTAACTTCCATATTATCCCTTGACTCTTCTTTTCTCCATTTTTGTGGTCATCTACCTACTTCAGATCCACATCACCTCTCACATGGACTTTTATAATAGCCTCTTAATTTGCCTCTGCCTCAAAATTCTTCCCACTCCATTCTAACCTCTATACTCCTACAAAATAATTTCCTTTAAGAGCAGATTTGAAGGTCCCTCCTCTATTCAGTAAAGTCCAGTGGTTCCCTATTGCCTGCAGGATTAAATATAAACTCTGCTTTTGGCCTTTTTTACTCCTATAATTATTTTTTTTATCGACTTGGAATCCATTTATCTTTCCAGTTTCATTAGACATCTGTCTCCCTTCTGTACTCTGTAGTCCAGCCAAACTGGCCTCTCTGTTCTTCACTTAAGGCACTTCATTTCCAGTTTCCATTCCTTTGTGGTCATTTCTCATGCCTAGAATGCACTTGCTCTTCACCACCACTCCCTCTTCTCTTAAGACACAACTCAAGCACAACTTTCTACTTAAAGTTTTTCTTGAACCCCAATCAATCCTCCAACCCAACTGTTAGCTACTCATATTTAACTACTTGGGGTGTGTGTATCTGTGTATGTATGTATGTATGTATGTATGTATAGCATGTACTTGTTTCACCCTTAGAATGTAAGGTCCATGAGAATAGTATTGCTTAATTCTTTCTATTTATCTCACCGGGAAACAGTACAGTATCTGGTACACATTAGTCATCTAACAAATGATTGTTGATTGTTTATTAGTTTGATTGATTAAAGCCTCATCTCTGATTTATACTGGTTATAAATTAGATTGAAATAAAATTATGAATATAATAAAAACAACAAGTTTCAGGAAACCCAGGTTGAATCCATGCTTTAGCTATAAGGCCTCATGAAGGTAGGACTGTTTTATCTAAACTTTCCATATACATAGCAGACATTTAATACATTTATGGTGAATTGAATTGACGATTAAAAAAAAAAGAAGTCTGAGAAAGTTAAATTCATTTCTTAGTGCTTTTCAGGCAACTCTCTAAACCTCAAATTCTTAATCTTCTTTCTTTTTATCTTTTTTTTTTGGGGGGGGTCCTGGATCTCTTTGACAATCTGGTAAAACTTATGGACTCCTCAAAATTACGTTTTTAAAAGCATAAAATATAAAGGATGACAAAGGAAACCAATTATATTGGAATAAATATTTAATTTTCTATCCTTCATAGTCCATGGACACTCTGAAATCAGTTCATAGCCCCTTTATTTTTAGGGAGTCCATGGACCCCAGCTCCTACTTTAAAACTATATGTGGCAAACCAGATGTTATTGAACTTCATTGGTAGGGAGAATGAAATCACTATCACAGGGCCCCATTACAAATAAGTAAATGAATGCTTTTTGGATTGGATCAATGTTTTTTTTTTCTCCAGTAATTGTCAATTTCCTAGTACTTAAAAAGGTCAAAATGTGTTCCAAGCTTAAGCAGAGAGAGGCTCTGAAATTTTCAAATAACTTAGGCAGCTCAGGAGGTGGCTTTTTTGCTCTTAGAATCTAAGGCTAGGTTTTCTTTCTTTTTTTTATGTTCAAAAATCAAAGATGAAACAAATATTCCTTTGGTTCACAAGCATCACCAAGAATTAGGTGACACTCTGTCAAAGGACAATTTAGAAGAGCAGAATGCTTTCCTGTTGGAAAAAGCTGATTTGTGATTCTGCTGCCCAATAAAAGCAGCCCTCAGCATATTCCTCATCAGAGCAAAATGTGATGCTTTCCGAGGCATTGTTGCCTTTTCTTCTATCTCTGTCAAGAGAACTGCTGTGTAAAGACTAAAGCTTTTGATTTTTAACTTTCCTTTCATAGTTCACTTCAGAATTTCCTTTTTTGTCTATTCTATAATCACCAGAATGTTTAAGGGAACTACTAGTTAAACCAACCACAATTCCCATTCCAAAAAAAAATGCTATGCTTGCAGACTTTTTTTTTAATCATCAATTCAATTCACCATAAATGTATTAAATGTCTGCTATGTATATGGAAAGCTTAGATAAAACAGTCCTATCTTCATGAGGCCTTCTAGCTAAAGCATGGACTGAACCTGGGGTTCCTGAAACTTGTTATTTTTATTATATTCATAATTTTATTTCAATATAATTGTTTCATTTGTAATCCTATACATTTTATTTTATCCATTTAAAAATAATACTCTGAGAAGGTGTCCATAGACTTTACCAGATAGCCAAAGGTATCCATGACATTAAAAAAAATGTCAAAAACTCTGATACATAGTAATTCCATTCAATATTCCCATTTTGGAGATCTATATTGAGCACCTACTGTGTGCATAGTATTGTATTCAACACTGGAAAAAAACATAAATAAAAATTATGATCTTTGCCCTATAATCCAGTTAGAGAAGCAACTCCTCAACCTATTTGTCCTTCTGACCTTCGGTCTTTTATCTGTAATAACATCATGGACGCACTCTCCCAGGCTTGCAATCTTGGCATTGTCTTTGACTCTTGCCTCTCTGCATGGCTCAAATCCAATCAGTCATCATCTTGTTAATCTTCTCCTTTATATTCTTTCAATCTGTTCCCTTTTATTCCTTTGTGTTGCCACCATCCGACGGCCTCCAGACAAAATGGACTGTTCTCTGCCACTGAACATGCTCTACACTCTATACTCTGGGATGTTGCTTACCCTTGTCTTCATGCCAAGGATATCTTACAAATTCTGACCCATCCTCCAAAGCCCAGCTTGAATGTTACCTGAGCCTTCAATAATAACTGGACATCAAGAATTCAAACAGCACTTTGTTTTATATTTCTTTATTTTTTTCTAGATGGCCTAAAAACTATGTTATTCTTAGCATCCTTTGTCCCCTTTGTCGCTCTGCCACTATGACTGCAGAAACAGGTACAGGGAACATAGGAGGGAGAGTCATTTTGAATTTTTTCTTTATTTCACAGGTCGCTATGTCCCAAGAATTAATCACTAAGAGGCCAGCCTGCTAGTGATGAGGCTATCAACATTTACACAGGCTTGATCCTTGGAGAGCATATAATGATCTACTACTTATACTTAACGTTAAGCCTTTCTGGCATGGTAGAAACCTGAAGGACTAATATTCTTCTGGCAGAGGCTGCAAGATGCCAGAACTGCCTCTCTGCCATCATGAGTCCTCTGTGGGATTTCCAAATACAGTGATATCATCCAGATGCATCTGCTTGCTGAAGACATTGGGTTGATTTCATCAAGCTCTGAAATATTGTAGTGTCTCCTAAATGACAGGCACAATCATTAAAAAGAGTTTTGTCTAAGAATCCACATAAGAAAAACCAAGGAGATGAAGGATGACTCTTGTTCAGACTATAATATGTAACTGGAAAGTGGTATCTATCAGTCTAATATGGGAGACACTGCAAATGCTTAGTTACCTTGAACCAAAACTGAACAGGAGGAGTAGAACAAGCCAGATTGCCTTTGGGAAGCTACAAAGTTATTCTAAGGGCTTGAAGTTTCTCTGTAAGACAAAGGTTCAGTGATTTAACTTGGCTACAATCTAAGAGTCATGGCACACAATAGTGTCTGGGGATCTGAAATCAAGGATCATCGAAACAGAGAAGGGCATAGTAGGCACGAACAGGGTACAAGTCAAATTAATTCAACAAGCATTTAAGTACCTCCTATTGTGGGCCATGCACTGTGTTCAGCATCAGATAGAAAGAATAGCAAAGACAATCCTTGATCTAAAGGAGGTCACTGCCTGATGGGAGAGACATGAAAATAGCTACGTACAATCAATACAGATGCAGGATAAATTGGATCTAATCAACAGAAAGAAGGCATTATTAGCGTTAAGGGAGACCAGGGAGGCTTTTTATAGAAGGTGGGATCTGAAGAAGCTAGGACTTGAAAGAAGCCTGGGAAACTAGAAGGCAGAAAGGAAGAGAGACAGAATTCCTGGCATAGGAGACATCCAGTGAAAATCCTATCCATGTGAGACAGGATACACTGTTACAGTGTCACAGAGGCTGTGGAGGACAGTAAAGTTTAAGAAGACTGGAAAAGTAGGAGGGAGCCAGGTTACAAAGGATTTTAGAGGATTTTATATTTGATCTTGGAGATGACAGGGAGTTACTGGAGTTTATTGAATGCAGGGGTCAGGAGGGAGTGACATGGCCAGACCTGTACATTTGGAAAATCAATTTGACAGTGGAGTAGAGGATAGACTGGAGTAGGTCAAGACTAGAGACAGCCCATCACAAAGAAAGAATTAGAAAGGAAACATTATGTAAAGGTCATCAGGGATGTCCAGAGAAGGGGAAAAAAAGATGAAACAATGACATGGTGGGAGTGAGGAATCATGTCTAGCTTGGTTCATTTGTCTTTACTTGACATCAAGTTGGGTAGACCTTAAGAGGGAAACATAAGGAAGGACCTGGATGAAAGTTGTACAGAGCAGTCAGGTATGAATAGGTTATAATCTTTAATGAGAATAGCCACATTAATGAGATGACAGATCCATTGGAATACTGGAATATTTAAGAATATTTTCTTGTTTACAAAGGATCAACTGGCTTGATTATTATTTTAAACCTGTGGATATAAATATTGGGAAAGTTGGACTTCTGCTCTGAATTTCAAAGCAAAGTAACATATTTGTAAAAATTCATTATTACTTAGGATTCACAAAAGGCAGGGGAGATTAAACAATCAAATGATTTAAATTATTGTTAATAATAATTATAACACTTTAAGTTTATAAAGTGCTTGCATTGTCAACAATCCTGGAAGTCAGATAGCACATGAATGAATGAAAATTTAGAGGAAAAAATGGGACTTATCAAGCACTTATTCTGTGGCAGACATTGTACTACGTGCTAGGGGTACAAATACAAAAAGTGAGATGGCCATTGCCCTTTAGAAGCTTATATCCTAATAGGTTACATATGCAGAACTGATAGCCAGGGAATGGTATGTCTGAGGAGTCACTGGGTTGGTGGTTTTAACCTTAGGGCAGTAAATGGGCATATTTTTTCAAGGAATGATGTGAATATGGTAGAATCAAATTTTGTTACTGAACGTAGAACAAGAGGTGAAAAGAAGTATAGAGTGACAGGTGACAAGATAGCTGAGGTTCATAACTAAACGGGATGTGAAGCATGGTCTGGTCTGGTAGTCAGCTTAGAGATGGAGCACTAGTGAATTTGTGCTCTCTCATATAGTGGAAAAGATATCTCTATTTTATAGATGAGGAAACTGAGTCTGAGAGTAGTGAGTGATAACTGACATGTATGTAACTCCTTTAACATTTGCAAACCCCTTTAATATATTATGTCATTTAAGTTTTGTGACAGCTGTCTTTGATATGTAGTATGGGATTATGTTCATTTAACAGAGAAAGAAGCTGAGACTCAGAGGGACCACATGGCTAGTCCATATAGCTACTAAATTTGAATGATGGTATTTTCACTGAGGTTTTTCTGACTCAAAGTCAAGCTCTTTTTTCATTGAACCAACAGCCTCTAATTTAAATGTTTTGCCTAAGGTCACAAAATGTCAGAACTAGAATTAAGATCCAAGCTGAGGCTAGTACTCTTTCCACTATACTTGCAATAGTAAATAGCAAAAGTAAAAAATAGAAAAAGGTTGTATCCTATTTACAAAAGAAGTATAAATAGATTACTACCTAATAGATATGCTAAGTGTTTTTTCTCTTTAGCCTGTGAAATTCCTATCACTGGCACTAAACATATACATTATACCTGATTGTGAAACAGTCTGCAAGATATAAAGCACTATAAAAATACTGGATAATAATGATAATTCATCTTGGCCTTCCTCTCTATTTCATTTATTTATGTTACAGTAAATTTGAACTTTACTGCTCCCAAATGAATACTTGGGCCTGCATTTCTTTTTCCTACTGCAGTAATAAAGTCTGGATCACGTTAGAGACAACAGACCTTTGTGGGATACAATACCTGTCCAAATCCTTTCCTTAAGGTTCACAACACCCCCAACTTCGCAGTTCTTCCATCTCTTTCTTTACAATGATGAGGCCTTTCCTGTTCAAAAAGTTTTATTGGCTCCATCTTCCTATCAAACAATGTCTAAACACCATGTAATTGCCTTCAGATTCATGAGAACATAGGATACAGAAGCAAAGGGTCCTTAGAAGTGATTTAATCCATTTTATATGTTTAAGAGGAAACTGAGGCTGAGAAGAAAACTAATTTGCCTATAGTCACACATTTAGTAGCTGCTGAAGTTGGGCTTCAAACCCAGGTCCTTTGATTCCAAATTCAATGCTCTTCCATTGTACAATGCCACCTTTCTGTCATTGCTACCAGAGCATTCTTTTTTAAAAACAATATTTTCCCAGTGATACTATATAATAGCATAACGTGGAATAACAATTTCAAAAGAATTATAATTATAGATGATTCAAAGGGAAATGGAAAGGTTTGTGGTGAATATGAGTAGGTTGTAGGATATTACCAACAAGGAAATGCATGTGAGAACTGGTATAAAAGGCATACAGGACATGTGTGGCTTAAAAAAAAGTAGGTAGGATGGTCATATAGTGAAAGGGAGAGATAATAGATAGATGACCTTAACATACTACTGGTATTCATGAAATAACAAAAGATCCACAGGATGACTTCCAGAATACTGGATAAATCCTGGTTGCAAGAATTAAGAAGGGCAAGAACTACAGTACTGGGGAAAGAGGACTGGATTCAGAGTCCAAAGGCCTGGATTCAAAACCCTACCCTACTACATTCTATCTCATAAGCTCTCAATCTTGCAGTTGTTCTTAGAAACAGCTACTATAGGGCAGCTAGGTGGTGCAGTGGACAGAGCACCAGCCCTGGATTCAGGAGGACCTGAGTTCAAATATGGCCTCAGACACATCACACTTACTAGCTGTGTGACCCTGGGCAAGTCACTTTACCCCATTGCCCACCCCCCAAAAAAATAGCTGTTATAGTTGCCCAAACTAATTCTGTCTTTTATTCTATTTCACTGTCCCAATTGCTTACCATTTGTTCCACTTTACTAAGAAATAAATAAATTTGCGTGGTTTTTTTTTCATTCTTTCCATTTATAGGGCAACTCTCTCCCTCTCTCTCTCTCCCTCTCCCTCTCTCTCTTTCCCTGTCTCTCCCAATATTTAGCATATTGCTACTACATCAGATGTTGAGGCCTGCTATCTCCAGTCTTTCCTTTATACATACATCCTCTGGTTTTATTTGTCACTGTTAAATAAGCAGAAGGCCATTTGTCTTTTGTATCTGGGGCTCTTGCTGTTATGGATTCAAGAGAGCTGCTGGATTTTCAAAGAAAGTGGTAGAAGACGAAAGAAAAAATGCCAGGGAGAGTAGAGCACAGTTGGTCTCAGATAGAGAAAAACCAATTTCTAATGCCTCTGAATTTCTTTAACTTTTTCCTTTTCCTCATTTTTTTTTGAAGATGAAGTTCACTTGAGATTGTCTAGCTTCATTGTCCTTGCATTGAGCAACATCAGCTATTTTCAAGATAAGTACTTTAATAAAGAAACTATCTTAAATAAGAAAGCCTACTTGTCTAGGATTTTTTAATATATATTTGAAATGTTTATTTGATAGTAAACATTATGAATACTGAATTTAAGCTTAATGATCTGTAAATAACTTCATAAAGAGAGCTAAACCACTCCTTAGCCCATGACATTAAGACTAAGAAAGAAACCCTTGCCCATCTGCATTTGAACCAGGGATTTTTTGATAGAATTCGCTTCCTATGTTCCTATATCCATGTGAGTTGTTACCTCCTGGGTATAAGCTGGGTATACCGGGAGTACAGACATTCTTTCAGGCTGCCAAGAAACTTTTAAGTCAGTGTGCCTAGGGGCCTAAGTGAAGTGAAAGTATCTTCCAAAGCGCTCCAAGTGCTGAGTTAATAACTCAAATATATCTAACCCATTAATCAAGGTAATAAAGCATTTTACATGTCTTTAGATCCTCAAAACAAGTCTGTTAGGTAGGAAGAGCAGGAATCATCATCCCCATTTTATAACTGAAGAAATTAAAATTCTGGAACTTGTCCAAGGTCACAGAACTACAAAATAAGTAGCAGAGCTGAAACATTCACCTAAGTCTATTGCCTCCAGTTTCAACACTTTTTATACTGTACCATATAGACTCAGTAAACAACTTAGTTAAAGTGTTTTGGTTAATGAGACAAAATCCTTAATAAATGTGTTAATGGATATTTAAATGAACAAATGAGTACACAAAATAATACAACAGACATTTAGGAAATGTCTATGTACTGTTGTTCAGTTATTTTCCAGTTGTGTCTGATTCTTTATGACCCCTTTTTAGGGGTTTTCTTTGCAAAGATACTGAAGTGCTTTGCCATTTCCTTCTCCTGATCATTTTACAGATGAGGAAACTGAGGCAAACAGGGTTAATTCATTTGCCCAGAGTCACACAGCTGGTAAGTAAGTGTCTAAGGCTGGATTTAAACTCAGGTCTTTCTAATCCAAGCTGAGCACTCTATCCACTGTGCCACCTAGCTGCCCTTATTATGTGCTAGGCATTGTGCTAAGCACTGGGTTACAAAGAAAGGCATAAGACAATCCCTGCTCTCAAGGAACTCATAGTCTAATAAGGAAGACAATATGTCACCAACTAAATATAAATAAGATATATTCAAGATAAATTGGAAAAAATCAACAGAAGGAAGGTATTTGTATTAAGGAGGGGTTTTGGAAAGGCCTCTAACAATGGAACCCCCAAACTTCTGTAGATGTGAAAGATTCATGGTTAGGGAACATAGTATATATTTTCACATTCGTTCTAGATATGAATTCATTTTACAGATTGTTTTCTTTTTTCTTTCTTTTGAAAATTCTCTGTTTTATAAAGGGTGGCTCTTTGAGGGTGAGGAGAAAGATTCAGAGGGAAATTTAGGCCATGTTAATAGATATAGATAGATAGATAGATATAGATATATATATAGATATATGTGTGTGTGTGTGTGCATATATACACATGTATGTGTGTATATATATACAAATGTGTGAACATATGTATGCATATATTAGATCTAGTAGAGCTCATGGGCAAACTTGGCTTCCCCTAGTGGTCAGGAAAAAAAAACAATAAGGCCATTGAATATTTCCTAAGTTTGTTCCATGCTGAACTGGAAAAGTATCACTCTAGTAGCAACTATACAATTTCCTAAAATGAAACAACAAGTTCACATAACAAAGGGTGGCATATTGTAGAAAAATAAGCTGGAAATGCAATTCTCCTAGAAGGGAGGAACTATTTTTCCTTTTTTTTTTTGTCTCTGGTATAATATATTGATTTATACACAGTAGGTACCTAATAATTGATTGCTAAATTAATCAATCAACACACATATATTAAGTACCTACTTTGTACCAGACACTGTTCTAGCCTGGGATTTTAAAGAAAAAATTGAAACAGCCTCTGCCTTCAAACAGCTTACATTCCAACAATGAGAGGTAACATAGGTGTATGTATGTATGCAGGCACATAAAAATAGATAGAAGATGATTTGACAGGAAAGCACTAATTACTGAAGGAATCAATGAAAGTAAAGTCTATGTGAAAAATGTAGGGGTTGAGCTAAAATTTGAAGGAAACTAGAATTTTAAGTGGATGTGATAGGGAAGTACATTCTAGTCATGGGGGACAGTCAGAATAAAGGCACACAAAGGAAAGGTAGTGCCATATGAGGAAGAGTAAAATCAGTTGGGCTGAATGATAATGTGTGAAGGGAAGTAATATGAAACACAGAAAGAAAAGTAGGCTTGGTCTAGGTTGTGAAAGGCTTTAAATTCCAAAGAGAAGAGTTTTTATTTGATCCTAGAAGTAATAAGAAGCCCTTGGAGTTTACCCAGTAGGGGAATAACATGATCACAACTGCACTTTGGGAAAATCACTTTGGCAATTAACTTGAGGGTAGATTCGACTGGGAAGAGACTTGAAGACCAAATACATAGCTATTGTAAATAGCTCAATGTTCAGGAATTTTTGTGCATAATTTCCAATTGCTTTCTAGAATGATTGTACCCATTCACAGGTCAACCAGCAGTACATCAATGTGCTTGCTTTCCCATAGCCCCTAAAATATTTATCATTTTCCTTTTTTGTCATCTTTGCTAGTCTGATGGCTGGAAGATGGAATCTCAAAATTGTTTTAGTTTACATTTCTCTGTTTTTTGGTGACTTAGGGCATTTTTTCATATGGATGTAGATAGTCTAAATTTCTTCCCTCCAGAGTTAATTGTTCATATCCTTAGACTAATTATCCACTAGAGAATGGCAAATTTGAATCAATTCCTTATATATTTTAAAAATGATACCTTTATCAGAGAAAGTTGCTGCAAAGATTTTCCCCCAGTTAACTGCTTCCCTTTTAACCTTAGCTTTATTGGGTTTGTTTGTTCTAATTTTTTCTTTAATCCTCTTTAAAATGTCCAATATGCATTTTGTGATTTGTGACTAGAACTACATAGGATGATTAGGAATGCAAATGTAAATTTAGTAATCATCAGCATAGAAATTATAATTACACTCATTGGAGCTGATGAGGCCCTGAGAGTGAGAGTGGAGAGTGGTCCATGGACAGAGCCTTGAAGTTCACTCACAGTAGTTGGGCATGGAGAGAACATGGTTATGATCCAGCAAAGAAAACTTACAAAGAGCAATCAGAGAGGAAAGAGGAAAATCAAGAGAAAGCAATGTCAGGGAAATCTAAAAAGGATAGAGTATCCAGAAGTAAGGGTGTTCAATGGTAGCAAATGATAAAAAGAATGAGGACCAAGAATTGAATTATTTATTAGTTAAAAAGAAAAAGGGGGCATTCAACTGAAAAAAAAAAATAAAGACATTTTAGGCTGTATCTCTAGATGTCAAAACAACCCAGTAGAAGTTTAATAGATTGAATTGATCAAAGCAACTGGTCATTTTGGTATAAAGGATATCTAAACAACTCTCTCCCACAAAGGTTCTATTCTGAGCATTAATATAATATTGTTATTTCATTTTTCAACAGAGACATCACAAGTGCCCTATGTTAATGATCAGTGTAAGATACAGGAGAAGAGAACCAGCTATAGATTCATAGCCACATCCATTTTCCTAAGACTCACTAAGTTACTTTCAATCAATCACAAACTTGTACAATGCATGTCACCTAGACAGACATCCATTTGTTTAAAGGCATATGATTAAATGGCTGTCCTATTTTATTGTCCTGTAAATGGTTATCTTCAACAAATATTTAATTTAACAATTACTAAGTGATTCTGTTGCTAGGTACAGTGAAGAACACATAAATAAATAATACATAACTGGGGCAATTTCTACATTTTAGGATTTCACAATCTAATAGGTGAAATATGGTAGTAAACAAATAACTGTAAGAGCACAAAATATGAAAAATGGGAAAGCTAGGCATGAATGAAATTCTATAAAAATGTTAAGGGAGGAAGGATCATTTCTGTCCTAAGGATCAGTAAGACTTCCTGGAAGAGGCAATATTTGGCCTGGGTCTTGAAAGAGAAATAATTGCTACAAAATAATGGAAACCTCTTTAAAACCCTTAGAGAAATATGAACTTGCTTTCTGTCATTGCATTGAATTGCTGGGTTGGCAAAGCCTAAGTCAAATGCTACTTCTATTCCTCACTGAAGGAAGCTTTCTCTGAAACCCTTCCTCCTCTAACTCAATGAGCAGAAATCTGTTTCTCCCTCCTCTGAGCTCCTAAAGTGTTTTCTTGGCCTCTGACCACATAATTACATTTGATTAGCATTTGTGAGTAAGTTATCTATCTTCTCAACTGGATTGTAAGACTCTATAGATAAGAGATAGTCTTCTAATTGATCTTTGTCACCTCAAAACTAATAACAGTGTCCCCTCCCTAACACTGAGTATCTTCCCCACCCCACTTCTTCAGCTTTCTTTTGTGCATTGCCTTCCTCCATTAGATTGTAAGATCTTTGAGAACAGGGACTGTCTTTCTTTTTTGTACTTGTATTCCCAGAGTTTATCACAGTACATTTAATAGGACTTTAATAAATGTTTATTGATTATTGACTATTGGCCTAGGTTCTCTGGCTCAAAATCCAGTATGCTGTTTCCAAAGTACCAAGCTACCATATATTTAACTTTGTACTTCCTAGCCCCTTGATGACATGCACTCCCATCATAAGACAAGTCAGTTAATAATGGTGATAACACATTATACATCTCTTTTGATCACACAGGGTCCCAGGGATACAAGTTGTGAACAATAAACTTAATACAAATGGCAATATTTCCAGATCATGTTTGTGTGGAAGTCTCTAAAAGAAAGTACCAGGAAAATTCTAAATAGAATTCCTGGTAAGCCTGATAAATCCTGTTGATACTATTCTAAAGAGTAAACTGTTAATAACTGATCCGTCAACAATTCCATTAGAATATAAGCTCCTTTACGGCAAGGACCACCTTGATAGTTTGTATTTGGAGACCCTGGTCTACTGACATATGATAATCATTTAACACATTTTTTCCCTTGCATTTCTATGTTTCTTTCTTTTTTTCTTTTTTTAGGTAATTGGGGTTAAGTGACTTGCCCAGGGTCACACAGCTAGTTAAGTGTCAAGTGTTTCGGTCTTAGGCCAGATTTGAACTCAGGTACTCCTGACTTCAGGGCAGGTGCTCTATTCACCGCACCGCCTAGCTGCCCCCATTTCTATGTTTCTTTAGTGAGATCATGGCTGACAGAGATTGCAAAGAGGACTTTGGGACCCTGAATCTGTTTCCTTTGAATCCCCCCAAAAACAATTAAAATCAAAAGCATAATTATGCAAGACTCTGTGCTATAAAGACTAAATTATATTAGCATAGTCAGAAGCGCTAACCATAAAAACCAAAGATATGAAGGTCACTCCAGCTTTGGGCAGATCCTCAGTGGAGACTTTATAGAAAGATAGGACCCAGACAAGAAATACGTAGGATGAAAAGGCCTGGATAGATGTATTTTCTGCACCATAGAGGTCGAACCCTCACATGACGTTCCAAATGCCATCACTGAGTCTTTGCACAAGTTCTTCCCCATGTTCTTCCTCCTCACATACGCCTCTTGGAATCCCTAGTTGTCTTCAAAGCTCAGTTAAAAAATCTCCTATATGAGGTATTTCTTGTTCCCTAAAGCTGTCTGTGTGTCCCCAAACCTCCAAAATTTCTTTATTATTACTTTATAAATACCACTACATTTACATGCTGTCTCCTCTTATGGAATATAATGTCCCTGAAGACAGGGACTGCTTCATTTTTGTCTTTACATCCTAGGGCCTGGCACATAGTAGACAATAAATGCATTGATATGAATGTGTTAATTGATTAAAGTACTTGACAATTTATACTAATATTTAAATAACGTATCCATATATTCACACAGAGTTTTTGAGGGAGGATTTTGGTAGTATCCTGTAGTAAAATAAGTGTAGCCCTACATTTTAAATTCAACCTACATGGTACTTAAATTAAGATCTGTGATCCCACACCAATGTGAGAGCATTCAATCTCTTGTCTAAATCAACATAAATTTACATTTGTGATTAAAGGTTACAGAAGATTTTTAATGCCAAGATACCTTCCTACTTCTATTTAATATTTATCCAATAGCCTCCTCCCACTCACCTAGCTTCAGGATTATACTCAGTGAATAAATGTATTAGCCTATGCACTATATTTGGGACTATATATTTGTTACAAAAACCACAAAGCATATTCTAAACACCCAAATACATAATCTGAAATAAACTCTCCATTGTAGCATTCTAGGCAAACAGGATCCATTAAAATATGTCTTTCTTATAATTTCCAGAAGCAATCTTGAAATCTCAAATGTGGTAAACAGTGAATATATTTCTTCATATAGAAAAGAGAGGAAAAAAAGCTATATTTATATCAAAATGACAAAGTAAAATCACACTCACTGGATGAGTAGTCCAAAATGCTAAGAAGAGAGGAAATTCATGGACGGTTGTCTACAGTACAGATAAGACCACTCAAAGGAATTGCCACACAAATACGAGGAAAGCTTACCCATGCTGACCTATCTGTTAGCTAGAATTACACAGGCATTATTATTATATTATACTTTCGACAGTGAGGCCCCTGAAGTAAGAAATTGCTAAAATATTAACTGTACAGCGAGTGAGAGAGGAAGTGGAAAAGATTACCCTTTCCATAAATATTACAATAGACTAACTTACTTAGACACTAATATCTAAAACATAATTATATTCTAAAAGGGAAAGGTAAATAAATAATATATAAAATATAATTATATTCTAGAAGTGAAAGGATAAATAAATACAGCAAATTACAATGCAGTAATTCCTTTTAGCAGATATTGAAGAAATCCTTTGCCCGCCTTAGTCTATACTACGAGGGCTTTCTTGAAGAAATACCCAGTGTGAATACTCAATGACAAAAGCTCTACAATTCAATTCAATTGACCAAAATATTTATTAAGTACCTTCTATATCTGAGGTATCATACTAGGAACTTGGAATGCAAAGGTAGAGTCAACACAAGTACTGTTCTAAAGGAGCTCATAACTTCATAAGCCATTACATATAATAATAACTGAATAAGCCAAGACATAACCAGTTTATTGGCAAAGGCTCAGATGAGTGAAGTAGCCCTGGGCAAGAACAGGCTCGGTCCAAGAACACAAAGTTTGATAAGGTATCTATGCCTTAAGGAGAGCTGAGAGAACCAATTTCCCTTCCCTACCCAACCATTTCTTGGTAGGAGATGTAGTCACTTCTAAGGATTAGTGACTATCTCAAAACCGAGATGAGCTAAAGAAGGGAGGACAACACAGGCTACATCCTTCATTGAATAGAGAGGAACAGTGGCAACTAAAAAAGAAGACATAACTAGAGAATATACAGTACTATGCCAGAGACCAGATGATCTGGTAAAGGACCTCTGTGAGTGACTGTTGGGAGATGGACAAGAGGTTGCTTGAGTACAGAACAGAAAAATAGGTTGTAAGATGTCTTGTGTTTGGGAAGTTGGAGTAGGATTTGTGAGTTGGCAGTAAGTGGTAGAGGGAATTTCAGTCTCCCTTGTCTAAGTCAAGTTATGTAGAATAATAAAGTTTCTTAGATACATGTCTAAAATATAAATTTCTATATCATCTTACAACCCTGACTAGAACTCTATAGAATATAGTAGCGGGAAAACAAAAATAGAACACATCTATGGCTAATGTAAAATATAATGTATTTGGTGCTTTTCAAAAGGCAATTGAAAGGCAGGATAAAAAAATGCTTATCATTCATTCATTCATCCATTAACTCACTACACTGTCACTGAATACCCACTATGGAAAGGTATTAAAATTCTACTTCTTTTAACCAATCAATCAATCAGCAAGCAAGTGACAACTATATGCCAGGCAATGTGCCAGATGCTAGGGAGAAAAAGACAAAAATGGAACAGTCCTTGTCCTCAAAGAGCTTATAACTTATTAGGGCAGATAAGGTTGTAGTCATATAAGCATATACAAAATAAATGCAATGCAATATTGGAGAGAAGTTACTAGTAACTGGGGGCATCAGAAAAAGGCAGGTTTTGATATGAACTTTGAAGGAAATTAGACATCTAAGAGGCAAGGGTGAGGTAGGGTGTGTGGAGTGTGATAGGTGAGGAATAGCAAAAAGGCCATTTTGCTTAGACCATAGATTGTGTGAAGGAAAGTAATGTATAATATTTCTGGAAAGACAGGTTGGAGCCAGGTTGTAAAAATAGAGAAGTCTGTAATTCCAGAGGTAATAGGGAGCCACTGGAGTTTATTGACTAGGTCAGTGATGGGGTCATACCTGTCAGAAGGGAAAAGGCCTTGACTTGGAGCACATGGCCTACAGATAACTGACAATGGGGAAAAGACAGAGTTGGCTCAATTATGATTTTTGTTTCTGTTTCCTCCCACAAGGCAAACACCTAGTGCACTGGATGTGACCAAACAGGAATGTCTAGCAAAGAACTGATAGACAAGAAGATAGTAAGATAGCACTTAGTTGGCCTTGATGATTTCAAGTTGCCTTGCCCAGATGAACTATTCCCTTAGAGAGCAAAAGAACTGGCAGGTGTGATTGCAGATCCAACAACAGCAGCACTTGGAAGGTTATTGAAAATGATGGCAGTGCCACAGAATCGGCAAAGGTCAACTATTGTCCCAATTTTCAGAACGAGGAAAGATAAAATTTCTTCAAACTATCAGCCTGTGGATTTGATGCCTGGGAAAATTCTACAATGGATCATTGAAGAGATGGTTAGGGAACACTGTTTTTTTAAAGTGATAATAACAAAGCACCAGCACGGATTTATCAAAAATAGGTAGTGCAGAAGAATTTTTTTAACAGATTTATTAAAGTACTGAGTCAGAAGAAGAATGTCTATATTATTTACCTTAAGTGTGTCAAAGCTTTTGATAAAATATTGTCTGCTCTTCTCATGGAAAAGATAGAGAAATGAGACTAGATAATAATACAATTATACAAATGTATGACTGATTAGACAAACAAATTCAAAAATAAAGATTCAATGCCAATATGACAAGACACCTCCAGTGGAGTACCCACAGATCTGTGCTTGGCCTTGTGTAGTTTATCATTTTTATCAGTAATTTGAATAAAGTCATATGTGCTAGGACCACACTGGCTAGGCTAGATTTTTCCTAAAAGCTGATAATACTTGGATTCAAAAAATCAACTTCACAAATACAGGGTAGTGAAGTCAAATTGTTAGATAACAGTTCACTGGAAAAAGATCTAGGAGTTTTAGTAAGGTCAATATCATTGTTTTGGTGGAGAGAAGAGAGCTAGTGGGGTGGGATATTGTGGAGTTAGAAATAACAAGATTTGTAAACTGATTGGATATGCAAATAAGGGAGAGGAAAGAATTGAACATACTTCGAAGTTGTAAACCTGAGTGGCTACCAAATTTCATGGTGTCCTCCACAGAAATAGGGAAGTTAAGGAGAGGAGAAGTTTGGGGGAATAGATAATGATTTCTATTTAAGATATAGTGAATTTGAGACACCCATGGGACATCTAGGTGCAGATGTCTAGCAGGCAATCAATGATATGGAACTGAAATTCAAGAAAGAGTAGGCTAGATATGTAAATTTAGAAGTAATCTGCAAAGAGATAACAATTGAACCCATGGGAATAAGCATTGATGAGTTCATGAGGTTGCATTGAGAAAGAGCAAAAAATATGGGGGGGGGAACCTCTTTCAGTAATTAGTATGATCTTGGGCAAATCATTTCACTCCTTTGAAACTTGATATTTTTATATATAAAATCTTGATGAGTTCTAAAATTTTCTGATTCCCATAAATGAAATAAATAATACATCATTCTCTTTCCATAGGCTGAATGAAAGAGGTTTGCTCATTATTAATCTCTATTTTCACCATTCAAGAAATTGGAACATTATTTTACTTTACTAATTAATGCAACCCATTTTGCACACAAATGTCGAAATGACATTCCTCAAGCACACATGTGACCGTGTCACTCCTGTACTGAAGAAACTTCAGTGGCTCTTTATGAAATAGAAACTCCTCTTATTGATATTTAATGTTTGCTACAATCTCTGCCTCCAACTTATTTTTGACACTTACTTTAAATCACTTCCTCTCAAATTCTACAGCCAGCTAACTGGTCCGCCCAGCTTTGCACCTCTTCACGGGCTGCTCCCCAAAACAGGAAGTTCTCCCTACCAATGTCTGGCTCTTGGGATTCCTGGTTGCCTTAAAGGCTCAGCTCACATTTTACTTCCCACACAAGGAATTCCTTCTAGCTGTTAGTGATGCCTGACCATAAATTACTTTGTATTTACTTTGTATATATATTTTTAATTTACTTATCTGTATACATATAGTTTTCTTGATAGATTGTCCCTTTGAGGACAGGGCCTATTTCATTTTTGTTCTCGCATACCTGTCACAGTACCTTGCACATATACAGTAGGTACTTTAAAAATGCTTATCAAACTGAGTAAAAACTAGACTCCAGGTCTTGAGACTTCTAATCCTAAGATCTTTATGCTTCATCAACTTTCAAAAGAATATGCCAGAAAATACACATTTACGCATTTATATTCAAGTTCAAAGAAGGAAAGACTTAAAGAAAACTCAGGCACAGCAAAGTATTTCACATCAATTTCAAGAAGCTTCATTTCTCTGTCCCTGTGATTCTTCAAAGGTAATTTATCACTGTCTTTCTCACCTCAGTTGCTCTAGTCTCTAGGTCCCTTTTAAATACTCTAAGGCATTGGTAAACTGCCGTGAATAGCGAGATAACCTAAGGGACATTGCTATAGTAGAAGCCAAGAATACCTGTGATAATTGATCTGCTGTTCTCTTTAAAGTTAGGCATATTCAACCAGGCAGGAAAATGGGCTAGAGACTTTGGAGGATATGAAAAGGAGAACACAACAGTGATAAGAGTCAAGTTAGAGCCAAGAAATGGAAGGAGAGCAAGGATCATTGGGAACAGGGGAGAAAGTACCAGGCTTTCATTCAAGGATTAACATTTATATTGACTCAAAAAGGAGAGTGGGTGATTAAAGGATACTTTGCATGATTTAGAGGAATTAAAAACTAGTCCACAGAAACCCATCATAATGTCGTTGCTGTTATGTGCAAGCACTTTGCCCTTATTATCTCATTTGATAATTACAATAACCTTGGGATGCAGATGCTATTATTAGCCCCATTTGACAGATGAGAAAACTGAGGCAAACAGAATTTAAAAGATTTGCCCAGGATCACCCAGCTAGCAAGTGTCTGAGACCAGTTTTGAATTCAGATCATCCTGACTCCAGGCCTGGTGCTCTATCCACTGAGCATGCACTTGGCTGCCCCTAATTTAGGTATTTAATTTAGTTATTTAATTTAACTTAGTCAGACGTTACTTCATCCAGGTGTGAATTAACTTTCTCCTTCACTTTGTGTATTGATAAAAGCTAAATAATCTAGCATAAAAGATGGATTAAGATAGAAAACAATTGGTGATTTTGAATAGACTTCCTTTCACATCAATTCAATAAGAAGATATTAAGTACCGATGATGTAAAATGAATGAGAGGCTATATTGTGTTATACTTAAAGAGCTGGCTTCAGAATCAAAAGAGCTGGGTTCAAATCCCATGTCTGACACACACACACTAGCTTTGTGACCCTGAGCAAGCCTTTTAACCTTACAGTGTATAAGGCAGTGTGGGAGGAAACAGAGTAAATAAATTGTAGGAGAAATTCCAAACTGAATTTGTAGGAGTTTCCATACTAAGTGCTCCCCATAAAGATGAAATCACAGTTAGGAAGAAAAAAAAATACGGCAGATAGGTGGCACAGTATATAGAGTGTGGGGCCTGGAGTCAAGAAGTCTCATCTTCCTGAGTTCAAATCCAGCCTCAGACACTTATTAGCTGTGTGACCCTGGGAAAGTCACTTAACCCTGTTTGCCTTAGTTTCCTCATCTGTAAAATGACCTTGAGAAGGAAACGGTAAACCACTCCAGTATCTTTGCCAAAAAAAAAAACCCAATATGGGGTCATGAAGAATTAGACATGACTGAAAATGACTGAATGACAACAAAGACAAAAACGAAAGTCACTGACCTCATGAAATTTACATTCTAGGGGGTAGGACAACATGTACATATAGATAAGTAAAAATTTTGGTGGGGGTGGGGGAAGAAGTGAATAAGCATTTACATAGCACTTACTATGTACTGACACTTACATATCTCATCTGATTTTACTATCCTCAGTTGTTCCTCTCTGTTCTTGTTCTAATCAAGAGCTAGAGAAAACCTCTCCACAAGCAGTTAAGACCCTAGTGAAAAAAGGAGAGGGAAGAGAACAAGCATTTATTAAGCACCTACTGTGTGTGAGGCACTATGCTTTACACATAAATATCTATCTGATTCTCACAACAATCCTGTGAAGTAGGTGCTGTAAATATCCCCATTTTACAGTTAAGGAAACTGAGGCAGACAGAGGTTAAATGATTTTTTCAGGGTCACACAGCTAGTAAGTGTCTGAGGCTGGATTTGAACTCCTGACTACCGGAGGTGAGGTAGAAAGAGACAGTGATAAAATCTGATCTGTGCCTCATGAATATCCATTGGACAACTATGTAAAGGTTAGACTAGAGAAGGAAGAAACCTGAATTGGTGTCTTACTGTAATGAGGCAGCTAGATTGTGCAGGGGGAAAAGAGCTGGGCCTGGAGTCAGATACTTAGTAGCTGTGTAACCCTTAATCTCTCTGCTTCTGTTTCCTCAATTGTAAAGTGGAAATCATAATACAGTGCCTACCTCACAGAACTGTTGGGAGGATCAAACAGATATGCATTTGTAAAGCACAGTGCCTCACATACAGTAGGCACCTAATAAATGCTTGTTTTCTTCCCTCTCCTTTCTTAATGGGGTGTTAAACAATGTTCTTGGAGATGCTTTGTCTGTTTCTTGATTCGAACTAGAATAGAGAGAAGCGACTGAGGACAGTAACATCAGATGATTATCACGGTCCACTGCAGACTCATTGGTGACTAGTCCCTCTTTTGTCTCACTGACCAAACAAGAAAACATGCTATGTCTTTATTTTTTCCTAGATCAATTTTCAGAGCTCAATCAGGTTGACACTATCTTTGAAAAATGTCTGGAGTAGGCACTTTGGTTTCCTTTGGTTCTGAAATTGTTGAAAACATAGAATAAATGAGCACACTGTGTGTCAAAATAATGTTCTAGGAGAACACAAAAGCCAAGTAACATCAGAAGCACCTCAGAAGCCTCGTCCCTAATTCACCCTGATGTGGCTGGGAGGCCTGGCTGATTCTGAGCCCCATAAGGAATGCTGCAAACAGGCTTTTGCTTTGTACTGTACATTCTAGAATTCCTCAGCGCATCATAATAAGCGCTAGCACAGGAGAATTGCCTTTTATTTTCAAAGCACTTCATAACCATTAATTATTAAAGGCTTACAATCTCCTTGTGAGAGAGGTCAGTAGCAAAAGACTCATATCATGGCTGAGGAAGCGGCAAGATGTAGATGTTAAATGGCAGGGATAGAAATCAAACAAGAATAAAGGTAGTGGAGAAGGAAGACCTCCCACCTCTTTGTCTGGGGATTGGTGGGTGCCAGTATGTTGGGGCAGGTCCTAACTGGCAACAGCTGCCAAATATCATCTTTGACTGCCCACAGAGATTAGTCACTTGGGTGGGAGCCAACCACATATACTGTTATGTGTTACTCCTCCTGTATTTTGGCCAGTGAAAAAGTCCTTCTCACCTTAATGCTGCCATTTTTCAAGTCAAGTCAACAAGCATTTATCATGCGCCGGGAACTATGCTAAGTGTTAAGGCAAAAATAGTCTATGTACTTGAGGAGGTCACCCTCTAATGGGAGAGGCAATATGAACTATATACAATCAAGATACATAAATGCACGTATGTACTACATACACACACAATGTCATTCCAACTCTTTCACTTACTCTCAATCACTCCCTCTCTACTGGCTCATTTCCAACAAATACACCCATTTCTCCTTTATCCTGAAAAAAAAAAATCCTCATTAGATCCTTTCATCTCTGCTGACTATTACTCTATTTCTCTTCTGCCCTTTGTAGCAAAACCCCTTGAAAAGGCTGTCTACAACAGGTGCCTCCACTTTCTTTCCATTCACTCTCTTCTTAACTCCTTACAATTCAATTTCCAACCTATCATTCCCCCAAAACTTCTCTCTCCAAAGCTACCAATGGTCATTTAGTTGCTAAATCCAATGGCCTTTTTTCAATCCTCATTCTCCTTGACATCTCTGCAGCCTTGACACTGTTAATCACTTTTAAAAAAAAATACTCACTTCTCTGTAGGTTTTTGGGACACCATTCTCTCCTGGTTTTCCTCCTACCTATCAGACTACTCCTCTGTCTCCTTTGCTGTATCCTTCTCCAGATCACACCCTCTAACTGTAGGTGTACCTCAGGATTCTGTCCTGGCCCTCTTCTCTTCTCCCTCTATACTACTTTACTGGGTGATCTCATCAGCTCCCATGGTTTTAATTACAATCTTTATGCTGATGATTCTTAAATCTACTTGTCCTGTCCCACTCTCCCTGCTGACCTCTAATCTCACATTTCCAAGGGCCTTTCAGACATCTTGAACTGCATGTCCAATAAACATATTAAACTCAATATGTCCAAAACAGAACTCACTTTCCCCCTAAACTCTCTCTGCCTCCTACCTCCCCATTTCTGTAGAAGGTAACACTTTCAGTACCTCAGGCTCACAAACTAAGAATTATCCTCAACCCTTCCTTATCTCTCATGCCTCCTCCTCCCCCATATCCAATCTTTTGGCAGGGTCTAGCGATATCACCTTTGCAACATCTCTCAAATCAATCCCTTTCTCTCCTCTGACACTGCCAGCACCGTACTACGGTCCCTCATTGCCTCACACACTGATGACCGTAACAACCTCCTAATGAGTCTGCCTGCCTCTAGTCTCTTCCCACTATCCCCTATCCATTTTCCAATCAGACACTAAAGTGATTTTCCTAAAATGTAGGACCAACCATGTCACCCTCCTACTTAAACTCCAGTGGTTTTCTATTGCCTTTAGAAGCAAATACAAAATCTTCTGTTTGGCATTCCTAGCCCTACATAACCTTGCCCCTTCCTGCCTTTCCAATCTTCTTATACCTTACTCCCCAGTGCAGACTGTTCAATCCAGTGACACTGGCCTCCAGGCTGTTTCAAGAACAAAACATTCCATCTCTCTGCTTTGGGCATTTTCTCTGGCTGTCCCTCATGCCTGGAACCCTCTTCCTCCTTCTCTCCAACTACTGACTTCACTGGCTTCCTTTAAAGCCCAACTAAAGACCTACCTTTTCTACAGGAAGTCTTCTCCAATACCTCTTAATTCCACTGCTTTCACTCTGTTAATTATTCCCTATTTGTTCTGTATATAGCTTATCTGTATATATTTGTTTGCTTGTTGTCTTTCCCATTAGACCGTAAATTCCTTGAGAGAAGGGACTTGCCTTTTGACTCTTTTTCTATACCCAGTGCTTAGCACAGTGCCTGGTGCATAAGAGGTGTCTAATAGATATTGAGTGATTGATTAATATACATACATATGTGTACATATATGTATATATATATATGTATATTGTGTGTATGTGTACTTTATTAATTATGGAGAGAAGGCACTAGCATTAAGGAGGCCTGGGAAAAGATTCTTGCAGAAGTTGGGATATTATCTAAGACTTGAAGATTTTGAGTGAGTTCTTTCTCATAGTAAACATCTACAATACTCCTTGTAATGATATATGAGGCCAGAGATGCTCATATAGGCATGCCTTAATTTATACAACAAACATACATATTCCCAAATGGTTTACATGTGCATCATTTTTAAAATAAGTACAAAATTATATTTTGCCATTAATTTGTATTGTAATTTAATGGATTCTCTTTCTTCATTTGGAAATGATCTCAAACTGGCAATGAAGTACTAAGCTTTAAATTTAGCTTTCAGTTTCTCAGCCATCTCCTCTGGCAGCTTGTGTGTGTGTGTGTGTGTGTGTGTGTGTGTGTGTTGTGTGTGTGTGTGGTGTGTGTGTGTGTGTATGGGGGCAGGGGGCTAGGATGCACTCTAGTTACTGGTACTTAAAGGTACTAGAAGAACTTGAAAGTGAAGGAAGCCTGAGGCAAATACTTCTGTTAAGTGCATGATCCATTGTATAAAGTGAATCTCTGCTCCTTAGTTTATCTGTTTGGTAAATTCCTGTATACAAGGTTCCCTGAAAGCACTCATTCCTGTTCTTGAAACAGGAGAAGGCTCAGAAGAGCACCTTCAGGCCAGCCTACACAGCCAAGGCCTCCCAAAAAAAGTTTCCTGGAGATTTTTCACATCCTTTCTCTGACTTCTTTTGGGCTTCTACTCTCTGGTATGGGTTTCTAGGGGAAATATTCTGGATTAAGAATGATGGATAAGCAAACAAAGTGGATTAGGACAAAAACCAAAACCTGATAGCCATTTAATACAAGGAACAGTAAGAACCTGTTATTAAATATTCAGTGTTGAGAATTTCATATATGGGAACTTCCTCTCACTGGTGCAGATCACAAACATTTATATGGATTGCTTGAGAGGTTAGGTGATTTTCTCAGGGTCTGATAGTTATTAAGGGTCAAAGGTGAGATTAGAAGTGAAAATTTTTTCTTGTCTCTAAACCTAGCACCATATCCCTCACACCAGAGGTGTCAAACTCTAACAGGGGACTCTAAACCATATATCGGGATCCCTTAGGGTACATATTGACTTAGAAAACCATATATTAACATTAACTATGTTTTATTATATCTTTATTTGTTTTAAAAATATTTCCCAATTATATTTAATCTCATATTTTATCTTTAATCTTATATTTAATCTTTATATTTAATTTAAGCTCATTTCACATATATTTAATCTTATATTTTAATTATATTAAACTGGGTAGCATTCAGGAGCATTGTATGGGCCTCCTGTAGCCCTGGCAACATTTGACAGCTCTACCTTATATCATCTGACTCTAGCAAAACAATATGAACCCCTCCAAAAAAAATTCCAGTCTGTATAATAGCCTAAGTATATATATATATATTATATATATATATATATATAATATATATATATATATATATATATATATCTTATACAAATACTTTTGAGACAATCTAATATTGCCTATATTTTTCAAGAAATTTCTAATGACGATAGTTTGTTTCTGGGTTTGAAGTCAGAAAGACCTGAGTCAAATCCTGGGTCTATCAATTACTGCCTGTGTTACTTTGCACAAGTCGTGTACCTTTTCTAGAAGTATGTTTCTTTATCTGAAAAACAGTAAGATGGATTTGATGCATCTATGATCCCACAAATCTAATGATTACTCTCCACTAGGACTGCTGAATAGGAACACATAAAAAAAAAACAGGAAATCATCTAATTAAACTCAAAATTATCACGTCTGCATTTTTATCTTTAGAGCTTGTAGTTAAATGACAAGGAATAATCTTCAGATCACAAAATTAATATTTCTAATTAACTCTGCATTAGTGTCTATAAATAGGAACACTGTTTCAAATACCGACCAATATTAACGGTAATATTGGTAATGGGCTTGGAAACATTAGATTTATTTGTTCAGATCTCATCTCAATAAAAGAAATCTCTCTTCTGCTATGGAAATGCACTAAGTACAAGATAAGTTGCCAAGGAAATCTGTTTCCAGCTGTGTTCAGGATCCCCAATCATGCTGAGCTGTGAGTGTGAGAAACGATTTAACAGCCAGTTCTTCCATCTGCACTACAGCAGGCAGGCAGCCAGCATCCAGGATGATCAACAGCCTCTGAGGAGTATGACTTACCAGCCAATGAGGAATCTATTCTGCTGCTCGGTGTTTTGTCGATTGATTTTTTAAACTGAGACTTGCCAAAGCAGTAGCCCACTTGCCAATACTTTCATCTCTGCCAATTCACTTTAACAGTATAACCTAACCATCAGGAAAGGCAAAGGTAGATGAAAATGGGTGGAAAACCCTAAACAAATATTGCTTCTGCACATGTGAAATATCCCAGTAATTGTAAGTGGTTTCTCAAATGCTTAAAAAAAATAACAAAACCTTTTGGGTATGATCGGTTGCAATGATTCTTTTGCAGTTCCTAACTAAAGTGATTTTTTTCTTCATTACGGCATTTTTTCATGCTAATGCTAAATTTGCTATCAAGCCAGTGACAATAGATAAAATGGATTTTTTTAAAGCAACCAATAAAGTCAGTTGTGGATATTAACAAGCCTGCAGTGCAGATTGGAAGATTCATAATGTGGAGAACACACAATTCCACCAATTCCAAAGGGCATTAGATCAATTGTGAACATTGTGCTTGTAAACCAAAAAATTAGCATCACACTTTCAAAGGACCAGAGTGCTTCAGTTTCTGATTCGTCTTTCAAAAGGCTGTGCTTGTTTAAGTGCATTGTTTATAATTTGTGCTTTTACTGCTTTGGGTCTGATCTTGCCAAGTTTCATGAGCTCTGCTGGGTCATGTCTGATTAGTAGCTTCCCCTGGAGAAAAATTCAGGTGTTAGGAGAATAGTACTGATAATTCAGCAAGTGCAACACATTTGCTAAGGAAGAAACACAAAGAACCTGGATTCAAATTTCGGTTCTGCCATTGACTAATGTATAATCTTGGGAAATTCACCCAGAGACTTCAAGCTTTTCATCTGTAAAATAAGGGGGGTTGAATGAATTGATCTCTGTGGTCCCTTGAATATCTGTTTGGGAATATGAAAAATCCTGATCTTACAGAGACCACCGGAAAAATAATTAGAGTCATTAGATTATTAAGTCAAGCCAACAAACATTTATTTAGTACCTACTATATGCCAAACAACATGCTGAGCATAAAAGAAAAGGCAAAAAAAAAAATCCATAAGGTCTACAGTGGGAGACAACATACAAATAGCCATGTGCAAAAAATATAGAGAGAAACCACATGAACTGGAGATAATCTCAGAGGAATGGCACTAGACCAAAATAAGGTGGTCTGGATAACAATTTTGGAAGAAATGGTGGCAAGATAAGGTTATATAAATCAATCTCATTAACGTAGAGTAGAAATTACTATCCTGCATAATTAGGGGCATAATCAGAAAAGACACTCTATGTGTACATATTTACAGCAAAGAAAGAGAAAAAAGAGATATACAGATACTGAGAAGAGGTTCAAGAGAGCAACAGAGACAAAGTTGAAGAAGGAAGAAATAAGGAAGATGGAACAATAAATCAAAAGTACAAGGAGTTAGTTTTTTGTCGAGATAAGTATGACATATGAAGAGATACCAAGTTCTTTAACTGAAGAGAATGAATTGACTGTTACTTAAGACATACTACCCAAAGCCCTTCAAGAGTCATAAGCCCTATTTCATAATTGTTTTTTAATGATGCCAGAACCTCAGGAAGTAGAATTCAGGGTTAAAAGTCACAAGGATAATTCAGAAAGATGAAACAAATAAGAAACAAAATAGCAGAAAGATATAGATATAGATAGATATATAGATGTAAATATAGATACACATAAACATATATGTACATACATACATAAAATATACACATATCATGTACATATATATATGTGCGTATATATGTATATATATATGTGTGTATGTATATATGTATATATATATAATATGTATATATATATATATATATAAGCACGATCCTCTTATTCAAGGAATAAAGGAGAATGTTTTCAGCAGGAGAATATTCTGCTAGTACAAAGTTAAATGAAGCAAACCATTGACTTGACCAGGGACAGATTCTTAAGAGTAAACGGAGAAGTTACTGGACATACTTAAATGCCTTTTGAGAATCAACTTTGCAAAAACAGCAGTTTGAGTTAAAAGGAAAGATTAGGGGACAAAAAGAAGAAGAGTAAGTAATTGCAAATGAAATGGCATGATATCAACAGACTCTTCTCATCACTGGAAAGAATATACTAAACATAAACCCACCAGATTTCTGAAATCATACCTGATCATTCTCAATCTTTTGAAGACAATGGAAATGGAAAGATATGGATTTGGCGAAGGACAGGCCAGGGAGTAACCATCCTGCAAAAAGAATCTCTACTTCCATTGTATGGCAATGAAGTAAAGTGATGAGACCAAATAGAATAGAATGGTGAAGAAGGAAGATGTGTTAGGGGCAGTATTATATATGTATGTACACTCAATCTCCAGGAAAGAACTTCAAGGAGATATGCCTTTAACAAAGAAAATTAAGAGGTAGTAGGCATGCCTTTCCTTTAAATACTCCATTTTTTTCTTAGTGTAAATAGAATTACAAGCCTGAGGTCTTTTGGGGCTGCTGCTTAGGTATGAATTCTAATTGATGGAGAGACTGATGACTTGATCTTACATGTCTATGTAAGGGGTGGTATTGGTATCCAAGATTTGGAAAGAAGAGACATTATTCTTGCTTTGAGAAAGACAAACACAGTTTCAGACTCTTTTTGGGATTAACAGCAGAGAAAAGAATTGAAGCTATGTAATTGAGCCAATATCTCAACATACCTATGATGTCAAACTTCCTTCCCTAAAGAATTCAAAAACGATGTCCTTCTTTTGAATGAGATCTCAGCTGACTCATGTTTAAAGAGTTAATTTACTCATGTATTTTCTGGTATATTCTAATCTATAAATCTCAAATTTCATTTTTCCTGTATGCTTTAATAAATGGGTTTACTCACTTCATTATTTGTAATGTTCTTTTGTGTAACTAGCATTTAGTAGGAAGGGGCCAATCCAGTGGGTATAAACATAGGGTTCCCTTTCCCTAGCAAGCAAGAAAGAAGGTTGATCCTAAGAATCATGCCCCTAAACCAGAAATATTTAGATAAGCAGATAGTATCACTCCAGAGGAAAACACAATGGACAAACTTGTGACCCCTTCTGCAAGAATCAAAGCTGCCCTTGGAAACAAAATTATAAAGTCAAGTGGGACTCAAATGAAGAAATACAAGAAGACATCCCCAACCTACCCCTATGTGGCTGTGGAGATCCATAAGTATTACATATTGCAGGTCTTTTCAGGCTTTTTCAAGTTATCAATCAGTTGTACTGACCATTTTTTTTGTATCCTCTCTAAAAAATATTATTAGGAATGGCTTTGTGGGAGGGGGAAGTGAGGTACATGAAAAACTATGATAATATAAGAAACAGAAAACATCGATAAAAATGTATTTAAAAAAAGAATGTGGCACACTGAATAAGTGTTTTGGATCTGGAGGCAAGAAGACTTGGCTGAGAATCTAGCCTTTGATACTACATCAATTTTTTACAAGTACAAAATTACATTTTGCCATTAATTTATACCATAATTTAATGAATTCTCCTTTTGCTTTTGGGAATGATCTCAAAGTGGCAGGGGAGCTCTAAGTCAGCTGTGTAAGTCTCTTCACTTCTCCATTTCTCAGTTTCCGCTCCTGTAAAATGGAGATGCTGCTGCTCATGATTCTTCAATGCTCTAGAAATTTTAGCTATTGTTTGAAAGGAGAGAAAATCAATCTGGATGTCATGAAACTTCATAGGAATAGGGACTGGACCAGGATAGGGAATTCCCTGGTAAGGAAACTTCCTCTGCCAAACAGTTGACATCATCTCTGAAATTTATAGTTGCCTAGAGAACAGGGACACTAAGTTACATATCCAGCGTCACAGAGTCAGTATATGTTATTGACAGGATTTGAACCCATTTCTTCCTGACTGAGGCTGACTCTGTAACCAATGAGCAACAAGCAACTGAGTGCTGTCTGAACAAAATTGAAATATTATTAGGAAACATTTAACAAAATAAATAAAAATACAATTCAACAATAAAAACAGTCTTCAGGGTGGGCCAGATATATCTTTTTTTTTTTTTTGGCAGTCAGGGTTAAGTGACTTAACCAGAGTCATACAGCTCATAAGTGTCTGAGTCCAGATTTGAGCTCAACTCCTCCTGACTCCAGGACAAAGATCTATCCACTGCATTACCTAACTACCCCACTTCCAGATACACTCATTCATGCCTCCCTGTGAACCACATTATACAGCCAATGTCAATGTACCATAACCTTTACGGGCACCACAGATTATTGTGAAGTTACACTTCAACTTGAAGGCAAAAAAGCCTAAATCTTCCAGTGCTTATATTTGATCTATTGAAAATTCACCAGTTCTAATTATTCAATCAGTCTTTTACTTGCAAGCTATTCACCTAGTATTAAGGGAGATTTTGAAAAGAAGTATAAGCTAGTTTGCTTTTTTTTCCCTCCTGGACAATCAAATTATGCAAAAAGTCATGTATACAAAAAAAATTACTAACAACACAAGGCAGCTGACAACCAGTGCCAAATGAACAAGATTTAGACATTAAGTGATAGAAAAATATGACAACTTTTGCTGGTCAAAGAACACTAGGATGTCCTAGTGGAGGTGAAATTTAAGCTGTTCCTTCAAGCAAAAACAAACAAACAAACAAAAAAAAACCGAGTTTAGAGAAATGGAAGAAGTGGTATGATCAAAGACAGAGGCATAAGAAGGTAGAAAATAGTCATTTTCAAAGGATGGTAATTCACTCCAATTTGGCAGAGTGTTTCATCCCCATGAGGGAGCAATATTCTAAGATTCCAGAGGTACTCTTAAGCATATGAGCTGATTCCTTGGCATTTGGAAGGCCTTGCAGATATTTGCATTGGGAGCTTGGGTATTTTGTTCTGATGACAGATTAGAAAGCCTGACTTATTTTTTTTTTACATAGTACTTTCTGATTTTAGTCTATAACAAGAAACCGAAAATTGAGAAAGAGAAGATAGAATCTCCAAGAAAATTTTGATTCAGCAGATGTGGAACAAATCATAAGATCACAGCCCTAGAGCTGAATAGGACTCCAGAGGCCACCTAGTTCAATCTCATCATTTTATAGATGAGAACACTGATGCTCAGCAAGGTTATCTGAATTGCCCAGGGTCACACAGGTAGCAAGCAGAAGTGGGTTCTTTCACTCCAGAGGCAATATTTTTTTCATAGTACCATGATCCACATTGGTGGTTGGTAGTTGCCCTTCATTCTCAAAGAGGACCAAAATGACATCACCATGCTAGAGTCAAGTTACAGTGTGTCCTACTGTGGTTGATCAGACCAATACAAGCTCGGAATGCTCTATAATAGGTCAGGTACAAATAGTCTGTGTGAACATTTGGGGTGGATTCTCTAAGTGTGCACATCTTGCATTCTCTTGAGCTATTTAATTCTGCTTTGCTCATACAGCACAGCACCTTCTCTGAAGGAGGCGCACCATGTGGGGCAGTCCTGTGCGAGTGTCTCCGATGTTACACAATCAATTCCAAAGTTCTTAAAAGAAACCTTGAGAGTGTCCTTGTATCACTTTTCCTGACCACCATGTAAGCGCTTGCCTTGCGATGCACATGACATTATAATCAACGCAGAAATTCCCTTATAGTTATATGACTTTTGCTTCCTTTGTGTTATCATTGTATTTATTATTTATACTGCCTTGATACATTCACATATGTGCTACTGAAGAATGAATGAAAAATGCTGAATGAAGAGTAAAGTTCCTACCCTAAGGAACTGAGTATATGCAGCAATAAAAAAAAAAAAACATTAGCAGTACAGAAAGCCTAATGATATTTTAAAAGGCAGACACAAAAACAAGGGCCATTGCTATAAAGCTGACATAAGGCTATTTGCAAGCTATAAATGTGAAGAAAATTTAAAAAGAAAACAAAAACAAAAACTTGAGACTACCCAGTGACAATAGCATGTCCACAGTATGTTGTGTGAAGTGAGAAACCAGGAAAATGCAATGGCTTAGGATTTCTGCTTCCTGGTTCAGATGGAGAGAATGAGGCTGTGTGCATTCCAAACTATCTCCTGGACAGAAATAGGAAGGCTGCAAATAGAACTACCTAGTTGGGATTTTGTTAGACAGTGACCAAATCCTATCTGGGCTGGGGGTCGGGGGGAAGGCTATACTAATAAAATACTCAGTGTCTTGACAGATAGGTATATTTTCTTTCTCTAATGATTTTAAAATAGAGCCTTGCCATTAGAAGGCATAAGAGAGAAAGAGATCCAAGAAATAGGAAAAGGAACTCATCTATACCAAAATGTTTATAGTAGCTCTTTTTGTAATGGCAAAGAAATAGAAACTAAGAGAGTATTCATCAAATGAGGGAATTTCTGAAAAAAAATATAGTGTATGAATTTAATAGCATACTAGTGTGCTTTAAGAAATGATGAAAGAAATGTCTTGGAAAAAATATGGAAAACTCTGGACTGATGCAGAGTAAAGTGAACAGAACCAGGAAAACATTTTATAATATGACAATTTTTAAAAAATATTTGAAATACTTAAGAACTCATGATGAAGCATGCTGCCATCTCATGATAGAGAAGTGATGAACTATGTAAAATGAAACATAAGTTTTTGGACATGGCCAATATATGAATTTGTTTTACTTGACTATGCATATTTGTTATAAAGGTTTTGCTTGTTTTATCTCTTTTTGTTAGTTTTTTTTGTTAAGATAGAAGGTGAGAGGGAAAAAAAATAAATGCTTGATAACTAGGAGGAAAAAGAAGGTATAAGGGAAGTGAGATCAGCAATAAAACCAACCGGATGAGTCAAAACCTTTTCCCCAACATCATCTCATTAGCTGATGGCAGTTTAACTAATACTACAGAAGAGAAAAGAAAATATTATATGTATTTACATGTGTGTATATTTGTATGTATGTATATGCACATTTTGTGTGTATACAGTTTTCCAAAATAGCTTTAACTAAAGATATACAGAGACCTATGTAACCTTGTTCAAAATAGATCTGTTTTATTAAATGGTTTCTCAAGGAAGGAGATCTGCTTTTAAGAATAAGTTGGGGGTGTTTGACTTCTAGGCTTCTATTTAAAAAGGAAAGCACTGGACCAAAAATTGTCACAGAATTACAAATTTTTAAAGAGAGAATGACCAAGAAGCCCTATAGTTTAAGCCATATCTGTGCAAGAGTCCCCTGTGCATCATTTCAACAAATGGCCAACAAGCCTTTGCCTGATAATGTCAAGAAAGGGAGAACCTACTCCCTTTGGAAGAAGTTTGTTCCATTTTTTGATCCTTTCCATGGTTAAGAAACTTCCACCTAAATATTAAGTGTAAATCTGTTTCTCCAAAATTTCTATATATGGTTCTTCATTCTGTCCTCTAGAGTTAGGCAGAAAGGACCTAATCATTCTTCTACATGACAGTTCTTTGAACATGTAAAGACAACTACCATTTTCTCCTCACTCTCCTCATTAAGTCTTCTCTTATCCTGGCTAAACATCTATTTTTTCCAACCTCTCTTCACGGGGTATGATCTCAAGGCCCTTCACCATGCTTCCAACAGGTATTTGTTAATCTGGAACTAGAACTCAGGAGAGAGACCAGGACTGGATATATACATACATACACACATACACACATACACACATACACACACACATACATACATACATACATACATGCATGCATACGTACGTACATACGTACACATATATGTATATAATTTATATAAATTATCTATATTTCTACCTGGGAATCATCTGTATAAAGACGATAACTAAACCCATGGGAACTCTGGAAATCATTAAGTGAGCTATAATAGAAAGAAAAGAGGTGGACCCAGGAAAGAGCCTTGAGGTATAGCCATAGTTATTGAGTGTGACCTAGAGAAAGATTCAGAAAAGGAAACTGAGCATAGTGCCTGGCACAAAGTAGGTGCTTAATAAATGATTATTGATTGTTCAGTCATGATTAATCCCTTGTTCTCTACTTATGAAGCTGATTTTTTGAGCCCTAAGAATGTCTTTGCATTTATCCCTATTGAATACTATCTTACCAGATTTATCCAAATACTCTAGCCTGTCATACATACATACATATACATATATATGTATGCATGTATATCCTAACAGTTTCTTAGCCATATCTCCCAATTTGCTGCCATCTTCACATTTGATCACCGTCTTTGACATTAGGCATGTCACTGATCAAAATGTGAAGGCACACAGATCCCTGGAGCATTTCTTGGAAAATGTTCTGCCAAGCTGACATGAGACCACTGATGACTAACGATTATTCAAGTCTATTTACTCAACTAGTCCTAAATCCACTTAATTGGATTACTGTCTATTCCACATCCTGCCTTATTTCTAGAAGAATAAATACAAGAGACTCAATCAAATGTTCTGTGAAACTCCAAGTAAACTATATATATATACAGCATTCCTCTGATCTAGTATTTAATGACCATATGGAAAAAATAAATATTAGTCTGGTTTGACTGGCACCTGATGAAACCAACTTGGTTCTTTGTAATCACTGCTTCCCTTTCTAGTCTTTCAATAATCATCTCTTTAATAACTCACTCTAGAATTTTCTACAGAATCAAAATCAATATCACTGCCCCATAGTTTAAAGACTTTGTTCCCTTCCTTTTTTTTTTTTAAATCAAGACATTTGCCCTTCTATATCATCAGGGACCTCTCTGATTTATCCATGTTATTTCAGATATCACTGACATAACTCAGCATTAACATTGGGTTCCTTCAGATACAGTTCATCTGGGCCAGACAACTTGAATTCATCAAAGACCACTAAATGTACTCTTATTATGTCCTTATGCCTAGTCTCCATCTAGAAGGGTTCCTTGGATCTAGTTACACATGTGGTTATATATTTTATGACAATTTATGGAATCCTATGAATATCTCAATAAAAAATTTTCTACATATACAACTCTATAGTTACTTTAAGTGAAGACCCAAGGCTTAGGAGGCCCTGACCCAGCTCCACAGGCTTATTCTGGCTCATTCTTTTTAAAAAAATTATTCTTTTACAGAGGGAAGCAAGTAGGCTGAATAGGAAATGTCCTGTTTCAGAAGAAAGATAGTTCAACATTCCTATGAATTTATAGGAGTATACCAGCAGGGATTAGTGAGTACAAATACATCCTCATAAATCATATTTGGCTATAGGGAAATATTGATTGCTGGCTCACAGCTGGAATGTCTCTTGGACTGCATGGAGTAATATAGTAGCAACAGCCATCTTATTCCTCTGCCTCTGTAAAAACTATGGAGGGATATTTCCCAATATTAACACTGGTTTTTCATTCCTCCCCATAATGAGAAGAGCTAATATTTATACTGTACTTTAAGCATTTTACATGAATACTCATTTAACCTTCACAATGATCCTGTGAGGTAGATACTACTGGTATTATTATCACTATTTGACAGATAAGGAAACTAAGGCTCAGAGAGAAGAAATTATTTCTCTAGTCACAGAGCTGTTAAATTCCAGAGATTGGATTTAAATACAAGTCTTCCTTTCTCTAATCATTACCCCATGCTGTCAGCCTTCTGCAAGCTGCTCTTTCTCCTTCCTTGGGTGATTTTCTCTATCCACTTGTTTTAAATTACTCACTTCAATTAAACCAATACTTATTTGGTTTAATTGGGTACCCACTACGTGACTAGCACAATTTTAGGCATTATGAGGGATACAGAAGATATAGAAGATGCACATGGCCTGGTTTCCTGATCTCAAGGAGTTCAAAATTCTCTAAGTTACCTTTAAGCAAAACAGAGGTCAGCCTTCAAGAGATGCCTTGTTTGTATTGATCATCTAAATAGCTCTACTATGCACTGCTTCATCATATGATACTATACTTTAAACAAATTACAAGGTAAGCGATGTTGCCCTGGAGCAAAATAATAGAATCTTAGAGCTGGAGGGGACTTTACAATTCACTTAATAGAACCCCTCATTTTACAGAAGAGGAAACTCAGTCAGAGTTGCCTGAGATCATTCCTTGAGGGGAGAGATCATGTCTTTTGTCAAACTACCTATTCCCCCAATGTTTTGATGCACACAACAGGTGTTTCATAAATGGTTTTTTTTTTCTTTGCATTTGTATCACAGCCCTGCCTAACAGCAGAGAACATGTTACTTATTTTTCTAGTTAGCCTTGGTTTTCTGATCTGATTTTCAATATTTCTTCTTCACATTACCAGATAAAATCCCAGGAAAAATGGCCTAGTACTCAATGGAATAAAATTGTATGTAAAAGAACCCTCAATAAGCATGCCTATCACAAATCAGGGTTAAATTTGTGTTTATGGAGAAGACGGGCAAAGGCTGTATCTATAAGACAGCAATCAATCTTTGAAAATAAGAATTAAACAGTGTGTAGGTTTGTGGGTGTCAACATTTTAACTGGGGAGCAGTTCTTCATTTATCCTCACCATTTATTTCAATTATGTTAAATGCTACTGTCTTGATCTGGGATCAAGAAAGTCAGAGTCTGACTTTATCCTTCCCAGTTCTGTGCAGACAGAGGCATTATATGTGCAGAGAAAACATTGATGGCCAAAAATATAATTTGGAAACCTATTCTCCACTCAATTTAAAATTCCTTGAGGAAAGGAACTATATATCTTAAAAAGGCAATCATTACATTTAGATAGTACTTTGCTATTGAAAAATATTGATATGCATCATCTCATTGCTTTGATTTATTCTCAATCCTATGAGTTAGGGACTATATGATTATACCCATTTTACAGATGAGAAGACTGAAACTGAGCAAAACTATCACACAGGTAGTAAATGATAGAGCTGCAAGTCCTACCCAGGTCTTCTGATTCCTAGTGTAAAGCCTTTCCACAATCCCATGGTCCCTTCATTTCACCTCTATGCCTAGCCTGGTGCTCTATACATGCGAATACATAAAGAATATGGAATTTTATAAGTATAGGATCAGTATAGGTATGGGAAATCCCTTCACTAGCCCACTAGGGCATAGTAGATCCATCCTAGGGTGCTGCCTGAGGTTACCTAGTGGTTAAGTGATCTCCTAAGCATCATACTAGTTGTCTTAGAGGTAGGATTTCAAAACAAGTATAGCTAGCAGTCCATTCACTAAGATTCATCATCTATACACTCTGCACATAGTAGGAGTTTAATAGACTTTTGTTCAATTGAATTGAAGTCATAACTAGTGTGAAAACCTAAATAAATGGAGAAGGATAATATACTATGAAAGGGCTTGATGGGACCACTAGGAACATTTGGAGGCAATTGTTTCCAGGCAGCAAAATTAGAAACAGTGGGTAGAAAATTAGAAAAGACAAATTTAAACTTGATTTGAGGAAGAACTTCATAACAATTATGTCTATGGAGATAGTGGGTTGTTGCTCATTGGAAGTCTCTTCGAGAGAAGACTAGATGACCACTTGCTGAATATATGGCAAAGGGGACTTTATTTAGGCATAGATTGGGCTAGAAGAGCATGAAGATTCCTTCCAACTGTGAAAAGATTCTCTATCTCTATCTATGTCTTTCTGTCTCTCTCCACATCTATTTGTGTCTTGTCTCCCTTTTTTCCTTCTCCATCTCTCCCTATCTCTTTTTCTCCTTCCCTCTCTTTTTTCTGTATATCAACACACTAAAAGGATGTGGGATCATGTCAATTTAGATTTTCCTATCAGTAATGCAGACTACAACCCATCCATATCTGCCCATCAGGTGAGACTTCTGATCATGTCTTCCTATAAATTCACCAAATGAGGCACACCAAATATCCGATAGGTCTGCCCTTACTTTCATTATGGCCGGTGGTCAATTAGAAGTAGCTAGGTGGTAAAATGGATAGAATGCTGGGCCTGTAGTCAGGAAGACACAAGTTCAAATCTGGCCTCAGACATTTAATAACTGTATGACTCTAGATAAGCCACTTACCTTCTCATTGCCTCAGTTTCCTCAACTGTAAAATGGGGATAATAATAGCACCTACATCACAGGTTATTATAAGGATCAAATGAGATCATATTTGTAAAAGCACTTAGCACAGTGCCTGGCTCATAGGATGTGCTATGTAAATGCTTACTCTCCCTTCCCCATTCCTTTTTGGCATTATCCCAGAATTATTCATCTGTGTTGTGGATAGTTGAGATTGTAACAAGATAAAAGGGTTTTTGCTATAGTTACTGAATGCCTTCTGTGACCTAAATACTGTGCTAGCTAAAGCTGAATATAATAGGTTTTGACTTTTATACTTGAATAGGTGAAGGATATGTGATTTAGTAAGAGTAAAGAATTCTCTCCATCAAAACAGAAGTAACCCTCTGTGACTTAGTAGGGAAGACCTAGAACATTTGTCTGAGACACATAAAGACTAAGTCACTCACCAATATTTAACATAGCAAGTTAAATGTCAGAAGTAGGATTTGAACCCAAGTTTTCCTGACTGCAAGCCACTTTGTCTTTTATGCCAGGATACCTTTGGCTTATGTACATGGATAACAAAATGTTGCTCAAGTGATTGCAACCACAAATATGATTCATGAGTCTTCATGGAGGAAGTAAATAAATATAATTTTATTTTATTTTTCTTATAAGGAAGAGAGACGGAGTTTGGTGACAAAGCCAAGCTTGTTAATAGTAGCTAGTGACTACATTTTTTTTTTGGATGCCTGACTGTTTTAGGCCAAGTTTTGTTAGGAAGAATGTCACTCTTCTTTTCATTGGAATGACTTCAAACAATTCTATCCTAACACCTGGGAAATCCCCAAACCAGAGATTGCTAGAGGCACCAAAGAGAGGAGAGGATTTGGAACCCACCTTGGGGAGGTGGGGGGCAACCAGAAGAGAGTTAGCACATTGAGTCAGGTTTGGAGAAAAAGGAAGTAAATAAAACTAGCAATAGATGAGTTTTCCACTGCTTTGAAAAAGATTCACATTTAACTTGGATATAAAAAGTAGCAACTGCTAACAGGCCACCTGGATGTGTAGCAATCAGAGGAAAGGTGGCTGATTTTAAGCAGTGGCTTGAGTTCAGAGGTGAGGGAGGAAGGAGATGGTCAAAGAAGCCAAAAGGCTGGCCTCTCAGATAGTGATACATTCTAAAAAGCAGCTATACTTCTAAATCAAAGGAGGGTCACTCCATGTACTGAATAGGGAAAGGGCTATTGGCTATGTTTTACAGCATTTTATTCACACTTTATACACAGGTAGGAAGATGGTATTAGCATCTTTTCATATCATAGGCAATGACACGAAAGAGATTTATGTTATAGATAGCTAAATGCACCTGCACATATGCAGATAAGCTTGACTGCCAATATATGAGTATGAAGATATGAGTATATATAATACGTATATACATATGTGTATGTGTGAGACAGAGAGAGAGAGAGAGAGAGAGAGAGAGAGAGAGAGCACATAAATGAATGAGTTGGGCTCAAAATTTAAGAGAAAGAAAAGTGGACAGATTTGCCTTCAGGAAACTAAGAAGCTGTTTTAATGACCCGATACTTCTTCCCAAAACAAAGGACTATCTTTGTAATACCACTAATCTCGCATGACTTCAAATCTCTGAGGGACAGGAAATAACGGGCAATGGAGACATTTTTGGTGTCTGTAAACTGGCTGCAAGATAAAATGAACCAGAAGCATCAAAGAAGAACAGGCAGATAGGATACCATGAGGGAAATGTGTGACTGAAACAAAAATAGGGGCGCTGTATGCTCAAGTCCATGAACTTTACTCAAAAGACAATCCCTCAGATCTCATTCAGGCCTATTTACTCTCATTCCAGATGTTATTTCAACAAGCCCAATTGCTAACTTTCCCATGCCAAGACAGACTAGGAGTTAGCAAAGGGCATTGGGGTAGAAGAGGAGGAAGAGAATATTTACCTGCTAAAGACAAGGCAAGTTGAATGCAACAAGAAGTTAAACATTGGCAACCTGACAGTGAGGTAGGAGTTAGGAAAAAAAAAAACAACAAAAAAACAGACTCTTTTTCTCTGTCTCTCTGTATTTATACACACACACACACACACACACACACACACACACACACACACACACGTATGGGTATATATATATATATACATAATTATATATGTATATAATACATATGTACAATGCTTTGTAAACATTAAAATACCATATGAATGTTAGCTACTGTTATCATAGAGTTGCTGCCAAGACAATCCATTAATCAATGAGCATTTATGAAGTGCTTTCTATGTGTTGGGTACTGTGTGCTAAGCAGTGGAGATGAACAAATGAAAGAAAAAACAGTCCCTGCTCTCAAATGAGATACCATATGTTAAGTGTTTTGTAGACCTTAAAATACTATATATTTTTCAGCTATTGTTATAACTTTATAAATGCTCTATGTCTCTCTAAGATGCAGGTACAGTATATCTCCATGAGAAATCTGATCTTTCTTTAATGTTTTTTGAGGTTTTAATTTTTTTAATGCCACTCTTACTTCAGAACCCTGTCCTCAATCTATGGAACCTTTCTTGTGACAAAGGAAATAGATAAATAAACAACACATTAAACATTTCTGAAAGTCTATGAAGTATTCCATACCCATGGGCCACTACCTGTCTAGTAAGAAGAGGGAAATGTTTCTTTGCTAGTCCTTGAAAAGTCCCATTTTTATAAACTCAAATTTACCCAAGATTACTATGAGTTAAGCATCTAAAATCAGGGTATGTAACATTTTTCATCCCAACCTAGAGGAAGCCTAGGTTTAGATCTATTCTTTGTGCCGGTGACAAGCTTTACTGAAGCAACATTTTCAATGCATACATATTTTTTCCCCTAAGCTCCTGGAATTATAGATCTCCAGTAAATAGAAGCTTTGGCTTGATTAAGTTGAGGGAACACAAGTGTTATTTCATTATGTGCACTTCCCAGATGATTCCAATGGATTTATTCAGTTATGTTAAATAATGTACGGCTTTACCAAGAAATGAAAGTTCTCCCATTTCGCATACAAAAGAAAATTAAAAATATTGTCCTAACCCAGGCAAAAACAGGCTGCCAGTGTCAACAATGCTGATGACAGGCCACTCAATCTGTTAAATCTTTTCCAATTTTCTGATGCCGTCACAATCAATTCCTTTTAGTACTTTCGACCTTGTCTGATTAAGATCCTTACTTTGGTATACTAGAAGCGACCTCAAATTTTATTCTATTATACAGAAATGATAATCCTCATAAGGGTGGGATATGTTCATTGAGTGCCAAAAACATTGTTGGATTTTTAATTGCTATTGCTGGGAAATAATATGCATCCCTCTGCCACTCCTCTTCCCCACACATAGAAGTTAAGAGTGCCATGTATTTCAATCAGAAATAACTTCAGAGAAGTATTTCATTTATTTATAATTTAAAATGATGCCACTGGAAAGTTTGGAGAAGTGAATTTTTTTCTAAACATGACTATCAATTCAATAATCAGCATGTGACAAGGTCCTTACAACAGCATGAGGGGAAACAGGCTTAAAAGAAAGGCAGATCTGCTCTTTTTTACAATGTTATTAGGAAAAGACTCAGGAATTGCTAGACAATCATCTAAGCCCAAATTCCTTTTCTTTTTTCATTTCCTAAAATAAAATTTTGTGGTACTTCTTTAAAATTAACCATTTGCATAAAAATCAAATGACTTCCTTGTATGGAATCTTCTAGAACAACCTGCTTATCAATTATACATGCACAAGTACAGTACTGTAATTTATGGAAGAATCACATTAACTTTAGTCTGCATGTGGCTCATTAATAATTCAATCAACTGTGATTCATTAGATTTGAGATGCAGGCATTTTTTATCAAGACAAAACTCTGTCAGGCAAATAATCCTCTGCCCATATTAAAACATTCTTTTTATCATTAGATTATTTAACACATCTCAGAAACAAAGTTGAAGTCTCTTTGAGAAGGTACTTCATAAAATGACTGATGTTTCTTTAAATAAAAAGATCAAGATCTAACCATACCACATTTTGTCCTAGTGTGTGCATTCTTCCACAGAGGATAGACCCTTGTTGTTGCATCCTGGAGTAATTAAATATTCATCAACCCGCCCTGTTTATCACATGTTTTGGAGACAACAACATTCTCTGTTATTTTTAAGCAGCAAAGCTAAAATATTTTGTCTCCATTTTCAAAGGAAAGAGAAATAACAGGGCTGTATGTTGAAGCTTTTTATGTAATCCACAGGTACAAGATAACCAGGGACAGAATACACACTGGCTTTTCTGACAAATCATTTCAAGAGTAGAGCAATGCTATTGAGGTAAGTCAGTTTTATTCTCTTCACTTTGTATGTGAGATTTCCTCTGAGAATTTAGCTAAGTTGATCAACAAGAATGCAGACAATGATTTTAACAACCCAATTTGAATGGTATCACTTCTTTCAAAAAAGTCCCAAACAAGTCTGATGGACCATGTGACACTGTCTTTGGCCAACTACATCAAGGATTCTTTGAATTAGCCTCCCATTCAGTGCCTCCTCTTCTTACTTTCTAGTCATCCCACTTTGGTTCACTTTTGCCAAAAGTGTTCTTTTAAAAAACAAAAAGGAGTCTGAAGATTTAATCACCACAGAAATGTGTTACAGATTAGGGCATGAAGCCTTCCTCCAATGGCTTGACCAATGATCTCAACATTTCTCTCTCTAAGAATAAAAAGTACTTCAGCATTTTGTATCAGTTCGTTTCATGGAACTCTCCAGAGCAAAGGTTGTCCAATTCTACTCAACGATTTCAGGTTGTGTGATGAGGGCTGCCATGCACCAGGGATAATTTTGAACACTGAGCTTATTTGGCACAACTGCCAGCATCCCATCATAGAGAAGAGCATCAGCACTTGATCCTTTCATTCACCAATACTGGTTACAATTCACTACTTACACAGCAGAATTGCAGTGCAAAAAAACTAAACAATTCTGAGAATCAAGTCAGTTGTAATTCTCAGGATAAGTAATGTGTGGTCTATCATAATGAAAGATAAAAAAAATACTTCACAAAATTCATTGACAAGGCCAATAGATTATGTTGGGAAGTTTGACCAAAAACTGTGATATGAAAAGTTTTGAGATCCATCCAGACTCAGAATCATTACCCACCCTCTTTCAACTTCCTTCCCCAAGCATTTCCTCTTCATGATTTCTCTTTTCATATTAATGGCACCATGATTCTGCCAGTTATCTGGATGGAAAACTCTACATTGCATTTAATTCCTCCTCTTCCTTACCCCAACATGTAATCTGTTGGCAAATCTTGCTGATTCAAAATTATCCTTCATGTCTATTCCCTACTTCTGAATTCTATGGTCACTACTCTAATGGCTCCCCAATTCCTATAGAACCGAATCTATATTCCCTCATGTATTACTTATGGCCCTCTATGGTTTTGCCCCAAGCTGCTTTTTCTAGCCTTTTCTTCCAATAATCAGTTTCATCTGTCCTATACTCAAGCCAGGCTGGATCACTGGAAATTCCTGGTTCTCGACTTTTTCTCGTGCTTGAGGCCAAAGATAGACAATTCAACTACAAAAAAAAAAAGTCCCCATTCCTTCCAACCAATCCTGTGTGGTATATAATTCCCTAACTCATCTTTCTTTGCCTATCCATACCAAGAAAAGAGGCTATTGTATATGAAAGGTTTCCAAAAGTATGCTTATCTTTTCCATAAAAGAAAGCACTCATTTTAAATCTTCTATTTAGCCCTACACAACCTGGTTCCAATCTATCTTTCAGTATTCACTTCCATACTCTACTACCTAACCAAACTGGACTTCTCTCTGTCACATGACATTCCATCTCCATTCTCAGAGCATTTTGCACTGGTTGTCCTACATGCTCAAAATATATTACATCCTTATCCCCATCTCATAGCCTCCCTCTCTTCCCTTGATGCACAATTCAGCATCATCTTCTGCATGAGACCTTTCCTATATCTCAAAATGCCATCTCCCTCCCAAACTACCTTACATTTAACTACTTTAGATATATTTAACTACCATGTAGCTATATATATATATATATATATATATATATATATATATACACATATGAATTTTTCTCTTCATATTTATAGTATATATACTACATATCTTTATATATTTACATATATTTCTATATTTGTGCATATGCACACACATATATATATATATATATATAATCCATATATGTTTATATACATACTTATATATGTATATATATTTGTTCCCAACTCCTGAATAAAAGCTCATAGAGAAAAGGCATTGTTTCATTTTTTTGCACTTGTATTCCCAGTGTCTAGCACATAGTAGGAACCTGGCCTAGCACAAAGTAGGCACTTAGCAAACACTTGTTAAATGATTTCAAATGGAGATGGAGAGTCTCTGCAAATTACACCATACTGACTCTCAAAAATTCACCCTGAAAAGACCTGCTACGACAGTAGCAAAATTCTTTCAATTTCTATTTTGCCCTCTGGTTCTAAAATATCAGGGCAGTTTTCCTTGATAATTTCTTGAAAGATGATGTCTAGGCTCTTTTTTTGATCATGGCTTTCCGACAGTCCAATAATTTTTAAATTCTCTCTCCTGGATCTATTTTCCAGGTCAGTTGTTTTTCCAATGAGATATTTCACATTGTTTTCTAATTTTTCATTCTTTTGGATTTGTTTTACAGTGTCTTGATTTCTCATAAAGTCACTAGCTTCCAGTTGCTGTATTCTAATTTTTAAGGAAGTATTTTCTTCAGTAGTCTTTTGGACTTCCTTTTCCATTTGGCCAATTTTTCTTTTTAGGGAATTTTTCTCCTCATTGGCTTTTTGGACCTCTTTTGCCATTTCGATTAGGCTATTTTTTAAGGTGTTAATTTGTTCAGTATTTTTTTGGGTCTCCTTTAGCAAGCCGTTGACTTCTTTTTCATGATTTTCTTGCATCACTCTCATTTCCCTTTCCAGTTCTTCCTCTGCTTCCCTTACTTGCTTCTCAAAATCCCTTTTGAGCTCTTCCAAGGCCTGAGACTGATTCATATTTTTCTTGGAGGCTTTGGATGTAGGAGCTTTGACTTTGTTTCTTCTGTTTGTATATTTTGATCTTCTTTGTCACCAAAGTAAGATAATATAGTCTGACTCTTTTTGCGCTGCTTGCTCATGATCCCAGCCAATTACTTGAATTCTAAACTATTTGTTAAGGCAAGAATCTGCTGCCAATGTGGAGAATGTACTGTCCCAAGCTTTGGGAGTTTGTACAGCTGTTTTCAGAGATATTTGTAGGTACCTGTAAATTTTCAGTTCTTCCAAGGTGGCATGATAAGGGTCGAGGTGTTTACTCCTTTCCTGGCCTGTGACTACAAGTATTCCTTTCTGTCCTGTAACTGTGAGGAGGGGTTTCTCTCCACAGCCACTACAAGCTCCACCGTGCCAGCGCTCCTCCTCATCCCAGCACCGCCACCCAGAACTATGACCCAGATCCAAACACGGGCAAAGCAAGAGATTCCTGCCTCAGCACTGGCAAAGAGATCCCTGCAATCCCTCTCTGATCAGTCACTGAATTCCCCCTCAGTCTGTGGGCCAGAAGCTCAGGAAGCAGCTGCCCCCCCCCCGGCCACGCTCTTGGGGAATGAAGCTGAGACCCCACCTTCCTTTCTCAGCACAGACAGAAACAGACTTTTCCCACTGACCTTCTAAGTTGTCTTTGGCATTAGTGGGTTGAGGAGTCTGGAAACCTCCACAACTGCCCGTGATTCACTCCTCTGAGGCCTGCTCCAGGTTTGCTGTGGCCCACGCTGCACTGCGCTGTGCTCCCAGCCCGGCGCAATACACCTTTGTTGTCTTGGGCTGGAAATTTGTTTCACTCTGTCTTTTTGTGGGTTCTGCTGCTTCAGAATTTGTTTAGAGCCATTTTTTATGAGTATTTGGAGGGGTTTGGAGAAGAGCTTAAGCAAGTCGCCGCTTTCACTCTGCCATCTTGACAGTGGCAAAATTCTAGCAGCATTGTTTGCCTTTACTCATCATGAATCCATTTGTATCAAGTCTAACCACCACTGACTGATGCTTAAAATCCACTATAACAAATATATTTGATTTGATATAAGTGATCATCATATCAATCTATTCAACAAATGAATTAAACACTGAAATAGCTAAATACATAGTTTGGGCAGAAATGGAGCTAGGATATTTAGAATAAAAAGAATTACAATTTTGAAGAAAAATGAAAGGTTAGCAGAGATTGATGCTGTTATTAAGATAAAAAGCATAGGAATATCTAAAGTGACCAAAATCATAATATTTCTTCATAAGGAACTTTCTCAGTTTTAAAACAAATCCAAATACATTTCCAGTATCCTCTAGAAAATGTGAAAAACAGCCCTTCTGCCTGAACTCATTCATCAGTTTTGCAGTTATCAAAGACACTGTTTGTTCCACTTCTCCACTGGTTCTCAAGAGGCTCATATAATGAAGCCAAAAGACAGCAGCAAATATGAATAGATCTTGGACCAGGTTATGACTGATACCAAAACATCATAGAAGACAGCAAATCCCCCAAGCAAAGTAATTTTTAGGAAGAAGGGGAAGATATTAACTCACTGGGCAAATTCCTACTAAACTCTCTGAGTCATTGAGTGTCTCTTATATGATCTCGACCAACTGAGAGTAGCTTTCTCTCAAACATCCTTCCAGAAGTTGGGGGCAATGATGCCATATGTCATGTTAATGAAACCTCTGAGCCTAAGGTGGCTACACTTTGCTCTGATTAATGAAAGGCATGCTGTGAATGATACAAGTGATTAACTGCATAAATAAGGATGAAGGTAGGCTATGATTCAATTGGATTCTAGAACAAATTCATAACCTCTGAACTTTTCTGTTATATGCCAGCACAGAGCACAGAATTTAGCTGCTGAAAATGGACTTTTCTTACTGCGTACCACAATAATGCAGAAGTACCAGCTTAGATATTAACATCCATCTTTCCAACACTTATCTGTACAAACATCCCTTCCTACCCACCCCCATGAATAAATGAAGGAATAAAGGAACTTAAACTTTGGAAAAATAGAAAGATTTTTTTGGAGGGGAGTCTCAAATAGGATATATAAGTACATGTGTATGAATATGCCCCAGTCTTACTCTTTTTTAAATTTTCTAATATATTTTCATTTAGGCAATTACATTTTTTTTCTACAAGAAAGATACTAAATATGGATGCTTTTCTAATCATTCATTTGTCTCCCTGTCTTTGTTACCACCCAAACTCTTGGACAAGCAGATTGTTTTAATACTTTTCTTTTTTTCTGGACCTATGATTTCATTGATACAGGAAATTCCTGGTGAGACAGTTTACTGTAACAATGAAGATCAGCAATTGTTATACAATTTATTATCCTTACTCCCTTTAAAAAAATTCTTAACTGTCAATTAAAATGAATCTTTCCATATACGTGGACATGTATATGTTCATATACATGAACAGGGAGACCTGTACATGAAACTATGCAACTCTACTATATACAGCTCATTTTTCTTTTCAAAGTATATGATGAATTCACCATGCTAATTTCAAAATTTTTGTGCTTGTCTGTATTTCCTGTTGGCCTTCCTTTTGTTGCCTTCTGTATACTTCAAAGATATGTTTCAGTGGCCCTCTTTTCTCTCTGTCTCTGTCTTTCTGTCAGTCTCTCTGGCAAATCTATCAATTGGTCCCTTCTCCCTCATCAATCTCTCTTATGGGGCAGGGTGGTGTGTGTGGGGGGGAGTCTTTGCAATAAATATTCATTATCAAGAAAAGCAAATAACCACATCAACTGGCTCTGAAAAAAGGATTGCAACTTCTAGTCTTAGAGAGTTGGGGCAGGGTACTTAGGAGTTAAGTGACTTGTCCAGAGTCACACAGAGAGTTTGTATGGGTCAGTAGAAGATCTTAAACACAGATCTTCTTGACTTTGCCACAAAAAAATCAACAGGGCAATCATTTTCCAGAGAGTTGAGACTATCTATTGTATAGATACTGCTTTTACCCAGTAGTGTTTGATCCATAAGCCTGAAAAAGGCATAAGAAGTTCTAAAATATTGTTCAGGTTAATGCTTTAAAGTAATCCTGGTGAAGTAACACTTAAGTGTCCTATGAATTGTCACTCATCTAGGGGCAGAAACCAAGAACACACAGAATAGCACTTGTAAGAAAGGTAGACTATTTAGGCTGGTCGATGTTGCACTTATTTTCAAGAGCTCACTGAGAGAATTATGTCTTGTGTGTAAGGTGACGTGGATCCAATCTGATATAAGTTCCCAGGATCACAGCCCATAAACAATCCTACTGCGCTTGCACATCATTATATAACCATGGATAATATAAACATTTGAGTTTAGCCCATAAATACTACACTGTGCCTATTCTATGCTGACACATCATGATATGACCAAAGTTAATGAAAACTTATAAACTTATTGTTGGCACTTAGCTTTCTTTGTATGCTTCTCTATAAATCAAACGCTCACTGGTCAGTGAGTGCAGAATGAGAATGCAGAAAAGCTGTGCTTGTCTTGACCTGCCACCATTGAGAATTAGGGACTGCTGTAGGGACGGGAGATCCTATCCTTCTTCTGGTAGGCCCCTGGGAGAACAAAGTGATTAGATGGATGCTAAGGGGCACATGCCCCCCATCCCTTATCTTGTCGGTCACCATGAGAATAAAGTAATATTAATGCCTTATCTGGAGCCCCACTGTCCTTCAAGTCTTTCCAAATCCAGTAAATCAGAGATAGAGCTCAGCTCCTATGTTATAACTCTATGACCCATAGTTCAGTTCTGGGATTTAATTTAGGGTAACTTAAGAGTTATTGAGGGTCAATACCAAAAAGGACCTTATATCTACTCCCAAATGCCCTGATATCTGGGTTCATTTGGGAACATAAAGGGACCTGTCAGCTGAGAAAATTCTCTCTCCTACTGGGCTTTATTGATGGGCAAATAAATGAAAGCTAATAAGACTTCATGGAAACAGAAGTGATATATTTTTTACAATATCAATCATCTGAACCACTAATCATTGGATATTTGTTGAGCTCTTTTTATGTATTTAGAGCTAGATTAGGTATTTTGAGAGCATACAAAGAATTTGAGGAAATGACCATCAAGAAAACTATATTGTCTCATTGAAAAAAAACCATGAAAAATACAAATGAAAGATAAAAAATGAAAGATGTAAGAGGTTAAATATCTGAAGAACAGTACAATGTGAAATTCTAAGGGAAATCAAATGAAGAAGAAATTCCTGTGGTCTGAAATGGTCAGGGATGATTTCCCAAAGAACATAAGATTTGTGCTGGTGCTTCAAGGATGGGTTTGATTTATACATGGAGAATGGTTTGAGGGGGAGACCAATGTAAAGGGAAAATATTCTACACCTATAACTAAGGTCTCTGTCATCTCAGTTAATGAATTGACTAAAATAGTGAAAGTCTCAAGGTTTTTCATTAGCCAACAAATAAGTAAGAGAGCAATCTTGAGAAATATCTCAGTTTTATGGTGCATTGGCTGATGTCAGTTTTGATAATTAAAACAAAACAAAACAAAAATCAATGGGACAATTAATTCCAAGAGAATTGGGATAATTTATTAATGACATGTGCTACTCTTGACCAAATGGAGTATAAATCATAAGCCTAGAAAATAAAGTTCTGAAATTCTCTTCAGGTTTCTGTTTTAAAATAATTCTGGTGAGTTGGCAGAAACAAAGGGCAATATAAACAATGTAAATGAAAAGGAAAAATATGCAAAAGTAAACCAAACTAAGATCAGTCACAAATACCTATCTTGATTCTGGTCACCACTCTCTTTTCAGTAAAGACCTATCCAAAAGTAAAATAGCAAATGACAAAAAGGACATAAAGATAATTCTTGTCTTCCTGTGATCAGGAAGTATGTGACAAATGCAAATAATGCACATTCCATGATGCACCTACATTCCTAGTTATTTGATGAATCACTGCTGATTTATAAATCCTATAAATTCAACTAGCATCCAGACATTCTAATGCCAGAGGAATACATGGTGATGTAACTTAAGACTACTTAATACAGTCTGAAATAGTAAGGTGAATCTTTTTAAAATCACAGACATACACAGCATGTGAGCAAATTAAATCATTTATCCCCTTGAAGGCAAAAATTATAGGTTTTTAGTGTTATTATAATAGGTAAGATAAAACATAAACCACTCCCAATCTACAAATACAATTAAGCACCACATTTGATTAGTAATTAGTCTCATTAACATTCCTTGGAGATTAATTTGTCTCACCATATGTCCTTCATAAAAGTTGCTCCTAGTCTGATTTCTTTGAAAACTAGCTCAGCACACTATAAGCTGTGGTCAGAGAGAGAATGTGGAAAATCTAATGTACTGATATTAATATGTCCTTCACCTACCATGAGGAAGACATGTTCTTTGATGTATTTTTTCAAGCAGTGGAAATAGATTTTTACTCATCCATACATCCATCCATATGCATACATAGTTATGTATCATATAGATGTACATACTTATAGATGTATACATGAAAGAGTGCAAATGAATATCTATATATTTATATCCCTATCGATATATCTGTATCTAGCTAAATATTAGATTAGTAGGTACAGCAGGTGCCCTTGGAACAAAATAACACAACATGCCCACAAAGAGGTCAAATCACATATCTTTGATTCATTCTTCTCCCTCACTGCACCCTCCCCCTCTACCCTCCACCATACAATCTGGTGCCATGGTCAAAAGAATTTCCGCAAACCTCTTACATCTCTCCTGTCCTTTCTATGACTATTGTCACTATCCTAGTTCAGCTCATCATCAGCTTATTATTAGGCTATTGCAAAGCCTCTTAACTTATCCCTCTGCTTGGAGTCTTTCTTCCTGCTCCAATTCATCCTTCACACTGCTGACCACACCAGTACCCTGTTCCAAAAGTCTAAGAACTGCTTTTATAATTGGATATAAAAGTTCTTCATTGCCTATTAAATAAAATATTAACTCCTTAGTCCAACATTCAAGGGCCTTTGTGACTTGGCTCGAGTTTAACTTCCTAGTATTTCTGACTTTCTCTTCACATAGTTTGTAAAGGTGACTTCATGTAATGGAGAGAATATTAGAATTAAGATCAGTGAAGCCTGAATTCAAATCCAATCTCAAATGCTAACTTGTTCTGTTACTCTGAGGAAGTCCTTTACCCATATTCATTATCACTTTTCTCATCTGTAAAATGAGGAGGATAGTAATAGCACCTACTTCACAGGGTTATTGTAAGGCAGCAGCTCAGTGCAGTGGATAGAGCACCAGCCTTGGAGTCAGGAGGACTGAGTTCAAATCCAGTCTCAGACTCTTACTAGCTGTGTGAACCTGGGTAAGTCACATAATCCAGATTGTCTCCAAAAATAAACAAGCAAATAAACAAAAAAAGAAGGGAAGAAAATAAGTTAGTTAAATTAAGTACCTACTATGCACCATTAGTACAGCTAAAGGATTATCTCAGTTGATCCTCACAACAATCCTGGGAAGTAGGTGCTATTATTGTTGCTATCTTACAGATGAGGAATCTGAGATTGAGAAAGGTTAAGTGAATTGTCCAGGGTCACAGAACTAGTAAGTGCCTGGTGCAGGATTTGAACTCAGGATTTGGTCCCCCGACCAGTGTTTTCTACACTGAGCCACCCAGCTGCTTCTATGTGTTGTTGTTGTTGTTGTTGTTATTATTGTTGTTATTAAATGAGCTAATATATGTAAAGTTTTATTGAAAAACCCTAAAGCACTATATGTTTGTTTCTAGCCCAACTGGAATTCTCAGAGTTCTCTATACTGTTGTCTTGCTCTTTCCTTTTTTCCATGTCTTTGCTCAGAATGTTTTGAAGCTTGAATTGGATGGTCTCCTTCTCTACACCCCATTACTAAGCCTCTTGTATCCTTCACTTACCATGAGACCCACATCCTCCATGAAGTCTTCGTAGATCTCCTAGTAGGAATGTTCCCTCTTCTCAAATACTGGAAAGTTCTTTGTTCTACTTGCTTTTTTATTTCTAACTTGCATTATAATTTTCTGTATCCATACATGTTTAATATCCTCTATAAGACTGCAAACTCTTTGAGACTTAATGTAATGCTCTTATAAGACTCTTCCAAAATAGTAAAAGCCACATAGAGAATTAAACAAAAATTTTTTTTGTGAGACAGTTTCCCCATCTGCAAAATAGGGGTGATACCACCTCTGTAGTACTTCCTCACACATTTCTGTCAAGTTCAAATATAATTATGTGCATTTCGTGAACTTTAAAGTGCTAAATAAATTCGTTATTTTTATTATTACTATTTTTCTTTGTTTTATGGCTTATTGTGTACCCTTCTCCCCCCCAAAAAGAAGTCATCCACAGGTGGCCAACCTAATGGTGATGTGCTTCTCTGTAGTTACCTAGGCAGGTCCTCAGAAAACAGAATGCCTCTGCAGAGCTACAAATGAGTATTCCACTGAGGAAAATGGAGATCTACTTGGTAGATACATGTAGATGACAATGAACAACCCATGAGGAAACCTGGAAAAAGAATTGGGGTAAAAGACATTCCCCAAGGCAATGTATGTGAGCTAGTTATATATCAAGAAAGAGGGATGTCAAGTAGAGAGCTAGGGTACTCCATTGGTGCCCTCAAGATGTAAGGAAGAATAGAGGAAAGCTTCCAACATGGTGGATGTGGTAAAATCTTGGAAGGATGTGGACAAGAGTAACACAAGATGGACAAGTATCAGTAGGTTGGGCTCTGCATCTTTGGAGGGAACATTGAAATCAATAAGCTCACAGATCCATTTAAGTACTTGTATGTTACTGCTGGAGAGTGGCTGTTCCATATGCAATAAACAAGTGCACCTGGTAGGGCGCTCTGCTCAAAAAGTTTTATTCCACATATTCTACCTTTGAAGATTAATTGGGGTGAATTAGGTCATCTTTTAAAGGGCCACCAGGAGCACCAGTCATTCACACCATTATATAAATTACCTTCTTCAAACAATCACATCAACACTTAGCTGTAATCAGCAGCATTTGAAAAAAATTAAAGTTGTTAGATTTTTGTGGGAAAATGTTGTGCAATTTTGGTGTATGGAACATTTCCGGAGGTAAGATGTAGGGGTAGGATTTGGGGCAGAATTAAAATACTGGATAGCTGGTACAGGGTAAAAGAGGTAGCAAGTAGGGAGGTAGAGAAATAGTTGGAACACTTTGCAATTTTGTTTAGAGTCATGTCGGCAGACAAGGTTAGGTTATGTTATAGTTTATAGATGTCCTTGTTAGATGTTTTTGTTTGGAAGATTACATAACTAGCCACCTCTAATACAGTCTAGTTTCTCCATTTCAGGCTGGTGTTTCTTTATTCAATCTTTTCCAGTTCCATTATAGGGAGAATAAAAGAGAAAAAGGATAAGAGAATGAAGATAACAACAAGGGATGAAAAAGAGATTAAGTACAGTACAACAAAAACAAAAAGGAGGAGGAGAAGAGATGAAAGAGAACAAAGAGGATGGGAAAGAGAAAGAGAAAGGTAAAGAAGATAGGAAGGAGGAAAAAGGAAAAGAGGAAAAGAGGGAAAAGAGACCAGAGGCAGAAAAGGTAAAGAAGGATAATAAAAGGGAGGATGAAAGAAAAAAGAGTAGTAGGAAGAAGAAAAGGACTAAGGGCCAGGAAAGGAGAACAAGCAAAAATCAGAACAGAGAAAGGAGGCAGAAATAAGGAAGGGGAAGGGAAAATAGGAAGACATCAAGGGAAGAAGGAAGGGAAAGGTCAGGCAAGGAGTAATTATTAAGGTGCCAACAGTAGAGAGATGGGCAGGCAGACAAGGAATGGGAATAGAAGTATCAGAGCCAGAACTCCAGAAGTCACATAGTAGTTAGAGTTCAGGCCAAGGCTCAAAGCAGACTATTCAAATCACTACAACAAGACAATGTTTTAATTTGTTTATTTTTTAAAAATCAGAAGCTCTGGGGCAGCTAGGTGGTGCAGTGGATAGAGCACTGGCCCTGGATTCAGGAGGACCTGAGTTCAAATCCAGCCTCAGACACATAACACTTACTAGCTGTGTGACCCTGGGCAAGTCACTTGACCCCATTGCCTAGCCAAAAAAAAAAAAAATCAGAAGTTCTTGTAGGTCCAGCTAGATCTATGGGAGTTGAGAACACAAGAAAATCAAGACAATAAAAAAGTGACAAGACAAACTGAAAAAAAGTCAGGAAAGCCAGAGTGAGTCACAAACTCTAACAGCAACTAATTGATACTTTAGAGGGCTATCTTTATTATTCTTTTATAATCTAACTTCCAATACCACCACACTATTGACATTGCTCAGTCCAAGATTAATACTGATGTCTTAATCTTAAAATTGCATAAGCTTTTCTCATTTCTTATCCTTCTCTGCAAATTCTGACATTGCTGATCATGTCCTGGGTACTCTCTTTCCTTCGTATGATTGACATTGCTCTCATTGACTGGAGCTGATTGATCCCTTTTGGCCTCCTTAATCCTAGATTCTTCTTCTCTCTACATTCTCTGTCTTTGTTATTTTCTCATCTTCTTTGGATTCAAGTTTCATCTCTGTACAGTATAGATGGGTCCTAAATCTATATAACCTATTCCAGTCTCTCTCCTGTACTGTCCCACAGTGTCAAATGCCTGCCAGAGATCCCCGTCTAGACGTCTCATTGGAATCTTAAACTCAGCATATCCAAAACCAGAATTCATTCTCTTTCTCCCTAAATCCACCCATTCTCTAAACTTCCTTATTTCTCTTGAGAGTATCTTCACCTTTTCAGTTATCCAGGTATGTAACTTTGGCATTAATTTTGACCCTTTCCTCCACACCTCAATGTTTAACGAGTTTTCACGCTGTATTTGTTTGATCTACCACTACAACATTTCTCGCATCTTTTCCCTTCCCTCTTTTCACAGAACCACCATAATAGTTCAAGCCTTAATCACTGGAACTATTGTAATAACCTCCTAATTTGTTTCCCCTACTTTCAGGTTCTCCATTTACAACCTATCTTCAATATAATGGCCAGAGTAATTTTCCTAAGGCACAGATATGACCATGTTATATCCCTAACACAAAATCTCCAAAAACTCTCTATTTCCTCTACGAGAATATACAAATTCCTCAGCCTGAAATTTAAGGCCCTCCCAAATCTGCCTATGACCTACTTTTCTTATATTACTTGCCTTGATATACTTTATGTAATAGCTTACTAGAATCTTACTCTTTCCCAAACTTGATATTCTATCTCCCAACTCTGTATTTCTGCAAGTATTCCTCCATACTTGGAAAATACTTCTTCCTTATTTAAACCTCCCAGAATGCTTACCTTCCTTCAAGGTACAGTTCAAATTCTACCTCTTCCATGAAATCTTTATGTCTCCAGTTGTTAATGTTTTCTCCTGCATCAAATTACTTTATTTTTATGTATTTGTGCTCCTCTATTAAAATTTAACTTCCTTGAAGGCAGAATATTTTTCATTTTTGCCTTTGTATGTCCAGGTTCTAGCAAAGAGCTAGACTTAATAAATATTTGCTAGGTTGATTTGAATGGTGGGATACTTTGTACCAGTAATTACTCCCTTGACTTCTTAACTGGGTGATACTATCAGAACCCACATATAGGCAAACCCCAGTACGTGAGGAAGTAATAAGAATATAATTCTCAATGTATAATAATCATAGTTATTAAAATTGGAAATAAGGTAATGTTCATCCAGAAACATATCCTCATTAAGTCTTCTAAGATAAAAAAAAAACTGGACAAAATTCATATATGTAGGATTATTTATTTCTGTATATACAGGGTCCCAAAAGGCTTGATGCAGTTTTAAGCTACTAAAACTTAAAACTGCAATTTGACTTTCCAGACAGCCTGTATTCTCTCTTAAATCTCAGCAGTTCAATGCCAAAAAATGATATTAGAGTTTAAAATTTAAATTTGGCAAACTTTGTGTGGTGAACTCACCCACAATGCACTGAAATGATCTGAAATTGAGGGAAGTCAGTAACCCAGAAAGAAACTTCAATTCTGCTTTTCCAATTTTAACATTATGAATTTTTATTTTTGTACCATGTATTCTTAGCACTCTAAGTCCCTTATGTTTAAATATTCCAAATGCAGAGAGCTTAATTTTAGAGCTAAAGGGACCCTGCAGTCTAACACTCTCATCTTCAAAATGAAGTGAGTCAGGAACAGAAAGGTTAAATGATTTGACTAAAATCATATATTGATTTAGAAGCAGAGCTAGGATTAGAACTTGGATCTCTTCACTCCTTTTCCAATCCTTGTTCCATTAAAAGAAGGGTCTGTATACATATGCAGACCTACATAGAGCTACATATAACCTTTTTTTCTCCCTTCTTATTACTCATTCCAGCTTCTAAAGGAAGGCTTCCTTCTTTTATCACTCATATATCCCACTAGGCTACATTCCTTTGGATTCCTCTATTATGCCACCAGACACCTAATTATCCTGCAAAATGACATCAGCTTTGGTATTCATCAGTACCCTCTGCCCATGTAATTTCTCCTATTGGAGGACAGAACAGAGAGTTCCTTTACACACACACACACACACACACACACTGGGTGTGTGTGTGTGTGTGTGTGTGTGTGTGTGTGTGTGTGTATCAGTTAAAGAGAGTTCCCAGGCTAGCAATCTTTTCATTTCCCATTTGGCTATATTCCTTTAGACTTTTTCCATTATGCCCCCACCTGCAATACTTTCGTTTCCAACCCCTGTCAGCTTCCTTTTAGATATAGTCTTCTTCCATTAGATTACAAACTCCTTGAGGGCAAGGATTCTTTTTTTAAAATTTATATTCCCAGAACTTACCAAAGTGTCTGAGACAGAGCAGGCACTTAATAAATGCTTACTGATTGAATGAATGATATTTTAAACCTCTAGCAGGGTCACTTGATCTGGAAAATTTGGAAAGAAAAAGGAAGAGAATCAGATGATGAAGTCTGACTTAGAAATGACTTAGAAAGATCAGTATGGAGCAGAAGTTGAGGTATTCATTTGTGAATTACAGACCCCTGAGAAAAATGCAATAATTAAGGGATTTTACATACATATGCTCATATAAACAGTTTTTTGGTTATCAATCAATCAATTCGATTGATAAACCTGAATGAGGATCCAGCAAAGGAGAGAGAGAAAGAACAGTCAGGTAGGAGGAAACCAAGGAGAGAGTGATATCCCAAAAACCTAGAAAGAAGAGAACATCAAGGAGGAGAGAGTGAGCAACAGTTTCAGAGACTGCCAAGAGGTCAAGGGGGATAAGGAGTGAGAAAAAGCTACTGGATTTGGCAACCAAGAGAGCATTAGTAACTGGAGAGAGCAGTTTTATGGGATGATGAGGTCAGAAGCCAGATTGTAAGGGGCTAAGATGAGAGGGAGAGAGGTAGTGGAGACACCTATCGTGGATGGCCTTTTCCAGGAATTTAGCATAAAAGGCAGAAAAGATACAGACTGATAGTTGGCAGGGATAGAAAGATCAAGTAAGGGCTTTGTTCAGGATGTGGGACACACTGGCATTTTATAGAAAACAGGAAATGAACCAGTAGAGAGGGAGAGATTGAAAATAAGTGAGAGAGTTGGGATGACAGAGAGAGCAATTTGTTGCAGTAGATAGCCATCTATGACATTCTGCAGTGTCCACAGCTACTCAACCTTAATCTGCATCTATCTTTTCTTTCAAGGAACTGGAAAGGCCAGAACAAATATGTTAACAGGAAATAGAACCCAAGATAGGTGAGGAGATAGTTAAAAAAAATTAAAAAGATATATCAGCAATGTTAAGTGGGTTCCCATCTCTAAGTCCAGATTAAATTTATCACGGAGTCCTGAAAGAACTGATTTTCTGGGATCACTGATGAAAACTGAACATTACTGCTTGTTTGGCATCACAGAGAAATCAAAAGAATGAGAAAGGTGACATATACTCGAGATGTTTTTTAAATACCAATTTTCCAAATCAGAAAAATAGTTTCTAAATAGTAGAGACCTTTATGACAATCCCAAGCAAAATTCTGGAACAGATTGTTAAACAACTGGTTAATAAGCACTCACAAGGAAAGTCAATGGACCTTCAAAGTCACGGTGCGGTCAGTTAAGGTGAATCATTTGAGAAACTATACTCATTTCATTTTGTATCTGATTTCCTAAAATAGTAGATTGGGGAAATGAGAGTGTGGATTTATGGATCAAGCACTGGACTTGGAATCAGGAGACCTAGTTTCAAATTACTCATCAGACATTTCCTAGCTATGTGACCTTGGGTAAGTCTTTTAACATTTCAGGGCCTCATTTTTCTTACCTGTTAAATTAAGCTATTATTTGTGCTTTCTGTCTCACTGGGTTGTTTTAAGGAAACACTTCGTAAATCTTAAAATTCTATATAAATGTGCATTATTATTGACATATAAAATATATTCAGCAAGGTGTTTTTACTATTTTTCAAGGTATCTTAATGGATAATTTAGAGAAATTTAGGCCAGATGGATTTCTAGATGGTTAACCAACCATAGCCCAAAAGCCTTAATTAACGAATTGATGGAAGTCTGAAGGAAGGTCTCTAGTGGAAGTTTACAGTAATAATAACAACATACCATATTTATAGATTCCTTTATGTTTTTTTTAAAAGAGCTTTCTTCATACCATTGTAGAGTTCAGTATTTGGCCCTGTCCAATCCAACATTTTTAATGACATGAAAGGCACACATAAAATTTCCTGGTAAAAAGGTGGAAGAGAATGATAACACATCAAGAGATATCCACAAGTGAAAATGTGCAGTTCTCAATTCAACTCAACTAAAAAATAATATTCAGTGCCTACAATATGCAAGGTACTAGGCAGTGCTAGGCAGTTCATATAAAAACACTGAAATAGAACATCTAACCTCAGGAAGCCTATATGATGGGGGAGAAGCCTATATTGGAGGGGAATGACAGAGTGATTAAGAGACAGAAAGAAAGAAAGAAGGAGCAGAGGGGGAGAGAGAGAGAAAAAAAGAGAAAGAGAGAGAGAGAGACTATTTATCATCTAGGTGGCATAGCGGATAGAGTCCTGGGTCTGGAGTCAGGAAGACTCATCTCCCTGAGTTCAAATCTGGCCTCAGACATTTGTTAGCTATGTGATCCTGGGCAAGTCACTTAACCCTCTTTGCTTCCATTTACTCATCCTCATGAGCTGGAGAAGGAAACAGCAAACATCTCTAGTCTGTTTGTCAAGAAATCCCCAAAATTGGGTCTTGAAGAGTTGTTCCCTCCAGAAAACAACAGAACAACAAATAACAAATACACACACACACACACACACACACACACAAGTGAGTATGTGTGTGTGTGTGTGTATATGTGTTTGTGTGCATCATAATTTGAGCAGACCAACAATATTAGCATCTGGATGGGTCAGGGAACCAGGGCTACATAGCAGAGTAAGTTATGCATGAGCTCTTACCTGGATCTAGGACAGTGCCTTTTTTAAAAAAATTAAATAGAATTGCATTGAGCCTCAGAGGAAGACAAAGATTCAGACAGGCAGAATTTAAAAGGAATGTCTTTTAGGTATGGCAGACTGTACAAATGCAGAGAGGTGAAAGGTAGAATACCAATCAATCAATAAGCATTTATTAAGTCCCTACTTTGGGGAACAGCTAAAAGTGCAGTTTGGCTGCAATGTCTAGTGAATGAAAGGGAACATGTAAAATACTACTAGGAGGGAAAGCTGGCATCCAAATGCAAAGGGCCTGAGAAATGTGTGTTATGTCCTGAATCAATATGGAACCAATGTTTGGGGCAAGTACATTACAGTCAGACCTGTGAGTTAGAAAGATCTCTCTGGGGCCAATGTGGAGGACAGACTGGAGAGGGGAGAGTCTGAAAGCAGGAGAGTCATATAAACCTACTACCCATTCTCCTTTACCACAAAGACAAAAGCTTAGAGAGAGTGTAGACAACCCTCACTATCTTAGACATAACACCAACTCTCTATAGTACTGATAGCAGTGTAGGGAGCAACTGAGCACAGAATAAACTGGGAAAATTCTTGAATTTAGTAAACACAGTTTTGCTTTTATTTTTTGTGATATTATAGACTAACAGATCCAAACTTCTATTATTTGTCATAATAAATTCTAAGATTTTATGATCAAATGAGACTTCTACTTTTTTTCCCACTTTGTTTCTTAATTTATTTCCTGTGAATGTTCTAGAGTTACCTCCTAAAGGAGTTTAGAAATAACCTTGAGAAAAAAAAAGAAAAATAACCTTGAAAAAAGCAATATGGAATAATAAAACAAAACAAAAAAGACAACTTACACAGTTTGTCAGATGAAGATTAGAAAGGTCCTATACCAGTTTGTGATCAGTTATAATGGTCACTCAAAAATACCTTTTAGATTTCTATAAAACCCACAGCCTGTTTCTGCATGCCTGGTTAGTGAAGACACTGATTAATGTTATGGAGTAAATGATGGTCAAGAATTGTCATGCCCAGTTAATTTCACACCAAAAAAAAATGCACATTTCTGAAGCATGATGGTGTTAATTTATTGGTGCTAGAATGAGTTTCATTGCTCCATAAAATCTTGGCAAAAACATGAGTTAACTAACAGGGATGGCATGCTTCATGGTTTATAACAATTCTACCATTCTTACGCTGATATTCAATAGACTGATTATTTTGATTTTTTGGGGGGGATAGGGAGCTTTGATTTCATTAGTATCAGGAACATCCTTAAGCTGTACAGATCAATACCCGCACAACTAAATATAAGTTCAGAAAGTAGCTTGAGGCAATAAGAATTTAAGTAATTTGCCTAGGGTCATACCACCAGTGTGTCAGAGATAGGACTGAAAGCAGGTCTTCCTATCTCCAAGGCCAGCTCTCTATCACAGTGCTACATCTCCATTTTGATTTTAATACATATTCATTTCATAGACCTCCATTGGAAAGCAAGGGTGAGTCAAAAAATAATCCATAGTGCTTATGTCTAATCACTGCACCTACTAATTGCATACCATTTTGATCAACATGATCACAAAAATGTAGTTTAAATCTTTTACGCACCAATACTCCTGCCCCACCTGTCTCAGAGTATTTTCTAATAATACCAGCAGGGAAGAGGCACAAAGTTTCCCCAAAAAGAGTAATGGGCCAAACTACCCAGAAATCAGCCAACATGTCCTATTGTTGCTTCTATTTTTATCCTTCATCCTCAAAGAAGACCAATGATATCACTAGGGTGCTGAGAAACAGAAATGTCAGAACAGTATGGAGAATGAGGTATTGCAAGGTCAGATAGAAAAGGTAATGGTGGTGTACAAGCATGTGAAAAATTCTGCTGAGGTAATTCCATAGCGCATTGGAGGCTAACTGCACAGGCACTTCCACTAAAGTATTTACAGGTCTAGAGAGTAAGAAGGAGGCTGCTTCATCTTGGATTAGACCAATTTATGCGTGTTAAGGGGCAGACTGTATGGTGAGAGTGAGCGACATAAGTGCTAGGTGAGGTCAGGATGAAAAACATAGGTGAGGAGGCACTTATGGGGCTAGCAACTGTATCTCTCTCCCCTAGTCACCATCTCTGTAGTATGTAGAAATATTCACCCATGTTTCCATTGATCCAGCTCACACACAGAGTATTCAAGTTATGGTCAAATCTAACCTATAGATTAACTGTAGTGGTTGAGTTTAAACACAGTAAAGAGAAGGGAGAGGTGCCCAGTGGTGGCCCCCCCCAGGCATATGACAAAGCAAGATGCTTATTCTTTAATCTCCAGGCAACAGCTACAAGGCAGAAGGATTTAAGTGAAATCTTGGTACAGTTAGGAAACCACAGGTCAAGGACAGGATGATCGAGAGAGGGAGGTGAATAGGAAGATTTTATTGATTTTGAACTGAATAAACTTTGTTAGTCTACAGGCTGATAACAGTCAACAAGCAAGAAGGCATGGCACCAGACACGCGCGCGCACACACACACACACACACACACACACACACACAGAGTTTTTATCTATTTGACATTTTCTGTGTCCTTATTATACTCTGTGTATGGTCTGTTCCAGGATATAAACCTTGTTGATCTTTGTCAACTTCCTGGTGAATTTCCCTTACAAAGCAAAGGCAGTACATTTCATGCTTCTGACCTCACTTTTGTAAAAACTTTGCCCTCAGTGCCAAAAAGTCTGTTTATATCTCTAACACAAGTTCTTCTGAACATTTGTTCAGAAAAATGCAAACTTTATCTAAATAACAAAAGTTAAATATAAAATATAAAGCTTTTGTCAAATTAACTCTATTGGGATGTTCAGATTTAGTAAGGCTTAAAACATAGAAACCATATAGGTATTAAAATGGTGCCCTTCAGGTCTGCTCCAATATTTCATTGTATCTGCATAACCATAATATTTCCAGGCTGAATTATGAGGACTCACAATCTGTTCATGTTTTGCTTTAGATTTAATGAAGATTTGTTACCAGTAACCTGAGATAAAGAAATTGAAATATACTCTGCCTGGGGAATAAAACGAGTTTGAAGTCACTCTTATTGCTTTGTTCCATGAATATCTTATACACCAGAACGAGGCTCTCAGAGTGACTTCAAAAGTGAGGATTTTATATAGGCAGTGGAAGGATCTTTGCCAACAAGGACAAAATTAACTATGCTTCAAACATACTGACACCCAAATCTTGCTTTCATGAAAAAGTCAAAGAAGAAAAATAAGCAAAGGAGCAAGCTTGGCTTTGAGAATGTCTTGGCTCTGTAATATATTGCTTAAAGTCACTCAAGATACTCCTCATGGAAAATTTGGCCCCTATTTCATATTCCGATTACTATTCCAATGTATAAAATGAATATTTAAAATGCATTGAAATTAACATGATACTGTGGGAGAGGGGAAAGAGATACAGATCTGGGTCATATCCCTTATTCAACCACCAATTTTCTCTGACCTTGGTCAAATCTTTTCAAGACTACTCCTCTTCCAAACTTTCACATTTCTTCCAAGTTCACCACATTCTTCTGAGAAACCCAAGTCCATAATTTCAGATTATTCCTTGACTTTTCCTTCCCCAACACCTCCTATGTGTAATCAGTTGCAAAGTTCTGCCAATTCTGTCTCCACAACATTTCTGGAGTGTATACCATTCTCTATATTCAAACATCCATGCCAGGCAAAATATGCAGCCTATTGAGATAGGAAAGCATCTGGAGAAATGTAGAAATACACCTGCCCTCAGACCAAAGTACCTTCTATCTCTACAGAGCTGGAGACGTACCCTCCTCCTCTGGGACCTCCCCATCTTATTCTCACTGAACTGAACCCCATCCTTCACCTCATTCCTTTAGCAATTAATGCATCAAGACTTTATTATCTCTCTTTGAGCAATTTATATTTTAATTTGAGATTCTTAAAGACTGAAATGACTTTAAGGCACAATGGATCAAATTTATAATGATATAACTTCGGACTAGTAAGAGTTTTTTTTTTTAACTTGAGTTTTATGTTCTGGTGAACTAACTCAATGAACTGTCTTATCTAACTGCAAGTCTTATCCCAAAGACTGACTTGAATGCTGGGCTTGTAGTCAAGAAGACCAGGTTTGAATTCTACCTCAGATATTTATTAGCTGTACGACTTTAGGCAGGTCCCTAAGCCCCCACCTCCAGCCTCAGTTTCTTCAAATGTAAAGATGCAAATAATAATAACACCTATCTCACTAGGTTGTGGTAAGGGTAAAATTAAATAATGTGTGAAAATCACTTAGCAAAAATTAAAGTTCTATAGAAGTGTGAACTATTATCATTCATCCACTGGTTGACCTTCTTTAAATACTTGTGAATCTCATTAAGGAGCCTCTATCATATTCCACTTCTAATGTTATCTGCAAGCAAGAGCATATACAGAGCTTCATATTAAATATAAATAATAATTGTTTTATTAATCATCAACATTGCAGCAAATGCCTGAGTTGTTAAAGTTATTTACAGTCTTCTAATTCTTGTGGTCAATTAAATTAAATTCCTTTCAACAGTGGGAAAATTAAAAGTCTTTATAATAAGTTAGCAAAAGTCCTAACTTGATGACCTAGTTATTTCAAGCAGTGGTTGATGTAGCAAAATTACAGGATACAAAGTAATTTGTATCTTACTTAGAGTCATGAAATTCTATTTGCTTTGACATGTGTGTATTCATTCATGAGGTTTTTCTGTCTCTCTCTCTGTCTGTATCTTTCAGTTCTGAGACTCCAGCTGGCGACAACACTGGCAAAACTCCCTCTCTTTCATCTCCCTCAATAAGTATGCCCAGATTAGCAAATCTGGGCAATACCATATATAATGACAAAGTAAATGTACAAGGAAAGGTAAACAAACTCGTAAAAAGAAGCTTTTCCCTTTATTCTGAGGAAGAAATTTCAGGAACCTATGAAGGAGTCTGAGTAGAGAAAGGAATGTAGAATTACCATCTTAGGGTTCGGTAGTGTAGTGGAAAGTGTGGTGGCTCTGGAGTAAAAAAGATATGATTCAAATCCAGCCTCAGAAATAGATCCTGGGCATGAACTGATGCAAAGTGCAATAAGCAGAACCAGGAGAACACTGTACACAGAAACAACAATATTGTATGATGATCAGCTGTGAATGACTTAGCTTTTCTCAGCCATGCAATGATCTAAGACATCCCAAAGGATGTATGATGAAAAATGCTATCCACTTCTAGAGAAAGAACTGATAGTGTCTGAATGTAGATTAAAGCATACTTTTTTTTTACTTTATTTTTCTTGTTTTCTATGTTTTCTTTCATAACATGATTAATAGGGAAATATGTATTCTATTACTGCAGAAGTATAAACTATATAAAAAGGTTTGCATTCTTTATGAGAAGGATGGAAAAGGAATCATAGTGCCTATCTTTTTTTTTTTTGGCTAGGCAATGGGGTTAAGTGACTTGCTCAGGGTCACACAGCTAGTAAGTGTCAAGTGTTTGGTCTGAGGCCGGATTTGAACTCAGGTCCTCCCAACTTCAGGGCAGGTGCTCTATCAACTGCCCCATCTAGCTGCCCCTACAATACCTATCTTGCAGAGTTGCTGCAAGGATCAAAGGAAATAATATTTGTAAAGCATTCAGCACAGTGCTTGACACACAGTAGGTGCTATGTAAATGCTTATTCCTTTCCTTTTCCCCCAAGGTAGAGGGATTTTTTTTTATTATTATTAGCAATGCAGGATCTTTCCTGACCTTGGCCCAAATAATCTCCCTCCTAAAGTCTTGACATCCACCAGTCATGGTGCCTGCCTTTTCTGTGCTGCCCTCCACCCCCACCCCATATGTTTCCTCAGGGCCATCCTTCATTCACTTTGTTGGAAGGTACATTCCTTCACAGTGATTGGGTCCTGCCTAAATGGACTTCCAGAGCTGACGAGCTTGGCTTTCTAAGGGACCATCAAGGGTATAGCCAGTCTTTATTCAGACAATGTTACTGCCTCTCCTAATTCAATCAAGGGATAGGGTTTTTTTTTTCCTTCACTCTATAAAAGAATACTGAGTGTCAACCAATTTTTATTTAGCTTAACATCTTGGAATTTGCCTTTTACTTCCTAAGATCACATCCTGGGCTTCTTAGGCTATGGAGTTGGTCAGAGATCAACAACTCTAACAATAACAAAACCCTCTTTTCAGGAAGATAAATTTGTGGACTTGGTTTTTATGGGTTACTAAGACTGCATGGAAAGCTAATTAATACAATCAATAGTGAAGAGGAGCACTAGACTGAAATCTGTGGGTACTATCTTTCATGATGGCAAAATCATGTTGGGTACTCACAGACCAAGGGAATTTTTGTGTTTTACATAACATATGAAACTAACACCTCCTGAGTTTGAAGAATGTTTTCTATTTATTACTTATACAAGAGACTTTGAGGCTTTACTGTAATATGCCACTTGATTAATCATCATAGAGGTACCTATGTGCCATGAAGAGTGGATTTTTCTGACATAAAAAAAGTATTTACTTAGAAAAAAACCCCCAGCATTTTAAACTGCATCATTATAGAACTATAAATGTTTTGTGCCATAGTTAATCCTGTCTCTGCTTTCAGGCTCATAAATTTAGAACTAGGAGATGCCTTATAATAATTTAATCCCACACCCTCATTTTTATAACTGAGGAAAATGAGACTAAGAGACTGAAGGCACAGTGCCTTACACATAGTAGGAGCTTAAGAAATGCTGTTGGCTGACTGGAAGGACTTGTTCAAAGTCACATAAGCAGTAAGCAACACAGTCAGATTTTGAACCCAGTTCATTTGACTCCAAATACAATGCTCTTTCCACTGAAAAGTTTTTTTCCCCTAGTTTTAACTGTCAACAATAATTCACCAGCTAATTTACTTTACAATGTGTTCTAAATTTAAAAAAAAAGCTTCATTAAGTTATTTTAAATAACATTTTATTTTCTCCCCAATTACATGTACAAACAGCTTTTAATGGTTTTTTTAAGTTCTGAGTTTCAAATTCTATCCCTCAATCTCTCCCTTGTCCCTGAGACAGTAAGCAATCTGGTATAGGTTATGCATGTGCAATCATGTAAAACATTTCCACGTTAATTATTTTACATGAGAAAATGCAAACAAAAAAGGAAAGGAAAGAGGAGAGAGAGAGAGAGAGAGAGGAGAGAGAGAGAGAGAGAGAGAGAGAGAGAGAGAGAGAGAAAGAGAGAGAGAGAGAATGAAAAATAGTATGCTTTAGTCTGTATTCAGATAGCATAAGTTCTTTCTGTGGAAGTAGATAGCATTTTTCATCGTAAATCCTTTGGATCATTGTATTGCTGAGAAAAGCTAAGTTATTCATAGTTCTTCCTTGTACAATACTGCTGTTACTCTGTATAATGTTATTCTGGTTCTGCTTACTTCACTTTTTTATCTGTTCATGTAAGTCTTTCCAAGTTTTTCTGAACTCATCTTGCTTATTTCTTACAGCACAATAACATTCTATTACAACTGTATACCACAATTTATTTAGCCATTCCTCAATTTCCAGTTCTAGCCACCACAAAAAGAGCTGTTATAAATATTTTCATACAAATAGGTTCTTTTAACCTTTTAAAAAATTCACTTTGGGATACAGACCTAGCAGTGGTATTGCTAGATCAAAGGGCATGTACAGTTTTAAGGCAGGTGTGGTTCCTCAAGAGTTAAAAACAAACCAAGGAAAATGAAATATATATTTTTATTTCTTCCCAAGCTGTCTCCCTCTCCATTATGGAGAATATGAACTCTATCATTATCATTTTTGGCATTTTTTATTTTGGATCTGTGATTGCACTTGTGGGGAACTCCTGATGAGTGATCTCCTAATACAAGTCAGTAACTACTCTGCAACTCTATAGTTTGAGAGAGGGACTTGGGGCACTAAGAAGTTATATGACTTGTCCAGGGTCATACAATGAGTGAGTGTCATATTTGAATCATAAACCCAGGTCTTCCTGAGCCCTAAGCTACTTTGAGTGGGATTAATTGATTGACATATGACTATCAGGAGCCTTGAAGTTTTCTGGGTACATCTCTAGATTTGATTATTTCTTAACCATTCTCCACAGGTGAGAAAGTATCTGTAGTCATCATGAATAATTCAGTTGCTACAAGAGTTATATCTTCATTGTAATTTTCTGATCTCTGTTATCTAAATCTTATTCAAGCAACTGTTGTTTGAAAATAATCACCATATTATATGGTCTTTAGAGAGGCTATTCTTATGTTGGGGAGCTAGGTCATACAGTAGATAGAATGCTGGGCCTGGAATCTGGAAGACTCATGTTTCTGATCTGGCCTTAGACACTTAGTAACTGTGTGACCCTGGGCAAGTCATTTAACCCTGTTTGCCTCAGTTTTCTCATCTGTAAAATGAGCTTGAGAAGGAAATGGCAAACCACTCCAGTATCTTTGCCAAGAAAACTCCAAAAGGAGTCATGAAGAATCAGATATGACTGAAAAAATGACTGAACTGAGAAAGGAAGTCACTTGCTTAGGGTGATACAGACTGAAGATATGAGGCAAAACTTGAATCCAGGTTTTCTTGACTCCATATTTTCTCTATTCACTGTCAGGATGCTTTTCAACTATATCTAATCTGGTGCTACTGTTTAGGCATGATTCCAGATTGATGGAGAGAAGGGTTATATATAAAAACATCAATCCACAATCATTTGCAAATATAAATACAACTTGATACTTTCATTATTAGCACAGTGTTTAGCAAACAGTAAGTCCTTAATAAATGCCTTTTTATTCATTTATTCAATCATCCACTCATCCAGTCTCTAAACCATTGACTATCATTCCTGGGTCTTCCTGGAGAGGCACAGCTTAACAATTCATCTGAAGTCCTGGCATTTTTAGAGGTAGATGGAATAGTGGATAGAGCCCAATGGCTTGGAGTCAGAATAGACCTGAATTCAAATCTGCACTCAGATACTTAGTAGTTGTGTGACCCTTGGGGAGTTACTTAACCCTGTTTGCCTCAGTTTCATCATCTGTAAAATAAGCTGAAGAAAGAAATGGCAAACTACTCCAGTATCTCTTCAAAGAAAACCCCAAAATGGGCTCATAAAGGGTTGGACACAACTGAAATGACTGAACAACAAAAACAACATTCTTACATTATGAATGTACTAATTCCATGCCACGCTTTCCCCTGAGATTTCTAAACGAAACCCGAAAAGTGTACTTTCCCTGACAGGTACTGTCATCCAAAACATTGTTGTCCACTTTGCATATATTATCTCATTCGATCCTCACAAGTAGCCAGTGAGGTATCTGCTATTATTATCCATATTTTATAGGAGAGAAAATTGAATTTCAGAAATGTTGAGTACATTGCCCTAGGCCAGAGAACGGGCATCAGAGTTAGCCCTCAAACCCAGGTCTCCCTGCTTCTAACTAGATGTTCTATCCACTTCAACACCTTTCCTCTGTCTCCTGGTATTTTTGCAAAAAGAGAATTTCGTAAACCTTAAGGTGCTATATTAGTGTCCCTGTGTCCCTCTCTTTTGAATTTAGTATATTATTTTTATTATAGTTATTTATGTAGATTTTATATCTCCCCTACCAGATTACAAATTCCTTGGGGAGAGGGATTGCATTCTATCCATCTCTAACTCAGCACCTAGCATGGTAGGTACTTGATAAGTTTATTAAATGAAAGGCCTTGGGACATATCTCTTAGACTTCTCATCTCTAGACTCAATAATCCTGGGGTTTTTTTTTTAATTTTTCCTCATGAACTAGCTATTATGATTACTCTTTAATAAGAATATAACTAATGTAAAATGTGGGGCAGCTAGGTAGTATCATAGGGCATAGAGTGCTGGGCTTGGAATCAGGATCTTCCTGAGTTCAAATCTAGCCTCAGACACAGTACCTGTGTGACCCTGGGCAAGTCATTTAAGCCTGTTTGCCTCAGTTTCCTCATCCATAAAATGAGCTGGAGAAGGAAACAACAAACCATTCCTATATCCTTGCCAAGAAATTCCCAAATGCAGGAAAGTTGGACATGACTAAAACAACTCAATAACAAAAATGTAGAATATAAGACTGCAGTATATACTTCAAATGCATGGCAGAGTATTTCATTTTTAGTCCATCACTACCTAACTCATTGTCAGTTTGTCATCTTTCTGACCTTTAGAACTTTTTCTGTCACATGTGTAAATAACCATTATTCCCTAGCTTATTTTCCCTCCCTGTCTCCTTATTAAATGCCATCCTGTTTGTTTTCTAAGCTATTCTCCAATCTGCCACAGTTGCTATGAATCATATTCCTTTCGTCAGTGATCTTGTCCACTTCTGTCTCCCACAACCTCAATTTAAAAAGATATCCTCCAAATCAGCGATGAGTATTTGCAGCAACAATAAGCATGCTTATTAATAACCACAGCTTGGACCACCACCACTATACAAATCTATATGTCTAACCCAACTTGATTCCTGACCCCAAGATCCAGGGACATATGGAAGATAAACTTGTCATCTTTCCTCTCAAAAAACTTCTGACTTCAATATTTCTGTCTATGGTCCTTCCATTCATTTGTTAGAAATCTCAGTGTTATCCTTGACTTTTCATTCTTTCACTTGCCACATCAAATCAGTTATGATGTCGTATGGATTCGACTTTTTAATATACTTTGAGACCTCCTTTCTTCTCTATTTCCACAGGTACTACCTGAGCACAGTCCTCATTACCACCCACCTGAATTACTGCCACAAATGCCTAGTCTTCCAGCATCTCTTTTATCCTCCCTTCAATACACCTTGTAGAAGAACATTGTCATGCTAATTTCCTTTATGCAGAGATCTAGTTATGCCATTTCACTGCTCAAAATCTTTTAATGGCTCCCTATTGCCCACTAGATAAACTTTAAGGTCCTCAATGATCTAAAACTTCTTTACTTTTCTAACCTTGTCTCATATTATTTCCCTCCATGTGTACCATGCTACAACCAACCAGGGCTATTCTCTAATCTTGCCCAATCCATATCCAGTATTATTCTCCTTCTACTCATGCTGTTCCCTATGCAGGTAATCCCTGAACTCCATTCTAATTTTTGAAATACTACTCATCCTTCAAAACCCAATGCTAATGCCACCTCCTACAGGTTACCTTTACTAGTTTCAACTCCCCTAACAAGAATCGAATGCTTCTTCCTGTGATCTCATATAACAATCTATGTCTCTGTTACCCTATTTTATAATCTATGTTGCAGTAAGGAGGTCTTATGTTTTTTGGATTCAGGAAGATCTGAGTTCAAATCTGGATTCAGACACTAGTTAGCTTTGTGACCCTGGACAAGTCACTTGACCCCTTAGCCTTAGTTTCTTCATCTGTAAAATGAGCTAGAGAAGGAAATGGCAAACCACTCCAGTATCTTTGCCAAGAAAACCCAAATGGGGTCACAAAGAGTTGTACATGACTGAAACAACTAAACAACAACAATATATGTCTTTTATATTGTATATATTGTGCATGTTATATTGCATGTTTGTGAATGTGTAATCCCCATTCTCAAACTTGTTTCAGTTAATACGGTCCAGGAAGGCAGAGGCTAAGTCAGAAGTCCTTAACTTTGTATGTGTGTATTATGGACCCCTTGGACAGTCTGGAGAAACCTATTAATGTTTTTAAATGCGAAAAACAAATACAAAGGAATATAAAGGCAACCATTTGATGTATGTACATATCATGTGTGTATTACCTAAAATTCAGTAGTTGCTTCAAAAAACTTAAGTATTTAAACAGAAGAGTAGTTTATTTGCAGACAGCAGGAAATGACCTCTAATCACCACTCTCCTTAGACTTTACTGAATCTTTCTCCTTATCCTTTCCTCCATCCTTTCTTCTTCTTCCTTTTATTCCTATGATTTTATTTTCTTCCTCTTCAGCCTTTCTCTTTCCTTTCCTGCCATTTAAAGTGTGTGTGTGTGTGTGTGTGTGTGTGTGTGTGTGTGTGTGAGAGAGAGTATAAAATGGCAGGGAAGGAAACAGATCCAATAAATATGTTAATTAACTGAATGAATGAAAAAGAATAAATAAATGAATATGTGTGCGGTGTGTGTGTGTGTGTGTGTGTGTATGGTGTGTGGGTGTGTGTGTATATATGCATATATTAGCATTGTTCTACTTGATATACCTGTTTTCTCTGCAGCAAAATGAAGGAAGTAGACTAGACTAGAATAGATAACCCCAGAAGGTCCCTTCTAATTCAAACACTAGAAGAACCAGATGCATTGACTGATGCTACAATTTTATTTTGAAATAAAAATTCTTATCATACTCTCTCTATTTTCTTTGCCCCATAGGTAAAAAATAATGCTCTGTATCAATGGACAAAGTTCGGACCTTTGAATGTGACCTTGAATAAGTGACAATTTCTCTGGGCCTGTTTCATCATCTGTGAAATTACATGTTTGGCCCTGACAGAGAGCTAATGAATTTAACATGCAGAGAGACATACATTTTTGGACAATAGCTAATGTGGAAATTTGTTTTATAGGACTATGCACCTATGTATTGAAGGATTTATTTTTCTGATTTTTAAAACAAATATTTCCTCAGTAGAGGGTAATGGGAAATGGATTTTAAAGAAACTTGTTAATTTAATAATAATAATAATATGCTTTTTTAAAAGGACTTGTGGGGTCACATTAAATTATTTCTAAGGTCAGTCCTTTCAAACTCTAAATCTATTGTTTAGAATCCTTAGTCTAACTTAAGGCTCAGCGCATATGCCACCTCCTACAAAAGAGCTAATTACTTATTTATTCTTGAACATATACTCACAACCAAACCATGGGATTCGTTATTTACACTAAGTGGGACCTGGCTGATATGTATAGTGGTCAGTTTTGCAAAGTTCTTTACATATTATTTCATTTAATCACACAGAACCCTGTGAGGTTAGTGCTTTATTATCCCTCTTCTACAGATTAAAAAACTGCTGCTTTTAGAGGTTGACTTGCCCAGGATCACATAACTAGTAGGTCTGAGGTAGGATTTGAACTCATCTCTTCCTCAGCTCAATCTGTGGGACCAGCTCACTTCCTTCAGGAGGCCTCTCCTCATTCTCTTAGTTTTTAATACTCTCTTCTTACTTAAATTTCTTATATTTACTTATTTCTATATATGTTATATTCTGGCCCCACAGGACTGTAGGGAATGGCTTTCCCTTCATCTTTGTATTCCAAAAAACTGGCCCAGTGATTTTACCAGTAGTAGGTGCTTTTACAAATTTTGATGAATTGTATCAAGGAGTAGTAGTAAAAGGCTTGGTAAATTTGCATTCAATTAGTTAATACATTCTACTTGGAAACTTGATCATTTTATGATGAGACTTATTCATCTTTATTGTTTTTCAATCTTGGTCATTTGAAGGCATAATTAATGTCAGAGAGGAAGCTTTGAATTACTAGTGACATCTGGTTCAAATGGTTCACAAAGCACAGGAGATCAATTTTATTTTTAATTGGCTTTTTTATATAACTTAAATGAAATTTTATTAACAAAAGCCAAGTGGAACTTTTTTTTCTGGGAAGGCGTTTATCACCTACTCCCTTCACCAACTTGATTAACGACTTGAATTTCTGCTTGGGATGTTGGGGTTCTTCCTGACAATGGTGAGAATTTGTTGTGGTGAGATTTTTCTGACCAATTGGAGAAAAACAATGGATTCTGGATTCTGCAGGATGGAGTTCTAGACTTGGGGTTCTACTCTAGACATTACTCTAGCATCCACTCTAGCATTATTAAGGCACATAGTAACCACTTTAACAAACATTTATTGACTGACTCACTTAGCACAGTGCCTGGCACATAGCAGGCACTTAATAAATGCTAGCTGACTGACTGTTAACTCTTTCATGTGACTGATTTTTGAAATACCATATCTAAGATAATGATCCCAGGAGAATAAAAAGAATTAAGTTCAAATACTACTCCCAGCTGGGATGCTCAGTGGACAGAGTTTTGAACCTAGAGTCAGGAAGACTTCACTTGGAATACTGCCCCAGGTACTTACTAGCTGTATGACCTTTGTAAATCATTAAACCTCTCTCTGCCTCAGTTTCTTTATCTGTAGAATGGAGATAATGATAACAGAAGTGACTTCATAGACTAGCACTGTACATACATCTAACAAAAACTAGACAGGCAATACTAGGTTCAAAATCAAATTGTGTGAATGCTCCATGTAGCTAAAGGAGCCACTTTTACATTGTTCCAGGACCAGCCTAGTCTCTAGTGTCCTCACTCCAACCATAAATAGCCATTTTCACAGGCAGCTGCTCCTTTACTCTCTTTTCTGTTGTGAGAATCAAATAACATGTAAAGTGTTTCGCTTACCATAGAAATGCTATCTGTTATTATCTTCTTCATGGAGCCACCCTTTCTCTATCTCTCTATACCAGGAGTGAGAGCCAAGTAGCACTTTGTAGTTTGCTAAGAATGAGTTTTCACATTCTAGTTTTATTATGATGCTTCAATTAGACTCTAAACACAAAGAAACAGTTGTGGAATAAGAGCCTGTCTTGTTGTGCACAGCTAACTCAGCTCACCACAAGAGCAAGGATCCTATACTAACTCTGAAGGGATAAGGCCAGCTTAACCTTCTATCTCGAATGCGCATTGATGAGGCAGGAGACAAGATGGAAGCAACTGCAAAGCATTCACTTAAGTAGTAAGGTAACAGGAACTTCTTCTCAGGTTACAATGACATAGAGCTCATGCTGTGCTAAGGACAGTGCATGCACATCCTGTGCACTTATCTGACTCCAATCACAGATAAACTGCTAATGACCATACAGTAACTAAGGGAGTTAAAGATTGTTAAAGATCCATATAATGGAGCACTGAACCAGGCGACCTTTGCTCATAGATCAGCACCCGAGAGGGGCCTCCGCCCATCAGTGAGACCTCATGAACAGCCTGTGGCCCTCTACATCCTTACAGATCCCCAACACTGTCTAAGCGTTAGGAAGGCCTGGGTTCGAGACCTACCCCTTTCTCATACTGGCTGTGTGACCCTGGATAAGTGGCTTCACATCTCAGTGCCCCCAGGCAACTCTCTAAACCCTAATTTACAGAAAAATTGTCAATCGGCTTTGAAGAGGGAGTGTCCCTGTTAGAAGTTCCTCATATTAATGAAATCACAGGCATAGATATAACTAGACTGTGAGTTCCCAGCTTGTTGAAGATGTGCTTTATTTTTATATGATTTACTTTACCACCCCAGGGCCTACCATATAGTACTGCCCAATATATGTTTGCTGAATTGAATTTAATGAAGCAGCTCCATATAGAAGGCCAATGGAGTCAAGTAGGCACTGTTGAACAGGGTGGGCACTACTGCCTACCTGCAAACTTTCATTTCGATGGCTCAGTGATCTTTTCTCATTTTTGTTACATCCCAAAGGAGATGCTGACTTCTTTGATTTGAAAAGAAATGTAGATATTAAAGAAGCATAAAAACCTTTAAGCTGATCTGTCCAAAGCTTCTTAAAATGCGGGAGGGGGAGAATTTTGAATATAGCACAAGATTGAAGAGCAATGGGTTCACCTTAAAAGATCCTTTTTTTCCCTTTGGACAAAGAGAACAGTTGGGTTAGGTTTTTCTTGTTCAAGATTTGCTCTTTTCATTAGAGATTTCTGTACTACTGGTTTGCTTATGAGATCAGGGAAAGCAGAATGGAAAGCTGCTCTCTTTTAAGCTGAACATTGCTTTGTCATGGGAGAGCTTATTTTTCCATAAATTTAATTTAAAGGGAAGGAAATGTAACTCACTTTCAAGGTCAGTTAAAGAGAACAAAAAGTTAGACACTATAAATGAAAGTTTAATATGTTAAACTAACTGGCAATAAGAAGGAGCTATTTTCTCAATAAATATTGTATAGACGTGCTTTGTCAATTAACTTCTTTGACGGTGAGCAAAATGTAAATGTCATGGGTAAATGATAGCTTTAATGATGTTTTCCAGCTTTTGTACTCCATGCTACCAAGGGCTCTTAACAAAGATGTTAAATCATTAGGAGTCATATTTCATGATAATTAACTGCAAATTTGGTAATATTACCATTTTTCATTTGGCATGAAATGATGGGGGAGAACCAGAAGGTTTATTGGAGGTACATGGCAAAGGACAGAGTGACTTAAATATATGTATATAAATCTTGTAAAACGACTTATTGGACAGCATTTTATGATGCACATAAATCCTTATTCACTTTCTGAAAGTGATAGACAGTGAGCTCGGTGGTGCAATTGAAATTGTAGTGAAGTCACCCAGGAGAACCCAGTGGATTAAAATGTTTATTTTCCATCTTTCTCTCTCTTTCTTGTTTATTCCTTTCCTTTGCCTCCCTCCTTCCCTCTTTCCATCTCTTCCTTCTCGGTTTTTTTCTAACTCTAATTCATTCTTTCCTTCCTTGCTTCCTTCATCCCTTCCTTCTTCCTTCCTTTCCTTTTTTCTTTTTCACTTTTTTTATCTTTCTTCCCTCCCCTCCCTTTCTTCTTTTGTCTGTCCTTCCATCACTTTTCTTTATCTCTCATCCTCCTGCTCTGTCTCCCATTTTCTTCCCCTTTCGATTTTTCTCCAAAAGACTTCTGCTTTAATAAATCTGTTCCTTATTCATCTACAAACTTGAAGGACATAAAAACAGAACATTTTTCTGTCTTACTGATTGTGGTTCATTATAATGACACACACTAATGCTTTGATAATTAAGAGGATTTTTGTATATTCTAAAGTGGTATTTTGGGGTATACTGTTTATTTTAATTTGTTGAAATGTTCTCAACCAGATTGTTTGGAATTGTTTTTAATGGGAGGAATGACAGAGAATCTTGAATATGCTGTTATAAATGTGTTCCTGCTGGCCAGTGTTTCTAGATGACCTTAAATTGCAGAATCCAGGTCTAAAATTGTATGTTTCACCTCCCAAAGGGAGCTATCCTGGAAAAATGAATGCAACCAGGAAACTTTGCTATTCATTTGGCATAAAGTATTATATAACAACTGGCCAGCTGTTGTTTGCAAGGCTGGTTATATGCCATAGCAGCTTTCTCCCCCTTCTTCTTTTCTAGTACTCCTCTGAGGTAAAAACAAGTTGTTTGCCACAAAACATTTTGTACCCTGGAACATGGAAGCAATTTGTTTTGCATGCATTTGATTCATTGAGATTTCATGAGGGCTGGCTTGCATCAAGGTACAGACATTGTTTACTGAGCTTCTTTATGGGGTATTCAAGATTAGAGATCTATAATTTACACTTACTACAAACACTATAACAACCTTCAAGCCATTAAAATGAAAATATTGAATTGTTGTTAAAGACTACACAAAACAGAGATGTTGCTATGAGTTCATCCACACGAGAAGGTGCAGATAAATTACAGACCTTTGCCCCAGTGTCATAACAAGGTTGGCACACCTAACTTTTCCCCAAATCCTGGCATCAGAGTGGGTTACCAAAGACTGACACTGAACAAGGGGATTGGGCCTCTTCCATTCTGGAAGGCAATTATGGTTTTTCACTCTTGGGAATTCGATTTTGCCTAAATCACTGATAATTGCAGATTCTCTCATCCAGCTTAACTCCATTATCAGACCATTATTCATTTCTATTTTGGTAGTAAACAGCACCTCATTGGGCCTCAGATTCTTTATCTACAAGTAAGGAAGATAGGATTAAGCAATTTCTATTGCCCCAGCTTTTGAAATTGAGCTTTCTGTATAGATTTCCTTTCCTGTTAAAGCAGTCTTTCTAGTGATGGGGCTACAGTACCCGGTGTTAAGGAAAGTAGATAGTACAATTTCCCAAACAGCAGTAGTTAGGATTCTCTACTGCCTTTTTAAAAGTAGCACATAGTATCTCTAAGTCCCAAATTTGAACTTGTGCTGATTGACCAAAGCTGAGATACCTCCTTCTTTCCTTTCTATAAGCTGTATAACCATACCAACAACAATTTCTCTAAACGTTTTTGAGCAAGGCATTTTCCATCACTGCCTGCATGTCACCCTATGCTGGAGATTTCTCAGGGCAATGACTGCTATTACATTCTTACAAATCCTTAACTCTGGAGAGACAGTGTATTAGAAGGTCTGTTGAGTATAAAGGAGTAGAGTAGAACAGAGTCTTTACTGCTCTGCTTTTCTTTGGGGTTTCTGTACACAAAGGTGAGGCTGTTGAGAGAGAGACTTAGCCAGTAATTTCTAGTGCTGTACTGAGACTGTCAAGGAGAAAGGGTAACAAAGACACAAAATATAATACAAGACTGCTGCCCAAAGCAGCTCTGGATGCCATGGGGGTAAGTAGGTCTGTGTCTGATTTATTTTTACAGTTATCTTGGCGTATTTAAGCCTATATTTGCTGCGTTTCTGTGTCACAGCTGTTATCAGCAGTTGTTCAGTTGTTTTTCAGTCATGTCTGACTCTTTGTGACTCCATTTGGGGTTTTCTTGGCAAAGATACTGGAGTGGTTTGCCATTTTCTTCTCCAGCTCATTTTACAGATGAGGAATATGGGCAAACAGGGTTAAGTGACTTGCTCAAAGTCACATAGCTAGTAAGTGTCTGAGGTTGGATTTGAACTCAGAAAGATGAGCTTTTCTGACTCTAGGCCCAGCACTCTAACCACTGTACCACCTAACTGCCCTTGCTGTAGTATCAGCATGGCATAGGAGCATTGGATATAGAATCAAGAAACCCAAAGTTCAAATCTTACTTTAGATATACATCATGTAACCCTAGGCCAAGTCATATAATCTTTCTGTGTCTCAGTTTTGCCATCTGTAAAATGAGGGTTTTAGACTAGATGGCCTATAAATTCTTTTCCTGTTATAAATCTATAATCCTATATAATCTTATGAACTGTTTTTGTTCTTTCTATTTCATCAGTCCCATCCCATTCCACATCCTCACATGCCTTGTAAAATTGCATGTTCATTTACAAAATCCTCATAGTTATTGTTGAACTCTTTCCTTGCATGTTAACAAGTTAAGTGTCATAACTTATAGTCAGGGAAATTGTCTATGGATTATTTCATTCTTTTCATTTTAATCCCCATTGCCTAGCCCAGTGCCTGGTACATAGTAAGTATTTAATAAATGCTTGCTGATTAACTGATTGGATTAGGAAAAAAATATTAGGAAATGGAAATTAACAACCTGGATCAATCCGAATGTTTCTATTTTTAGCTGAAGACAGGTGACAATGATGACATGCTGATATTTAGGGATGTCATTTCATATGGGAAGCACTTTGGATTGGGAGTCCAGGAGACCTAGTTTCTAGTGCCAGCTAAGCCATCCTGTTACCTAGGGCAAGTCACTTTTCCTCAGTCAGCTTTAATTCTCCTCTACCAAGTTTAGGGGTTTGACTAGATAATGCCCAGTGTCCCTTCCAGTTCTGAGTCTATGAAATTTATCTATCTGATTTCTAAGTTACTGAAGAAGTATGTAAATTTGAAAAGTAATGAGAGAGGGCCAACTCATAATACAGTGGCATCTATCTCACTTGGATCCTTCAATCAAAAACTGGATGGCCACTTATTGGGAGAGTACAATATAAAGGGAATTCCTCATGTGCAGAGCATACTAGATGGCAACCACTAGCCTTTCCAATGTAAGATTCTGTGGTCTTGTGAGAAAAGACTCTTGCCAGTAACACTATAGCATAAAAATCAGTTGTATTCAATCCTGAAGTGTCCCTGACTTTATGAAATATGGAAGTATATGTAGGCATGGATAAATTGCAGACTACCAAGATCATAGGAGGTTTGAACTGAAAATGTAAGCAAACCAAAAATGCACTTTAAAACACTGTGTAATGTAGTATCAGGTGCCTGTGAAATAGTATAGAAGATTATATTACATTTTAATCTTGTCCCTGCAGCACTCAGGAGTGTTGTGGCCAATGTGTTTGACTCCTGTGGTCTACAGGACTAGAATCAAGAGATTGAATTATCCTCTGTGCTTCCTGAACAATTTCCTTATGGAAGTTTTATGGCTACCTGGTCAAAGACACCATAAGATTCCCTTCTCCTGAAATCAACTTTAATAAGTAGGTCTTATGACTGGATCTCCTTACCTGTTGCCTTCTCCCCTTCTCTGCCTAATCCAGAGGTTGCCCAGTATCACTAAGGTCCTTTCTCTCACCTGTTGCCTCTCACCTCATCCCTTCTAGAAAGTTGCCTTGCTTGTCAGGACTGAGTCTGACTGATGCAAATTATCTCTTGAATAAATAGAAGAATGAAAAAGTGTTTATTAAATGCTTACTATAGACTAAGCTCTATGCCAAGACCTAGGGATAAAGGTAAAACCCACAAAGAGGAGTGGTGGCCAAAGAAGGGGACTTTGTCCAGAAAGTTACTGAAATGTTGAGTGGGGCAATAGGGAAATAGATTGACATACACCATCCAGGAACAGTGGCTGAATTGGGAACTCAAATGACAAAGGTATGGAAGAGATGATAAGAGAGTCAGAAGTAAAGTGAAGCATGGTTAGAGCTTTCCCTGAAACTGGTCCTGCAGATGCAATCACCATTCAAAAATGTGGTTCTTGAGGGCAGAGTTTCTCTTGTGCAAGAAGGTGGCTGGCAACACTGTAGAGGACACAGGACTTGTCTCTCCTTCACTCTTGCCAGTGAGATTATTGGCCCAGGAAGGGCTTCTGTTCTCCTCCTGGAATCTGAAGATACCCTCAAACTCTGAATTCTGTGGTCTGTTTATAAAAGGATGCTAGAGGTTTTGCTGGTCATGACTGAAAATCTAGCCTCTGACTTTCATGAAGGAGGCAGAGGGTAGAGTGACAGACAAGCATGTGAGATGGTACCTATGCACTGGTGACTTGGGCTGAGCCTCTGCCACCAGGATCAGGTCCATGGTCACTGTAAGGGAACTGACCAGAGAACAAAAGCTGAAAGCTATCAAGATAGGACTATGAGCTATGCAGGAGCCTTGCAGAGCAGAGTCAATGTTTCCTTAGCCATTGATGGGACTGAGAATGAAACTAATGCTACCTTACTTCTCTGTCCCTTACTTTAATCCCTTTAGATTTCTCAGGATAGGGATGAGTCTCTTTCTCAGCTCTGCTTCATAAGCATTTGTTTTGTTTTCTGTTTCATTGCTATTTGGAAAGAAACCAGTTTCCTTAAGATAAAATAGTAAACCACTGCATTACTGGCCAATGTATTCTTCTGCAAATGGTGACAAAAAGGCAAAAGGATGTGAAACTCATAGCCAGGAGAGTTAGATTCTAATTGCTCAGTGACCTTCTTTGCTTGACATAACGGGCTTGGAGCAAATGTAAGAGAATTGTTGATTCGTATTCTTTTAACTTTCTAGAATACTAAGGGAAATATGGATCCAAATCCTCCTTTGCAAATGAATTTAGCAGTTTTGGATGAAGAAGAGGCAGGGACAAACTGGGGTTAATATGGACATTCACATTAGACACTTTCTCTTTCCTTTGTTTCCTTATTAATTGCTGCTTAAAAGGAAGGGGCCAAAGTAAGGGAGTTGACTATAAAGTGATTCAAGAAGGGAGGGGCCAGGAAAGAATGGCGATGATGCACTTCATACAGGAGGGTGGGGACCATATAGAGGGGAGTCCTCCTCACCTGTACTATAGTAAATAGTCTTGGCCTCCTGCTAGCCATAAAAGAGGGATAGGGCTGTTTTAAGGAGTGTATGAGATGATGTGCACAGACGATTTTGTAAACCTTAAGATGGTATCATTATTGGGTAGCCAGTTCTGCTTAAGCAAAATGGCACAATTTTCCCCCAACAGAAAATTCAGGGGAGTGTTTGGCAACGGTCACAAGAGTATGCTGCAGTTATACATGCTAGCAAGGGATTTTTTTTCCCTCTGATTCCCAAAGTGCAAAATCTCATTTATCTCTTTCTGCAGAGTTATCAGAAAACTCTTTCCAGCAAACAAATGGCAACTCTATAAGTGTATGTTAATGAAATTTTAATGAATTTGAGGTGCTGGCACAGAATATCCCTGCAGAGCTCATATTTTTCTTTAAAAAAAATGCATCCCTTTAATGATCTGTGCTTACAAATGAACATAGCAATGTGAAGAACATGTGTAACCTGTTCCTGGTTGGTGAGAGTTCTTCTGAAGACCAAGTCACTCTTAGTCTCTCTGTCCTCCCTTTCTCTGGTGCCATAAGTTATACTCCGCAGACTGGATTGTTCTCTTCACATTTCCTGGTCGCTCTTTATTTCTGCTCTAATCCAGTGCTGCTGTTAGCTCTGCAGTCAGCTTCCTGCTAGATGTTTATTACAGATTGTTTCTTTCTGTCCATCTAAGCAGTCTGTAAACACTATTCCAAAGAATAGGCGGGCAGATTTATTGTTCCATTGATGGCCTGCCCCAATAAATGCTGAGTGTTGTGGGCTATGCATGGACTTTGGCCCAAGGCCCAGAATACCTGAGTCAATTTTCAAATCCAATTGTTACAGGGGGGTTTGTATTTTTAGAGAGGAAAAAGGTGTGACTGTTTAGATTCAATAACTGTCAACATTTACCTTACAACTTTCTTTTTAATTAAGGAAAACACAGAGATCAATAGAGAATTTACAAGCATAGAGAGGCATAGAAAACTAATAAGATAAAATGATATCGTTACATTGATGAGGGGAAGGGCAATGAATGTGTGGGCCACTCCATCTTGAACTCAAGGGGGGTTTTGTTCATTTTAGCTTTTACTTGGAAACCACCTTACTATCACTACAAAACTGAAACTAACTTTAGGGAAAGAAGCCTTCCCAAAAGAATGTGGATTCCTAATGACCTCAAGTGAATTATCAACGGGGAAACAATTTTCCATTTTTGACATGAGAGAACTGTGCATATCAACATACAACTTAATATGACTTTGTCAGAAGAGAACAATAATTCTCCTCTGATGGGTCTCAGTGACTTGAAAGCCTAATCAAAGTCAATGTATTATTAATGGACTTCTAAATGACTCAATCATTCAGTCACTCAGTGAAATGCTTTGAAAACATTTTATCTTATACTTAATCTGCCTATTTGAAAAAACAAAGGTTGGAGAACTGTACACTCCCCTATGGATACTTCCCAATTTAAATAATCTCCAGATTTATTATCTGGATACAAAGGATACTTAAGAAATGTTTGCCTATCACATTAAATGTGTAAGGAGAGCATTACCTTCCTGTAAATAACCCCTTTATACTCTCTGTACCCCAAAGTGATAGAAGAGGCCTCTATTTTCTTCAAACTACTTACCCTTTGCATATTTTTTACTCCCTCCCCACTTCCCATATCCCTTGCTTATTGTTACTAGTATTATGTACTGCTTTTTCCCTTCCCTTCCGAAATCATTTCCCTTCCTTTTATTTCTATTTTTGCCAATTAAACCTTCCTTATAACTTTTACTCTTTACCTTGCAGCTTAACCTGAAACAATCTTTTTTTTTCTTCTATGTGAAGACATTGAAAAAATAGTAATAGTAATCAAAGGACAGGCATTAAGAGTCAGAAAACCAGCATTTATACAATCATGGTCCTCAGTTTCCTCATCTGTAAAATAAAGCTAATATATGTACTACTTACTTCACAGTCAGATAATGTACACAAAATACTTTGCAAACTAAAGAAATATAGAAATATCAGTGATGATGCAAAGAGTTTTCTCTAGGAGTACACGTGTAGCATGTTTTACAAGCCTAGAAGTGCAGACTGAACCCACTGCTGACTGGGGCCTTGAATTTAACTTCTTGAAGGCCTTTATTAGATTTTGTTAAGCTTCCCTTTCCTTCTCCTTTCATATCGATACAGAACATAATTCTAACTACTGAGCTGTGGCTGGTGCACTAGGCTCTGTCAACAAGCCAACAAAAGAATGCCTGACGCTTATCTGGGCAGCAATTTGATTACATCAATGCCAACATGGTTGGATGTAACGGATAGGTTAAAACGAGAATTGGCTTGGTGACAGTTCCCTCCTTTCCCTCTTCTCCGTCAGTCCCCAATCTCTAAAGTGAGCATCATCTCAGCTTCTATCCTTGGGACCTGCTCCACATTTCCTCTTTAATTATGGATGGCCAAAGTGAGCATAGTGCTTTAATTAAGGCCTTCAGTGTGACTTCTAGGCAATCTGTTTTTTATTTATTTATTTTATTGTTGTTGTTGTTTGTTTATTTGTTTGGTTTTTTTTGGGGGGGACGGGGTTTCCTATCATTCTTCCTCCTATCTCAGCTTAGTATTTAAAAGCAGTCAGACCTCCTATACTGACAAGCCCACAGTAATTTGGGATTTTTCTTTTTCTGGGCCACATAGTTTTGTTTCAGAATGCCATTTTAACTGATGTTTTTAAATCCTTATGATAGTCTACTGATATTTTTGAACAATGTTCTTATTGACTGCTTTTATTCCACCATTTCTATCCATATAGATATACCATACATAATTTTATTATTAGTTATGTTTCTAGAAAGAGTAATTTTTTTACAAGCCAAATAGTATTTTAAATACTAGGACTCTTATCATGCTGAATTCTTTTTTGTTTTCGCTTTTATTTTTTTTTTGGGGGGGAGGCAATCTGGATTAAGTGACTTCCCCAGGGTCACACAGCTAGTAGGTATCTGATGCCAGGGTCCTCCTGATTCTAGGGCCTGTGCTCTAACCACTATACCACCTAGCATAGCCCATGGCCATATCCCTTGGGGTCACAAAGAGTGGGACACAACTAAATGACTGAACAACAACAACAAGGGATTCCAAGAGGTGAAGATAAGTGGGAAGAGCATTCCAAACAAGGGGAACAAGCTATGAAAAGGCATGGAGGCTGCAGATGGGAATATTGTAAATAAGTAACACCAAGTGAGCCATTTTGACCCAAATATCAAATGTATGAAGTGAAGTAAGGTGAAATAAGCATAGAAAGAGAAGTTGGAGCCAGATTTAAGTGTGTTTGATGGCACAGTGTTTTATCCTCGAGGCAAGAGAAAGCCAATGACGCTTCTGGTACAGAAGGATGACTTGGTTCTATCTACCTTGGGAATAGAAATTTGGCAGCTATATGGAGGTCGGATTGGAAAAGGGAGAAAATGGAGTCAGTGAAACCAATTGGGAGCCTATGGCAATAGTCCAGTCAAGAGTTGATAAGGATTTTAACTGGGGGGGGGGGGACACACACAGGGAATGGGGAAAGAAAGGATGGATCTTTAAATTGGTCCCTTTGGGAGGCAATGGCACTCTTGAAAAGTGACACACCTCGAATAATTATGAGTAGTAGGATCATAGAGAAGAAGCACTTTGGAAACTATAACACAGTGAAGGTAACACAGAGCCCCTCTTTTATCGGTATGATATGATGCTGGGAGGACGCAAAGGGCACTCTTTACAAATCCTACCTGGCAGAACTTGGGTTCACCCTTAACCAGACTGTATCAAGCAACATTTTAAACATATAATGTTACATTATGCACATTCTCCCACTGAGCTGTCCTATGGGCAGTGTAAATATTTACAGCCTGGGCTTTAAGGTAAAGCTGTGGTTATTCAGCACCTTGAAATGTGATAGCCTTGGCATTCAGAATCATCAGTCTTTTGGACTGCATTTATTTCTACTGTGAGCTCTAAGAAGGCCTTTTAACATGCATACAACACACTAAGTGAATGTTAGCAGATGCTAAAACTTTTTATTAGCTGATTTATTAGGGGTTGATGACTATTCTTAAAAAAGGAAAGAAAGAAATCCAGACACAACAATCTGCTGAAGTCTTAGAATCCAGAAATCAACTTTATGAACAATAGTAGGCAGTACATTTTTACATATCCAACTAATTCAGAACAGGTGAAACCTTGTGCAAACTAAATGCTCACTAATGCTGATTTTCTTTGCAGAGTGGAAAGAAAAGATTCAATAAAAATGGGTGAGGAAGGGGGAGGGAGGAATACAGTAGACACACATTCAGGAAGTATGACGATAACTGGAACATCCTGGTGTGTTTCTCTCTCCTTAGATCTGCTGTGAAAAACAGTGAGTTTGTCTTTCTCCACAGACCTAAAGTTATACTTGAAAATGAATATGACTTAATTCTACTCAAGAAAATATAAAATAAAAATAAAAGTTTAATTGCTAAGAAGGACCTACATTAGTTGGTGAAATGTGAGAGACTCTGAGAAGGCAGTCTAGTGATGGAAGATTTATAGATGGAAAGGTCTTGAAAGGTCATCTAGTCCAACCTCCTTACTTTTAAAGATGAGGAAATTTAGACCCCAGGAAAATTAAAAATTTGCCCAAGGTCACATACATAGTAAATGGCAGAGACAGGGTTTCAACCTCAGAATTCTGTTTCTTTCTCATTGCAGTATCCTTTCCAATGAAGCCTAAATGGCAAGCAATCTTGAGTTGAGCCTTGCCCAATCTAGACCACTCTAAAAATACAGACACTTTTGAGAGGGATCATCCATTAAGGTTAAGAAAGTATAATTCAGTTCCATTCCATTTAATTCAATAAGTACCTACTTGAGAAAGTATCTACTACGTATAAGGCACCATGATAGCTTCTGAGAACACAGACAAATCCAAAGAAATTGTAGATGAGTTTACTTGATTCTTTGCTCCAAATAGAGGTAAGCTCCTTGAGGGCAGGGATTGGTTCATTTTTATATCCCCAGGGTCCTTCATAGTAAGTAATTCATTGTCTGTATGCGTAGTTGTGCAAACACAGATGTTCAGGATAAAGTTATGTGTCCTGTATGTTTAGTCATTCAGACATAGATATAGTATCTATGTGCCAAGCACTTTTATAAATATTACAATATAGATACTATAGATATTCTCTCATTTGATCTTTTGAGGTTGATACTAAACCCCTAAACCTCAACATAAGTGACACTTGAAACCACTTTCTTCTTACTCCAAGGTAGGATTTCCATGCACTGTCATAGACTTCCCTTTTATTCTACACCTAAACAGTAACAACAACAAAAACCTGGGCCTGACTTTTTATTGCTGTAGGAACTTCCTATGGTGACTGATTAGTGTTATCAGGAGTGGGGAACCTGCTGCCTGTAGGCTACAGGCGAACACAGAAGAACAAACAAGATTTGTTCTGTGAAGTTTGGATTCAGTCAAAGGGCCCCCCTTGAGGGCCTAGAACGCCACATCTCAGGTTCCCCACCCTGTCTTAGATAATTGAGCTGCCAGGGGTAATAAGAAGTTAAGTGACTTGCTCAGAATCACTCAGCCAATACTTTTCAGAGTGGGGACTTGAACCCAAGTCTTCCTGACCCTGAAGCTCCCTTTCTACTACACCATGATGCTTCTCACTTATTGTGTTTAAAAAAAAAAAGCAACAAGTCCCACCTATAGGAAATACGAAAGCACTTAAGGTTCTTTATGAGCCACCTTGCCCTACCACGTCTTTTCTGACACCGTTTCACACAAAAGGAACCTGTTGACTCTTTGGACACCTAATCAATGGATATTCTGCATTATAACTCTGAGTCTTTTAAAATATCTTGATGGACAGTTCTTCAAGCTCATTAATACCAAAGCAATTGTTGATAATTGCTCTGGGTTTCAACTTCTAATTAAAACTAAGTGGCTAGATTTGCATACAGTAAACAATAGAAGTTACTTTCAACCTCAGTCCCATAGGCCTTATCAGCTTCTAGATACAATATCATTAAAGCTTGCATGCTAATTATGGCTAATTGCTCAATGTAAATAGAAGTCATTCTGTAGATATTTAAGTCTTTCTTCCAGCAGCTTATTCCTGCACTTTATCTAAAAACCATCCAGCTGTTTAAGCTATCTAAAATGACAAAATAGAAGGAGAAAATAAATAATTCTCTCTACGGATTCTGGCTGCTGTCCTGTCAAGTTCTATGAAATCTAGTTGCCTTTTACTGAGAACAGTTCAAACCAATTGTACGATGAGAGTCAATTACTTTTTACTTACTTGTTAATTTTAGTAGGTGACAAATTGTCAGGCTACCTAATTAGAAATAATTAAACAAAAGTCATTCCTATTGCATGTTAAATAAATATTAGTAGTAGTACTAAATGCTGAAGTGGCCTTTGAATGCCTTCTTAATTAACCCTAGAGGGTTACATGCAACATAATGAAACACTATCTATCCAGTCCCTAAACTGGAATAGAATGCAGACTAGCCTATTCTTTGGGATTTTTCATAGCTGATACTGGTCACTGCAAGTCAATGAAGTATTTTGTGGCAAAGAATTGCAAAAATGACAGAAAACAGGATGAAATAATTGGATTGCCCAAGTTTATTTATTTCACATTTACTGGTTGCAGGGTTGGACTACGTCCACAAAGCACTTCTTTGGCATTTCATAATGGTGTGGGGGCAGAACAAGAGCCTTAACATATCTTCTTTTTCTGTATATTTCTTGTTCATTTCTTTGTGTCCATTCTCCAGAGAACATCCATCCGGACTATTGTGGTCCTTCTTTTATTGTTTTGTGGACATCACTGTATTATTAGAGCTCTCTTATCATCGGGCCTCACTCTTACTATATGCCTTCCCATCTTTGCTTTTGGTCAGATATGTTCTTTATGACAGCAGTTATGCCACACCACAGTATGTCATTGTTAGTAATAAATTACAGCCTGCTTATACCCACTAAGTGTCTTTTCATGGTCCTTTGGTCCCTTTGAGATAATGGTACTCCAAGATTCATAGTCACATAGCATCACTGAGAGAATATTGGTGTTAAAAATGATGCAGCTTGAAATCTTTGAAAGTGCTGCACAATATCCCCGGTATGATTTATTCCTGTTCAGTAACGGGCAGAGCTCATTGTCCAACTGCAGCACATGTCCATATGCATAGTAAAGGACTTCTCATCAATTTCCATATTGAAATCTGGGCAATGAGCATTTCTCCTCCTTGTTGTTTTTCATTATGAATCATGATGTCAATCTTATGTAATGAAGTTTGCCTTTGAAGCACACCCAGATTACCTAATATGATGAGACTGACGTATTGCTTTCTTTCTGGCTTTCTGGCCCCTTCCTGTGCTCTTTTCTGTGGGCCCCTTTTCTGATGCATCCAGAACTAATTCCATGACCTGAACCAGGGGGTGGTGAGGATATCTGAAAAATGGTAGCCTTTGGGGCATTTGTTTCTATTCTGCTTTGTTTGTCCTCAGTTTCAGGTGCCAATGGTGATCCCCTCCAGACACAGGAGGTCAAGTCATGGGAACATTGGAGACAGGATTCCAGGAGAGATGTTGCAGCCAGCCAGCAGGGCAGGAAAGCCTGGAAAAGTCAGGAAGCCTGGGCCTCAAGCCAGACCAGGGTTTGTGCTCTATAGGAACTGAACTATGAATCTAATCCCCTTCCCTTCCCCAGGGAATAAGGTAGTGCAATGTGCCAGGAGGGTTAAGCCTGCATATTAGTATATTTGTTATTATGCCTTTTCAAGTAAATATTCCTTTGTAAAAAGCTAATCTGTTAGTAGCTAAATGGAACTGGGGTATAGGGGATCACCCACTACAATTGAAGATCCACCACCTGTGGGGACTGAAACAACTGGCAGAGAGCCTAGACGCCCCAAATTTTTTAAAGATACTGGAGGGATGAAATGTAACCTATATGACCTTCAGGCAATGGGTGCCAAGGCAGTCTTATATTACTCCATAGACATTTCAGTGACAAGGTGTTAGAGGTACAATGAAATTAGCACCATGGTATCTTTACATAGTCATATTTGGAGAACCTTGCCATCCATATGAAATCTTTCATCTATTTGTCCTTTGAATGGGACATTATCCATGACACTAGTGAATAAAACCCAACATTTATCTTCAGACAAACATGTATCTTCACATTTACTTCATTTGGATGAATATTTACAAAAATATAAATTGCCCAGAAATAAAATACTTAACCTTATTTTAGAAAAAGAAATTGAACAAGCCATCAATGAACTCCCTGAGAAAAAAATCCCCAGGGTCAGATGGATTTACAAGTGAATTCTACCAAACATTTAAAGATCAATTAATTCTAATACTATATACAAGAGGTATATACTATACTATATACTATACTATTGTACTATATACAAGAGGTACACTTTTGCCCAGTGTACCTCACCTCCCCCAACTTCTCACATGTTCCTGAGGCTTGGAGCCATGGGGATGGGCCAAAAGACTTGTTGAAAATGTATTGGGCTGCCCCTCTGAGGGGAAATGATAGGGGAGGTATTTTGGAGGGAATGGCTATATTTCAAACTAGGCAAGCCCAGGGAAGCAGTCAGCCCTTCAGCCTTAGCTGGAGGGCCATGGTTCGCATCCATGGTATTCTTCATTCCTTGGAATTTTTTTGCTCCCTAGCTAATAAAATATTCCTACAGAGTGGAAGGAACAAGGGTGAGTGATTTGAGAACCACTAAGGAGCACCCATCTTGCTTAGGTCTTTATCTGTTTTCATGAGAGCAAGGCTTCCATGGAAGGAAAAGGCCGGTATGTCCCTGTGCCTACAATGGAGGCCAAATTTCAACAACTTGTCTGAAAGAACACAATGTAAACATATCCTTCAAAAACATGTGTGATACATGGGGGCAGGGACTCTATTTAACTTTTGTCTTTGTTTTCTAAGAACTTCAATAAAGCACTACATCAGTGGCTCATCATGACATGGAAAAAACTCTGACTTCTTGAAGGCTATACCTGCAAACACAAGGTCTGGCAGGTTCTACCACCCTGCAAAGATAATGAGCGCAGTCCAACAAGAGACTACACCAACTTTTCCCAGTCAAGCTTGGTTCCTTACCAGTAATTTGGTGACCTGGGAATGAACTCTTTGGCCTTGGCAGCCCATGAAACAACAACAACAAAAAATCAGAATGGGTCTTAGTCCTGTACAGCCCCCTTCCACTTCTTTGATTTTTTAAAATAAAGAAAGCATCAAAGTAAATGTTCTCTGTGAAATTGTTTGGGCCTCTTATGTAAGTAGATGATGTTGTATTTTCTTCTAATCTCGCATCAGGTGAAACCTTTGCTTTCTAGGGTAATGACAGAATTAGAAAACAAAACAAAACAAAACCCAGCAAAATACTTTGATGCAAAATTCACCTCTCCTGTATTCAATTTATTTTTAAATCTGCATTCATAAATCAACAGAATAAACTCTGAGACATCAGTCGTGCCCCAGTGCCCTTCATTCGCCTGTCTACACTTTGGTTTTTGGAATTTGTGTGTGTAAGCAATGCTTATAAAAATCCATTCCATAAAATTAAAAGCATAGCACAGGCTGTCATTTTTCATCCTAACATGTATTTAATATGCAGCCATACACAGAAGGTCCAGGGGTATTGATGATATGTGGTAAAGTATGTGTGCTTGCATGCCCACCAGCCATGAATAAGCCAAATACCTTAAGAGTAAGAAAATAGATCTGTTCATGGTACATTCTGTGGTTTCCTAACTCAAGTAAGAGAAGCTGCTAATTTAACAGTCAAGACTGTAAGCTTGTTTTTTGAAGCATAAAACTGCCAAGTCAATTTTTCTGAAAATAGGTTTGTTACCAGGACAGATGCCAACAATTTGCATTACTGAATATGTGGCTACAGACTAGGTCCTGAAGGCAGTGCAACAAAACAGGTTTCAAATGCCATTAGACTATTTCTGACATTTCAAAATAAATCCATTTCCACAATAAAGTCCCTGGTTGGCCAAAACAGCCATTATTAGACAGCCTGTAATAATATGAATCCAAGTAATTTCTGATATCCCTTTCCCCAGAATAATCCAGAAGTGTCTTTTTCATCATTAAAACCTGTTTTATTTCTTACATCTCCCTATTTTAACTAGCCAAGGCTCACTTGGCCCTGAATAAAGGTTTTCAGTACTGGGAGACTTCTCTTTCTTGGTCCTCACTGAAATCCTTCCTATTTTTTCCAGGTTTCCATGTAGGTCTTCTTGATTCTTCTGACTCCTCAACTTTCAAAAGTGTTCTCTATTACTTCCTAACACCCAAAGCACTTTGTTCTTTTCTTACGGTACTTATCACATATTGCCCGGCACTATAGTTACAGATGGATGTGTCTTCTTCCTCTTTATGTAACTGTAAGCTTCTTGATGGTAGAAACATATTTTATTTCTTGTTGTGCCCCTCTGAATTTCTAGCATAATGTCATAATAACATTGAAAAGGTGCTTGTTAAAAGAATTGGACTTTTTTTTGATTTGCTTTTCAGTACATAAATAGAAACTATTACATGCTTTAAGACCCTCTATAAAAAGGATTATATAGATGAATATATCCATTTTATTTCAGTTGGTACTTGTAGCATTGTACTCTGAATTCAGTACTATCACCAGGATACTTTCTGCTTATTTCTTTCTTAGCTTCTCTAGGGGGGTCTCTAGCAGAAAGTTTTAATATCTTTTCCATTTATTGGTCCTGCTCTACAGGAGCTTCCTGACTGGAACAACAACCTCCAACCCAATGAAATATTAGGCATATTCAAAAGTCTAGCATCTCTGATTAAGAGAAAAGGCCAAAAGTCAGCCACTGTATCCTGGGCCATTGCCAGCCATCTTAACTTTCATCTTGCCACTGGACTTTGGAGGAGAAAGTGAGGCTGATAACTTTGCATAGCTCTGCCTCACTTAAATCCAATTCATGAGCAAGTCAAGACATCACCTTCATGAAGTTTCTAGAATGAAAGATGAACAAAGTTTCCCAATTGAATAGTGAGGCTAGCACTACAGCACTGCCAGATTTGCCCCATTTCACAGCAACAGTTGCAGGTAGGTTATTGAGAGCTGTGATGACCCAAATTATGAATCTTGAACCTTCTAACCATTTGCCTTCATCATCTAATAAAGTTCACTCTTACTCTACCTAGACTCATTCTCTAATAGTTAGTATATGATCTCTCCCTCTTACTCTTCTGATCCATGGGATACTGAACCTAAAGATTAACAAATCCTTCTCCTAAGCTCCAAGCCTCCTCCTTTCTAATGTCCCACTCCAGAGATGCCCTTTCTATCCACTGTGTCTTCAGAATTACCTGTGCCATAATGAACACATTTGCTTTCATCTTAAAGTTCAATTCAGTTATTTTCTATCATATACAATTCTTTATGATCCCATGTGGGGTTTTCTTGGAAAAAATACTGGAGTGGTTTTCCATTTACTTTGCCAGCTCATTTTACAGCTGAGGAAACTAAGGCAAATAGGTTGAGTGACTTGCCCAGGTCATACAGTTTAGGAAGTGTCTGAAGCCAGATATCTGGTGCTCTATCTGCTGTGCCACCTAGCTGCTTTCATCTTAAACTTCTTCCTTTCCTTTTTTTTTTTTTATTACATCTCTCTTTTGGTACTCACTGAGATATTGCTTCCTCCTGATATGGTTTCCTTATATACCCTGTTTGTATTTTCATTCAAACTTTGAATTGCTGATTGTGGCGGGAGAGTAAGAATACTCCTTTCCTCTAATTGCCCACTTCCAGACTCTTCCTTTACTGCCATCACTCAGCAACTTCTCCTCCTTTAAGATTCATTCAATCAAAGTGTGTCACCAGATCCAAATTCTCATAGCTGTTATCCACTGACCCCTAAGACGTTCCTCCTCTTTTCTCAAGTAAGTGCTTGGTTCACAGATTTCCTGTTCGTACCAAATCTCTTACTTGTTCTAGGGGAATTCAATATATATATTAATTTTCCTTCAAGCAACTTAATTTCCCAGTTCTTCAATCTACTTAATTCTTATGACTTACTCTCCCACTTCACCTAAGCTACATACAAGCATGGTCATACCCATGACCTTGCTGTCCTCCACAAGTATTCCACTTCAGTGTTCAAGAACTTGAATTTCTTTTACCTCATCATTATATTTTCTCTTTCCTTATCTTCCTCTATCTCACTCCTACACCTTCTCTTGGTTCTTGGTGACCTCCAGTCTCTTCATCTCTCAGTACTAGGCCCAGGCCTTACCCCTCATCTTGTAACACCTTCTTTTACCCTCAATCTTGACTCCCAAGTGAACCACTTCAACTGTAGATGATTCTAGTCTCTTTAATGTCTTATTTCCCTATCCTACTGGATCTGATTAGATAGTGGCTCTCTTTTGCCTTCAGGATGAAATAGAAAAGATTTTTGTTTGGCATGTCACTGTCTTTCTAACTTCTCACAATCTACTTTCTCTTATGCTGTTTACAAAGCAACTATACTTGCTTACTTCCTGTTCTTCACATACCAGGCTTTATTTCTTATTTCTAGGAATTTTTTTCTGGCTGTCTCTCATGCCTGGATTGCTCTCCCTCCTCATCTCTGCTTAGTGCCTTCCTTGGCTTCCTTTAAATCCCAATTAAAATCTCATCTTCTACAGGAAGTCTTCCCCAACCCCTTTTCATTCCAATGCCTTCCCTCTGTTAATTATTATCCACTTATCCTATGCATACTTTGCTTTGTATATATTTGTTTGAATGTTATCTCCCCCATTAGGGAGGTAAAGACATTGAAGTTAGAGGCTGTCTTTTGCCTCTTTTTATATCCCCAACACTTAGAATAGTCACCAGCACATAGTAGGCCTTTGTTGTTCAGTTGCTTCAGTTGTGTCTGATTTATCAAGACTCCATTTAGGGTTTTTCGTTTGTTCGCATTTTCGTTTGTTTGTTTTTGTTTTGTTTTTTGGCAAAGATATTGGAACGGTTTGCCTTTTCCTTCTCCAGCTCATTGTACAGATGAGGAAACTGAGGGTTAAATGACTTGACCAGGGTCATACAGCTAGTAAGTGTCTGAGGCCAGATTTGAACTCAGGTCTTCATGACTCCAAGCTTGGCAGTCTATCCATTATGCCACCTAGCTGCCCTTAGTAAATATTTGTTGACTGATTGAATGAATGAATGAATGAATGAATGTGTCCCTGAAAGATTTCCATTTAGAATGACTCAAATAAAAAAGAAATTTTGGTTCTTCACAGGGGCAAAACCCTAGTTATCCAGAAAATTATATATCAAAATACTGAGTTTCTGGCTGTAATGTTTTCTGGTGGTTTACTAATTAATGAAATTAAAATTAATTGGCATCTTAATCATAATCACAATAAACATTATTTGAAGAATTAGAGTCTTATACATGTCCTGTTTCATGAAAGTTCATTACATGTAGATACACATATGTATGTCAGAAACAGCAGATGCTGAGATTCTGACTTCAAATAAGAAATAAACTGCAATACAGGAAAGAAATAATAAGGATATTAAGAGACTATTTTATGTCTGAACAACCTCCAAAGTGATTAATGCCCCTATACAATGCATCCCAATTTTCCTGTATGATGCGAAATTCCCAAGACTGTCTATTAATAGTGCCTGCGATATTTACAAATTATTTTAAATAAGGGGAGCACTTAATCTTGATCAATTATCATTACACTGTGATGAACTTCATCTCCTTGCTATAGTGTTACATGCTGAGATAAGGCACAGAAATAGGATGAGAGGTTTAGAGTTTATATGTGTATATACATAAATACATATGCGACATATTTAATGCTACCTTTCATCTATTTCCTATTTATCTTTTATGTTCTAATTAAATATATTGCCTTCTCAATTAGAATGGAAGCTTTTGGCTTCTTTGCTTCCTCACTGCTTAGTATAGTGCTTGACACACAACAGGTACTTAATAAATGCTCACTGATTGATTGATATTAAAATTAAAGAGTAATTCATCCTCTATATAAACTGGAAAAATGGAGGCACAGTTCAAAACCAATTGTTATTTAATTCCAATGAAGTAGCATGTATTAGTTTCTCTTTCTTCTCTGACATCTTTCCAATGCCTCAAGACCATTCAGTTTTTCTTGATCCCCCAATGACTCAACCTCCAAAATTGATCTGTCACCTCTGAATGATCCTAACACTTTGTTCTCCTATAATGGCATTTATCACATGCTGCCTTGTATTTTAGTTATTAATTAACTTGAATATTAATGGTGCCTGCACTGTCTACAAATTCTTTCAAGTAAAGATAGTACTTCATCCTGATCAATTACTGTTTTACTCTGCTGTACTTCACCTCCCTCCTATAACGCTATTGACACTGAGGCAAGACAGAGAAATAGGCTGAAAATAGTGGAGTTTATATGTATATAAACTGATGGGTTTGAGGCCTGTCAATTACCCTCAACTTGGTTTAGCCCAACTGCCAAGATGGTTTTGCTTTGGTTTGCCAGCTGCACATGCTACAGCTTGTTGGAGCCAGAGGTAAGAGTCGGGTGAAAGCGAACACCAGAGGTGGATGAGCACCCTGAAAAGGGCTCAGCAGGTCCTCACACCAGTCCTCCCTGAACACCCCATGTGCTCCATAAATGATGGGATTTTAGATGAAACTTAAAGGAAACCAGGGAAGTCAGTAGCTGGAAATAAAGGAGGGAAAACATTCCAGGAATGGAGGATAGACAGAGAAAATGACTAGAGCCAACTGCTGTGCCATGTTCCTGATATGTCCAGGAGGCCAGTATCACTGCATCAGAGAGTATGAAGGATGGGGTGGGAGAGTAATGTGGAAGACACAGGCCTCTTCCATGTCTTTTTCTCACTAGGCAAAAGGGAGGGTCTGACAGCATAAAAGCAGAGAAACAGGCCCTGCTAGCAACAGTCCTATAGAGGCAACCCTTTAGGGGCCTTTGTTGCAGAGCTCAGCAAAGAGATTGGGAGATTTCTATTTTCTCCATTTCTCCCATTACATGGGAAAGTACTTTCTTTCTGCTGACTACCTCCATTTTATCCTCTATGCATCCTGTTTGTACATATTTGCTTACATTAAACTTGAAACTCCATTATCATAGGGACTATCTTTTGCTTTTCTTTGTATCCCTAGGTGTCAGCATAGTGCCTGCCACATAGTAGGCACTTAGTAAATGCTTATTGACTAAGTGACTAAATGTCAAGTACCACTCACATTAAAAAAAAAAAATCAGTTGTGCAGGTGGAGGTAAGAGTAGACAAAAGTTTACACAGAAGACCTAGGTATTTTAGTAGGTTGCAAGCTCAATGGAGTTAGCATTGTAACTTAGGTCGAGGGTAATATGAATAGCTGCATTAATAGAAGCCTAGTCTCTAGGGCATCAAGGTGATAGTGTTGCTGTACTCTGTCTCTGACTATATATAGTGCCTGGTGTCCTGGGAATCAGAAGAGATTCTGAAAAGTCAGAGGCCATCTAACTATAGATGATTTGAAGGTATTTTGTGTGTTTGTGTGTGTGTGCGCACGCATGTGTGAAGCTTTTCCCAGTTATCAACATTTCAACTCTTCTGGTCACTTTTCAAATAAAAATTTTAAGACAAATTTAGTTAATGGGTAGAGAACACATATTGTCCCATGGCAGGGAACAGAGGCCATTTCTGGGGGAAGGAAGGGAATAGGCAAGGCATGTACATTCCAGCAAAGAGTTTACTTGGCCTGCAGAAACCCAGAGAAGAGGGAAACGTTTGTGTTGGGGCAGATAGATGTGCCATCTGATAGCTTCCTATTTTATCACATAATTCCTGCTGACTAGTTGCAAAGTCAGATCAGTTGTTTCTGTAGTCATAATTAGCAGTGCATTCTCATTTTTAGTGCCTTGGGACAAAGTCCTGATTGCTCTCCTTTTAAATACCCTTGTTATAGTTATGGTGACCAGGATAACGAAACAATTCAGAAATCAATTTTTACAAGGACTGATGGAAGGAACTAGGGAAGAAAGGTCATAATAGCTGTCTTCAAATATCTGAAAGGCAGACATACAGAAAAGGAATCAGGCTTGTTTCATTAGGACCCAGGAAACAGAACAGCCTGTTCAATTCACCAGGGCCAGGGGACTGAGCTGGTTGATGAGAGTTTTTTTTTTCCCTGTAAGCAAAGGGCTCTAGGGAAGACGTACAGGACGCCTTTAGAAAATGAGGCATTCTGGCCTCCTGCTGCCTCTGTACTGAGAGCTAGGGCTGGTGTGGGTTCTGCTGCTAGAGTTCAGCATGGCTCAGCTCTTCCGATGGCTGTATGTCTGCTCATTCCCTTCTCCTTCCCCTCCTCTGGTCATCACACCTCATCTATGTACTCTGTTACTACCAGTGCACACTATAGGACTGTCATGGCATTTAGCATTTGGCTCTTGTCAGGGAACTTGTCCAGGGTGCTCTTGCTATAGCTGTGAATTGCTCTCAATGCACTTATAAGTCACTTCCAACTTGGAGATGCTTTGTACTATATATAATACCCACATTTAAATATCATGGTTTAATGGATTCTTGAGGTCTGCTCTGCATTCTATTTCCATTGCTGACATTAACTAGCTCTTTGGTTTTGGGAGATCTTAGCTCTACAAACGTTATTAAAGACCTACACCATATGACAGATAATGGGACACAAAATGAAAGTCAACAGGGTCCTTGCCATCAAAGAGCTTGCAATCCAGTAGAACAGATGTGACATAGACACAAATATGGTAAATGTAGAGTGTGATGTCAGGAACGATTGATTCACAGAAAATGGTTTAAGAAAATTTGGCAAGGAGGGAGCACGTTAGGCTGGTGTTATGGGAGGGCTGGTGACAATTGATCTGCTCCTTAAAGGCAGGGAAAGATTTTCACATTGGAAGCTGAAGAGGGAAGGTGCTCCAGGCACAGAGGGTGACCTTTTATGCAAATTCCCAGAGGTAGGAGAAGGAAGATTAGATTAGAGGAGAGATAGATAGCAATTCTTCTTGGCAGAATTATAGTGAGTGAATGGAAAACACCTAGTTTTCTAGGTGTTCAGATAAGGTGCAGTTCGATGTAGTGGAAAGAGCGCTGAACCTAGAGTCAGACCACCTGGGTTCAGATTCTGTTTCTATCACTTAGTAAAATTCATAAGCATGTCCAAGTCACTTAGAACCTAGGGACCTCCATTTTATCCCCTGCAAAATGGGTCTGGGTTTGAACTAGATGACCATCCAAGACCCTTCTAACTGTAAATCTAGTAATTCAAGAATCCAGAAGCATTTAATACATTGCTTTGTGGGATGTCATCCTTTAGGTTTGATTGTTCAAAACACTGGGCTATCGTTGGGCATTGATCAAATTAAAAAGTTAAACTTTCCTTACTCTTAGCTTAAAAATACTTTAGAATGAGCTGAAAATCAAGTTAACACTGCTTCTCATTTTCCTTCAGTTAATAACTTAAAAAAAAAGAAAAAAGAAACTGATATTAGTCAAAGTATCTGTGAGAACAAAGAGATTAAACTCAAAATCTCCTTCACAAGTCTTTATGGTGAAAGAGTTTTTTTTCCTGATATTGGCATCACATTTTATTATTTTCAGCAAAGTCTCCCATTCAGAGTTGTAAGGCTCACTATTTTTTTTATGATCATTTTTACTTTTCTTGCTTCATCCTACAATCCTCAGTAGTGTCAAATGCACTGGGATTTCACTGAACAGCATGCCATAAAACAATGCATTCCGTGCTTACTGAGTGGGAGTCTACACTGGGGAATATCTTTAAGAGGCTTTCTAATGGAGAGATGGAAAAGACAAAACATGATCATTTATCGAACTTCATCACATTTCCACAAATGAAACGCTGCAGTTTTTCAACGGCAATAAAGCTGTGCTTCTGTGTGAAATATTGCAAGTCATAAATAAATCAGACATAAGCATATTGTGTCAAGCATCATTTAGATCTTATCATCTCTGCTCCTCTGAAACCTAGAAGTTCTCAACTACCTCTCAAGTCAAAATAAAATTTATAATTACGAGCTTCAGTGCCCTCCATGAATTATGCATCCTCCTCCTTCACCTAAAACAGATCAGAGAATAAGAGTTGGAAGGGACCTCAGAATCCATAAAGTACAGTCCAGTCTATACCTGAACAAGAATCTCCTCTACAGTATACACAAAAGTGATTACCTAATCTTTCTTTAAAGACCTACAATGGGGGGAGACCCATCTCCTAAGGCAATTACATTTTTGAATAGCGTTAAGTGCAATGAAATTTTTCCTTAAGCTGACCTCAAATTCTTTACAATATCATTTTACCCATTCTGTGATTTGGGATCAAATGAGTTTAATCTCTTTTTTGTATGGCAGTCAGTAATTGAGATATTCTTTCAAATGTTGGAGAGAAACTCTCATGTCTCCTTTAAGTCTTCTCCTTAGGTTAAATATCTCGGTTCTTTCAGTCCATCCTCATATGAATAACCTGGTCATTTCCCCCCTTTCAATGCCCTTTCAATATCCTTTCTGTGTGGCCTACAGAACTGAAGATAAGACTAGATATGGTTTCATCATGACAGAGTACAATGAGATTAGCTTCTTCCTGGTTTTGGCCACTACCTCTCACTTAATGCTATCTAAGATCAAATTAACTTTTTTGTCTGTTCCTTCACATTTTTGACCCATTGAGCTTATAGTCTACTAAAACCTAGAGATCTTTTAAAGATGAATTATCATCAAATATAATTCTTCCATCCTGTAGTGAGATGATTTTTTTTATGAAAGTATATGACTTTACTTTTCCCCATCTTCACTCTGCTAAAATACATTCTTTCCAACTACTTCACCACCAGGGTTTTTTTCCCCCTACATTTCCAGTCTAATTATAAACACTATTTCCCAAAAACTCTTTGACCTAGCTATCTTGACTTCCTTGTTGTTCCAAACACACACAGTTCCACTTCTTTTTTCTGTGCCTTTGTATTATCTGTCCTCCAATAGCTAGTTCACTGCCTTCCCAAACTAACTTGTATTTATTTTGTACATATCACAAATATACATACACAATACATATGCACATATTTATACATATGTACATATATGTGTTTGTTGTTGTAAAGTCATTTCACTCATGTCTGATTTTTTTGTGACTCTTTTTGGGTTTTTCTTGGCAAAGATATCAGAGTGGTTTGCCATTTCTTTCTTAGTTCATTTTACAGATGAGGAAACTGAGGCAGAGTTAAGTGACTTGCCCAGGGTCACACAGTATATATGTATACACACACCACATTGTTACTCTCCCTCCTGTCTTAGAATGTACACTCCTTTAAGGCAGGGCCTTTTATCTTTGTCTCCCTAGTGCGTAACATAGGTCCTGTCAGTGGTAGGTACCTAATAAATCCTAGCTGATTGATTAGTTTTCCTCCTCATTCAAGGATGAACATAGTTCTTTTGTTATCATGAAGGTATCTTAGAACTGCTGGGCACACTCATGCCAGCCACCACCTCCTTATCCCTCATTCACTGATTGTCAACATGAATGATCCAAAAGAATATAAGCTGCTTAGATATTAAACTGGTCTAATAATATCATGATCTCCGGAATACTGTCTTATCCTCTTTGCTAACTTCAGTATCTTCTTTACGATGTTCTTATTTCCCTGACTCCTGCCGTCACCCTCACCAAGTTCAGTATCACTTTTAAAAACTGGGTCTCTGAGTTCAACTATCTCCTGAACACCCTGTGATTTTCATCACTGTTCAGCCTCAGAGACCCACAGGACTTCAGAGCTTTTAAATTGAATGATCACCTCTAACTGCCCAACTTTCAAGGGTCTGAACACTGAAATGCCCTGCTTTCTTCACTTTCCTACAAAGCTGAAGTGGCTTTTTGGGACTAAGAAGGGTCTGCAGAAGAGGCAGGCAGGCTAGTGGATGTTGATGGCAATAGGCCTACCTGTATTCAGATAATTTCATTTGCAAGTGGTAAAAGGAAGTTTTCAATTTGATATACCAAGAGGCATGAGGATGGGGAAGGGAGATATGAATTTGGGTCACAATCATAAGAAAGGTAAGAATACAAAGAGATTGTGACTTGGCTTTCAGAGAGGCATCCTGACTTCAAGTGAGATGACTTTAGGCCACTGCAGGAGGTGGTTGTTGTCCGACTCTTCATGAACTCATTTGGGTTTTTCTTGGCAGAGATACTGGAGTGGTTTGCCATTTCCTTCTCTAGCTCATTTTACACATGAGGACCTGAGGCAAACAGGGGTAAGTGACTTGCTCAGGGTCACACAGCTAGTGCCTGAAGCCAGATTTGAAATCAGGGAAGCGAATCTTCCTGACTTCGGGCCCAGGATTCTATCTACTGTATCATCTAGCTGCTCTTCTGGCCCCGTACCCATGTTAAGCCAGCGATTATTAATCTCCTAGCTCATACGAATAGAATAAATTGAAAATGAATGGCATTCAGGTAGGTTCAGAGAAGGAGGGGATGGGGTAGATATTTAGACCAAAGAGTATTCTGTTGTGAGAAAGGTGAGGCCCTGAAACTAGATCCATTTTTCTGGACATCACAATCACATTATCCTACTGCTTCACTCTTCCTGAATTGTTTGCTTCTTGAATTTAACACCCACCCACCCCCATCACCAGGGAGGAAAAATAGGGAAAATGTTGACTTAGTACAATACAAAATCAAGCAATGTGACTTCAAAGCAACCCTCACCGATGTCGATGATTACAGGATCATAGATATGGAACTAGAGGAACCTCATGGATCACCTAATCTGAGATTCTAATTTGACAGAGGAGCCTGAGACCTAAGGAAGTTAAATGACTTGTCCCAAGGCCAAAAAGGTAGGGAGTGAAAGAGCTGGGATTTAAACTAGGCCATCTGACTCCAAAGAAGGTGACAGAAGTGAAATGACTTCTTCAAATCCACATAGCTAACAAGTGGTGTAAGAGGCACTGAAAGCCAGGACCTCTCAGAAAGGAGATTTTGGACATTAAATACAGGGGCCTATTATGCTTCTTTCAAGGTAAACACTGGGATGAAAGTGGGAAAGGATTAAGAATGGTAACACCTAAGGCAAAGAATAGTAACATTTTAGAGCTAGAAGAGACTATGGATTAATCTAAGTGGTACAAATAAGGATTATTCCCCTTCATAGATTCTCTTCCAGTTAAATCAGCTAGCAAGCACTTCCATACATTAGACTTTCTATCTCTCATCATTGTGCCTTTGCAAAGCTGGTTCCTCATGCTTGGGAATGCATTTCCTCCACATCCTGACTTTGTAGCATCTTTACCTGGTTCAGGTGCTACTTCCTAAATGAAGCCTTTCCTGCTCCTCCCAGTGTTATGACTCTTACCCTCTTGAAATGATTTTGTATATGTTTTATATTTGCTTATATGTATAAGTAGCATACTCCTTAGTATAATATAAACTCTTTGAAAAGTAGTAACTTTTATTTTTATCTTTGTATTCTCATTATCAGTCATATTGTTTTGTACATTGTAATTACATTGACGTTGAGGGGGAGGTAGATCCTCTGACCCCAGTTTAGTGTTCTTTCTCTTAAACCAACAGCTCCCCCCAAAACACATATTGGTTTCAAGAGGACCAATCATGGGGTGATGTCTAGATTCACATGTAAATTAGATTTAAGTGAGGCAGAGTTGTACAAAAACATCAGCCTCATTCTCTCTTCCAAAGTCACAGAAGTCTAGTGGCAAGACAAAAGTCAAGATGACCGGCAATAGCCCAGGATGCAGTGGATGACCTTGGTGTCTTTAATGGCTGACCAAGCTCTAAGGGATCCACAATGCATGCTTCAGTTGCCTTTATGGCTGTTGGAACCAATTATTCTCATCTTCCCATTCCACTGGGGGATGTCTTCACATGTTTGGGGAAGACATTCCCCCAACTCACCCATGGGTTTGAGTCTTGTTGGTTACGCCTGTCTGCCAACATGTTTTTGTTGTTGTTGTTGTTGTTTTAACTGAGGTGTGGCTGCTGAACATGCTACAGCTTCTTGGAGCCATAGATGAGAGCTGGGTGATAGGTAGGCATCAAAGAAGGATGAGCAGCTCTGAAAAGGGTTCGGCAAGCCCTCACACCTGAGGTGCTACTTCTCCCTGAACATGCACACTCCCCCTAGTTATCTCTAAAGCAAGATTGATAGTCGAACTCTCACTTTACATTGCCTAGAACACGCCCCCAACACTACTTCCCAGTAATTTTCACACTATTTCTTTGGGCTCCCCACTTTCCAACTCTAGCTCTCCTATATGTGTTCTCTTCCTATATTAAAATATAAGGTCCTTGAGGGGAGAGGCTGTCCTCCTTGCTTATATTTTTACCCTCAGCACTGAGCACAATGCCTGAAATACAGCAAGTTCTTAATCAATACTTTTTCATTCATTCATTCTCTCAATGTCCTTCCACAATCTGGTTCCAACATAACTTTCCAGTTTTATTCCATTCTACTACCCACCCAACTAGACTACTATCTTTTCCCAGACCTTGCCTTTTTCTTTTTCTCACTCATTTCGGTGTATGTGTGCCAGGGTTCTCCCCTACCTAGAATTCTCTTCCTTCTATCTCTTTTTCTTATAACGCATATTTTCCTTCAAGATGGCATGGTAAGGTGTTGCCTTCCAGTGCTAGAGAGGTAGCTTAATGTAGTAGTTAGAATGGTTGACCCTGGAATCAGGAAGACCTGAGTATCAGTCCTGCTTCTGAAACCTTCTAGTGTAACATGCTCTCTAGGTTAGGTTCATTTTCATGCCATGCTAATAGGAGTTGAAGAACACTTATCTAAGTTCTCAAGGATCTGGAGTTTGAGGTGGGCTTCCTAGCCCAAGATTATAAGACTGGAGGGTTTATTCAAACTGGCCAAAAGTTTGAGAGAAAGGGAGAAGCAGAGAAGGAGTTGCTGCCCCACAGCAACTAGGGCAGTGCTAAAAAGCTGAAATGGTGATGGCAGTTGGCATTATGAACTGAGTACGGAGGCTGCCCCCAACAGTCTTTGGCTTGGCTTAAATGACAAATGACTCTGTTTTCTAGAACCCTGGAGAAGCCTAGCAATGGTTACTTCTTCAGTTTCCTTCCCCTTTTATCTACCTGAATGCTATGTCAAGCAAAGCCATATGATCTGTTTTCTGGTTGTGTTTTGCCTATTTCTTAAAAACCTTTAATCCTAAATATTGTTTTTAACATGGTCGACCTCAGACAAGTACATTTCATTGTGAATAATTGTAAATGCATGCAGAACATGCAATAATACAGGCTTAAGGGGATGAAACTAATCAAGGTACACATTCTGAGACTCTCTTTTCTCTGACATTGGTGATTATTACATAGAAAAGAAATCACCTATAGAAAATATTGCTTTACGCTTTATTCTATTTTACTTCTAAAAACAACCCAATAGACATTTAAAAAAGCAGAGAGTTTTAAATTGGATCCTGGGAGATGCAACCTGTATTATAATCTCTAGATTGGCAGGCACCTCCAGTCTTGAGAGTGAGAGAGATTCAAAAAGAAGAGATGTGACTGGAGGAAACTAGAGAAGGGAGTATCATCCCTAAGCCAGCCCCAGAGGCACAAAAAGAGGTGATCTGTGAAGTTTTTGACTCTACTCCTGTTTGCTTGGGAATAGCAGGATTGAGACAGTTGGATGTTAGAGAAACACCTAAGGGTTTCACTAGCAACATGACCATTAATATGGAGAAGATCTACTTCATGTAAACTGTTAGTTCCCGCCCCTCCCAAAAAATGAAACAGTCCTTGAGACTTAATTGATCCAAGGCTCCAAATGACCATTGACATGGCTTTTAGGTTAACTAAGATATAAAAAACCCAGAGCACAATGGATTTGGGAATTCCTGCTGCTGACCAACCATGTGCCTCCCTATAGAGGCAAGGGGACCTGTACTCGGCTGAATCAGTGCTGGGTCCTTGCTGAATATCCTTTCCACTTAACTTTTAAGGAAATGGCTGTAAAGTAAATTTCTTTTATTAAATATTATGTGGTTTAAGTGTCTTATTTCACTTCAATTCACAGTCTAAAGCACTAGACCAGCCTAAGTCATTTTGATATGTGACTTAACCTCTTCCCTTTAAGACTTATTTTCCAATGGGGATAATAGTAATATAACCTACCTCATGTGATTCAGTTCTTGTGAGGATCAAATAAGATGGTTTATATAAAATGTTTTGCTCTTTACAATGTGATATAGATGACAATTATTCTTGCTAAGCTTTCTCTGATCTCACCAGATAAAAGTGACCCTTCCTTCCAGAACTTTCATAGAACACATTTTCCACATCTTTTCTTTGCACTACCACATTTTACTTAGAATCATAATTATTTTAGATATGTATTGTCCCTCCATTATACTCTAAGCTCCTTGAAAGACGGAACTATATTGTTTTTCATCTGCATACTTATCTCCAGTGCCTAGGATGCCTTACACATAGTAGGCACTTAATAAACATTTATTAAATTGAATTGTTCAATTGAGCTCTCATTTAAATCAATCTTATTAAACTTCCTAAGGCTGCAAGTCACTAAAAATTCTGTGAGTAGAGCCAATAAAAATGAAAACACCTTGTCCTCCAACTAAATCCTTGACATTTCTATAATGAAAATAAAGTGAAGACATTTCCCATGTAACATTGCCTTCACCTGTCATATGAATTAGATTGAAAGTATTTTCTTTGCTAAGACAATGGGAGAATGTTGATGTAAGATGTCAGAATCTTTAACAATGCACTATGTATTGTTACATGCGGAAAATCAAAACAAAACTCCACACTAGTTCAACTAATGCTATATTTTGAGATTGCTTCTTGAGTCAATTATTTATCTAAGAATGTTGAAATATGATAAACAAATCAAGTGATAAAACAAACAACGAATCACATTTTTAGATGTTTATTTTTTCCCCTAGTAACCATTATATATCATAGTAACCATTATATTATGCTGAATTTATGGAACATTTCTCTGCGCTACTTATAGCAATGAGATGTGCCTATGTTGAGATGAATTTATTATCTTTCCATTTCAACCTGCTCCCCTTTCTGAACACTCTTCCCCTGTCAGTAATACCACCATTCACTCTGTCTCCTCTGTTCAATTTCTCTTTGATTCTTCCCTTCTTCTCATTCCTCACATCAAATCAATGACTAACTTCTGTCATTTCTGTCCCAGCAACATCTCTCTTACTCATCTCATCTTCTCTATTACCATTGTCAATGCTCTAGTATAGACAATAATTTCCACCCACCAATAATGACCTCCTAGTAGTTCTTTCTGTACCTGCTCTCTCCTCCCTTCAAATCATTCTTTACATTGAACTTACCTTCACAGACATGCATAGATGTGATGATGTGACTCCTGTATTCAAGAATTTCCAATGGCTTCCTATTGCTTACTAAGTATAGTTCAAATAAAATAATCACTCTTTTGCCTACTATTCAAGACCCTTCATAATATAGTGCTATCCTAGTTTTCTAATTTTATTTCATTTCATTCCTTTTATGTAATTTATGTATCTGACCTACTTGACTTTCTCTATGCCCTATGTATATACTCTGCACTTTCCTTCCTCCATTCTATTCCTTCTGCCTGAATTATTTTTCCTTCCTTGTTGCCTGTTAAATTCCTATCCATCTTTTAAAATATCAATGGAAATGCCAACTACTATGAAGTTTTGACTGATGCCTCCAATAGTAATGACCTCAGATCACAAACAGCATTCTAGATTGCATTTCTCTAATGTCATTATCAATTAAGATATCAAATATTATAGTTATTTGTGCTTCTGTCCAATACCCATAATGAGTGCAGTGACTTAAATTTATCCAACTTTGTAGTTCATAAAGAATCTAGCATAATGATCTCTACATAGAAAGCACATAATGCATATTTATTCGATGAATGAATGGTGTGCTGGTGGCCATTTTTACTGGCTCTGTAAATACAAAGTTTTTTGTTGTTGTTGGGCATATAGGTTTTTTTGAGTTGATATAAATAATGATTTCTACAGATCCAATAAATAAAGCTACATGAATAGGTTAAATAAGTATGCTAACAATTTTTTTAATATTTATAAACTATCTACCATGAGAAATGAGGTCACTCAGGCAAAATGTGGGTAATCAAGAGACACTTGCAGAAATAGTGCTTGTTGTGCCAAAACTGCGCAAAAGCAGTGGTATTAGGAATATTACCAGAAAAACATATGACTAGATAAAAATTTAGACTAGCCACACAGAGAGAATGGTAGAAAATGAAAGAATAGCCTGTGTACTCTCATGAAATCCATGAAATAGATTCCATGTGAAAGAAATTCATAGGAAGGCTTGCCAGCACATTTGGTGGCTCCCCTGTGAAAGGTACATGAACAGACAGACAAAAACTGAACAGAATAAGCAGGCATTGATGGGTTGTGATGAAATCATAAATCTGTCAAAGTACAGAATGTTAATGTGGAAGGTCTCTCCATACTTTAATGAAATAAAACAAAATGACACTGGCACATTGCTCATTTAGCAATGTGAAAATTCCCAAAATCAAAATTGGGAGAAGTATATTTAACCAAAGCCAAAAATGCAAGCATCTCTGGTTGTCATATTGCTGAGTGAAAAATGTTAATTTGCAGTCATGAAGCTCTGTTGTGAAATTAATACAAAAGAAGAAATAAGGCCATAACTTTAATATTGCTAATACACTTTTCTTCAGAAAGTTAATAATGCAAATTAGATAAATGATGGACTAAATCGAGGAAGAAAAAAATAGAAAAAGGCACAGACCTTTTTCCAACTGAAAATTCTTTATCAGAGCTCTTACCCTATTTCCTCTCTTCTTTACAATATATGTCCTCACTAAAGCAATCAGACAACAGCAGAATAACAGAAACAGCAACATTTTCCCACATCCACTAGAAAAATGCTTTCTGAATTACTAAAAACTTGATGAACTGTATAGACTGAAGGTTCAAACTCTTTACTACATTTCCTTCTTGGCAACATTTTTGGCACAAAGAAAAAGTCCTTCTGGGGGATTATATAAAAAGGGGCTCTGTACCTAGACCAAGAGAAGGTAGCATGTATATTGAAGCCTAACCTTACTGCTGTTGCTCCATTCTCCAAATCAGATCACTAGAGGTCATGCTGTGGAGGAGTTAGGTCATTGAGCTCTGAGCTCTCTGAACCATTTATCCTCATTTTCACTCTGGTTATTTTCGGTCATACCTACTATTATTGCTGTGTTACCACTCCTCTAAATATATTGTCTCCGTTTGTTGTGTTTTAAGCTCCTTAAGGGCAGAAACTGCCTCACCTCAGTAATTGAATCCCCAGTATGTAGGAGATTGGCACATGTAGTATTTGGCACATAGTAAGGGCTTAAAAATGCTTTTTTCACTTTTCATTCAAATTGTTTACTGTGTGTAAGGTGCTGGGGATCTAGAAATGAAACATGACACAATCTTTGCCCTCAAGGAGCTTGCAATCAATTATGTAGGTTAAAAATGTATGTCACTAATTATAGAATAAGGTAGAGAACGATAGAGAAAGGGCTGGATCAGACATAGTGTTCTGAGAAAATGTGAGGAGGAAGAGATCTTTTACCTCGTGGTGGTCCCACTTCATGATAACCATACTGGGCTTTACTAGGGTGTTATGGCCCTATACTATAAAACCATATCATGATAAGTTACAAAATAAGAAATAGAAGAAGAATTTACTTCCTCCTACTTCGTTTAAAAAAATGAGTACTCTAATAATTTACAATGTTTTGAAATATTTATTTTATGGGTCTACAAAAACATCTTTCCAAATAAACTAGATGAATTAGAGAAATAGAAATTTTAAAAAGAAGAGTTAGTCTTAAAAGTAAATGAAGTATCTTTGCAGTAATCTTTTACTGTCAAACAAATATAGCTAAGTGAATCTGATCTAGACATCAACTACAATAGTCTTGAGTGTACTAACCATTCAGTTTCTTAAAAGACACAATATTTTACCTAAAACATTGGTTGTCAGTTAATTTTATTCCAAACCTATTGTCATGCTACATTTGTTTAGCAGTCTGGAATGTGAATGACTTGGGGAAGAGAGAGTTTTGAGAGTTCCCAAGTGGAGGTGTTATACAACAGAAGCATGCATCAACATTTGTTAAAAATAAATTCTGGAAAAGTGATCTGAGCCCTTTTGTTTAGTCTTATTCACATAAAAGTGCTGGCATTGGAGGTAGAGGACCTAATTTCAAATATCAACTCTGTTACTATCAGAGCAACCTCGGATAAATCACTCATCCCATCTAATCTTTAGCATACTCATCTATAAAATGAATGGGTTAGATTAGATCAAAGGTCCTTAACCTGGTGAAGGGGTCCCTGAATAGATTTCAAGGGGTATGTGAAGCTGGATGAGAAGAAAAATGCATCTTTATTTCAATAAAATTGGTTTCTTTTATAATTGTTTTTTTTAATATTCCATGCACTTAAAAATATTATTCTATAAAGTTTCATAGGTGCCACAAAATTGACAAAGGAGTCCATGGCACAATAAGGTTAAGACTCTCTAGGAGGCAGCAAGGTGGCACAGTGGATAGAGCACCAGCCCTGGAGTCAGGGGCACCTTACTTTAAATATAGCCTCAGACACTTACTAGCTGAGTGACGCTGGGCAAGTCAGTTAACCCCTATTGCCTTAAAAAAAAAATAGATGACTTCTTAAATCTGTTTAAGATCTAAATCTATAATCCTGTAATGATTATGATCACAATTACAATAGTAAAAAAAAATGAATGAAAGAGGTTTGGAGTAGTCTAAAGTCTTGTCTGTGACTGCCAGGTAGTAGGCACTTAGTAAATGTTTGCCAATTGATTTACTTATTGATGTGCATCCCAGTTACTTTTTAGGATCTAAAATTATTGCCTCTGGACACATCTCTATAAAAACAAAAAAAGACATACAAGAACCTACTAATGCTTGGTAAACATAAAGTTTTGAGTTCCTAATTTTTAATACTCTCATTAAGCTACTCCATTTCTTGTTTTTGAGGGTTTCTCATAGTGAGCTAAAATGTGATGTATCTATGTTTTATTTTCTTCTTTTCTCTTAGGTATACATATGGATATGGATGAAGATATGTATATCCATATCTACATTTATATCTATATTTTTTCCTTTGCAAAACTCTTCAATATAAATAGCTCACATTGAATGAACAACCAAGCAGATTCCTGTGCCCCATGGGGCAAGGATAAATATAAGTATTTATTAAGTATCTACAGTCAAAAGAAAGCATGAGAACTTTCAAAATACAGTGTTCTATGACAGAACAATTTGGGGGGAAAAAAATCACACCTTAATATGCACTCCATGATTGAGCCTTCGGGGACTGCTGAAGTCTGATTCCATTTGCTTTGAAGATCTAGTGAAAACAGAGCTCAGACTTGCTAAGTCAAAAACACTCTGGCACACAAATGCCATCTTTAACCCCTTTAAATAGTTGACATGAATAATGCTACTTTGTAAGAATATATATAGCCTTATCCTTATTGTGGCACCCATTTGGTCAAAGAGTACATGGTGTTGAGACTTTCCCACAGATTCTAGGTGTTTCTGCTGGGGAAACTCACACCTCTCACATAGAAAAGCATGCATGGCTTCCTATCCTTGTCTCCAAATGTTGTTACGTTCTCATTGTACAGGTAAAAGCCTTTACGTTGCTTTTTTGTCCATATATTCATTTCTGAAATTGACAGGAATGCCAATGTCAAAAGATTGACCAGTAGAATATGCCATTCAGGAATATCTATTACCTTGGCCTTTATAGATCATCTACCAAATCGTACTGGGCTGGTCAACTGTTTTCCAGGCCTAGTCATTTGCTAAACCCTTATGAGAATTTTATAGTATTTTTCTTCCATTCAATAATCAGAGATCACAGAAAACAAGGACCAATACAGTGATATTGGGTTAATCACCCAGGGCTCTATTAATAAAAGCCATAGCTTTTAGTGTTTTGAAAGGTCATGAAACTGTAAAATATGACCTGACAAATATTTTACCACTGGCACATTTTCACAGGTTTCTGTGCCTATCAAAGAAAAAGACAAGATGTGGCTTGGCTATATATAACAGGATTCATTCCCACAAAGGAGGTAGGAAAAGCCAGAGCTTTTAAATCTTTTTTTTCTTTCTGTATTAGTTAAGTATAGTTTTTTTTCCTTGATCCTGACACTTTTTAATGAGTTAGTTCTATGTATCTTTGGCCCGAATGTTCCAAAAAACCTGTCTTTTATGTATGATGATTCTATGTACTAAAATAATGGGGCAGCTAGGTGGCTCAGTGGATAGAGTGCAGGGTCTACAGACAGGACGACTTATCTTTCTAAGTTGAAATCTGGCTCAGATGCTTACTATCTATGTGATCCTAGGCAAGCCACTTAACCCTCCTGGCCTCAGTTTCCTCATCTGTAAAATAAGCTGGAGAAGGAAAGAGCAAACCACTCTGGCATCTTTTGCTAAGAAAACCCCAAATGGGGTCATGAAGAGTTGGACATAACTGAAAAACAACTGAACAAAAAGTAAAGAATGGGTTGTATTTGAAGTAATAGAGACACTAGTATCTTCAACAAAATTTAAATCTGAACATTAGCTACATTAGAGGGTTTTCCTGGTGATAAAATATACAATTTGTAGCCCACACTCTACCATCATCAATACACTGGGATATTAGTGTGCTAAATAGATCCCCAAGTAAGCTCGTTAGTTGTTCCTAATAGTAGCTCTGGGAATACAGTGGTATTCAACATTTTCCTTAAAACACTAATATAATTATAAAATATATTTATATTCAATGAGGAAGCACTTATTAATAACCTACAAAGGCACTAAATTTCCGAAGACAAGATAGTTACTGACCTCAAGGAGCTGACATTCTTTTGAAGGAATACTGCCTTCTCACAACAAGTATTTTCATCCACATTTTACAGATGAGATTTTTGAGGCTCAAACAGATTAAGTGACTTAATAATGGTCAATGAAGCATTGATTAAAGGAACTCCATTAAGAAAGCTACCTCCACCAATGTGGAACTGAAAATGTTCTTCCATTTGGAATGGGTCAGAATCAGGCTGAAACCAAGGTTTTCCTGACACCTTTGTCAAATTTCCCTCCAGTAGTGATACAGTTCAAGTAGGACTTCGGTCCCTGAGACATTTTTCATGTATTATTGTGTTATAATGGGAGCTAGGCATGTGTCTTATTGCCCTACTCAATTATAAACTCCATAAGGCAGTCTTATCTATACTTTATAGTTTCTCTAATCATATGGATATAAGGAGATTCATAAATATTTATTGAAATTAGTTGAATTGTTCAGCAATGTAAAAAGTAATCAAAATATTTCAAAACATCCTTAAAGAAATGATGTCTTTTTTCCCCCACTGGCATATAATTTTGATTGAATAATGAATGGACAAAATAGCTCCTTCCTCAAACTTTCATAAAAAACAACAACAAACAAATGCATTTTTGAAGAGATACTAGAATCTTAAACAAAATTAAAAATAACTTCTCAAATTACATCACTTACCAAGAAGAAGCTTTTTTAAAAAAATTTTCTAGCTAGACTGTTTTACATTACCATTACTGTTTGATCACATATCTTTGACTTTTGTGTCATCATTTAAAACCCTTTTTAAATCCTAAGAAACAACTCTCTGAGATCTTTTTTTATTACTTTACATCTTACTAATACCTTTTGCTTTTCCACCTTATTCATTTCTATCTCTTCTTCATTTTTTACTCAGCAAGAATTTTTTTGTAACAAATAATTTTTTGAAAGAAAGTGGGAAAAAAGCAGTTTTGTAAAAACAGCCAATAATACAACCTAATCTGACTGTATATGCTATGTCCCACACCCATAATCATCCCCCCTCCCACCGCTACAGGGAGGTAGATTTTCTCATCATTAAACATTTTCTAAGCCTTTCCAATTAAGATTTATTAAGTACTTAATGAGTGCAATGCACTTTTTTCATTCCAATAATGCTGCATACTTTATCATAAGCACTTACAGTATGTACTTCTAATTTGATAATCCACTAGGATACAAGTGAATCAGGTATGATTCCTAAAATTCCAAATTTTAGCTATATTTTGGTTAGGAAAGGTATTTTAAATTGTCTCTCATCCTAATAAAATTTGAATAAGGAAACCAAAACCATTCAGTGGCAGGCTTTCAAAATTAAATACATGCCTCTGCATTACTTGCTTTGATTTTCCCATCTATTATCTATTCTGCCAACCAAACTGTCTGCACCTAATTCTCTATGACAAAATGTTTGATAAATGCACACTACTCATTAATATGCAGAGAACAGTCTTGTATTCAAATTGAGATGCTACAAAACAAATCAACAATTCAGTTCAAAAAACACTTAATAAACTCTTAATTTGTGTAAGGCACTGGGAACGTGAAGACAAAAATTAGCTGTCCTGTCCTCAAGGAACTTTCATACAATATACATGGATAAGAATAAAGTAGTGATGATTGTAAACCAATGGTATGGGGGTTAGGGGGACAGAAAATAAATTTTTGTTATTTTTTTAATAAAGAGGTAGGATTGCACAGTTATGAAATGTTACATGTACTTTTAGATGTGAGCACTTTAGTTTTGCTTAATTCTCTTACTTTGTCACAAAAGACCTGGAGGAAGATGGGGGTGGGGTGCAATCTATAAAAGTTTCTAATGTCAAAACAAAACATCAATAAGACAACAAAAAAGTGGAAGGAAGGAAGGAAGGAAGGAAGGAAGGAAGGAAGGAAGGAAGGAAGGAAGGAAGGAAGGAAGGAAGGAAGGAAGGAAGGAAGGAAGGAAGGAAGGAAGGAAGGAAGACAGATTTTATCTGATTACAGCACACACATAGCAGTTTCAGAACACTGCTGTCTAACTCAGGATTCTAAATAATTAGGCATGTAGATATTATTCAGATGGCTGTGTTATAGATTTAGGTATTCCCTTTACTGAGATAGATCACAATAACCCATGCTTTTGCATTTTTTGTGATTCTTGTCTAAGTCTTCACATAAACCCTTCAAATCCATAGGTAAAAGCATGAAAAAATGATGGTAGGCAGTAGAGGACTGCAAATGAAATCATGTCATAATTCCAATGTGGACCTCAAAACTTAAGAATATAGCATTTTGAAGGAAAATAGTAAGATGTTAGGCAGAGAAGAAGAAACAAATTAAAAGGTTAGGGTTAGAAGGCTTGGGAAGGCTCAGACAAGTGAGTCTGTTGATTGATGTGCCTTGTAATGGAGATTCAGATAATGAAATAAAAGCAGCATTTAAGAATTTCAGGCTGAGGACACATTGCTATGGCAACACGCTCTGTAGGGAATGTGTATAAGAAAATAAGATTCACTTGACTATGCCTTCAAATGAACACCTATACTTTAGCAAAACAATTCAACATAATATTGCAACTTCTACCAATGCATTGAGGCCCTAAGATGTTATAAAAGTTCTAGATCTCCCAATCTTTCCAGTATTTTAAACGTCTCTAATCTGACTTGATCGGGTAGATTGTATGCCATTTTGGCATATCTATATTGATGGCACATTGATCTGTCCTGTGAGGATTTATAAAGTTTTTTTTTTCATATACAAAATCCTTTAGTCCAGATCCTATGTAGAAATTATCACATGCAATCTACAACCACATATACCTTCTATAGTTTGTCCCAAATCACATGAAGACAAAGTTATTAGTATTAAAGGATCACAAGATTTTAGAACTGAAAGAGACCTTAAAAATCCTCTAGCCTAACCTTTTCATTTTACAGAAGAGGAAACAGAAGCTCATATATAAAGTATCATCCATTCTATGCAGTAGAATTGTACATAAAATATTACATCTTCTTCATACTAACTTCGATTTACAAAAATAATATTCACATTCTAAGTGCAAGTTTAGAGGATCCCAGAGAGACAGATGACATTCTATTTTAATCAATTGACTAGCGTCTTGATGACCAGTGTCATTGACATACACCAAAATTCACAAAGACCAAGGCTACTGGTACTATACTGAAATGCTGCTATTAAGCATCAAGACCACAGTATCGTAGACTTAGAAATAGGAAGGATTACACAGACTGTGCGATCAAACCCCCTCATGTTACCAGTGAGGAAACTGAGGCCTAGAGAGATTCAGTATCTTGCTCAACGTCATACAGGTTAGTAAGTAGCAGAAGCAGCATTCCAATCCAGGTCCTCTTTCCATTATACCACACTGCCTTAATGTAGTTTGATTCTCTAAGGGAATTTTGTTGTGGACTAGTTTCAGTTGTAGCCAACTCTTCGTGACCCCATATTTGTGGTTTTTGTTTGTTTGTTTGCTTTGTTTTGTTTTTTTGGTAAAGATACTGGAGTGGTTTGCCACTTCCTTCTCCAGGCCATTTTATGGATAAGGAAACTGAACAAATGGGTTTAAGTGATTTTTCCCGGGGTCACACAGCTAGTAAATGTCTGAGACTAGATTTGAACTCAGGAAGATGAGTCTTTCTGACTCCAAGCCCGGCACTTTACCACAGCCCCACCTAAGGGAAAGGCATTGTCTAATATCCCAAACTAGGACCTAGAGGTAATAGCTAAATAAGATAAGTAATGAATATGACATGATAACTTAAATCAACGTTTGTTCCCCCTTGTTCTTCATAATATTGGAATACTCTACTCAAGATGTGTCAAAAATGCAGGCTGCAACACTCTCTCGTGTAACCAGAACTAGATTTATATGTAATTCTACAATTTAAATATAATTAAACAAATACAAATATAATAGGACATAGATAATCTTAATATGTGGTTTTCTAAGTGAATATGTGGCCAGTAGGCATCCTTGGGTATGGTTCAGTGGTGCCATTTTTATGTGAGTTTGTCAACACTGATCTACCCCCTAACCTTCAGAAAAAATATATAATCTTGGGGTATCAAAAGTTGACTTTGAACCCAGGTCCCTTGACTCTAAAGCCAGAGCTCTTTGTACCATATCATACTATTACTATCCACCTATAGTGTCCTCCTTCTTTTCCCTACTTCATGGATCACTATGTATCAAAATCCTTGGGTCCTTCTCATCTCTGATGGAATGCTTCCTCCATGAAGTATTCACTCATCTCCTAATCTGGATGAAAATTCAGACCTCCTCTAAAGTGCTCACATTTATTTTTATGCTGGTTTACCAGCACCACCACTTGCACCCAAAATATAAATTCCTTGAAGGGAGGGACAATATTTTAGTTGTCTTTCTGTCAGCTGCAGTACCAAGCACAGTGTCTTGCATATAGTACAGTTGCAACAAATATTTGTTGAACAAATTAGTTTTTTGATTTGTATGTACAAATGAACAAAGCTATAAAAGGTATGCACACAATCTGGTGGGATTATAAACAGTTTAACTGCGTATGAATGTCCCCTCTGTAAATCATGGACTCTATATTAGTAAATTAACTGTAATTTAATTAGACAAATAAAACAGTTGATTAATTTTCTATTTTGCCTCTTAAGCTGTTCACATTCGGCATTTATGCACTGCTTGAATAATTTCTTTACATATCTTAATTTCATTTGAGCCTAACAACAATATAAAGTAGTTATGATGATGGTGATGATGATAATAGGTAGCATGTTTATAGCACTTTAAAGTTTACAAAGCAATCTATTAATATTATATCATTTTATATGTATAGGAATTATCATTACTCCCAATTAATTAGGGCTCAGAGGAGAGTAACTTCCCCAGGGTAACACAGAGCTAATAAATATCGAAAGTGAGATTTGAACCCTTTTTTTTTCCTGGCTCCAAGTCAAGTATTTTATTCATTACATCATGTTGCCTCTCTTTACATCTTTATTTTTTTTCTTTTCTTTTCTTTTCTTTTTTTGCTAGGCAATGGGGTTAAGTGACTTGCCCAGCGTCACACAGCTAGTAAGTGTTATGTGTCTGAAGCGGGATTTGAACTCAGGTCCTCCTGAATCCAGGGCCAGTGCTCTATCCACTATGCCACCTAGCTGCCCCTCTCTTTAAATCTTTAAAGTCAAATATATATTTTATTCAAAAAAACCAAACACAAAGTAGAATATAAAAAGAAAATCTAAGGTTATTTACTCCACTGATGTACTAAAGGAAATAATATAGAAGTATGTTTTAGAGTAGAAAAAAATCTATCTCAACAATATCTTAAAATAAAAGCACAGAATATTAGAGTTGGAAGGGGCCCTAGGCATCACCTCCTTCTACCCTATCTCAAACTGAGAAACTGGGAACTAGGATAATGAAGTGATTTGCCTAAAGTAATAAAGCTGCCATGTTCCAGAGCCCAAACTCAGGTCTTCTGAATCCCAGTCCTAGTGTTCTTCCCTTACACCATGGGGCTTTTCTAGGTTTTAGTTCTTGTAGAAGGATATCATGAAATGTTATTAATTATAATTGAAATTAATATAAAAATTTAAGTTTACTAAGTATTAAACTTACAACTATTCTATGAAGTAGGTGATATTAATATTACTATTATGAGTTTATAAATGAGGAAATAAAGTCAGAAGCTGAATGACTTATTCAACTAATTGATATCAGAAGAGAACTTGAATCCAAGGCCAATATTTTTTTTTCTTTTCTAACAAGTTATCATCACACTTAAATGTTTAAATTTGAATCATAAAAAGTAACATAAAGACTCAAAATAGTTTTATCAAAATGTAATAATGAATATTGCTCAAATGAGCCTTTTCTCTTTTTATAACTGCCAACGAATTTTTTTTTTGAGGCAATTGGGGTTAAGTAACTTGCCCAGGGTCACACAGCTAGCAAGTGTCAAGTGTTTGGTCTGAGGCCAGATTTGAACTCAGGTCCTCCTGACTTCAGGAACAGCGCTCTATCCACTGTGCCACCTGGCTGCACCCTGACTAAGAATTATTAACCAAATACATGACAATGGAAACTGATGGGAAAGGAATCCCTAGTAATAGGGTAACTATCTTATCATTATTACATATATAACACTGGCACAGGATACTTTTTGTTTTGTTTTGTTTTGTTTATATGAGGCAATTGGGGTTAAGTGACTTGCCAGAGTCACACAGCTACTGAGTGTTATGTGTCTGAGGTCACATTTGAACTCAGGTCCTCCAGACTCCAAGGCTGGCACTCTATCCACTGTGCCACCTAGCTGACCCCACAGGATACTTTTTACTGAGTAGAAAGCCATACAAGAATGAGGATTCTTGACTCATAATGTTTCAGAGCAATTAAATAAAAGCAACAGTCACCATCCACTGTAAATCATTCATCTCAGCTGTTCACTGTATATCATGGAACCCAATTCCACTTTCTGCCTCATCACCTCTCTCTGAGACTGCTGCAATACTCTCCTGATTGGTCTTTTCCTTTCAGCCTCTCCTCTCTTCAATCTATCCCCCTTTCCAAAGCACAAGTCTGATCCTGAATCTTGTTTCCCTCTTGCCCCTCAGATACAATACAAATTCCTCATATTGCCATATAAAACACTTTACAATCTTGCCCCAGCCTACCTCTCCAGACTTTTTGTACATTTCTCCCCCCTTCACTGACACTATATTCCAAATAAATAGTTCCATTTGCTATTCTCCAAACTCAATATTCCTTTTTCTGCCTCCACAACTTTGTCCTATTCCCTACTTAGAACTGTCTCCCTCTGCAAATTGTCTTGGATTTTCTTCTCTGAGCACTATTCCCTGGTAGAATGTAGATTCCTTGAGGGGGAGGATGGATTATCTTTGCATTGTCAGAGATTAATCTGTTGTTTAGTTGTTTTTCAGTCGTGTCTAACCCTTTGTGACCCCATTTGGAATTTTCTTGGCAAAGATACTGAAGTTTGCCATTTACTTCTCCAGCTCATTTTGAGGATAAGGAAACTGAGGCAAACAGGGTTAAATGACTTGCCTAGGATCACATGGCTAGGAAGTGTCTGAGATTGGACTGAACTCAGGAAAATGAGTCTTTCTGACTGGCACGCTATTCACTGAGCCACCTAGCTGCCCAACCAGAGATTAATACAGTTTCTAAAACATAATGAGGCACACAAAAAAATTAAACTGTTGCCACATTTCCCACCTCTGTAAGTGGTTTTCTACTCTATTTGGAAAAGGTAGTAATTGGTCACTGTCTGCAAAGTTCATTAGTGTCTGGTTTACCCTATCCTTCTAAACATAAACTATTAAAGGAGATGTAAAATCAGATTGGGCCTGTCTATGACATGCAAGATCCCCCAAAGGGAGGCTATTCATTGTGTGCTTTCACTTCTTGTCTTTTTGGAACATTTACAATCTATGACACAAAGGTTGATATCATGCCAATAGCAATGATTATTTGGGTAGGTTTCTGCCTTCTATGCAAGGCTGTTCATTTTGCCCTTTATGCTGAGCAGTCCTATTTATCCTGTCCCAATTCTCTGATATCTTCTTGTCTTTTCATGGTGTTTAAAAACTAATTGCCAGTGGTGGAGTGAATTCATTAGCTAATTCTCTTAAGGCTCTGAGATCCACATTAGGCAGACTTGGAGATTTGTGTATATCTCCATCTTTCCAAGTGTTCCAGCCTCTTGCTTTTCAGTCAATAGCCATATTGACAATGCCTTAATTACTTTTGGGGTGCACATACCTCTTCTCATTTTCTTTGTGTTCTTGGGGAGGAACAATTTACCCATCAGATCAGTGGTTCAGTCATTTGGAGTCATTTCTCTTTTCTCTGTGAACTACAGCTCTCTGGGATTTATTTTTCCCTTTAGACAGAGGATAAATTATAATTATATAAATTGATCCCTTTGAAAAAAGTAAATTGGAAAAGCCAAAGATGGTGAAATTGAATATCCAGGTTTGTTGTAGTAATAATTCAAAGGTAAAAATGACCTGCATAGTTGGCTGGCACAAAGTTTTCATATTTTATACTAGGAACTTGAGAAATATAACAGGGTTATTTCGGGGAAAAAATCACTTTGTAACTAAAATTACATATATATAGTGTTCAGCAAACTTGTAAGTTCAGCAAACTTGTAAGTTCAACAGACACTTCTGGATTAGCCTCAGTGTATAAGACCAAGGAAGAATCATCCTTAAAATATAAATAGCAAAACCATTGGCTCTGAATTTTCAAGTAATATTAGCCTTTTTTTTAAACAAGTTATCTAAGTCTAAGCATTTAGGTATTTAGCCATCTTTCTGTTTCTCAGTTTTATCAAGATTTTGGCCTTTAAGCTTCTTACTTTCTTTCTTCTCCCTCCACAGGGATTGTAAATTTTAATGTCTGAAACTTTTTTTCTCTTGTTTTAATTTTTTTTTCTCTTAAAGACCAGTCTTATCCCCAAATCACTCTGGTCCCAGACCAAGGCCTACTTGGTCACTGCATGGGCCTGATTGGCTTAGAATGAATGCAAATAAAAATCATTTCTGTTTCCACCAGAAACCCAGAGGGTCTTCCCCTCCCAAATCTATTTTTTTTTCAAAGAGGCCATTCTTTGCCTCATTTTTATTAAGCCTTAATCACTGAATGAGCACTGCCTCAGTCAAACTGAGTCCTCTTAAAGACCTTAGCTCGAAAAGACCAAAGGCCCCCACTGCATCCTGGGACATCTCTAGTAGTCCTGATCCATATCTTGCCACTAGACCCAGCTGGTTCTAGAGGAAAAAATGAGTCTGGTGACTTTGCACAGCCCTCCCTCACTTAAATCCAATTTTCCTGCAAGTCATGGCATCACCTTCGTGATGTCATAGTCCTCTTCTAGAACAAAGGACAAACAGAAACCTTTATCAAGGTTAGAATCTATGTGAAGTAATTTAAGGTCTCCCCCCCATCTATATTCATTTGTGAATTATATACTCATCTTTATAATGTTCCCTACCCAGTACTATTTTGAAACAAAATAATTAGGCACTGGACAGGTTATTAAGAGAACTATAGTTTTGTTGTTTGTTTTGTTTTGTTTTTCTATGAGGCAGCTTTTAGAACTTATAACTCAACCATCTAGCAACAGTCATTTTGGGTTGATCCTGTCTTAAGAAGCAACATAGAATCACTCAGTGTTTTTCCAACTGTCATCAGTCTGAGACCATGAGAGGAGTGGGCTTTCCATCTATATATAGTGAATAAAACCATATATAGCCAATTTAATGTTTAAAAACAGAATTTGGACTGATTTTTCTTTAAGTGAATTTGAACAGATGGACCAAGAAATAGCATGGTACAAGGAAAGAACATAAGATTTGGAATCAGAAGACCTGGATTCATATCCTTCTTCTCTATTACTACTTGTGTGACCTTTTGCAAGATACTTAACCTCTGTAGGCCCTAGTGTTTTTATCTGTAAAATGAGGAGGCTGGGCTCAATAGCCTCCGAAATCCCTTTTGGCTTTAAGCTATGATCTTATGATCCTATAAACTATTCAATGTATCTATACAAGAAAGGCTAGATAGGAATAATGTATCAAAATATGTATATATTACATACAAATACAATATATGCTATATGCATTGTTCTCACTTTCTCTCTAATTCTTTTCTTTCTTATCCCTATCATTGGTGATCAGTATTTCTTCATATTTTCTGGCCAAAAGTTGTCGAACAGGAAAAAGAAATTCCTTACCACTCAGATTTATTAAGGTCATATTCATGTTGCATAAACTTTTTGCGGGGAAACAGATTAGGAAATAGTATTAGTGACCTACCGAGATCCTTAAAATTATTTGCTGGAATTTTTGGAACTAGGTTTATATCATTACTTTTATGAAATCTGCTTTCAAATGACAGACAGCAATAAGAAAAAGATAAATTTGGGCAGATTGGACTTACAATTGATCTGATGTTATTTTCTTTTGCCAACTTCAGGGAAGACTTATAGCAATTTGCAAGGTCTTCTTTATGGGAATCACTGATGTGACCCCTGGCTATGGGTCCCACAGTGTGGATGACATCTGTGAATATAAAAGTAAAAAAAAAAATTATTACACATAATCTGTCAGGTAGATTTTTTTTCCTTAAGCAATTTTTTTTTCTTGATGTCTAGAAACAAGCAAAGTAGGAACTATAAAAGATGACCAGGTTTCCATTGTAAGATTTTTGATAGCAAACTCTCCCATGTAATTCCCTACGTAGCTGATAATTGTGAAAAGGAATTTACCATTACTAAAATGTTTCACAGCTATTGGTCAGACCCAAGTGGTCATAAGAGGTACATAATTGGCACCCTAGCAAAAGACAAATCATCTGTGGGAGATAAACTGAGAAATAATTACCTGCAAAATGAGAATTGTGAACTAACACAGGAAGGCTTCCAAAGCCAGATATCATAACTTTTTTCTTTAAATAAGGCTACAGTTACATTGTATGCAAAATATTTTTATAAACATTTTTGCCAATAGGCAGGAATTTATTTAAATATCCAAAAATTATTTGTGGATAAGAATTGGAATAAAAGAAGTCTTCCAAGATACATAGGAATGGAAAAGTGGTGAGTCAGTTATTTAGTGAGTGGAATAACAGGTTAAATATTGAACTGGAAGTCATGAAATGTTAAAAGAACCAAAAGAAGGCCTTGAGCACAAAAGATGACCCTTAGTGTAGGATCTATGGAGAAACACGAACAAGAACTGCATAGGATAATTTGCAGTCTGTACTAGTGGAAGAAGTACTCATATCAATGAAATAACAGATCTATAAAAGTATTGAAGGGTAATTTCTAACTGTCCTCAAATTAAACAAAAAAGTCCTACTGTGAAGAATGATTTTTATATATTCTAAATGTCCTCTAACTTTCTAATAAGTTGATAAGTTAGATAGGGTATTTCTTGTTCATTCTTTTTAACCAAACTCAATTCAACAAAACTTTGTTGAGGACCTACTATGTGCAAGGAATTGAGCTAGAATCAGGGGCCATAAAGATGAAAAAAAAATTATATGGTTCTTGAACTCAAGGAATATATAACCTAATAAGGCATAAAACATGCACATAAATAAATGTGATACCAATTAGAATATTAAATCCAAAAGAAAGATGAAGAAAACTGTTACGAGAAAATTTATCCCACGTTACAATTTTTAAAAAGCCACTAGCCTCTAATGGCATTTAGAATGGCATAATTCACTTTTTTTTTGAGGATAAATTTAGTCTACGTAGTATTTTTCTAAAAATGATACAACACAAGCAAACACTAAAATTGAGAGAATGGGAAAATTGGACAGTTTTTTTCTAATCTAGGAAATATTAGGAGGTTAACACAAATTGTAAGCCAAGTTACTCAAAACAGCCTTATATCTCTAGCCTTAAAACCCTATCATCAATTAGGATTACTTAATACACTTTATTGATGTTATACAGATGTTTGTCAACAAAACCTAAGCATATTTTGCCCTGTAGAGAAACACAAGAGAGAGTGGCTATTGACACATTCTGTGTAGATTGGTGGTCAAATTCTTGCCTACTGCCTCATTCATGTTTCATACAGAATAATTCATGTTAGGTGAAAAAAAGTTACTAGACAACAACAAAAGAATGAGACTATGCTGGAGGGAAAAAAAAGAACAATCGTAATTCAAATTGGCAAAGGGAATTTGGAAAGGATGAAATTAAACACTAAACTTTTAGCACATTTCAAGAACATGTTGCATACATAGACACTTTGTCTGTTGGCTGTCAAGACTACTGTATGGTATCTCGAGAAAAGCTCCATTCTGTAGTTTCAAAGACTAAATCTGAAACAGGCATTCAAACACTTGTCAGATGACATTGGAGATGACAACTTGTGATCAAAACAGGTAGAAATTTTTCACCAATGACTTCACACAGACGTTATTTTACATATATATATATGTTTGGCAGCAAAATAAAATAAGAACTGTTACAGTTTGGGAGAAAAAGTAAGTAATGTTTCCTATGTTAGGTGACAATCATTAAAAGAGATTAGAGAAACTTGGATCATTTTACCTTAAGATAATGCTAACAATGAACAGGGAATTCACAGATTTAAATTGCAAGAATTGCTCAGTTCCCAGCCTAGTGCTTTTAATGAACAATTTTACATTGGGGCCTAATAGCCCTTAAAATTATTATTATTAACATAGGCAATGTAGTAGAATGAGAGACTGAGGTTTGAGTTCTGGCTCTGATATTTACTGGTTAGGTGAAAATGTTCACACTCTCTAACTCTCAAATTTCCCATCTGTAAAATGGGGACAATCACACTTGTGTTACTTATCCATATACTTATTCACATGCCTGTTGTGAATAAAGTACTTTGTAAACTGTAAAATGCTATAGAAATGTGTTGCTGTTTTTATTTCCACAAAAACTTGGTGAATTGGACTAGTGTTTTCTTTTTCTCTTTTGTTCTATTGTCTATATGTTGACTGGACATAGTTTGTGTAATCATTAAAGCAAACAAACAACAAAAATTATTAAATACAAATAGCCAGATAGATTAGGAAGGAAGCTAGGAACTGTATCAACTCAATATTCTCCAAAAGTTTTTTTCTTTTGTTTTCTTTTGTTTGCCACCTATATTTTGTGGCTGAGGACAGGAGCTGTGTCTTTTACCTTGTCTGATAATTTCTCTAAATGTGTCTATCATTCGGAAACTATTGCCTTATTTCCTTTATTTTATCGATAGAAAAACACAATCACAGTGGTTCTTCTTTACAACATCAATGGACTATGCCAGAATCTACAAAGCATATTAGAGATTTTGTAACCATTATTAGGAAGTGGAGGGGGGGAAAGTTAGTATAAAAATAACTGCTGAGAAATATTTAGATAACAGGCAAAAATATGCTTCTTGCAATTGAATTATTAAAATGGCTCACCTAATTATAATTCAAGCAGAGTTAGGGAAAATTATTCCTTGAAAATACATACATACATACATATATATGTGTGTGTGTGTGTGTATGTATGTATATATGTATATATATGTATGTGTGTATGTATATGTGTATGTATGCATATATACACATATATGTATATATGTGTGTGTGTGTGTATATATATATATATATATAATCCTTCATTTCATGTTATGTGTACAGATGCTCAGAGTAAATCATCAGGGTTTGAATATACTGAATATGTCTCTGAGGTTTTGTTTCCTCATCTGTGAAAAGCAAATAATATCATCTAAACTATCTTCTTCAAAGAGCTGTTGTAAGGATCAAATGCTATATGCATGTAGAGTGCTTTGTAAATCTTAAAGGACTCTATAAAGGTCAGTTGTTATTTTCACATCAAAAACTTGTGTTTTCTTTCTTTGGAATTCATACTTTCAAAGAATTCAGAGCTAAAAAGGACCTTAGGGACAATCTCTTGATGACATATGGTGGTATTGTGGTAGACAGAAAATTGAACTTAGAGTTCTGAAAGACCTGACTTCAAATTGTGCTCCAAACATTTTTTAGCTTGTGACCCTGGGCAACTTACTATGCCTCAGTTACCTCATTTGTAAGACGGGGATGTTAAAGGCTATTGTATCAAATTACGTAATAATACTAAATTGCAAAACTTTTCACAAACCTAAAAATGCTATAAAAAATCAAGTTTTGTTATTTTCTGGTCCAGTTTGTACATTCCAGAGGAAAGATGGCTCAGACAGGCGGGACCAGTTTGACTGGTATCACACAGCTAGCTAATATAATATTGATCCTTCCAGAGACCATGAGACTGACCATGACTTGCTCCAACTCATTTCAGCTCTAAAATTCAATGATTCAGCATCTTTTTCTGTAGAAGTGCAAGTCCTACAAGATGATTTTATTGTTCATTTGTGTCTGACTTTTTGTGACCCCTTTTTGGGGTTTTCTTGGAAAAGATACTGGAGCCATTTGCCATTTCCTTCTCCAGCTCATTTTATACATGAGGAAACTGAGGCAAACAGAGTTAAGTGGCTTGCCCAGGATCACACAGCGAATAAGTGTCTAGGCTGGATTTGAACTCAAATCTTCCTGACTCCAGACCCTGCACTCTATCTACTGTGCCAACTAGCTAGCCTTTAAGATAGTTGCTGTCAACTAAAAATAACTTTGAGAATAACTCAGGGAAGGGTTTCCTGACCAGAATAAGATGTCTGATTTATGGAATGATTCAACTGTTGGAAAATAGATAGCTGTTATCACTTCAGCTCAACTAAATTTGTTTTCCTGTTTTCCATTTTCTAAACAATTCAGCTCGATTGCATTTTAAATGCCTGCATTATTTTCATTCCAATTATATAATTCTCCCCTGAGGTTCTCCCTTGGTGCTTCTTTATGCTGTGGAGACATTCAAAGACTATGCCTTTTCAAGCAATGGTATGTCCCATCAACTGCAGACCTGGAAAACAACTGTGTGTATAATCCTAAAACAAGGATAGTTTGAAGTGGCTTATTCATCACCGGCAGGTTAGAACCCAGATGCTGAGATGTGGTCTCATGCAAAGAGTACTGGAACACTGATTTAGGGAGTGTTCAGTGAGGAATTTATATAAATACAGATTGGCACCTTCACTGCAGCATAGAGTCTTACAGAGTTGTTGAGGTTGCTAAAAGTTTAAGTGACTTTTCAAGGTTCAAACAGCCAATGTGTGGCAAGAGGACTTGGACCAAACTTCTTTTGACTCCGTGGCTGGCTCTCTATACACCAGGCTACAGGCAAACTGATCTATTAACAAAGCACATTATACTCTATGGGGCAGCTAGTTGGTGCAGTGGGCCTGGAGTCAGGAAGGCAAATTCAAATCCAGCCTTAGACATTTACCTATGTGGCCCTGGGCAAGTCACTTACACATTCATACACATGCTTTATACATATTTAAAGTGTATATAACAAATACACGTATACATTATGCCTAAGCATAAGAAGGGAAATACATAGCTAAAAAGCAGTTGGGATGAAAAGAATGTGTGTTCTGAAAGAATTGAAAAACTAACAAAAGTCAATAGTGGGACATGGCAAGTTGAAAAGCTAACATATTCTTAGGCTACATTTATAATTATGCATTATCCAGATCTAGGGAGGTAGCACCCCTCTCCATTTTAAGAGACATTGATAAACATCCAAAGGAAACATCCAAAAAAGGCTAACCAATTTGATGAAGGGGCTCAATGTCATATGTGAATAAGTTGAAAGGGGAGATATTTTTCCTAGAGAAGCCATAATAATGTGATTCAAATATTTGAAGGTCTGTCATGTGGAAGAGTGATGACATTATTCTGCTTGACCAGAGTCGAAAGAAGTAGAATAAACAGGCAGGAATTGGAGACATATTTTGGCTTTCTATAAATCCAATCAAGTCAACAAGCATTTATTAAGCATTCATTTTGTGTGAAGCACAGTGCTAAGTGCTAGAGATGTATCATCAGTCATTTTTCAGTCAAGTCCAACTCTTTGTGGCCCCATTTGGGGTTTTCTTGGTAAAGATACTGGAGTGGTTTGCTATTTCCATCTCAAGTTCATTTTACTGATGACGAACTGAGGCAAACAGGTGACTGGCCCATGGACACACAGTGAGTTAGTATCTGAGGCCAGATTTGAACTCACAAAGAGATGAGTCTTCCTGACTGTAGGCCAGGCACTCTATTCACTGCACCACTTAGATTCCCCACTAAAGATACAAAGGAAGGCAAAACCAGTCCCTCATTTTCAAGGAGTTTACAATCTAATGGGGGGAGACAACATACAAACATTTATGTATAAACAAGATAAATATAAAGGAATTACTGCATGATCACAAATAAAAAGGCATTAACATTTTGGAGGCATAAGAAAAGCTTCTTGAAGAAGGTAAGATTTAACTGAGACTTTAAGGAATATAGGTAAGACAGAAGGCAGAGATGATGAGATAGAGAATTCCAGGGATAGGGGACAGCCAATGAAAATGCACAGTCAGTAGATGGAGTGATTAATACAAAAAATTTATGGAAGGATGCCAGATACATTGAATTAGAGGTTATATGGAGAGGAGTAATATGTAAAGACTGGAAAGATAAGCAGAAGTAAGTTATAAAGGGCTTCAAAAGTCAGAGGATTTTATATTTGATCCTGGAGGCAATAGCAAGCCATGGGACTTCATTGAATAGGGAAGTGACAAGGTTAGACTTGCACTTTAGGATGATCGTTTTGATAGCAGAGTGGAGGATGAACTGGAGTGCGGAGAGACTTGAGGCAGAAGAAACATTCAGACAATTCTAGCCATCCTCAGATAGAATAGACTGTTTTGGAACTTTGTGAATTCCCTTCACTGATAGATGCTGGATCATCACTTTTTGAGAACATCACAAAGGCAACTCATGCTCTAGGGATGCATGGGTTGGATTCTATGACCTCTGAGGTCCCTAACAATTCCCTGAGTCTACATGGGACTAAGACCTGTAGGCAGCACCTTTGTGAGTTATTATTGAAATCTTAACTGATCTAATCTGTATTTTCATTCCAGAAATGCAAATAGCTGAGAACAAAGGATCATGAGGACAAATGGCCAATAAAACAGCCTCCCAATATACAATCTAAATATTGATTTTGTATGTTATTCTGTATATTAAATTTACAGCACCAGGAGCAAGTGTTTCTATTGACTAATGCAGTGACCTCTCAGGTCTAGAAAGTTGATGGTGAATCAATGTAAGGCTCTAAAGGAAATTACCTTCATTATTTTAATTGCTTATTACTCTACTATGTGGTTCCTCTGCACACTATAACATCATCTTTGCTGAAATTGAAAAGAACACGTGACTAGATATCAAAACCCTAGGGTTCCAATTCTCATTCTACCACAAACTGGCTATGTAACCTTGGGTAAGTCACATAATTTCTCTGGGCCTTAGTTAATTAATTTGACTAATAAAGAGGTTGGACTAGATTGGGGTCAGCACTTAAAAAATGTAAAAACCAATCTTGTGCACCATACATATAAAAACAGGTAGTGGGACAGATTTAGCACACAGGCTATATTTGCTTACTCCTATGTGAAAATTATATCCAAATTCCACCATGCTCTGAAGAAATGGTTCTATGACTATTAATAATGCAATATTGAATTGATGTCATTACTTCCAACTGAAAAACCGAAAGAGGACAGAAGTTTCTATTTGTCAATCTCGGAAAGAAAAGAAACCTTTCTCATATATCATCTGTGTTGTATGATATTATCCATTTTCTATATGCTACCATTTCAGAACTCAAGTCACAGATTCAGAGAATTCTAAACCATCATTACCCAGTGGGTGGAAAAAAAAAATCAGCGATGATCAGCATTGAACCAAGGTTTTAGACTTTAGGTATCCAAGAGGACACCTTCTTAATACCATCTAAGGATCTCTAAAACAGTATATGTATGCAATGTACTTTTTTTTCAAATTTCATTCCCGTAAAAAAAACAATCTTGTAAGAGATAATTGTAATAGAGATGTCAAACACACAGATGGAAGACCCAGATTAAAGTTTAAGAGGGAAATATTTTACAAAATAAATAAAAATACAATAGAATATAGATAATGTTAATGTGTGTATGTGTGTGGAAGCAGAGATTCTCATGAAGGGATTAATGGGCCCATTTCTATTTGAGTTTGATACCACTGGTGGAGTAGATGGAGAGCAGGCTTCACAGCCAACATGACCTGGGTTCAAGTGCCACCCATCCTGAATGTTTGACTTTAGGCAGATTACTTAACTTCTCAATGCCCCAAGGCAACTCTTCAAGACTCTAAGTTGCATGACTATTGAATAAGTGAAAGGAAGTTGCTTATTGGGAGCCTCAAAATGGTTGAAATCATAGACTTGATGCCTCCAAAATAATAATATTTTTTAATTCATATAAGACTTCGAGGTGGTACAGTGGATAGAATGCAGGACCTGTAATAAGGATGAACCCAATTAAAATCCAGCTTCAGACACTTACTGGCTGAGTGACACTGGGAAAGTTCTTAACTTCTCTCTGTCTTAATTAGCTCATCTATAAAATGAGAATAATAATAGCACTTACCAACTAGGGTTGTTGTAAAGTTAATATTGGCAAAGCAATTTGTAAACTTTAAAGCACTATATAAATCCAATTGAATTAATTCAATTCAATAAACATGTGGAAAGTACATACTATGTGTTATACACTGTGCTAAGCACTTATTACCACTATTATTATTTCTTGAAACTCCCAACAACCCAGGGAAGAGATAAGTATGGTTTTATGGAAAGAAAAGTAGATTTGGATATAAAAATTCTGTGTTCAAATCTTGCATCTAACATACTTCTTGAGTGACCTTGTCTTTTTATAACTCTGGGCTATGCTTTCCTTATTTTCATCAGTAAGGGGACTGATCTAGGCCAGGGGTATCAAACTCAAATAGAAACGTAGGCCACTAAACCCTACATAGGGATCCCTGCCAACAGCATGTTGACTTAGAAAACTGCATATGAACATTATCCATGTTCTAAATGTATTTTTATTTATTTTGCTAAATATTTCCCAATCACAGTTAAATCTCTTTCAGGAAGCAACCTAGAGTGTTGCAGGCTGCAATGAGGGCTGCTTGTCATGTGTTTGACACTTCTGATCTATGTGATCTGTTTTGTTTTTTTTTTCCCTTAACTTAGCTCTAACTCCTATGACATTCTTATTTTACTGACAGGGAAAAGGAGACTTAGGGGTAGGGAACCTGAGACCTTGAGGCCACATGTGGCCTTCTAGGTCCTTGGTATGGCCTTTTGACTAAGTGTGAGTTTTCAGGACAAATCCTTTTATTAAGGGGATTTATTCTGTGAAGTTGGAGGACTGCCCACCCTTAGGCAATTTGCTCAAGGCCATCAGCTAACATATTATAGCCCTGGGCTCAAATCTACTCGTCTTGATTCTAAGAACAGTGCAATAGATAGTATGTCCCAAAAGGCTTAATACAGCTTTCAACTATTAACTTCCATAGGATTTGAGATGAAGTACTGGCATCCACCTTTGGCTTAGCTCTACTCCACGGCTTATGACCCAGGAAGGAAACTTTGATAATTGGCTAAATGTAGTTATAATAATATAGAATAATAATTTTCATTTACACAATGCCTAAAAATTGCAAATCACTTTACATACATTATTTCACTTGAGCTTTACAGCTATCTTGAGAGGTACTATCTATCTTCATTTTACAGATAAGGAAACTGAGGTTCAAAGAGATTTAGTGAATTTACCCACAAAAATTCAATCAAACACTTTATATTGGCTTCCTACTTAAAATTCATACATTCAGAATTATGATTGACAGGATGCTGTGGGATTATGCATTTTGTTAGATGGACTGAATATTGCTATGAATACATGAATGGAATGAATAAAGGTAAAGCATAATTGATTCTGCAGGAGTTCTACCTTTTCCAGACTGGTCATACAGCTATCTGAACCCAGGTCTTTCTAACTCCAGGTTCAGAACCCTCTTTTCTACACCATAGTGACCCTCTCAAGAGGTCTATCCCTCCCACCAAATTAATGACACATAAATATCCCAGGCTCTGGTATAATTAACCCTCATAAAGAGATACAAGACACAATATTTTATTAAAACACTACGATAGCTCCAGGAAGTCCTCAATGAAATCAAGCAACGTCTTTCTCCTCACTCCCCACCCCTAGACAAAATAAATAAAACTCTTTCTCTCCTCACACTCCTAAGGGATAGTAAAGAACAAGCTCTTAACTTTAAAACAATTAGGTATTAGGATTAGTATTTTAATGGAGTAAAAGGCTTTAGGTTAGAGGACATACCTCACTATGAAAGGAGAAGAGGCAGGGAGGGGAGAATGAGCACAATATTTGTAAAGTGCTTAGCATAGTGCCAGATACATAATAGGTGCTGTATAAATGTTGATTTCCTTCTCCTTTTTCATCCCCATTATGGCATGAGGAAAAGCTTCCAGGGCTCACATGGGACATTTCTACTCCCCCATAATGTTCAGGTCAAATCCCAAATTACCAGCACAGTGGATTGGCTTTCTGGGAATAAATTTTCAAGGAATTGCACTTCAGCTCTTAAAAGGGCTGTCCTTTCTAATTTGAAGAAAGAGCTGCTGAAGTTAGAGCCCATCCATACTAATCCTTTGTTTTCCCCTTTCTTCCTGGAGTATTAATTTTTTTTAATGGAAATCCCAAGTTGATAGAAGGCTGTAAGAAGAATAACAATAAAGTAATAAAGTTGTTTTTTAAACAAACAGACCAAAGCTTAAACATTCAAATGAATGCTGCCCTTCAAAGCAGTCATGCTGAGGAACTATGCTCTTATATTATGGACACATCTATGTTCAATTTGTTTTTCAAACTATTCTTCTGTAACTGCCCTATCTGGCTAATCATTATATCTCACAGCAAAAAGTTAGATTATTGAAGGCAAGGAGTATAGTTCATTTTGTCTGGGTTCTCTCAGTACCTCTCACAGAGATTTACATGTTGTTGTTGTGTCCATTTCTTTACTTTTTTTCTTTTTCTTTTTTTTTTTTAAACAAAATCTGTGATTTCCTCAGTAGGGAACTCCTAGCACAGGATTCCCTCTACCCATTCAGATCTATACCTGCTCTGCAGAACTTCTTTAACTTTTTCTACTTGCAATGCCTTTTTGCATTTCGGCAGCATTCATTGGCTCTGTGTGGTATGAAGGCATGAGCAGTGCAAAGGGCACATGCTGTGTGTTCAGAACCAAGGCCGCAGTGAAGTTGTACTATGTAACATGGGCAAATGCTGCCAGAAACACTTTGGATTCATTACGTAATTAATTTTTGGTTGTTGCATGTTCAGAAACCTTTTATTGTTGCCAGATTTTTCACCACCCCATAAGGGTGACCCACAGTTTAAGAAGCACTGGACTGAGGAGGCCTGGGGCATGGGAAGGTTATATTGTCCAGGGTCATCTAGTTAGTCCCTAGGTGAGACATGAATCCAGTTCCTGTCTGAGGTGAGACCCTGAAGCCAGCTCTCTCTTCACTACACTGGGGTACTTGCATTTTATAAGTAGTAGGTGATTAATAAATGTGCATTGAATTAAATTGAATTAAATTGTCATAGTTGCTTAGTCCAGATGATGCTGCTTCCACTCACCTTGTCACCATTCTCATTCATACCTGTATAATTAGAAGCAACAGTGATCATTGGATTTCCTAATAGATCAGCTTTTCAGTTGGTGAACTTCTAACAGTGTATAATAGCTCTGGACACATGAGGGAGTTGACTTGAGTTTCCAGAGTAACTTATATTACATCTCTGAACAGTATAAGTGATCATGTTTCCATAAAGTGCCTAGTTCTACTTCTGGGTGACATAGTCCTTCATGTGTTTTAAGCATTTTCTTCTCCTTTTCAGTAATGGCAGAAAAACAGGAATGCAATTTGTGCATTTAATCAACATTTCCAATGCTACCCCTTGAAGAGCTATGAAAAATGAAACAGCATACTTCATCATACTAAAGTGTGGGAAGACAAATGGGGCTTGTTTTCTCCAGCTCCATTTATGAAGTCAATCAGTCCATAAATCATCCCTTTTGTTTTGATGCCATTTCCCCCCTTTTATCCAGGGAAATGAGTCTTATCCAAGGGGGTAGGAAAGTAGGAGGGGAGGCTGTCGGAAGGAAAATGACAGCTTTCATTTCCCAAAGTGTAAATTGAAAAATGTGTGATTGGGAAGCCAAAGAAATATAGAGGGCACTGATGTTATTTACAAATAGCTCAATTTTGTCCTTTGCAAAGGCATGCAGGAAAATCATTTTGCAAAAAAAGAGAGAAAATACTAGCATAATGAATTTTAAAACAAATGGCAAAGCACAAATAAGTTTCTCTCATTTCTCCCATTTCAGAAGTGACTGTGCTGCATTCAAACTGTTAATGAACGGGAGGACCAAGTGTAGAATCAATTACGCTTTGCCTTCATTCATTCCATTCCTGTATTCATAGCAATAATCGGTCCATCTAGCAAACTGCATAATGCTGCTGTACCCTGTCAATCATAATTCTAATTGTATGAATTTTAAGGAGCAAGCCAACATCAGCATTCAATTGAATTTTTTTAAAGTACAGTGACGAGGCAAAGCTCTTGGGGTTCCATTTGTAAATCTTATCAGTTCATTTATACAATAAGCCCCGCCATATTAGACCTGAAAAGGAATATTTGAAGTTCAGTTAACAGAAAATTGAATTATGTCCTGATAGTGTTATGTAGGGGAGGCTGCTATGCTCACTGTATGTAGGCCAACGCTTTGATATACACATTTGCTCAGTTTGCTCATTTTCTATTTCAAGAAAGCCTCCTTGTACTTAAAATATGCCTTTTCAATCTGCAGTAGACATCTGTTCAAGTAACTTTGACTATCACCCCCTAGGCTGTTGCCTAATTTGGGTTATTTACTCATACCTTTCTCAAGACGCATAATAGATTCCCTTTCAATGACAAAAGAACATACCTATTATTTCACTTTGTGGATTACTTCATACTGATATACTTGTAACCTCAAGATTTCTTTGTGTTACTTTTGATTCTCTTAAAATTGGGCCATCTTTGTTTCAGTGTATGATTCTTAGCTTTCTCTCTTTCTTTTCTTTCTTTGTTACCTTCTTTTAATTTCATTATCTTGGGTTGCAGAATACTTTGGTTTTACATCTATCATCGTTCTTGGGATCCAAGGCTCACTAAATAAGATGCCTGCACTTCAGATTAAATATACAGTAGCTAAACAACATTTGCATTTTGACACTAAAAGAGATACACAGCATGTGTGATCACGGCTGGGATGGATAAATGCTGCTCAATTTAAGGTCCGACCCCTTTTACAGGGTACTGGTTATGTTGCCAGTTTGGACCCCATACTTCTGACAATATGTTTCATGCTTCATTAACTTCAAAAGCTGTGAGGTTTTTAAGCCCCAGTCATAAAATATTATTTGAACCATTTCCATGGAAATGTCATAGTCTGGCATAAAAAAGGAAGGGAAAGGCTCATCTTAAATTATTAATCAGCTTCCCTGCTGAAGGTCCTGTTCCAGATTGGACTGCCCTGTATTCTGAATGTCCATTTTAAATAACAGAGTGGAGATGGTGCAAAGGAAACACTTTTCTGGTCAGGAGGTTATAGAATCCCTGAGATTCTATAGTGAATGGAAGGCATTTACATTACAATGGAGTTATTTCCAGCAGAGAGGGATCTCACCAAAGCTGTGGGACACTGGAATATTGGAGAAAGCTCCACCATTTTCAGTCATTCTATAATGAGCACAAAGAGCATACGAGGCTAGAAATATGTGAGTCTGAAATGTGGCATTTCAGATGTTTCAACAGCAGGGGTAAGAAAAGGTAAAGTTCTAAACACTGAGACTTTTTCCAAGGAAAACAATAATAACATCTTTGTTCTGGTCCTTCAGAAAGCAACAACTTGAGCTCTCTTCAGAAAGGTGTAAACTCAGCACTTCAAATTAGTACATTGTAAGGTACAGTGTCCTATCCTGTTGGGCCAATAATTCTAATAGGAATATTAATTTTTTCATTGTGAGACAAATCCTATCAGCTGCAGAATTTGTCTTACAAGGCCTGAATTTTAAACAAAACAACACCCCCCCCTAAAAAAAAGTACACCAGATTTGGAGTCAGAAGACTTGGGTTCAAATTTCAGATTTGTCACTTATGACCTCTCTGACATTAACCTCAAATTTTTGAGGAGTTTGAACTATATGAACTTGTGAGTTCACATGAGCTTCAGTTTCTTGAGGAGTTTGAACTAAATGAACTTTTAAATTCCTTTCCATCTCTAATTCCACAAGACCTTTATGATAAATATTCTAAGTCAGGACATACCATGGACTCTGAGATGACATAAAGCTGTGACAGAGTGAATGCCCCATACTACCTTTTCAATTTCCTGACCCTACATCAGGGGTTAACCATTTTTTATTGTCATGGACCCCTTTGGCAGGGTGTTGAAGCCTATGGACCCCTTCTCAGAATAATGCTTTTAAATGAATAAAATAAATTTAGAATAGGAATGCAAAAGCAACCACTTAAATTGAAATAGTTATATCTAAATATCTTTTTGAAAAAGTTAACCAACTCCAGGTTTTTGTTGTTGTTCAATCACTTCAGTCATATCCAACTCTTCACAATCCCATTTGGGGTTTTCTTGGCAAAGATATTGGTGTGATTTACCATTTCCTTTTCCAGCTTATTTTATAGATGAAGAACGGAGGCAAACATTGTTAAGTGACTAGCTCAGGGTCATACAGCTAGTAAGTATATGATGCTAGATTTGAACTCATGAAGATGAGTCTTTCTGATTCCAAGCCCAGGGCTCTATCAAGGTTAAGAAAAATAACTAATTCTTCTTTCTGTCTTGTCTCATCATCCTGGTCAAAAGTGAAATCTTTGTTCTCACATCTGTAATCTGTATCGTTCGTAAAGTTGTTGTTCCAAGGCAAGGAGTTTCCTACACCTATGAAATCACAGATCCAGATACATCATACTGTTCCAATGTCACCATGTTGTCTGAATTTGAGCATACTGGTAACAAACAAGGTTATTGTTGTTCAGTCTTGTTGACTTTTCATGATTCCATTTGGGGCTTTCTTGTCAAAGATCTTGGAGTGATTTGTCATTCCTTTCTCCAGTTCCTTAAGTGTACATCATATAACACTTTATAGTTATCTATGTGTTTCATATCCTGCCCTTACTAGACTGTGAGTTCCTTTGGAACTCCTTTGGAATCAAAACAAATATGTATAAGATGCAACACTTACATCAGTACTTGGCAATAGATCATTTGTATGATTTAAGTACACAACATATATTTGCAGATATGAATGAATGATTAACTTATAGACAGAAAAATGACATATCTTTCAACTGATGTACCTCATGGTATCCATTCTATTCATCAATTAGTCTTTCTTCCTATGTGTATGGAAAAGATTTCTGGGTACAGCATACATTCTAAAATTAAAAACTTGGTTTCAGGATTAGGTTTGTTAATGTTACCATTGCTACCTTTTTCATACTCTACATTAAAGAATAAAGGAAAACTTTTGGAGGGAACACAACACTGTCCCTACCAGTACAGTACTGCCAAAGTCATGAGCTGTCACTTCTTACTTTATACAATATATGATTTTAAATGCGTGTGATATTTTAACAATAATTATTTTATTACTTTTTTCTCTAGGCAAGACGAAAGCTATTTAATAAGAAGTTTTAAAATCTTATAAAAGGAATTCTGAGTGATTCTATCTTAAAATTATATCATAGATCACAGAATTTTAAAGTAGAATGTATTGTACACAAAGTTATTATGTAATTTTTTGTTATATGTTTTTTTGATGCCAGTAAGGTTTCTTTTCAAAGCATTCCAAATGGTGCAGTCTTTTACCCTTCTTTTGCAGGGACTATTGAATTTAAATACACCTTGTAAATAAATCATTTCTCTCATCTAAACACGCTTCATTTTGAGATAATTCTACTTTATTCTAAGTATTGGATTTCTTCCCCCCCCTTTTCTTTTTTTTTCTTTTAACAAAATCATAAAGTGTAAAAGGACAGTGAACAAATATCTTCTAAAAGAAAAAGAGAGATTGCTTTTCAGATATCCTTAGAAAATGACATTTGGATATAATCAACCCATTACCCCAGTGAAATACACACATAGACACCAGGTCAATCTTCTCTAAGATCAACCTTTCTCTAATACTATCAGCACATGTCTAGATGTTTTCGCTTGGCCAGTCGTCATTGCTACTCATTCTCCTTTGACATGTCTCCACACTATGTCTTATACCTCATTCTCTTCAGGATAACATTTCTTAGGGCAGTTAGGTGGCACTGTGGATAGAGCACCGGCCCTGAAGTCAGGCGGACCTGAGTTCAAATTTGAACTCAGACCAAACACTTGACACTTACTATCTGTGTCACCCTGGGCAAGTCACTTAACCCCAATTGCCTAAAAATAAAATTTAAAAAAAAAATTAAAAGGATTCATTAAAAAAGAAAAAGGATAACATTTCCTGAAAAAATACTTGAGAAGGAAGGCAACATGTTAAGAACTGAGTGGAATATTGTCCAAAGGAAATAGCACTTGCCCTGGTGTCTGAACTTCCATTAACAAATATGGTACTACAAGATAGATTTCTGTACCTTTCTTTCTCTTTCTATTTATTAGATGGTAATGACACCATTTCCCCTGATGGTCTCTGATAAAGATAAAAGGTTTTGAATTGAAGATGTCACTGAATACTCATGGGATTTGTCAAAGATTTATGAGAGTCATGGACAAAACAAAGAATCAAGTGAAATTTGCCTGGGTGCCTCTTCTTCTCTCACCGATATATTCCAAATTATTGATCTCTACCAAATTAGCTAGATGGCAAAGTGGACAGAGTACTGGACATGGAATCAGGAAGACCTGAGTTCAAATCCTAACTAATCAAATGACTAGCTGTGTGACATTCAACACATCATTTAATTTCTCTTAGGCTCAGGATTCTCATTTCTAAAATGGGAAGAATAATGACCTCTACAGGATTCTTCTGAGGATTAAAATGAGATATACATGTAAAATCTTTTGCATATATTAAAGTGCATAAATGCTAGCTATTAGTAATCCATCTCTCCCCTTCTTGGAACTTGGCATTCTCGTGCTATCATGCGTCCCTCTTGCCATAAAATTAAAAGCTCTGATAAATGTATACATACAAAAACATTAAATATAGTTTGATCTGTGCCCCTTCTTGAGCTTTAAATGCAAGCCAAGTATTGTGGGCACATTTTACCTAAATGACTGGATTAGGCACTGTGCATCTGAGTAGTACTTTAAATTACATGACATTAGTGATTACGTACTCTGTCTACTCTTGAAACCCACCTGCTTTGAGGAAAGATATTGAGAGAATTTCTATAGGTATTGCAGAAAATATATGTCTATAAACAAAAACCAGAGCAAAAACTAGAGGGATAAATCAATCATTTTATATTTGTTGAGCACCTACTATGCACAAAGGACTGTGCTATAAAAGCTACAGTGAAAGAGCAGGCGTATGATGTGCCCCCATGAAACGCATAGGAGGAACAATAAGACCTACATAACTAATACAATATAATAGATAAGCATCTGCTATGTATTACAGTCATTAAATGCTATAGGAGTTTGGGTGAGGGTCAGAAAACTGAGCTAAGTTTGTTTAGGAAGTATAAGTGAAAGATGTATCTTAAAGGATGGGTAGGATCTAGATACACAAAAGGGGTGAGGACATCCTAAGTAGAAGGAAAGAACAGGCAGGGAAAAGTGTAAGCCATGTTCAGGAGATAATATGTATACCAGTCTCAAAGAAGAAAAGGTTTTTATATATAAAAAAAGATGGAAGATAAGGCTGGAAAGGTCAGATTCCACAGGATTTTTTTTTTTGCCAAGATACTTGATCTTGTAGGAAAGAAGAACTTTTGAAGGTTTTTGAGCAGGGAAATAATGTTGAAAATGTGTTCAAAGAGAGAGTATGGAAGAATGAATGAAAGGGGAAGTAGGGAAATACCACAGGGAAGAAGACCAGTTAGTCTAGGCATGAGGTAATAGGAATGAAGGGAAGATATGGATTTCAGAACTATGATGAAGGCAAATCAATAGGACTTAGTGACCTTGATGGAATCAGAGAAAGGGACAGCGAAGAATCAAAGATGACTGAGGTTGGTAGGATGATAGAGGGAAGTCAGAAATGAGAACAGGGCCTGGAATTATTTTTTTTTCTTATTCATCATTAAAAACATGCTAACTCTTCATTGTTACTATATCTTGCCACTGGACCCAGATGGTTCTGGAAGAAAGGGTGAGGCTGGTGACTTTGCATAGCCCTGACTCACTTAAAGCCAATTCACTTGCAAGTCAGGATATCACCTTCCTGATTTCATGATCCTCTTCAAGAATGAAGGACAAAAGGGGGCAGCTAGGTGGTACAGTGGATAGAGCACTGGCCCTGGTGTCAGGAGGACCTGAGTTCAAATCTGGACTCAGACCAAACACTTGACACTTTCTAGCTGTGTGACCCTGGGCAAGTCACTTATACCCAATTGCGAAAGAAAGAAAGAAAGAAAGAAAGAAAGAAAGAAAGAAAGAAAGAAAGAAAGAAAGAAAGAAAGAAAGAAAGAAAGAAAGAAAGACAGACAACAATCTTGGGATTGTTGAGGAAGAAAATAGAAAAGAACAAGAGAGTGGGCAGACATGAATATTTAAGAAAAACTAAATAAAAATGAAAGAATGCTCACTCACTCAGAGAAGAAAAGGGGACCAAGGCAAAACATATTCCAGGAGTATGAGGGATTGAGTACTTTGAATCCTAGAAGAAGAAAAATGGGGGGGGGCAGTCAAAAGAAATAGTACTTCATTGGGGAAGAAGACAGATCATGGAGCCATCTAAGGATTGACTCACTATTAGGATAAGATTCAAATAAATCAACATGTCCCTAAATATGGACTGTTAAGTAAGAAACTGTGTTGTAAACTCACTGAGATCACTTTAAAACTACACTTTTATAGTAATTTACATGCTAAGGATGAAATGTTTTGATGTAGATTTTGAAAATAGGATAATGAATGACATTTGAGGAGAAATACATGGGGAAAATGATCATTCAAAACTAATATTATGTAGACCAAACCAAGTACTAATAAGCAATTTAAGGGGAAATCTATGTGCATATTGTTCAATAGTGAGATCATTTTGAGATGACATAATTCTATGGCTGAAGAGAAACTACAGTGTTCATAATCCTCTGAATAAGGTAGTAGGTGAATTGGTACTGAGATAGGGGATGATCATTAGTTTGTTACAAAGAAATCATCAAGATCTGGAAAATGTGTTCTAGTGGAAAAAATTCTTGGCTTGGAATGAAGAAGATGGGTTCCATGGGCACCTCTACGTGCCCCCAGGAAATTCTCTGCTACTTATATTTTAAGTAAAAGACAGGTTGCATCTCCTTTGGTTGCAGAAATTCTAGATACTATGCTGGATACAGAAAAAAAAAACAAATAGGGGAGTAATCAGAACAAGAATAGCTATAGGAAATTGGTGGCTAGAGAATGAAGTTTTGGTCTGGCAGTTGTACAGATTGTAAGTCTTAAGTCAAGACCCATAAGTCAGTAAATTTTTAAGCCTTTTCAGTTATGGTGGTGGTACTGATTTGAATATTGTTCCTGGAGTAAGAGAAAATGGCATAAATCTAGGCATAGTGAGTACTGTGGGGCAGCAGCACATGCCTATGCTGAGTAGGTCTGGTGGATGGCTAGGTAAGATAAGAAGCATGGACTGTCAATTAGATATAGGTGAGGAGTTCCATATGAAGAAGAAAAATCACATATCCTTCTCATGTATATATATATTATATATATATATATATATATATACACATAAGCTCATTATAATTATAATTCTATAATCCATTGCTATAGATTTTATTAAGCAAGTACATTAAAATAATGTAGCATTGTAGAAACATCCTGGTGATTCAAGCATCTAGAATAAGTCTTTTTAAATTGATATCTATGAATGATGAATTCCCAGGTATTTCAAATATTTAAAAAAATGTGTATGAAACCATCCTATTGACCAAGGTGATGATTATCAACTTTAATTGACTGTTCTTCAACTCTCTGACAATCATTAATAAGAACAAAACAAAAACAAACAAAAAGAAAAGACAGTTCTAGGATATGACCTATTTTTATCTGTTGCAAAATTTTTATGTCTACTTTCACAATATCTCTCATATATGATCCCTTCTCATCACTCACAGAACTACAACCTTAGGTCTGGTCCATTCTCTCTCACTCCACATATCCCAAAGAAGTGCTGTATTATGCTGTTTTTACCTCATAAGATATTTTGCATCCAATCCTTTCTCTGGTCACATAACTATCAGCCTACTTCAAGACTTTCTTGACTAGTTTCAAGATCACCTTTCACTTTGCTCTCATAACCTTCTAACTGGTCTCTCAGTCTCAAATTTCTCTCCAAATCAACCCATTCTCTGGAGAATCAGCTGTCAAGGTGATTTTTCTAAGGTGTGCTTTGTCATTCCTCTGTTCAGCAAGTTCTAGGAGTTCTCTTACTGCCTCCAAGATCACATATAAACCTTTTTGTTTGACATTTAAGGATCCTTATAACTTGCCCCTTTCCTATCTTTCCAGTCTTTTTATAATCCTCTATGCACTCTATGTTTTAATAACACTTATCAATCTACTTTTAGCTCCTAGAAGACAACACACATACCACCTGTCTCCATACTTTTGCACAAGCTATTTCCCGTGACTAAAGTTCTCTATCTCCTCAACCTCCTCCTTTTAGTTTTACTGTTTTTACTTTAATATCCCACTCTATTTCTACTTTCTTCGAATAGCCTTTCTTACTACTAATGTTTCACCTACTGAGTGCCTTCCATCTACTCTGTAAATATCTTTAATCTATCTAAGTTGTTTATATATCTTCTCCTACATTAGAGTGGAAACTCCTAGGGGGCAGGAGTTATGCTTTTGTCTTTTTTTGTATCCTCAAATCTCAGCTCGTGATGGACCATAGTAAGCACTTAAAGCTCATTGACTTGGCTTGACTTTAATTAGAGTCTGAAGTACCCTGTGTTAAACTGTGACAATTACTGATGAATAGTAACAATGCAGCCCAATTTTAAGACTCACCTTAAATACACCCAGACTAAAGGAAAAAGAATATAGCTTGGGGATTTGATCCTCTGTGACTAAGGAGTCAAGGGATACTTAATCATGCCAAGAATTCTTATAAATTGGCAGATACAGAAGTTGCTAATGGAAGAAATTAGAACCTCAAATCTGGGGGGGGAATTTACACCATGTTATAAAAGAAAAGAGATCTGAGGATTACAGCTGCCAGCAGGTATACTGTTGGGATTATCAATATGGTCATCCTTCTAACTTATTGGTTATCCAACTTTCTTAGTATCAGGACATTTCTCCCCTGGAAATATGTCCAATTTTAGAATGAAAGTCAATGATAAAAAAGGATTTACACTATAGCCAACTTGCTGCAGTAACTCTAAAAATAAAGAAGTAACATAAAGACAAATAGTTTTAATTTGTACTTTTTCTTAGTGACATAGAGGATAGAGAGATGACATTTTTCATATCCAAAGAAGCCAGGAATTCACCATTCAAATACTCAAAGACTTAGCTTACTGTAAAATATTAATTAGCATAAAGACTTAATGTAAGACTTAGCATATTCAAACCAGAGTTGAACACATTTTGTATCAATTACATTGCTTGTACTGTACCTGGTAAGCAGTATTGAAGGAAAAGCTAATTCAATCAGAGTAATATTGAAACAATGACAGGATATTGTAACAAAATCACATATACCAAAAGCATACTGTAAAGAATACAACTTGCTGTGCTGGGCCCGTGGGGTATACTTTGGGCAATTACAGTCAGACTCAATTTCCCTGTGAAATAGTGTGCAGTATGGAAAGGAGGAGGGAATGAGTGTTTCTTAAGCACCTATCCTGTCCCAGGCACTGCATAAGTGTATTGCAAATATTATCTCATTTGTTTAGCATAGCATTTGGCACATAGTAAATACCATACGAAAATGTTAGCTATCATTCCTCACAATAACCCTGTGAAATAGGTGCTATTATTATCCTCATTTTATAGAGGAGAAAATAGAGGCAGACATCAGTTAACTAACCCAGGGTCACACAGTTAGACGTTTCAGAATTCAAATCTGATCTATGGTCTTCCTGACGTTAGGCCCATTGCTATATTCACTGTGCCACCTAGTTGCCTCAGCATCCCAAATAGATATACCAGCAGATTAATCAGCCTCCCCTGCTGGCAATGTAATAAAGTAGTCCTTGGCACTGAGCTTACTTCATTTCAAATGGATTTGAATTCTCTTAAGTGTATGTGTCTACAAATTTTTCTGATTAGTTTACAGACCTAACTAAATTGGATCTATTTTCCACATATTTTTTTCCCCTACTGCAAATCATAGGCTTATAAGCTTGGAAGGGGGTTCATAATGAGATTACGTCATTAGTAGTGTGGATGATACCTGAGTCACTCAGACAGACTTCTTAATGACATTAGTAATGTAGTCAACACCAAAATTACTCAGATTTGTGCCAATGATTCAGTAATTTAATTCAATTTTCCTCTTTCATTTCCCCTATATGATAGAAGTTTCTGTCCCATAAGTGTTGGAAAAAAAAGATAATACAAGAACACATTTTTTTAAAAAAACATATTTTTGTATAAAACCTAGAAAATATAAATCAGCAGCATAAATTGGCCTCATTGCCTCCTGTGGCCAGTGTCAACATTCTTAAATGATGCATCTCTTTTCAACTCCATCTTTATGAGTGTTACACGTAACTTTGATTTCTTCAAAAATGGAAAGGGATTACAATTTGTCAGCCTAAATCTGACTTTATTAGAAAGGAATAGTTCAAATCTATGGGATTGTTTTTAGAGATGTAGATATTAAATAAATAATTTTAATTATGAATACTATTTTAAAATGTTTCAGCTGAAATGGGGATATATTTTTACACTAAACATTAGGAACTTAGTGCTTTGAGACAAACTTAGTTTTCCTGGGATATTTTAAAACAGAAAACAAATGAAACAGCTGAGTTCTTTTCCACAGTAGCTCAGCTTTCTAGCATTTTTAGCCTCACTGAGAATAGTCCTAATAGCACATGTTGATAAAATTGTAATGGTGCAGATGATTCTTTGGGTATAGAGGACCTATAGAGAGATAACAATGTCAATAGAACTGTTTGTTGCAGTTGATGGATTCTGAGTTCAATTAACAGTGCTATGGATAAAAGGTCTAATAAACCTAGAACAATTTTTTAATGAAAATATTGTATATACTTTTATTGATAGAATAGTGAGAGAAGAGGCTCTTCCATTTTACTATTATGCTTATTAATTTTTGTGCATTTGTGTGTGTGTGCATGTGTACATGTGTGTATGTGTTGCTGGTTCTGTGACTTCATTGGTTTAGAGTACTCCCGGTATGGAAATTGCCTTCATTGATGCAGATCACGAATGCATTTATAAATAGGTTCCTGGGATACTGAGATGTGCCCAGGTTAACTGACTTGCCCATGGTCAAAAAGAGTGTGTCTCAGAGACAGGGCTTGTCTGAGGCTGACCTGCTATCTGTACCACATTATCTCTGAGACAATAATTGTATAAGGAAAAGGAATTACAAAGAGGAAACTCATCACTTAAAACTATATTTTAAAACTGATTTACATCATTAAATGAAAATAATTTTGAAGCCTTCTCATAATTCAACTGCTTTGCTTCAGTGTCTTACCAGATTGGTTCCAGGTTATTAATCAGTACATATGTAATTGTGTGTGTGTGCTGATAAGGCACCAGAAAGTTACAGGGCACAAATAAATCTGAACAACAGGATGTGGAGCTAAGCATAAGAATTCCACCTGAAGCCCAGGTATCCCCAAAACATCCTGGTGCCACTATGACCTTGCCATAATAATTAGCTTCTAAGAAGTGAAATTACTTCATATATGCAAATCTCTAGAAAGATAGCATACATGACTTTAGCTGCTTCATGTGCCATTCTTAACTGTGTATCTAGCCCTTTACCGTCCCTCTCTCTTTTGAGAAGAGAAATGAATGGTAAACCTGGTGGGATGGTGCTTCCTGAAATCAGCTCTCCTGCCATGACTGCCACCACTTGTTTCTTCCCACTTCTTACGTAGAAGTTAGATTAAGACAGAGTTAAAGAAAACAAAAAGAGAAAAAAGGCAATTTTGTTCTCCTCTTTGAAAAAGAGATTTTATTTTTGGTCAAATGGGTCGATTTAGACATCCTGACAACCTCCCTTTAGAACTGTGAGGAATTTTCAGTGGACATAGAGTCCTCTGCCTATGTTACCTCCACAAATAATCCCCTACATACTATAACACCACCCATTTGCCAGCCTTTATTTGTCCACACGAAGACAAAAGCTTACAAAAGAGGCAAATGGCCTCTCACATATCCCACTTGTGCTGTTGTATGGAAACGTTTACCTATAGTGCATTCATCTTTTGAACTTCTGATCCCTTAGCTGTTACTTCTTGCTTACATGCTTTGGTATCCACTATGTCTTTCTAGCCACACATCTGGGCTAACTTCTTCATCCTACCCCAATCTTCACACTTGCCTTGTCCCATTGTTGTGTTATATCAAGACTAACTAGCTATTCATGATCTAATTCAGTAACCTACTACAGTGTCTGGGGGAATGCCTCAACTGGCTGAGACAGTTGCTCATAGATTGGTAAATGAGTGGAGCAAATGAGCAGGTTGATCTGATCTGCTACCCCAAGTTCACGTTATTCTATAAGTCTGCACTGCTTTAAAAAAAGAAACAAACAACCTCCCCCAAAAAGGGGGAAAAAACCCACCATAGATCATGAGCTCCCCACCAGTGTTTCTATCTTTAATCAGAGTTCATAACTAGTTCAAAGCAAAGACATTTAATAAAATGACATAAAGAGAAAAGTAGCAACAAAATCTTTTCTCTAGAAACCTGGGATATAAATACATATAAGATTTCTTACCATACATAAACACATACAAGATCAATACATGAGTTTCCCATAAATATATACAAAATTAATGGGAAAAGTGGACATATGGGAAAATATACAGAAGGGCAATATACATAATTGGCCAGGGGCTTTAAGACATTTTGACAGTAGCTATAGTCAAATTTGTTATCTAGAAAGTCAGATAACCGAGCTTGGATTTAGTATTTTCCTGTCTTTACTCCAACTGAGTGATGACAAAAGTAAAACGCTACAGACAGAAAAATGTCAGATAAATATTGAGGCTGGCAGCCGTATCCCTGGAGTACATGTGAACAGATGTAATAATTAGCAGTATTAATTGTAGTTTTTATTTAAATGGAGTCACAGGAAGATATGTATGAAATACTGATTATAAAATGAGGTGGGTATGGATTAAGATAAGATTTAAAACAGTGTCAGACAGGACAAAAGTTAAGATGGTTTGGTAATAGCTACAGGAAACAAAAAAATATAAGCTGTTCTAGGAGAGATAAGAGGATGGGCTAGGACTCACATAAGGAGCCATAAATTAGTGCACCTTTTCTTAGAAAAGGGAGAAATCCTAGGACTCTAGAATGTGTCCTTCATGAAAGGCGTATCTATAGAGTAGGACCAGTATAATGGTGTTTTTCAAGAGCTATGCTAAAAATTCATTTAAAATATAGTGGCTGGGGAAGATACATGGTGCAGTGGATAGAATACCGGCCCTGAAGTCAGGAGGACCTGAGTCCTCCTCAGACCAAACACTTGACACTTATTAGCTGTGTGACCCTGGGCAAGTCACTTAACCCCAATTGCCTAAATATATATATATACATACATGTATATATATATATATGTGTGTGTGTGTGTGTGTGTATGTGTATCTGTATATATATATGTGTACGTATATATGTATATATACATATATGTGTGTGCGTATATGTGTGTGTATATATATATGTATATATATATGTGTACGTATATATGTATATATACATATATGTGTGTGCGTATATGTGTGTGTATATACATATATATATATACATATATATATACATATATATATATGCATATATATATATACATATATATATATATAGTGGATGAATGAGATGAATCAATGAAAAAGTACTTATTAAGCATTTACTATGTGCCAAGCATTAAGGTAAGTAATCCTAATATAAGTATTCAAAAGTGAAGACAGTCCCTGACCTCAAGAAGCTGACATTCTTATATGGGGAAGACAGCACATAGAGAACACAGCTCAGAAGAAGGAGATTTTTTTTTTAAGTCCCAGGGATAGGGAGTAGAGTCATGGGGCAATAAACTGATATAACCTTAGCGGAAGCAATGATAGCATTAATTTGATTATGGCTCAAGGACTAGAAAGCTGACAGTATGGGGGAAGGCAGAATGTGCAAAGAAGATGCCAAGAAGATGGCCAGAAAGTAAAGTAAATGTAGCTGTGGCTGAGCTTAGGTATAGGGGGCTTATTTTGGTGGAATCTCTGTGTGGGAGTTTAACAGGGTAACAAGGATAAGCTCCAGGTGGCAGAGTGTGATTCAGATTTCAAGGTAGTTGATATGAAGATGGCTGGGGAGTAAAAGTAGCTAGTTCAGCCTTTCCACAAAAAGTGCTTTGAGCTAACCATAGAGAATTGCACTACCCAGGATGTGGCTACATTCTCTGGGTAACTAAGTATCAGTGAGAGAGTCATGAAAACTGAGTAACCAGGTCATAGGGAAAGTCGATCATTTGCTCTACAGACTTATCCATCAATCTGAAGTAAATTCGTTAACTTCCACTTTTTCACAAGAATGACCATATGTTTCTGTGTAAATGAGTCAATAGCTCAAACACTCAGCATGCAACTGAAGGTCATAAATACTAAGTGGAAGGAAATTACATCACATAAAGTTTCTAAGGCTCACAAACATCTGACTTTCCAGCATAAGATCTAAAGCCTTTATATCTGAACTGAGCTGATCAGAGGAACTTGATGAAGAATAGAATTACAAATATAAAAAGACTGCCATAGAAAACACAGCATTTTGTTTTAGAAATAAACCATATAAAAAAAATGACTTTTTAAGGTGAAACAAGAGAACTAAGTACAATAAGAAAATTAGAACAGCAGGTGGTAGTGGGAATTGAACGGACCACACTGACTCCATTTTGTGACAATTCTGGAGCTAGCTCAGTTCCCTTTCTATTCAGTTATGAGTCTAGTGCAATTTCCATCTTGTGAGAAAACTTTATCCAGTTGTGGGAACTGGGAGAAAATGTTATTGCATTGTTTGAACCTAGCCCTGCATGGTTGGGAATGCAGACCACCTCAACCTGCTGCTTAGAGACCCTTAACTAAGGACTTGGTTATGCTGATCAGAAACCCAGTCACATTTAAAGATTATTGCAAGAAGTTTTCTCATAACTATACTTCTCAAGCAACCCATATGTTTTATCTGAAAACTGGCCCCATATTGGCCCCATAGTCAATCAGTTATTGTTGCCATGTTCCTTTGTTTGAGGACACCTCTTCTGATTTCAGAAAATTTCACCTGTTTTCTGTCCCCCTCCCAACTTGGAAAGTCCCTAATTTTTCCTCCAATTAGAAATCAGATTACCTAATTTTCTAGCTTGATTAATTGTATTCTTTTAATTAATTGGTCTCATTTGGTTACTTGTTTTTAATGCATGAAGATCTGTGTTTCCCTGTAATCAGGGGCCAGCACCAAGGCTGAAGGACCTGCTCCCAATTTGTTGACCACTTGGCATGCATTGTTTAAGAAACTGAGATGCTCAAAAGCTTGAACCTGTTTCCTCAGTCATTTTATTTTTCACTCACCATGGTAGGCAAAAGTCACTGGAATATGGTACTGAGGGAGAATCTTTGAATTTCTTTCTCTTTTTATTTAATCTTAGAGAGCAGTCAGCCAAGAAGAACGCTCTCCATCTACTATATATTTTGGCTTCTCTTATATTTTCCTCTATATATGTATAAATAAATTGATCTCATTTCTTTTTAATGGAATCTTAAACTCTAAAGGGATCACAGATATCATCTAATCCAACTCCTTTACATTTCAGATGAGGAAACTAAAGTGTTATACAGTAAAACAACTAACCTGTTTGAACTTCACATATGAGCAGGGTTTGCTTTACGCAGGAGGAAAAGGCAGCTATTTATGTGGCATGGTTTTAGGAGCCCAGGATAGCCCCTATTTCTTCAGCTCTCCAACTCCAGACTGCCACTCATTAACTCTCTACCAGACATTTCTCCTTCTGTATTAAAGTACCATTCCCTACTGAAATCGAAAGACCACTGGCAGGAGTAGTTTTTTGAGTTAGGCCAAATCAGTCTTTAAAGAAGAACAGGCTGAACCCATATACTGAGAGGGACCACAGATTGAGAGCAAGCAGGAAATTTAGAAAACATATTCTAGTACATCCCATCATTTTTCTGGTAAGGAAATTACAGACCACCAAGGTGGATAAACTTGCCAAGATCATAGAAATAATAATTATCAAAGTCAGAATATGAACTTAGATCATCTGGTTTCAAATCAGGTTTCTTTCCAGGGGAAGCTGACAGATATTTAAGAACTTTACATGTTTTCTGTATCTATTCATGGGTCCCTGGAGTGGTTTTTCTTTTTCATCCTATACATTTTCTGTGCATTAAATGAAGGCTATCACAAGCATGATTGCGTATACTGCCTTGAATATTTGTATGGATGCTGAGGATCCCTTATACCCACATTTGGAGAAATCTAGTACAGGGCTCTTTGGGGTTGCCAAGGAGATAGGGACTTTAGAGAACAATAGGTGCTGGTTAGGAAGGAAATCTGCATTCCTCTAACACCACTCTTAAGGTGCTAGCCCTAATGTAGCCACACTGTGAATGGGAAACCACACCCTCTGATGTTAAAGTGAAGGGCAGGAAGGCCAGCCAGAACAGCACAAGAAGAAACCAACACTGGGAGATATGGCCAGAGGGAAGAATGGAGAAGGGGCACATACTGGATAGCGGACAGGGAACCTCCACCATTGCATTTGTCACAACTGATATCTGTACTGCAGATGGGCAAAGCGTTAGAAAGCTGTGGAGGGAGACCACCAATTGTAGGCCCCTAACAGTAAGGTCCAGGACAGAGAGTTCTGATCCAAATACCAAACGCTGTGGTATAGTTGTGAGGTTTGGCAAAATTATTTGAACTTCTGGGACCAAGGCTAGTAGATTCCTCATGTTCCTCCTGTCATTCTCCTTCCCCTTCTCTTTTTCCAGAGTAGGTGTGATTATCCTCTTCATCTTTGTCTTTTAAGAGATTGTTTGTTGCTTTCTATTTCCCTTCTGTTCTTAAAGGCAGTTTTCTGAAATGAATGTAGTTAACCATTACATTGCTAACCTATATAGTTCATTACTCAAATGCAATGAAGAAAAGGAAATAGAGGGCAAATTCTTGAAAGAGAAATAAATATTAAAAAAAAACCTTCAATATACATGTAGGATTATACTAAACTCTTCTGGGTACACCATTTTTGGTCACAACCCCAGTTCTTCTGCTCTTTGAAAGATAATGCTCTAAGACTTAACAATCTTTTAGTGCAGAAGCTGCTAGGTCTTGTGAAATTCTGGTGATATCAATGTAGTACTTATTTTTTTCCTTGTTGCTTATAACATTTTCTCCTTAATCAGGACATTTTGAAACTTGACTCTGACATTTCTCTAAGTTTTCCTCTTGGGTTCTTTTTATAGATGGTGAAAGTTATTTTTTTTCTCTATTTCTATTTTACCCTCTTGTTCTATAACTTCAGGGCAATTTTCCTTAATTTCTTATAATATTGTACCAAGATTCTTTTTTTATTATTATTATACCTTTCAGGTAGTGCAAAGATTCTTATATTGCCTCTCCTTGATCTATTCTCCAGATCAGTTTCAAATTATCTTGTTTTTTTCTTAGTTTTGTTATTTCTTGGTATCTTATAACATCATTTGATTTCCCTTGCCCAATAATTTTCTTTCATAAATTTCTTGGATTGCTTTTATTTTTTTTTTTTGCCTAATTTTAACTTGATCTCTCTTAATTGATTATTGAAGTCCTTTTTAAGTTCTTCCAAGAACTCTTTTGGGCTTATGACTATTTGATGTTACTCTTTGTGGCAGGAATGCCTTTTTTTTTTAACCTATCTTCCTCTGAATACGAACCTATATCTTCTTTTATACCATAGTAGCTATCTATGGTCATGTTCTTTTTCCTTTGTTTACTCATTTTTATTTTGTTTTATTTTACTTACGGCAGCTTATTGTTGTTTTAATTTTAAAGTTTTAAGCCTGAATGGTAGGTAATGGTGTCCCAGGCTTAGGTGCTCCTTACTATTAGTTTCTGAATTTTGTCTGGGGGCCCAACCTCAAGCACAGCTCTCCTTCCCTAAGCCACAGTTAGGTCCCCCAAGCACACCGTCCTGAAAATGCTCTTGTTCCCTATGGAACTGCACTCAAGAGATTTTTCTGTCTGGGGAATCAAACTTAACAAAACAGAACTACTAATTCATTTTTTCTGTGAATTCCCATAGCAGGGAAAAGTAAAAAAAAACAGACATATATTTCTAGACAAATAGGTAAGCAGTTTTGGTGTGATGAGATTGTTAGAAGCTGGGATTAGTATGAAAGGTGGCACCTCTGCTATGTTCTTTTCCATCATCTTCTCTCAAGCAGTGTGAAAGAAAGAAAAATAATTCTTCCAGAAGGGCAAAGATGAAAAAATGACTAAAAAAAGGAATTGAGAAAGAATAGTGCCATCTAAATGGGGGGGGGAAGTGAGAGGGGTGACAATCCCTGATCACCAGCATAATAACACCAGTCCTCTTGCTCTCACTCCATACCACTATTAGACTAAACAAAAGCTTTATTTCAGTTATGTTTAAAGAAATTTTCAGGAGGGGGAAATGAGGCAAAGAAAGAGAAAATGAATCTTTTGAGGTCAGTCACCAAGATTGGACCCATTCTAGGTGAAACCTGAGTTATATTTCATCTGGACCTGTAATTTCATTAGTTTAGGGAACTGATTAAGAAAAATGTAGATAGGGAGCTGTAGTTAATACTCTTAGAAAACTGAGAAGTTAAATAATCTAATGAGGCTCACACAGTTAGTCTATGTTCAGAGGTAGGATCTGAATTCAAGTCTTTCTTACTCTAAGGCAAGCTGTACTTTATGTCATATTGCCTCTCAAACAAATAATGGCTAATTTTTTGCATCTTTCCTTAACTTTAGCTCTTACAAAGGACAGTATTATAAATGGTCATAAAAGAGAAGGGTGATGTCATTCTAACCAAAGTATTTCTTCAGAGGGATGAGTAAGAGAACAGCTTGCTTTTACTAAGGGGCAGTGTCTCTTTAATTTAACTTCTCCTTAAAGCAGTAAAAATAAAACTAAAAGTAAAGTCAAATGGATTGACTAAAATCACTCCTGACCACATTACTCTAATGCAAAGGATGCCTTCAGAGATATAACATTTTATTTCCCTTGAGGTGAGCTGGAATTATAGAAAGTGGTCCTTTGTGAAATGATATCCTTGATTTAATTTTGAAAACCATGCTTGCCATGCAATATTAGGTCCATAAATATAGATAAATAAATATACAATAGCTATAGCTAGGTAGATAGATAGACAGACAGACAGACAGATCGATATTCCTGTTGCTCAGTTCAGTCATTTTTCAGTCATGTCTGAGTCTTTGTGACCCATTTGGGGTTTTCTTGGCAAAGATACTGGGGTGGTTTGCCATTTCCTTCTTCACCTTATTTTACAGACGAGGAAGCTGAGGCAAACAGGGTTAAGTGATTTGCCTAGGATCACACAGCTAGTAAGGCCAAATCTGAACCCAGCTCTTTTTGACTCTATGCCCAGTGCTCTATCTACTGCACCACCTAAATGGCCTAGATATTACTAGCTCCAAACTAATTCTTTTAACAAAAATTTATTAAGTGCATACAGTGTGTTAAGAAATAAGTGGCATGGGGATATGAAGTCAAAACCATGATTTCTTCCCCCAAAGGTTCTAGAACAGAGGTTCTTAAATTTTTTTTTTGGTGTGTCATGGATGCTTTGTCTAGTTCACTCTTTCTTCTCCATTCCTTCTCCTTTTCATTCCCCCCTTTCTTCCTCCCCAACTCCATGGTCAGTTTATACTAGCACTTAGGCACACAAACATTCTCAGTGGGAGAAATACAAAGAAAAGAATAAGGAATTTTTCAATGAATGGTGGTCTCATTCCCATAGATCTGGTACTGCTATGGACAAACTCACTAAGAAGGTGAGCAATCCTCTCTTTCCACAGCCTCAGAAATGACCACTGGAGCCTAGAAACTGAGTGAGTAATACTGCTAGAAATTCCCATTAAAAAGTCTAATAAATGTTTTCCAACTAACATATTATGTTCTGAATTTATAGGAATGAGATGAACCACAAAGGTCTTGGCAATCAATTAATGGAATTATTACAAAGGCAAATTCATATGCAGATTATTAGACAGCATTCCCTTCATCATAAAGGGACATTTTAAAATTAGTTTCATAAAAAGGGCACTCCATAATAAACTTTTAATTTCAATAGTTGCATGAGGTAAGGGCTGAAAATGACAATAGGCCAGGTAGCATGTCAGCACTGATCTAGTATAACACTTCTTTATGAGCACATTACAATGCAGAGAGCTAATACTAAAAAGAAGTGATGCTGAGATGATGAATTGATGCTCTGCAATTAGACCCATTAGAATTCACAAGAGTCGACAGGCAATAATCAAACCACTTTCATGCTGCCCATTGCAATTATCTTTGCACTTAAGAATCAACAAAGCACATAATGACTTGCACTCCATTAAGGAATTCATGAGAAATGGAATTTTAATTAGTATGCAGAAAATTTGGGCCATTTATTACTTTGCAGGACAACAAATTGTGAAAAACCAGCTGGAAAGTGAGAAGTGTTGAGAGGTAGGAGATGTTTGGGGCAAAAGCTGCAATGGTCTTAGAGGAAAATTCTAATAATTCTTACAAAATTACAATTTGTAATGCAAACACATTATTTGGGGCTAAGAGATAGGTCATCTAGTGACATCTTGGATAATTGTTTAAATATACTTCAAATCCAACCACATTGGCTCATGGGCCCAAAGTCTCAGAGGATCTCATCCCACACAGTGCAATGGATAACATGCATTGCATTAGCATCAAAGCTACAACTAGGAATAGGCAAACAATGCTTTGTACTGAGGCACTAATGGAACGTGGGTGAGCACATTCTTCTCGCAGCCAAAACACCTGTGCCTCTAGGTCCTCTGGCGGCTCATGCTAAGTGATGTAACTGTACCTACTCCTAGTTAGGCCAACCATCCCCAGGGTCCTATCATAGTAATACTCATCGACCAGGCCTGTCTTCCTCTACTTTTCTGTTTGCCTCCTATATTTTCCACCTCCTTCCCCACTGACTCTTCTTTAGGGTTTGGAAGTTAAGGATAGTCAACTTTTCCCTAAGGTCATAGACTATGTATTCTGGAGTATACACCACCCAATTCCCCAACCCCACTCCAGAGCAATTGTATCTAGGATGGTCTATCCACTATTCTCCCTCTCTCCATCTTCAACTGGATTACTATTTATGATTCTGATCACCCTTACCAACAATTGGCAACTGGACACTATTGTGCAACTATGGACAAAAGGAGAAACTCAAAAAGGAAGAGAACAGTTCAAAAGGAGCTAAAAGAGTATGATAATTATTGGTCAAAGATTATGTTATATAATAAGATTTTCAAAACCTGCTTTGTAACAACTGATTTTTTTAAATAGTTGCCACTGTAATATTTACTTGATTTTATTTGGATAATCTCGATTTGGGGCAAGGTATTTAAATGATCATAGATTTATTTAAAATAGGAATAATAGCTCTTGTCATTTGATATTCAGTTCTTATTTGTTAGAAGTTTTCAGCATTTTAGGTAAAAGTTCCCAAATAAATAATTACAAATTTCTCAATTCCATTCTCATAATCCTATAAATTTAATAACACCTTTCCACTACTTCATTAGACAAATAAGTCAATATCAAATTTATATTTGCTAAGAAATATCTACACTAAAGCTTTTGATAATACAGAGAAATGTGAACAAACCACTAGTTGTTCTGGATATAATGTTGTTCTCTATTTCATTTATGTATTTAACCAACATTTGTTTAGCTGCATTCAGCTCTAAAGGCATTGCGTTAAGTTCTAAAAGACATATAAAGATATATGTAAAATGATACCTGGCCTCAAAATGTTTATCACCTAGTGAATGGGCTAAGACATCTGTGCAAATTGAGAGAGTATTACATAAAATATGCTAAGTCAACAGAGAAGCTCATTCCTCTTAGATTGCATTTAGATAAGAGTTCAGGGAAGACTGCTTAGAGCTGTCACACTTGAACTAAGATGTGAAGGATCAGTTCAAACAGCAAAGAAAAAAATATATATACAAATAAAACAATTTCTGCTGCTAAACAAAGTTAAAATATACACAAACATTTCTGGAACCTTTGATGTATGCCCCATTTGGAAACCTTTATTACTGAAAATTAAGTTGAAGGTTTATTTGTTTAAAACATGGGAGACATTTCAATAAAAATCATTAGGCCTTTTAGGACATTATGACAGCCAGAGGTGTTTGTTTGTTTGTTTGTTTGTTTTTTGTTTTTTTAACTTTACACCTTATCTTGCAACAAGGAAGAAAACTTGTATTTCTTGGAAGTAGGATTACATATTTTCTGGGAAAAGATGTGATCTATCTTTTCTCCAAGCTGTGGTAAATGAACTCTTTAGAAAAGACCTGAAAGCTTTAAACCTCCCTGGAATCTTGATGGATACTGTTCCAAAATTAAAGTGATTATAGTAATTTTTAAAGATTGTATCGACACATTCATTTGTAAAGACAAAAAGAAAAATAAAAAAAGTATACTGCTGGTGGGGTTCCTCCTTCATATACAGTGGTCAAAATAACAAAAAAAGTACCTGAAACCTTTTTTTTTTGCAGTCTATACTTTTCTAAACATATTTCCTTCCTCCTTCCTTCCTTCCTTCCTTCTTTCCTTCTTTTTTTTCCCCTTTCCTGATCGTGGTGTCTCAAGCCAGTGTGAGTGAAAAGAGACACATCCACGGTCTTCAGGTTCTTAGGAGAGATATAACAGGCCTAGAACCAAGAGAATAGGGCCAAAGTCAACCATATTATACTCCTGCTTTACAAGGTGAGGAATCTCAGGCTCAGAGAGGGGAAATTATTTACTCAAGGGCACAGAACCAAGCTAAATGACACAGTTCATACTAGAACCTAGTATTTCAGACATGCGTTTGGTACTCTTTCTATCTCACCACATAGCTTCAATCATATACCTCTTGTCAGAGAATCTTAAAGTTAATGGGACACCTAGAAGACAAACAGCTCAAAAGAACTCTGATTATATTCAGTAAAACCTTTCTAATTTATAGTTACCATTGGCTTGGCCACTCTGAAGGAGTGCAAACTTGCAATTAGAATATTGAGCTTTATAACATTCTAGTCTAGGTAGAACATATTCAAACCATATAGTAATTACATACTACCAAATGGAGGAATCCCAGAATTTATAGCATTTGAAATATGATTCAGTTCACAAAATGATAAGGTGTTTTTATTTGTTCGTTTTGTGGGATTTTTTTTTGAAGGGAGCAGTGTGTGTGTGTGTGTGTGTGTGTGTGTGTGTGTGTGTGTGTGTGTGTGATTTCATTTCTCCTATGAAAATTCCTCCTATCAATGCAGATCACTGATTTGGTTAACTAATTGTCTTAAAGAGTTGCCTGGGACACTGAGAGATAAATGACTCGGCTACACTTACTTGAATAAGGGTAGCACTTGAACTCAGGTCTTTATTACTACAAGACCAGCTTTCTATCCATTACGTGATGTTTGGGAACATATAGAATGAGGAGTATGCTGGTATTAGTCTTCCCCTCCCTAAAATCTGACTGACAACCATTTCATGCTTCCACTTAAAATGTAAAAGCACTGTGTTAGCATATGACAAAATCTTAATAAGTCCCTAGGAAAGACCTCCCCAAGTCTGCTTCAGTTTACCTTTGATCTTTAAGCACCTTTAGCAAGTAGAAGTGGGTTAACTGGTTAAAAAGAGGTATCACAGAGAAAGCCAGATGGAAAAATAGAGCCCCTGCAATTTAACCCAAGAGAAGGTTATTGCACATGTATAGCCATCATAACAGCATGAAAAACTTCACTATGGAAATCAAAATCACTGTTGAGCTCTTGAGTACAAAAAGCCCTCTGAAACCATGGAACATTTTTTTTTTACTCCATCCATCTTCAGAACCAGTAAAATCGTGACCTAGTATGCTAATGAGATGTGCTCCTGGCTATGACCCTGAAAGCCACATTTCAGAGCTGATAGTGATGCTGGAGCCAACCTCTGACAAAATCTGAACTTCTGTGCTGTTGTTTTATTCTTGGGGAATTAGTCTCATTGAAAGGCTTAGTGTTTAAACTTGAAATTAACAACATGACTTGACACAGATATATACTCCATGCCTGTCTTTCTTTCCCTACTTTTTCTTTACTCTTTATTGTCTTTGCCTAGAATAAGCTGCCAAATGCCTTTTTGTTTACACTGGCATTATCCCTTTGGATAAAGACAAGGCTGTTACAGTCATACATGTAACTAATAACTAGTTAATTACTTTTCTGTTAGATGAGAGGACAGGGCTTTGAAAGCTAAAAATGCTATAGAAATATGAGTTATTACTATCACATTATAAGTGGTAATGCCTCTTATTTTGATGATGATAAATATATTCACAATTTAATTTACAATTTACATTTTACAGAAAAGAAAGAAAGAAAGAAAGAAAGAAAGAAAGAAAGAAAGAAAGAAAGAAAGAAAGAAAGAAAGAAAAAGAAATATAAATCCTTCAATGCCACCCACCATAGTCACTACAGAATAAAATCTAAACTCTTCATTCTGGCATTCACCACTCTCTACAATATGGTCTTAACCTATCTTTCTAGCTTTGGCTAAAACTATTCCCTTGTATGTATTCTTTGTTTTAACCAAACTGGACTTGTTTGTCCAACAATACCTCTCTTGCATATCAAGCCTTGTCCTATCTCCATGCCTCTGCTTATTATTCCTTAAGATACCATTATTCCTTAAATGAATCCTCTCTGCCCTGAAGTATCCTAATTGCATCAGTTGAATCCATTTCCTTACTTTGATGTCCTCTAATATTATATCCCTGACATCTAAATACAGAGTCTTGAACAGAGCAGGCCCTTAATAACTGTTTATTGAATTAAATGAACAATAGTGATAATTACTATCATTAGACTAATACTATATAATGATAAATCAGTAATAAAAGCTATATTTCAACTTGAATTAAATTACCTGTCAAATTCTATAACTGAATTCTTCATGAGAATGATCAAAATATTTTAAATTTCTTATTTCTTTAACAAATGAACAAAAGAGGCAGTGAGGTATAGTGGATAGAGTCAGCCTTAAGAGTAAGAAAGACCTGGTCTCAAGTCCCACTTTTGACCCATATTAGCTGAGTGACCTGAGAAAGACTTATAACCTCTTAGGGCCCTAGGCAACCCTCTAAGACTGCAGAGTATAGAATAGTTACTGATCAGCATCAATAGAGAAAGTTTCATTTCAGGGGGAGTTTATTGGGAGGAATTCCGAACATAGATAAAACCATACACACACATAAACACAAATTCCTAAAACTTCAAAAGTCACTTTAAAAATTCCCATAAATTACCAATCAACAAATGATGTTATTTTTGTTTCACACTCCATAACCTTGGTGATGTCAGTTTTTCTATGAGTCTGTGAAAAAAATAAAAATTTCAGCAGGGGGTTGGGGGTGGGGTGGGAAGGGATTCCAACAACATTTCAGCAAATTGAGAATCTGTGAAATTTTTCAGATTAAGCTAATCCAGAACTAGCTTTTAGAGTTGTTTGCGACACTGAGAGGGAGACATGGTTCAGGAGAAAGCTGGATTTATAACTGGGGGATCTGGTTCAAATCCCTGCTCTACCACTTACAACCTGTGTGAATTTAGGATAATAAGTGAAACATTCTGGCCCTCAGTTTCCTTATCTGTAAGTGAAGGGGTTGGACTAGATGGCCTCTATAATCTTTTCCATATCTGATTCTATGATCCTCTGATTTGCCTATGCTCACAGAACTAGTATGTGTCAGAGATGGGTCTTAAAATCAGGTCTTTCTTCAGGTCAGTTCCAAGGCAGAAATACTACCAATAGGTCATATCATCTCTCTTTGGTGAAGGCAGGAAGATTTCTAAAGATAACTTCAAGAATCAAAGTTTAACTTCTAGCATATACCATAGATATCATTCTTTTCTCCTAATATTACTTCCTAGGGATGTTTTGAGTATAAAATGATATTACATTCTTATAGTGCTTTGGAAGCCTTAAAGTACATTATTAGGGCTAGTTGTTTTATTATTATTATTGATTATTGAATACATATAATGAGAGGCAACCTGGATAGAGTTCCAGCCCTGGAGATAAGAAAATCTGAGTTCCAGTTTCATCTCTAAAAGAAACCAGCTCAAGACATTCAATTTGTTAGGGTTCCTAGAGACTTTCTAAGACTTTAAGTTGCTTAAGAAACTTAAGGACTTATTGAGGTATATAGGTGTGAGTTTCTAAGGCCAAGGAGTTTCCTACAACTGTGAAATCAGTCCAGACCAAAAAAAAAAAGCACACTTATCATACTATCCCAATGTCATCATTTTGTCTGATTTTGATCATACCAGTGGCAGGTAGGGTTGTTGTTTAGTCATGTCTAACTTTTCTTGACTCCATTTGGGGTTTTCCTAGCAAAGATACTGAAGTGGTTTGCCATTTTCTTCTCCAGCTCATTTTACAGATGAGGAAACTGAGTCGAACAGAGTTAAGTGACTTGCCCATGGTCACACAGCTAAAAAGTGTCTGAGGCCATGTTCAAACTCAGGTCTTCATGACTCCAGGCCCAGTGCTCTATCCACTATGATACCTAGCTGCACCTACAGGAAGTGAGATCTGTACGAACAACTAACTCCCCACGCTATATTTAGAATACCACTGTTAGAGAAAAGCATTGTGGTAGGTAGCAATCTGTGAGTATTGAATATTTAACTGTGTTAGGAAGATCCTTGAGAGACTGTGAGTGTGCAATCTGAAAATACAGACAGAGACAGAAACAGAGTCAGAATTAGAAGGAGCACAGAGGAAGGGAGGGAGTTCCTGGCTAGGGAGTCCAATTAGAGAAGGCCTGGGAGTGCATCTCTTGATGATCTTAAGAGAATAATAGAAAGAGAAGAGAAGAGGAATACACTGGGGGTATGGGAAAGGGAGGATAGGAAAATTTATCTCACATAATCAAGCTGTACAAGTAGACATCTATATAGACAGGGAGGAGGGAATGTGAGGAAGAGGCACAGTTGGGTACACTCAACAGGGAAAGAGGAGGGAAAGGAGAGAAGGGGGAGAGAATTAGAAGTTGGGTAGATTAAGGGAGGGATTAGTCCTAAGCCAAGCAAACTCTAAGTATGCACAAAAATATTGGTAGCTCTTTTTTGTGGTGGCAAAGAATAGGAATCTGAAAGGATACCTATAAATTGGGAAATTGATGAACAGGTTATGGGATATAAATGTGATGGAATATTAATGTGCTGAACACTTATCAGTGTAACGATCAACCAGGATTCCAGAGTACTAATAATAAACTTGATACCCGCCTTTACAATAGAGAAGTGAGAGACTCAGAATTCAGAATAAGACAATTTTTTTTTACATGAGCAATGTAGAAATTCACTTTGACTGACTATATATGTTTGTGATTTTTTTTTATTTTGGGGGGTTCTCAATTGGAAAGTTGGGGTGGGAAGTTGAGATATTACTCTTGACTGATTAAAACAAATAAAATATTTTTAAAATAATTTGAGGAAGGATGAAAAATTTTGAAAGTGCTACTGTGATGAGTGGGATAGGGAGTTAATTAGGGAGATCTAAAGGGATTGCCTTGTAGGAGTAAGGACACAGTTGAGGCTATGTGACCTAGTCAGAATGGCTTCGTGATTTTCTCCAGTTTTGTTCAGTATCAAATGTATATGCAAAGGCCAGTGGATGGTGAGAGTGATCTTAGGCTGAAGTTTGGCAGGGCAAGATTTGAGATAAGAGGACAAGTGACTCAACAGGACAGTACAGAATGTATATTCCATTATATTATAAAGTTAGTGAATAGAATGAGGATTCCAGGTAATTTGTCAATATTCCATTTCCTATTACTGTAAGATTTTTTGTTTTTAGTTTCTGTTCATACCCATAGTGCCATATCGAATAACATTGGTACTCCTGAACAAATCTAAAGGGTCTTTTAAAATGATGGCCAAGCACACAAAAGATCATGACTTCAATGTCATGTTCCTAGTTCCTAGTTCAGAAGTAAGAATCTTTCTAATGACTCATGTTTTCATTCTTCATTCTTTTCTTTTTGATGTATGATCAAAACTTGAATTGGTGATTCCAAACTTTCTACTTAGGAGAAAAGGCAACTCAACAGAGACAGAAGATTACTGAGCTTGGAGTTCTAGGATCCCTATCTTGCTTTCTCTGAACCTAGTTTCCTCATTTATAAAATAAGGGGGTTATTCTAGATGACACCTAAGGTCTTCTCTAGTTCTAGATTTATAATTCTATGAATCTTCTAAGAGTGTTTTAGATGACACAACTATAAAGATATGATAACATTATAAAACTGATCATGAAAAATATCATGATACAATGAAAGGTTTTGAATGAGATGAATAGCATAGAATTTTAGAGCAAAAAAAGGTTGTTAGAAATTATCTAGGCCAAAAGTTCTTAATTTTTTTTCTTCTTTGGATACCTTTGGAAGTCTAGCAAAGCCTTTGTATCCTTTTCTCAGAATAATATTCTTAAATGAATTGAATAAAACATATGAATTAAAGGAAATAATTATATTGAATAGTTTAACATCAAAACATTAAAAAATTTTACAGACCTCAGATTAAGAACTATTGAATTCTAATCCAACTACCTAGTTTTATGAATGAAGAAACACAAGGAAAGGATGCTAAATCTCAAAAATTATACATCAAGTCAGTGGCAGAATTTGGGTCTCCTGACTCCCAGTGAAGTCTTCTTGCTACTACACCTCATAGCTTCTCATCCCAGGTGATTTTACATAGAAAGGATAGGGTAAGTAGATGGGATTTTTCAGGAAGGATTTCTATTGCTTTCATTCCACTGCAGGGAAGCAGTGGGCACTTTTTTTCACTGTCATATATTTCTAAACCTACAAAGAACCACAACTGGTTCAGTCAATAGGATGGCATGAAAGGTCACAACTGCCAAAATTCCCCAAAAATCTTTTCTTTAATGACCACAGAAAATATATGAAATCAAATTCTGAGTGGGAAAGCCAAGAAAAAGGTCACAGTGAGTCGTTTCCCCCCACCTCCCCCCCTGCCAGATTAGGGCAGCTAAGGAAGACAGAAAAAGAGTGGACACTGAGTAGGAGTTGGCCAGGAGCACAGGGCAACTGAAGTAGCACTGGACAGTGTCAAAAGTGGTGATGATTTGCCCAACACCCAGTAATAGCAAGGGGACTGAAAACCTGGACAGAGAGAGCTCTCAGGGTACTCCTTTAATAGCTCTAGGAGCAGAAGCAGGTACAAATTTGGCAGCTTGGTTGCCAATTACCCAGTCCTGGGTCACAGTTCCAGGATATAGAGCTATCATAGTCTTGAGAGAACAAGGGCCCTACCTGTGTAAAGACCAGAGAGCAGAGCAGAAGGGCAGAGACCAACATAACATAATATACAAAGGCAAGAATAAGGCTGGAAAAATGGGAAAAAGCAATAACAACAAAGAGAATCTGATTATTAAAATCTACTATGGCAACACAGAAACTGAAGACACAAACTCAGAAGAAGACAATGGCTTGAAAACATCTATAAGCAAAGCCTCAAAGAAAGATTGTTAGATACAAGCCTGCCAAGTAGGGGAGTAAGCATTATCTCTAATGGAATTAAACTAGAAGCTTTCCCAATGAGATGAGAGTTGAAACAACTGTCTATTATTACTATTATTATTCAATATTATACTAGAAATGCTAATTATAAGGAATAAGACAAGAAAAAATTGAGTAAGTATAGTCAATGAGGAAACAAAACTATCATTTTTTGCAGATGAAATGATGGCATACTTAGAGAAACATAGTCAACTAAAAACCTGAACAATTAACAAATTTAGTAAAATTACAGGATATAAAATAAACCCAGACAATTCATCCACATTTCTATATATTACCAACAAAACCCAGCAGGAAGAGATATAAAGAGAAGATCCCATTTAAAATAACTGAAGATCCATTAAAATACTAGGAATTTAACTTGCTAAAACAAAGAAACTATATGAATTAAATTACAAAGCACTTCACACAAAGGCAGATACAAATAATTGGAAAATATTAATTGTTCACTGGTAGGCTGATTAAATGTAATAAAAATACCAATACTACCTAAATTAATTTGTTTGTTCAGTGCCATACCAATCAAACTACAATAAAATTACTTTATGGAGCTAGAAAAATAATGAAATTCATCTGAAGTAACAAAAGGTCAAGAATATAAAGGGAATCAATAAAAAACATGAAATAAGGTAACCTAGCAGTACCAGATCTCAAATTATATTTCAAAGCAGTGATCATCAACACAATTTGGTATTGGATAAGGAACAGAGTGATTGAGCAATGGAATATATTAAGCACACAATATACAGAGACAAATGATTACAGTAACTTTGTGTTTGACAAATCTAAACATCTCAGCTATTATGGAAAGAACTCACTATCTGACAAAACTTCTGGAAAAACTAAAAAGTAGTCTGGCAGAAATTAGTCACAGACCAACATTTCACACCATATGCCAATATCAAGTCAAAACAGGTACACGATTTATACACAAAAGGTGATATAAACAAATTACGCGAATATGGAAAAAAAATTCCTGCCAGATCTTTGGATAGGAGTTCCATGACCAAACAAGAGATAAAGAGGTTCACGGAAAGTAAAATGGACAATTTCTATTACATAAAATCAAAAGGCTTTTGCATAAACAAAATCATTATAGCCAAATTAGAAGCAAGAAATGGGGGAGGGAGAGAATTTAAAAGTGTCTCTGATAAAGGTCTCATTTCTTAAAAATATAGGAAATTGATCCAAATTTACAAAAATAAGAGCCATTTTCTTCTTGATAAATGATAAAAGTTTCTGTGTTACCATAGTAGATTTTAATAATCAATTTTCAGAGGAAGAAATAAAACTATGGAAAGTGATATAAAAATGTTATAAATCACTAATAATTAGAGAAATGTAAATTAAAACAACTCTGAGGAAACCACCTTACACACATGAGATTAGGTAAGATAACAGAAAAGAAAAATGAAAAACATTGGAGGGAATATGGGATATAGGCACATTAATGGGCTTTTGGTGGAGTTGTAACTGTCTAATCATTCTGGAGAATAATAAATTATGCCCAAAGAGTTATAAAACTGTGCATATCCTTTGACCCAGAAATACTACTACTAGGTCCATGTCATAAGGAAATTAAAGAAAAAGGACCCATATATACAAAAATATTTATAGCAGCTCTTTTTGTAGTGTCAAAGAGCTGGAAACTGAGTAGATGTCCATCAATGGGGAATGACTGAACAAGTTTGGCATATGAATATGATAGAATACTATTGCACTATAATAAATGATAAAAGGGTTAGTTTCAGAAAAACCTGGAAAGATTTATATGAACTGATTCAAAGTGAAGCGAGAAGAAACATGAGAATGATATGCATAGTAACCTCAATATTGTAAAGCCATCTGTGAAAGAATAAGTAACTGTGATCAATACAATGATTCCCCTCAAAATTTCAAATAACTTATGATGAAAAATATTGTCCACTTCCATACAGAGAAATAATGAACTCAGAATATAGATTGAAGTACATTTTTCTCTTTATTTTTCTTGCTTTTTTTTAAACAAGCTTAAGGTGAAAATATGTTTTCCATAACTTCACTTGTGTAATTGGCACCATATTTCTTGCCATTTCTATGAATGGAATGGGTGGAGGGAGGAACACAATTTTGGACTGAAAATAAAATTTAAATAAAAAAGATAAAACAAAACACCCCACCACCACCCCCGAAATCAAAACTAATATGTCAATGAATAGAATCATAGATTAAACCTATCTCCATCTGAGTCTAAAATATTGAATTTGTTAAAAAAAAAACTATTCAAATTGGAAATTCGAAAGGACTTTGAGGGAAGTACCTTTAAAGGAAAAGATATCCAGATGAGTTTTACATTTTTGAATAATGTGATTTGAAATGTTGATATTGTGTAGACAAAGGTGAACTGCAATACAACCAGTCAAAGAAAAGAAAAGTGAGGAGAGAGAAGGGAGAAGGGAAGGAGGAAAGGAATAAAAGAGTGAGAGAGGCAATGGACAAGCAGGCATACATTTTTCATTGTCAACTGGAGGAGATTTATGGGATAGCTTGATTGTCATGCACAATGGCCAAGTCTCCTTTACTATATTCCAGTGTGCAGAGGCTAACTTGAAAGCAAATGAGGTCACTTTTCTGTCCTTTTTAATGAAGCACCCAAAATGGCATGGGGGCTTTTTGTGACACCAAAATTCATCATGGAATTAAACATCACTTTATTAGGAATGTTGCTATTGAAAAACACACACACACACACACACACACACACACAAACTGGTTTTTAAATATTAATGGCATTTGAATGTTTTTCTCCCAGATGGCCATACAGCTGACTACAGTTCTTTCCTATAATGCACTGCTCTTTATCCTCTGGATGTCCCCAATATAAAACAGTTTTAATCTTTTGTTGTTGCTGTAAAACTTGATCTACTGTGGGACAACATAATTAAGTGTCAGCGTTGGGATGTACGGTGTGAGAAGCAGCTAAAACAATCCAGGTTATACGTCACCGATAATTCAGTTTATGGCTGAGTGATAATAGGATTCCAGATTATTAGCTGTAAGGCTTGATATTTTAGCCCTCCCAGCACTAAACCAAGGGATACTAACAATCACTGGTAGAATTAATTTTTTCATTGTTATTTCACTTTCTATCTTTTTATTTTTCACTCTATTAGTTTATTAAAGCCCTACAATGATCTCAGAATGCAGTTGCATTGTGAAACCAACTGGAAAAAAGAGTCCTTTGATTTGAAAGATCCTATGTTCTCTTTGGCTGTTCTTGTAAAAGTTATAAAGTTTATGGGTTTTTTAAATCAAATGCAGGGTTTAGGGGGGAGTAACTGAGCTCTAAATGTGAGTTTCTAATAATATTTAAATTAAGATCTGTGAGTAAAGGCAGAGTGCATATGATGATAATAATACTGATAATCATGATGATGGTTTTCTCTTAATTCTCAGGAGAATATATTAACAAAGAGGATTGATAACAATAATTATACAATGGGATGTTTCTTTACTGAAACTCAACATTTAAACAAACTAAATTGGGAATTTCAACTCCCAAGAAAGTGAATGCTAGATCTCAGCATCAAGATTTGGTTGTATGGGATAGTCTTATCTGGAAGATAGACATGAAGTAATATATTAAATTATTAATATAGTAATATAATATATAATTGTATGTTAATATAGTAATATAATATAAATTATTAATATAGTAAATATATTTAAAAAGAGGAAATATGGAGAAGGAGAATGGATTGTCACAAAGTTTTATATATACAAAGAAGTATAGGAACTGAAGGTGGAAGCATAATAGTCAGAATTTAGGTGAAAATAAAAGAAGAAAGAAATAGAAGTGATCATCATTGTGGGATATACTAGGGGCTTTCTGGACACATAGAGGATATAGATGATGTTCCCTTAAATGCACATAAGGAAAAAAAATTGTCACAGAAAGAAGACATAATAGTGATATAAGAGGATTTCACCGTATGGCTATCTCGATATGTCAACCAATAAGTAATAAATATCTATCCATTTGTGAGACACCGTGCTGGTTCCTGGAGTCACAAATACAAAAGTAAAATGATTTCTGCGTTTAGGAAGCTTAAGTTCTACTGGGATAGGGTAAAACAAGTTCTAATAAAAATATTGGATATCTACAAATTAAATAAAAAGTAATGGAGGTGGGGTACTAAGAATTGATGTAGTTAGAAATGGCTTCTTGTCAGAGGTGATACTTGGGTTGAGTCTCCTATGAGCATGTATCTAGACCTGAAAGAGAGTTCAGAGACCATGTAGTCCAGTCCTTTTACTTTACATATAAGGAAACTGAGATCCAGAGATATTTAGTGACTTGACCCAGGTCACACAGCTGGTAAGCAACAGAGATGAGATTTGAACCCCGGTCATTGGACAGCAGAGCCAGAAATCTCCCCACTATTGCACATTCCATCCTTGAAGTTAGGTTGGGATTTATAGGATGCAAAGAATGCAGAGAGAGCATTCCAGGTAAAGGAGTCAGCCTGTGCAGACATGGGGGAGAATGAGGTAGACTGCTCTTTAAGAGGAATAGAAAGCTCACCAGTTTGGCTATAGTACAGAGTGTTTGAGGGAGGAGTAATGTGTGACATCACTGGGGAAAGATGGGCTGCAGCCAGATTTTGAGAGGTTTTAAAATGTTTGATATTTAATTAAACGGAAGACTAAAGAAGCAATAGAGAGGCTACTTTTGTTTGCTTGTTTGTTTGTTGTTACTTTTGTTTCATGGTATAGACTTGAGACTTCATGGGTGACAGATTTTGTCACATAATAAACTAGGAATATTTAGTCTGAGTAAGAGGAGATTTAGGGGGCACACAATGATCAGTTTTTCAAATATCTGAAGAGATTAGACCCTGTATGTTTAGACCAAAAATGAACAGAAATAGGATCAATGAATAGAAGGTAAAGAGGGACCAGATTTTGCCTTCATATAATTAACAACCTGTTTAAAAACTTTTTTTAATGGAATAATATTCCTCATTATGCAGTATTTAAATAACTGTTAGTAATCATGAGGAATGTTACAGGAGATGTTCCTAAAGTAGGTAAATGTCTGCCCTAGAAGATCTCATACATCCCTTTTCATTGTTAGCTCCTATCTTACTGTGTTTTGACAGGGAAACAAACTTGTATACACACACTATGTTGCTGAGTGGTACCCTTTTTCCCTATGTGCTCTCCCAAAATAGTTTCATGTGTCCCTTCTCCATTCCTCTTCTGTTCTCTCATTTCTGGGGGAAATAAGAATGAGAAATGTTATCACTGTCTGAAATCAGACAGAGACTAAGAGGCAGTGATGTTACTTTCAGCAGGCCCATTTGGAATGAGTCCAATTCAAAAACCCAATAAACATTTATTAATAAACACCTAGTATAAGCCAAGCACTGTGCTAAGGGCTGGGAATACAATTAATAAAAATGTAGCAGTTCCTTCCCTCAAGAAGCTTACTATCTAATAGGGGCTAGAGTCAGGGAAGACAAACAAAAGCAGGTAGTCAAGTGGGGCATAGAGTGAGTGAGGGTAGATAGAGACCAGGGGGTACATGGTAGCATTTTGTTCTGTGAAGCTGAAACAAGTTAAAGAGCCAGCCAGTAAGCCTACTTTCTGCGCTCTATAAAGAAAGGGTTTGGGAGGAGTTTGCTACTCTCCCTCCAGCCTTCCAATCAGTGTGGGCAGGAAGTTGAGGGAGGTGGTGTCAGTTAAGATTCAAGTTAGCCGCAGGGTGATGAGATAAGAGGTGATGAGCTTAACATGGGAGGGCCATCTTTTTCTATAGAGTCACCACTGAACTTGTTTTTAGGCATCCCACCCTAATTTTAAACCAAAATATACTTCTCCATAGTTTTTCTTTAATTGTATGTTGCAGAAGGTTGAAGAATGAAATTTAGTAAAACTTAAATTGGATAGAAGGAAATAGTGTGTGAGTATACCTACCAGTAAGAAAACAGAATTTTTCTATTTGCGCCAGAGGGTACCAGTTAGTGCATTGAAAGAAGTAATTTATTAAATGAATCTGGGGTTAATGTACCTTGAAGAAGAAACCATTAATTCCCTTTTCTTCATCACGATAAATCAATAGGTTCTCCAATTTAAAAATGTTTTATCTTAGAGGAATACCTCTGGCAAAACTCTGGCATGTAGATTTCAGTGACATTTTTCCAGAATACACTAAAGTACATAGGAATGTAGAGGATTTGATGCCCTCACTCACCTATACTTCAGAAACTAAGAAACTGTTTTCAGGATATGTGTGCCTGGCCCTCTTGCATCACAGGATACTTTGCTTTACACATCATCTCATAACATTACAATAGATCTCAGAGGCAGCTAGGTGGTACAGTGGATAGAGTACAAAGCCTAGATTTGGGAAGACCTGTGTTCAAATCTGGTCTCAGACTATCTGTGTGACCCTGGGCAAGTTACTTAACCCTGTTTGCTTCAGTTTCCTCATCTGTAAAATGAGAAAGAGAAGCAAATGGCAAACCACTCTAGTATCTTTGCCAAGAAAACCCCCAATTGAATGACAAAGAGTCAGACGTGACTGAAACGACTGAACAACAATAGGTCTATTCCAGGATTCCCAAAATAAAATAGGAGAGGTACCAAAGAGGAAGAGGATTTTATATGGGACTTTAAGAAAGCCAAAGAAGGCAGTGGGCAGAGATAAGTAGAGAACATTTCAGGTATTTGGGACAGTCAGAAAAAAAAATGGCCTGGGGATTACAGACACAGTGTCTTGTCTATAGATGAGCCAAGAGTCCAGTGTTGCTGGATTGAGGACTACTTGGCAGGGAATAAGGTATAAGAACATTGGAAAGTAGGAAGGGGATGGTTACAAAGGACTTTGAATGCCAAGCATAGGATTCTGTATTTGATTCAGGAGGCAATAGGGAGCCACTGGAGTGTATTGAGTAGGAGGGTGACAGAGTTAGATTTGTGCTTTAGGAAAATCACTATGGTAGCTAAATTGGGGATAGATTAGTCTTTTCATTTCTCTTTTCAAAAATTAATTTTATTTATTTATTTTTGTTACATTTTAAGTTCAAAACTGTCTACCTCTCTCTCTCCCTACCCTCCACTAGAGAAGGCCACCATTTGACAGATTTATAAGTATATGTAAAATCATACTACGCATACTTCTATTTATCTCTTCTTTTTCTGAAGGTGGATAGCACCGTTTATTTTCTTTGAGGCCAAGCTTTTTCTCTATAATTCTGTAATATAAATTTTCAATTGTTTTCTAGTTATTACCCTTTCCATTTATATTGTTGCAATCTTCGCATCTATTGTTTCCTTGTTTCTTTAGTTTACTCTGCATCAGTTCGTATGAGCCTTTCCATACTTCTCTGTGTTCATCCTAGCTGCCATATTTTCTTAGAGTACAGTAATGTTCTATAACATTCAAGTACCACAATTTGTTTAGCCATTCCCCAACTGAAGGGTATTTAGAGCCCTTTGCTAATACATAAAGCACTACTGTGCTCAAAAACCTTCAAAGCTGCCTACTGCCCCCAAATAAACTCCTTAGCCTGGCATTCAATGCCCTTCATGCTCTGATTCCATTGTAGTATGACTTTTATAGCCAGTGAACTATAAAATGAACAGAGGGTCTTTCCATAATCCAAATCTCATCAAAAGTAGTTAACCTAATAGGTTAATAGTCTATTAATCATACAAAGCAACTATTCAGTGTAACAAAATTATTTCTCATTACTCCGCTACATGATATATGGTAAGTGTCTATGCTATGTGGCAGGGAAGCTAAGCTAGCCTCACTGAAACTACAAGGTGCTCTGAGGGAGATTCAGGAAACGTGCCAGGAGAGATAAAACAGTGGCATCACCTCAACCACCACTTTCCCTCAGACTCAGATGAAGCTCTCCCAGGAACGTGACCATGTCTCTCTTCTCTCCCTGCCCTCCAAACCACACACACACACACACACACACACACACACACACACACACAGAGTCTATCAACCCTGCTTCCAGTTTGGCCTAGGCAGCCATCATCGCCATGGAAAAGGGCCCATCTTCCCTGTCACCTACTCCAACTCCTGACTAACTACTTATGACAAACAGGTAAGTCCAGGCTGCATCCCCCAAATCACTGGTCCAACACACAGCCCAACCATCATCCCAAGAAGAAACCTCTATAAAGATGAACCTGGCAAATGCCTCTGTAGCCTCAGCTACTGAAGACTCAGAAGAAAGGTCATGATACCAGCAAAACTGTCACTGTAAAATGGTTCAAAATCAGAAATCAATATGATTTTATCAGTGGAATTGACATTAAAGAAGAGGCATCACCATCTTTTGCCTCTATACCCTACTGATCTTGGAACCCTTTCATCTGACTTATAACTAAAACCTATTATATGTGTTTTCTCCTCCACTAAAATGTGAGCTATTCGAGAGCATGATTTGTTTTGCTTTATTATTTGTATCACCAGTGTTTAACATTGTGCTTTGCATATAATAAACATTTAATAAATGCTTTTTCATTCATTCATTCATTCACATTCATTGATTTACTCATATACTCTAGCAAAACAAAATTGCTTCCCTTGGCCTACAATATTTGCAGGCCTAACTCAAATTCTGCTTCTTTTACAGAACCTGTCTTGATGTACACAAGCAGATTTTACCTAAAGAATCCCATCCCACCTATACCACTTTGCATACTCTATGATATATATATAATTGTGCACATCTCAGAGCAATGGGATATAGTGGAAAGAATGCTGGGCCTGGGGTCAGGAGAGCCATAAGTTTGAATATTGACTCTAAGCAGAGGTGGGAAACCTATGTGGCCTCTAGAACACAGGTTTCCCACCCCTGGAGCCTCTGACTTAGTAGTTGCATGACAATTGGCCAGCAACTTAACCTCTATGACCTTCACTTTCTTCATCTGTAAAATGAAGGCAATGATACTTAAAGTTCCTACCTCCCAGAGCTGTTGTGAGGAAAACATTTACATAGCTTAAAGTATTACATAAATGAGTTGTTATTGCTATGCTATACTGTAACATAAGCTCCTTGAGAACAGGAAATTTTCCCTTATTTTTGTATATTCCTCAATGGACCTAGCAGAGTGCCTCACTGGTCATCCACTAAATACTTATCAAGCAAATGAAAATTTTGGCATGGTAGGTAAAATATGGACAGGACAAACATAGTATTGTGAGATTAAAGGACAGTGAAGTTCATTTCTCTTCTGGGATGGCATAGGTCTTGGCTGAGCTTAAATTTACCTTGAAAAATCTAATGTAACTCTCAGAATAACTAAAAGAAGTCCTTATTGTTGGAGGGAATCATAAATTACCAAGCAGGCTTGTGACATGCACTTCAAGGTCAAATGGAATCATATTACCTCAAGAATAGTCTCTTATAAATAAAGTGATGGCTACAGACGGGAGCTCATTTAGAGAATCACGCCAACTGCTGTGTGTTTTCATCACCCAAGTCTCACCGGGTAATAAACATTTCGAAATGCACTCAAGTAGTCATCCTGTGACCTGTACTCACAATGAGAAAAGCACATCTCAGAAAACAATGCTGAGATGAATTTGTGTGAACCACTGCCTGGCCCAGAAGAGTGCTGAGTCAACCAAGAACAGTTAAGCTCTGGCTAGAAGGTATTGATAAGCTACAGAATAAGCAGAAAAGGCCCTTTCTAGACAGAGAAATCTGAATCCTTTTAAAAACAATTAATCCAATAGTTTAACAATCTATTGCCTACACCCTGCAACTATTTGGTGACATAGCAGTCTATTAATAATATTTAGTATTTATGTATTGTTTATCATTTGTTTATATTATTATTTTATATATCAATTTTACATTATCATGTTTTATTTTATTATTTATATTTTATTTTAATGTTTTTATTGATTTATTAATGATGATGATTTTATTTATGTTTGCAAAGCCCTTTGATTCTCATAGCAATTCTGTGAGGTAGGTACTGCTATTATACCCACTTTACAGATGAAGAAATTGAGGATGACAGAGGTTGCTCAGGGTCACACAGTCAGAATCTGAAGTAGCATTTGAATTCAGATCTTGCTTACTCCAAGTGCCACAATATATGCACTATGATTCCTCAATTTCTCTGACACTGAAACTGGTTATTTTATTTTGTTATTTTGACATATAACTGATATTTCCTTTTTGTGCTACTATTTCTTTGCTGACCCTCTGGTAAGAATTTTTGCTGAGGGCCAAGAGGAAAATGAAAAAAAGAAAGAACTGTTGTTATTTGGATAATACTGCAATTTAAAATCCACACTAAAGAACACTAGGTCAACTGGGCTCCTTCAAGTAAATAATGCCAAACAAATAAAGCCAGAATATGTATTTTTTAAAAAGCAGACCTGAGATGGCTTGCACAGGAAAGCATGGGGCATTATTTAATTTATGTAAAAATATGTTCAAATGCCCAGTCTTAGCATCTATCTTTCTAACATACGTGCTTGGCCCCATGATTACACCAAGCTGAAAGAGAGCCCCTCCAATGAGCTTCTTGAAACATTTAGAACACTGCTATTTTCAGCAGCACTACAATTAGGGAGAAAAGAAAAGAATCAAGTTAATTAAGGAAACTAGGAGAACCAGGAGGAAAAACAACTTCTTTGATCTCCCTTGTGATATGATATAGAAAATCGGAGCTAAACACCAAGCAATCAGGTGCTGAGCACACACAGAGAACTGCTTACTCTGGGTTAATTATAAGGCAAAGGAACAAATACCAGGTTCAGAGATTAGGATATAAAATTCATACAATAAGAAATATAATTAATGATGATAGAAAAAATACAGAGTACTTATAATAATAATTACACCCTATCTGTCTCTTGAGGTCCCAGATTTTCTCCTTGTTTTCCAGAATAACTCAATAGTGTCCAGTCAAAAAGGAAACAGTTCACCACATACACACACACATAGAAGCCAGGGCCTCCAACCAGTTGAGAGTTTGGGATCCAATCTAAGAAATTTCATGTAATCAAATGTATGCATTTGTCCAGAAATTAATTTTAGATTTGGAAGGGTCCTCAGGTACCATCTAATCTAACCTATATCTGAAAAGGAATGCACACTACAATATACCTGAAAAGTGGACATCTAGTCTCTGTTTAAAGATTTCCAGAAGGGCAGCTAGGTGGCACGGTTAATAGAGCTCTGGCCTTGGAGTCAGGAGGACCTGAGTTCAAATCCAGCCTCAGACACTTAATACTTACTAGCTGTGTGACCCTGGGCAAGTCACTTAACCCCAATCGCCTCACCAAAAAGCAAAAAAAAAAAAAAAAGATTTCCAGAGAGGAAGAACACACTGCCTCCCTAGGCAACTCATTCCATTTGGGACAGTCTTGATTAGTAATAGGAAGTCGTTCTTAATATAGAACCTAAAATATCTCTTTATAGCCTCTACTAACTGTTTCTTGATCTTTGGGGGGGGGCAAAGATAATAAATTTAATCCCTTTTTCAAGTGAACAAAGTCCAAAGACTTGAAGATAGTTACCATGTCCTCTCTAAGTCTTTTATTCTCCAGTTTAATATGCCCAGTCCTTCTACCAATCCTCATTTACATAGAGTTGAGGCCCTTCACTATGCTGGTTGTGTTCCTCTGGACACTCTCCAATTTGTCAATATCTATCCCACATCACACACAACTCAGCACAAATCTCTGGATAGAGTCTAACAAGGGCAGCGTGTAGATGTTATCCTCTCTTTATTCCTGAAAGTTAGGCCTCTCTTAATGTGCCTTATGATGGTTGTTTGGCATCTGCATCACACTGTGGACTGGAAATTAAACCCCCATCTTCTGACTCCAAATCAAAGGCTAATTTTACTACCCCACAAATAGCCCCTACACCTGACAAATTTGTAGTTCAATTCAATTTACCAATTATTTTCAAGTGCTAACATGTATGAGGAATTGTGCTACACTATGAGGATCCAAGGACAAAATAAAAATAATAGGCTCTACCCTCAAGAAGCTTATAGTTTAGGTAGAGAGGCACATATGACCAGCTAATGCACCACCATGCAATGCATCAACAGTAATACGCTACAGAATGTCCAGTATGTAAATACTGTGACAGTCCTGAAACAAATGTAACTTTCCTTGCTTTGCCAAGCATCATGGAAATTCTCTGGGCAATTGCTTTATAGTTCTTAGTTTTACTGTGTTGTTCATCTAACTATAAGAACTCCATTCCTGAAATATATTCAAGAGGCCAAAAATAAAAGTAATTTCAAACAATACTTTTCATGGCAAACAAAAGGTTATCACTTTCTCCAATAGGAGTTGAATGAGGCCTGTTAAACTTGATGTTAAAGAGCTGGGATCTCATTTTCTTCTGATATTGGTGGTAGAGCATAGTATCATTTAGCAAACAACAGATTGCTAACTGGAACCTAAAACAAAGATGGCATATGGTCCACAGTCTAGAAGCATAGATTTTTTTTTTGTCTCCCAGCAAATACTTTCAGTAAAAGATGGAGAAGATCTAGGGAATTTAAACTTTTTCGTCAGTACACCTAAATTATTATGGCATAAATAATTTATGTAGCAATTTAATAATAATTATTAAGACTTACTTCCCTGCAAAAATCACTAAGTGACAAAGGTTATGCAAGCTAAGAATGTGGCATAATTTGCTGTGAATCCTAATATAAACCATTTCTCTTCAGATAAATGATAAAACATGCTGTAGAAATGAAACACTTATACAAACAAGGAACTGTAATTCTTGGCTAAATACTGTTTGCTTACTCAACACAATCCATTTGAATATAAGAGATAGAGCTGATATAAAAATTAAGGGGAAACTGAGGGTAAAGCATTGGGAAGCAGCACTAAGCTAAAATCCACCAATATCACAAGTTGTGAACAGTTGATGAAATACAATCATTTTATTTTAAAGCAGGGAATATTTTTCCCTCTTGTTTTCACCGTGGGTTTCTCATTCGTTCAATAAATATTTATTGGGTGTTTACTATATGTTGTTAGATATTGCGATAGGTATGAAGATGAAGAAGATACGAAAATATATGTTACTTGGCCTTAAGGAGTTTCTAATCTACTAAAGCAGTTATGACTTATACACAAATAATTTGAACAAAAGATAGCATATAAAAAGTGTCATAAGAGATGTACAAAGTAAAATGGAGATTTTTGAAGGAGAAAGAGTTCACTATTCTGCTCTGGTCAGAGTGTTGTGTTCCATTCCAAGCCACCACATTTTAAGAAAGGCAATGATAAGCTAAATAGTATCCAGAAGAGGGCAACCAGATGATCAGGGCCCCAAGTTTATGACACGAAAGGATGGGTTCAGAGGAACGAAGATGCTAAGAATGAAAAAGAGAATACTTGGGAATGAAATAATGTCTGCAGTGTTCTCTCTGTGATCACTGTCCCAATCCCTCATAACCATAGACAGATTGGATCTTCAGAGACATCTGTTTACTTTGATCTTAAGAATTCTTAGGGTAAGCCAGAGGAGTTGGGATTTTCTAGTTGTTGGCTTGAGAGCCTCTACCAGTGTGTTCCCCCAGTATCAACTAACTTGTTAATAAGTATTAGCTTTTACAAAAGGACATTTATTTATTAAGAAGGTGGGGTTAAAAACACAATAAAACCCTAGCTCTGGTGATCTCACCTACCCACTACAGTTTCTGAAGGAACATTTGATGGCTTTTTTGAACATTTTGAAGTTCATAAGGTGATAATCATGGTCTATTCCATCTCTAGCTACTCATTCACCTAAGATCAGAAAAGAATAAATACAGTGAGGCACCAGGTGCTCAGAAACGCCTTAGTGTTAGGTAGAGAGATAAGGCAGCCAAAGCTACTCCTCCTTTCCCCTAACAATAGGTGCAAAGCTCTTCTTGCTTTGTTCATTGCCAGGGAGGAATAGCCCAAAAATATCGAGGGAGGGGGCATATAAATCTTTATGTATGCACTTAATGACAAAATGTGTATGTAAATTCAGCTGCTATCATATCATCAGTCTTTCTGGCATGGAAACTGACCAGAACATCATTAGCCCCTCTGACTGAACCTTGCCAGAAGAAGGTCTGCCTAAGTTTTTCATGTTGGATTGAAAACTGGGAGAAATACTGCACACGCCCTGATGACTGAGCTCTCATGGGGCAGTACTACATTACATAGCTTTGTTCATTGAATGGATGAATAAAAATGTGTTTATTAAATACTTATGCTGTGCAAAATACAGTGCTAAATTCTGCAGATGCAAATAGAAAAGCAAGATGGTCCCCACCCTTGGGAGTTTATATTCTAACAGGAGAAGACAACAGCTGTAGGGAAGATGGAAAGGCCCAGTGGTCCTTGAGGTACGGTAGCAAAGTAAATGGTAATGTATTGTCTTTAATGTATCTTTCGTTGAAAAAGAAGTATATGTTTTTGACATTGAACAATTAGATAATGTCTATATATTACTATATGTTACTAACAAAACCCAACAGCAAGAGATAGAAAGAGAAATTCCATTTAAAGTTTCTGTACACATTATAAAATATTTGGGAGTCTATCTGCCAAAACAAACCCAGGAACTATATGAATACCATTACAAAACTCTTTTCACTCAAATGAAGTGAGATCTAAATAATTGGAAAAATATGATTTGCCTGTGAGTAGGCCAAGTTAATATAATAAAAATGATAATTCTACCTAAATTAATTTATTTATTCATTGCCTTACCAATCAAACTACCAAATGATTATTTTATAGAGTTAGAAAAAATAATAACAAAATTCATCTGGACAAACAAAAGGTCTAGATTATCAAGGGAATTAATAAAAAGAAACAAACGGGAAGGTGGTCTAGCTGTAAAAGATCTTAAATTGTATTATAAAGCAGCAATCACCAAAAGTACTTGGTACTAGCTAAGAAATACAATGGTAGATCAGTGAAATAGGTTAGGCATGTAAGACACAATAGTCAGTGACTATAGTAATCTATTGTTTGATAAATCCAAAGATCCCAACTTCTGGGATAAGAATTCATTATTTAACAAAAACTACTGGGAAAACTGGAAAATCGTATGGCAAAAAATAGGCATAGACCAACATCTTACACTCTATACCAAGATAAAGTCAAAATAGGTACATGATTTAGATATAAAGACTGATACTACAAGCAAACTTGGAGAGCGAGGAATAGTTTATCTGTCAGATCTACGGAAAAGGGAAGAATTTATGATCAAACAAGAGACAGAGAACATTATGAAATGCAAAATAAATGATTTTGATTACATTAAATTGAGAAGTTTTGCACAAACAAAAGCCAATGTAATCAAGAATTGAAGGGAAGCAGAAGGCTGGGAAACAATTTTTACAGCCAGTGTTTCTGATAAAAGCCTCTTTTCTAAAATATATAGAGAATTAAATCAAATTTATAGGAATACAAGTTATTCCCCAATTGATAAAGGGGCAAAGGATATGAACAGGTGGTTTTCAGATGAAGAAATTAAAGCTATCCATAGTCACATATATTAGAAATGCTCTAAATCACTATTGATTAGAGAAATGCAAATTAAAACAACTCTGAGTTCCACATTACACCTATCAGATTGGCTAACATGACAAAACAGGGCAATGACAAATGCTGGAGAAAATGTGGGAAAATTGGAACACTAATGCATTATTGGTGGAGGTGTGAACTGATCCAACTATTCTGGAGAACAATTTGGAATTATGCCTAAAGGGCTATAAAATTGTGCATACCCTTTGACCCAGCAATACCACTTCTAGCTCTGTATGCCAAAGAGATCATAAAAAAAAAAACAGGAAAAGGATCTACATGTACAAAAATATTTATAGCAGCTCACGTGGTAGCAAAGAATTGGAAAATGATGGGATGCCCATCAATTGGGAAATAGCTGAACAACCTATGGTATATGAATGTACTGGAATACTATTGTGCTATAAGAAATAATTAGCAGGCAGACTTCAGAAAAACCCAGAAAGACTGATATAAACTGATACAGAGTGAAATGAGAGAACCAGGAGAGCATTGTACATACCAACAGCCACATTGTGTGACGACTGACTTTGATAGACTTAGCTTTTTTCAGCAAAGCAAGGATCTAAGATGACTCCAAAAGACTCATGATAGAAAATGTTATCCTTATCCAGAGAAAGAACTCAGGAGTCTGAATGCAGATAGAAGTATACAATTCGCTCTCTTTTTCTTTTGTCCTTTTGTTTTCTTTCTTCTTTCTTGTGGCTCCTCCCATTAGTTCTAGTTCAAGAAATGACCTCAGCATCTGGTATCTTATCCTACCAAGGGATCTTCAGAATTTTCCTAAGACAATTCAAGTGGAAGCAATTCAGTAGTGAGAATGGAAGGCAAATTCTCCACAAGTGTCACTCCTCTCAAGGTTGGCTGAGGCATCACACTAAAAATAGGTTAGATAATCCTGGGTACCTTTAGCTTCAGGATCTCCAGGGAGATAATGGTCAAGGCAGCGGCACGGACTTGACTCACTTGCCACATGTGGTCTCCTATCTCTCCCTCAGGATGCCTAGGTTTTTCACATTTTTTATGGGCTGTCACGTGAAACAGGTTTTAGACTCTCTCTACTTGGTCAAGATGGCAGAACTAAGACCAATGGATATAAATTGTCAAGAGGCAAAATGTAGGCTTGAAATCAGGAAAAACTTCTTTAAAAAAAAAACACTTTTTTATTGATTTAAAAAAAAGCCCTAATTTCCCTCAGTATCCCACCCCTCTCTCTCTCTCAGAGTCATCCCTTGCAACAAATATCTTTAAGAAATAGAAGTGGGAAAATCAGCTAAACCAATCATACATGTTAAAAAATCTGACAATATATACAACGTACTATACCTGTGCAGCAACCCCTCCCTCCCTTCCTCTGCAAAGGAGGGGGGAGGTATCTTTGCATATCTCTTTTTTAGAACTAAATTTATTCTTTGTAATTTTGCAATGTTCATTTTCAAATGTTTTCTGGTTGTGATGTTTCTATTGCTATAGTCATTGTATATGCAGTTTTCTTGGCTCTCCTTACTTCACTCTTCATTAGTTCATGTGAATCTTTCCATGCTTCTCTGCGTTTATCAAATCTGCCATTCTTATAGTAGAACACAGTTTCTTCTAATCCATTACCATATGTTCATGGGTGATAACTTGCTAAGCCTTTCTGTAATCAATAGTGGTCTATTTTACAGGAAGAACCTCTAAACGATTAGAGCTATTCAAAAGTAGAATAAGACTGCCTTAGGAAGTAGTGCATTCCATTTCACCTGATGCCTTCCCATAAAGAGCGGGTGATCACTTTCTAGATGATTTTTTTTTCATGTGTACATTTGATTAGATGGTCATTGAAGTCCCATTTACCTAGTTGATTCTTTGATTTCTGATAGGATTGAAAAGGAGAAGTTTCATGAAGGGGTTAGAATTTGAGCTAAGATATTTGAAGAAGAGGTAAGATTTTAACAGCAAAAGAATTATAGGCAGAATTATAGACATGGGAAAATGTACGGTATGTCAGGGAAATGTCAAGCAGTTCAGTTTGCTTAGAGGGTAGATGTTGGGTAAAAACTGAAGATAAAAAAATGGAGAGAAAAGGCAGGTTGGTAGCAAAAAATATGAAAAGCTGAGGTCATTTAACTTAAAGTCCTTGGCCATGAAAGGTTTTGAGAAGTGAGTAGGTGTGACATAATCAGATCGGGCTGAGATCTAGAAGGGTTAAATGGTTTGTTCCAGATTGCATAGGCAGTGAGGCGGCAAAGTCAGGACACTGAAGAAAGAATAGACTCTTCTACCTCCTCCTGCAGCCCTCTTCCCATCTCATCAGTGTAGCTCCCCAACACCAGAAAGAGAAGAGTCCTTCCCATTGTTGTCCAAGATTGCACAGTTAGGTCATATAAACACTTTAAAAATATTGTTTAAAAGTACAGTTTATCTGGCAAACTACAACTTTCCTTACTGCTACGGCGAAACTGTAGCAGCGATGCTGAGTGTTTGGTCGGGTGGCCTGTGGAGTGACCTAGACTGTTTTTTCAAGGGGCTGGGTAGCAAAGTGAAGAGGTTTGGATCTCAGGAAGCACCTGCTACCTCTCAAAACTCTGTCCGATGGCTTGGCTCCATGTCAATTTGGCCAGTCTCACTCATGGATGTTATCCAACACTGATTGCCGCCCATAAAACACAGAAATGCCAAATGTAACTTGGTTTCGTGGTATTACTATTATTACAAGAACACAGTCCTTTATCTGGGCCTATTTTCAGGAGCAGAGAGGGAGAGAGGCATAGTTCAAGCCAAGCAGTCATGTCACAGTGAAGTAAATTTGATCCCCTTTTTTATATTATTGAGAATGGGAATGTTGATTGTCATCCTTAAAGAAAACCACGGTTAATACTGGAGACAATAAATTGGGGATGTTTTCCTTTATTTGCCAGCGTCAGAGGGTATATTACGGAGTCTTGGAACCTGGCCACAGTACCACTCAGTAGAATCAGGGACCATAGCGGTCTGTAGGGCACACGCCATTGTTCCATGTTGGCCAATTTATCGCAAGGGTACCTATGCTTTCGGAACGACAGGGCGCTGATAGATTACCGCATGGTGTCACTGTCTTAAAACATATCTGCTCCTGAGGACAGATGTCTACAGATGTTTGCCCATGGGAAATCACACAAATTAGGAGAGGTATTCTACCATTTAAAGGACTGCTTCTTTCTGGCACAAGTACAGGCAGTGGCTTTGCAAATGATTCCCATTCAAGGGTTTCCCAAACTATCAGACTCCTACATAAAAACTGTGCTTTGTGATATCATAAATGAATCAGTCAAACATTATATTCCTCAGGTTTCTCCTCATCTCAAACAGTGAGACCTAGAACTGTCAGGATGAAGAAAACATTCTTGTTGCCTACTGGAAGTATCCCTGTAAATTATAAATAATGCTGCTTTGCTCTTGGGGTGCCAGAAGAGATTGATGGGCTTAATTTTATTCTAGGGGGAAAATGGAGACCTTAGATGTTATTCCTGTTCGCTGACTGATATAAACTGTTCTTTTCCCATTATGGTCTAATGAGCTGTGACATGGAATCATGAATTCTGCCTTTTCTGCTGACTTACTATGGGAGGTCACAAATGTCATTTAGCTGCTCTGTGACTCAGTTTGTCCACTGCATTAGTGAAATGTGAATAATAACCCCACACTTTCCTAACCAGATCTTTCTGTGGTGAACCGGTTCATAAAACTTCTGTCTGATACCACAATCAACTGCAAAATGAAAAATACAGTCAATGTCACATGATAATAATTGCTATAGCTATAGGATTTCCAACTACTGATTTGACTGATTCATCCCACCCTCTTTCTGAATTGATTGGTAGTGATGGAATTCTGTGAATAAGACCTAAAGCTGAAATACAAGGATGTACATGCAGCAAAACACACAAAGTCAAATCCTTGTGACAACATACAGTATCAGAGTGTAATAGAAATAATATGGGACTTTAAGTTAGGAAAGGGCCTTATTTCAAATCTCACACTGCCTGTCTGAGCACAGACAAGTCTTTTAACCTCTCTGCCTCAGTTTCCTCATCCCTAAAATGAGAATATTAATACCACCTACATCACAGGGTAGTTATGAGGATAAAAAGGGGGAAGTATATAAACAGCTTTTCTAATCTTAAAGTGCTATAAGAATGGCAATAAGGTAGGGGAGAAGGGAAAAATATTTTATATTACTTACCATGTGTAAGGTACTGTGGTAAGTGCTTTATAGATACGATCTTATTTGGTCTTCACAACAACCTTTCAAGGCAGGTGCCATTATTATCCCCATTTTACAGCTGGGGAAACTGAAGCAAACAATGGTTAAATGACTTGCTTAGGATCACACAGGTAATAAGTGTCTGAGGCTCGATTTGAATTCACGTCTTCCTGACCTCAAGCACAGCACTCTATCAATTGTGTCACCTACCTGCCTCTTCAAAAACAATACTAATAATCATAGGATTCGATTCAAAGATCTGGCTTCAAACCTTGCATCAGACACAGGGACTGAACTGTGTGATCATGGGAGAGTCATTTTAACCCTTTGGAGTTTATTTCCTACTTTGCAAAATGAGGATTATAATGTATATACTTCATAGAAATTGTGAGAAAAGCATTTTGTAAACTTTGAAACACTATAAAATTGTTAGTTATTATTGTATAATGTGGAGACAGGGTGTGTCTGGGTAGCTTGACTTATTTGGGCTACTAGGTATGTGTTAACCTACACATTGGCATGGTATTGTCAAATGGTAGAGTATGATGAGTGAAATCCATTTGCTTTAGAAGATAAAATGCTCACTTATTTCTAAAAGCTCCTTTTGTATAGACAAAGAAGTTTGCTATAAATGGAAATTTATCTTTAATAAAGTACTCAACCTATTCAGGTAAATTGCTTCCTCAAGGAAGATGACTGATATTTCTCAAAGAAATAATTAAATTCAAATGGGAGAATACTTTATTTCCAAGGGGAAACATATTTACCTCTTATCATTACACCATAGAATTTATTTTGGTTCTATAATAAAATCAAAGCCAAGTGAACAGAAACTAGTGAAACAGATGAAAAACTAAGGTAATTGAAAATGGCTATGTCATGTTACTTATAAGTTTATTTAACTGCTAAAAATCTTTTTTAAAAAAAGCATTTCATACAATCAGTAAATATCTTCAAATTGATAGAATTCATAAGTATTCCCAATGAAAATGAATTATTTCATACATATGTTTTAATATACAGTCATATATGTACATTTTATATATGAAGATATACATACTTCATAAATACATGAGATTTCATAGATATATGTTATCATATAGAGATATACACATATTTATATGAAGCTACATAGAGCATGGATAGATATTTATGCATCAATATTGATCTATATAGAGACATAGAAATATATAGATATACATACATACATACAGAGATTTATAGGTGAATAGTAGCATTATATAATGGATAGAAAGCTTACCTTATAAACTGGGTTCATGTTCTGCCCCTGAAAACATACTGACTGTATGATCCTAGGCAAAAACAATCTTCAGGAGGGACCTGCTAGATCCCAGTCCAGCAGAAGGACTCAACTTTCAGAACATTTAATGAGTACTTGGTGGGACCAAGGATATGTAGGAGTTGAGTTAAGTTTTGAGCCTATTCTCTAAGAAATAGAGAAGATATAGGCAAGAATATACTCCAGACGTAATGAGGAAAATATCTGTATTTAATTTCCTGCTATATCTTTGAAGTAATTTTTTTATAATAATAACAATAATAGCTAACATTTATGTCGTGACTACTACATGACAGGCACTGTGCTAAAGCACTTTACAAATATTTTTTCAGTTGATCCTCACAGCAATCCAAGGAGTTAGGGGCTATTTTTATCCCCATTTTACAGAGGACGAAACTGAGGCCCACAGAGGTTAAGCTTGTAATTGTCTAAGGCTAGATTTGAATTCAGGTCTTCCTAACTCCAGCACCAGTGCCACCTCACTACCACTAACTTTTTGAAACATCTAATTGATGTGAAGTGGTCAAATGGAACTGGAGTGCGAGTTATATGTGCCTAGCAATGGCAGGGGGATACAGTCAATAGGGAATTGGGCCACAGCAGTGGAGAGGAAAGACACTGCAATCCCTCAAAGTGAGGGTTACCCACTGAAATTCTGAGAGGAAGATAGAACAGACTAGCTCTGGGAGAGAAGGCCAGAGTGTACCATACTCCAGACAGATGAGGAAACTGGAATGGTTATAAGAGACATTCCTAATGAATCATTTGCCTAGAGTCACACAGAGAGTCATTGGAATATCTTGGACTAGGGCAATTGAATTTTAAATCCAGGCCCTCTGACTCCAAATAGAGAGTTTTCCAACTGTAGGATACTGCCTCCCCTTCTTATTCTGATGCAATTGAGAAGGAGAAATTATTTAAAATAAAGCTAAACCAATTACAAATGAAGTTGTCTAATTTATTTCTTGTTGAGATGTTTCAGTTATGTCTGACTCTTCATGAACCCATATGAAATTTGCTTCGCAAAGATACTGAAGTTGTTTGTTTCCTTCTCCAGCTCATTTTACAGATGAGGAAACTGTAAGGAAAAGGGTTAAATGATTTGCCCAGGGGTCACAAAGCTAGGAAGTGGCTTAGTTCTTCCTGACTCCAGGACCAGTGCTCTATCCACTGTGCCACCTAGCTGCCCTTAACTCAGTTCTATTCTTTTTAAAAAATGACAAGAGATTTTGATGTATTCTGTGACTGTGTATTATTCATTTCTTTTGTCAAAAGTAGGTGGTAAATAAATAGGAATGAATGGGAGAAAAATCATGTCTTCATATTGTTGGGTTTATCTTCCTAGTCTAATAAATCAAGTGTTGAAGTTGACTTATTTAATTAATTCACACTCATTCCCTATTTGTTTCTTTAATTGTTTACTACTCAATGTTACATTCATTAATGGAATTGTCAACATTGCTAGAATAAGTCAAATGACTGAGAATTTGGGTGCATGCACAGTTCAGCTTGAAAAATTACTGCTAGGAAACCATCTAATATACATTTCAACTAGATGTGGGTAAGTGAATCAAAGACAGAGTATAAATTGGGACTTTGCAAAATGTCTACACATACCAACCACAGTGCTAAGCTCTGAGTATATGAATGCAAATAAAAACAAAGATAGTCCCTGCCTTCAAGAAGCTTTTGATCTCCTAAAAAAAATGGTTTAAAAAAGGAAACAAAAAAATGAGAGGTCCCCAAGGAAGAGAGGGTTCCTGGTGAGGAGGCTTGATGTCTAAGTCCAAATAAGTCCAAAAGTGGTGCAACTGGTGGGGAATGAGAATAAGAGTTTCTGGGTCCCCTCTTTAAATGGAGGTTTTGGAGCTCAGGGTACTGCCCTCGATTCAGAGGGTTCAATCAGAGTATTGAGATATAAGTCCCAAAGCTGATTCAATCTTGCAGGGTAATGAGATTTCCTGGGAGCACGAAAACAAATTGGAAAGGTCAAGAGAAGTCAGCTGAAGCACAGCTGCCTATGGGAAATGGGACGTTATCTAACAAATTTTTATTTTTAATTTTGGAAAGTCTCAATGTATTTGCTTAACACAAATGAAAGCTCATTTCTCTCTTTTTTTTAAATTTCTAGGCAAATAAATTAGTAGGCACCAAGAAACAAGTAATTTACTAGTATAATTTATTGCTAATTTCCTGGGAGAATTCTAAATATATGTGTATATGTATGTATGTGTATAATGTATATATGTTTGTGCACATACGTGTGTATGTGTGCATGTGTGGCATGTGTATATATAAATACACACATGCCTTATACACATATGTAAATATGTACATATACATTTGTATATATGTCAGAAAAGATCCCAAACAGCTCTAATCTCTCTTTTCTTTAAAATATTCCATCTGTGCTTTGTGCCCTTCTCCCTCAAACATATTGAGTGTTCAGTGATTTTATAATCCATGTCGGGTTTTTTTTTTCTTGAATCATGGACACATCACAATATCATAAGTCTATGTTCCTAGTCAACAGTGTACATTTAAATATTTATATAGCCCATTTATAATGGAAGCATAGTGAATACTAAGTCGAATAAAAAATTACTTCGTGGTAATTATGCTTATTATATTCCTTTTAGTATTATTCATTCGCTCACTTTTTTCCTTAAATGCTTATGTCAGCCTATCATACATGAACTTTTTTCCATCTGCTATAGTCTCATTTTGACTAATACAGAGTACAGCTATGAGGGACAGAATAGAACATGGAGGACAGAGGAACAGAGTAAGGAAGACCTGGGCTCAAATTCTCGATCTGATACATATTAGCTGTGTGGCCAGGGACCAGTTATTTAGCTTCTGGTCAACTCTCAAAAACTAGGTTACTGAGAAGTTGCTGGCCTGCATCTGTGGTGGTAGTTCCTATAGCAGAAGTTACTCATACTGATGGAATCACAAGTCCAGACTCCACCTATTCAAAGCAATAATGACATGACTTTTTCCAAACATAAATGTTACCAATTAAGTCTTGCAGAACACTCTTTTAAGAAGAATATACTTGTAAGAGTGGTTTTGCATGATACAAAGATGCAAAAACATACTATATGAAAAAAAGACAAAGTAAGTTGTGCCTCATGTAATAATCTAGATCAAGTTTGAAATTAAACTACTCAAGAGTTGAGAAAGAGGCATGAAAATAATGATTTAGAGGAGGGCATATGTGCATGTATATGTGTGTGTGTGTGTGTGTGTGTGTGTGTGTGTGCGTGTGTGTGTGTATGAGCTCACACACTGCAGTCAGCAACCAAGTAAAATTTTATTACGGTGGCTTAGGTCACACTTCAGTGTTAGGCTTGTTAAATAAGCTTCTGTAACTGATTAATAGCCCAAAGAATACAGTGGTTTTTAATCAAGAGAAAATTATTCTCATCCCAAATTCTGTGCTCCAAGTGTCATCTAGGTTAGAGAGGTAGAGTCAATGATCCAGCTTTACATCAGACCGCCCTGATCAAACTTTGAATTTACAAGGGGAAAAAAAAAACACAGAGTGATACTTAGACTGTCAGGGTTCTTTACAAGTGCTTCAATTAAAAATATGCAACCATGATAGCATCAAGCTAAAAATCAGTTTTGCATGACTGAGATTATGGCTCACTGCACTTACTGTATTTATACTCAATTATCAAGCTGTGAACTTTAACTTCCCTTTCAGGCCAAATGCCAAAAAGTTGCATTAAAATAGCTTGAAATTCAGCCAGTTTCCAGGATTCTCCTTAATGGAATGGGCTCTATATGCAGTGTTGGATAAGATTAATATGATGAAGGATTTTTTTTTTCTGTTGCTATTCAAGGAATGTGCTCTCTTTCTCTATGACTAGGCCTTTTCTGGGCTTACCCAAAGGGATAAGAAAACTGCCCACCTCCAATTACTAGTCAATGACATCAAATGCTCTATGAAATGAAGGAAATGTGGACTTCTTCCCTTTGAGTATATATCTCCACTTTGGAAAAAACAGGATCCACATGTGCCATCATATAGTGGGTGGTTAATGTCTGTGGAGTTGAGCTGTTAGTGCAAATAAAGGAGAAAATTTAATGTGGATCCACTTTAAATCTTTAACCATTCACAAATCACTTCAGAATGGCCACACAGAATGGATGATATAAAGGACACTTAATAGTTTCATGGTAAGAGTATTCCTGGAGATCTATTAATTTAATTGTCATGGACCTATTATTTGGGTCCTAAAGTATTCATTATATATTTGCCCGCATAAATGTTTTAAGTAAAGAGGGGCCATAAGAAACAAAAGTAGCTTGATAAAGTAGACAGAACACTGACTCTGAAGTCAGAGGACCTGGGTTCAAATTCTGCCTCTGATGCTTACTATTTGCCTGACTTTGGGAAATTTGTTCAACCTTACTGGACTTCAGTTTCTTATTTTTAAAACAATAACTAGAAGTGGATTCTATGGACTTTGAAGTCACTAATAATTTTAAATCAATAACTTTATGATCAGAAGCAGGAAAAATCAAGAACCCTGAACATTTCCTAGGCTTTTTTGCATTATAGAATTCAGTAGCTTACTAGTTTCTGACCATTTTAGGCCTTTCATGCTTTCTGCTCTTTTCATGGATGAGTAACATTTAAAAATTGGCTGCAAACCACAAGCAGAGTTGTCTTTCTCTATTATCCATTTCGCATTTTGGTAACAGTTCCATTGACAGATTGGTAATAATATGCCAATAAGTGTGATATATTTGGGAGTTACCCAATGTTCAAAAAGACATGGCAGTGTAGGCTGTTGATAGCTTTTCTAGGGAAGCTGCTGTTAAGAAAACTGTCAGGTCCCCTTCCATCATTAAACATTAATGTCCCTTCACACCTCATTACCTAGCCATAGCCCAAGATTTTTGTCCTTTATTTTCTTTTAATTTGTTTCCTTTGATATGGAAAATGAACAGTTTCTATAAACTACTTTCCTTTCTATGACCTCAAAATATTAAGAAAGGAAATTATGGTTGCTTTGTCCTATTAAAAACAAAAGTATGATTCTTAATTCAAAATGAATTTTGTAATGGTACCTGAGTTACCTTTTCCAAAAAGACTTGAACTATAAGTAGACAAGGTTTGACTGAGATGTTGTTATTGTTTGCCCTTCATTCTTGAAGAGGACCAATCACATCAGGAAGGTGATGTCTTGACTGACAAGCAAATTGCATTTAAGTGAGAGAGGCCTGTGTGAAGTCACCAGGCTCACTCCTCCAAAGCCATCTAGGTCCAGAGGCAAGAAATAGATCAGGTCAGCTGGAGATGACTCTAGGTGCATTAGGAGACCATAGCCTTTTTAAACTAAGGTCATTCCCGGGTCTCAGTTTGTCTGAGGTAATACCCAATTAGTGACTAAGGCTAGAAATGGGGCCAAAAAAAAAGGTCTCTTTTACCTACTCAAAAAAAAAATCAATCTGGGAGGGGAAGATGCTTAGGGTTTCTGACCAGAACAGAAACCATTGCTATTTATACTCTCTCTGAGTCATCAAAACCTAAACAATGACCAAGTGAGGCTTGGGCTGGGACCTAGTGTTGGCCAATCAGGGAGACCCAGAATGATGTGGGTTTAAGGTATGGTTAGGTAGTTCCATTTGAATGAGATAGCATGAAGAAGAAGGCATTTGTAGTGTTGAGACACAGAGGGTTGGGAAAGGGAAGAAAGAAAGAAAAAAAATAGTTTACAATCTAGAAACTAATTACAATCAAAGGGATCTCCAAATTGTCATTATTCTCAGGCTTAAAAATAGCTTTGAAAATGGTTTAAAAGAATCAGGGAAATGGTAACAAGAAGGTCACCTAATCTAACACCTACGATGGATTCCCATAACCCACTCAATCAAATGTGAAATATTTATCTGAGCATTCAAAGTCCTCTACAATCTGACTTTAATCCATCTCTCAAATCTTTGTCTTATGCTAGTTCCTCAGGTATGCAAAGCTCCTGAAAACTGAGCTACCAGCCATCTATAGAACACATTTTTAAACCCTCCTCCTTTTGTTCATCCTAGAACCTCTACCCAGAATGCCCTCTTCTCCATCACCATCGGTTAGCACACTTCTGATCATTTAAGGCCCAGCTCAAATGTTTCCTGTTCTATGAACTCTTCCCAGATCTTCCCCTCCTCTGAAAAGGGAGTGAAAGAGGAAGGAAATGATGGAAGGAGGAATGGAAAGAGGAGAAAAGGAAGGAGGGGGCAAGGGACAGGTGTTTTTCTGCTTTGAAAGGCACAGGGAGTCTAGGTTCAGAGTAGGCCCTTGTCAAATCATCGCGTTTAATTCATTTAATTAAAAATATAAGTGTGTATGTATGTATTTGTATACATTATATATGTGTATATGCATATTTGTACATATATATATGTACGTGTGTTGTATTAATATGTATGTTGTGTATATATAAATAAAAGATAATCTGTGGACAAAGGAAACACTAACACACCAGAGACTTAATTCTGTGAGAGCTGAAATAAAACTTATATATGGCATGCTGATTTGGGTAGCATGTGCCTCCTTCTCTACTTGAATTGATAAAGAAAAAAAATCATACTCAATCGATGAATAGATTTATGATTTATTCTTTTGAGGGATGTTTTCCTTATTTAGCAACAAAAATAATAAAGCCAATGGAGATAAAAGAGACATCCACTGACAATAAGAAAACAAAGTTAATAATAACCTCCATATTTTTGGTTAAGATGCCCACATCTTTCTTCAGTAAAATCTCAGTTGATCAAAAAGCTTTCACATTATTTGTGTTCATTATCAATGACGCATTTTATAATTTTTCTAGCAATACCTGAAAGTCACTGTATGGGGAGATAAAAGAAAAAAAATTCATTTTTGCTGATATGCAGATATCACTATTTACATAAAATAAGCTATGTTTCTTTAACAAAATGAGCCAAAATTCCCTCCACAGCCTATATCACTCTGTAGTAAAAAGTTCTTAAATATCTGTGTTAATATTTTCAAGCAATTAGATTCATGCATTGGGCAGGAAGTTATACAATCTGTCTTCTAAGGCTCCTATGAAATCTGACATCGTATGATTCCATGCAATATCGTGTTTACCTAATGCAAATGTACGGAGTTCTCTTGGACAACCTAGGGGTGGGCAACATCAGCATAGATATTCCCACATACAACCACATGATAAAATCCACTTAAGTGATAGCTGAGGGCAAAGGCTGACTGTCAAGCCAACAGCCTGGCCCTCTTCTCAAAGTTAATAAAGATTAGACCCAAAATCTCTCCTTGATACATTAGTCAGTCAGTGACAGTTACCAAAGGCTTTGATGGCGTTGTATTATATGGCCCTATAGGACTCCTTTTTCCAAACGTGTTCTTGGTTACACAAACCAAGCACTACTTGATCATAGTGCCAGACTGGCAGAAACATTAAATAAATTGCATATAATTCCAGCCATCACAGGATTCCCTTCATATGTTTGATGGTGTTAAAGTTTCAAGTAGCATAGAAAGCACCACAAAAATACATGGGGTTTTCTTTGTCCCATCATTCCCTACTCAATAATTTCTTTATATGCAGCATAGATGACACGTAAAGATATAATGCCATCTTGGAGGAGGGAGTATTAGGTCTGAGTTTTGACTTCTTAAGCTGGCCTTCCCTTTCTGGCCAACCAGAATTACAGATAATCTGAAAGGTCATACCTTCTGGTGCCTGAACTTTTAACTCTTCATGCCACAGAAAGAGTTGGAGATCATTTCACACCTAAAAGATCTACCCCTACCTTTGATACACATGGTGGTCAGTTAGAAGCAGGTAGGCGGTACAATGGATACAGCATGCTGGGCCTGAAGTCAGGAAGCCCTGAGTTCAAATCCAACTTTAGACTTACAAGCTGTGTGACTCTGAGAAAATCATTTAACTTCTGTTTACTTTTCTCAATCTCTCTCCATTCTAGTGCCTTCCTTTATTTATTTCCTATTTATTGTACAAATAACATGCTTGTATGTATTTATTTGCATGCTGTCTTCCCCATTAGATTGTAAGCTCCTTGAAGGCAAAGACTATCTTTCACCTCTTTTTGTATCCCCAGCTCTTAGCACAGTGCTTGGCACATAATAGGAACTAAATATTTACTGAGTAATTGATCATCTCTTACACTTGGCTGTTAACTATAAATAGCTTTGCTATGCTAATTTGCATATTAGCTTATAATTCCAATCAAGAGTTGCCTCCATAGGGATAAAATAGAGAATAGAATAAATGGGGGGGAGGGATAGGACGAAGGGAAATATAGTTAGTTTTTCACAACATGACTACTATGGAAGTGTTTTGTATGACTACACATGTATAACCTGTATGGAGTTGCTTGCCTTCTCAATGAGGGTGGGTGTGGAGGGACGAAGGGAGAAAATTTGGAACCCAAAGTTTTAAAAACAAATGTCAAAAATTGTTTTCACATGCAACTGGGAAATAAGATATACAGGCAATGGGATATAGAAATCTATCCTCCCCTACAGGAAAATAGAAAGGGAAGGGGATAAGAGAAGGGGGGGGGGAGAGATAGAAGGGAGGGCAGATTGGGAAAAGGAGTATTCAGAATGCATGTCGTCTTGGAGTGGGGAGAATGGGGAAAAAATTTGGAACTCAAAATCTTGTGGAAATAAATGTTGAAAACTAAAAATAAATTAATTAATTTAAAAAAAGAAAAGGGAAAAAAAGTTGCCTCCATGAAACATTTTTTGAACTTAACTTCTTAAATTAAGACTTGTTCATCTCATACTCCATTTGGTGTCTGTTCTAACCTGTAAGCAACAGATGAAGCTAAAAAAGGCCTTGCTTTATACTCTGATTTCTGAAAGTTTCCAGAATAACTTTGCCCTATTGAATGAGACATTAATAAGCAACTATTTCTCTGTTTGAGATAAGACCTGTGATAGGCTGATATAGTAGGATCTTCTAGTGCCTCTTCTGAAACACCTTAAATTGTTACCTAGATGCACTGAGAAGATAAATGTCTTACCCAAGGTCACAGATGTTAGTGTGTGTCAGATGCAAGACTTAAACCATGAGATTCCTGAGTCCAAAGAAAACTTTCTAACTAACTTGCTATATTACCTCTCAAGTATCCTATACTTTAAATACATGTGATGTGTATAATATATATTCATATATGTAACAAAATAATTTTTTCTTTCTTTTCATTGCCTAGATTAGAAGGAGCTACCCCAAGCATTCAAATGGGAGCTTTAATAAAAAATAATAATATATTAAGTTAGTCAACATTGGCCTTTCCATATTCATTCTCTCTGTCTCTCTCTCTCTCTGTCTCTCTCTCTGTCTCTCTCTCTCTGTCTCTCTCTCTCTCTGTCTCTCTGTCTCTCTCTCTCTCTCTGTCTCTCTCTCTCTCTGTCTCTCTCTCTCTCTCTCTCTCCCCCCCCTTCTCACTTTTTCCTGATTATACCTAAAATAGGTAGTAAATCTGAGATCACCTAGGATCACATTTGATGAAAGTCCTTGTTGGATTTATAAAGATTCTGCTAACTAGATTTGAGGTGATGGTATAGTTCAATAAGATTTAAATTAAACCTGGAGGATGAGATTTCCAAATGTCTCATGAAGGGAAAAGGGTAAGGTTGTAAGTTTGTGTGGTTTAATATAGCTTATTTTCTCCCACCTATGCCCACATCTTTCCTCAAAAATTCTTCCCCTTTGCGATAAAAAAGAAAAAAAACCCTATATTCGGACAGAATAACTCACAGAGAAATATGTAAAAGAATATTTTCTGGGAATTTAAGAGCTAGATTAGCCAATAGAATTAGGCATCAGTTATTCAGAACACTGAATTCTAGACTCATAACACTTCAAAGTGAGTTTTCATACATTACAAGGACTTAATAGTTCATTTATCAGGCAGAATTTGGTCCTTGGTTTCTTGTCACACTACAAATAAAGTAAGCACTACATTTATTGTTAAGTTATCTCAGTTGTGTCTAATTCTTTGTGACTCCATTTGGGGTCTTCTTGGCAAAGATATTAGAGGTTTGCCATTTCCTTCTCTAGGTCATTTTACAGATAAGGAAACTGAGGGAAACAGAGTCAGGTGAGTTGCCCAGGGTTACACAGCTAATAAGTATTTAAAGCCAGATTTGCATTCAGGAAGATGAGTTTTCCTGATTCCAGGTCCAGCACTCTATCGACTGTGCCCCCTAACTGCCCTATATAAGTGGTATATAAATGTTAGCTGTTATTATTTTATATGTATGTTCTTCTTCATGTATACTGAGAGGCAGTATTATATTGGAGAAAGAGGGAGAGAGGGAGAGAGAGAGAGAGAGAGAGAGAGAGAGAGAGAGAGAGAGAGAGAGAGAGAGCGCACAAGTATGTAGGAATAAAGTCTTACCTTGTCATGTGGCATAGATATAACTTTGTATTTTTGAATGCTGTGTCAGTGGAGCAGACCTGACAGGCCCTAATCAACTAGAAGTCTTTTGATGGTAGGACTGTCAATGTGTTGTGTTTATCTGTCATCATAGGACAAGCTAAGCTAGGTTTAGAGACAGGTGTTCATCAACTGAAGGTTGGCTAAAAAAAATGGGTTTTTTTCATTTTTTTTTTTTAGGGAGGGGATTGGAGAGGTCATTGAAACTCATGACTAGCGAGAAACTGTCTACTAAACTACAGTAGGTTGTGCATTCTTCATTGATGGAAAGAGTACTTTGCCAACTAAATTACATATCCTTTGAGTACTGAAGACCATACATATGTGTACACATATAAAGATAGATAAGACAGACAGACACATACCTATAAACAAAGAGTTTTTAAAGACAGGGATATAAAATGTTCCCCTCTGTCAGATAAAGCCACACTTCTGTGTCTGTTTCTTCACATCAATTGATTAAAATATATACCCAAGCTCATAACTTTGGGTGTCACCATTGACTTCTCATTTTCATATACTCTACATATCCAATGCTGTTTCCATTTTTACAGCATCTTATATATGTCCCTTTCTCCTTAATCTCAAAGTTACAAGTCTTTATCATTTCTTCCCTGGTCTATTGCAATAAAGTTCTAAAAGTTCTTAACTTCCTCAGGCCCCTCTCCACTCTAATCCATCAGCCACTCAACTGCCAAGGTGATTTCATTCTGTTTGCTACTTAAAGCGCTTCACAACCTGCTTCCTTCCTGCCTTCCCAATCTCCTTATACATTATTACCCTCCACACACTCTACAATCCCCAAATACCATCCTACCTACTTGTGATTCCTTTAACACAACACACAATCTTCCATTTCTGAGCCTTGGTGTTGGCTGTTTCCCATAACTGGAATGCCCTAGTCCTTTAACTTTGACTCTCAGCTTCCTTGGTTTCCTTTAAGACCGAGCTCAAAGCCCACCTTCTTTCCACTAGAGACCTATCCTAGTCCCACCACTCTTGCTTCCTAGATTGTATTCCATCTACTCTGTATACATTTCCTATCTACCCAGTTGTTTACACATTAGAGCAGAAGTTCCTTGAAATCTGGGATTGTGTTTTTGCCTTTTTTTTTTATATCCCCAGAGTTTAGCACAGGGACTGGCATACAATAAGCACTTAATAAATTCTTGTTGACTGATTGACTGACATTTTTTTATCTATGTATATGCAAAAAAACCCAACCCACCCATCATTCTTAACATATAACATGGATATGACAATTAATTTTTATTTCTTTAAAATATTACATTATTAAAAATATGCATAAGGTTAAATGTCTCTCTATACAGAAGGAAGATAAGTCTATGAGGGTAAATTTCCTAAAAAAATTATATGCATGCACACACACAGACAAATATACATACACACATATGATTTTAGAAAGAAGAATGATGCCATATATATAAAGGTCATCATTCCATTCCCTGCTTTCAAGAACAGAGACATATTTAAAAGATTGTTTTTCTTCTTCAGCATGCAAAGAAAAATGAGAGGGTCAAAGTGCTAGGGATTCCAGAAGAGAATCTTCATTGCTATGTATGATTAACAAGGTTACCAAAGGAATCAGTGTATGTCTTATAATCTAAATGAAACAATCTTTCATCAAATGATAAAATAGGGGAGTAATATGACGATTTTTTTTTTCTTTTCCATGCTATCAAGATGATGTGTTTCTGAAAATGATGTGTGTTTTGAGGAAACAATGTTCATAGTAAAAAGAAAATTTTTTTAAAGATACTGAAAATTTCTAATTTTTGTATCAATAAGTTATAATTGAATAGGAAGCTGTGGAAGTTTAATGGGTTTTTTTTCAGTTTTGGCAGTGACATATTTTTTAATAGCTACTTATTCTTTATTTAATGTACTGATCAGTAAGATTTATGTCCTTAAAAATTAACTTGAGAATTCACAAATTCATTAGTGAAATGCAATTATTAACTTTTTTGATAGTTTCAAGAAAATAATATTGGTAAAAGATACCTAAATCATAGATATAGTAACCATATTATATTAAAAATACCTAGAAGGCTTCCAGCTCTGTTGTTTGAACCCCTGATGGAAAACTTATGGAAGGACACAGACACATGATGAGAAGGCATTGATGGGTTGCAATTTGAACTACTGGAGGTAGTTACACTATCAATAATCACAGATAAACTGACATGCAAGTGGAGGATGAATTGGAGCTGGGAAAGATTATAGGTAGAGAATGCAATTAAGAGACTGTGGCAATAGTCCAGACCAAGGGTGATAAGGGTCTGAATTAGGGTGATGAAACATTCAAAGTTTTTGTTAAGCCGTTATCTCCATCAATAACAGGTAGACACTTTCCTAATTGATGTCACAGACAAGGTTGCACAGTGAAATCCAGCATAATGTAATGAGATACTCAGATTCACCACTTAACTGGGATTAAGTCTCACAGGTCCTTAAGAGGAAGGGGAAAAAATATAAACAAGAAAAATAACAGATAACAAATGTAGCTCCAAACTAGAAACTTTTTATGCCCATAGGTTACACAATAGCTAACAATATTATCTATTTAACAATAGTCCTTGGCTCAATTTTTAATGCAGTGGAACATATTTTTCATCATTCTCATCTAAAGAATACCTTATACTTTACTGAATTTACTTGTTCTTATTCTTCAATGCAATACAGCACTGAATGAGAGCGCCTTAGTGTTACATACATGGGAGGCATTTGATAAATATTTGTTGAATAGCTGAATGAGAAAATGCAACTGTTCCTTATTTTTATAGCTGTCATTTTATTTTCTTGAATTGTATTTAAAAACAAGGTGATCACTTTTATAGGCCTCTTCAAGTTGCTGAACTAATTTCTATACTTTTTTGGTTATACATTGGTCAAGGAATAATGAGTTGTGCCCTATAAAGCTGGATTCTTTAAAGTGGCTAAAATACATCAAATTCAATAGTATTGAAGGTATAAAGGAGAAGCTAGAAGACAGATCCCAAATAATACATGTAATATATATTGCATATATATGTATATCTCATAAATATTAATAACTAGCATTTATGTGGTGCTTAAAGGTTTGCAAAGAGCTTTACAAACAATATCTTATTTGATTTTCACACCAAACTTGGGAAGGAAATATTTTTATTGCCATTTTATAGATGAAGAAATGGAGGCAGTCTGAGGTTTAGTGATTTGCCCAGGATCATACAGACAGTAAGTACTTCAGACCAGATTTTGAGGAGGGAGGGATGAATGGAGGAATGGAGGGATATAATGTTTACCACAGGAGGTTAAAGAAAAGTCTAGGCACAATAGTATCCAAGGAATAAGACATATACTTTCTCAGCCTTCCTTGGTCTCCTATTCCAAACATGTATATTGATGGTGCCTGTAATGGCTGTTGAGCACCAGAACAGTAGACTGGTGTTGAAAAGTCACTAGCTACAAAGGACCGTTGATGAAATTCTTCATGTATAGTATTAATTTTATTAGATGTGATTATTATCACCTGGATACCATGTGCAGGCTTCTCCTTGCCTGCTCTTGTACTTTTACAATCATACAGACAGCATGTCCTCTGTTCCTTGCCATTAATTTGTCAGTTATTTCAGCCACCAGGCATCATTTACCTATGACAATTCCACTAATCTCTTTAATAGACCTCTGTATGTCAGGCTGTATTTGCTGATATTTATGATGCTTTGGGGCCAGATTCCCTACAAAATTCCAGATGATCACATTTCACATATTTATGTATAAGAGAAATGATATTTGATTTGGTTGTCTAAGAAATAAAGGTACAATCAAGTAAGAAATTAAAATTTCACTAAAATTAATAATTTATATAATTATGTCAATTTAACAAGCATTTATTAAATACCTTTGCGTGTCAGATATAGTGGTAGTGGTAGCATGGAGGTGGAGAATGCAAGGGACATAAGTACTGGAGAAAGGCTTTTATTTGCTTATGTCAGCCTTATCTCAGCACATAGCTGATGGGTGCTGAGGCTCTTCCTGACTCTAGGCCTGGCACTCTTGCCACTGGGCCATCAGTGTCTAATTATTATGCAGCAAAAAAAAAAAAATTCATATCATTAAATGAGTTCTAGATTAATTTTAATTTGTTGTATTTTTTGTTTGAATAAAACTCTGAGTAATGTTCAAGTATGTTTAGTCCTCATAGTTTGCTCATACAGAATAGATTTCAGCTCTCTTCCAAACTATCTTTTATTACTACATTTTATTGATTTATTTACATTTATCCTATATGTACTTATATATGTATTTGCTGTCATCTCTTTTAGAATACAAGCTTCTTACAAACAGCAATTGTTTTATGCATTGCCTTTGTATCCCCAGCACCCAGTACAGTTCTTGACACATGATAAATACTAGTTGACTTGACTCACAACTTTAAAATAGTAGAGAAAATATTTCTTATACTTATCACCCAAGCCTAACTCTTTAGTTTTTAATGTAAATATTAGAATAAGATTGATATCAGGTGATGTTTAGAAAACATGAAATCCCATGTCAAAAATTTGAAATGGTCTGAAACCAATTGAAAAAAGGTGAGAATGATAAAATCATCATAGTAATAATATTTTATTCAAAAAAAAGTAGTTTAGAAATTGACCTGAAATACTATTGTGCTATAAGAAATGATGAGCAGGCGGACTTCAGAAAAACCTGGAAAGACTTGTATGGACTGATGCTAGGTGAAGTGAGCAGAACCAGGAGAACATTGTACATAGTAACAGCCATGTTGTGCGAAGACTAACATGGATAGAATTAGCCTTTCTCAGCAATGCAAGGATCTAAGACTTTTCCAAAGGTGTCATGATGGAAAATACTATCCATATCCAAAGAAAGAACTATGGAGTTTAAATGCACATCGAAGCATATTATTTGGTACTTTTTTCCTTCTTTTTTGTTTTGTTTCCTCTTTCTAGTGGTTTCTCTTATTGGTTCTAAGTCTTCTTCACAACATGACTAATGTGAAAATGTGTTCAATAGGAGTGTATATCTGTAGCCTACATCAGATTGCGAGTCATCTTGGGGAGGGAGGGGGGAAGGGAGGGAGAGAAAATTTACAATTCAAAAGCCTATGGAAGTGATTGTTGATGAATAAAAATAAATTAATAGAAAAAGAGAGGGGCAGCTAGGTGGTGCAGTGGATAGAGCACCAGCCCTGATGTCAGGAGGACCTGAGTTCAAATCGGACCTCAGACCAAACACTTGACACTTACTAGCTGTGTGACCCTGGGCAAGTCACTTAACCCCAATTGCCTAAAAGCAAAAAAAAAAGAAAAAAGAAAAAAAAGAAAAAGAAAAAAGAAAAAGAGAAAAATAATTTGAAATCATTCTTTTTATTGAATAAAGAGTAAAATATAAAGGCATATGTAGAAAAAACTCATAACCAGGGGGTAATTTTACATACACACATGAATCAGTTGCACTTAAGTAACTAAAAAAAACCAGATCTGATACAAATTTTAAAAATTACAAATAATGGAGAATTATATTGAATCCAGGAGATCCTTACTGTGCTTAATTTAGAGTCAAATTTTATTCCCTCCCTCTCTGGTGCTTTTCCCTGATAAAGTGTGTGTGCATTGGGAGGAGGTGTGTGGGATGGGGATGACAGCTTAAAAATTTTCTACTCTTCTCAAAGATCTTCTTTTCCCAAATTCTTCTTCCTGATTACATGAATCTAATTTCATCTCTGAAAAACCATCATTATACTACATTACCCTTCAGAATTCATCTCAGTATAGCTGTATGCAGACCAAATTTCCTTTTCTCCAATCATCTAACATGTTTGCTAAGGCCTTCTCTAAGGAAGGCTCCATTCTAGGGATGGTGAGATCTATAAAGAAGTCCAATGTGCCCTTCTTGATTCAACCAATGCTGAAGTTCAGAGAAGTTGGCATGGTGCTTTGGGAGATACAGGTTACATCCTACATTTTGACTATCATCATGAAGTATGGCACTTTCATGCTACTTATGTAATGGATGGAGGCAGGGGAGATAAGAAACAATCATAATGACCCTTGAAAAGCCCATGTTCTTTATGAAGCACACTAGATAATGCATATCTGAGGAAGTCTGGGATGGGGAGCAGAAATGTTATAGAACAGAATAAACAAAAGAAGTGGAGGTGGTGCCTCAGTTGGGATTTAAGAAACTATGAGCATGAACTCAAGAAATGAATGGAGAGGGAGCAATGGTATTCTAGGCATCATAGGGTGAATGAAGTAATGAATTTGGAAAGCCCAGCATGTACTCTGAAAATAGATGACAATGCAGTGGAACAGGAGCATAGACTTCAAGGAAGGGAGGAATAGGGGAAAAAAAAACTGCCAAGGTGGGTAATTTAGTTTCTGGTCATAGTGGTCTTTGAAAAATAGCCAGTTAAATACCATTTTAAGAGCCTACTATGCATCAGGAACTGTGCTGAGTTCAGGAGATACAAAGATAAAACAAAACAAAACAAAAAAACTGTAATCCTTGCTCTCAAGGGGATCAAAGTGCAATAGGCAGGGGAGACAACAGGCAAACAATTACATACAAACAAGATATATTCAGGATAAGCTGGGGATGGTCTCAGAGGAAAAGTACTATGATTAAGGAAGGCTTGCAAAAGGTGAGATGTTAACTGCGACTTGAAGAAAGCCTTGGAAGCCAGGAGGGGAAACTGAGGGTGAGTGATTCAGGCATGGGTAATGGCCAGGGAAAACACTTAGAATCAAGAGATGGACTGTTATATGTGAGGAACAGCAAAGAGGGCAAAGACACTGAAACTCAGAGATGTAGAGGGGAGTAAGGTATAAGAAGACTAGAAAGATTGAAAGGGAACAGATTATAAAGGGAGTTAAAAAATCAAATAGGGGATTTTATATTTGATCCTGGAGGTAACAGTGAGTCATGGAAATTTATTGAATGGAGGGGGTGGACATAGTCAGGTCTGCATTTTAGGAAGAACAGTTTGACAGTTCGGTAAAGGATGCATTGGAGTGAGTAAAGACTTGAAGCAGGGAGACAAACCAGTAAGCTATTTTGACAGTCCACAAATGAGGGCCTGCCCCATACTGGTTAAGGTAGAAGAGGAGAGGAGAAATATTTGACAGTTGTTAGGAAAGTAGAATTGATGGTCCTTAACAACTGATTTAATATGAGGGGTAAGAGAGTGAAGAGTTAGGGAGATTATGAGTCTAGGAAGATTGTGATGCTCTTGATGGTAATAGAAACATTGGGAAGGAGGAGGGATTGCCAGTCAGCCAATCAATAATAAACATTTATTAAGCACCTACTATGTATCAGACACTGTGTGAAATGCTGGGAATACAACAAAAAAGAAAAAAAGGCAGTCTTTGCGCTCAAGGAGTGCACAATCTAAAGGGGGAGATAACATAGAAACAAATATGTAGAAATAAAATACATAAGGGATAAATCAGAGATAATCAGCATATGGAAAAATAATGAGTTCAGCTTTGGCCACTTTGAATTTAAGAACTCCATGGGAAATCCAGTTTCAGATGTGCAATAGGCAATTGGGAATGCAAGACTGAAGGTCTGGAGAAAGGTCAGGACTGGACATGTAGTTCATAGAGTCAACCTCATAGGGATCATTGCAATCATAGAAGCTGATGAGATCACCAAGTGAAATAGTATATATGTAATGCAGAACATTATTTTGCCATTTAGGTAATAGGGCCCTTTAAGCCACGGAAAGCAGAAGTTGGTGCTTAATCTTGCCCCAGACCTCTTTCCTCCTAAATCTAAACAATAGTGAAATGTACTCTTGCATAGCTCAGCATAGCCCCTACCTCCAATGCAAATGAATAAGAAAGCTTGCAATATAATTGCTTTAGATAATTATGTTTATACCAGAGACCAGGACACCTGGTCTGGTTTGTGTGATCTCTGACCCATAATAATGGGGTGCTCGGGTGCTTGTGCTTGTGCCCCAATTTCTCCCTAATCTCAGAAACACTGTCACTAACAAGCATTCCCCAGCCCAAGGACACTGTGCCTAGCAGTTATTCATGCTTGGGCCTCAGCATGACCCTTATCTATCTCCCTGGTACAGCTACACAGAGCTGGGCTGCTCAGGCCCCAGCCCTCAGATCATGTCTCTGGAAGCCTCCCAATTCCTCAGTAAGTTCCTGTGTTGTGAGGAAGCTTTCCCTTGTTGCAGAGCATTCTCTCATCAAGACAGAGGGAGAGGGGTGTCCTTGACCAGCCCAAGGACTCTTCCTCCTGCCAGACTCCAAAGATCCATCTCCCTCCCTGTCCGGTATACTCCCTGTACTTTCCCATCCATAGCCCCCAAAGACACCTGCACCTTTGGATTACCTCATCAGTGTTCCTGGCATTTCTTTCCCATGCTCTTTTCCATATAAACCCTAGCTCGACCTCTGATTGCTGCTGCTTGATTTGGATGTGCATACCCCTTGCAGCCACGCGCTAATAAAATCCACGTCTTAAATTACGTCTGGGTCTCACTCGCTGATTTCTCGGTACAACATATAGAGAGTAGGGAAAGAAACCCAGGACAAAGTATGGAGGGACACTCATGGCTAGTAGGTGTAATATGGATGACAATCTGGCAAAGGAGAGAGAAAAAGTGTTGTCAGACAGGAAGAGAACCAGAAGAGAGCAGTGTCACAAAAAATATATATATAGATATATAGATATATATCTATATATCTATACACACACACACACACACACACACACATATATATATATATATATATATATACACACATATATATATATACACACATATATATATATACACACATATATATATATACACATATATATATATGTATATATAAAGAAGAGGGGCGATCAGCCATGTTGAAAACTGCAGAGAGGTCAACAAGGATAAGAACTGAGAAAATTCCATTAGATTAGACAATTAAGCAATAATGAGAAACTTTAAAGAACAGTTTTAGTTGAATGAAGAAGTTAGAAGACAGACTAAAAAGAGTTAAGATGAGAGATGGAAGAAAGTGGAGGCACCGGTTGTAAATGGCTTTCTCAAGGAGTTCACTCACAAAGGGGAAGAGAAATATGGGATAGTAGCTAGCAGAGATTCATGGATCAAGTGAGAGTTTTTTGAGGAGGGGATTACATGGGAGTATTTATAGGCTGTAAAAAGGCAGCCAAGAAAAGGGAAGCAGTTAAAGATTAGTGAGAGAGTAGGAATGATAAAGAAGGCATTCTGCTGGAGAAGATGAGATGGAATGGGATCACTTATGCGTGGTTTGCCTGGGCAAGAAGGGCCATCTTTTCATGTGAAACAGGGGTGGAGAAGATGGAGGAGGAAGGCATTTGGGTGATGTGAGATGAGAAAGAAGAAAGAATAGAGAGCTCTCTGTGAATGAACACAAATTTTTCAGTAAAATACAAGGCAAAGTTCTTAGAAGTGAGGAGGGTGTAGCGGGGAAGCTGTGCAAGGTTTGAGTGATGAAAAGCTTTGGAAAAACTGCTGTGGTGAGTGGGATAGTGATTCTCTTAGGGAGTAAAAGGATTGCCTTGCCAAAGTGAGGTCAGGGTTGAAATTGTGCAACATAAATGTAGCGTACTCAGTAAAAATGGTTTTGTGATTTTCCCCAGCTTCATTCAGCAGCACATGTGTAGGTGCAAAGGCAGTGGAAGGCATGAGTAATCCAAAACTGTGGCTTAGAAGGCCGAGGTTTTTGATAGGATAAAGAGGCAAAGAATTCAAGAAAAGAGGATGGTATAGAGGATGGGGAAGGGAAGCAACTGTAGATGGTACAGAGGTGATGGCCTGGGGGAAAAAATTAAAGGTTGGAGGGATCAGAGGTGAAGGTGATGAACAGGGTGTGGATTTTTAGGGCAGAGAAGTGGAATGACAACTGGCTTATCAAATAAAGGAAATTCAGAATTCATGAACATGGAAGTGGAATGATTGTGGATGATAGGAAGATGGCAGGCAAAGATATTCAAGCTTATGCTCTAGAAGGGGATAGAGACTAGTCGCAGGGAGAGATTGGTCTCAGGTAGAGAAGCCAATAAGGTAAAGCATGATTTTTCAGTCCTTCGTTAGGTGCCAAATGCCTTGTCCTGGTTTTGTGTTTTGGTAAAGTGAAATTCACATGAGCCATACTCACACATTTGTGCTTCAAAGCATTTAGTTAATGCTCAGAAAACTTACCAGTCTTAAATACTGGTATATGCCACTCCTCTATCTACTCTATCCACTGCTTGAAACATCAAGAGGAGAAAAAGGAAATTGAAGGCCGGAGAGGAGAAAGAGAGCCCTAACCAAAGGGCATGTTGAGCTAGGATCAAACTGCACAAACTTTTCAAAAAGAAAAATTAAGCCAGAGACAAAGAGGCCTTTGGGCTTTTGACTCTATAGTTATATTCCCTGAGTGATAAGATTTTGATGCTGACTTTGTACCCCCTCAGGCAGGAGGAATAGGTTCAAATAAATATGCATAACAAGGGATGGCTAGAAGTATGGCCAGAGCCAAGCAGGCCTCACTTGGAGGAGACGGAATTTATCAAAGGAGGAATTGGTGACTAATTCAGATCTCTGTGGAAGGCTGTGAGTTGAACCTGAGAGGTGGATCTGAGTTCTCCGGTTACTGTACTTTATTCTCCAAGGTTTGGGGGTTGCCGGTCAACAAATGAATTTTAGACAGCTTGTGCTTGGGAAAAGGAAGGGCCCATCATGGATGCTTAATGTATTTGGTTATATTGCTTTTCTTATCATTATGAGGAAAGGACTGCACATTCTTTTATCTTGCCTATGTGATTGACTTTCTTTGAAAAGTAGCAAGGGTAGAAAGAGTTGGCAAGGGGAGAAAAATTCTGGGGATGGGGGTTGAGTGAGTGGCTGTTTGGGTTTATCTGCATTAACTCCTTTGACTGAAAGGTAAGTTCTTCTAATTACAAAAGGGGAGGAACACGAGTGAAGACAGGTGGTTAACCCTCTGAGCGGCATACAAAATTTGGTTGTTGCCCCAAAGGACTCTTTTATTGGATGGACACAGGGTGAAAAAATGATTGATAGCCAAATGAAGTCAGGCATAAGGAGGGGATCATATTTTTAATCAATAAGTCTGGCCATTTCTATTTGTGCTGTATACTGAATATATATGACAAGGATTAAACTATCCATTTAATCTACTCTGGAAGGTACACTGTTCCTTTCTGAGGGAGGATTAGGGAGGGAGGAAAGCATTCAGGATTCCTAATTGAATAGTTAACTTCATCTGGAAATTTCCTCTTTAGGTAAGCCTTTAAGAAATCAATACTTAGCGGAAATTGTGCGATGCTATTTTTTTTTCATTTGGTAGATTTTACTCTGGTTTTAAAACAAAGAAAGGGAAAAAATGAACCATATTGATTTCTAGTTCTGCTTTTTCTACTCCATGTTCCTTGAAAGCTGGTAAGATTTTATTTCTTTCCCTTGAAGGGAATGTGCAAAGTTCTCTGAAGCAGAGGCCAAATCTGAAATGAAAGCCAATGTCATTTTGTCAGATGGCTGTGAGGAAAAATATGGTCAGCAAGTCCTCCTATGCACACTGCAGTCATCCTTATGGGCATCACTTTGAAGCAGCATCTTCTTAAGTATCAGTGGCATCTTAAAATCAGAATGATGGCCTGTTCATATTGCCAGTAGGATTTAATCTACCATGGAACCCAGGATGAAGGGAGAAAACATGTCCTTTGGATATGTAATTTTAAAAAATCTTATTAAAAAATCTTGACTATGTGCCTGTTTATATAGCAGACATGAAGTAGGGGTTGAATCATTACAGAATTAGAGGGCACTGATAGCACTCATACTTCTCTAGGCTGAGACAATTGAGTTTAGACCTAGTTGGCAAGAATACTTATTTAAAATAGGAAGCTACCAGATGGTCCAATTTTTCCCACTGTGGTGGCTGTGCCTCCAAAGAATTTCTCCATAATCTGGTCCTGAACTATAGTCCCACAATCCCATCTTTACAGATAGCATCCTCCCCAACACAGTCTGAGAATACTGGGATCTCTGCCTATGTGGGGTTAGGGGAAGTGTCCCTGTCTCAAGGTCTTTGGGTCCTCCACCATGGGATGATATCCTGGAGTATCTTACTCCACAGGATCTTTTGGGTCTCTTCCCCTCCACCATTTCTCACTTCTCCCCCTCAAGCACTTGACCCAGGCATTCTGGGGTATTCTTTCTCCACTACCACCACCACCACCACCACCTTCCCTGACTGCTAAAACTGTATATTAGAGTTTTCAATGATTGTTAAAATACATCAGATCCATACTTTCAATCAGTCTGGAAAATGCAGGCTATTCGTCTCATGGGGCCCTTTCTTCCTTCAATAGGAAGATGTTCCCTTGAATTTCTCAAATAATTACTTCAACCTGGGTTTTATCTTGCCATGCTAGTCAGTCTCTGTGAAGTTACCCACTGAGCAGGTAACACCTAGCACCTCCTTTGGATACACTATCAGTATTGTATTCTTTCATTTCCCATGGCAAGGATCTGCTCGACCTATCCATGTGCCCTGCTGGTGGCTCACAGAAATAAAGGCCCTGCTGGAAAAATCAGATAATATGTCAACTCAGGCATAATGAAAGACTATCAGGAAGAATTGATACCAGCAGGCGTCGCTCCTATTCCTCGTCCTTCAGCCAGAGGTTTCCAAGGCAGGTCAGAGGAGGCAAGGGCCTGCTGACTGTCAGTTCCTTACATCCAGTTTTGTTGCCAAATATTTGACAGGTTCTATTAGTCAACATGCAGCCATTCATCCACTGTGAGCATACTTTTCCTGTCAACAGTCTTAAAGCACTATTTGACTGATGCACCAATCTTCATCCTTAAGAACAGTATATTAATCCTTCAGAGAAGTCCTTAGGCCCTAAGCATGAAAGACCTCTTTTCACTGGCCTGCAGACTCTCACATAGAGCAGTCAGCTTTCACTAGCAGTGGCAGAGGTTTCATTTAGTGGGTTGAAGACCTCTTTTTGTGCATTCCAAGGCTGTCTCTTGACAGGTAAGTAAACACTGCCTGCAAGGTAATTTGGGATTGCTCTGCATTTTTGTGGTATAATTCCTGGCAGTACTGCCTGCCTTTCTTAGTCACATCCTAAATTCAAGCTCAGGTCTCAGGAATGGGCAGAGCAGCCTGCAGGGAGGATCTGTCATATTGTGGGTGGGAACTTCCTGCCTCTTACCTATGACTTGAGTCTACTCTGTGGGCCAAGGAAATGTTGACCGTAGAAGGCTTTGAATTCCCCTGATGTCAGTGCAAGTGATTGTCATAGTCAGTCAGAGGTTCAAGGATGAATCAAATTGCTTTAAATGTAATGGGAAAAATTTAAAGGATCTCCTCATACTTTTTGTGGAGAAGAGTTGTTTTCAGTCAAAAGGACCTTAGACAATATGCCCTAAAAAGGCAAAATGGGAAGAGTAGCATTTATTCATCTATTAAAGTTCAGACACCATACTCTATTGGCCACAATTAGTTTATTTGTGCAGGAAAATAATTTCACATTCATGTTTACAACATCATTGTGAACCTAAACAGTGTTGAGTCAGAATGAGCTAATGACTGAGTTATTGGCATTTGTATATTTGTGATACCAACTCTAGAATTTTTACCTAGATAAATATAAGATTACAGATGGCAGAAGGCTTAGAAATCCCACAATCTCATTTATAGATAAAGAAACAGAGCCTCAAAGACAATAACTGAATTACCTAAGGTCTCACAACTCATGAATAAGAGAAGCAAAAATGACAGAACAGAAGAATAGAGTTGAAAGGAATCGCAGTGGCCATGTAGGCCAACCCAATCTCCAAAGAATTCTCATTAAAACATATTAAATAAATTAATAAATTTAACCTCTGTCTGAAAACATCCAGCATGGGGAAACTCACCACCTCCTGAAGTAGTTCATTCTACTTTTCAATAGCTTCTAAGTATTAGTAACACTTCCCCCCCACCCATTACATCTAAAATTTGCATCTTTGAAACTTCCACAAGGGAGTAGAGTCAAGGTGACAGAATGAAGGGTCATAATTGCCAAACTTCCCCAAAAACGTCTTCTACCAACCAACCATAGAAAAATGCAAATCAAATTCTGAGTGGAAAAGCCTACAAGAGGTCAGAGTGAGTCACTGTTCAATCCTGGGTGGCTTAGACAGACAGAAAGAGAACTCTATAGACACCAGGGTTGGGGCTGTCTGAGTGTAGTAGAGATTGTTAAAGAAGCAATGCTGGCTGTGGGCCTTGGAGATGGCAACTAGAGTAGCAGCAGCAGGAGCACCAGGCACTCCTAACACACATAGAAAGTAAGGCAACTGAGCTCCTAGTCAGAAAAAAGATTCCAGGGAACACCTGTGCTAGCAAGGGGCACAGAATCTGGCAATATTTGGCAACTCTATAGCCTGCTATCCAGTTCTAGGTCACAATTCCAGAGTGGAAAGATGTGATCACAATCACAAGAAAGCAGGGTAAGGACCAGAGAGCAGAGAAGGAGGATAGTGACCAGAACTCTCCCCAGGTCACATCACCTTGGAAGGGCTGAAAACCTACTGGTCCCCAGATCAAGTTATAGAAGCTCAGCCTGGCCATCTCCCACCCAGAGGTGAGCAAGACACAGCTCTAATTTAAATCCAAATTCAAAATATAGTCTGGGAAAATGAGCAAACAACAATAAAAAAAATAACCTGATCATTGAAAAGCTTCTATGGTGACAAAGAATTTCAAAATGAACTGGAAGGAGACAATAACTTGAAAACATATACAAAGCCTCAAAGAAAAATGCATACAGGACCCAAGCTCAACAAGATTTCCTAGAAAAGCCAAAGAAAGAGATTGAAAAGAGCAAAAAAAAAAAGATTTTTTAAAATCAAATAATAGCAATAGAAGGGAAATTGGGAAAAGAAATTGGAATGATTCAAGAAAACTGAAAAAAATAATTAAGTTTGGTAAAATAGGCATAATCTCACTGAAGAAAATAAAGCCTAAAAAACAACTCTATGAGACAAGAAACAATAAAAGAAAGTTAAAAGACTTAAAAAGTAGGAAAAAAAAGTGAAATCAATTGATCCTGGTTTTGTTCCTTGGGACCAAACAGAATAAGCCTGATTCTTCTTCCACATAATCACAGTACAAATATTGCATTACTCTCTCCCACAGATTCCATACTTCCCACACCAGTCTTTTCTTTACTTTTCCAGGCTCGACATCTCTAATTCCTTCAATGAATCTATATATGGCATGAACTCAAGTCTCTTCACTATCCTGGTGGACTTTCTTTGACACTTTCCATGGAATCAGTGTCCTTCCTAAACTGTGCCATTCAGAAATGAACATTGTACTTTATATGTGGTCTGACAAGGGTCAAGAACAGGTAGATTCTTTTTCAAGGCAGCCCAAGATCACAACAGCTTTCTTGGCTATAACATCGCACAGCTTCATCTTGATCTTGCAGCCTGCTAAATTTCTTTTTCAGAAAAAAAAAATCCTGCTATTTTACCATGCTTCCCCCATTCTATCTTGGTGAAGCTGATTTCTTGAACCCAGGTCTCAGACTTTATATTTATCTCTACTGAATTTCATTTCTTTAGATTTAACTCAATACTAGAGCTTGTCATAGTACTGTCTGATTTTTGGTATTACTCAGTTGTGTTATTTATCCTTCTCAAACATGTCATCTTTACATTTGATAAGCCTTCATGGAAGTCACTGATTAAAATGTTAAATAGTATAGAACCAAACATAAATCCTGGGGGTACACCACTGCAGAACTCCTGCTAAGTTGACATTGGACCATTAAGTCTACTCATTCATTCAATTCTTAATTTGTCTAATTATAATATCATCTGGCCCATATCCCTTCATCTTTTCAACAAGGATTCAAATTTAGGTCATCTTATTCTAAGTCCAGTGCTATTTCTGCTATTGTGCATAAGATTGGTCTCACATTCTTGCAATTTATTTTCAGTTAAAAGATATTATAGAATTATAATTATTGACTTTTAATTCTATAATATGGATTTTTATTTAAAGACATTAAAGAATTACGAAGCTAAGTGGTAAGGATGGAAGGGGGAGAAAAGGTTCAATGAAGAATGGTTCTCTAGATAAAATAGGCAACAATATCAAGGTATCAGCTTGGTTTTTTTCTAATAAACTAGAAAATAAACTCATGCATTGTGTAATGTCACCTTAACAATCTTTCAAAATAAGTTATTACCTTATAACTCAAGAAGGTTTGGGAACCACTATTTAATGATATGTAGTCATTAAATTTTTATGTATAAACTTTTATAACATTGTACCTATAGAAATAATGGCCTCTTCATAATGTTGCTTCATTTAATGTACTGATTTCATGGAACCTGTCAGGAAGATCTAGGCTCATATCCCACCTCACATACGCCCTAACTGTGTTACTCTGGGCAAGTCATTTAACATCTTTATGGTTCAGTTTCCTCGATTGTAACATGAGGTGGTTGCATTCTATGATCTCTCAGATCCATTCTAGCTGTAATTTATGCTCCTACAATGTCATGTGAATGACATTACGATGTTGTATGAGTTGATGTTTTAATTTCATGTGAATCCATCTTATGATGTCATGTCAATTTTGTTCATTCATTCCCTAAGAAGATTGATTAAAAGAAATAGATATATTTAAACCTGAAAAGAAAGGAAAGACTGAAGGGAGATATGGTATCTATCTTCAAGTACTAGAAAGGAATTGTGGATTAGACATTTTCTACATGGTTCAAGAGGCCAACTGGGTCAATTGGTATTAGTCGAAAAACTTTTAGAAGGTTTCTCTTACCTCAGGACTAATTTTTTTTTCTTTTTTTGTGACTAATACCAATTGAAAAAAAAATTAGTCCTGAGGTAAGAGAAACCTTCTAAAAGATTAGTTATCCAAAAGGAGAATTAGTTGCCTTGGGAGGTGGAAAATTCTCCCTCATTGTTATTCTCAACATGTTAGGCATGTTGTAGAGAGGCATGTGTGTGTGTGTGTGTGTGTGTGTGTGTGTGTGTGTGTGTGTGTGTGTGAGAGAGAGAGAGAGAGAGAGAGACAGAGAGACAGAGAGACAGAGAGACAGAGAGACAGAGAGACAGAGAGAGAGAGAGAGACAGAGACAGAGAGAGAGAGACAGAGAGAGATTGTTCCTTTAATTCTGATTTAGACTAGATGATCTCTGAAGTCCCTTCCAACTTAGAAATTTTCTTATCAGTTCTAAAAGAATGAGACTATCAGGGGAGAATTCACAGAGAAGGTAGCATTTGAGCTGTGCTAATAGATGTTTAGATGTGGAGCAGATCAGTCCAAGAATGAGAAGAAAGATGAAAAGAAACCAGAGAGTTTATGATGTGTTCTGGAGTTAGCAGGTGGTCCAATTTGGCTTGTGGCAAGGAAAACATTTACAGCCATTCAAAAGTGGAATGGGCTGCCCACAGAAGTGGTTATTCCTCCCTCCCCCCTTAACAGAAGGTATTTAAGCAAAGATTGCATCACAACTTGTTGAGTATGATGTAGGCATTATGGCTGTTCAGGTATGGCTGTGGGCTCTACTAGAATGCCAGTCTGATCCCCTGCAACTCTGATATTTTGTAATTTAAGGTGTAAAACCTGTCAGGAAAATGTGTTGGGGATTTTTTAAGGTGTGTTTTTTTAAGAGATTGTATATTGGCTCCAATTTAAACCTGTCTCATTGGTAACATACTTCACAAAAAATGAACTTTCAATCAAAATGTTTCTATAGAAAAGAGATAAGAGAAATTATGCCACTGAAATTTAGCAATCCATCTCTTTCATGTCAAGATGACAGTGTTCTTTGAAAAGAAGTCAGAGGTACCAAAAGTTAAAATTCTAAAATAATAATATTTAGTTCTACCTGAATATAATATTTGGAACTCTGGCCCAAAGGGTTATGCTCATTTTCTGCCAGTCTTATTCACCACCTGTCTTGATTGGGAATTGTTTCCATTTCAAGCAGTGGTTTATTTACATAAGGCCAACACAGGGTTATCTGGGTCTCAAAAAAATGAGGGAATAGCACTTTTCCATACACGGAAGGAAAATGCTAATTTTCTACCACAGTCTGGGTGATTAAAGCAGCAGGGCTACAAATCACAAAGTGATTAAGCCCGGTGACAAAACAACAGTAACCAAAGGCACATCCTAAAAACCAATTCTTTCCAGCTTTGGCCTTGCTTCTCAAATTTAAACATTTATATGATTTGTGTTCAGGACACTGAGTGCATTTGTTCTTACATCATGCTTCAAAAGGAAATAGAAATGGCTGTTTTCCTACATTAATTGACTAAGTAAGACCCCGAAGTACAATATCCTCTTTGTCACAGGTGGCAGGAAAAAAAAAAGTAATGAAAACAAAAATCGTCTTTGACGACATTCATGTCTTTAATCCTGAAGGGTCCAGTCAAAGCATTTTTAAGAGAATAATGGGTGTACTTACAATATTGTTATTTTATAAGGCTCTGTGTGTGACTCTCAAAATACTGCATTTCTATAACTGAGGAGGGAATAAAATTACTAACAAATGAGCTTTACCCCCATGTGATGAAATGGCAGACTTTATTTAATTAGTCTGACAAAGGTAATTTCATGCTGGAGGCACAGACTATGGGTTGTATGTGATGGAAGATTGGAGGGAAATCAAAAGTCTATATTAGTTTCACATTTTCACATACACATTGAAATGGGGGCGGGGGGAGGAAAGGATAAGAAGCAACACAAATACTTCACAGGTTGCAGAGTTTAATTTCTATTTCTTTATAATCACCAAAAATTCTGCAAATCCCTCTTCCTACTTTTATTAAGTGGGTAAATGAATTTGAGGGAAAATTCAAAAGAAGAAAAGGGATTCTGTTTATGTGGAAAACAGCTACAATATTATTAAGAAAAAAGTGCATGTTCTTGTTATCAAACAATTTGAAAATATTATTCACAAGTTACCTAATCTACTATAATTCTAAAAGACTAAAAGCTAAAATAGTTGTGGGGATTTTACATGCAATTTATAGGGAGGAAACCTATTTAAATATCTTTAAGTGGATGTATTCGTATTTAAGTAGAAGCTGAGTGCTTGGCTCAGTGATGCTTGTCAACTGATGGTGGGAATAATGTGAAATAATAGTAAGATGCTCTGGGTTGATAACGTGTCTGCATAGGAATGCATTCATTACAAATTCATCATTGATGTTCTCTGGAAGAAAAATCTAGTCACTTCTTGATTATCCAGAGGTATATTCACACTCTAGTCCATCATTAACAAATCTTCCTTTTAGTCTTTCAAGCTCTTTATAATACGTTCAAATAACCCTAACATAAACAGAAAATCTATTAATTCTAGACCAGAAGAAGCTGAAAAAAAAATACCTTTTCCAAATGAGATAATTAAATTACTTGCCTTCTCCTAGAAAAATATGGGCCAACGCCTTGAGAAAGAAAGCGCTGTTGTTTAGGCTGGTATTGCAAATCAAACTTAAATGTGGTTCTATACCTTTCCAGGTAGAGAGAAAGGGAAGATAAGAATAGGCTCTGTAGAATGAGTAGTTTTGAAGATTAAGTTTTCATGCCAGGATGTAATTTTTGAAAATACTACAAATCCTCAAAATATCATCTATGTAACAAATAACTACGTACCATTCTATGTACCAAAAATAGCTTTTTAAATCACCTTCTAGATCATGTTTATTTTCTGTGTCATCATCCCTCTATAATAGAGAAAATAGCTGTTATGTATTCTATATTAATGAGTTCATGAAAAATACTCTTTTAAAAAAATAAATGTGACCAGAGTAGCTGGGTCATAGCAAAAGCAGTTTTTTTACTTCATTCTTAACTACACACACACACACACACACACACACACACAACACACACACACACACACATTGGCCTACTTAAGTCATACAGCTGGCCATTTCCAACAGCACCATCTATATTGTTTAGTATACATCCAGCTTATGGCACACCCTTTAGAAACCACATTAATTTATGGGCTATTCAGTGGACAGAAGACTAATAATTTATTCAGAAGACCTGGCTTTACTTTGCTACCACCTACAGATATGACCTCGGAAGTTCTTCCATAACTTTTGCTTCAGATTCTTCATCTTTAACATTAATCACTGGACTAGAAGATACCTAAAGGCTCATCTATCTGTACATCTCTTATTTATCAAATATTATTACAGCAGAATAGTTATATTTTATTAAAATTTAAATAGTCCATTGGGCAGCTAGGTGGCAGAGTGAATAGACTGTCAGGCCTGGAGTTAGTAAGACTAATCTTCATGAGTTCAAATCTGGTCTCAGACACTAGCTGTGTGACCCTGGGCAAGTTACTTAACACTGTTTGCCTCAGTTTCCTCATCACTAAAATGAGATGGAGAAGGAAACAGGAAACCATTCCAGTACATTTGCCAAGAAAATCCCAAATGGGGTCATGAAGAGTCAGATACGATTGAAAACAATTGAACAACAAACGGTCCATTAGTCTGAAAGATTAAAAAAAATATGATGACAAAGAAAGAACTTAACTCTCTTCTTTCTACTAATTTCCAGCCCCACTATTCAGATTGTTTAAAAAAAATACACATTTATCAAGCACTTACTCTGGGCAAAGAACTATGCTAAGTGCTAAGGAGAAAAAGACAGATATGACAAAGATCCTGCTTTTATAGAGTTTATACATACATTTACCTAATATGCACACACCTATACTCTTTATATTTTAGAGACATGGAAGTCCAGAACTAGCAGTGACATTGGTGATATTTTAGCATATTTCCTTTACTTTATTATTGAAAAAAAAAATTGAGGCCTAGAGAGGTGAGGCAAATTGCTGAAAGCTGTATACATTTTTAGGGGAAGAGTTCAGACTGGAACTTTTGGCTTTTGCACAAAACCATGGTCCCACTCAGATAATGGGAAATTGGAAATGCCATCTGTGACTGTATATTTAGTAATCAGCACAGCAGTGCTCTTAGTTTAGGAATAAGTTTAGGAGCCAGGATTTTTACCATTTAGAAATCAAGGTACCATTTATTTTTTGCTGGTCCTTATACCTTTACTAGTTAACCCAAATATTTGCAAAATGATTCTGGTCTCACAGGAATTAATCCTCTCACCCTTGGAAGAGTAAAAAGTAAGAGGACAAAGTAGCTGGTCAATCAGTCATATAGATACGAAATTACACTTGCTTATATACCAAAGTTACTGGATAACAGAGGACTAGTGTCATTCCTACTCTCTTGAAGAATTAGTTCCCCACCCCTCACCCCACAATGGAGCATCCAATCTGCTGAGGTATATGGACAGCTGTGTATTGAAACGTACACAACACCTGTTATCCTCAGGTCTATAACAGACAGTGCTATTAATTTCAGTGCCTTACTTTTATGAGCACCAATATTGGGCAAACTCACTTTTTTTTAATGCCTTCTGTTTGGTACACAAAGCAATGAAAACAGGAATACTGGGAGCTGTGGCTGCTCCAGCATCCATCCATCCATCCTCAGCTCATCCCAGGGTATAAGCCAGAGTAATTATAGAAAGGCATATGTTGATGGTAATAAAGCAGTTACGCATGTTCAGTATCTACTTTAGAGATTAACTGCCTACCACATTGCGGTATTTAAAAATTAGAGCATTTCAAATTTAATACATGTCTCACGTCCCCCCCAAATATACACCAGAATTCCTAAAGGCATAGTCATAAATGTAATTTTACATAACTTACAATCTAAGGACTTCATGAGCGTAAACAATTCTGCTGTAACATTTGGCACCTAGAATGACAATTTATATACTCCCTGCTATTCCCGCTCCCCAAAATGTGGCAACACATTCATCATTTTCCTTGTAAAATGTTCCACTGCCTTCGTGGGACTTATTTTACAAAAGCAGGGATGAGCAAATGAGATTCAGAGGGTCCAAAATTAAAGCTAGGTTTCAGGCTGTCATGTCCTCAAATGGCACAAATAAAAGCTTTCCCATAAGACAAATTTTAATGGCCTCTCCAAAAGCATTTCAGCCTAGTGCTCCCATACTAAACTCCCTGAGAAATGCAGAGTTCTAAGTTTAGCCTAAGGTTAAAGGCATTCCCCCAAAACACTTCTCTGTTCAAACAACTGAATCATCATTAGCACTTATTTAAGCAAATGCAAAGAAACAAAATAAAATAAGCCAGGTAATTGAAACGCTAGTGTGGCAGAAAACAGAGGCTTCTCCTTTCTATCAAGAAATGAATGACTCAGCCCAATTTACTCCTAACTGCCCTAGTAGGAGATTTTTTCTGATTGGAGGATGATTTTTATATAAATTATACCACATAATTTAGACCTCGACTTTGGTAACATGCCTCATCTTAAAAACAGGCTGTTAAAAGATGGGCAGCATGTAGCAAAACAACAGAAAGAATACATTGGTAGGAGCAGTATGGAAGACAATTTCACTGAACCTTGTGTGTTTTTTCCCCTCTTCTCTTACTAATATAACTCAGCAAATAACACTTCAATTTAAATTAAGAAAAGCATAGCAAAAGAAATGCTTCAGATTCACTTGCTATATCATCAGCTATTTACATTTTCCACAGGAGACCGGAAGAAAAGACTATTTTAAATGTATAATAGTCCATTACAAGACATTCCACGTACATAAATCCTCAATATTTCACAAGTTCTGTTACCATGACGAAATCATTCATGTTTCCTATTTATAAAATAGACCCTTGTGAAGTATTGCCTTTTTTAACCTTAGCAAACAAAAATTAAATATTTATAAGGAAAATATATCAGGCATACTGAAATTCTTATGGGATCAAAGTACATAAATTTTAAAGAAATTCAGTTTGAATTTAACATTTACTGGCTATATCAATAATATCTATAATAATTATAGATATTTATATATAGGTATGCATATATGAAAATATTTATATAGCAAATACATTCCAAGTCACACTGGGTTTTTAAAATAAACACACAATACTTATAAAAAAATATTTTTTTTATCTTAAGGAAATTAGTTTCCTTATCTGATTTTGTTGAACAATTTAAAGCTTAAATTAACAGCAAAGGTATATGCAATGCTGATCATCCAATCCTAATTATAAATTCCCCCAGTTAAATAGATATGTCCACATGGCTGTCTCTAGGTTCAATAGGCAATACTGCGATGATAATATTATTGGCCACTCAAGTCAGAAGACCTAGTTCTGTTTTTACTCCTGAATAGCCTTAAAACCCTAAAAAAGTAGCTTAACCTCTCTGAGCCTGTTTCCTCACCTATAAAGCAAGGAGAGAAGAATCTAAAATAAATAATTTCCTAAGTCTTTTCCAGCTTTATAAGTTGAAAACTTTATTGTTTCCTTCATCTCAAAATAAATGCTGAATCTATTATCTATGCACTAGTAAACTAAGGTATAAATATATTATAGGAGAAACTAGGATCCTGGGAACAGTTTGCAGAATTATAGAATGTCAGAATTACAAGGCATCTCAGAGTCCATATAGTGCATCACATTCTTAAAAAAGAATTCCCATCACAACATTCATTCATTCATTCATTTGCTCAGGAAGCATTTATTAAGTATCTATCATTTAGCAAGTACTGTGCTAGGTGCTGGGGAAACAACAAAATAATAGTCCCTGTCCTAAGAGACTTACATTTCATTCATTTGGGCAAAAATGTATATATAGATAAAATGAAATAAATACATTATATATACATATGCATATATAAATATATATATATACACATATGTATACATATAAGCATATATATACATACATATATACTTATATATACACATATATATGTGTGTGTGTGTGTATATATATATATAGTGATTTCAGGGAAGGTAGGCACTAGGAACTAGAGGAAGGCATGATCAGGATAGGTCTTTTGCATCTTATATATAGTAGGTATCACTTTAGCCAAGCCTTGAAGAACAGAGATTCTAAGAGGTAGAAATAAAAAGGGTATTCATTATAGTCATGGGAGAATAACCCGTACTAATGGAGACATATGCAGAGAACAGGAAGTAGGCCAGTTTGTCTGAAATGTACTGTGGGAAATATGAATGAAAGACAAGAGAGATTTAAGTCATGGACACTAATTAGAAGGCTGCTGGTAAAGCAAAAGAGTCTGAGCCAGGGTGGTGGACTAGTGAGTAGAGAAAAGGGGATTGATGTAAGAGGTGCTGTGGAGGTGCAATTGGCAAGACTTGGCAAATGATTAGCTATGAAGGGTATTGTGTGTGGCTTGTCCTTTGTTCTCAAAGAGGACCATGACATCAGGGAGATGATGATAAGACTCACAACTGAATTTGATTTGAGTAAGGGAGGGCTGTGCAAAGTCACTTGGTCAAAATGGCAGAACTAAGACCAAGGGGTATAAGTTGTCAAGAGACAAAATCTAGGCTTGAAGTCAGGGAAAAAAAAAAACTTCTTTAAAAAAAATGTTTTATTTAAGGGCGAAGGTAAAAGAAGAGTCACTGGGTGGTCTATAATATAGAGCATTGTCTAGTAGAGCACTGGGGGGTTAAAGGAACTTGCCAACGATCACAAAACAAGTAAGTGTCAAAGGCAGAACTTGAACCCAGGTCTTCAATAGAATAGGGAAGTTGGGGATAAGGATGAGTATGGGGAAAACTAAGTTCTGTTTTTAAACATGTTGAGTTTGAGAAACCTGACAAATAATCATCTAGTTATTGTTTAAGGACTTCAAATGACGGAGAATTTCTCTCCTCTCATGGCAGCCTATTTCACTTTTGCATAGGTCTAACTTTTAGGATTTTTTTGCTTAGAACAAACCTAAATTTGTTTCTTTTCAACTTCCCCACTAATCCTACTTCTCCCCAAAAAGGCTAAGTAAAACAATGCCAATCCATCTTGCTCTAGAGGTCTTTTCAAACACTTAAATACAGCTATCATGACTCTATGTCTCCTGTTCTTTATTTTTTTTAAGGCAATAGGGGTTAAGTGATTTGTCCAGGGTCACACAGCTAGTAAGTGTCAAGTGTTTGGTCTGAGACCAAATTTGAACTTAGGTCCTCCTGATTTCAGGGCTGGTGCTCTATCTACTGCGCCACCTAGCTGCCCCTGTCTCCTGTTCTTTAGGCTAAATATCCTTATTTCCTTCAAAGGGTTTTTATATGGCATGATTTTGAGGCCCTTCAACATTCTATTTCTCTTGCTTTGAATTCTTTCCAGATTATCAATGTTTTTTATAAGTTGTAGTGCCCCAAACAGAACATAATATATTCTTGTTTTTATACTTTTTATAATTGTTTTTTGCAGTTGTTTTTATGAGGAGAAAACTGGAGGAACTAGGTTAACTATTTCATCCAAAGAGTGTTTGAATTGATTAGTTTTGCTCTGGAGAGAAGAAGGCCTCTACTTTTCATTAGCTGGACAAAATGTCTCGGCACTGCTTACCCAAGTCATCTGACATGACTGTCCACCCAGGCTTCTGCTAGTTCTTTTTTGCGTCCCATTTAGCAAGTGGCTCCACTGAATAATCATTCTTCCAATTAACTCTCAATAGATATCAATAAACAATAAATAAAGCAAAATCCTCAAATGCATCAGGTTTGTACCCCTTCACATCCGTTTCAAGAATTTATGAGATGCTTCCTCTAGAAACAATGCGAGCAAAACATCCTAAGAATGGAAGATAAGTCTTCCTTAGTCCTTTCATGGACAGCGGTCTGACTGTCAGAAGTTACATTTCAGAGTCTTCATTGAATAGCTGAAAAAAAAATACATTCTGCATACTTTGTTGAAGCACAGATTCCAAGATTGAGGGTTAAGAACAATGGAATCAGATCTATAACCAGCAATTTTTGTACTCAGGGAAAGTAGAAAAGCATGTAATTAATTCAGTTGAAGGGAGAAAGGTGTCACAGACCATGAAGCACATATCATGAGGCCACTGCTGGAGAGGCAACCACTAGGGACAATGGGTTGTCATGCTAGCAAAGTTCTTAGCTGGGGAATGGTCATGATGAAACACTCTATCTTGTTTACCTACTTTAACTAATTATCCTTGCTTTGTAGGCACTAAGGCTAGCTGTTTCTATGCTTCCAAAAGACCACAAGTGCCAACACTATTCTAAATTTTGGCACCCAAGTGCAGGACTCTATTTGGTAGAATGTAAGATTTTTGAGGGCAGAGATTGTTTTACTTTTTTCCTTTGTGTCCTCAGGCCCTTGGGACAGTGCCTAGCACATAATAGGCTTTTTAATAAATGTTTTTGAATGACTGCTTGGTTTTACCCTGTCCAAATTATGGATGCATGTATAGGACATTATGTTAACTGTCATGGTCTACAGCTCTTTCCTAGTGATGCTCTCTGAACATACAAGACAATTCTTGCCTCTCATATGGTGAAACACATAAAACTCAAAGGCAGAAATAAAAGGGAAAAATCCCAGCAGACTAAGTTTCCTTTAGGCCTGATGCCTGGATTTCATAATGTCCATGGTATTAGCTCTTTGGGGCCTGGACCAAAGAGTGGTCTTTATTTTCAGTGTTTACAGTCTGTTTTTCTCTGTGTTAAATCTGAAAAGTAAAGAACCCATCAGAAAAAAAAAATCAGACTTGAAAACTTCAGGCCAACATGGGGAAAACAGATTTTAGGGCAAGCAAAGTTTGGCATTGAAAAGTAATTCTGAAAATAGAATAGGAATGAGAATCAGATGTATAAGAGACAAAGAAATATTTCCAAATGAGTATTCATTTGGATTCTAAAAGGAATCATTATCATACTTCTTTAAATAGTCAGCTTCCCTGGTACATCACAGAATCCTATAATTTCAGAGGTAGAAGAGACTTTAATGGCCAACTACTCCAACCATTAATGAATATGAATACTCTCTTCATCATATCTGGCAAATGGTCATTCGGTCATTGTTCTTTCTTCTATACCTCCTTTCACAATTTTCACTCTCTATTTCTACCACATAATAGTGATCAGGGATCTTTGATTTCCTTGCCCTTTGATCCGAGTCAAGACTTGCCTTTGGTCCTTGCCAAGTGCCTACCCTTGGTTACCCTCTATCACTTATCTTCTCTATTTTTACTCATATGTTGCTCAATGTTCTTAGAGAACATTAAGAGAACACTGCTGACTTTGGGTTCATGATGTCTCCACTGGGCCCTCACTGCACTATATCAATCTTTTTATTCTTCTCTGACTGATTCCTTATCATAATCTCTACACTAACTATTCCAGACCTTTTCCTCTTTCCTTAGGCCTTCTATACTACTTCCCATTTTTCTAGTAGAAGACTTAGTCTCCTACTTTACTGAGGAAACAAAGGTCATCTTATTGTGACCTTTCTCTCATTTCTAAACCCCTAAATCTCTATTTGGAGAACTAGGGTGGCACAGTAGATAGAGTACTGAGCTTAGAATCTGGAAGACTTATCTTTATGAGTTTAAATCTGGCCTCACTTACTGGTTGTGTGACCCTGGGCAAGTCATTTAACTCTGTTTCCCTAAGTTCCTCATCTGTGAAAGGACCTGGAGAAAGAAATGGCAAACCACTCTAGTATCTTTGCAAATAAAATCCCAAATGGGGTCATGAGGAGTCAGATGCAACCTAAACAACTCAACGATAACAAATCTCTCTTTGTCTTTTTGTTTTCTCTCCTTTGATACGTCAGTCTTTGAAGAATAGGGAGGGCTTCTCCTCACAAAGTTGCACCAATCCACTTCAATCTCCTTTATCTACTGATTTCCCATACCACCTACAAAAAAAACCTCAGTCTCCCTCCCTTTAAATAACCTTTACTTAATTCTGTCATTTCCTCAAACTACTATTTTAAGTCTCATCTTCCTTTCACAAATTCTCAGAAAGTGTTGTTTACATTTACTGTTTCTATTTCCTTATCCTCACTCACTTAATTGCATGAACTCTGGGTTCTGTACCTTCCATTCAAAATGAAAATATTCTCTCTAAGTTTATCTAAATCATCTCAATGATTCAATCTGCTAATCTTTCACTGAGTCCTTAGCCTTCTTTACTTCCTAGTTTTTGACTGCGGACCATCCCCTTCTCTTCGACACTCTTCTTCCTTGTTTTCTTCAATACCACTCTGTTTTCATTGTTCTCCAAATTTATTGTTTCTTCTCAATTTCCATTACTAGATCATCATTCTTTTCCTGTCCAACAAATATGATTGCACTCAAAGATTTGTCTTGTATTCTGTTCTCTTTTCTCCTTATACTTCAATTTCAAAATTCAAAAATTATAATTTCAAAAGCTTCAGAAACTTCAATTATTGTCTCAATGCAGATGACTTCCAGAGCTATTATATATCTAATCTCTATCCTGAAGTTCTAGGTCATCATTATCAGCTGCCAGGTGAGTATTCCCACTTGGATGTTCTAGAGGTACCTCAACTTCAACATCTGAAAAGGAACTCATATTTCCCCCAATACCCATTCTTCCTCCAAACTTCTCTATTTCTGTTGATGGTCCCACCAACCAACTAGTCACCAAGGTTCATAGCACTGGGGCCATTCCATGAGTCTTCCCTCCCCCTTAATATGTAGTCAGTTGCTAAAGTGGGTCAAATAGCCTCCTAATTCACCTCTTTTACTCAAGTCTTTGCTTACTGAATCCATCTTCTACATATCTTCCAAATTACTGCTCCTAAAACATAGATGTAATCATATGATTTTTCTACTAAAAAAAATCCTCATTGTATCCCTATTATCTGTCATATGAAATTGGCTTTAAAGTTCATCACAATTTTGCTTCTATCTACTTTGATATAAGTTCATGTTACTTTCACGCTTTCACTATCTAATACAAACTGTTAGTTGCTCCTCATATATGATATCTATCTCCATCACTGTGTCTTTGCACAGTTACTGCTGTTATTTAAAATATATGCCCTCATTACTTCTACCTGACAATTCTTAGCTTCCTTTATAGCACAAATTAGCTACTACCTCCTTCCTGTGACATCTCCTGGTTTACCCAATTACTAGCATGCTCTCTCTCCCTGAAAATACTTTGTACTACACTATATATGCATTTTATTTACTTAACTATAAAAATGTCATATGTTTCCCCAGTAGAATTTAAGTTCCTTGAGGGTAGAGCATGTTTCATTTTTGTCTTTGCATCTAGCTCAGGTGATTTCACATAAAACTGCCTTGCACATAAAAAGCCTTAAGTTATTATTTTTAGTTGAAGTGAACCCCTTGAAGATCTTCAAAGGGATGGATGCCATTACTTCTTAGAGAAGACCATTACCCTTGTAGGTAACTCTAAGTGTTAGGAAATTCCTTTACCCTCATTCCTATATGATAATATAATAATAATAATAATAATAATAATAATAATTGTCCTTTGGAAACTTTTACTCTTTGCTCCTATGTATGTTTTTTGGGCAAAATAGAACATATCTAATCCGCTTTCCAACTGAAATTCCTTTGGCTATTTGAAAACAGCTGTTATGTTCCTCTCCTCCTCCCATAAATCTCCTTTCTAGAAAAGCACTCCAAGTTCTTCCAACTGAACCTACCATAATATAAACTCACCATCCTCACTACCCTCTTCTGGGCACTCTCCACCTTATTAATGTCTTTCCCAAAATGTAGAACCCAGAGCTGAGCACTTCATTCTGGATATGATGTCATCTCCTGAATGCCTCACCTCTCTTACCGCAGTCTAAGATAGCATTGCCTTTTTTGATAGCCTTAGTGATAGCTGCCTTGCTTTTCATTGTTTTTGTTTTGTTTTGTTTTTTCTTGTATCACCAACCTCTAGTTAAGTACCTTACACATAACTGACATTTAATAAATGTTTATCGTGTGGGTTTGTAAGATAAACGTACTGTCAACTCATATTGAGTTTTCAACGTGTTAAAACTAGAGCTCCTTTTCAGATGAACAGGTATCTGGCCATATCTCCTGCATTTCATACTTGCAAAGTTGATTTGTTTTTAACTTAAGATGAGATTCAGTTTATATAACTTTGATTTATACACAATTTTAAAGGAAAACTGTTTTATTAAGCAAAGTATACCCATATAGAGATGTGACTACTGGGGGAAATCCTAACATTGGCTCAACCCCAGAAAATCTTCCTTCCTTCCAAATGAATTCCTTTTAAAGACTGACAAATGAAGACAAGACACTTGCAAATTGAAAAGATTTCCTGAATAACCAGATAAACAGTATACTTCCAAGATTTAAGAATATGTAAGATAATTTCCTTGACAAAACCTTGAAATGTGCAATACCAAAAACTATACATTTAGAAGTTCCTAGTTTCCTTTAATTTGTACACTTGGTATACACATTAGGATTGGGGTTTATGTATATGTTTATTTGTTTTATGGTGTCTGTTTTTAACTTTCCAAAATAACTACTCCTAGGTTAATTAAACAGTTAATCTATCCAATTTGTTCTTCTACTGAGAATGTAAAGATGTAGTTTTAACCCTCCCTGAAGCCTTTATCTTTCTATGTCAAAACTCAGTAGGAGAGAAAAAATTAATTTATAAAACACCCTAACAATGAAAGGATACATTTTTTTCCCCTCTATCTGACTCCCTCCCCTAAGTCTTTAGATTGATAATGACTCTTAAAAAATAGCATAAGACTTGTATGGGAAAGGCCATTTTTAGATTCCTCCTTTCTATCCATAAATCCAGACAAACATTTCTGAATAAAGTAGCTTCTGGCATAAAAGTCAGAATGGGGGGTAAGAGAATACAATTTTTCTCTCTCTTTCTCTCTGTCTCTCCCCTTCTGTCTCTCTTTCTGTCTGTGTCTCTCTTTGTCTCTGTCTCTCTTTTTTCCTCTCTCCCCCTCTCTGTCTCTGCCTCTGTCTGTTGGTCTGTATGTCTCTCATCAGGACCAGGTTTTTAATCAGTATAGGGAACTACTGAATGGACAATTGTTCTAAAACATTCAGGATTGTCTAAGGCACTGAAAGGTTAAAGAACTTGCCCAGATCACAAAGTCAGTAAATGTCAGAGGCTGGATCTGAATCCAAGTCTTACTTAGGGGTTAATTCTGTATCTCCTAGGCTAGCTGCCTCTCAGGATGATAAACATAATAATAAAAAACTTGTACATGGTTTTAATATGTCATCATAGTTCAGGACCAAATATAAACTAATTGAATCTTAGAGTTAAGGCTATAGGCTCAATGAATGGAAGGCAATTTTCCCATGTTACCTGAAATCTATTCACATTACATTTAGAAATTCCATTAGAGAGCCAATAACAACAGAAGGTAAAGGATGCTCCATTCTACTTTACAGTTAGAAAATGTCAGCTGCATAAAATTGCCTTTGGATTATCTGAGTGGAAAAGGAAGAGAGGAAGCAACTGTCCAGGAAAAATACCTGTGTAATAGTAATAATAAGAAGAAAATACTCATTCTATCTAGTGATAAAAATATTTAAGGATTTAATCTCTCAATTCCTTTAAGATTTATATTAATACTATAATCATTTGAATGAGAGAAGGGAAGCTTTTTCACACGGAAAGAAGTTAAGCCTCATAAAAATGTCAATGAATAAAAAGTAAGATTCAACTAATAACAAATAGAGGGTCAAATGATTTTTTAAAAAAATATAACTATCTCTGTGTGCCTCTATAATCTCTAACATCACCTTGCCTGGAAAATTCTGGGACATACAGATATTTTCCCAAACACAAAGGCTGTTTCTGAATTCTTCTGAGAATGTGTGGAATAGACTATTCTAAGCTATGATGCAACATAAATAGGTGGTTATGGAGAGTAAGTAAGAAAATTTTTGGATGTTTTGTAAAGAGTGACTCTCAATTCCCACCTTTATTTAGGCAGTCTTCACCACAAATCCTTTCTATAAAGAAAAAGATATCTGTACCTAGCAAGCCACTGGATTTTTTTTCAGGATTGGTGATTTTCTAAAATTTAAAAACGTTTCATTAATTCCTTCTGTCATTATCTCATAGTCATTTCAAGTAAGGTGAGAGCTCTATCTTCCAATTCTACTATAACAAAGAAAAAAAATAAGTAAAAACTCCTAATATAAGGTATTGGACAACGTATACACTAATTCTGCCCTAGTAGTCTGTCACCTCTTTGCCAAGAGAAAGAAGATATGTTTCATTATCTATTTCCTAGAAACATCATTATTTATTTTATTCTGCATCAATTCCTATAAATCTTCACATTTAATTCATCATATTTGTCATTTCAACTTCATAACAACATTAATAGCTAACATTTATATGGCATTATAAGTTTTTCAAAGAATCTTACATAAGTTATGTCATTTAATCTTAAAAAAAAACCTATGAGGCAAGTGCTATTATTATTCACATTTAACAGTGGGAGGAAATGATGCTGAAAAAGGTTATATTCTCCAGAGTGGCACAGCTAGTAATTGTCTGTGTCAGAATTTGAACTCAGGTCTTTGCGGCTCCAAGTTCAGCATTCTACCAACTTCACCACCTGTCTGCTACTAATTATGTTACTTTCCATTTATAAAAGCTTCTGAGAGAATATCACAACTATTATTTTAGTAAGGTGCTATGCTACTTTTTAAGTATTTAAAAAAATGAAAAGTGAATTTAATTAAATTTAAAATAACACTCTTTTGTGACATAGAATCACTTTTAAGACCTATCCAAATCCCAACTTTTGCTAAAGTCTTTCTAGGTCCTACCCTTTTATTCAGTGACCTCCCATGCTCTTCCTTCCCTCTTCACGTGCCTTCTATATTTTTCTATATGTATATATCTTGTATGTATATATTTGTATGCTTTTTACCTAATTGGAATGTGAGTCATTTGAAGGCCCAACCAAGTTTCTGAATTTCTTTGTATCTATCCCCAGCATTTAGTAAAATTCCTGGCATATAACAAGTACTTAATGGAGGGATTAAGGAATGGGGTAGATAACTCCTTAAGTAGCCAAAGAATTTAAGTTTTATGTCTAGTCCATTATAATCAATGAGCTAGCCTACCTAAGGCTATTTGCTCAAACTGATGGGTTAAAAACTGAAAGCTTAAATACATACATACATACACATATACATACACATACATACACATACACACATGATATAGCTATGTTGCTTCCCCCACCCAAGTCATTCTAGATCTTTAAATTTACTTACTGATTCTCTGTATACTTTCCAAAAATCAAACAAACAAAAATATTTTCTTTCTTCAGCCTAGGACCACATACTTAAATATAAAAGAAAGTTTGTGTGGAATAACTCAAAATTATGGGGTCGAGCTAGGTGTTTGGAAGTGAGAAAATAAAAGGTAATTTTAGTTAAATAACATATGCTGATAAACTAGTGATGGGAGGAAGGGACAAAAATAGCAAAATTTTTAGGAAGTTTACATAGCAAGTAACAACTCCTATACAAAGACAAAAAAAGTTAATATGTTTATGCTCTTCTAAACATAACTATGCTGTATATAGCTGCATGTAACTAAAGAATGCATCCAGTTTTGGTAGTGAAGATTTTGCTATTTCTTATAGCAATCTAAAATAGGAGATAGCACACCACAGATGTCATCAATGAAGTTCAAAATAAACTAAGAACTAAACCATGCATCTTTACGTATTTTATTATGCATTGATTTCCTAAAATCTAATACCTTGAATGTCTTCCCTCCTATCACCTAAATTCTAGTAAGTTTTTAGTTGTGATTTCATTTTTATTTTACTGGCAAATAAAATGAAAATAATAAAAGAATCCAATTTGATTCATTTAGAACATTTCCAGTAATGGCTTATTTTGCTCTACCCTAAAATCTTTCAGTTTAAAATTTCCTTGATTTTCCATTTCTGTTGCTTCTTGATGGGTTTATAATTTATTTTTCTCTTTCTATGGACACTTACATGTTTTGATTTTTCCCCCAGTTCAATAAACAAAGAACATATTATTTATGTGGGAGGAGAGGAGTATACGGAGGGAGAGAGGATTAGTTACGTGAAAGATGCCCTGTAATAGAAAGAATGTTCTACCATTGATTCAGAGATACATGTTAGACAATGAAAAGGAAAGAGAGAGCTATTTTACTAAAAGATACATGAAGGATAGGGAAAGCCATCTTATGTTCTTTGTCATGGTGGTTGAAGGATAAATGACCAGGTCAAGTCTTATTATAAATTATAGCTTCTCTCCTTTGGCAAGCCAAAGAAAGATGCTAAAGTTTGCCTAATTAAGTGGCACAACTCACTGAGGGAACTGAAACTCCTAACCTGTCTTAATGTCGAAGATCCTTCAGTGCTGGGGCTGAGAAACAGCACCATCTAAGTAACACTCATCTCTGTTAGTTACTAAGCTGTGTGACCATGAGTAAGTTATTCCCCATCTTTGAGTATCAGTTTCCTCATCTGCAAGGTGGAGATAATAATATTTTACCTACTACCTTTCTTGGTGGATTGTTGTGGGACTCAATGTTTTTTTTTAAATGTGTGTACAAATATACAAAGAAATGTACATAACATATTTATAAACTTTAAAGAACTACATCCATGTCAGCTGCTGACATTATCATATGATGTCACTATTCCTTTGCCCTGCCTCCTTTTGCTCTCCTTTCTTTCTTCAGCTTTCCTCTCCCATGAACCCTTATCTCTTACACACACACACACACACACACACACACACACACACACACACACACACATTTTGATCCAATATGGGATTGAATATCATCCAAAAAACAAGATTTCACAATCATAGGTTGTGATGCATAACTGTGTGATTGTGCCCTCTCAGTTATGTGAAGCCAACAGATTATACATATGTGTGTGTGTGTATATATATATATGTATGTATGTATGTATGTATGTATGTATAGACATAGACATAGATTACCCTAAATTCAACAGTAGTTGGACAACACTATATAGATTCTTGTTTCAGGTATTTAGGAATGATCCAATCTCACTTTTTTTTAGGGTAAAAATCTATGAGATGGACATGTAGAATACTATCTTCACGTGACAAATCTTACTTTCCAACTAATAGGTTCCCCATCTTCTCTAGCCCACCCCTCCAGAAAACAGTACACTACTTTATGAGTGAGGGAATACAGAGAGAGAGGCATCAAATTTGCCCTTTAGAATTTTGCACACGAGCCAAGGAGCTGAAAACTGGAAATCCTTGCAAAATAATAGACTCCCCAGGTAGGTGTAAGTTTTGGTAGCTAAAAAGGATTATACCTTTAATGTCAGAGGAAAACTTGTATCTGCACTCCTCCATTTAATCATATGCTCCCTAAGCAAGTCCTACAAAGCCCTCTGAGTTGACTCTTCATGCAAATAGATAGGCCTGAATATGAGAACAATGAACATTCTGCTTGGAAATTCACTGCAGTGGACGTGTTCCTGAATCACTTTTCCATGTAATGCAACTGAGAAAATGATTGGCTTTATTCCCAAAGTTCACTCAAGCTCATCACACATTGCCAGTAAGTGCACCAATAATGGTGTAATGTGTCTTTAAACAAATAACAATACATCCAGATGATAGAGGATATTGTGTTACAGAACCTAATGGCGGTGAACCAATAACAATTTGGAAATATTTTAATGCCAGAAAGAGAAGCACATACTAGTTTAAATAGAGGATGGGGAAATAGTATATTGCTAACTCACAAAGAGAATAGGTTTTCTTTTTCATTTTGTATTAACAAAAAGTCAAGCAAGCACCAGTGGGATGTGAAAATCAAAAGCCAAAATAATGAAAAGTACATGTTTAATAATTAAAGTACGTGGCTTTAAAACAAAATAAGAGAAAATTTTTTAAATGTTGCATTTTGTTTATTTTAAAAAGGGGGGGAAAGAAAACCAAATTGTATACAAATAATAACTAGAAATTACACATTGCAATCTGTGATGCTAGATTTAAAGTTAATAAATACTAATATATACAAAGCAGTTGAACGAAGGCAGTTTGGAAGTGGCCTTTATCCTTTGGAATGCACCCCCTCTTCTTCTGTCTCACAGAATCTCTCTTTTCCTTCAAGATTCAGTATAAATCCCACCTTCTATTTGACGTTTTTCCTACTTTCATATCTCCAATTCCATATCCCCCTAATTGCCAGTGTGCTTTCAAACTATCTTGCATTTAATTACTTTGAATTGATGTATGTTTATTTTCTTTATATTCATTCTGTGCATTCTGTGTGCACTTTGTCTCCCTAATTAGAAGGTAAACTCTTCAAGAATAGTTTATCATTTAAAAATTATTTGTATTATAATCTAACCCCACAGAGCTTGGCAGATAGTAGTTGCTTAATAAATGCATATTGGTTGGATGGATTTCATAGAAGTTCATACCCATACACATATGTATCTGTCAGCATGGTCTAATGAAAAGAGGACTGATCTTGAAATCAGAAGCCCTGAGTATATAGCCTGCACATAGCTCGTTTGTATATAGCTGTTTGCATGTTGTCTGCCTAATGTAACTTGAGAACAAGTACAATCTTTTGCCATTCTTTATAAGCCTAGCTCTTAGTATAGTGTCTAGCACATAGCAGGCAATTAACAAATAATCATTGATTGATTATTACTGACCTTGACTTCTAATTCCATTTTGCCACTCACTCATTGAGAAATGTTTGTTCATATCCTTTGACTGCCTCTTTGGGGGAATATCTTTAACTGTATGCTTTATGACCTTTGGAAAGTCACTTAACTTCTCTGGATGTTGGTTTCTACATATGTAAAAGAATGGGCTTCAAGTTAGATGATTTTCAAGGTTTTTTACATCTTTAAAGTCTACGAATTCTATGAGATAATATTATTTAGTAATTCCTCTATGTCTAAAACCTATGATTCTATGTTTCCAGAGTTTTGTTTGTTTGTTTTTGTTTGTTTTTGTTTTTGTTTTTATCCCACAAAAAGTGCTACTATAGATATTTTGGTCTATATAGAGTCTTTCATTTGTCAATGATGACATAGCAGTAGTATATCTGGGTCAAAGGTTATAGACATTTTAGTCATTTTATCTGTATAATTCCAATTGCTTTCCAGAATGATTGTACCATTTCATAGTTCCATCAACAACTGTATTCATGTGCCTATCTTTCCACAACTCCTCCAACATTGACTAGCCATCTTTGGTCATTGACAATGAGCTAGTGTGAGTTCTTTCAGGTTAGCATCTTTCAACTCCATAACACTAAGAAAGAGTTCTAAATTTGATGTAAATTTCTCAGGAAGTTAAATATTAAAGAATTGAGTGATAATGTCCATATTTTTTGCTTGACAAATTGTACTGTATTTTACCCAAAAAATGATTTTAATTTTTACAGGATTCTGAAACTTTATGATACAATATAGAGGCCTAAATCTTGTAGTCTAAATTGTAAGAAGAGTGGTGAGACTATGTATTAAATGTTTAAATGTATTTTTTATGTTCTTCATCTCTGTGTATATATCTTTCTAGCAATAAGGTTTTATTTCATTTTTGTTTATATAATTAAGTGGAATCTAATTTATGTTTTATTATAAAAAGAATTGCTGAATATTGTTTTGATTTTGGTTCAACTGTTTTTAAAGTTCTGTGTGTGTGTTGTCTTCACGATATATAAGGATTTCTATTGTATCTCACTTAATGTGAAACCTTAAAATAAATATGAAAAACCCATTTAAGAGATAACTCAGTTTTTAAAATATATATACAAATATATACACATATATATGCATATATATATATATATATTTCACTTATTAGTGGTTGAGAGTGTTCTTTCATATGGTTGTTAATGTCTTGTAATTCTTCTTTTGAGAATGTTTGTTCATATCCTTTGACTACTTCTCTTGAGGAATAACTTTAATTGCATGTTAAAAAAGAGAGAGAGTAAAACATTGTAAGAGTTCAAGAGTACTGGGTCTATCCTGCTATTCCCAGATTGGGGAAAAAAAATGAACAAACAACAACAAATATCTTTCAAATAATTCAGGTTTAAATGCAACATATAAACTCTCCATATAAGGAAATAAGAGAACAGATGTAGATGAAAGAAGTAAAAATCTAGAGATGTGGGATCTTTAGTAGGAAGGTGTTTACTCTGTGTTTGACTATTTTATTTTATGTGGGAAATTTATATGTAATAATTAAGTCAAAATTATTTGAAGTATTTCTTTTTATTATTGTTTGCTATAGAAATTAGCTGGGGCAGGAAGAGGTGTGAGCAAACACTTACAGACTCTTGATGGATTTTATACTATTTTATTTCACATGTTGTTACAGAGTCATACATCTTAGGCCTAGAGGAACTGCTAAGGAATATATCTCATGGAAGTCCTACAATAAAGAAGTGGAAAAACGCTTAGAGTTATCTAATTTTTAACGGAGGCTCAATCTTAACCCCACAGGTATAATGGATTATCTATTGGACCTTGTATAATTTACTTAATCCCTTTAAGTTTATGTTTTGTCATCTGCACAATAAGAGAGTTGGACCAGACAATCTTTAAAGTTTCTTTCATTTATAAATTCTATGACTTCCATGACATATATTCCATAACACTTATTTCTTCAGGAGGACAGCTAGATATAACATGCCTATAATAGAAAACATACAATACTATTTGAACTTAAACTATAGTGATCTTTCAATAACAACTATAATAATGTTCAGATTTTTACCTTTCCTGCTGAGCTGGAGAACAAGTAAAACATTCTTAGTTAATTTAGGATGTGTCTGTCATCAAAATAAATCTAAAATGCAAGCAACAGCAACTTTATTAGCACTTACTGATCCCAAGGGTGATAAATACGTTTGTTTACTTATATGTGCTAGCAAAACTGATGGTAAAAGAGAAACTGATCAGACTGCTAAGTAGGCAAAGCTCACATTAAGTATAAAATGATTGTATAATCCCAGTAATTGTGAGAATCCATACCAGTGATGGCTACCTTCTGTATCATCAAGGGCTGCATTGTTAACCTGCCAGAAACCTGAGGGTCATGGGTAATTTCCATCTGTTTGCATACATTAGCATATACTTTGCAACATAAGTAATCCAAACTTTGATTTTTCAAGGATGAAGTTTGTGCTTGATATAATTGACAAAAGGTAGTCCAGGACCATATAAGAGTACAAAAATCACTCCATGTCACTCATCCCCCCAAATAACTATCACATGTTTTGCCACTTATAGTAAAAGGGGTTTCTGGAATTTTTGCCCATGAGACAAGACTGCACGTGAACATTAACCTCACATCTGCTTCACTTCTCTCTGTAATTTCTCCCTATCTTTTCATTTGGATGGGAGTAAAGGTAATATCTCTGTAGTCATTTCCTTTGGGAGAGCTGCTGGTTCTTCCCTACTCTTAAAGCCATTAATAATCCTGTTTTTAGATCAATGACCAAATGGAAAGGACCTAGAGAATGCTGTTTTGTTTGGTCTTCAGAAGCCAAGCACAGCTATGAGAGTGATGCTTTATTCAGCTCACTTTGTTCACTAGGCTTTTAAAAGTAGGATGAAGTTGCTAAACATAAAACAAGGCAGACACTGCCAAAATCCTCCACCTATGGGAAGGGTGTGGGCTCAACAAAGAGAGACAAGTGAAAAAAAAAAAAGCTAGGAAAAGCCTGCAGCTTGCAAGCTGGCTGCTAAATGACCATTCCATTTCATGCCTCAATCCCTTTAGACAAATAATGGATCCCAAATGCTACAAGTGAAAAAGATACTACAGAGCCTAGAGGTTTTCATAGGCAGCAGAAGAGATGAATTACGATAGCTTGGGGAGGATTTGAACCACTGGAAAAACTTCACACGTTGTAAAGTGAAAGAACTTCAAACGTATCACCCCTGTATCGTATCTTCTCCATGACCAGAATTAAAAGTGTGGATCTCCCTTCATATCTTTGAATATGTGCATGCCATATTAAAATCAATCAGTCTGATGAAACAGTCTTAATAATTTTCTTCTAATGAGTATATTTTTCCATTTTGTAGGGGATTTCAAGGAAAGGAAAAAGATGAACCAAGTAATCTATGGAAATTACCACTTTCACAACAAGTCATTAGAATGTGTACCAAATGAAGAAAAATGGAATTAAATAGATTTTGGAAGAACATTTTGAAGTTAAAAAAGGGATATCAATTATAAAGAAAAAATGATTTCTCTGAAGGTCACAACTTTCCCAAATGTGATGAAAAAAAAAATCATGATGCTAATTGACACATCAGCTTTCATTACAAATTAAAACCTTTTCATCTATGAAGTAGAAATTCTACAGCAATTTTAGTAGTTCCAAGAGAAACAAAGTCTATGAGAAAATTAGGCTTCAGCTTTAAAACTGAATCTTCTTTGAGACCTTTGCCAAAATCAAGAAGGAACAGCAATATACTTATTACTATTAATTTAACAAAACTTGAAAAACAGGTGGAAAGTAGCCCAGATAAAATTCAAAGAGGTCTAAACCTATTTAGAAAAGTCTATTCAGCAAGTTTTTCCTGACAATTTAATTCTTTCTATCATACTGTAGGTTATGACATGATCCTCTTCAAATATTTGAAAGACTGTCACCTGGGAGAGAGATTAGACTCGTTCTGCTTAATTACCCAAACAACATTTATTAAGTGCTGAGGATAAAAAAAAAAAAAGAGGCAAAAGCCAGACTTCATCCTCAAGGAGCTTACAATCGAATGGGGTCACAACATGCAAATGAATATATAAAAAACAAGCTACATGCAAGATAAATAAAAAATAATTAACAGAGAGAAGGCACTGAAATAAAGAAGGGATGTTTAGCCCCAGGAAGCAGAATGAACAACAGTGAATGCAAGTCACAAAGAGCCATGTTTAGGAATGATATCAGGAAAAACATCGTGACAACTTTGTTGTTGTTGTTCAGTTGTTTCCATCACGTTTGAGTCTTCATGACCTCGTTTGAGCCTTTCTTGACAAAGATACTAGAGTGGTTTGTCATTTCCTCCTCCAACTCATTTTACAGATGAGCAAACTGAGGCAAACAGGGTTAAATATAACAAGTACAGATAACCAAATTGGAATGGAATGTCTGAATATATTTTGGATTTTCTTTCATTGGAGGTCTTTCATCAAAGTCTAGATGACTATTTGTAAAGTATGTTCAGACAGTAATCTTATACAGTAACAATTTATGCTAGGTGGACATTAAGATTCCTTCCAGTTCTGAAATTCTATGGTTCTGTGACCTCGTGATGAGAAAATTCAGTTTCCATATCCAGGAAGTAGGACAATCAACAACACTACCCATCAGGAAAATGGGCAATCCTTGAACTCACCCTGCTATATCTATATTCTCAAGGCATGTAAATGGTACATCCTTGTATAGTCTAGGGCTTCAACAAAATTGCAATGTCAATGAAAATACCACAGAATTTAAGAGCTTTAAACTGTATTTACTTTAGACTTCTCTGAAATAAGTGAAGAGGTTACAATTAGTCTAAAATAACAGGTCATTGACCTCAGTGCAGGTAACTTATAGGTCAAACAGAAGTAGAAAGATAACTGAAGACCTTTATTTCACACTCCTAAGCAAGTATATCATTCCATGTTTGTTCTAAGGATAGTAAAAGGAGCTGAGTGTTGGCTATGGGCAGTGGATGTCCACAGGAATATGTTTTTCATTTCATTTCTCATCCCCCCCCCCACACACATATGTCACTAGTGCCTTTACTCTTAGATTTCTCATTGTTGTTGTTGTTCGGTAGTTTTAGTCATGTCTGACTCTTTGTGACCCATTTTGGGATTTTCTTAGAAAAAATGTGGTTTGTCATTTCCTTCTCCAGGTCATTTTACAGATAATGAAACTTAAGTAAACAGAGCTAAGTGACTTGCCCCAGGTCACACAGCTAGTAAGTGTCTGAGGCCATATTTGAACTCAGGTCTTCCTGACTCCAGGCCTAGTGCTCTATCCACTACAGCACCCAGCTCCCCAATCCCTGCCAAAACATACACACACACACACACACACACACACACACACACACACACACACACACACACACATTCTGCAAAACAGACTTTTATTTCTTTCATACACAACTTTAACAAAGAAAAAAAAATGTTTTAATGGAGCTGACACCGTCTCATGGACACTGCAAGAGAAATATTAAAAGCTTTGTTTTCTGTCTGTATCCTTCTATACAAAGAATACATAACTCTAACACTAAAGTTTCTTTCAGAGCATATTAGTAATGCAAGTGGGGAGAGCAAAGAGAAGGAACCTTCACATGGGTATGTCCACTTTCAAGCTTTCATGAGAGGGAAGGTAGCTTTGAAACAGGGAAATAGGTCAAGGTCACGACTGCTGTACAGAATTAGGACTATCTAAACTTTATTATTCTTAACTAGAGTCCCACACCAGAGTACTCATTTCCTTCAAGATCTCAGCTTTTAAAGACGTCCAATTTGATGTTTTCAGTGGTTTGTGTTAAACATTTATCTTCAAGTATCAGTCATGCCTGATTTATCCACTAGCCCCTTTTCTTCCTGAGAAAATCAGAGAATCCTGACACTGATAACATAGCATTGTTTTTATGAGTTAAATGGCCATTATTCTTTTCCCTGGAGTATGTATTTAAGCCTTGTCATCTCTTTAAACATCTAAACTCTCCAAGGCTGAAAGGTCAAATAGAAGTCAAAGGATGAATTAAACAGCCTCTTCCAATTCCTTCCATTCCTGTGATTCTACAACCTGATCGTTTATATATTTTCGGTATTGAGAACATTTCTCTCATCATCAATAGTAGCAAAACTTTACTATCAGAAGGATCATTTATGAAGATGTAAACTGAGCTGTGAAAAAAGAGAAAAGTTTGAGATGGCATTCAAAGAAAACTAAGGTGATCTTAGGTTGCATTAAGAGAGGCATAATGTCTAGGGTAGAGAAGTAATACTCATGTTGTACTCTACTCTGGTCAGACCATATCTAGATCATCGCTGTCAGTATGGGGGGCAACATTGTGAAGAGCACCTCTAGAGGGGATCTAGAGAAGGGTAGTCAGGGGTGGACAGTGCCATACCATGAAGATTAATTGAAGGACATTGGGATGTTTATCTTCATCAAGAGAAGTCTAGGAGAGACATGAGAGCTGTCTTCACATATTCAAGGGACTGTCATGTACAAGATTGATTAGACTTGTTTTTCTTGACTCAAATGAGGGAATTAGAAAAAGAAGGGATGGAACTTTTAGCAAGTTAGGAACAAGTTCAGGCTTTATGTGAGGCTGGGCTGATGGATCTCTTCAATTTGGGGAGTTCTGAGATGTAGTAGATTATGCTAATTGGGTGTCTGAACTAAGTTCAGCATTAAAATGGTGAGCATCTGAGGGCCACCAAGCTACTAGAGAGGGGAAAATCAGCCTGAGTCAGAAACTGAGCAGGTGAAGCCTGCTGCACCAATCAGCAGTGAGTTTGGACCCCTGAATTTTTTAGCCTGGATGAGACAGGGAGACATAGTCTTAATACGAAGAAAGAAAAGAAGAGTGATGTTAATAAGTGGAGGGCAGGTAGGTAAGAGTGTTATGAAGGGTGTTACATTGATAGGATTCTTTATGAGATCATGAAGAGGCTTGACAAGGGCACCCTAGATACTTTCCTACAGGAGATGAATTCATGCCACCCCCAACTCCAGCCCCAACTCCCAATATACCATAATAACAACTGACATTTATATAACATTTTATGAAACATTTCATCACTGTCATCTCTTAACATCAACCATGTCAGACAAGCAATATTGATTATCCATATTTTATAGATGATGAAACTGAGACTCAGAGAAGTTAAAAGACTTATCCAAGGTCAAACAACTAGTAAGTGGCACAACTGGGACTTGAACTCTAACCTTCTGTCTTTAAATTCAATGTTCTTTCTACTATACTATGTCAAGTAGTACTAAATTTCTGTGCCCTTTTCATTGAGGCTGTTGATTTGGAGCTGGAGGCAGTCCCTTTGGACTATAAAAATGTCTACTAATGTTAGTTCATTTACACAGAGTTCTTCCATATGTGGACACTTCAAGGCTCAGTTCAAATACCAGCTTTTGCTGGAAGCATTTCCTGGTAAGACCCTACTGCACTGTTCTCCCTTTGAGATTGCCTTCCACTTATAGTGTATATATCCTCTATGTACTTAGTTATTTGCATGTTGTCTTGCCCATTAAAATATCAATTCCTTAAGTTCAGAGACTGTATTTTCACCTTTCTCTGTATTCAGAGGGCTCAGCACAATGTCTGGAAAAATCATCATTATCATCATCATCACTCACAACCATCATCATCATCATCACTCACCGTCACAATCACCATCAACATCACCACCACCATAATCATCATCAGCATCATCATCATTGTCATCATCACCACCACCATCATTAGAGCTAGCATTTATATAGTGCTTAAAAGTTTCCAAAGCACTTTACAAATATCCCATTTGACCTCCCAACAACGAAAGATAGATATTATTATCCCCATTTTTACAGATAAGAAAACTGAGGCAGAAAGAGGCTAAGTGGCTTGCCCATGATCACAAAGCTAATGTATGTGTAACGATGGATTTCAACTTCGGTCTTTCTGACTCAAGTACCAATGTACTATCAATTGCACTATTTAGCTACCTCTAAATGCTCATTGACTAATTGGCTAATAACAATGCCTTAATGGCAATAAAATAAAAGTTCACTTCTGTTCTCCCTCCCCCTTATCAGATGTTTTGGATGCTTGGGATTCCTAAGCTAACATAACATTTTACATTCTGAAGGCAATTTAGGGAAACACATTTGCCTGTGACTTTTTTTTTTTTAAGAAGCTGACCTTCTCCTGGTGGTAATAACTTACTTCCTACCTATAATGCAAACATTTTATAGTTTCTTCCTTCTCGACAAAAATCCATCATTGGTTCACATGTTCACAGAATTTAAGACTTGGAAAGGACTTCAGACGGCTCTTAGTCCAATCTCAAACCTAAATAAGAATTCCATTTACAATACCCCGGACAAGGAGTCATCCAGCCTTATCTTAGAATTTTCTAATGAGGGGAAGCCTATTTCAGTACTCCCAAGGGTTTTTTTTTTTACTTTTGGAGATTTCTAATCATTAGGAAGCTTTTCCTCATATCAAGTCTAAATCTGCCCCTAACTTCCACCCACTAGTTCTGACTTCTAGGAGAAATATCACATATCTAATCCTTCTTCCTCATCTCTCTCTCCCCCATCTTTACCCAGGCTTCTCTTCTCCAGGCTAAACATCCCTAATCCTTTCAACTAAACATCATATGGAATGAATCCTTTAGCATGATTATTGCTTTCCTCTAGATGTCCTTTAATTTATCAATGCCCTTCCCCAAACATCAGATCTAGATCTGAACACAATATTCCAGGGTGGTCTGTCACACAAAGACTATAGCAGGACATTCACTATCCTAGTCATGGACGCTGTTGCTTCTGGTAAATTATAAAATGACCTTAAATGTCCCTTAAAAACAAAGCCCCATCTTTTTAATAATAATGTTTTACTAGTTTTGCTTTATTGTAGTGAGATATGTAATACAATTGCCTCTGAAGAATTAAAAATGAATATAACATGCATGGCAATACAGAGGCATATGGTGAATGAGAAGAGGCTGCAATATAAGACTAATAAGAGGATCTGAAAGAAACAGGAGTAAAAAGCATTATCAAGGAAGAGAAGATGGGATGATTATATGGAAAGAATGAGGGATTGCAGGTGGACAAAATGATCCTGAAACGCCAGGAAAAATGAGAGACACCTAGCATGTTGAGTGGACGCTGTGATGATAAGGCATGGCCCAGAGAAGTACAGGATAAGTTCATATGGATGGCTTGCAATCTGATTCACTGGACAGAACTCTGGAATTTATTATATCAGAAATCCATACTTCTGTATGTATAAGCTGTCTCTCCTTCAACAGAACATAAGATATTTGAGTGTAGAAATTAGTTCATTTTTTGTAGGCATCTAAACAGTACAGAGGATTGAGAGCTGGACCTGGACTGTCTCCTGAGACTGCTCTAGCAGGCTTACAATAGCTGGGAAAGCTAATAGAGATGTTTTGGAGACATAAGTGATAGAGCTCAAACTTCCCATATGAATGTGAATTCTCCCCTCAAGCCAAGATTAAGGCTGGTGGGGAGGAAGTAAAGAACTCTTTCCTTAATGCACTCAGTGAGAGTCAGTATCCTTGTTACAGAATGAAGAATCCCTCCAGATCATGCCCATCACCATAGGAAGTCTATATGCAGAGATAAAAGTGGGACAGAGCAAGAAATGATGATGATTTTCTACCATCCCCTTTATTTGCAGAAAGACCTAAAATATCCCTATGAGATCACAAGAATATGGAATAGAGCCAGAAGAATGAGACTAAATTCATTTTAGTAATAAATCAAGGCCAAGAGTAGTTAAGTGGCTTTCCCAAAATTATACATGCATCAAGTAACAAAAACAACAAAAATATCAATAAAAAGCTATTAGTGCTGTAAGGTTACAAAGTACTTTTATAAATTAGCCTAATGAATCTTTCTTACAATACTGTGAGATAACAACTCGAGTTAGAGGCTCAGATGGGTGAGGATACTTTCCCAAGGTTTCATCGGTGTAGTGCGGAAGGCAAATTGCCTCTTCCCTTCTGATATCTCCAGGTGGAGCATAAGAATCGTCTTACGATAGGGGATATGAAACTGCTCTCTACATTTCGTTCTCTCAACCTGCCGATATTTCCACTTGAACAAATGAGATTTAGTAAGACTCTGCCAAAATTCTACACTATCTAAAGAACATCAATCACCATCGATAATTCTATACCTTGTTATGGAGTAAATACTTTGTATAAACCATCTATCTTCTTGATTTCTCAGTTTGAAAGACATAGGTCATCTTTTTTTTTCTTTTTCATTTTGCCGCATTGTTCGAGAGTAGCTGCAAGATATATTAAACAAAACATTCCCCGAGTACACTACTCCCTGGTAAATTAAGGGACTTCAGTTGCAAGCTCTACTAACTTCTTCAAGAAGTCATTTAGTAATTTGCTGCACTTTCAATTCACGGAAAGAAAAGCTGCATACCAAGGAAAAAGAGATGATCAACCCCATCATGTTCCCCAGTCTTGCTCCAAATCACCTACCTGCTTCATTTAATCTTCACATTATCATGACCTGTGATCATTACTACTTTCATCTTTCTGTTCTCTAACACGTTAAAGTTTTCTGAAAGAGTCAGTATCTTTTGTGTTTGTGGGAAATATTATTCATTTTAAATTATTTTGGAATTTTATTGAATTTAATTTAGACAAAATCATTCAGTAGCCAGAGACTTCCTTACAAATGTATCATTTGCACAATTTACATGTACATTCTTTTCATCATCATTCAAGTAATTTATGGGAATAGGCAGTAGTACCTGAGTCCAGAGCAGGTTTTACTAAAGTTTACACCCTTGAAATATAGTTTTTTTTTCCTTAGCTTCTTTTCTTAATTCCTATAATTCCTTAATAATTACATTAAAATTATGTATTCTACTATTTTACAATTCCTATCCCCTCCAATGTTATACACTGATATATTTTCAATCAGATTTTTCTTCTTAGTCAAAAATCACATAGAGGAGCCTTGTGACTCATTTAGTTTTTTTTTCTTCTTCTATCTAATGTGTTTCCAACAATACATTTCAAAAGAAGATTGAGCAATGAGACTGATCAAGATCTTTTCCCAGTAGCCATCTGAGAAAGAAAAATGATTCCTTCCAGCAATAATCAATCAGTTTCTTAATGAATTCAGTACCTGTCTTAGAGTCATTTTCTCCATTCCAACTCTTACCTTCATAGTAGATGATCAATGCACAAGTTGAAGAAACTTCTACTTAGCTCCTCCATTCCACCTTCTCTATACAAAGAGATGCTCATAAAATTGTTCCTTCCATCACCCACAAGTGGTTCACTTCCATCTTTGATAATTCCAAAATTTCCTTTAACCAATCAAAATCCTTTACCACTTCATATCTTCTCATGCCTCTTTCTTTGATTAATCGTCCTCATTGTGATCTCCACACTTAGTAGTTTCCCAGGCCATCACCCTTGCTCTAGTTATATTCTCCTCCCTTCCCTACCTTAACTCTTTGGGGAAACCAATTCAACAAAATCTCTTGCCACCTGTTTTCTTTTCTTTCTTTCTTTCTTTCTTTCTTTTTTTTTCTTGGTTAGGTAATGAGGTTAAGTGACTTGCCCAGAGTCACACAGTTAGTAAGTGTTATGTGTCTGAGGCTGGATTTGAACTCAGGTCCTCCTGAATCAAGGGTGTGCTCTATCCACTGCACCACCTAGCTGCCCCTTTGCCACATGTTTTCAATCAAGCCTTTCCAAACCCCATCCCCGGCCACCTTTCACCAACTGCTTTTTTTTTTCTTTAGTCCTACTCACATGTTATTGAATGTAGCTGAAGGAAATCACAAAAGCACAAAGACTGAGTCTAGTACAAATTTTATTATTTAATTTCAAATGGACTTTCACCCCAGCAAGGAAATTCTCCTTAGTTTTTTCTCTATGTCACTCACCACAATGCTTGTTCTAAACCTTCTTATTTCTATTCAAGCACTTCTTTCTTCCTTCCATCCTCTCAACAGAATATCTTGTCTTATACTTCACTGAAAAAGCTGACATTACTTACCATGAGATGCTTCTTCTCATTTTATAGCCCCTGTCCTCATATGTCCTCCATTATTATCCTTGCCAGGGCTTAACCATCTTTACATGGCCTTAATTCTTCTAAAGCAGATCACCTCCACAATAACCCCACCTTTCTCTCTAATATCCAGTTTTTCTTTATCTATAGGTTTCTTCCCTGCTTGAACCCAGTAATCTTCCCATCCTTAAAAAAATCTTCCTCAGTCCAACTGTCACTGCTAGATATCACCACATAATTCCCCAATAGATAAATGGCCAAAGTATATGAACAGGCAATTTTCAGATGAAGAAGTCAAAGTGATCTATAGTCATATGAAAAAATGCTCCAAATCACTTTTTGATTTGAGAAATACAAATCAAACCAACTCCAATTCATCAACTCACATAATCAGATTGGCTAATATGAGAGAAAAATAAAATGATAAATGTTGGAAGGGATGAGGAAAAAATCGGGGCATTGTTGGTGGAGTTGTCAATTAATTCAACCATTCTGTAGAGCAATTTAGAACTACGTCCAAAGGCTATGAAACTGTGCATACCCTTTGACCCAGCAAAACCTGTACTAGTTCTACCCCAAAAAGAACAAAAAAGGGTGTGTGTGAAATTTATATATACAGAAATATTTATAGTAGCTCTTTTTGTGATGGCAAAGAATTAGAAATTGAGGGGATTCACAAAAACCTTAATTGAAGAATGGCAGAATAATTTGTGATACATGATTGTGATGGAACACTATAGTGCAATAAAAAATGATGAGCATGATGGTTTCAGAAAAACATGAAAAAGATTTATATGAACTGATGCAAAGTGAAGTGAGTAGAACCAGGAGAACATTATACACAGTAATAGCAATATTGTATGATAACCAACAGTGAATGACTTAGTTATTCTCAATAATACAATGATCTAAGACAGTTCTAAAGAAGTTACGATGAAAAATGCTAACCACCAGCTGAGAAACAAAACAGATCAAAGCATACTTTTTTACTTTCTTTCTTTCTTTTTTTTGGTTTATATTTTCTTTTGTAAGATACTGCTGATTTGGAAATACATTGTTCATAACTGAACATATGTAATTTAAATAAAGTTGCTTGAATTCTCAAGGAAGGAGAAGAGGAAGAAGGGAGAAATGGAATTTAGAACTCAAAATGTTTTAAAATGTAAAAAAAAATGTTTTTATGTGTAATTGGGGGGAAAACCCTATAAAATAAATAAATAAATATCACCCTATACCTCTCTTCTCAGTTAAACTCTTTGGGAAAAAAAATCTACAATTAAAGTCTCTAGTTCTTCTGTCATCCTTTCATAAATCCATTGCAATCTGGCCTCTGATCTCTTCATTTAACTCAATTACCTGAGTTGCCAATGATCTTTATTGCCAAATTTATTGATCTTTCCTCAATCCTCATTCTTGTTAACTCTCTCCAGCATTTGCTATTGATGAATAGACTCTCCTTTTGGATACTTTCCCCATTCTAGGTTCTCATGCAGCTGAATCTCTTGGTTCTCCTATCTGTCTGACTTCTGCTGGATCTCAACACATTTTATGTCCACTAGTTGTGGGTATCCTTCAACTCTGTCCTGGGTTCTGTCAAGCATTTTCTCTTTTCTTCTTTCTTTCTCATGTGTTAATCTCATCAGCTCCTTTGGGTTTAATTATAACATCTATGTTGATGGCAATATATGCATCTATGCATAAGTGTATGTATGTATCTCTACATTTAAATTTATATCTATATCATCTATATCTATATCTATATCTATATCTATATCTATATCTATATCTATATCTATATCTATATCTATATCTATATCTATATCTATATCTATATCTATATCTATATCTATATCTATATCTATCTCCAACTCTGGTCTCTCTCCTTAGCTCCAGTTCTATACAACCAACTTCCTATTAGAGTTCTCAAACACATTATTCTAGAGGCACCTGAAACTTAATTTGTTCAAAAGTGAATACATTATTCCCACTCCTTTACCCCAAACTCTTCCATCTTCAGAAATTTTCTATTACTGTTGAGGATACTACCACTCTTCCAGACATCTATGCTCTCAAACTTCAGTGTCATCATCATCTCCTCTTTCATACTCTCCACATGTTTAATCAGCTGCCAAATCTTAGCATTTCTATCTCCACAATGTCTTTCTCATATGTCCACTTCTCTCCATCCACATATCTACCAGTCTAGTTCATGCTTCCATCACCTCATTGTCTAGATCATTGGAAAAACCTTCTAAATAGTCTTCCTGCTTCAAGTCATTCCCTACCCCAATCTATCCTCCATACAGCTAACACAATGAATTTTCTAAAGTGTAGGTCTGACTATGTCAGTTGCTCTACTCAATAAACTCTAGAAGTTTGCCACTACTTCTGGGATCAAATAGAAACTCCTCTGTCATTTAAAGCTCTTCACAATCTGATCCCTCCCTATGTCTTCTTACATGTTAGTCTTCTCCACATACGCCACAATCTACATATACTGGCCTTTCTCCCTGTTCCTCAGACATAGCTCTCCATCTACAGAAGAGCAACTACTTCACAGGATGGATATGTGGATTTAACTAATAAATAAATTATATATGTACACATGTGTGTGTATGCACATATATGCATATATGTCTAATCAAAATAATAGCTAGCATTTTTATGGCAGCTACTATTTGCCAGGCACTGTGTTGAATGCTTTACAAATATAATTTAATTTGATCATCACAACAATGCTCCGAAACACTCACCCATTGGTACTAGTTCTATCCTCTGAAAGCACAGAAAGTAGTCTAAGTCCTCATTTATACAATAATCCTTAAATATTAAAAGCCTGCTAGAGTATCCCTTACAAACTTTCCCTTCAAGCTAAATATTCCCAGTTCTTCTGATTATTCTTCATTGTGACATGGGTTCATGTTCTCACACCACTCTTTTAACCACCCTTTAGATGTGTTCCAATTTGTCAAAATACATTTGAAAATTAAATGTCAGAACTGAATACTCCAGGTTTGCTCTGAAATCTTGGCAGCACAGTGAGACTATCATTTTCCTTGTTCTATACATAATACTTCTATTAATGTATTAAATATCACACTAGTTTTTGACCAACAAATCATATTGTTGATTCATGTTCTGCTTCCAGTCAAATAAAACTCCTATTTCTTTGGTACATAAAATGATATTTTCATGTTTCCCACATTCAATCCTTATTGATTATTTTTAACTTGAGCATGACTCAACATTAATGCCTATTATATCTTATCTTATTAGATAGGTGCTATTATTATTTTGTTTCGCAGTTGAAGAAACGAAGGAAAACAATGGTTAAGTGATTTGCCTAGTATGTATCTGAGGCTGGATTTGAACTCAGACCTCCCTGATTTCAGGGGAGCTTGGTGGCACAGTGGGTAAAGCACGGGGCCTGGAGTCATGAAGACCTGAATTAAAATCCAGCTTTAAGCACTTACAAGCCATGGGGCTCTGGACAAGTCACTTCATCCTGTTTGTGTCAGTTTCCTCATCTGTAAAATGAGCTGGAGAAGGAAATGACGAGCTACTCCAGTATCTTCGTCAAGAAAACCCCAAATGGGGTCATGAAGAGTCAGACATGTCTAAACAAAAAGAACAACAGCTACTTCCTGATTTCAGGTCCAGAGATCTATCTACTGCACCACTTAGCTGCCTACATGTGATGTGTGTATGTATATGTGTTTGTGTGTGTATACTATATATGTAAACATATATTATATGCATCTGTCTGTCTCTGCCTTTTGTCCTCACCAACTTTCAGCATCTCTGGCTTCCTTTAAGGATCCCACCTTCTTCAAGATACCTTTTTTAGTCCCTCATTCAGGTGCTAGTGCCTTCTTTTCCTAGGTTACTTTACTACTACTCTTCATGTTTCTTGTATATACTTAGTTATTTACATGCTGTCTCCCCCATTAGAAAGCAATAATAATAATAGTTAATAAAAGTCTACATTTAGATAGTGCTTACTATGTGCCTGGCATGGTGCTAAGTGCTTTACAATTATCTCATTTGATCTACACAACAACCCTGGAAGGTAGATGCCCATTTTACATATGAGGAAACTGAAGCAAATAGAAGTTAAGTGACTTGACCAGGGTCACAAAGCTAGTAGATGCCTGATGTTGGATTTTAACTCAAATCTTCTTGATCCTAGGTTTGGCATTCTGTCCTCCATGCCATCTGTCCACTGCGCTGCCTAGATGCCTAGGTAGAAAAAAGTAAGCTCTTTGTTGGCAGGGATTTTTTAGAAAAATTTCCTTTGAATCCCCAATTCTGAGCATAGCCCCTACCACATAAAAAGTGCTTGATAAATGCTGGATTGAATTCCTGATACACTCAATTTTTCCATCTTTGGGGAAGTAAATTCTATGTGGCTCTTTAAGAACTATGTGCTTCCTAGTGCCTACCATTTTCACCTTTTGGATCCAAGTTCAATTTAACTTAATCCCTTTGTGTATAAACAATATTTAAAAAGCTCTTTCCTTACCTTCATTGTATTAAACCATCTGGAAATACCAATGCTGATTAATCATGAGGAACCTCACTAAAATTATAGCCATACCTGTTTAAAGATGAGTAAGCATAGGCAAATGTGATCAAGACTAAATAATTTGATTGGGTCAGTGATTTGGCATCTGTGATGAATGTTTTGAAGGTCTTGCCATATTCCTTAGACATACTGATATGCCACAATAAATCAACCTAATCTAAGAGAATCTAAGGCTTGGTAAAATGGTGTTTGTGTTCATCTAGTCCAACCCTTTGCCCAATGCACAAATTCTATGACAAATAGTCATCTTGCCTCTTCTTGCAAACCTCTAGTGATAGAGAAATAATTATTTCCTAAGTCAACTCATGACATTTTTAGACAGTTCCAAAATGTGAGGATATTCTTCCTCATATGGAAAGGAAATATGCCTCTCCAAAACACCCACCCATTGGTACTAGTTCTATCCTCTGAAAGCACAGAAAGTAGTCTAAGTCCTCATTTATACAATAATCCTTAAATATTAAAAGCCTGCTAGAATATCCCTTATAAACTTTCCCTTCAAGCTAAATATTCCTAGTTCTTCTGATTATTCTTCATTGTGACATGGGTTCATGTTCTCACACCATTCTTTTAACCACCCCTTAGATGTGTTCCAATTTGTCAAAATACATTTGAAAATTTAATGTCGGAACTGAATACTCTAGGTTTGCTCTGAAATCTTGGCAGCACAGTGAGACTATTATTTTCCTTGTTCTATACATAATACTTCTATTAATGTATTAAATATCACACTAGCTTTTGACCACCAAATCATATTGTTGATTCGTGTTCTGCTTCCAGTCAAATAAAACTTCTATTTCTTTGGTACCTAAAATGATATTTTCATGTTTCCCACATTCAATCCTTATTGATTATTTTTAACTTGAGCATGACTCAACATTAATGCCTATTATATCTTATCTTATTAGATTCAGCCCATAGTTTCAACCTATTGAGATCTTCTAAAATATTAATTCTGCTATCTAGTATATGCCTTTAAACTTTATTCCATATACAAACTTAGTTAAAATATCCAAAATAATAGGTCAAAATATAGCACGTACTGGTGTACTTACTACTCCACACCTCTCTCTCCAAGTTAATGATGGCCCATTAAGCAATACTAAGCGTGCAAAAGTCTATACTATGAGATAGTCTATAAGTTTCTATCAAATTCTCAAGGATCTCTTGAAAAACTTTGGCTCGTGCCCAGATACACTTTCTACAACATTCCCTTAATATGCAAGTCTGGTAACACTGTCCAATAAAAGAAATGAGTTAAATATAGTAGGAATTTACTTGGTGAACTCATGATGGTTCCTAGTGGCCAGTGTTTCCCATTCTAAGGGCTTATAGTACACCAAGAAGTGAAGGATTGGTGAATCTATAGTCTCTCCAACAATGTAGCTCACAATCTATGACTTCATGGATAAGTTTTAGAGAGTTGCCTGACACTGAGAGAGTTAAGTGACTCATCTGTGGCCAGATAAAAAGTAGATGTCTTAGAGAGAATGTGAACTCAGTTTTTCTGGACTCTAGGTCCAGTTCTCTGTTCACTATACTATGCTACCTTTAAAATATTCACAAATCAATGATTTAATAATTCATTTGAGAATTTTGCCATAGCTTGAAATTGATGTCACTAACCCATAGCTTTAAAAAAGAAACACTGATTCTGCTTTAAGTAAATTGAAAAACTTGTTCATCCCCAATCTTTTACCAACTCTCCCATTTTGTGTCCATACCCAAAGATTGCAAGCAGAGATGCAGTGACCACATCTTTGTGTACATTTAGAAACTTGGGGTAAAATTTCTCCAGTCCAGGAGCCAAAAACAAATTAAGAGCCACTATGTGGTTATTATTGCTTCACCTATCCTGGTGCCAATTCTACTCTAATCATATTTGTTCTACCCTTTCCAGTATGATCATAATTTTCTTTAGCACAGGAGATGGGTAGAGGCATGATATGAGGAAGTAATTATATTCTCTTTTAGAGATAACATAGTATAGAAAGGCAATGCATTGTCCTGAAAAGAACACCACCCTTGGAGCCAACTGACTCAAAATTCAAGTCTCAGAGCTGACACTTTACCAGTCTTATGCCCATGGGGAAGTTATTTACCTTCTCTAAGTTCCAGATTCCTAATATATATGAAATATTGGCAATATCCACATCACAGAATTGTAGTATGGGAAGTATTCAACAAACTTTTTTAAACACTATACAAATATAAATGCATTGATATAATATCATCCACCATAATCTTATGGTCCAGTTTAGTCTGTAAATATGCAATAAACAATATGAATTAAATCATTAATCACTCTTATGATAATCACAAGTTCATATTATTGTCTTATTTCTTTAATCATGTTGTAGAAATTTCTAAGATATTTGACAGGCATTTTTTCTCTGATAATCTCATGGCAAATCATTCAGGTGATTTTTTGAGCCCAAGTGTAGGTGTTTACCTTTATTTCTCATTTTCTTTCTTGTCAGAGTCAGTAGACTTGTAGATAAAGTAAGCACTGGGATATACCTGGATTTTGGCAAACTAAGTGACAAGATCTTTCATGATATTTTTGCAGGCAAAGTAGAGAGGTACACTATTCAATAGCAGATTTAAAATGATTTTGTGGTTGAATGACCACATCTAACTAATTTCCAAATAACAATATTTAAATAATATCTAAATAACAATAGTTAATGAATCACTGCCTATCTGGAAGATGTTTTTTAGTGATATTCTTAGGGATCTCTTCTTAGTCTTACATTGCTGAACAATTTTAACACTGATCTGGATAAAAGGTATAAATGCCATGCTTATTACAGTTGCAGCTGACATGTTAGGAGAGATAGCTAACAAATTAGATAACAAAGTTAAGATTCACAAAGGTCAAGAGAGCTAGAACAATGGTCTACTTCTAATAAGATAAACTTTAATGGGAATTCAATTCACTAAACATTTATTAAATACCTAAATTGTGAATGGTATTGTGTTAGGTTCTAGGGATACAAAGAAAAAGCAATAAATAGGAAGAGTAATAAAGGAAGAATCCTACACTTAGGATAAAAGAAAATAAACTGAATTAGTACAGGATAAGTGAAGAACAGTATGATTGAAAATATTCTAGGATTGCTATTATAATAAAAGTTCACTGTGAAACAACATTGTGAAACAAAAGACAAAAAGAGTAAACACAATCTTAGACTTCATTTAGAGGAATGATATCCTAAGCAAGATAAGTAATAATCTATTCAGTTCAATAAGTCAAATTTAAAAAAATTCCTAAGTGCCTATGCCCCTGCCCTCAAGTACATTATGTTTTACTGGTGAAATTCTTGCTCTTCTCTGCCCTGGTCAGAATATATCAGGAATATAACTATGTTCAGTTTTGCATGTCAAATTTAAGGAAGCACATTGAAAATCTGGAGTTTGTACCAGGATATATGCCATACAAGGATCAATTAAAAGAACTCTAGATGTTTAATTAGAGGAGACATAATAGCTGTCTGAAAGCATTTGAAGGCCATCATCTTGAAGAGAGATTCATCTTGTTTTGTTTGGTCCTAAGAAGCAGAGCCCAGGAACAATGAGCAGAAGTGGCAAACCTGCAGTTGTTTGTTCAACATATGAAAAAAAAAATCCTAACAATGAGAACTGTCCACATATGGGATGGGATGCTCTGCTCAGTAATGAGCTACTTGCAAGTCTTCTGATAGAAGCTGAGTAACCACTTGCCAGATAGGGAGTAGAGGGAGTAGATTCTTGTTAAGCTACAAGGTCTCTTCACACTCTGATATGTTGTGATTCTATGACTATGACTGTCAATGTACTGTAACTTCATAGGATACACAATTACTTTAACCTTTTCCCCATTAACAGAAGTACCGGTTTGCATGTATGATAGGAACTGTGACTGAGTAAGGCCAGTTGCACATTTAGACATGCATGCATCATGAGGAATTATGCATTTATTACAATTTATTGAAAGGGAAATGAAAGACTGAGAATTCCTGAGATTTTCTCAAATTCCTTTTCAAATTGACTTTTAGCAAAGTTAAGAGTATAACAATAGTAATATGTTTTAAGTTACCATTTGGTTACATTTGATAATTCAATTTCTTTAACTATAATAAATTTGGAAAATATAATTGTCCTTTTTTTCTGACTGACTAAAGACAGATGTTGGCCAGGTATGCAAACAAATATACTGTCAGATACGATACGTTTTTAAAAAGACATTGAACAACAATAATTAAAACAAACTTCACAGCTTTATCTTTTTAGAAAGTATTGGTTGGAAGAATCCAAATCCTAGCAAAGCTAATGAGCATTAAGATTTTTTTTAATCCTAAACATTATAAATGATATTTGGGTTTATATGTCTACCTCTAAATCTGTGGAGGCAGATGAAAGTATTTATACAATATGAAGATGTTAGGTTTCAAAAGATATCCAACCTTTCTTTATAATCTTCCCATAGTTTGCTATGTTTAAGGGAAGGACAACTGGGACAGAAGGTAATGGTCATAGAGAAAGAATTATGCTGATTTTTCTTTTTTCCTTTAATCTTAAAAAACATCCTGAAGTGGTACAGGCATCTCATTTCATACTGATTGGAGAGAAGCTAATACCTTTCCTGATGAGCCCTTAAAAAGTACAAAATTTGTGCTTGAAATGTCCATTAGTGTCTAAGTAAATTCTTCTCTATTTTAAATGCCACTTGAGTAAGCACCCAAATTAGAATTCTGAAGCTAAACCAACCCAGTGCTTGGCATACTGAGTTATATAAGAAACACAGCCAGCATCTTTAACCTTGAGTTTCAACACTAGAAGCAAGCACAGGCTCAGAATATCCAGATCCACAGGCTACTTGAAGCACTTGTAAAGAGAACAGATATGAAGCCAGTTGCCTGCTCTCTTTCATAAACAGGACTTAGATTCAGAGACTTTCCTATCTTACTATGTACAAGGAAGCTTATATGATACACGACAAAATGCAAAACAGTCCTTGCCTACAAGGAACCTAGCTTTTACTGGCAATGTGTTTTAACATATAAACTGATAAGTACATACATAATAATTCGAGATGTAGAATATAAAAAATAGAGGTATCAGTACAGGTTTCTTGCAGGACAGGGCAAATAAGCTATATATGTGAAATAAGAAATTCAAACAGCAATTTACTGACCAAAATGATCTCAGTAGTTTTTATTTGCACAAATTGGAGTAAATGGGCCAGATCATATATCCAAATGGAGTGGCAATTACAGAAAATGGGGATGTTCAGAAGTAACATCCTGGACCTGATCTTGGCAAATGAGTAAACTATTGAGCATAAGCAAAAATCACCAAGTCTATTGGGTAAAATAGAAAGAGTCCTGGGCAGAGAATGTGGAGATTGGGCTTCTACTACTGGTTTTGTCACTAACTAGCTGTGTGACCATGGGGCAAGTCATTGCACTGGTCTACGCATTAGTTTCCTTATCTTGAAACTAAAATGGTTCAACCAGATGATCACCAGGGACCATTTCCAATTCAAATAGTCTATAAATCAATATTTCTATGCTAGGAAATCACAGCTAAACTGGGCTTTGGAGAATAAAAAATATTACAGTGGGTAGATGTGGGGGACGAAAAATCTTAAGCATGGTCAATAGTTATCTGTCCAGTTTAGCTGGAATTAAAAAAAAATCAAGAAGTGGAATCTCATGGAAAGGTTAGTAAGGGCTATTGTGGATGGTCCTGCATGCCAATTGAAGGCCTCCAGAGTTTATGTGGTATGCAAGAGGAGATTAGTGAGCAGTGGAATGAAATGATCAGAGCATGGCATTAAAAAAAATAATCTAGAAGCAGTATGCAGGATATACTAGAAGTGGGAGAGAGTAGATATGGACATAAAAGTCAGAGAGAAAAGGTGTATTTGGCCTTAGAACATAGCCATTATATACTTTTCTTCTCTAAAAAAGAAACACCTATATCCATCCTTGAGTTATCTGTGACTCATGTGAGCAACAGGGAAAATTCATGTAAAGAATATTAATTTTAAAGTTATTTAAAGTAAAAAGGAGGCTATACTGATCTCACATGAGACCCTAACATAGTTTCTTTTATTTAAGTAAGTCATTAATGTCCAAAACTCTATGGATGAATTATGGTATGAAAAATATATACATCTTTGAAATGTCATTGATGAGACCCAAAAAGGGAATAAAACCACTTCAATGTGTGGAACAGTCTAATCATGGTTAAATCAGAAAGAATTCAGGGTGTGTATGATATACTCCATGAAAGGGAGAGGAAAAGTGAATTTAGTCTCCATCTATTTGAGAAAGGCTATTTTAAAGGACTTGAAAAAATTTTTTAAAAATATGATATCAAGTATAGCCTTCATGAGAGTCTAACTCCTTATCATAGAGGAGGGTCTACATTTTCAAATGTTATGCCAGCAGCACCCACATTCTCTCAGGTCCAAACAGGTAGGGCATCTTTCTATCGGCTTCATCGCCATACTTGGCTGTTTCTCTAAATCTACCTACTGGAGGGACAATCCACTCCCTTTCTGGTAATATCCAGGGGTAAAGGTCTTGTTTACCCAAAGTATGGGCACGAAGTAAAAATATGGGAAGAATATCCCTTTCCAATTTGACTCTCTGGCCGAGAGAATTGGACTAAGGATTTTGCTCTGTTTCATTTCTCATATTCAGTTTTAGGTACAGAGGGATGGAATCCCAAATTCAATAGTTTAAGCCATGGGATGTTAGATCTAGGATTCCAGTCTTGGTATTGCACCCAGTCCAACAGAGAATCAATGTGAATCCAGGGTTCTAAGAGGCAAGCCTAACTTGGTTTGGATTTGGAATTTAGTGGGAGTAACCTTCTATAATAACTGAGCTAAACCATAAACTTAATCCCAACTCTTATCTCCAGAGATTCAGGAAGAATGACAGGGGGCGGAGAGAAGGGAGATGTTTTGAAGTGTTGGGGGAGGGAGGGTGTTACATATTTATTCTCATTTACCTGTGAAGTAAATATTCCTTTTAAAAAGCTCATCAGACTTTGGTTGTTTTTAATCATGTCATTTTCAGTCATGTCTAATTTTCCATGACCCCATTTTAGCTTTTCTTGGCAAAGATACTGGAGTGGTTTGCCATTTCCTTTTCCAGTTCATTTTACAGATGAGGAAATTTAGGCAAACAGAATTTAGTAACTTGCCCAGGATCACAAAGCTAGCAATTGTCTGAGGTCAGATTTGAACTCAGGAAATTGGGTCTTCCTGACTCCAGGCTCAGCACTCTATCCACTGCTAGCTAACTGTCCTAATCTGACTATTGAGGCCTTAAATTGAACTAGGGTGCTGTGAATCCTCTAATATTGAGGGGACACATTTGGTGGCAGCTTGAGCAAATGGCAGACACCAGACATTGCCAATCCTCCTAAGGGTGAAATGCAACATATCTGACCTTCAGGCATTGCATAACATCTGTAAAACGATTTCAGACTAAATTATCCCAAAGATCCCAATGAGTTATAAATCTATGTTCCTATAATATTTAAGTAGATGTGATAGGGAGAAGTATATTATATGAGTAGATTCAGAATTTGTTGAATGACTGGATCCAAAGAGCAGAAATTAATTCATTGACACCAACCTGAAGGAAAGATTCTATGGGGATGACAATGTCCTTGCTCCTGTTTTGTTAATTATTATTTTTTTTTAATCAATGACTTACAGGAAGGCATAGATGGTATGTTTACCAAGTTTACAGATGGCACAAAGATGGAGAGGACAGTTAATAGAGTGGATGAGAGCACTGGGATGCATAAAGAGATTGAAATAAAAGGCTGAATCTAATAAGTTGAAATTTAATAAAGATATAAAACCATCAAATATTTGGAAACTAACCTGTCTAGAAATACACGTGACCTACAAATGAAAACTAAAAATATAATGACTGAAAGAAAGGAAGGCCTAACTAACTAAAAGGACACTTAGTGTTCATGGATGAGTCAGAATAATACAATAAAAATGACAACGCTCTCCAAATTAATTTCTATATTTAATGTAATACCCATCAAAATATCAAGGGGTTTCTTTATAGAACTGGATAAAATCATAATGAAATTTATATGGAAAAATAAATGGGCAAGAATATCAAAAGAGATGCTGGGGGGGAAGCTTATGAAGGTCATCTTGTATTCTCAGACTTTGAAACATATTAAAAAGTAGTTTTCACAAAAACTATCTGGTACTGGGCAAAAGAGAAAGAGAAAAAGAATGAAAGAGAAATACTGAGAGAGTGTGAGAAAGAACTAGATCAATGGCATTTAAATAAATAAATTTTCATATACAAAATGTGATAGCAGTTTTAGTCACCCCCTAGAAGTTGCCCACATGATTCTTTGTGCATTCAGATATGTTTCTTCTATCAGAGGTTCTTAACCTGGCATCCATGAATCACAGTGGGTCTATGTACTTGGGTAGAAAAACAAAACAAAACAAAACAGGAGATGGAGCCAAGATGGCAGAGTAAAAGCAGTGATTTGCCTGAGCTCTTCCCCAAATCCCTCCAAATATCTGCAAAATATGGCTCTAAACAAATTCTAGAGCAGCAGAACCCACAAAAAGAGTGAAACAAATTTCCAGCCCAAGAAAACCTGGATGGCCTATTGGAAAGGTCTATTCCGCTGGGCTGGGAGAGGAGCCCAGTTGAACATGGGTGTGCAGGCAAAGACTGAACCTCAACAAACCTGGAGCAGGCCTCAGGATTCAGGACTGAATCACAGGCAGCTGCAGTGGTTTCCAGACTTCTCAACCCACAAATACCAAAGAAAACTTAGAAGGTTAGTAGGAAAGGTCTATGACCATGGGGAAAGAGAAGCTTGGTCCCAGCCCTAATCCAGAACAGCCCCAGGGTGGTGGCTGCTTCTGAAGCTCTTAGGCACTGACTAAGGAGGAATTGAGTGGTTAATCAGAGGGAGATTGCTGAGGCAGGAATCTCTTGTGTTGCTTGTAGTGGCAATGAAGAGAGAATCCTCCTCACAATTCCAAGGCAGAAAAGAGTGCTTGTGGTTACTCATAGACCAGAGCCCAGGCCAGGAAAGGAGCAAACACTTCACCCTTGATTGTACCATTTTGGAAGAACTGAAAATTTACAGGTTCCAAGAAGTAGCTCTGAAAAAGGTTGCACAAAATCCCTTAAGCTTGGAACAGTATATTCTCTACATTGGAAGCAAACCTCTACCAAACAATAAAAACTTAAAACCTAAGTAATTGGCTGGGAACATAAGCAAACTGTGCAAAAAAAAAGTCAGACCATAGAAGCTTTCTTTGGTGACAAGATCAAAACTTAAAACCAAAAGACAACAAAGTCAAAGATCCTACATCCAAAGCCTCCAAGAAAAATATGAATCAGTACCAGGCCACTGAAGAGCTCAAAAAGGATTTTGAAAAGCAAGTAAGAGAAGTAGAGGAAAAACTGGGAAGAGAAATGAGAGTGATGGAAGAAAATCATGAAAAACAAGTCAACAACTTACTAAAGGAGACCCAAAAAAATACTGCAGAAAATAACATTTTAAAAAATAGCCTAACCCAAATGGAAAAAGAGGTCCAAAAAGCCAATGAGGAGAACAATACCTTCAAAAGCAAAATTGGCCAAATGGAAAAGGAAGTCTAAAAACTCACTGAAGAAAATACTTCCTTAGAAATTAGAATGGAGTAAACGGAAGCTAGTGACTTTATGAGAAATCAAGACACTGTAAAAAATTCAAAAGAATAAAAAAATAGAAAACAATGCAAAATATCTCACTGGAAAAACAACTAACCTGGAAAATAGATCCAGGAGAGATAATTTAAAAATTATTGGACTATCTGAAAGCCATGATCAAAAAAAGAGCCTAAACGTCATTTTTCAAGAAATTATCAAGGAAAACTGCCCTGATATTCTAGAACCAGAGGGTAAAATAGAAAGTGAAAGAATCTACCAATCACCTCCTGAAGGAGAACCCCAAAGGAAAACTCCTAGGATTATAGCCAAATTCCAGAGTTCCCAAGTCAAGGAGAAAATATTGCAAGCAGCCAGAAAGAAAAAATTGAAGTATTGTGGAAACACAATCAGGATAACACAAGATTTAGCAGCTTCTACATTAAGAGACAGGAGGCTTGGAATATAATATTCTGGAGGGCAAAGGAGATAGGATTACACCAAGAATCACCTACCTAGCAAAACTGAGTATAATCCTTCATGGGGAAAAAAAAGTGGACATAGAGTGAAATAGAGGATTTTCAAGCATTCTTGATGAAAAGACTAGAGCTGAATAGAAAATTTGACTTTCAAGTACAAGACTCAAGAGAAGCATGAAAAGGTAAACAGAAAAGAGAAATCATAAGGGACTTATTAAAGTTGAACTGTTTACATTCCGACATAGAAAGATATTTGTAACTCATGAGACCTTTTTAAGTATTAGGGTAGTTGGAGGGAAAAATATATGGATAGATAGATAGATAGATAGATAGATAGATAGATAGATAGATAGATGGCACAGGGTGGGTTGAAAATGAAGGGATGATATCTAAACAAATAAAATTAAGGGGTGAGAGAGGATTATACTGGGAGAAGGAGAAAGGGAGAGGTAGAATGGGGTAAATTATCTCACATAAAACAGACCAAAAAAAGCTCTTACAATGGAGGGGAAGTGGGGGAAGATGACAGGGAATGAGTGAATCTTATTCTCATCAGATTTGGCTTAAGGAGAGAATAACACTCAATTGGGTATGGAAATCTTAGTTTTACACAACATAACTACTATGGAAGTGTTTTGCATGACTACACATGTATAACTTGTATCAAGTTGCTTGCCTTCTCAATGAGGCTGGATGGGGAGGGAGAAAGGGAGAAAATTTGGAACCCAAAGTTGTAAAACCAAATGTTAAAAATTATTTTCACATGCAACTGGGAAATGGGGTATAGAAATTTATCCTTCCCTACAGGAAAAGAGAAAGGGAAAGGGATAAGAGAAGGGGGGTGATAGAAGGGAGGGAACATTAGGGGAAGGGATATTCAGAATGCATGCTGTCTTATGGTAGGGGGAGGAGGGAGATGGGGAGAAAATTTGGAACTCAAAATTTTGTGGAAGTGAATGTTGAAAACTAAAATAAATTAAATTTTCAAAAAAAAAACCAACTCTTTACCTTTATTTTTATTAACCTTTTGTTTCCTTTAAATCTTTGTATTGTATTTTATGTATTTAAAAACATTATTGATATAGTACAAGTGTTTCTCAATACTGTCAATAGGTGTTGTTGTTCAGTCATTTCAGTCACAACTTTGTGACCCCATTTGAAGTTTTTTTGGCAAAGATGCTACAGTGATCTGTCATTTCCTTCTCCAGTGGATCCAATGAAGTCATTTTGTCAAGCAATCAGAGGTATAGTGACTTGCCCAGGGTCACAGGTAGGAAGTGTCTGAGGCTGGATTTGACCTCAGATCTTCCTGACTTCAGGCCCAGTACTCTGTCCACTGAGACACCTAGCTGCCTCCATCCATAGGGTCCACAAGGCAAAAAAGATTAAGAATCTCAGACTTACATTGTCATAATTAGTATATACCCTCTTTGATTCTGTTATTTTTTATTTTCCAGTATTTCATAATCTTCTTTATAAAGTTCTTTATATTTATCATATTTATCTATATTTATTATATGTCATTTAATATATTATTATATATCATATATTGCATATACCACATATATTTATCATATATCATATATTCATCCTAATTCCTTTATCATTTTCAATTATGTTAATGTGTAACAATTTATCCCTTTCTCTACTGTCAGACCTTTAGAGTACTTCTAGTTTTTTCAATTACAAATGATACTGATGTGAAAATTTTCTATGCCCAAAGAGCCATATAACTGTGCATACTCTTTGATTCAGCAATACATTCAGTAGGTTGGTATCCCAAAGAGATAAAAAGTAGGGGAGGAGGGACTTATCTGTACAAAAATATTTATAGCAGCTCTTTTTATAGTGTCAAAGATTTGGAAATTGAGAGGATGCCCATCAATTGGGGAATGGCTGAACAAATTGTGGTATAGGATTGTAATGGAATATTATGATGTTACAAGAAATGATCAGCAGACTGATTTCAGAAAAACCTGGAAAGACTTATATGAACTGATGCAAAGTGAATTGAACAGAACCAAGAGAACATTATATATAGTAATAGCAACACTGTATGATGATCAACTGTGAATGACTTAGCTAATTTCAACAATACACTGATCCAAGACAATTCCAAAGTAATCATGATGAAAAATGCTATCCACTTTCAGAGAATTAATGGAGTCTGAATATAGATCAAAGCATACTATTTTTCACTTTCTGAATTTTTTTTTCCTGGCTTTTTTCTTTGGGTCTATTTTTTCTTTCATAACCTGATTAATATGGCAATATGTTTTGCATGATTGAACATGTATAACCTACATCAAACTGCTTAATGAGTCAAGAAGGAAGAAGTAAGGAAGGAAGAAAGAAAATTCAGAAATCAATTTTTTAAATGAATGTTAAAATTATCTTTACATGTAACGGAAGAAAAAAATAAAAACTTTGAGAAAATAATTTTTTTAAAAAGTAAAGGTAGTTCTTTTTAGAAAATAACACTTTCATAGATATTTTTAATAACAAATCAATGGACAAGATGATTTTTATAATTTGTTTTTTTATCAAAAGTTCTCCAAGAAGATTCATAAGTTTGTTTGACCAAAACTAGTAGTGAATGAGCTTACCTATTTGTCAAAATTTCTGTCAACATTTTTCATTTATTTTATTTTTCCCTTGTGCATGGTTGGACCACTCTTTCCCATATCAGTATGAATTCTACTTAGGGAGTTTTATAGTGTACCTGGGCCCAGTGCTGTTAATATGATGCCTTTAGTTAAAAAGGAGCTTTCAACGAAAGGCAATGCACTGTGAAGGCCATAACATAAAGCAAGTAAAAGTATGTGGGTAAAAGAATCAAAGGCTTAAAGGTTTGCATTTCTATTTTTTACTAACCTCCTAATCCAATCCAAACCAAATCAATACAATAAGCCTACTATTTGCAAAGCATTGTTCTAGACACTAATTCCTTATCATGTAGTTATAGGTAGCAGACATTCTAAGAGCCATCCCTGTGAGAATCCAAAGGGAAAAAATAGTAAAGCAAATAATGGTAATACATAAGAGGGCCTGATGTGAAAATACTGATTTTAATTATATTAATAATAACTTGGAAGCATTGGTGGAATAATGGAGAGACAGTTGATCTTAGAGTGAGAAAGATCTGTGTTCAAGTCTTGCCTCTGACTCATACTGACTATGTGATCCTGGGCAAGTAATTTACCTTTCATTGGCCTATAGTCTCTAAGAGTATAAATTATAGACCATTTGCTGATTTATATTAGTATAGAGTTTCCTCACTCAGAAGGTACATACACCAATAAAATCATGAATCCAGGTCCCCAAAACAAAAATGAAACAAAAAAAAACAAAAGCCCAAAGGCACTTGAATTATTTGGGGCAGAGCTCCAAACACTGTCCTTTGCATATTTTTTTTCTCTTTACAATACTATCTATGAAGCAGCTGGGAGCAGGTGTCACTTTCTCCACTTTCCAGAAACAATGGTCCACATCTGCCCAAGGACACACAATTAATTAGCTAGCAGAATGATGCCTAGTATTTAGCTCTTTTGATTGTTAGTCTCACACATGGTGAGCTAAAATCTCCTGTTGTAAATAGTAGCATCAGTAGGTATAATGAAGAGCTATAGTGAAGAATAAAGTACATCAGGGGAAAAGGGATAGGATTGGCATAAAAATTGAAGAAAAGGAAATAAAATCCTTGAAAATGTTTCTTATGTCTGTCAATAGTGCTAAAGGTCACCATAGATTCATAGCCTGTCAGCATTGGAAAGGATTTCAGAAGCCAGATTGTTCTACCAATATCCAATCAAGAAAGCCTTGGGTACTATCCCCAAGCAATGGTCATTCAGCCTCTGCTTGAGGACCTCCTTTGATAAGGACCTCACTGCTGTCCCTATTCCATTTTTGGATACCTCCAATTATAAGGAAAATGTTCTTAATAATAGCCTGAATTGGCTGATTTTTTTCCACTCATTCCTTCTATTTCTTGACTATAAGATTAAAAGAAGTTGCATCCCTCTTCTACATACAACCCTTCATATATTTGAAAGGAGAGATCAAGTCTTGTCTCCTTTAAGATAAACATGTAAAACCTATAGTCACCTCATTATTCAGGTTGCCCTCCTCTAGATAAGCAGTAGCTTTCAATGTCTTTCCTGCTAATTTACACTCAGAAGAGAACATAAAACTCCATGTGGGAAATGGCTAGTACAGTGTAGAGCAAGCCTATGATTTCCCTTAATCTAAATATTATGCTTCTGGTAGCAAAGCCTGGAGTTCCATTAGCTTTTGAGGCTGCCACGTCACACTCACTTACTCACATTATAGGTCTCCCCAGGTTCTTATTATATGAATAATCTAGCCACACTTCTCCCACTTATGTTATTGATCTTTTTTTTTAAGCCCCAAGTGTAGGCTCTTATGTGCAAAATTATTTCTTTTTAATACCAACGTTGTCTTGGTCATGCCATGTTGCTACCACTCATAGACTATCAAAACAAAGGAAGAGGTAAAATTATAAGCAGCTCAAAAGGGAATATTTATGGCAGCCATAAGCGGGATGAAGCATAAGCAGTGGAGCATAGAGAGACAGGCTACAGTACACAGGTATCCTTGAGCTATAAAAAGAATAACACAAAGGACTTTGATTTGTTGGGTACATACTTTTATGGAGAATTTACGATAATATGTGGACAAGAATAACACAGCATAAGAAGTGATTGCAATCTGCACTGAAAGAAGTAGGAAATTATAGATCACTCAGAGTATGCATCTAAGTAATATGTGGTGAAATCAGGGACTGAAAGTATTTAATCACCATCATCTTATCACCAATTTAACTACAGAGAGTTTAGCTCAGTTCAGAAAAATAGTAACTCTAAGACTGAGTGCCTGACTCAATATAATAGTCAAATGTTTCTAATTTTTCATTGATGTACTGCACAGGATTTTTGAAATCTAAACAGATTTGAAATATATGCATTGTGAATTCCTTTCTGCTGAAGATTCAAGCCAAGAGAAATACCTCCATTTCTGCGTATCATATACACATGGCAAAATTAGAATGATACAGATGCTAACCAAATGAATGCCTCCTCTGAAAATGGCAGCTCTTCCTGAGTAAGCAATACCGTTGGGACAAATAACATGGGCCCAATTACTTAACAGTCAATTGCCAATTGTCAAGAGAAAATAACTAGAACAAAGGATCCTCTTAGGAGACAAAATACACATATGTGTGTACATGTACAAACATACATATTCAGAGCAAATTATCTACTATTCCAAATTTTGCCCTCTGTGATTGATGTGGTTACAGATGTGTCAGAAGTTAGAATGATTTGATCCCCATTTTCACCACAGTGAGATGATGACTAAGCATTCACTTTCACACTATTCCAAATTATCTGAGCTGCCTAGCTGATCAACTCCATCACCTCTTTGGAAGGCTTAGGATTTCACACCTTCCAGTGCTACCCTCCTACACTTGAGAGCAGGCTAGAAAACAATGTCATATCACCTCTCTCCTCCTTAAAATAAATGCTTAAAATGCCATCTGTTCCAGGAGGTATTGCAGTCACAATGATAACTTGCAGCTTTTTTCCCCCTGCTTATATCACATTTGCACAGATTGGTTTGGGCCACTTGCCTCATATGTGGTTCTCAGTTATCATCCCTAAGGGGCATCAATTTTTGATCTCTGTTTCTTGCATAGCATATGGCCAGTATAAAGTCCAGAATCGATCTCTATAGTGTACCGTGAATATGTGACTCTGCAATGATATATAAAAATGGTTTCACACTTACATAATTTTTTTCTTGCCATGAGCTTCATTTTTTTTATGTTAAGCTTCAAATAGGTTCCCCAAAGAACTTTCCTCTGGATAGCAACCTGGACATTGTATTAAAATTGAACAATGGTTGTTGAAAGTTGCTTCTTGCTTACTTTCGTGTGTGTCAAGAAGGGGTGGGTGGGAGTACAACCATAATATGTGGAAAGCACTTCATGACAATTTAGGTAAATTAGGAGCATACTTGCTTGTAGGATACCTTCAATAGAAACTTGAAAAAAAAAACAGAACTTCTATGCAAATTATACATGTAATATTGGTAGTCCATTACCCAAGTTTTGCCCAACTGAAACTTATTGACAGATGAAATATGCTTTGAAATTTGTATGAAATATGCTTTGAAATATCAAGATTGGTAAAAAAAAAAAAGCACTTGTGTGAGGCATATATAATAATAATTCACAGTTTTGTGAAACTTTAATTAAAAAAATCACTTTTACCACAACAGCTCTGATGCAAGTATTATTATCCCCATTCATGTGTCTGGAATGTGTCTGGAAAACAGACACATTAATATATCATTGGTGGAGCCATTAATTGGCCTACACATTCAGGAAAGTAATTTGGAAGTATGATCTAAAAATTATTTAACTACGTATATATCCTCTTCAATCCAGTGATACCAATACAAGACCTGTACATCAAGTAGAACAAAGAAAGAAGAAATGGATCCATACATACAAAATATTCATAGCAAATGGGTGATGATAAATTGGGGAATGATTGTACAAACTATGGTATATGGATTTAACAAAACAGTATTGTCTTATAAGAAATGATGAAGGAGGCAGTTTCAGAGAATCCTGGGAAGCCTTGTATGAACCAATACAGTGAAATGCATAGAACTAGGAGAACAATTTATACAACAGCAACAACCCCACATAAACAACTCAAAGTCATAAGATCATGGTCTTATGATCCACCGGGATTCCAAAGGACTGATGATGAAACATGCTACTTACCTTTTCATAAAGAAATGATGGACTCAGGGAACAGAATAAGATTTTTTTTTAATTTCCAATATGGAAAGTTTTTCTTAGCTATGTGTATTTATTACAAGATTTTCCTTTTTTTTTTTCAACAGTGGGAGTAAGAAAGAAACTCAATTTTTGTTAATTGAAAAAAAATTTTAAATAATGAATCAATTTTACAAATGAGGAAAATGAGGCTCAAAGAGGTAAAATAATTTACCCAAAGTCAATTATCTAGTAAATGTCAGAGAAAAAGTTCAAATCCAGGTTTTTGAGAGCTATGTAGTGGGTCCAGAAAAGTTGCAACACATTACAAACAGAAGATACATAGTATAAATGGTGTCACCAGAGATATTTATGATGAGGGAAAAAAAAAAGATTGTTCTGTTATGTACCATGAACAAAAGACAACTAATGAACAGCCTACATTCCCTATTGATGTGATGTCAATAGAATGTAAGGAAAGTCATCTAAATGCTTAGTGATCCCTTGTGGTGAATTTGCGGGAGGACATGAATAAGAGTTGTACAAGAGGCAAGCACAGATGGGTTGTAATTTGTATTCCTGCAGGGAATAACCATGACTTGCTGAATCACTGGAATATTTCAGAGTTCTTTCCATTATAGTGTATGTTCATTCTAATGTAATAAGAGCATTTTATACTATGTTACTTATTATCCCTATTAGGTTGAAAGTAGGTGTGGGGAACCTGTGACCTTGAGGCCACATGTGGCCTTCTAGGACCTTGGGCGCTGCCTTTTGATGGATTCCAAGTTTTACAGAACAAATCCTTTTATTAAGAGGATTTGTTCTGTGGAGTTTGGATTGAGTCAAAGGGAAGCACTCAAGGGCCTAGAGGGTCACACATGTGGGCTTGAGGCCATAGGTTCCCAACCCCTGGTTTAAAATACCAGTTCTGAGGATCTCCAACCTTATGAGATGGAAACATTTGTCATTTCCTCAGGTTTCACTCTGTGTGTGTGTGTGTGTGTGTGTGTGTGTGTGTGTGTGTGTGTGTATGAGAGAGAGAGACAGAGAGACAAAGACACAAAGAGAGAGAGAGAGACCGATGGGGCGCAGTGGGTCTTAGTAAAGAGAAACAAAATCTCAAAATGAGACAAAAGGCTCAAAATAAGATTCTTGAACAGTGCCACCAGAAATACCACTAAATCTCAGAAATGTCATTAGTAGTGGTTTAGAAGGGAGCACTGGGAGGGAAGGAAGGCTTTGTTGTTGTAGCAGGTAGTAAAGAAAGCAGCTTTCAGATTTTATCAGCAAATGCTATAAGATCTACTGATTGATCCCAATAAGTTTGGGATTGCTGGTCTATTTTAAATGCCCATTTACATCAGGGGTTCTTAAACATTTTCTGTCGTTTATACCTTCTGCCATTGTAGTGAAACTTGTGGACCCTTTCTCAGCATAATTTTTCCCCCGATTAACAATTTTTAACATGCAGGCTTTTTTTTTTTTAAGTTTTGAGTTCCAAATTCTATCCTTTTCTTTCCCTGAGAGAATAAGCAACCTGATATAGGTTATATATGTGCAATCATGCAAAACAGATTTCCACATTAGTCATTTTGTGGAAGAGAACAAAACAAAAATAAATAAATAAAATAAGGAAAGAAAGTAAAAAATAGTATGCTTAGGTCTGTATTCAGATGTCATCAGTTCTTCCTCTGGAGGAAAATAAAAGCATGATGTTTTTAAATGAAGATTTGAAAAAATTAAATTTAAATATAGTTATTAAATTTTTTTTTGAAAAACAAATTCATAGATCCCCTAAAATCTATCCACAGACTACTTAAGGGTCTGTAGTTCTAAGGTTAAGAACCCTTGATCTTCATTAGGTTTAGCAACCTTTCAAAAGTTAGGTATGACAGTCTTGTGTCCTGTTCTTTTTTTTTTATGTTGTCTACCTTTTCCCCAAAACATCCTGGTTGTTCTCAGCTTTTTTTTTCTTTCAATAATCATTTATTAAGCACCTACTATATACCAGGCATTGGGCTAGACACTCAGGGTACAAAAAGTGTCAAAAAACAGTCTCTGCCCTCAAGAAGCTCACAGTCTAATGGGGGAGAAAACAAACAAATAAATATGTACAGTTGTCTTAAAACAACTTAGTATCAGAAAAAACTAGAGAGGACATGAAAACTGTATTCAAACACCTGAAGCATGTTTTCCTACAAGAGCAATTAGATTCATTCTATTTTACCCCAGAAGAAGTAATACAATCAATGGATGAAGGCTGCAAAATGGCAGAATCAGGATTGATGGAAAGAAAAACTTCCAAACAAATGTTGTTCAGTTGTTTCAGTCATGTCTGACTTTTCATGATTCCATTTGGGGTTTTCTTGGCAAAGATACTGGAGCGGTTTGCCATTTCCTTCTCTGGCTCACTTTGCAGATGAGAAAACTGAGGCAAATGATTTGCCCAGGGTCACACAGCTAATAAATGTGGGAGGCTGAATTTTAACTCATCTCCCTGACTGCAGGCCTGATGCTTTATCCACTGCACCATCTAGCTGCCCAAAACAGAGATGTCCAAAAGTTGAGTGAACTACATATAAAGGTAGCTATCTTGCTTCTCATTGTGGGTCTTGAAGGAAAGGCTAGCTGATCACATTTCTGGGATGTTACAGAGGACATCCTTACTCAACTATGCTTTTACTAAATGGCTTTGAGATCTCTTCTAAATCTGAAAGTTCAAAATGTTCCATACAACTATAGCCATCCATGAAAATGAATGTTAGTGAGTGGTTGAATAGAAGCATGTTGTATGTATGTGATTTGTATGATCAATGGGGATGAATAAATGGGTATGTGTGTTTGGAAGTATGTAGATACAATGACTCTTATTAGGGGTGTGCCATGTTGGCCAGCATCCAGTAGAAGATGACTACTCACAGGATAGCTAGATGATGGCAGGATGACTATCTTCAGCCAAGGGCAACTGAAAACTCAGACGTGCTGACTTCAAATCAAGTTTTCTTTCCACTACAGCATATTCTTTCTTAGAAATAGTGAGTAACAGGCTCAGACTAGAATCTAAGGTTTGTTGCACCACATCCCTCAAATACATATTTGCCTAATAGTGATTATTATAGCTCTGTAAATAACTTTGACCTCTTACAGTGAAACACACTCCCTATAAAAAGTAGAGAGGCAAAGATGGTTGGCAAAGAGTCCTGGGTTTGGAATCAGGAGACTTGGATCCAAATCCCAGATTTGTCAATTACTACCGAAGTTCTCTAGGCCTCAGTTTCTTCATATAGAAAGATGGTCCTGGACTCAGGAACATTTGAGTTCAAATATAGCCTCAGAGATTGGGTAAGTCAGCCTCTGTCTGCTTCAGAATTCTAATCTGCAAAATGGTAATGATAATAACATCTACCTCCCAGGATTGGTATGAGGACAACACAACCTTAAAGTATTATATGTGCTAGTTGTGGTTGTTATTATTATTATAATTATTAATATCCTATAAGCCAATGATCCACGAGTATTTCAGAGTACCAATTTGGAGCCAGAGATAGTTCAAGTGCTAAAGTAAAAATGTAATATTCAAAGTATTCATAATAAAAGATCTTGAGTGTCAATTTCTTTAACTTCAGATCTCCAACTTGTGCAACAAAGATTACTAAAAAGCACTGGTAAAATAAGTAAATGACTGACTACAGCATAGTATTGAGCCTACAAACCGATGTCAGACAATCAGTCAATAAACACATACTAAGCATCTATTATGTGCCATGCACTGTGCCAAATACTGAGGAGACAAAGAAAGGCAGAGGACAGTCTCTCCCCTCAAAGAGCTTACAAGCCACTGCAGGGAAGACAACATACATGGGGCAGTAGGAAAGCAGGGGACTGGGAAATGAAGGTACCCAGTGAAGGATCAGGATGAAAAATTACAGAGGAAAGCAGCTGTGTGCCAAATGAAGTGATAGCTGTCCTGGGCTCCCTCCTTAAATTGAGGTGCTGGAAGGAAAGGTCTCCATCCTCTAATCAGAGGGAGAGCGGGAGGACCTATAGTGGCAGAAGGTATTGTCAAGGTGTGTGTCAAGGCTGAAGAGATCTCAAAGGATGAAGATGTTGCTAAGGCTATGGCAAACTCCAGAGGAGTGGGAAAGAGAGGGCAGACAACAAAGATGTAGAAGATCTGGGTTCCTTCCCTAAAGAGAAGTTCAAACAGATTCTGCCCTCAAAAACGAGACACTTGTCATGTTAGTGTACCCATTCCACTCAAAAATATCAAAGTTCTTAGAAGCACATTCACCAAGGATCTATGCTACTTATTTTCTCCTTAGAGTACATGCATATTCTTTGTAATTTTCCACAAAGGGACCATGATCAATTTAGTATGATCCCCTGGTGACTCATATTGTTCACTTGTGACATTTTATTTAGACGTTCCTCCCATAGCACCTTGCATTAATCCACCTAAATAACTACTGGAGACATTTGTGAAATGATTGATTTTTCACATCTGAAAGACATTTGTTATGGTATGTTAACTGCAATAAAATAGAAGAAACCTTCAAGAGTTCATAATGGAAACGAATGCCAAGATAAATGTTGTATTTCAGCAATATTCACCCATAATAACTGACAGATATTAGTACAAGCATTGAATTTGGTATAAAAGAACGCTTTTATCCTTTTTGAATATTTAATGTGCATATAATGGCATGTAGAAAGACCACAAAGACTCAGAGTGCTATATTTTGGACACTGTCAAAAGCAAAAGTAATATAGTTATGGTGTGTTTTGTTTTGTTTTTACATTGCCATCAATGATCTTCAGGTCAAACATCAAAGTGGCCTTTGGTAAGCAATTGAGAACTTATTAAAGCAAATTAATATTTCAGGGAATCAGCAGGGAATACATGACAAATTAATTCTTCAAAATAATTATAGGCTCCCAAAGGAAACATAAACTTCAACTGTACACTCTTGTTAGTCATTTATGGACTGTGTCTACTAAAACATATTTGAAAAGGGTAATAGTATCATGTTCCCTACTGCATAATGGAGCTAGCATCTAACCTTTCACTATATGAAGATTGCTGAGTAGATTCCCAGAAGAGGTGGAAACCTGACAATCAAATCAAGGTCTCTAGCACAGATGGGTAGAAGTATCTGATGTTACTAGTGAATTTGATTATGAGAGGACTACTTTCTCCAAATCCTCCAATTTCTAATTGTATTTGGATTTATAATAATATAGTCACATAAAAATAGTTTTTCAGTAAGAAATTACTACACATGTCTAATAGAAGAAAATATGCAATCCTCTATTCAATTCTAGACTATTTGATAAATTGATAAATTAGTTAGAGGTTTCCACAGCTTCAGGAAAGATTCACCAGTCAGTGATATTAGCAACTGCTTCATTCAATCATTTTTTGCAGCTTAAATTTTTTTTTCTCTTAAGTCTCACAGGGTGGAAATTCCTGCTAATAGACAAACATTTTACTAAAACAAAAATAGAATGCGAAAATAAGAAACAAAACTTAGCTTTGTCTGAAATCATGAAGGTCAAGAGAAAAGGCATTACAATTAACCAATGAATGGACTTTGCAATATTAACCACTGGAAAAAAAAGTATGAATTAGATATGTAGTTATCTTCCACTAGTTTAACAATATAGAACCCTGCTATTATTATGCAAATAACACTATGATAGTGGTTTTTTGGAAATGGAGGAGATGTGTGTATGAGAACGTGAGAGTGTGAGTGTGTGTGTGTATGTGTGTGTGTGTGTGTGTGTGTGTGTGTGTGTGTGTAATATGTAATTCAATCAAAATACCAAGCATCTACTATGTGGTATGTACTGTGAAATGGGAATAAAAATACAAAAAAGAAAGAAAGAAACAATCCCTATTCTCAATGAACTTATAAATGTACCAGAAGAAAAAAATCCATATGTAAATATTTACAGAATGCAGATAAATACAATTTAGTTAAATGGAAGGTAATTAGGGAGAGAAGACAGTAGTTGAAGCAATCAGAAAAGGTTTCATGTTGAAGGTGGTGCTTATGTTGCCTACTAAAGAAAGAAAGGAATTCTGTGAGGTGAAGGAGAAGAGGAAGTATATTCCAGGCATGAAGGACTGCCAGAACAAAGCATAACAATTTGAGATGGAAAACTGGATGGAACAAAACAGTGAGAAGGCAAGTTTGGCTTGACCACAGAATGTAGGAAAGGGAGTAAGGTGAAAGAAGAGTGAAAAGACAAGTTGGGTCCAGTTTATGAAGGGCTTTAAAAGACAGATGAGTTTATTTCTTTATCATGAAAGCCACATACTTACCACATTGGATATTAAGGGTATCTTTGATGAACTTTCCCTTCTTTAAGGACAAATGCATATTTTCAAAGGATTTTAATTTAGGAAAAATCATAGGCCTCTGAGATGTTTATTTCCATTTTATACATAACTTTATCAAATTTTATTAATCTGTGATATGCTGAAAGGGAGTATTGCAGTATTCCATCTCCATTGAGTGAGTTCTAGAATTCTGATTGCCAGTGTATAGATACATTTATTAGGGTTAATAATTCCCTCAACTGGAACAAGATTCCAGACCCATTCACTGGAGGTTTAGAAAAAAAAATAAACATTTTTGAGATGGATATTTAACAGTCTGTTGCAGATGTCCAGATCCTACAGGCTCACCTTAACTACTTCTGAAAATGGATTTGGAATAACCTTGAATGAAAAAGTAAGTCTCATAAATCAAAATTACCTTCCTACAATCTTCAGTATTCCAGTCTTTATACCCTTACCCATGACAATCACCTTTTTTCAGTGCAATTAACTTTTTTTTTTAAGCGCTCTTCTCACTGTTTCTCCTACACTCTATGGTTAAATAAATCACAATATTTCCAGCTATCAGGTCCTTGTGAAGGCCTTTGCTTGCTTTCTGAGGGTTAATTAGGATGTTTTGCAATGAGTCGGTCAGTTCTTGTCATTGTTTTTCATTTTGAACTCACTTCCCTTTTGACTTTCAGTGCAATTGATTATGTTTTAACATGAATATCAATGATCTGTGAAATGTTTGACTTCTCCATACTGACTGCTGTTGCAATATCTCATTGCTGTTATTGAAATTTGCTATTTAGGCACTCTGACATTTGCATGTGTCCTTGGATTTTTATACATTCTTAAAATATCAAAATTAAAGACATAACAAAAGAGAGCAATGAAACACATGTGGATGACAATAAATCTAGGAGTGAACTAGCTAAAGATGAGAACTAAGTAAAGGTGAGAAAACCAACTCAATTTGATTTCACCTGATCGAGCTCTGACCTTGAGTCAGCCTAATGTCAGTAGATGCACAAATGCATGATTATTCCTGCCCAGATTTAGGTTATATCAAGAGTACTGCTTGCTCCAAGTAGTTCACAAACCACTGTACAGAACTTCCATGTATTACATTTATGAAATCAATGGAACAAAAATACTAAACAAACAATAACCTGTATTTATATGAATAAAGGTGAAACAAAGATTCTTGGCAATAAAACAGGCATATTTTAAAAGGAAGTGAGGGGGAGTCAAGAAAGAATATTTTTATTTAGATTGTTGTATTTACTCTCATGGTTTTGCATGTGCAACATCTAAATGTATCCCAAATACAGTTAATTCTTCATTTCATGCTGTGTATATAGGTTCATACAATTAGACTTTTCGGTCCCTGATATCAGTTAAGGAGTCCTTACAAGCTTAATAAGGGAATAAATAATACTAAGTACATAATTCTTCCTCTTATTAAGAGAATGTTCAATAAGTCACTGTTATCTGATTGCTTAAGAAAAAAAATAGGACATGAAAAAATACTTTATTATGGACTCCATATGACAAATAAGCTTTCACATTACATATATTTTAAGAAAGAAATTGAAGTACTATCAATGCTAAAATTTGAATTCCTGAACATGAGTGAGTATATGTTTTTAAAAAGAAAAAGGTACAAGATTGATTTAGTACATCTGACTGTTGAAACTAATTTGAATTCAATAAAAAAACACCACTTTATCTATATCACATAAAATTAATTATTTGACAATATTTTCTGTTTTCCAGTGGAATATTTTGACATGGTAGAAACAATGGACTCAGTTAATTAGCATTTAATTTATGAAATTTTGTTCTGATTGGGCCTCCAATTTGTTCCAGAGGACAATATGCAAGTCATGATATTTGCTTTCCCACAGCTGAATAAGGATTTGAAGTAATCTTTAATCTTCCTCTATATTTAATTATTGTCTGCTTTACCACTTTACTGTGCTTCTAAAGTGCCTTTAGAAATTCACTTAAAATTAAGCCTTAGCATGTACAATCACAATTATGTAACAGCTGTAAGAAATTTCCAGAGCATGTTGCAAATTTGAGGGGAATGGTGGGCAGCTGTGGGATGTACAACCCAAACATCTTTTGCCCAATTTCCTACAACACAAGCTATAGCAGTTACAGCAGGAACTTCCATATTACCAACCATAATGAGAAGAGGCATCAAGCCTTACTACTTCTAAATAGAACTGAGAAGCATAGTAAATTTAGCAAATAAAGGCTTATCCATTAAGGTATAATCTGATCCATCCCACTTCATTAGCTTAAATTTAAAATTATATAACCACATTTTGAGGTAGAAGAGTAAAAACCAAGAATTCAAGTCAGGTTCTAAACACAAGGAGCATCAAAAACATCAAAAGTTGACAACAGAATAGACAAATCATCCATAGCAAGTGCTAGAATTTTTTTGTAATCTTCTCATAATTAAGAACGCATTCTATACAGCAGATGATCTGGAGAAAAGCTAGTTCGATTGAGTGGCCTGTATACTGACCATACAAATATCATGGCTTCCAAAGATCCCCAAGTTCCAAAACTTCTAAGGAAAAGTAGAAACAATGCCCCCTATGAGCGAAACTAACACTTATGTAGCATTTAAACCTTGGCAAGGCACTTTACATATGACATTCCATTTGATCATCACAACAGCCATACGAAGTAGGTGCTATTATGTTTCCCATTTTACAGATTAGGAAGCTAAGTTATAGAGATATAAAATGGCTTACATAAAGTCACACAATTAGTAAGTATTTTAGGAAGAATTTGGATTCAGATCTTCCTAATTCCAAGTCTAAAACTCTATCCCATATGCCGACTAATTGTTTACAAAATAGAATTTTGAAATTTGAACGCAAAGAAGCTGAGCTCATTTTCCAAACAAACCTCACTAGCTCTGAGAAAGTCAGACTATAATATAATGGGTATCTGTCCTTAAAGATGGTATTATATTCTGAAATATAACACATTCTTTCTCCTCTAAAATTGTACCTTGCTCAAGGAATTCCTTGGAGTTTCTATAAAGGATTCTAGAAATCATTTTCAGATAGCACCATTTCCCCTAAAAGCATTTCGTTTTATTTGCATTCAGAGGTTGCTAGGGTTTTGTTTTCTTTTTATCAGAAACCAATTACTGGAGTGTTATTGGTATAGTGTGTTATGTAAAAGAAGCTCCATATTTATGCACTGTGTAGTAATTCACATGTAAGCACTAATTACATATTTAGTTGCCTAAGTATTCTAGCAGTAGATAAAACTCTATCTATAAGAACTAGCTGAAATTTACTTACAGCCTAATGCAAAACTAAAGTAGAGTGTAATTTCATTACCCATTCTGTTTCCACTTAGCACTTGGAACTGAAGAAAGTAACACAATTTTAAACTGCTATATTCATTAAAAATATGCACTTATTTTCTGTGTGTTTTTTTAAACATTCAGAATAATATATATATATATATATATATATATATATATATATATATATATATATATATATATATATATATATAATTATACCTACAACTGAGCAAACTTCTTTCTGACTCATATGGTAGATTTCAGAAAGGATTATACTCTTTCTCTAATCGCAAAATTTATGTACCCAGTCAATCCATTTAAGCCAGAAATTAAGCTAACATGAAGTTCACCAAAGTGGTTAGAACAGGAGCCACAAAATTGTCACAATAAGTTTTAATAGTGCTTTTTAAAAAGTGCTTTCTTTCTAAGGAACTCATGGGGTATCTAAGAAGATAGCTGAATTTCAACAGTATTCTAATATTGACACACATCAGTAATTAACTACGGTTGAAAAATGCACACAGAATAGCTTCAGTTCCTTGTCAGCTTGCCCATAAATCCATGTATTTAACTGACCTCATTTTGGCTCATGCCCACATTTGAAAATCCCATCCAAAATCTACTAAATAAAAACCCAGTATCAAAAGTTTAATCTACATCTTATCTACTGAACGTTGTAAAGCACTGAGCTTATTAAAATGTCCTCAGTGAGGGATTTTCAGCATACCTGTTTGCTTTTCGTATTGAAAAAAGTGAAATTAAATGAAAAATTTCACATTTCAATTTATTGGGGGGAAAAGAAATCTCAGTGAAATCCAGTTCATGAATGTTTTTAGTGTTAATGTAAAGCTGTCCTTTGCCCACAGATTGACCTCATTCCCTGGCCCCCAGAAATATGAGACTCTCTCACAGACCACTGGGCTGTGCATTTATCATTCTGCTACAAAGGGCTCAGTATTTTAAAAATATAAATACAATGGCAAAGCATTGAATTGACACTTATGATAAAATGCATTCGATTAAGACTTAATAAAGTACTGTGTATATTACTAGTGAATAATGCATAGTCAGATAAAGTTGGACATAAAGCAAATAGAGTGTCAAAGTTAATTGTACTATGCATTCTTCAGCCACATTACTTACTTTATTACTAGATTAAAATGCATATTGTGTTTCAGTAGCTTTTTCATTCTTTTGGCATATAACAATAAACTCTTTGGCAAAGGCCACCAAATTCAGAACATACTGGCCATATGAGATATTGGTAACAAGGCTGCTTAGGGAGGTGGATTTCTGAGATTTCAGCTTATATCATGGTTTGTATTAAATCAACATAATTTCAGAGGCTTCCATAATGAGGAAGTCCATTGTCTTTCCCTTTGACTTGCAGGAAATAAAAATGAGGGAAAATTCTAAACCATCACTAACAACTACCCATTTCCTCTAACTTTTCATTATCATCAGAGAAATATAACGAGGATGGATGTCAGAGGAAAACATTCTACTTACTTAAATCAGTTAAATCCAACCCCTGACACTTACTAGCTGGGTAATTCATATAATCTCTCTCACCCTTCATCTGTAAAATGAGGTATTAATAAGCATGGATTAAAGCAACCCTACTTCCATCAATCTATAAAATTCGGATAATGTACCAACTTCAAAGATTTGTTTTGAGGTTCAAATGAAATAATGGATATAAAGAACCTATCAAATATTGAAGTATTAAATAAATGTTGTTGTTACTACTTTTCCCATCTACATCTCAAATCTCAGTAGAATGGGCATTCTATCTTTTATTTTTAGAAAAAATATGATTGGCTAATCATTAGCAGAGTACTATATGTTTTCCCAGTATAAGAGAACTTAACACAGGTTCATAGAGCAAAGGATTGAAGATCTGGAGCTAGAAAAGGCCTTACAGGCCATCAAATCCAATTCCCTCATTTTATAGGTAGGGAAACTGAGGCTTCAATGGCTAAGTAATTTTCCATGGTCACATAAGTATTAAATGTCTAAGGTAGAATTTGAACCCAGGTCTTTCCTGATTCCAACTCCACTGCCCTATCTACTATATTGTCTTATGTTACTATGGTTGAAGACTTCAGAACCAGGAGGGACTTCAGAAATGATTCAATTCAATTCAATTCAACAAACCAAACATTAAGCCTCTACTTTGTGCAAGACATCCTGCTAGCTGGATACAAAAAGCAAAACTAAAATCTGTACAGAATCATAGAATTTGGAAGATAGAAGAGTCCTCAGTGACCATCTAGGACAACTGAAATAACAAAGGTATCCACACTGTAATTTACTTGATGAGTAGCCATCTTGCCTCTCCTTAGAAACATTCAAGCAAGGGAAACATCACTTTTCCAGGTGTCTATGTTCCAATTTTGGACAGTTCTAATTGTTGGGAAGTTTTTCCTGATATCAGGCCTAAAATGGCCTCATTGCAACTTCTACCCATTGTAGGGCCAAATATAACCAGTCTAATTCCTCTTTCATGAAACAGCTCTTTAAATATCTGAAGACAGCCGTCATGTCTCCCCTGAGTATTCTCTGAGTATACATATTATCAGGTCCTTGGACTGATCTTCATATTAAATGGACACAATGCTCTATACCATCCTGGTTGCCTCTGGACAGTCTTCAGTTTATCCATGTCCTGTGCGGAGCCCAGAACTGAATACAATGCTCCAGATTAGGTTTGATGAGGACAGAGTACAAAAGGATTACCATCATATTCCCGGAAGCCATACCTCTCTTAATGTAACCCAAGACTAGATTAGCTTTTTTTTCTTTTCCTTTTTTTTTTTTGGCTTCTATATCACACTGTTGCCTCATATGAAAGTTTCTAGTCCACTAAAATCCAAGATCTTTTCCAGAAACACCAAGCATTGCTCATACTTTAGTTAGGAAGCTGATTTTTGTAGCCCCATTGAAGGCTTTACATCTACCTCTACTCAATTTTATCTTATTAAATTCAGCCCAATACTTTAGCCTTTCAAGATCACTTTGGAGCCTCAGTCATCTAAGGTGCTATCTCTCCCAGGTCTTTGTAATGTGCAAATTTTATAAAAATGACATCTATGCCATCTATTTCTTTATCTAAGTCATTGATAAAAATGTTTAAGTAGCATTGGGTAAAGCACAGTTTTATAGATAGATAGATAGATAGATAGATAGATAGATAGATAGATAGATAGATAGATAGATATAGATATAGATGTATGTATATATATTCACATATATACATATACATATATATACATATATATATATGTACTTTTTTGAAGCTTTGCTAAAAATCCAACACAACTTTACCTAGAGCTTTCCTTTGACCTGATAGCTTAGGAACTCTGTCAAAAATAAAGGGCAGATTCATCAAATTCTGTTTTCTTGATGAAGTCATGCTGGTTATTTGTAAATAAAGGGCAGATTCATCAGAATCTGTTTTCTTGATGAAGTCATGCTGGTTATTTGTGTAATCACAACTTCCTTTTCTAGATGTTTACCAACCATAGCTTTAATGAGCTGTTCTAGAATTTTCCCAGGAATTCAAGTCAAGCTCATTGGTCTATAGTTTGCAGACTTTGTTCTCTTTCCTTTTTATGAAAGCTGAAATTCCATATTTATGGTACTTCTTTTCATATGATTTTTCAAATATCATTGCCATTAGAACATTATCTTTCAGTATGAGAGGATATAACTCATTTGGGGCAGGTGACTCAGATTCATTAAGCACAACTATGCACTCTTACTATCTCCTTATTTAACTTAGGTATTAAATCCTTGTAAGCCCTTTTTGTCCTGTAGTAATAATAACCATAATAGAAACATTTACATGTACTTACTTGCAAGTGAAATTTAACAAAATGGTAAATCAAGGCATTTTAGGCAAGATATTATTTTAACTGGGACATGTAACCAGCCAATAAAAGTATCAATGGCTCCGCCTCTGGCCAAAGATCCAGAGCAAAAGGAGAACTTCCCTTTTATAGGTTTTGGGGGGCACAGCACAAAGAACAGAAAAGGGTAGGTGATGTCACAGGGTCGAGGGCAACATGATCGGTTATTGAGCTGAGGTGTAGGGAATGATATGATTGACTGAAAGTTTGGTAATGAGGGGCTAGCAAAAGACAAACAAACAAAAAAACACCTCTTTGCCCCCTCGGCCTAAGAAGTAGTCTTTATTTTAGTCCAGCTACAAGGTCAAAAGATAACAGACCGGACCTTTTGGAGAGGAAACCAGACATCCTTGAAAGATGGTTTGGTAGTGTAAAGAATCTAGACCTGACTCCCCTGTGTTCACGAGCGTTCTCCAAAGTTTAAGCTGAATTCCTTGAGTCAAGAATAGAAGAGTGATTACCAGGAGAGCTGGATTTTTAAGCTTAACCTATTACAGACCAGTTGAGTTCTGAACCAAGTTCAGAGACACAAAACCATGACGTAAGCAGTTATAGGACAAAAGCAATTGATGTTTAACTAGGATCAATAAGAAAATGGTACAGGATTGATTTTAATTTTCTCATTACTATGTTTCAGGCAGAATGCTAAGCACTTTACGATCATTATCTCATTGGTTCCTCACAACAACTAAGAGGTAGGTGTTATTATTAACCCCATTTTACAGATGAGAAAACTGAGGCAGAGAGAAATTAAGTGACTTGCCTAGGGCCACACAGCTAGTAAATGTCTGAAACCAAATTTTAGCTCAAGACTTCCCTACTCTATGCCCAGTGCTCTATCAAATAACAGTATAAATGTAATTCCCAATAGCTGAATTAAAAATACAAATGGAAAAGAAAAATTGAAGAGTTTTGTGTTCTCTCTATTTTCACTTAGCATCATCTCTAAGCAAAGGTCTCTTCCCTTCCTCAATCCTCCCTTTACTCTCAATACAGCTAAATCTCCCTCCCACCAAAACAAAACAAAACCTTTTTTGTTGTTCTTACCTTACTTCTCCAATCTCAACTCATTCTGAGCTTTAAAACCACTGACGTTATTTTTAGATGACAGTGACACGTCCTTAGTCCCCAGTCTTAAGGAGTTAATACTTTACTGGTAGGAGACTGGGAAAATACATATGACACATATTGTTAAGTATAAAACTGGATTTTGGATTTTCCCAGTAACTCTTTAGAAACACCACCAAGACTAGGGAGCAGCAGCTAGGTGGAGGGCATAGCTAGGTGGCACAGTGGATAGAAGGCTGGTTCTGGAGTCAGGAAAATTTATCTTCCCTAGTTCAAACCGAGGCTCAGACACTTATTAGCTGTGTGGTCCTGGGCAAGTCACTTAACCCTGTTGTCCTCAGTTTCTACATCTGTAAAATGAGCTGGAGAAGGAAATGGCAAACCACTTGGCTCAAGAAGAGTGAAACAAGACTGAAAAATGACTGAACAACAACAAAATGTATAGTGTGTGTGTGTGTGTGTGTGTGTGTGTGTGTGTGTGTGCATGCGTGTACAACAAGAACAGTTTCTCATTGGTGGTGACTGATTACTCACTACTATGTGAGGGATAGAGGTTTGAGAGATTGGGACAGGAAAGATTTTGGTTTTCTTCAAGCTTCAAGAGAAAGGACATGTGGTTCCAGATTCTCTTTAGGGAAAGGTCCCCGAAGGGAAAGAAAGCCTCTGGGAAAAAGCTGGCATGCAGAGGAGCAGGAACTTTGGTCATGCTCCTGTCCCTAGTTTACCATATTAGAGATTTTGGGGAATTTTCAAAAAGGGATCGGATCTAGGATCATTTCTTCTCTTTCTCCTTTCTCCTCTCTATCTCTCTGTCTCTCCCTGTCTCTGTGTCTCTGTGTCTCTGTGTATGTGTGTCTATCTCTGTTTCTGTGTCTGTGTCTCTGTGTCTCTGTCTCTTTCTCTATCTCTCTCTCTGTCTCTCTCCCTCTCCCCCAACCATCTCTTTCTGTGTCTGTGTTTGCGTCTGTGTCTGTGTCTGTCTATCTCTCTTTCTCTCTTTCTTTCAGTTTCTCTGTCTCTGAGCTGAGATGTTTTCTACTGGAGAGCTCATTCATTCTGTGCATTTTCTGGTACATCCTCATCTGATTTCTGCTTGTTAATGGCTTGGATAAATGATTTTATTAGCTATTCACCATGTTTGGTATATTTTTTTTTAATGAAAATTGGTGGGAAGGGAGTGAAGTGCAGTATATATATGGCTTGAAGAACATCTTCTTTATTAAGGGATAGCAATCAGAAATGCAGCTTGAACCTAAAAATTATTTGCCCTATACTAATATTATTTAGTAGAGAAGATAGATACAATTCTAGCCTTTCTGTGAGGAAAGCAGAGCAGTCAGCCATGGCCTCAACCTCAGGCTCCCTGTATGAAAGAAATAAAAGTCTGTTTTGCAGAACGTGTGTGTGTGTGTGTGTGTGTGTGTGTGTGTGTGTGTATGTATGTTTTGGCAGGGATTGGGGAGCTGGGTGCTGTAGTGGATAGAGCACTAGGCCTGGAGTCAGAAAGATCTGAGTTCAAATCTGGCCTCAGACACTTAGTCCTGTGTGACTTCAGACAAATCACTTAACCCTGTTTGCTTCAGTTTCCTCATCCATAAAATGAGCTGGAGAAGGCAATGGTAAACCACTCCAGTATCTTTGCCAAGAAAACCCCAAATAGGGTCACGAAGAGTTGCATACAACTGAATGACTGAACAGGAGAATGGGGGAGGGACAAAGGGGAGAGACTCTAGAAATATCTACTCATACCTCCTTGTGAGCAATATCTACACAGACACATAAACACATATAAACTACATGGGCAATACGTAAGTATGTATACATATATACAAATACCTATGTATGTATATAAGCCAGAATGTCAATGAATAGCTCTGAAGACACATAGTGAACTTTATGATTGGAGTATGAATATGAGTAGATTTATTTCTTTGAGATGTCATGTGTAGAAAGATATGTGAGTTGAGGTGTATTTGCCCTTTGTCCTCTTATCCTGCCCTCGATCAATATTAAATGGAGAGCTTTAAGCATCATTTTCCATACTATGCTGACCCCCAACTACCAAATTGAAATAATCATAATAAAATCTTCAAACTTTGTTAATTAAAAGCCTTATTCTTCTTGCTTCAAAGCCTTTGATGAGTCAAAGAAATTCTACTTTAATGAAAATATTAGTTTATTTTCCTCTGAGGAAGGGCTATTAATTTCCTATTTTTAGTACCATACACAAATATGATTATTTATATCTCTCATAAGTTTTATATATGTATGTGTGTGTGTGTGTGTGTGTTTATATAGGTACTATATCTTCTATCTTGCCAATACATATTTTATAGAAATCAGAATACTGAAGGTTAATGAGACATTAGTTGAGTTGTTAATAATCGTTCCCTATTTACCAACATTGTCTACATTCAGTCTTTAACCTACAGACCTAGTCCATATTAAACTCCCATTCCTTTGAACTCCTAACACCTGCAGTCTTCGTAGCTTATTTAGAAATTACATTTTTTCTTGTGAAATTATTTATGCTATTGTCTTGCTTTGTTATTGAATTTTTCACACATTTGTGGTTTGTCTTCCCAACTAGACTAGAAGGTTTTAGAGATTAGGGATGCCACTTCTTGAATGACCTTACCAAATTACTTAACTTTTCCAGGCTTCAGTTTCCTCATATATAAAATGAGGTGCTCAGATTAGATGACCTCGAGGTTCATTTCCAGTTGCAGATTTCTTACCCTATTGCCTCTTAATTATAAAATACTAGAGCTAGAATGGATTGTAGAGACCATCTATTCCAAACCACTCAGGGAAGGAAAATCAAGTAAATAAAGGGGGGGGGGGGGCAGAGTGATTTGTTCTAATTCTCTTTGGTCCTCAAGTACTTTGTCCCAATAGGTGCTTAATAACTATAAGTAAATCATTTGAGATCTATGCATGTATACAGATGACAATCTATTTAATATGTTTTGAGGGGCACTGATCAAAACACTCTAACCAAAATTTTCTGTCTTATTGGTCTATCAGGGTATGTAAAATTTTACCACTCCTCTGGGTTTTGAATGCTTTCAAGAGTTCAACAATTTCCTCTTAAAATGTAAAAACTACTGGGAGTCATCATGATGTGGTAGGAAAATCACTAGATTTCTGAATCAGGAAATTAAGTTCCTATCCTGGCTCTTGAATTGCTGAGCCATGTCACATTGGGCAGGTCTTTTTTTTTTTTAATTTTTCTCTGAGTAGCAGTTCCCTTATCTATAAAATGGGGTGATAGAATTTGTACCCTTATCTCACAAGATGATTGTGAGAATAAAATAGAATAATATAATGAAATATAACAAAAAGCCCTAAAAATTACAGGCATGATTAATCCAGTAACTAGATAACATCCTGATATCAAATTATTTCACAACTCTTGGGAACAAGGATGAACCTTTAGAATTGAGCATAGGGTATATACTGACTTTGGAATTTGGGTGAGAGGCAAGACAAGGGAATTGGGGTAAAATGCAGCCATTAAGAGGGTGTTAGAAGGGTATCAAAAATATTTCATCTGCTTCACTATTTTATCTAGGAGTATGAGTACAACATATGAAGTATACTTTAATAGCTATATACTGTATTATGCCTGATTCAAATACTTTAAAGGAATTGTGATTCCATTTGTGTGGGTAGCTTATTAGTACAAATTATAACCAATCAAGAATCTCCATAAAAAAATAAGAGTCTAACATGAGAAGCATGGGGCTTTAGCTATATGGGGCTGACAGAAAAACAGTGTTTCCAAAATTCAGCACAATTCAATGTTTTTGATTTTTATTTTTCACTTCAAAGACAGTTGTGAATTATGCATTTTCTATTCCAAATACTTCTAAATTGGGATAAAAAGTCTTTCACCAAAAACCTTTTAAATAGTAAGGTATGCTCTACAGCTACTGCTGCCTGTCAGTAAGAGATAATATGCTTGCCTTTCAGAAATACTTGTGCATTATCCCTTATATTTCCTAGAAAGGAGCCATTCGGTCAAAAGTTTTTAAGGAAATAGTTTTATAGAAGGCATGGGGTCTTAAACCAATACGTACATAGCTAATATTTATGGAGCACTTTAAGATTTGAAAAGTACTTCACATATATTTTCTTATTTGAGCTTTGAAGCAACCCTGGAAATGTATTATTAAAAGCATTTTACATGTGAGGAAGCTGAGGATCACAGTGTTTAAGTGATTAATCCATAGTCTCATAGCTAAGAATTATCAAGAGGTAGAATTCAAACTCAGGTCTTCCTGACTTCAAGTTAAGTATTCTGTTGATTATACCAAGTAACCCTTCCTTCAAAGTATCATTTGTTTCCCATGTTACAGGTACTATGCAGAATATAGAAACATATATATGCAATCACCTAAGACTACAAATTATACAGCAATTGTCCATTTATATTAGCAGAATGGGTTCCCTGATCAGCAAGCTCTTTGCACCAATAAAAGTACAAGTCAAGATCAAATATACTGAACTACATCATACATACAAACATATATACATACATACATACAAACATATATACATACATATATGTATATGTGAGAATGATTCATGAGTGATTGTATTTGCTGGTTTGTTTATTGTAAGGCATGACTCCAGCTCCCTTCCCTCTAAAAATACAGTTTTAGGTACACAGTTCTAATAGCAAAAGAGTAGCATGGTGTCCTCAAAAGATTATGCCCTACTCTGTATTTGCTACTCTGCCTGGTTTAACAAAATACAGCTTCCAGGATGAGCTCACCACCTCTAATCTCATTACCAAGCTGCTAACTCAAGCTTTGGTTATCACCAACTCCCTCAGGCTCCTCTCAATGTTTTCCTTTATTGAGAGCAGAAACTGGACTTTCAGCTCATCCTACTTTGCAGAATATACTGCTCTGCTTGGTTTCAACTCCACAGAACAAGATGGCCCTGGCATCCCCCCTGCTTTCCTGCCTCTGAGTACCAATTCCCTTATCTATAAAATGGGGTGATAAAATTTATACCCCTTATCTCACAGGATGATTGTGAGAATAAAATAGAATAATATATTGATATGTTTCCCCCCAACTCCCATTAGATTATAACTCCTTGGGAAGAAGGATTGTATTTCTTTTTATTTATTGTATCCACAGTGCTTAGTGCAGTACTTGACATATAGTAGGCACTTAGTAAATATTTATTGGATTAGATTAGAAAAGATCATTGAACCTAGAATCAGAGGAGTAGCTAAACAGAATTACAATTCTGAAATTGATTAGATGCTTGATGATGGGCATGTCATATAAATTCTTTAAAATTTCAGTTTCTATATCTATAAAATGAACATAGTAAGGCCTATGGAATTTACCTTACAGAGATGTTCTGAGGATCAAATATGACATTATGTCAAATGTTTTGGAAAACTTAAAGCATTATATAAATGTTTATACCATTGTTATTAGAAAAGGGAGCAAGGCCTAATGGAGAGAGTGGTCTTGGAGTCAGGATGACAATAGATTCAAATCCTATCTGTATCGTGCTTGTGTTACTCTGGCCAAGACAATTTATTAATGTTTTGGGAAAATCTTTCTAAGATTCGAAGTTTTGGATAAATTAGTGCTCTACATTGGTAAATGGAGTTTTCACACTATGTATTCCTTATATCAATGAAATCACAGGTCCAGACACCATATCCTGTCAACACACACACACACACACACACACACACACACACACACCATTAATAAAAATAAAAGAAGTACCATTTGGTACATAATTTATCTTCAAGTACTTAAAGGTCTGGCAGGTAGGTGAGAAATTAGTTTTATTCCATTTTTCCCAGAGTAGAAAACCAGGAGGAATAGGTAGAAGTTGCATTGGGATAGAGGGAAAACATTACAATGAATAGAGCTTTCTGAAATAGCCTGCTTTTGGAGCTACTGTGTTCCCATTCACAGGAAGATGAACAGGTGTCCAGTGAGTTGTCAAGGATATTGTTGTTTAGGTTTAGGCAACAGTAGACAGATACTGACATCCATTCTGTCTCTGAGATGTAATCCTGTAATCAAAATTATGACATGTACTCTTTCTGTTTCTAGTGTTTTATTCAATGAAAAAGATGTCAGTTAAATGGTGGGCATAACAAATTGTTACTCTAAATCCACTAATATATGTATGCAAATATTGAATAATTTTATCTATTACTAAAGTACCTAATTTAACTAATGAAGGTGTAATCTGGTAGTCAAATTCCAGGGAGTTATTGCTTTTAATCTTTCCATTAAAAACAAAAAATAATTTTTCTTTGCTAAAAAAGTGTCATGTTATAGAAATAGTTTAAGAAATAGCGAAAAATCACGGATATCAATGATTCCAAGGACCCTGAGTTCTTCGGTTTGCTGAGCTCTTCCTTCAATGATTTCTATTCAGAACATGAAGGATGGAATTCTACTGAGTTTTCATTCCAATGAACTACATTAAATATGCTCTTTTCTCTCTCTCATATTACTGATTTCAATTATGCAAAAGAAATCATCTTGAAACAAAATAATATTTATGATCCCATCTCATCACTCCTACAAGACTATTTTGAGTACCTAAGAAAATCTGTTATAACACTATCAATATTAATCGAAATGAGTGTTAACTGAAAATGTGGGCCAACCCTTCTTCTTAAACACAGAAATCCCTGCTTGGGCTGATTGTACAGACTCTAGTTCCCATCAGCATTAATATTAACAAAGGGCTATTTTGGAAGATTAAAAAATAAGTTTGAGAATTAATCCCAAATTAGAGTTTACCTTTAGTTTTTTCTTAAATGAAGGCAGGTGGAAGCATAATGGATAGAGTGCCAGACCTGAAGGCAGGAAGACTCATCTTCCCAGTTCAAATCTGGCCTCAGGCATTAGCTATGTGACCCTGGGCAAATCACTTAACCCTGTTTGCCTCAGTTTCCTCATCTGTAATAAGTTGGAGAAGGAAATAGAAAACCAATCCAGTATTTTGGCTCAGAAAAGCCCAAATGGGGTCACTATGAGTCAGGCATGGCTGTAAAACAACTAAACAACAATGTTTCCTAAATGGTTGAAGAGTCAACTAGGAGGGCTGACTCCAGTTGCTGCTTCTTTCTTCCTATAAGTAGCTCCCTGGCTTTCTTGATAACTTATTGGTGACAGAGAAGTATGACATGTAATCTAAAAGATGAGATGACTTTGGCCATAGTCACTACCATAAGATCAACCCTTTTAATACCAATGGATGTGACTAGAGTCAGGAATGAATATCAAATGTAAGTTCTTACTTCTATTTCCCATAAAGATTAAGGCATGGTGACACGGTTTAATTCTGAACCAGGAATGGAAATACACAAACTTCTGTCTATCTATCTGCATACACACACACATACACACACACACACACACACACACACACACACACACACATACACATACATATATACATACGCATACATTATCTATCTGCATATATATATATATACAAACATATGATATGATTACATGATAGAATTGTGTGCAGGTATACAAACACACATATGGAAATATGATGTAACTTTATGTGTATATACACATACATATTTATACATACAATATAATGGTATGTGTATATGTATGCATATGGAAATATATGCATATAACAAATTATTTTATAATTTATATATATACATATACATATTAATACATCTAAACAACTTGAAAACTACTATTAAAGATGTAAAATTGATTTTATAATATAGGGAGGGAAAATAATTGTCTTGAGTCACTGATAGTTTTATTATTGAGTATATCTAATGATCTTGTAATTTTTAAAAAACTAGTGACCCATGTCATGATAACTATGCCAATGAGGATATTGAATTAATGAGAATGTTTCATACTTAAACCATTCTGTTTAAATAGGAAATGATTCAAATTGATACAACCCATATGAAATGCAAGGTTTACCTTGTATCATTTGCAAAGAGCTATAAAATAGGATGGGTCTTGAAATCTGCCTTTTCTATGTCTTTCTTAACAATAGGATAATCATTATTTCTCATTATAAGAAAGAAGTAGGTGCCTTTTGGAACTCTAAGGATGATGCAATCAAAAGCAGTAATGAAAGCTGTTAATTTAGACTCCAACAAATCACTAGGTATGGCAAACACTGTGTATATCTAAAACTAGTTTTTCAAAATCTATGAACCAGTTTGAAATAAAACATTGAATGCTAAAACCCATGATACTCTTTAATGAAACTACACTGTTATATTTTTCTTAAAAGTTAAAAAAAGGAATGAAATGAAACTATTTCATTATGAAAGCAAGTAATTCCATCATAATGCACCCATTTAATCTGATGAATCCTGAAGAATATTTGAATCAACTAAATAAAATCAGATTTTTCTTCCTTTGTAGAAGTAGTATACAGTGAAATTATGGAGGCATAATAAAATTATATATTAAAATAACTACATTTTGAACAACATTTTAAGCCCAGACCTTACTCAAATCACTTTCATAAGTTTCTCTATCAAAGGACAAAATTACTGATTAAAAATTCCTTTCCTTTATCTTCAATGTCAGTCCTTTTTCAGGTATAGAGTCTAATGAGCAATGAGAATACAAAAACTCAGAAGACAGTTAAGGATGTAGCTCTGAAAACAATCAAAGGTTGAACATATCCAAAAAAATAAAATAGTTACATTGCCATAACACTATAAATGTATATTCAGACACATTTTCGTGTTCCACAAGGTATATGCTTTTCAAAAACAGAATAACATTACAGCAAAGCTCACTTGCCTTTTTAGAGATGACAAAACATTCTGCTATCTATTTGCCGCTGTGTCAAGGTGTGAAGAGTTCATGACTGTGTCTATATACTTTATATTCTACATAGAATTTTCTAAGGAAATCATAAAGAAGAGGGTTTCCAAGTTGACCTGAGACAAAGAAGGGAATTGACTAGCATTGATTAAAGATAAACAAAAAGAAGGAAATACCATTTTTGATCAAATGGACCATCTGGCATAAAATATGATATATTTATTTGGTCTGGGTACAAGGCTTAGTCAGTATGCAGCATTCCAAAGAAGTGTACTCTTTATCTAAAGGAAATATTAAGTTTTCTAAAAATTAGACATTTTTGAATGTTTAAAGAAATATAAAAGGTAAAAATAGAATATCACAAATTATAAGTGTCTTTAGAAGTTATCTAATCCAATGTTCTCTCCATTGTAGAAACCCCTTCTAAAGTATTTCTCTGCTGAATACTTCTATTAAGGAGTTCATTATCTTCCGAATCAGCTCATCTCATTATTTAAATACCTAAAACTGTTGGAAATTTCTTTCTAATGTTAAGCTAAAATCTTTCTCTAATAACTTTTCCCCATTAACCCCAATTTTGGCTTCTGGATCTACAAAGAACAAGCCTCTCATCTTTTCCTCATGATAATTTCAAATGTTTGAGAACAGATACCATGTTTCCCCTTAGGCTTCTCTTATAAGGCTAAACTCACACAATGAGTTTCATTTCAACCATTTCTTGTACAACACTCTGCACAGTCTCTGTCACTATCCTACTTACCCTTTCCCTGACACTTTAATACTCAGGTGGCTATATAATTTTATTTATCCAGGTATTCTTTTTATTACTATAGATTAAAAACAAAACAAAACAAAAAGTAACAACTTCTATCGCTTTTTATCCTGTGCAATGTGTTGCTGTTTTTGTTTTTCCCCATGCTTTTTCCATAAACATAAATCTTCAAATTCTGAAAGCCAAAGGATTTACTTTGGATTTAAATGCACACATGTTTGGGAATGTGTGTGTGTGTGTGTGTGTGTGTGTGTGTGTGTGTGTGAAGGGGGAGAGAGAGAGAGAGAGAAGAGAGAGAGAGAGAGAGAGAGAGAGAGAGAGAGAGAGAGAGAGAATCTGTGTGTATTTCTCAGAGATCCCAGTGTAGTATTTGGGCTATGCATCTTTTGCCTTCCCTACCTCCTTATATACAAGGGATGCTCCTAAGATCATCTATCATAGGCTTCAGGGCACCTTAGGATTTGCAAAGTGCTCTTTACTTTATAAAAGATAAGGCATACATACACTAAAGAAGCTTACCCTCAGCATAAGTAGCACACACCTTTTGTCTAAAGAACAGAGAGTATTGGGGGCAGCTAGGTGGCACAGTGAATACAGTGCTGGCCCTAGAATCAGGAGGATCTGCATTCTAATATGGCTTCAGACACTTATTAGCTCTGTGACCTTTAAATGACCTTGGCAAGTCACTTAACTTTGGCCTCCAAAAAAAAAAGGAATAGACAGTATTTAATTAGTGACAGCATTTCAGAATGATGGCTGAGCCCTATGACCCAAAATACTAACAATAATAGAAATACTAATGACAATGTACACTTTTGTGCCAGGCATAGAATAAATGCTTGCTGACTTAACTGGATTTATGAGATGCAAAATAGAGTAGAGTTGTTGGTACTGGACTGCAAAATACTCAAAAGTGCAAGTCCAATTTCTGTCACATATGGCTCAGTCAGTCTAGGAAAGTCATTTAACCAGCTGTGACCTTGGCCAGTGGTGTCACGTTGAAATAGAAATGGATTCCTGGTGGCTATGTGCTGACTTTAAAAAAATACATAAATTAACATTATCTATATTTTATTGTATTTTAATTCATTTTGTTAAACATTTGTCAATTACATTTTAATCCAATTTAAGCCACAATGGGGAGTTTTGATCCTGGGAGATTAACACTTTTGTTCTATTAGCAAATGAGATAATATTTGTAAAGCACTTAACACAGTGCCTTAGCAGTAGTGCTCACAATAGAAATACTTATACCCTTCCTTTCTCTTCCAGGAAACTCTAAAATTCTAAATTGCCCGGAAAGTATAAGTCTGAATGGGTAGCGGAATTTTCATCATCTAGGAATTCTCTATAACCAATGAAACCACAGTTTTAGTCCCTATTCTCATTCATTCTCTCTCTCTCTCTCTCTCTCTCTCTCTCTCTCTCTCTCTCTCTCTCTCTCTCTCTCTCTCTCTCTCTCTCTCTCTCCTTTGTGTTTCTGTCTCTGCTTTCCCTCCCCCCTATATCTTTCTGCCTTTTTGTCTCTGTCCATCTCTCTCCCTCATTCTTTCTCTGTCTGTAAGTATAATCTCAAGTCAACCTCACAACAGCACTTTGAAGGAAATAGTAGAAGTATTATTACTATTTTCTAGATGAGGAAATTTAGGCACAGAGAGAGGTACAAGTTATGCAGCTAATTAGTAGCAGAACCAGAACTCAAATCCATTTCTTCTGACTCAAATTCAATACTATATTTCTCCTACATGCCACACTGTTCTCTCTGGAACCCAATTGTTGTTTTATTATTATAGTAGTAGTAGTAGTAGTGAAACAATAGGGCAAAAATTAAGTATAGAAATTTGTCCATGTAACTTTCTAAGCTACTTTGTTTTCTGAGTGTCTTTATCTATGCTTGATCACTGAGCTTAGCTACTAGGTGAAGCAATTCATCTCTCTCATCGTAGAGCTAACCTTGAGTCAAGACTGGAGGCAAAATATGACTGGGCAGGGCATTAGCAATATTATGTGGGTACATTTGAAGTGGTATAAGTTTGATTCAGATGTAGAAATGCCAATATTCTTTTTGTCTCATTTTTTTTCATCTTTCTGATCCATCAAGAACTTTTCCATTTATATCAATCAAGGAAAATTTCTGATAAACCTTTCTACTTAGACAGGATATGGGCAGAAAAATGTATAACATAATGGTGAATAGAGGAATGTTTCCCTATTGTTAGGAGAAAAAAAGGCAAAAGTACCAATGAACAGCATGTATGCTTGGTATTTTATACCTAATGTGCAACTAAGAATGTCAAATGATTAATGGATACAGGTTTTCAAATTGTACTTTAAATTGAGATGTCTGAAACTATCAATAGGCAAAGGATAACTTTTTCTTAATATAATTGAATTTTTCCCAATATGATCTTCAAAACTACTCTAGCCTTATTTTAAGTCTGAAATACTGTTACATGTAGTTTTTGCCACAAAGATACAACATTTAATTCTATACTATTTCTCTCTGTATTCAGGTATCAAGAAGATAAGAGTGACAATTTAATTTAATCTGACAAATATTAAGAATCTAATATGTTGCAGAACCATGTGAAGTGCTGGAATACAAATGTAAAAGACCTAGTACCTTTGCTCAAGGACCTTAAATTCTACTAGATGATGGGAATAAGTGGATTCCACAGGCACAAAGGAGATGTAATGCAAAGTAGTAAGTGATGGGGAAAAAGTAGGGATTTAGATTAAAGTGCTCTAGGAAAACATGAGGAATGAGAGAACATTTTGTGGGTCAGGGGATCATAGGAAGCTACCTGAAGAAGTTGGCATCTGAACTGAAGGAAGAGAAGGATTCTGAAATGTAGAGATGAGCAGAAAAGACATTCAAGTATTGGGATGTGTGAGTATATGGAAATAGTAGGTAGCCTACATAGTTTGGGGAAGTAATATATTTTAGTTGGATTGTATAAAAGTAATAAAAATGAAGGCAGAATTTTAAATGACCTTATCACCATGACTTATTTATTCGTAGGCCCTGATGAAGCTGTAACCCTTCCCATGATTAGAGTCTATATCTTGGCACAGTAGAATGAAAAATACACAAAATTGGTTTCTAGTCACAGATCACCAACTAACTAGTCACCTAAACCTTAATCCTCCTAAGCCTTAGGACAAGGATTCTTAGTTTAATTCCATAGTTATGGGAATAATCTATTGCTGGGGTTCCTTTAAAATTAAACCAAGATAACTGATGTAAGAAGTATTGCTGCTGCTGCTACTAGCACTAAACTTAATGGGGGGGGGGGATACTAGGATAAGGAGGAAAAAAATAAGATGACACATCTGAATTTCATTCAAAATTGAAAAATACTTGAGACAATCCATAAAGCAATAATGCCATATATGTGTATAGATATCTGTGTATGTTGTATCTTGCATGCCCAAAGTATGATGCCAGGCACTGTGGGAAATATTTTTAATTGCTACAACATGGACCTTTTCTCATGGTGCAACAACCCAGTAAAAAAGATATGAACTATATAATAATAGTTATAATACAAAATAGAATATGGGAAAATACATAAGAAAAGATTAAACTTTTATACAAAGTTTAAGAAAGACTGTTTCAATCTTGGGAAATTCAAAGCAGGATTTTTGGAAGAAGTGGTATTTGACCTGAGTTTTGAAGAACAGGTAGAACTTTAAACAAACACATCTAGGATCAAAGAAATAGATCTCAAAGTTTACTGAGTCAATCTTTTCATTTTATAGTTGAGGAACTGAAGTCCACGAAAGTCAGGAGACTAAAATAATGGACATCAGAGGATTTTAGTCCAGCTCCTCTGAATTTAGGTTCATTCCTCTTTCTGGTGCACTATGAGATAGCAGAACAGTCATTCCAAGCTCAGGAAATAGCAAAAATAAAGGCATAGATAAATAACACATAGTCCACTAAAGTAAATGAGGTAGAATGTACAAAATCGGGCTGAGGAGACTGGCACCACCTTGTGAATGTCTTGGTTATCAAACACAAGGAAAGACAAAATTCATTATGAATAAGCTAAATTGACTAAGGTTTCTTAATGCTTCTGAAGCTTCAAGGATCAACCAGTCAGTCAATAAATAAATATTTATTAAGCGCCTACCATGCTAGAGGCATTGCTGGTGGTGCTTGGAATACAAAGAAATAAATGCAAAAGTCCTTGCCTCAAGGAGCTTATATTCTATAGAGAAATACTATACACACACACATATGTGTGTGTGTGTGTGTGTGTGTGTGTGTATATACACACACATATATATATACATATATATATACATATACATATATATATATATATATATATATATAATGAGAGTTAAATGTAAAATATATAAAAGTCACAAAACAAAATAAATTAAAGGCAATTCAAGTGTGGACAGGAACTGCTCAAAGTAGTAAGCCCAATAAAAATATAGAGAAGAAGGGATTCTGTAATTTAAAGACTAAATAAGATTAGAGCAGGAATGAAAAGCTGAATCTGAGTGTTGGACTTACATCTGGGTTACAGCAAGAACACATTTCGAGCTAGTGCCAGTAGTAGACAAAAATCATTGCCCTAACAAGAGAAAGAGAGAGAGAGAGAGAGAGAGAGAGAGAGAGAGAGAGAGAGAGAGAGAGAGAGAGAGAGAGACTACACAGACATGGTAATGCAGTAAAAATTGTTGGATTTGCAATCTGAAAAAAAAAACAGGGATGGCACATCTTTCAAACCAGCTGACTTTTACTGGCACACAGAGTGAAGCACATGGAAGACCAAAGGCCATGAACAAAGGCCAGCTAAGGCTTACACAAGTTGTTCAGCAACCTTCCCGCAGTGTTTTGGGGCTCCTCATGTAGAGATTGTGCTTCTTCCTCCTCACATCCTCTACAAGGGATTTACTCTTCTTTTCTTTGTATGTGTAACTGGCTGTTGAAGTATTAAGAGTGACATTTAGAAGAATGCATGGTATGTTCCCTGGCAGAACTGCAAATAAACTAAAATTTATTTTAAAAATAAAAGAAAAAAATAATTAATTAATTAAATTGTTCCCTAGGCATCAATGTGGGTACACTGTCATGTGCTACTGGCACTCCAGAGCCTGTGGATGATTCATACTAGAAAGCCATCCTGGGCAATGGTGCTGTATGTCATGTTTTCAACATAAGAACTGATTATCTGATTCTTGTCACTTAAGTTTCCTTACCTTTCCCTGGTGAGAGGTATCCAGGCATGCACATCAGTACATGCCATTAGTCATTTAGAACTTTGGAGGGGAATTATAGTAATCCCAGTCTACCTCACTGGGATGTCCCAATGATTAATCAAATAGTGTCAGGAAAGTACTTCCACCTCCTTTGAGAAAAGGTTCACTGTTGTAATGTAAGAAACCAGAAAGAGCCTTAAAGTAAAACAGATTTTTCTTCTATACATCTACTTCAAATTATAAACAGTCCATACAAACCTTCATAAAAAATGATTTAGGACAACCTAACACAATATTTGAGTCTTTGTGGCAAAAAAAAAAAAGCTTCCAGAACTGAATCAACTCCTTCTCCACATCTCTAACCTTTAAGAATTTTAATTTTTTTCTCTTGTCAAGAGCCCTAAAATCTTTCACCTGTAGACAATATGCATACACTATTAACCAGTATTTAATGCCCAGGAAAATTCATCTCTCTCTTGTGCACTTAACAAGCAACTAATGTGGTTGAACAGGGAATAAATGTGAATGAAGCATAAAAAAGGGGCTATTTAATGCATGTGATTTGTCATTTTACAACCTTTTCAACTAAACAGACTTTGGTACAATTCAAAGTCTGTTTGGTTTAAATTTCTTACTACCTTTAATAACTTAATAGAATAATTGTATGCACAATTGCTCCCTGATCTGAAATACTGCCACAAAAGCAGAAATCATCTGTCTCTTCCAAAATATTCTAAACATCATTAAAATGCCAAAACCTATAAATCAATTTTATGAAGTAATCTACAAATTTTTACAAACTTGATAAGGCAGGAGAAAATTTCATACCAAGCTGCATGATACTGGAGTTATGAAATGTGAAATACATATTTTTTTTTTGGTCCAATATGTTTGGTCCACATTCTCCATGCAATAACTGCATAGCAAAGATGCTAAAGCCTAAAACAGGTTAACTACTGTCCCAAACCAAAGCAAAGAAAGAGCAAGCAGAGCTTTACTTTTTGGATCTATAAACATAAATGTTAGGGAGGAAGAGTTAATGCTGTAAATAGAGGAACCAAAAAGCAGGAAACATATACTAGGTTATATCTTCAGTGTATCCATTATCACAATTCATCCAGTCTTCAAAGTCTTTCAAAGTGTCATTCTCTCTAACACTGCAGCAATGCCTCCATGCCTGCCTATGTGTGCTGTGCAACTCTTGTCCACATCTTCCTATAAATATCCCATAGGAGGTCACTAAACTTTCTAAGGACTTTTCCACAGGAACAAAGGACCTTGATGTCACAAGGGACACAAGTGACATCACAAAGATACCAATGGAGTACTTAGCTTGTCCATGGGCTGTCACTCCCACAAGAACTGTTGTTCTGTTGTTTCAGTTGTACTGACCCTTCATAACCCCATTTAAGGTTTTGTTGGCAAAGATATTGGAGCGGCTTGCCATTTTCTTCTCAAGCTCATTTTATAGATGAGGAAACTGAGGCAAACAGGGTTTGTCCATGGTCACACAGCTAGTAAGTGTCTGAGGCCAGTTTTGAAATCAGGAAGAAGAGACTTTGTGATTCCAGGCCTGACACTCCATCCACTGTGTCACCTAGAGGGCTCCTCACAGAAAGAACAAGGGGGCAAGGATAACTGAATACCTTCTTCCATAAAATAGGGGAAAATTCTTCTGACCTTCCAAGAGAATTATTATCAATAAGTTTATCATCAGCCAGAGTGATCTCACAGAGACTTGCAAGGATAAGAGAAATTGAGTAGTTATCTAGTACAGGATTTTGCACTATCTCCACAAGAAAATGGCCTTTTGCAAGCCATCAGGGAACTCATTCACCAAAAACTTCTCTGATGTCTAAGTGTAGCACAGACATGATCCTAGGTTCTCAAAGTCTATAATAGCAGAACTGAGGAGCCAGCAAATCAGACCTACTTGGAAAGGTTTAAAGAATAGGTCCTTAGATGGACCATCTATCTATCTATCACCTAAAGAGTAGCCTACCTGAATTCAGAGGAACTAGTCACCAGCAGGTAGGGCTCCAGGTAACAAATGTTGTTGTCCACATACAAACTATATCTGCAGTGGTGGAAGGAATATTTTTTTTTTAAAAATGATGTAACTAAGGACTAAGTATAGTAGTATTTGAGGAAAGGGATTATTTAATTTGGTTTCTTCTCAGAAAGAGAAGCAAGATTCTAGATAGTACTGAATTTAATCATTGAAATTTAGCTATATGACAGCAAGGAAATCCCTCCTCTCTCATGACTTTTTGTGTCTGTTTCCAAATAGGTGACTGCCTAGGATGGAAAGGTACTTTCAAGGTTCTGCAAAAGAAGGTTATTATAGCCTGAGAATATATAATGTTTTCTGTGATGAATAAGAAGCTATTAACATCATTCTTAGTCAGCAGATTGGAAACAGTTACAAACCCTGAAACAATGGAGAAGGTAAGAAAGTCTATTTTGCCCTTTGACATTTCTCTTTCTAGGGGTAATTTTCCCCAACCAATGACAGGCAAAAATAACACAAACTACTTCAAAATAGCCACTTTAACCTATAGCAGCCCACGCACTGTCAATTCCCTAAACTGGGCATTTATGCTCATTTTTTTTTATCCATGGAATTCTTGTTTCTTTAAAATTTATTTTTTTTACACCTCTCCTCAATGTGTTTTTTTTCTAAAAATGACTTCATGCTGCATTCTCTAGCAGTTACCTAGTTGTCAAAACATTTTATCTTTTCAAATGCTGATTTGTCTCCACCTATGTTCTTCAGCACAAGTTTAAGTGTATTCATTCCCTTCTTCATTGTTGAGGGATTAGAGACTTCTGACCACAGTGACATATCTTGTCAAGATAATGATCAATGAAAGAATCCTTTTAATAAAGCACAATTTTTTTTATTCCCCACTATTCTCTGAAAGAAACCAACTATCTCTTCAACAGGCATTGACCTTGTTTTTACCCTTCTATAGGCATTCCTCATTGCATTATTTTACTTCATTTTATTCTGCTTCACAGATATTGCATTTTTTTTTTTACAAATTGAAGGTTTGTGACAACCCTGTGTCGAGCAAGTCTATTGGTGTCATTTTCCTAACAGCATGTGCTCATATCATATTTTGGCAATTCTTACAAAATTTCAAACCTTTTCATTATTATTATATCTGTTACAATGATCTATGATCAGTGATCTTTTATGTTACTATTGTAATTTGGGGATGGGGGGGCACCATGAACCACACCCATGTAAGATAGCTAACTCAACTGTTGAGTGTGTTCTGATTGCTCCACCAATCAATCAGCTGCTCCCCAATCCCCTCTCCCTCCTTGGGCCTCTCTATTCCCTGAGAAACAATAATATTGAAATGAGGTCAATTAATAACCCTACAATGTCCTCCGAGTGTTCAAGTAAAAGGAAGAGTCAATTGATGTGGCGAACTTCTTTGCTGTCTTATTTTTAAAAATTGCTACAGCCACCCCAACCTTCAGCAACCACCATCCTGCTCAGTCAGCAGCCATCAACACTGAGGCACGACCAGACACCAGCAAAAAGATTATGACTTGCTGAAGGCTCAGATGATGGCTAGCATTTTTCAGCAATATAATATTTTAAATTACATATGTATAATATTTTTTAGACACAATATTATTGCACACGTTAATACCTAGAATATAGTATAACAATTTTTATATGCACTAGGAAACAAAAAAAATGGTATAACAACTACTTTATTGATATGGTCTGAAACCAATTCCTCAGTTTCTCCATCATATGCCTGTATGTGCATTGTTCCACTCTTCTTGATTGTCCTTCCTCTATCTCTCAACCCATGATGTCCTACCTAGACTTCAAAGTCCAGCTCAAAATCCACTTCTACCATTTAATCTTCACTTGGCACTTTTCTTAAATGGATTTCTCCCTTTTCAGAATTCCTTTGACAATTATATTGGGAGAGCTCTTCCATTATACTGTATATTGTTCCTTAAGTCTTTTATGGTTAACTTTTCACATACTTTTCACTCCAAATAGAATATAAGGAATTCCATCATATACCTGGCTATGAAAGTTACAAAGATGTGCACATACATAGCAAGGACTCTCAATCAATCTTTGGAAACCAAGTTGAAATAAATTCAGTGACTAAAGTGCACTGAGATTTTGTGATATATTCCATTTTTCTAAACTCAGCTTCAAACTGGTAGATAATAGAGCATAAATGTCATTTTTCTGGGATGTTTTTGTAAGATCAATCCTCACCCCCTTAACATATAACCATAACCGGGCTAACCTTAAGCTCCATGTAAATGCTAACATATAGATTGGGGAGTCTTTTTTTTACTAGAGAGATAATAAACCCACAGGAGCAAACGAGATCACTAAAAGAAAGAGAATAGAGAGAGAACAGAACACATGCTAGAGCCTTGAAATAGACCCACAGTTAGTGGGTAGTTAATCATTGATTGATCAATCAATCAATACACATGTATTAAGTGCCTCCTATGTGGCAGGCATTGTGTAAGCACTGGGGAAACAAAAAGAGCAAAAAGACAGAAAGGTACACTCGAGGAGTTTATAATCTAACGAGGAAAATGATAATGGTATAGCACATGATCCAAAAGAGGAGGTGAAGTGCTGAGGTAGTTAGGGGGATCAAAAACACTAAATGAGGCCAGAAAATCAACTTTTGCTAGTTTTCCCATACAGGACCTGATTTATAAAACCAATGAAATTCATTCCATTGCCAGTTTAGTAATCTGGAGGTTTTATATTGTCATGTGCACCACTGAAAGGGCATTCTCAACATATTGAATTGAACCAAAAGGACTTCTGGATGAGGGAACATTCTGATAGTGAAGAATGCTATGATGGAGCATTAATTTATTTGTTCTTCCTCACTCAGCAACTTCCAGAGATGACTCTTCTACAGCAGTCACCTCATTCATCTCCAAGTGACAGTAGAGACACCACGCAGTATGAATTTGGTGGTTACATAAGTACAAATTATTATCTCTTTGAAACAATTGTTCAGAGTGATTAAACTGATTCTGTTGTTCTTGCATTGATTTCAGTACTGTCTAGTAAAGCAGGAGACCTAGGAAATTTAGGAGGAGATTCTGAATAATAATTGGGCTATTCAAAAAAATAGTGCTTGCTTTACCTGGAGAGAAAAAAAAAGTCTGTAATGAAACTGCAAATACATTACCTTAGTGTAAATAAATATGTCCTGCTTTTTTAATTAACAAATGTACTCATTAACCCATCCTCAGCAAGGCATACATCTTTAAGGAGTCTATTCCTCCCAGTAGTAGGGATGGATTGGCACTGAGATATCTATAAATCTCACTTGTAACCAATGGATAACTTTGAGCAGGGGTACAATTTGTACCCTAGTAACATAAATCATTTCTAGTATCAAGACTGGCCTAAATGGGAATAAAGAATGTGATCACTGGAAAAAGAAACAGATTTGAATCCCAGCTCTGCCACTTAGTTTCTGTGTGATCCTTGGCAAATCATTCACCCTGTCTGTGCTTCTATGTCTTTGTCTGTAAAAGGAGATGACTGATATTCTCTTAAGGCTCCTTCCAGCTCTTAAGTCTATGTGAGCCACATATATCCAATCCTAAGGACTTTTAGTAAGACATTTGTTTGTCTCCAATTAGCCTTTTAGTCTCCCCCAAAGTCCTCATCATGGTGTCAAAATGACATTAGATTCTGAAAGGCAGAGCACAAACTCAGGCAGGAGCTGCCAGCATAAATTACTTCAGTTATGAGCCCAATGATGCCTGCTCTGTCCTCTGAGAACTATCTTAGCTAAATTCATAGAGATTTCCCAGCAGGGTGGCTATGTATGAGAAGTTTTTGGTCCTAGCATCTCTCCCAAACCACCTATTAGCTAAGACCAAAAGAACAATATTCATACCTATTGATAAATTTATTTCTATCCTTCAGTAAATTGGGAATACATTTCTTAGGAGGCAATTGATAACCCAGCTCAGATCACCCATATTATAAAATCATAGATTTAGAGATAGAAGAGATGGATCTCAGAGGACATGTGGTCCAGTCTCCTAGGGTTGTTGTCAGGATCAAATGAGTTAACATACATAAAGCTCTTTGAAACCTTAAGATACTATTTAAATGCTGGCTATTACTACAGAATATAAGACACAAATGACCATAATACAATACAGGTTTCCATAACTGAGGAAACTGAGGTCTATGGAAGTTAAGTGACTTGCCTAAGGTCATACAATTAAATAAATAGTAGAATTAGAAGCTGAATCCAAATTCTCAGGTTGAAAAGCCAGCGTAATTTATTCTACACCACACTTTCTCCATCAAATGTGACGCTCTACCTATGGGAAAGTTATAAGGACAAAAACTGACGTATAGAGTTCACGGACAGGAATTTACTCTAATAACCTATATCAACTTATTTCTTTTTCTTAATAACAATGAAACATTATGTCCTAGCCTTTAGAGATACTATACTCCTTGAATGACACCTTTTCTCATTCCTCATTCTCTTTCTGACTCCGTAATGTTGGTGTTTTCCAAACAATCAGTCTCGGCTTTCCTCTCTATATATTTTCTCTTCAGAAATCTCATTCATTCCCACGACATCAAGTCCTACCTGTATGCATACAAGTTTCAACCCTATATTTCTAGTTCTGACCTTTCTTCTGAGTTCCAATCCCATATCTCCAACTGCTTTCAGGTTATCTCCACTTAGATATCATATAGACATGAACCTCAAACTCAACATGTCCCAAACCATACCCATTATCTTTCCCTAAAAAAATACAAAAAAAAAAACCCAACAAACCTTTTCCTCTTTCTGAATTTGCTATTACTGCCCATAGCACAACAATTTATCTAATCTGTCATCCTCATAACCTTGGGATTATTTTTGACTTTTCTGATTATTTTGTTTGACTTTCCTCCCTCCCTTAGGTGTCATATGAGCCACTTAATATTTATGCCTAAAAATCCAGAATGGGTATGCTGTGATCAAGCATAGTAGGAGCTGTCAGTTGAAGCAAAATACCACCAAAGCCTTCCTGGAAGAGAAACCTAGAGGCCAGGAAGAGGCCCATGATGGTAAGTACATCAGTCTTTTTCAGCTCCTCAAAATGCAGTCAAAGGGGCCATGGAGCTTTATAATACCTTGGGAAATGAAGTTGATAGGCCTAGCCCTATCAATTCTCATCACTGCTTCACCCAAGCATCAAAACCAAGGCCAAGGACATTACATTGTTCCATAGGAGAGGAAGAAAGGGAAAAAAAAACAACAACCTGACAACGTGAACTGCTTTGTCTATAGAAACACTATTGTAGAAAGGAACCCCACTATTGGTTAAAAAAATGGAAACTAACTTGTAAGAGAGAGGTCTTCTGTAAGTAGGTGAGTAGCGTTATGGTATTATTTGGTGATCTGTCTCTTTAAATAGCTTAGTGTTTTGTACCTTTTGAGTTAACACAGCTGTATGCTGAAATGATTTTTTTAGAACTGTTCTGGGTAATCAAATTCAGGCATATTAAAGTCCTGCCCTTTACTGATATCAGCACAAAAAAGGAAGGAAGAAGACAAGAACAGATATTTATTAAGCATCTATTATGTGACAAGTATTATGCTAAGCACTTTAAAAGTGTTATCGCATTTGATTCTCACTGCAATACTGGTAGGTAGTGGACTATTATTACCCCACTTTGCAATTGAGGAAACTGAGGCAGACAGAGGCCAAGTGATTTGCCCAGGGTCACACAGTTAATAAGTATCTGAGATGGGATTTGAACTCAAATTTCCTACCTCCATGCCCAGCATTCTATTCACTGAGCTAATTAGCTGCCTCAGCCAGTCTTCTGCTGGTGAAGAAAAGGGACACATTTCATGTGTGTGTGTGTGTGTGTGTGTGTGTGTGTGTGTGTGTGTGTGTGTGTGTGTGTGTTTATGTGTGTGAAGTTACCTTGTTGAAGGATTTTAGGCTATGAACAACAAATAGGAATAGCGAAGCAATTCATTTTAATTGAATGTATTAAGTGGCTGCTACGTAAAAAGTACTGTGAAGAACATAAAGATCAATAAGACAGTCTCTGCTTGTAAGAAGCTTGCAGTCTAATCAGTCATTTAACCATGGTCTGCCTCAGTTTCTTTGTCTTTAAAATGTGGGTAAAAATAGCACCTACTTCCCAGGATTATGGTAAGGATCAACTTAGGTAATAATTGTAACTGCTTAGCACAGTGCCTGGTACATAATAAGTGCTACAGAAATGTTAGCTCTCATTGTTTTTATCATCATTAGTATTCAATGAGCTAATATTTATAAAGCATTTTGAACACATTAAGGCATGCTAAGAGATTATTTATGGCTAGGGATCCCAAGGAAGGCTTCACAGAATAGGTAGCATTTGCTCTAGGTTTAAAATGATAGGATTTTGACAGAAGGAGACAGCCTAGAAGGAAGATATTCAGAACAACAGAAACAGCATGATCAAGGGTGGAGATTGAAGTTAGAACAGGGTATATTGGGGCAACAGTGAGTAGATATATCTATTGGGACATAGGGCAAGTAAAAAGGAGTGAGGGGGAAGAAAAGGCGGGGAAGGTTTATTATGGCCAAAATTGAATGTCAGGTAAAGGAGTTTGGATTTCACTTTGGTGGAACTGACAAAATTGTGATGGACTGGTCATGAACATGAGGAAAAGAGAGGGGTCAAAAATAATCTGAGGTTTCAAAGATCTCAAAGTCAGTATGGAATGGGAATGAATTTAAGCACAGTTATAGACAAGAACACCTTTCTGGAATGGATTTTGTGACTTTGTCCTTTTTCCTGGTCTCTAAGCCACTCGTTGATCCTAAAGTCCACAGTTTGCAAAAATAAGAAAAATGGATATCCAACAAAAAATAGATTCTAAACACACAACAATGGAATGCTTTATTCCATCAGTGATGGGCTACCCACAGCTGACTTGTCTTTAGCTGCCTAGAAGATAAAAAGAAAAACTAAGCATGATGTCCATCTGTATGTCTTTAAAGTGAGTTAGGATTTAAAAAGACATCTGATTCCACTAAATCAGCCAATCAGTTCTCCAAAGATAATAAGGCACTAGACCTAAAGGTGATTTTCTTTGAGGATCATGTGAAACAGTTTATTTAGGAATGTTTTCTTTTTAATTTTAAAGAGACCATTAGCTTAAATACTCATACCTTAACTCTATTTTCAAAATGTCAACACTTTCTCTCTCTGTCTCTCTCTCCTCCCTATGTATACACACACCTTTAACACACACACACACACACACACACACACACACACACACACACTTTTCCTTTAAATGTCGCATGCAGTTGGAGCATGGTGTTGATACTGAGATGTTTTTCTTATAGCTGATTTGGCTTGCTTTAGTCTCTATGTTAATCCAATATGGCTTTTAGAGCTCAGAAAGAAATTGTTGCCTTGTAAAAAGTGTACTCTAAATTGAAATCGACCTAGGACAGTTGGGGAGATTTCAGAGTTGTAACCTTGAAGTAAATTCTGTACCTCATTTTTTTTTCCATTTTAAATTTACAATATTCCTTTCATGCTCCATAAAAGTATTTTTGTGATTGTCTAGGTAGATGGCTTAGTGGATAGAGCACTGAGCCTGGAGTCAGGAAGATTGGATTTCAATTCTGGTTTCTGACACTTACTACCTATGTGACCCTGGGAAAGTCACTTAACCTCTGTTTGCTTTAATGCACTGAAGAAGGAAATGACAAACCATTCTAGTATCTTTGCTAAGAAAATGCCATGGATAGTATGGTCCATGGGATCATGAAGAGTTGGACATGAGTGAACAACTGAACAATAAAGTGTTGCAGTCTGATATATTGTAGTAAAAGATTTGGCTGTCGCCCACTCTTGCTTTGAATCTGCATACTTAATAGGTACTCGGTGTGCTTATACTGGATAATTGCTTTTCTCCCTATCTTACTTAGGTTCTAGAAAAAAAAAAGTTAAGTGCATTTTGGTAAAAACATAAACCAAAAAATGATAAAAACAATAACAATAAATAGGTGAGAGGAGAGAGAGAGAGAAAAAAAAAACTATTTTAAAGAGATGGCTTGTTCCCAAAGTCACACAAGAATTAGTAAGGAGCCTTTGTATGTTGTTCAGTCATTTTTCATTCACATCTGACTCTTCATGACCCTATTTAGGGTTTCCTTAAAGATACTGGAGTGATTTGCCATTTCCTTCTCCAACTCATTTTACAGATGTGGAAACTAAGGCAAATAGGATTAAGTGACTTGCCCAGGGCCACAAGTATCTGAGGCCAAATTTGAATTTAGGTCCTCTTGACTCCAGGGCTAGCACTTTATCTACTCTGTTACCTAGCTATCTCCTAGTAAGAAGCCTAGCTGGGAGCCAAACCAAGATCTTCTGTCTCTAATTCCATAGCTCTGTAGCAAGAGTGGCCTCTCTAGTTATGAAAGCTACATAGGCTCCATTTTATGGCAGTTCAGAAGCAGATCAGTGGACTAATGGAGAATCGTAAAAGCTAAAGAAAAGAGGAGGGGCGAGGAATTGGTATAGTGAGGAGGGTCTGAAATGCACAAAGTAGACAGATCCAATAAGGGGAAGTTGGGATTAGTAGGTCAGGACTGAACATGGAATGAGCTGGAGCAAAGGGTATGAGATGTAGAGAGGTCAGAGGCAATTGACTGGTATATAAGACATAAACACTTCTATGAACTGCTTCCACATTGGAAGCAATTTTTGTGCAGATTTGGTTATTTTCATTATTTTGATATTTTAGAACAACTAATTGCTTTTTAAAAATGTGTGTGTGTGTGTGTGTGTGTGTGTGTTGAGGTTTGTATATTCTGTGGTGCCTAACAGCAGTAGTAGGATAAATAAGCACAAAATAATGCCAGATCATGGGAAATGATAATCCCAGGGCACTGTTAAACAGATGAGACCACAGCTTGAGAATTTTGGACAATTCTCACTGTTACATTTAAAGAGAGACAATGATGAATTAGAATGGGTCAGCAGAGGGGAAAGCAGAATGGTAAAGAACCTGGGAATCATGTCATACAAGGAATAGTTAAAAGAACACTTTGTCTTTATCATTGAGAAGACAAGACTGAGAAAAGAGAAGATATCTATCTTCAAATATTTGAGTACCTGGAGTGTTCTCCTGATTTTCCAACACCAAGGAGAAGTTTGCTTTCAGGAAGTAGGGGAAAGGGAACTTTGAAAGTTTTAGTGCCAAAGTATAACCTCTCCTGGATTGATACATTAAAGACAGATAGGATTATTCATTTTCTCTTAAAGATTCTTACCCATGGTCCATAGTAAATAATGACAAAGGGACTTCTGATGTAAGACTTTTTCAATTATCATAATGTTCTCAATGAAGATTTGTGACCAAATCCCATATCTGGAGAGACCGAAACACTTTCTTGGGCTCTAGTTTGCAAGTTAATTACTAAGGGAAGATATTTTCCGCTAGCTTCTAGGATACAGTACAGCAATAGCACCTGGTATTACCCCTATTTCCAACTCATCCATGGGTCCCACAGTTCAAGGTACTCTGTCTACATCTACACAAAACCATAGTTTTCATGCTTAAAAAACACCACAAATTCAAATTAAAGCCACTTAATGAAATAGCATATTAAGAAAAATAGAAATGCAATATTTTCCCCATCAAACAGACACAATTTTCTACAAATTTATATGTTGTTAGTGATAAGAGCAGATATATGCCAGGTACATATGTAGACCAGCACAAACACAGGGATTATATCTGACCAGAGTATATTTCTGGAAGGCCACACTCTTGAAAAACACATGTGATTTGGCCATAAGTTGCAGTGAGTTTAGTGAATGATCTCAAGATTCTTCTGGTAGAATCTGTACTCTTCATCTTTCAGCTTTCAATTAAAGAACTGTTTGAAATCTGAAATTGATTTGGAGTTAAGGTGTTTGAATGGGTCTATAGATAATGCAGAGTATTTCCAAGGTGTATGTCTTGAAAAATTAATTTGTTTAAGTTACTGGGGCCAGATTATACAAAGTCTTAAAAGGGAGAATGATGAGAGAGGTGGGCACTATGTGGTGGTGGTGGTGGTATTTCACCCAACTCTGATATTTGCTAACTGTGAAATTTGAGTAATCAGTTCATTTCTCAGTTTTCACAACTACAAAATGGAAAAAATGATATGCACAACTTTTCAGAACTATGGTGTGAATTGTGTCCATAGGAAAATACCCTAGGTTCTTAAGTAAGGGAATAATATAATAAAAGCACTGCTTCAGGAAGACCTGTCTGCAAGCAAAATGTAGGATATGTTGGAAGGGGAGGAAGATGAGGAGAAAAAGATTAAGGAAGAAAGACAAGAGAGTTTTGCAACAATCCAGGATTAAGGTAAAAGAGATGTGACATATTGTGATAAGCAAGGAAAGGGAGAAGAAAAAGAGTGAATCAGAAAAATACCAAAGAACAGTTCTTAACTTTTCTGTGTTTCATGGGACTCTTTTTCAGTTTAGAAAAACTCATGGACCTCATATCAAAATGATGTTATTAAATGTATAAATAAAACACATAGAATTATGAAGAAAATAATTATATTGAATCAGAGTTATACTTTTTTTAAAGGAAGTTCATGGCCCCTGTTTGTTAGGCTCGATAGTGCATTCCTTAAATCCTTGCCCCTGGAGAGGCTAACTTTAGTGAATCCCTTGAGCTCTGGAGTGGATTAAACTGATTGGGTAGCCCCACTAAGTCCTACACCCCAAAGATGAACCTCCCCAGAGCAGAGGTTTGCTACCATGTTGCCTAAGGAAGAGTGAACTAACCCAGGTTGGAAACAGAGCAGGGTAAAACTCTCAAGTCAATTAGTAGTGAAATTTTCCCTGTGAATGGACAATGTACTTTCATCCTTGGCCAGATAAGGAGATTCAGTCTTAAAACAACAACAAAAAAATACAAACTCCCTAATTTAAAGGGAAAAGTAGTCTTGGTGATAAACTAAGTAGCAGTAATGAAAGAAGAGTCAAAGAGCACTCCAAAATTTTTAACCAAAGATATAAAAGGGAGGGGGAGTAATCTGATGAAAATGGGTCAAACAGTGAAGGAAAAGTTACAATCTGAATCAGAAAATGATCAATGAAGTTTTGAAAGCACTGAAATTCAGAAGAGAACAGAAAATAGAAGCAAAAATGTTTCTAAAGATTTAGAAATCTCATACTAGAATGAAGACGAGGGGTCAGGACTATATCATCTTTTTAAAAACTGGAATCATTTTCAAAAAAAAAATTTTCAAGTACTCTCTATCCATTTGAAGATAGGTAGCCCTATTTGCAAATGCCCTGCTTTCTTGACAGAATATGTGATTTCATAGATGTGGGTTTTCCCTCCAACAATACAGAGCAAACTCCTAGACCTAAGCAGATAGGCTCCATTAATTCTTGTGGCCTTTGTGTATCTACTTTAAAAAAAATTATTAAAGATATTCTCCAGTTTACAAAATTCATTAACATCACTCTGAATTTGAGAAATTAATTATTCACAAATTAATTCATAGAACCATATATTCAGAACTCATCAAATTTAAGGTTCCAAGTCTATGATTTTAGTGACTACATCTTTCCTCTTCATTGGCTTCAGTACCTGGATTCCCATGTTGTTTGTATTAGGATAAATTCAAGCAATCATTCACGCATTCTGTACTTTGCCTGGTTCATTAACAATCAAATATGTAATGATATGCTAAGAATCCCCTAATAAGGATATCAGAAATCAATTAATCAAAATTTCCTTTGGATGGGTGAGGGGGTGTAGAGAGTCAACACAGGCACAGGTTTCTATTACATTAATTAATCTAAAACATAAGCTGGTATCTACTAGAAAACTGCATGCTCTCCCCCACTAGAAAGATCCCACCCTCACAAAGGAAGTGCTTAGCTTTACAAGGCTAACTCTGCCCACCCAAGGGCATTACAACAAACTCTGTATGTGTCATTAAACAAAAAAGCCTAGAGAGAGTCCATTACAATTAAGTTCAAGAGATGAGAAAGCTAATCTTCCAGGGAAAAGGTGGGGAACTTTAGTTATAAAGTCACAAGGGTTAAAGATGTTTAATACTAGTAAGAAAATGAGTTAAATTGTGAAAGTAGACAGGGCAAACAGATGATTAAAATTTCTGATAGTCTGTTTTCATTATTTTTTTTAATCTGTAACTTCTTACATGTAGGCAGCATAGGATAATCTAGTAAATATCATATTTATTTTTATATTTTATTTTAAAATTATTTAACCATGTAACTTTAAAAGATTCGTTGCATTTTAAAGTGTGATAGTATTACTTAAGTGCTAATTCTCTCTACCTTTTGAATGGAATGGATCTCTAATTTCATTATGTAAGTCAAGAATGAAATAGATTTATTTAAAGAAATTTGCTTTATTGAGATTTTGGTAGAACACATGTATTTGGTTATATAATGAATGTTTAAGATTCATTATTTTTAATATTTATCCTCTCCATACCAAATATCATAAGAAATTGTTTTCAGCTTCTATTAAACACCCATAAGTGACACATTAACATAGCCAAACAAAGACAAAAGTAATATTTCATGATTTAAGAAAACAATACACCTCATGTCATTGGCTGGCTTCCAGGATTCAATGTAGATATTATGTTATTTTCTCATGACAAATTCTGGGAACTATAGAGTTCTCTATGAATAGGAGAATTAACAATCCTCTCTGCTATTCACAGGGAATACAGTTCATGCATGTAACTGTTGACCAAAGTAAAGCAATTTCTTTTTCCATTTAATGTCCATGCTGAACTTGAGTATAAATTAATAGATTTGCCCCATATCTGTGGACATCTTTACATAATGGACAAATGAATTTGTGACTTACCTATTAAAGACTAGCATCTCATTTATTGCCGAGATGCCAAAATCATTCAAGCCTAATCTAAAGTTCTCCTGCCATGAAAACCATTCTGAAACGGTCACAAGATTTGGATAAAAGTACATGAAAAACTAAGACCACACATATTTCATTAGTAGGATCCTGAGTATGCCTACTAACTGTGGTGTCCTATCAGATCTATATATCCAACCCTTGTGTCTGTCCCAAACTCTAGTTCCACATCATTAGGGCATTTTGAATTAGATTTCCCACAAGCATCAACATATTCAAAATGGAATCCTTTATATTTTCCCCAAATCCATGTCTCTTCTGAACTTTCCTACTTCTGTCAAGGACAGCATCCAGGTTCTCAACCTCAGTATCATCCTCATTTTCTTGTCCTCGCTAATCACTCAGTTGTCAAGTCTTACTGTTCATATTTCTATAGCATCTCTTACACACATCCCTTCTTTCCATTTACACAGCCACCTCCAAGGTTCAAGTTAGTATGACCATGTATTTGGACTTTAAAATAGCATCCTCACCTCTTACTCCTATAAATCTCCTCCCACAACCACCAAAGTAATTTTCCTAAAGCGTAAGTCAGATCGTGTCACTCCCTATTACTCCAATGACTCCCAATATTTCTAGGATGAAATGTAAAATATTTTATTTGGCATTCAAAGCATCTCATAGTCTGGCCTCTTCCTATCTTGCCAAGATTTTTATACCTTAAGCCCCTTCACACATTGCCTTCTTGCTGCTTCTTATACATGATACTCCATTTACCTTCTCTATGCCTTTTCACTGGCTGGTATCCATGCCTAGAATGCAATTCCCTTTTCATCACCCCTTTTAGGAATCTCTGGTTTTCTTCAAGACTAACTTCAAAATCTAGTCTCCCCTGCTCCTTGGCCTTCTGCCCAATGATTAGCTTGCATCTGCCCTGTACGAAGCTTGCATATATTTTTGTGTGCACATCTTTCCTCCATCATTAGAATGAATATAGTTTAAGAGCAGGGACAGAATCTTTTTTTGTCTTTTCATCTCTACCCCTTAACACAGTGCCTGGCACATAATGGATGCTTCATGATTATTTATGATTGAGCCTACTGCTCTCTATCTTAGAGTATAAACTTTTCTGGTTCAGAAAGATGTTCTATCACAGCCACATTTTTTACTTAAATTCAAAAGAAAATTAAAAACAATTCTTAAAGTCACTTACTCCCTGAAACTAACATACATTAAGGATTATATTATGACATTTGTTGATAGCAATAAATGGACTATGCTATTCTCCTCGTTGGAAGTACATCATTTTTTTTTTTGCCATAGGGATTTGATTCTGTAAAAAAAAAAAAAAGAAAAGCTAATTTGCTACAACATGATTCTGGGGACTGAGAGGTATTACATGTGTGAGCAGAATATTTTATTCTTCCTCATCCTATTCAACTGAGGACCATTCTGTGCAAAGTTTGTCCCAATCATTTTGACTCATTATTCCTTAGAAGATCAAGTGCTAAGAGCCTTTAGTAAATTAATAGAAATTTTAAGTGACTTCTCAAGGTCATACAGCAAGTGAGTATCAAAGCCTATATTATAGAAAGAGATCCACTTTCATAGCCGTTTTTCAATGTCACCTCATGCTTGGTTGGCCAGTTACACATCCCTGAAGGAGAGGGAAGCACATTTATCTCTTTGAACCAATCATTATATCATTAGATACATGTAATTGAGTGGTTCTACTTTCCATGAAAAGAAAATCTCGACTTTTCTTTATATCGATGTGTACTATGGCACACTAACCAATAAGAAAGGAAAAGATAGAATTCTTGGGACTGTATCCAAATTCGAAAGTTCTAACTTAGAGGGTGAGAAAAACAACATGTTATAGTGGAAAGAACAGTGGGCTTAGAGCCAAGAGTTGTGGGCTTGAGGCCCAGCTCTGACACTAGCTGTGTAATTGTGGATGAGTCACAATCTATCCCTTCTTCAGTTTCCTTATCTGTAAAATGGAGCTAAAACCATATCAACTATCCACATATCCTCATGGGTATGTTGTAAGGGAAATGTTTTATAAATTATAAAGTGTTACATAACATGATCGTAGTATACTTTATGAAAATATTGATTAAAACTGTAAAGTGCTGTAGTTATAAATAAACTGTGAAATTCTATAAAGTGATATTAAATTATATAAATGACAAAGGTAGATATAATGCTGTGCCATTATATTCTGACAGGAGCATAAAGTATTCTTTTTTTTTTACAAAGTTTTTTTTTATTTTTATTTTTTGAGGCAATTGGGGTTAAGTGACTTGCCCAGGGTCACACAGCTAGTATCTATCCACTGTGCCACCTAGCTGCCCCAAGCATAAAGTATTCTACTAAGGCTATATAAATAAAGTTTAAGGACATTTTTGAAATGCTATGTAAGTGAACGATTAAACAAATGAGTTTATAAAAGTAATGAAATATTTTGTACAACAATAAACATAAGGAAATACCATATAACTATTAATTATTCTTTTGTACATTCACATGATAGATTGAATCAGATTGATCCAGATATGAAGAAACTGACACAGAGAGCTTAAATTATTTGCTAATGTTCATATACCATGGAAATAACTGAGCTGTAATTAGCATTTAAGGTTCCCTTTAGAATATTCTCTTATATCAAAGAAACTGACATAGCATTGCCAAATACTGTTCTAATGATAACATTGAAAAATTCTGATGTTTGCCCACATTTTAGGTTTTTGGATATTAGCGTTGTACTCATGAATAACAGAAAGTTTTTTGGTCATGAAAAATCCAATCTCTGATTTTAGTTAGTATATAATAAAGTCAAGCTGCACTTCTTGGCCTGATCAGACAGCTGCCATTTTGATTTGTGTGGAATATTGCTTACTCAGGTGGCAGCTTACTCATCAGTGATCCATGTAGGTGATGGAGTTCATGGAAATTAATCCAATAAAAGTCCAAAAGGTATAAAATCGCCAACAGAAAATCAAAGATATCTTTATAGTACAGAAGGAAGAACTGTGTAGTTCTCAAGTCTATAATACCCTTATGTGAACAAGTCTGATGGAACAACTTCATCTGACTATTGGAATTAGTTTCTCACTATGTGCCTTGACTTCTGCTCCTGCCCATGGGCCCTGGATGTCACTGCTTTCACTGGCCATTTTGCTTGGACACACAATGAGGGTTTCTGGGTTTTTCTTTTTGTTATTTTTATAAATACTCTCCAAGAGAGGAAACACTGAATTAAAATGGTCTATGCACTAGAGAAAAGGGTAAGCAATATAAATTACATAACAAACACAGGATAAGCAGTCACACACACATGTGTATATGACTACTTTATCTATGTAATTTGCTATACATGTGTAAATATATGTGTGTATTGTTACAGTATTATTTTACCAGGTTTCATATATAAAAAACCAGAATTTTAGACATCAAGACTCATGTACTCTTCTTTCTTAATATTACAAGAGAAGAAACTGATGGCTACAGAAGTCATGTGACTTGACCAATATCACACTTGTTTTAATGCCACAGAAATGGCCAGATGTTCTAATTATCAGTCCAATGAATTTTCCATATCACCCTGCTGGGTCTATATAACTACATATTTTCTTAAGCTTAGAGAGTTTTGCCAAATGTAGTCCTATATTCTTATATTATGGGGAAAGACACCCAGTGCCTTGTTATAGGAGCAAGTGGAAATTCTGATTAACTAAGACTTAAGTGCTCTACTTCAGTGTGCTCATGTGAGCTACTACAGGAACCAAAGCTTCCCTCTGTGCCATGAACTGAGACAGCACAGGCCTTTTTTCACCCTTTATCTCTTTCCCCTGGTGCTCTGGCAAATGCCCCACATTAGCTGCTGTAGTGGCTCTTAGCATCTGAGGATATCAGATTCCATGTCTATATTCTTTTTGAATAACATTTCCAGATTTTTTTTAAATCAACCAAATGTAAGGAATTTAATGTGCAAAGTTTTCCATTTAATTGCTGTCATTAAGAATTACCTTTTCAAAAAGTTTTCGTCTTAATTTTAATTTGAAACACCAGCTATCCAAATCACTCTGCTCATATAGAGGCAATTAACATAGTCACTCTCATAAGCTACTTTTCCCCACCTAAGCTTATTAAATATCTTAATTATGTTTGTTATTGTAGACATATTTGAGTCTTTTTTATAGTGAATTTTTTTTAAAAAAATTTTTGTTAACTTTATTTAGTCTTCTGGAAACTGCTAGGAAAAAAAGTTGAAGAATAATATTGATATATTCAGACATCACAACTGAAGAGAAGCTCTTCTTTCACCAAGGATAGGGGTATGACTGAAACTGTGATTTTATTGGCATAGGAAACTGACTGGTGAAAGAAATCCTTTTACTAATTCAGATGGGTACCTTCTCTGTAATTTTGGAGTACTGAGTACTCCAGAGTACTGAGAGTAAGTAACTAACTACCCAGGGTCACCCAGTCAGTATCAATCAGAGTGGGATTCCATCTCAGGTCTTCCTAGCTTCAGTGCCAGAAGTTTATCTTCTATGCAAAACAACCTGTTTTCTATTATGAAACTGCACAAAAACTTCTCATTGAATTATTACAACTATTAGAGTACTGGATTTGAAGTCTGGACTACTGAATTTGAATAGCTGGGTAACATTGAGTAAGTCATTTAATTCTTTTAGTGCTGAGTTTCTCGTCTGTAAAATGGAAATAATAATAACACCTATCTCTTATGATTGTTTTAAGGATTAAATGAAATAATATTTGTAAGGCACTTTGCAAACCTTAAAGTACTACTATAATTATTAGCCATCATTATTGTTATAACTGTATTTTTCTTAATGAAGTCATCTGAAATAACAATGTCCAAAATGCTAGCCCACACTCTAAATAAAACAAATAACTCTCACCATTACTGCAGAAAAAAAAAAAGATACTCACTTGTATTGCTCCACTTTTTTCTCCAAGAACTGCATGGGGGAAAATGAGGCCTTTCATTTTTATATCACATTAATTTCTGAATACCCTTTGCCTTCCCTATATTGCTCTGTTTTTATGCTCTCAAAATATACATGGAAAGAAGGAAGAGGAGGAAGGAAGGAAAGAAAGAAGGGAAAGAGCAAGAAACAGAGGGACAGAGGGAGGGGAAAAAGGAGGGAAGGAAGGAAAGGAAGGAAAGAGGAGAGAGGAGGGAGGGAGGAAGGGAAGAGGGAGGATACAAGGCAGGCAGGCAAGAAGGAAGGGATCAAGGGATAAAAGAAATTTAAAGACCATAATGTACAGTTTGTTTTCTTTAATGTACATTCAAATTCTGCAACACTTATAGTCTGTGTCTACATTCTGCATTTTCTTCACATTGCAAGCCATGTGACTAGTTTAATTTGTTGATTTGCTGTTAACACTATTTTCTAGTTATGATGCAGCCAACTTTTCTTGTGTAGCTACTACCACAAATAATAGTAATAAAATGCATCCACATATTGCTTTGCAAAATGCTTTCACACAGATTGCTGATAATAATGAAAAAGTTTCTATTTATATAATTCTTTTCAATGAATAAAATGTCATTCAACCTCTATACTATTTCATTGGTGATCTCATTAGCTCTCATAGTTTCAATTATCATCTGTATGCAGATGAATCTCAGATGTACTTATCCAACTTCTCTTCCAACCTCCAGTCTCACATTCTAACTGCCTATTAGACATCTTGAACTAGAAGACCCATAGATTTCTTAAACTCAGCATGTCCACAAGTAAACTCATTATCCAAATCCTCTCCTCCTCCTAACATCCCCGTAAAAGTTAAGGATACCATCCTCCTCCTAATCATCCGGGCTTACAACCTAGGTGTCATTCTTGGCTCCATGGTCTCTCTCACCCCACATATCCAATCGTTTGTAAAGTCCTGTTGATTTCACCTTCATTATATCTGTCACATACACCATCTTTTGTACGACCCTGCTACCATCTTGATTCAGACTGCACTACCACAATAACAGCTTGCTGGTTGGTCTTTCTGCCTTAAGTATTTCCTACTCTAATCCATCCTCCACTCAATTGTCAGTGATCTTTCTAAAACTCAGGCCTGACCATGTTATCTACCAACTCAGTAAACTCAAGTAGATCCCCATTACCTTCATAGGCAAACACAAACTCCTCTGGCTTTAAAAGCTCTGCATACCCAAGCTCCATCTGACCTTCCCAGTCTTTTTTAGACCTTACTTCTCTCTGCATACTCTGACAGGGGCTCCCATGCTTTCCTCATACATGATATCCATCTCTCTATGTTGGACATTGTCCCTGGCTGTCCTCAAAGCCCGGAAGGCTCTCCCTCCTCATCTCTACCTCTTGGATTTCCTGGCTTCCTTCAAGTCTCACCTAAGAGACTTCTGCATTCTGTAAGAAGTCTTCCTTAATTCTCCTTAATCTTAGTAGCTTCCCTCCAATTTGTCATGTATAGATCCTGTTTGCCCAAAAGGCCCAGAGAAGTTAAGTGATTTGTCAAAGGTCAGAAATCTAATACATCAAAGATAGGACTTGTAATGATGTATTTTGATTCCTAATCTTGTATATAAAATAAAGTGTAAATACACTGCTGCTCTTGTGGCATATTCATTGATTGAAAAAGAGTCAGCAAATGAGACAGGAAGGAATGGACAGAGGTGGGTGGGAAAGCGTAAGACTTTGGTATCTCAGAAACTGAGGGAGAAGAGTTTCCAGAAAGGAGATGTGGTTGAGTGTTGAGTTGCAGAAAAGTCAAAGAACATGATAATTAAGGGAAAAAAACATACTGAATGACCTTGTTATATGGTAAAATGTAGTTTATTTTAAAGGAAAATCTGTTCTTTGAAAAGGAAGGAAATAAGTATTATCTGTGCTATATACTGTGCTAAGTGCTTTATAAATATTATTATAACATTTGATCTTCACAACAACCCTGGGAGGAAAGTGCTATTATTATTATTCCCATTTTACTGTTGAGGAAACAGAGGCAGACAGAAGTTAAGTGACTTGCCAAGGGTCAAGTAGAAAGTTATTGTTTGAATCCAGGTTTGAACTCAGTTTTTTTTTTTTAAATTCAGGCCCAATGTTCTGTCCACTGGGCCACTTACTTATAAAACTAAAAGTAAACTTTTTCTTAAAAAAAAAAATCCTTGCAAAATTACATGCTCTCAGATTTTAATAGCGATAAGTATTGGAGTTGTAATAACATTGGTACAGGGAACTTCCAAGTGGGGAAATTCCCTCTGACAATGCAGATTATTTAGCACCTTCTTTGCAACTTATTGTCCTAATTGTCTAGAACATGAAGGGGTTAAGTGACTTTGCCCAAGGTGATGAAGCTAGTTATGTTTTAAAGGTGAGACTTGGATGCAGGTCTTCCTGGCTTACAGGCCAGCTCTCTATTTGCTATGCCATATTAATACCATTACTATATGTTGAATAATTTTAACACGTGATTTTTCTGTCATTAGAAATTCATTCAAAAATTCCTTTAAGACATAAATCACTTAAAATCCTACATTGTGCTAGATTATAATCACCAGAGTAATGATCATAACTAGAAAGGAACATTAAATTGGGCCCCATTATCAACACCCACTTATCCAGGTTAAGTACCAAGCATTACAAACGACAACACCCCAGCTGCGGCACTCAGATATCTATCTTCCTTCACTACACAGTATGTAATAAAAACAAGTACTCTCAAAAAATTCAAAATAGATCTTATCAGTGCCCTCAATCAAATTCAATTCATGCACCAAATGTGCTACATGATGCTGATATAAAATCCATTAGTAAAGAGGACCTCAGCTCAATAAAATATTATGCCTGCAGTGCCTCAAGGTAATGAACAGATCTAATTGGCAAGGCATATGCATTGTACTCAGGGGCAACTGATGAAAGCCGCTCCTCTGAGAAGACTCATTCATGAAGGATTTTCTGTCTTTACAGGAGGGTTTTTCAACTAGCAGGTACAGTGGTGGTACTGTTTATTTTCAAGCATAAAAATTGGTCTTATGTACAAAAACACTCGACTGAGTTACAGTTGATACAATTCAGAAAATGAATAGGAATATTGCTCCGTATTTATAAACAACCTTTTCTGTATATGAGCTTGGGGTATTAAGTTACATGTGTCATGCTGATGTGCACATAGAGGGAGAACTCAAAATAGTTTACAAGGGACATGTTCAGGTACACTGAACTCTTCAGTGTCTGCTAAGGTGCCAAACTGTTTAATTTCACCCTTGGCGAAATTCACCAATCTCACTCTTCAGGTTTAAAATAAGAATGGAAGATTTAGTTGACCGTTGTGCTTTACCTCTGACCTATGCTCTACCTGGTTGCCTAGGGGCTGCAGCTGACTGACAGATGTGGCTATGCCTTTGAAAATGTTATAGAAACCATACCGAGGGACTCCTTTGAAAACAATTGGATACTTAGAGTAATTGAAGGTCAGAGTTGGAAGAAACCTTGGAGATTATCCAGTGTAACACGTTCATTTTATAAGGGAGAAATCTGAGGCACAGAGAGGGTGACTTGTTTATGTCACATGACTAGTTACTATCAGAACTAAGACCAGAATGCAGTTCTTGGACCCCTAGTCCTTCTTCAACCCCAAGTCTCTTTTCCAAGTGTTTAAGACTAGGCTGTATTTATGCTGTTTAAGGACCCAAAATCCAGATTCTAGTGTAATGCAATTACTGAGTTAATTATTTTTCAAGTAAATAAGAAAGAACACACAAAACCATTAATTTATCCAAAGAGTGGTTTGCTGTCATTTTTGTTTAAGGTCTGTATACGTTGGTACCATGAAAATACATTGAAGTAAAAATTCACAACTTGGAGATCTTGAAGTTCTTCTAACACTTCTAAAATTTTTGACTAACATATACTATAATTAGTATTAAATATGTACCGTGGCATATCAATCAACAAGCATATATTGAACACATACTATATATGAGTCAATGTGAAAAATGGTGAAACAAAGGCATATAAGCTATCATCTATGGCTACAAAAAACTTGGAAATGTTTGGATTTAGGTGAAAAAGAGATGCAAAGGAAGGGGAGTTGGAAAAGTCCGTGCTCCCTATTGCCACATTCAGGCTCTCTCCTTTTCTCCTTCACTTAGTAACCTTTATTCCTTTGAGGTTCAAGCTATTTATATCTACCACCCAATCAAAATCTTGGGTTTACAGACCACCAGGCCACTCCACTTCCTTCCTCAATGAATTTGATATCTGGCTTACAATTTTTCTATCCTCCCCAACCACTCATATTAGGGGACTTCAATACACATATTGATTCTCCCTCAAATATCCTAACCACTTAGATCATCAACCTGCTCAATTCCTATGACCTATTCCTCCTCCCCACCTCACAAAGATAGTCATGTCCTGGATGTAACCATCACCCACAAATGTACTACCTCTATGTTCAAGAATTCTGAAACCCACTATCCAACCATAATCGATTGGCTTTTCACCTCTCTCTGTGTCTTATTTTATATAACCCTACTCTTCATTCTCACTGACCTCTAATCCCTTGACCCCACAATTCTCTCCCAGGCCTTCTCCCATGCACTAGCTACTCTCTCCTCTTCCCCCCATCTTGACCCTTTGGTGAACCAATTCAACTCCACACTGTCTTCTTCTCTTGTATCCTTAGCCTCCTTATCCCATCCAGCCAAGCCTCACCCTTGAATCACTCCCACCATTTGTTGCCTTCACACTGACATGAATGGTGCTGAAGGAAGGTGGAGAAAATTAAGCAATTGATGTGACTCGATCCAATACAAATGTATGTTATATAACCTCAACTGGTCCCTCATTGCTGCTAGGCAAACCCACTGTGCACATTCCTTATCACCTCACTATTGTATTCTCCACAGTGGCTCTTCCAAACCTTTGCATCTCTCCTAAAAACTCCTGTGGCTCCCCCACCCCCCTCTCTCTCAACTGAGATCCTTGCCTCATATTTTATAGAAAAATTGAGACCATTCACCATGAAATCCCTTTCTCCCTTCTTTATCATCTCCCATTACTCAGATCCCTACTGCTACAATTTCCTCCTTCACCTCTTGTTTCACACGATGAAGTGTTCTTAATCTTTACCAAGTCTCACTCCTCCACTTGTTCAAGCAATCCCATTCCATCTCATCACCCCTAATAGATCACCACCTCTGGTATCCCCTCTGTCACTTATTTTCAATCTCTCCTTCTCTAGTGACTCATTTCCTCCTGCCTAAAAACATGCCCATGTCTCTCCTATCCTGAAAAAGTCTTCACTTGATCCTTCCATCCCTGCTAACTATTGTCCATTTCTCTTCTACCCTTTCTAGCTAAATTGCTCTAAAAGGCCTTTGACAACAGCCACCTCTACTTTCTCTCTTCTCAATCTTTTCTTATCCCCTTATAAATTGACTTCCAACTTTGTCATTCTACCAAAACTACTCTCTTCAAAGTTATTAATGACCTCTTAGTTGCCAAATCCAATGGCCTTTTCTCAATCTTCATTCTCCTTGATCTCTCTCAACCTTTTGACACTGTTAAGCTCTGCCTTGAAATTCTCATCTCCCAAGGTTTTCAGTTCACCATTCTCTTCTGGTGTCTCATTCTCCTACCTATCTAACTACTACTTCTCTGTCTCCTTTTCTGTATCCTCCTTCTAATCACACCTTCTAACCACAGGTTTCCCTCAGGGTTCTGTCCTGGGCCTTCTCTTTTGGGTCTCCTTCTCCTATATACTATTTTCCTTGTAGAGCTCATTGGCAACCATAGATTTAATTACCATCTCTATGCTGATGATTCTCAAATATACCTTTCCTGCCCCAGTCTCTCTAAGGACCTCCAGTCTTGCATCTCTAACTGCCTTTCAGACATCTCCAATTAGAAGTCCAGTAGACATCTTAAAATCAATATGTCTAAAACAGAGCTCATTATCTTTCCTCTTAAACCTTCCCCCCAAAACATACACCTTCCCTACCACTGGAGAGGGCAACACCACCCTCCCAATCCCTCAGGCTTACAACCTAGGAGTCATCTGGAATTCCTCATTCACTCTCCTCTCTCCCCTCATATCCAAGCTGATGCCAAGGGCTGATGAGTTAACTTTTGCAAAATCTCTTTAATATGCCCCCTCCTCTCTTCTGGCAATGCCACCACTCTAATGCCAATCCTTATCACCTTATGCCTGGAATACTACAATAGCCTACTGCTGGTTCTGCCTACCTCAAGTTCTTCTCTACTTGAATCCATTCTCCATTCATCCATAAAAGTAAATTTTTCTAAAACACAAGTCTAACCATCTGACCTCTATACCCAGTAAAAGTTAGTGGCTTCCTAATGCGTCCAGGCATAAATACAAAATCCTCTATTTGGCATTCAAAGCCCTTTATAACTAGCCCTTCCCCCCCTTACATTTCCAGTTTTCTTACACCTTTCTTGCCAACATGTACTCCACTCCAGTGACAATGGCCTCCTGGCTGTTCTTCAGACAAGACCCTCTACCTCTTTTCCAGGCATTCTCTGTGGCTTTCCCCTGTGCCTGAAATACTCTTCCTCTTCCACTCTAACTGCTGCCTCCCTGGCTTTCTATGAGCCCTAACTAAAACCCCACTTTCATCCTTCCTTGGGGGAGGAAGCCTTCCTCAAAGCCTCTTAATTTCAGTTCCTTCCCTCTGCTAATTATTTAGCCTATTTATAGCTTGCTTTTTACACATTGTTCACATGTTGTCTTCCCCATTAGATTGTAAGCTCCTTGAGGGCAGGGGCTATCTTTTCCGTCTTTTTGTATTCCCAGTACTTAGTACTTAGCACAATGCCTGCTATAATAAATATTTATTGAATTGAATTGAATTGAATTGGAGTATTTAGGTAATACCACTGAGAGAAACAATAAATGTTATAGGAAGGTTTGGGGAAGAAAATGATGACTTCAGCTGAAGATGATGAATTTGAGTGAGGGTGCCACATCCTCAAAGAAGTTCCCAACAGCTATTGGAAGGTGTAGTATAGTAGTTCAGAAGAGAGGTAAAGGTTAGAACTGAAGATTTTACACAGGGCATGGAATATAATATTCCGGAGGGCAAAGGACATAGGATTACAACCAAGAATCACCTACCCAGCAAAACTGAGTATAATCCTTCAGGGGAAAAAATGGTCATTCAGTGAAATAGAGGACTTTCAAGCATTCCTGATGAAAAGACCAGAGCTAAACAGAAAATTTGACTTTCAAATACAGGACTCCAGTGGAACACGAAGAGGTAAACAGGAAAGAGAAATCATAAGAGACTTATTAAGATTGAACTGTTTACATTCCTGCATGGAAAGATGATATTTGTAACTCATGAGAACTTCGTCAGTATTAGGGTAGTTGAAGGAAAAAAATTGTATGTATATATGTATGTATATATAGATAGATAGAGGGCACAGGGTGAGTTGAAGATTAAGGGGTCATATCTGGAGAATAAAATTAAGGGATGAGAGAGGATGATACTCGGAGAAGAAAGGGAGAGGTAGAATGGGGTAAATTATCTCACAAAAAAAAACAGAAAAGAAAGTCTCTCACAGTGGAGGGGAAACAGGGGAAGGTGAGAGGGAATGAGGGAATCTTATTCTCATAGGATTTGGCTTAAGGAGAGAATAACATACACATTCAATTGGGTATGGAAATCTGTCTTACCCTACAGGAAAATAGGGGGAGAAGGGGACAAGAGAGCATGGGGGGTGATAGAGAGGAGGGCAGATTGGGAAAGAGGGTAATCAGAAGCAAATACTTCTGAGGAGGGACAGGGTCAAAAGAAAGAATAGAATAAATGGGAGGGCAGGATAGGATTAAGGGAGAGTTAGTTTTTCACAACATGTCTACTAAGGAAGTGTTTTGCATAACTGCACATGTACAACCTATATTGAGTTGCTTGCCTTTGCAATGAGGGTGGGTGGGGAGGGAGGAAGGGAGAAAATTTGGAACTCAAAGTTTTAAAAACACATGTTTTAAAAAAATGTTTTCACATGCAACTGGGAAATAAGAAATACAGGAAATGGGGTACAGAAGTCTATCCTGCTCTACAGGAAAATAGAATGGGAAGAGGATAAGAGAAGGGAGGGGGGAGAGATACAAGAGAAGGCAGATCAGGGGAAGGGATATTCAGAATGCATGCCATCTTGCGGTGGGGGGAGGGGTGAGAAATTTGGAACTCAAAAACTTGTGGAAGTGAATATTGAAAACTAAAAATAAATAAATTAATTTATATTTTTTTAAAAAAAAGAAGAGAGGTAAAGGTTAGAACTGAAGATTTTAGAATCACCTATGCAGAGGTAACAGTAGAAACAATGAATGCTGATGAGATCTGCAATGAAGAAAGAGCAAAGAGACAAGGAAAGGGCTTTGAGACACAGTGAAATTTGAAGGGAAGAAGGAAGAAATAAACCAAGTTGTCTACTTGCTATTCCTTGAACAAGACAGCACAGCAAAGTATAAAGTATACTAGCTCTGGAGTCAAAGGACTGAAGTTGCAATTGTACCTATGAAACTTAACTGTGTGACCTTGGTGGCAAGTCACACCCTCTCTGGGCCTCAGTTTCTTCATCTGTAATATGAAGGGGTTCAATTAGATGGCCTCTGAGTTTCCTTCCAGCTCTTCATTTATGATCCAATGACATTTTACTTCCCATCTTTTGGGTCTGGGCCCAGACTACCCCTATGTCTATAATGCATTTCCCTCCTCATCTCTGTTTCTCAGAATCTTTAGCTTCTTTCAAAGTTCAGTTCTAGTAACGTTTGTTACTAAGTTTTCCTGATCTCACCAGCTGCTAGTGCCTCTCTGCAAATTTACTTTTATTTCTTTTGTGTAAATCAAGCATTTACTTTTATGTGCCTGTGTTCCTCCTCCAGTAAATGTCCACTCTTTTAGGGAAGGGAGTATTTTATTTTTATCTCTCTAGACCTAGTGCATAGCACAATGCCTGGAATCTAGCAGGTGCTTAAGTTGTTCATCCTTCATTTTCAAAGAGGGCCAATGATATCACTGACTTTCAGGTGAATTGGATTTAAGTGAGGCAGTTGCACAAAGTTGTCAGCCTCATTCTCTCTTCCAGAGTCATCAAAGTCCAATGGCAATACAAAAGTCAAGATGACTGGTATTATCCTGGGATGCAGTGGATGACCTTGGTGTATTTGATGCCTTGACCACGTTGGTCACCTTCATGGCTGTTGGAACAAATTGTTCTTATTTGCCAATTCTGCCTGGGGAAATCTTCATATGCGGTGGGTAGATATCGTCCAAATCACTGAGAAGTCTGAGTCCTGTTGGTAACACTCAACATGGTTTAGTGTGCCTGCTAAGTTGTACATGCTATAGCTTCTTGGCCATAGGTGAGAGTTGGGTAAAGTTGGACACCAAAGGCACTTAAGAAATACTTGGTGAATGAATGAATGGAGGAGACAGAAGCAGTGACCAGAGAGGTAGGAGGAGAACTGGAATACAAACCTTAAATTCTTATCTGCTATTCTGTCACTTTTCATATGATTTTTTTTACAAAAAAAAAAACCAAATACTTTCGACTAAGATGGACTCATAATTATAATGCATGTATTATAACAAATTCATTTGTTGAATTTTTCTTGGTTAGAGGATCTAAGATTTTACTGTAATATTAGAAACAGTGGGTAGAAAGGAAGCAACTAAAGTAGCATATCTCATCAGGCTAAAGTAGGTCTGTACAAAAATAAGAGAACTGTAGAATATAACTAATAATTATCTTGATTTTCTCCTTTGTCAACAATGGATAAAACAATCATTTTGACTAGGCTGTAGTCCTTTTACTCAGCACTTACAGATACATACTACACTTGAACATTCTGAACTGTGGTTTGCTAAGATAAAAAAAAAGACAAAGAAGTAGAAGAAAGAAGAAACAAACATTTTTTCAATAATGCAATTGGGCATCCTGTGTGTATGTGAGAAAGACATTTTAAAATAGTATTGGAAACATGTGGGCTAAAAGAGGAGCTCTGCCTCCCTCCCTGTACCCCAGCTCTGTGCAGCTAGGATTCATCACTTTCTTGTGCTCACTTAAGAAGCAGTCAACAAAGTTTACCATCCCCTTCCCCATTTTTTCCAACAGTCTGGAATGGCCCATTTAATTCAAAATGGGTGATTCCCCAGTTCAGCTCTTTTAATGTTTTTATAAAAGTAACTAAAATCTGATTTTCTTTTTTACTGCTAACTTGGGATAAATGCTTACCACATTTGGGTAGAAGAGATGACAAGCCTTTTACTTACACTGCTCATTATTTTGTGAAAGACTTCATATCATTCCTTTTTGTTTAAAAAACAAAACAAACACTGCTCTATTACAGCACTCATTCCTTGAAAGACTATTCTAAATTGGGGCACAATGGTAACCCCATTAATTGCAGTGAGGCTCCTGGGACTGCTCATTATTATTTCATTATTTATCCCCTCACTATGAACAACTGTTTTTAAAGCAGAGCTGGGAAACTTTGTTAAATGGTTTAAATGCTGCATTTTAATAGAATTTATTTTTAAAATAAACAACCTTAGACATGAAGGTGTATATTAACATTACAGTCACATACAGCTGCATATAATATTCCACAAGGAAAAACAAGAACAAAACAAACAAACAAAAAACAATGGTCTCTCAAAACAATTGTTTTAATTACTTCAAAGGAGGGTGAAAAGCTCCCCTTAAAACCATTCAGGAATTCAACACTAGTAGAATCTGTAGGCAAGACCAGCCTGGATAACTGTCTAATCAAAAAGCCTATATTCCAGATACCATATTTCTGTGCACTTTTTACCTGAATAGATTTCTAATGGTGGAATTATAGTCAGAGAGAGATACTTGGGATGTAGGTGGAGTATTTTAGGGTAGGGAACTTTATTGTGCTGCTCTGATCACATCCTAGAGGAAATCACTTACTGAGTCTACTTAAAAGTACAGTTCTGCCTAAAAGAAAAAAAAAATCCTCCTTCCCAGTTGTAGATTAGATGTTTTTCTACTTTCTACTTTTTAATCACTTTTTTAGCATTTTGTTTTCTCATGAACCATGAAGGTTTGCTGGCAGGTAGATATTTTAGCATTCTACATCTAAGCCCTTCTTTTCTTCCTTTTCTTCTTTAACTAGACAGCCTGGAATTAAAGGTCAGGAATTCATAACACATGGACTGAATCTTAATTGTCTCTTTTAAAAGTTAAACCAACCTCTTTTCTGTGATTGACTTCTATGATCCGGATTCTAAAAGAAAGTTTTTGTTACTTAAGAATGCAAGATGGTTCAAAGATAATCATTAATTAGCTAAAATGGACTTCCCATTTGCACTCTTCCCTCCCTGAAGTAGAATTTACTATCTACTAGGATCCCAATTATTTTGCAGTTGAAAATTGTATCTTAGAAAACTATCCAACTCACTGAAATGGGATCGTGGTAGCTTTTGAAAACAGAAACCAGAACATCTGGGCTGTGAGAAGAATGAAAATATTAAATTAGATAAGTTTTAAAATGTCTCCTCCCAAAAAAGTATGTTTCAAAAAAAGAAAGACTTGATTCTACAGATACACACACGTGGTAGCACACACACACACACACACACACACACACACACACACACACAAATCACTTGTACTTCTGCCAGCTCTGAACTCTACCTACGGATCTGAATGCAGCTATAAGTGCATTTTTCATTCCAAGACCTGAACGTTATAATTGGATGAGAGTGCTAAAAGTCAAGGAGCCACAGTTACTTAAGCATATTAAAAAAGACCCTGATTAACATTCTAGGCCAAAAAAAAAATTGAACAGAGTTAAGAGGTTGCCCAGTAGCAAAGATAACAATATCATTCAATGCCATTTTCTGCCTAATCCTCTCACCCTGCAGTCAAAGAACAGGCTGCTAAAAACTCCATAGAGGGCAAACCTCTATGTAAAGCTGGCATGGTGTTTAGTTGGAATAGACAGTCATTTATGTAGCATATTTTGAAGGAATGTCACCACCCACCACAACCCTTCCGAAAGTAACAACCTCTACATGTCTGCTGCAGGTGCAATTCCAGCATTAGAGATTATTTTGAATTAAAACATTCTGTCTTTAATTGAATAGACATTTATTAAATATATTCTATATGCATGGCACTGTGCAAGGCTACTGAGGGCTTCATAAGAGGTGAAGATGTAATCCTTGCCCTCAAGAAATTTACACTATATTTCAATGATTCCTAACCTTTTTTGTGTCTTGGATACCTCCAGCAGTCTGGTGAAGTCTATAAGCCCTTTCTCAGAATAATAAGTGTATAAAATAAAATACATAGAATTACAAAGAAAATAAATTATATTAAAATACATTTTATACCTACACACACACATGTGTGTATATGTGTGTGTGTGTGTGTGTGTGTGTGTGTGTGTGTGTTCATGGATGCCAGGTTAAGAATCCTTCTCCTTCTTGAAAGTTACGTTTTGCTTTGCTTTGGTTTTTAAGTCCCTAGACAGGGGAAGCAAATTGAACTATTAACACTGAAGGTTATTTTATTGCATTCGATGAGAGCTGGATCCCATTGTGAAGGAATAGGACTATCAGATATAGGACAGAAATTTCACTGATGAGACAGCAACAAGAGTTTAGGGGTGTGTGCATAGCAAGGAGTAGTTTGATATTATCTGATTTTTATATAGTGCTTTAAGGTTTACAAATAATATTACATGTATTAGCTTACCTGATGCTTATAACAAGAGGAAAGGAGATTGTCAGGGGAAAAAAAGAACCATTAAAAAAGAAGTAGAAAAGTGCCTTAAACAAATTTCACCAGGGCAGATAGAGTTTTGAGTTCACATCTAGCCTCTGACACTTACTAGCCGTGGGAACCTAGGCAAGTCACTTGACCCCGTTAGCCTCAGTTTCTCATTTGTAAAATGAGCTGGCGAAGGAAATAGCAAACCACTCCAGCGTCTTTGCCAAGAAAATGCCAAATGGGGTCACAAAGACCTGGACGTGACTAAACAACAACAATAACAAATTTCACCTATGTCAGAGGCCAGATCCATGATTTTATTTATGAAAAAAAAGTCACTGCTATTCTTCCCTTGTTTTTGTGTGGATGTCACTCAAAATTGTGCATAATCCACATATTTTTCTAAGACAGGAGATAATTCCTAAAAATCTCCTAGGTCTATTATTTGTGCATCTCTTAGTAAACATAAAAGAGCCAGAGTTTGTTCAGCTATGGGTTAGTTCCAAAGGAATGGATGAATGAAAAAAAACCATTTATTGATTACTATGTGTAAAGCATTGTCCTAAATGCTGAGAATACAAATAAAAAAGGCAGATACACTCCTTCAGTCAAGGGTCTCACATCCTAATGGAGGAAACAATGCCTATGCAAGGTTGAGCTGAAAGTCACGTTTAAAAGTCCATTTTCCTTTGGGTCATACAGCAACAAAAAGAATGTAAGGTAATCCATTTTCTTTTCTTTTTTGTTTGCTTGATTGTTTGTTTTTTTGTTTTTTGTCTAGGCAATGGGGTTAAGTGACTTGCCCAGGCTCACACAGCTGTTAGTGTTATGTGTCTGAGGCTGATTTGAACTCAGGTCCTCCTGAATCTAGGGCCAGTGCTCTCCACTGTGCCACCTAGCTGCCCCTTAATCCATTTTCTTTAATGTAATTTCCATTGATAAAATATCTGTTTCTGATGTTGCACTGCTGGGCAATGTTAAGGATGTTGCCCTTTCCATAGAGGTTGCTGAGATCATGGTTGCAGGAAATGGAGTAAAATTAGGACTGGGGGCACTGGTGCTGGGCCTATTAAGTTTACTTGCCCATAGGATGTAGTTGGTCAGTGGGTGGTGGTAGTGGTGAGGAAGGTGGGCCTTTCTTTGAAGGAATAGCTGTCTTCAATATGGCTTTGGTGGGACATGCTAGAAGCAGGGCTGGTGGTTTGGAAGGGACTCTGCTAGTCCCAGAGCTATTAAGTTCAGGATTTGGGGCTACTTCCACTGAGTCTTAGGAGAGGTGGTGGTCTAGGTTATGGCAGTTTGACTTGCTTAGTCCATAACTTCCTGTCTCTCCCTCAGGGCATCATAGTGAGGAAAATCAGAAAGACCAGAAAGAACAGATCAGGGCTGAAATAGGGACAAACAAGGAAAAGAGGGCAAAAGAATGGACAGGTGCATGACATTGCTGGGGGAAGGCAGGGAGGTGGACAACTTTCCCTGCTAAAAATGACCTTCTAGGATCTCACAAGGTTGAAAGAGAAAAATAAATGGGCAACAGAGCAGGTTCCTCTTCCATCCTACCATTTTTGTCCTGTCCTCCTCCCTATCCCTACCAGGAATAGACACTATGGCTAGGTTGGCAGATAATAAGTTCACTCTCATATTCTCTCTTATAAAAGGAACTAAATGTCTTTAATTTAATTAGTTATAATAAACCACAAGTATTAGCTACCCAATGTTTTAAAAAATATTGCTTTTTCATCATAAGCATCTTAATAATAATACCAGCTCCCAAATCATGAAGTCATCCTTATGGTGATGCCTTTTGAACACCTGCCCAAAGTACTGTCAAAATATTGGTTTGAATCATAGGGCTATGATTATGGAATCAAATTCCATATGGACCAGTCATTTTCACCTTGTTCTATGATCACAGACCGAATTCCTAACTTATGATAATCATCTTAAAATGTATTTATATATGTCTTAGTATACAAAGAAAGCTCATTTCCAGCACTGTAGTTAAAGAGTATCATTTGATTATGATGATAACTAAATTAAGCGTAAGAGTCTAATGGCAGTTACAAGCTACTAGGATTTCATGAAAAAGAGCGAGAGACCCATCCCCTTCCCCCGATACACAAGTATGTTACATATTTATGCACAAAAGATACAGAGGATACACATATCCCATCCATCTTCCATCACCCTGGGTCTCATTGTCTGGTTCTTGTCTTAGGAGCACGATAGCACATACCCAGGAGAGATAATTCCTGTCTTCTGAATAATAGTGGCCCCAGAAGCTTAATGCAAGCAGTTTTTATACTTAAAAGGAAACAAAGAAAAGATGCTTTTATTCAGCAGTCTAAATTAGAGAAATTTTCATTCTTGTATGAACATGCTAATTGCATTTAAGACAGGAGAAAGGCATATTTGGGTTGGTACCCTATCTTTAGTGCTGTGTGCTTCTCCCATATGAATCCACCAGTCATACTTCACAGTTGTTTTTGCTTCTGCTGCTATCTGCTGCTGACTGCTCTGTCTCCTCTTTGTGATGTAGAGGAGTAGTCAAGTCTATTTATTATTGTTATTCTTCAAGTCCCTCTGTCCTGTCCAACTCTTCATGACCCCATTTGGGGTTTTCATGGCAGAGATACTGGAGTAGTTTGCCATTACCTTCCTTCTCCAGCTCATTTTACAGATGAGGAAACTGAGGCAAACAGGTTAAGTGACTTGCTCAGGGTCACATAGCTATTAAGGATCTGAGGACAGATTTACTCTATCCACTACAGCACCTAGCTGCCCCAAATGTAACCAACTGGCACTAACATTTACTTTCAGAACTGGAGGATTCTAGAGGTGGTATCAAAGATATCATGAGACATAATAGATATATAGATACAGATATATACACATGTACCTATACACATGTATATATGTGTATATATGCATATATATACATACATCTGCACACAAACATTTATGGATTATATCATTTTTGCAAGCAGCTTCTTACTGAGTAAAAGTACAAGTATGTGCCATACTTGGAAGTTATATGGACCTGCTATCCTGCTCACCTTTATCATATGCATGAATGGTATCGTAATAGCTGATGTTTAGATGATACCTTAAGATTTACAAATAACTTTACAAACATGAACTAATCTGATCCTAACAACATTTCCATTTTGCTAATGCCACTGGTATCATTACCTTCATTTTACAGATGAAGAAACTAAGGCTCAGAAAAATTAAGTTGGTGACCTAGGTTCACACAGGGAGTAAATATCAGAGCCAAGTTTCAAACCCAGATCTCTTTTGGCTCCAAATCCAACTCTTTCTACAATTTTTTTTATCACTAACTCCACTTTGCATCTACTTCCCTACCTGGTTTCAACTACAAGGAACAAGATGCCCATCCCAGAATTCTAATCTCATTATCATGTTGCTAACTCAAGCCTAGATTGAAATCACCTCCCTCAGCCTCTTCTTCCCTCTGATTAGGGTGGGGGTGGGAGTTGGAGGGTGAAGTGTCCTACTCCTCCCAATGCCTTTCTTTAAAGAGGGCAGAAACTCTACTCTTAGCTCACTCTACTTTTCCACTGAACAAGGTGCCCCAATGCAGGTACACCCTGGTGTTCCTCCCACCCCTTCTTTCCTTCCTTTTTTTTTTTTGCTTGTTGTCTCACCCCCATTAGATTGTAAGCTCACTGAGAGCAGGGAATATCTTTATTTTTATTAATTGTATCCTCAGCACTTAACACAGTGCCTAGCACACAGTAGGAATGTAATAAATGTTTATTGGATTAGTGGACTATTCTGTAGCTCCATTACTCAAGAAATTAAGGTTATATTCACTGCAGCTATACTATAGCCACATCACCAACATCTTCTCCAGGAGCTTTATACGTCACCCTGACAGTAATGGGAGATCAGTCAATCATAACCAAATCTCTCCACCCGCAAAAAAAAAAAATTCTATATTTCAAGGCATCTATCACATCATAAAAAGACAGAACACAAGTTATATATTAGGACTTTCTTCTTTTTAAATGATATAACAGCTTCTATAATCAAAGAAACATTCCATTATACCCATCACCTCAAACTTATTATGGAATAAAGTGCCCTAGTGAACTGCAGAACGTCTTTCAAAAGCAATGTTTGAAGCAAATATAATCTCCTATTTCACCCCTAGATAACTAGGAATACCTCAATTTGTAAGAAAATCCAATTGTGTAAATATTCAGTCTAAATAAAACTTTAGTAACCATTTTTTCTCTCAGTCTTGAAAATACAATTCAATAATGCTGAAAATATTATACCTGAATTGTAAACATTTGAGTGATATAGATTAAAAGCTATCAATGTAGTCTGACATGTTAATATTTGGTTAGAGTAAAAAAAAAATTCTTTAAAAGCATGAGAGATTGAGGAGGGAGAAGGTTGTATAGGAACTGATTGGTAGGAAAAGTACAAGTGTTTTACTCCCTTCCCTTCTGTGTAGTCTTTGAATATACTGGAAAATTCATGAATCATTTAGTAAAATATTTTTAAATGACCGTTTCCATATATACCCCGTAATATTGCTCTCAGGTACCTCAAATAGGCTTTGCCATCTAACTGTGCTTGTGTTAAGTTACAGATACTGGGATCTGCTACTCCTTATGGGTATCTTTGCTGGCAGATGTCAAATTCTAGCACTTGGCACATACTCAACATTTTTTTTCATCTATAGTGTTCACTTTTGGAGAGAATTCAAGGCAAAAGAAAAGGGAAGCGTATAATATGAGGGTCTAACATGAACATCACAAAAATAACCTACTTTCCTCCCAGCCCCTGAGGGGAAATAAGTTTCTTAAAAAAAAAAAAAAGAAGAAGTGAACTTCCCAAAGTGGCAATTAACTGGAAAAAAAATTAACACCTCTGATAATTCAGTGTAGTGAATAATCACAGTGCTTCATAGACGAAGCCACATTTAGAGAAGTTGAAGACATTGTTCTTAATAATTAGTCAAGGGAAGAGGGGAAAAAAAAAGCTCTGAGCTTTTGATCCTCTCACTTTCACTTTAGTTAGTGCTAAATGAATTCTTCTTTTTATACATCAAATTTTGAAACTGCCCTGTCAATACAGGAAAGTTTTTCTGAAGGTACAACTTCCATTAAAAAGATGTGGTTGATTTGATGTGAAGTAAAGCCCAATCTTCAGCAAATTCATGGAACTCTCACTGCCCCAATAATTGTGGACATGCTACACTTTTTGCAGGACTACAACATGCTTTAATAAATCAACTAGCATTTATTTAGTGTCTATTATATGCCAGGCAGTGTGCATAGCATTGGGAATATAAAGAAAAAAATGAAACAGGGTTTTGGTCTCAAGAAGCTTATTAGAAAGAGAAACAATATGCAGCCATTTGGATAATGATGTACAAAAAATATCTCAATAGGAGATAATTTTTGATAGGGAGGTGATAGCAATGACAAGAATTGGGAAAGGTCTCCCATGTGGCTTGGAGGTAAGTTCTGAAGTAAGATAGGAATTTAAAATAAAAAAAAGAGGTGAGAAAGGAGTGCATTCCAGGAATATAAGAACAGAAGATGTAATATTATTTGTGAGAAACAGCAAGAAGGCCAGTCTGGAAGGATTGTAGACTATGTAAAAGGGAGTAAAGTGTACTAAGCATGGCAAAGCAGGCAACAGCCAATTTGTAAAGGAATTTAAATGTCCAACAGAAGAATTTGTGTTTGATACTAGAGACAAATGGGAGCCATTGGTGCTTAATGAGAAAGGGAGTGACAGTCAGAACTGTCTTTGGGATGTTTAGCCTGAGGAAGGGAAGACTCTATGAGTGAACATAAAATTCTAATTTAAAGTACTTGAAACATGGATTGGACTTACTCTCCTTGTCCCCAGGAGTCAGAACTGAGAGCAACAGGTACAAGTTGGGGAAGGGGGAAAAGTATTGCTTTAAGGAAATACTTTCTAACAATAAGAGCTATCCTAAAGTTTAATGGGGTCCCTCTGGAGATAACTGTGTTCCTTTCACAGGAGGTCTTCAAGCAGAAGCTAAACGATAATTTGTTGCACATACTATACTACAGTTTTGAAGGGTGTGGGTTCAACTAGATGGCCACATAGGTCCCTTCTTACTCTGAAATTCTGTGATTTAGTTATATTCAAGAAGGTACAGTAATGATACATATTTGCCACTATTACAATTACATATGCAGATAAAGCAAATTACATAGTCCTTTAAACAGTTATAAATTGAGACTTAGTTATATAGTAAATAATATTTTCTACTATGCCAGTAATAGATAATGAGTTGAGATACTAGGACCATCTTCAAATATGAAGCACACTATTCTGTAGCATCTCCAGGGCTCTTTACCAAAGTGCGCTTGAAAAACTAAAATAATAATAATAATAATTAAAATGTTAAAAGACTAGGAGAGTTTAAAAGAAACTAGAAGACTTAGGACTTGAAGGGAGCACAGAGGTCATCTTCTCCCACCCTCTCATTTTATAGATAAGAAAATTGAGGCACAGAAAGAGGAAGTGATGTTCTTTTGAGAATATGTCAGAAACAGTTGACTTTTTCTAACATTTGATTTGGAGATTTTGAAGGCTCAGACTGTTAAAAACTAAAAATGAAACCTAGAGTATCCATCAAAGTATCAGCTAAAGGAAAAAGTAAAAAGAAATTTATAGCCATCCAGGAAAAAAAAATTGTTGATTTTTAAGTATTAAAACATAAGCTAGGAAACATAACAATTTGCCTCCCTTTGGGACTTTCTCAGAAGCTCTATCACAAAAAGGTTCAGTACACTTGTTCATTCATATGGAGCAGCCATACCCTGTTGCTTAACAAAACCTCAATGCAATTGCAGCAGTTAAATTTGGTGGGAATGCTGGGGATACTTTTGCAAAATTCAATAATGTTGTGTTAATTCTCTATACAGGAATTGCTCAAGCTACATCATTTATTTAGAGGCTATCTGCATTTCCAAATGTTGCTGGGGAAGGAACCAGCTCCATCAATCATTCTGACAGAGTACGCTCCTCTCGAGTTTATCTTCCTGTATATTTTATGCCAGCTTCAGTTTCCATACCACCAAACAGGGAAACAGAAATCAGCTTTAATCTTCACATATAGAGAACAGTACTATTAGACTACCACCTATTTGTTCTTTCAGCTCCCATTCTTTAATGAAAAGCTGATTAAACAAGAAACTTACATATTAACTATAGAACTCTCTTGTTTCTATAGAAATTCTAATGCATAGCCTATGTAATAACATGAGGTGCTTTGAAATGTCATAGACTATGCGTAAAACTTTTCACTTCACTTGGTTATTTAAGTTCCCCTTAGTGTCCATGAAGATGAAGTAACAAATGATAATTCTGTGATTTGTGTGAAGACAGTGAAGATCATTCAGGTGGTTTGTTATTTTAGAGTAATTTTTCAGTGCCCAACAATTTTATCATACAAGAGAAACATGATAATACAAATGATTTATATATTTGGGTACACTACATAGGGGGTACTACTGTATGCACATTAAAAAATAGTTGGATCTGTAATAAACTGGAATGGAGATAGAAAAAGAGCAACTAGAAAAAAGCATTGCTGGTAAGACAACTGAATCTCTTCTACTCCTTCTAGATACAAGCAGGCAAAGTCCATCTAATAGGAAAATAACAGGAAAATAGAGAAAAGTAAAAGTGGAAGAGATTTGTTGTTATCAGTAATAGGAATAATGGACACACAGAAGCCTTTCTATGTTCCTAATTATTCATGGATCCATCAGTTTCAGACTATTGAGCAATTTTTCAATGACTTTGGGCAATATAAAGAGTCATTCAGGATATTTCAATCAATCAAAGTGCACTTACTACATACCTACTATGTGCCAGACACAATGCTCATGTCTGTAGACACAAAGACAAAAACCAAAATAGTCCCTTACGTCAAAGATCTTACATTTTATTGGGACAAGATTTTCAATGGTAAAATGTGTTTGAGATCTGCTACGAATTGCATGACTTCCAACTGCTTTACCCTCACACTCCAACTAGATATATCAATTTATATATAGTCTTCATGAATTCAGGACTAGTAACACTTTGAAAACAGATTGGGCCCCAGGCAAAACATGCAGCAAAAAATCCCTGCCTTTGAAAGCCAGTGAGTATTAAGCATCATTCGATATTGGTAATGCCCCTTCATAGTGACTCAGACTCCTCACCTAATTTCTGACTTCTTAGTGACTACATTTTTGGCCCAAGTTCCTACGATGCATAGAACATCTGCTTCAGTTTCTGGCTCTTAGTTTCATGGACTAGAGTTCCTAATATTGCTTTATCATCCTGTATATTCCCATCCCTAAACCTAGTTTCTTTCCACTCCTTTACCTTGTCTTAGCTGACATTGCTGGGCTCAATTCTTGGCCTTTCAGAATCCATACACCTTCTGCAGTAAATTTAAATCTTGCCATTTAAATCTTGGCTTCCCATTGTCAATAAGCTCTCACTGCTTCTTCAAAAAGAGACAGAAACCAGTCTACAACTTGTCAAAGCAACTTTCCATGACTTGTTCTGATCTGCTTCTGTCAAACTAGATTATATGAAGGTAAAGGGTCAAAGAGAAAGCAAAGGGAAGAAGCATTTATATAGTTACTACTGTGTGCTAGGTACTGAGCTAAGTTCTTTACAAATGACCAAGTTAGAGGAACTGGATTTTATAGGATCATAAGATCATAGACTTAGAGTCAGCAGGGACTTTAGAGTCCATTTGGTCCAAAGACCTCATTTTGTAAATGAAGAACTGAGGCCCATAGGGTTTAGCTGACTTGGGCACAATCACAAAGGTGATAAGTAGCAGAGCTGATACTCTTTGCTACTTATCACCTTTGTGATTGTGCCCAAGTTTTCAAACTATTTTTCTTGACTTCAGATATATATACCTGGACCTGTATACCTAGACCTCTTCCTTGGCCCTGATCACTTCAATTAGTTGGTGTATTGCTTGGTTTTATTTGCAATAATATATTTATGCATAGCATTACCAACATAGGCTTATGAAGTATTGTTTCCAAAATGATCACCACTTAAAATAATTATTCCTAAAACCTTAAAAGTTTTAGATTTTATTCTCTTTATATTTCCAATTAGTATGTTAATTATTATTCTGTACATAGACAACTAATCTTTGGGATATGAAATAATTCATACTATTCATCACATTTCATCCAATTAGTATGTTAGTTATTCTGTAAGTAGACAACTAATCTCTGATTGGTGATATGAAATAATCAATAACACTCATCACATTTCCTGCAGAAATCTGCAAGTATAGCCAATAATCTACTTTTCCCCATTAAAATGGAAACTAGATAAAAGGGAAATACAACCCTGCTTTTTCCTCATTTTTTTTTAAGGATGGTCATTTTTCATAAGAAAAATGAATGCTGGAAATAGATATTAGTTGTCAATTTATAGTGTCAGACATGGTAAAGAGGAACATGATCTATAAATCTCTAGAATAAAATAAAAGTAAGAGGTGGTGTACCCTCAAAGTTTGGTATTCACCAAGTAGATGAAGAACCAGGGCCCATAAAGTTTGAGGGATTTGCACATATTCATAAAAGAAAGAGGCCACACAGGACACAGCATGGCATAGTGGATAGAGATATGGCCTTGAAACCAGGAAAATCTGGATTCAAGACTTGTTTGTGGTGCATGTAGTCTGCATGACTGCTCAATATTCTAAGCAACTCTCTGAAAATATAAGTTGCAGAAAAGGTACAAATATGCATTGGTGGAAGAAATTTTTATATTCATTATTTCCCTATACTAATAAAATCACAGACCTATCTATCCCTAAAGTGGCAAAGCCATGATTTGAATCCAGATCTACTGACTCCAAACACAGAGCCTTTTTCATTCAATCATACTGCCTCTTGAGGCAGCTATAGAAAATTTCCAATAGACTACAATATACACTGGGGAAGGAAATACCCCCACTGGTGAGATCACAGATCCATTAAATTGAAGTAGTGTACTAAATGTATCTTCTGGGAAGATTGAAGTTTTAGTGATATTCTAAAATTAAGGTATTTCTTTTATCATAGACTTTATCATCTAATTGATTCTCACATAAAAATTAAAAAAGCAATTCAATGCAAAGGATTCAATGAAAATATTAATTGAAACAATTAAAAACTTCTATAAAGTAACAAGAAACAAAATAAACCAGTAAAAATCATAAATGTTTCTTTATTTTGCTAATAAAACCAAAGAAGAAAAGATAGAAAACTTTTCATTAGAAATCTTTAAAATGCATAAAATACCTGAGAGTTAACTGACCAAGAAACACTCTGGACCTATATAAATATAATAACAAAGTATCTTTTACAGAAATAAAGGAAGATCTAAAGAATTGGATAGATGACTGCTAGTCCTAGCTATAATAATAACAGATACATATTTTATATAATGTTTCAAGGTTTCCAAAGTGCCTTATACATGTGAGGGCAGGGTGTCAATCAAGGAGGGCATGTAATCAATCAAATCAGTACGTCTCAGTAAAAAATGAGAAGTTATTATTCCCCAATACATTTATCAGACGAGAGCATATCTTGATTGTTCACAATGTATGATTATGGCCTGAACACTGCCCTAGGAAGTCTGTTCAGATAGACTGAGGACCTTGGTCATACCCTGCAGGGCTTAGAAACAGAGATTCTGGCACCTTGCAGTGGAGAGGAGACAGTATTCCAGCTAAGGCCCTGAGAAGAAGTTGATTGGGGGATGGGAGCAGAGCCCTAGACCTTAGCTTGAGTCTTGGTTTCAGCTCTCCCTATCCCTAAACCTCTATGTGGAACCTCATGAACTTCAAAGAGTCTGGAGGATTTGAAATTTTCCTTCAGCATCCCCAGGAAAGCTGTCAGCCATAGTTGTACTGGGATTCAAGAACAGACAGGAAATAATGAGAAAAGACTTAAAGTTCTCCAAAGAGCTCTGTAGAAAGACTGCAGTATCCCTAGGGGGACTTCAGTGTAACTGGAGGTCTCTAGGGGGAAACAAAGGACTTTCAGGAGATATGAGTTACTCTTCTGCCACACAGGGTTTTTCAGCATGAGCCCACTTTCCCGTGAACTCTGTACGGATGAGAGAGGGTGTTGCAAACTTGAGCGGAGGAAGGCATTTGTAACACTACTCTGAGCAACTAAATACCCCTTTCTAAAAGTTAATTAATCCTAGCTAATTGATACCTACTCATAATCATGGCAAAAAGTACACTGATTGGGGCACATGAACTTTAACATTAAGCAAACTCCCAACCCCTTGGGACTATCCCAGAATTTGAGGGGACAAGTAAATGCTCTGGGAATTCAACCTACCAATGATAGCAGGGATTGGGAAAATAACTCTTAAACACATGCTACGTATTTATTATCTCATTTGATGTTTACAATTTTCCTGTGAGTTACTTGCTATTTTCCTCATTTTATAGCTGAGGAAACAGGCTGAGAAACATTATATTATTTGACCAGCAGCACATAGCTAGTAAGAGTCTAAGGCAAGATTCAGACTCAGGTCCAAGTGGTCTATCTCCTATTCACCTTATGCTAACATAATAAAAATGACTATACTACACAAATCAATTTTCAGTTTAGCATCTTACCAATTAAACCATCTCAGGCAAATCAAAGATAAAAATAATAATATAATTTAATTAGAGAAACAAAAAGTCAAGAATTTATAGGGAGGGAAATGAGTTAGAATCAAAATAGTGTTTTTTGGGTTTATCAGGTCTCAAACTATATTACAAAGCAGCAGTCATCAAAATGATTTGGTGCTGGTAAAAAAAAATTAAAAGTATAAAATAAAACAGTAAAAGAGACTAGGTGAGTAAAACTTAGAAGCAAATAGAATAGCCTTGTAATTGATATCTTCAAGAACATAAAGTACTAGAGGAGGAACTCCTGGGCAACCTGGAAAGCGGTTTGGCAGAAAGTAAGTTACACCATATGCCAAATTTGTTAAAAATGGATGTTGGACCTAAATATAAAAGATTGCATTCATTTTTTAAAAATAAGGAAGATAAGATAATTTAGAATTGTAGGGACACTAGGAAGAATTCTTAACCAAAAAAGAGATAGAGGACATCACAAAAGATGAGACAATTTCAATTACACAAAATTTAAATTCTTAAAAATGAATGAAACTAATGGTAATAAAAATATTATTTCCAAGTTATGTAGGGAATTGACTTAAATACATAGATATAGTGACATTCACCAAGGGAAGTGAGAAGAACATGAACAATTTTCAAAAGGAGAAATACCAATTACTGGCAGCCATGTGGAAAAATACTCCAAATCACTTATAAAAGAAATGCAAATTAAAACATCTTTGAGGTTAACCTTATACCCATCATACTGGCAAACAAGATAAAAGATGGAAGGAGTCGATATTTTAAAAGCTGTGGCAAGTCAACCATACTGATAGACTGTTGGTAGATTTATGAATTGTGCTAACCTTTCTGGAAAACAATTTTGAATTAAGAGGGAATGTACTAAACTGTTTATAACCTTAGACACAGCAATCTCCTACTTAGCATGTATGTATTCCTGAGAAATCAAAGGGAAAAAAAAGAGAAATATTCCAGATAGATAGATAAGTATGAATGTATATTGATGCTGTTCAGACATTTCAGTCATGGCCAGTACTTTATGACCTCATTTTGGGTTTTCCTGGCAAAGATCTGGAGTGGTTTGCTGTTTCCTTCTCCAGCTCATGTTACAGATGAAGAAACTGAGGCAAATAGGGTTGAGTGACTAGCCCAGGGTCACACAGCTAGTGTCTGAGGCCAGATTTGAACTCACAAAGATGATCCTTCCTGACTTCAGGCCCAGAACTCTAGCAACTGCACCAGCTAACTGCCCTGTATATGTATGTATGTGTATATATATATATACATATATATGCATATATATATACATATATATACATATACATAGATATATGTATATATGTATATATATGCATATATATGTATATATATGTATATATATGTATATATATATATGTATATATACACACACACACACACACATACATGCATATGTATGTATGTGTGTGTGCAGAAATCTAAATGTGAATATACTATATACAATTTAAGCAACATATTTATGTAGCAAAAAAATTAAGATATGAGTGGCTACCTATTGTCTGTGGAATAACTGAATATCAGCAGGTGATGGAATGGAATATTATTGCACTGTAATAAATGAAAAATATGAAAAATTCAGAGAATCATGGGAAGACTTGTATGAACTAATGCAGAGCAAAGAATGCTGAATCAGGATAATCATATATACAATAATGTAAGAGAAAATAATCCTCCAGAGCAGCCTAATTTACATAAAATGCAACAATCATAATTTATTCCAAAAGGCAGATGAAGAAACATGGATCCCTCCCCTTAGGAGAGAAGAGGTTGGTATGGGGAAAGGAAAAAAGGGATGCTGATTGTAGCAGACATAGACAGACACTGTTGCAATATTGATCCATTTTGGCGACTCTTCTTTATTACAAGGCAGTGTTCTGGGAGTGGGGAGGTCATATCAGAAAATTATTGAGATATAAAAGTATATGAATATTTTAAATACTAAAAGCATAAGACTAATCCTGTTTTTGAGAATTAAGTTCTGTTTATCACCCTTCTTTTCTCCATATCCTTCTCTCTTCATCTTCGTTAGCATCCTTGCTTACTCCACCCCCTACCTCACTGGTCCCAAGATCTTTAATTCCTTAGGACAGGGCCAAAAAACAGGTTTGCTAAAATCCTTAATTTCTTAATGAAGACTTGTAAGATAGACCCATGTGGATGAGAATGCTTTTAAAAAGAGAGACAAGAAAATGTTTATTCTATGAACATCCAATAAGGATGGAATGGGTTTCCTCTTTTGCCAAAGAACAGCATGGCTCAAGTAAGAAACTCAATTCTAATTTTCAGATTTCCTAATAACTCACTGCATGACCTTGCATAGCTCACTTTTAAGTGAGCTACTACAATGTCATATACTCAGCAGGAACATAATTAAAGTTAGCTAAGGATGGTGTTAATAAGAATGAGTGTTTTCTTCATGATTCAAGAAAATGTTAATTGCAATAACTTCTGCTTTTCAAAACTGACAAATAAAAGAAAAAGCTCAGCTTTTAAGATTATACCTCCAAGAGCCAAACCTTGAGAATTATTTAAAATTCAGGGTACTCATTTTTAAACAATAAAAGGCTGCCAGGGTTTGAACTTTTGTTGTGTCCAGAAATGAGAATTGTCTTCTAGAGAATCTACCTATTTCATTTTTGATACTTATATCAGAACACTTCTGAATTAAGCTGCTGGCTCCCTCCAAATTAATTTGTAACCACTATAAAAATAGTGTTGAGAAGAAGTGGTATTCAAAAATAATTTTGTAGTAGTGAAAAAAAAGTCCCCCTTGTAAGCATTTAGAAATATAGACTTTTAGAATTTTCTACTTTACTTTTAATGAGAATATTCCTCTTAAAATAGAAATTATTAAATTCTAGGACATGGCCTTTTTGGTGTTAGCCAACTACTAGATATTTATTTAAAATTAAAGATTTCTAATATTCAATATTATCTCTTTCATGAATTTCATATCTCTCTAAAACCACTCTGTACCTATTTGTTCATGAGTAAATAGATACATTCCTTATTCTAATGCATGTTAATTCTAAAAATTAAGCTCTACCTAAACTTGCAGAATGAAGTAGTCAATAAAGAAAAAAATTCCCTAGATAATACATTTGAAACCTTCAGGAAATTGCTACAATATTATTTTAATTTCTTTCATTACATTCTGCCTCTTTAGATACAACTTCATACATCACTGTGTTTTAATTTTTCCATCTGTAAGACAGGAACTAGCGATACAGAACTTGAGAGCCCTAAGATGGTTTAAAGCTTGGTGAATAGACTACTTTGAAAGATATTTTGTCGTTTTTGCTGTTATTGTTGAAAGCCTCTACTGTGATAGTAGTAGAGTGCTGCTATGATAAAGTATCATGGTATGAAGGTGGCCCAGGCTTCTTGAAGATTATGCCAGTAGACCACAACCTCTGATAAGCTCTACCCATTTAGAAAAGCTTTGAGTATGACCCTGCACCAGACTGTATATCTATTTTCTGAAGGAATATGCCCTAATAAGTTTGGAGAAACTCTTCACCTGGGGCTTTACCAGATGAGACAATTTTTTTTCAGCCACAGAAACTCATGAAGAGGGTGAATGTATCAGTGGAAAGAATAATGGTATCAATGAACTTAAAACTCCCTGAAGTACTGAATAGAAACCAAGATGTTGCAAGATGACAACCTCATTCTAATTATTTTCATTTAGTTTATGTTAAGATAACCTCTTACAATTCTTTTGAGGTCTCTGAATTTTAATATCATCTAATACTATCCTGCAAGAATTTTATGTAAAAATAAATGAAGCAGAACAGATGAAAAATGTCAGTTGGCTTAATTCTTTCTAACTAGTTTGCATTGCCTATCTCGGTCCAATTCCTGGTGATACAAGCTTTACCATATGTTAGAAAGACCCCACTTATGAAATGGGCTCAGAGAACTTTTCAGATTTAATTTTATTCACAAAATAATATAAATGATAACTTGTGTTCAACCTGCACATATGTAGCATAATACTCACAATGAATTTCAACAATCACATACTAAATGCCAATGATGTACAAGGCAGTCTCCTGGGAAAACAACAGGCCTTCAATGTTTGTTGAATTGAATTAAGCAAACAGGAAAAATTCTTTTAACTCTATTTTTTTTTTGCATGGACCTTGGATTTCATTGACATAAGGAACTCCCAGGGTGGAAATTCCTCCAGTGAGGCAGCTCAGCAACCTTTTGGTTACTTAGAGTATTACAGAATTGCCTGGGGCCCTAAGATGTTCAATGACTTATCTCTTATTAACAGAATGTTTTAGAGATAGATTTCAACTGGTCTTTTTAACTCCAAAGTAATCCTTGCTTTAACTATTTTACACTACCTCTCCAAAACAGATTGGGATTCTGAAAAAGGTCTTATAAAAGGTCTTATACAAGAGGCAACATAATGGGTATATGAACCTCTCTGGCTACTAATTCCTATGATTAATTTATGGGTACATTGATTGTTGTAAAAAAAAAAACTTTTTTGGTAAACATTTAAATGTTTGTACTAACTACTGTTACAAATATAATTTTAAATATAAAATCATATTTTATAATATGATCAGATTTAATAATCTATAAATATGTTATTCAATTCCATATGTATTTAAGAAAGCACTGTAAAAATTAGGAGAGCAAGGAATAGTTTACCTGTCAGATTTATGGAGAAGGGAAGAATTTATGACCAAATAAGAGATAGAGAATATTATGAAACGCAAAATGGATAATTTGGTTACATTAAATTAAAAAGGGTTTTGCACAAACAAGGCCAACACAGTGAAGATTACATGGAAAGTAGAAATTTGGGAAACAATTTTTGCAGCCAGTGTTTCTGATAAAGGTTTCATTTCTTAAATATACAGAGAAACGAGTCAAATTTATAAGAATACAAAACATCCCCAGTTGATAAATGGTCAAAGGATATGAACAGGCAGTTTTCAGATAAAGAAATTAAATCTATCTATACTCATATAAAAATGCTCTAAATCACTATTGATTAGAGAAATGCAAATCAAACCAACTCTGAGGTACCACCTCATACCTATCAGATTGGCTAATATGGCAGAAAAGGAAAATGTTAAATATTGGAGATGTGGAAAAATTGGAACATTAACACATTGTTGGTGTAGCTGTGAACTGATCCAACCATTCTGGAGAACAATTTGAAACTATGCCCAAAGGGCTATAAAACTGCATACATATCCATTGATTCAGCAATACACTTCTAGCTCTATATCCCGAAGAGATCATAAAAAAGGGAAAAGACCTACATATATAAAAATATTTATAGCAGCTCTTTTTGTGGTGGCAAAGAATTGGAAATTGAGGGGATGCCCATCAATTGGAGGAGGAATGAATAAGTTTATGGTATATGAATGTAATGGAATACTAGTGTGCTATAAGAAATAAGAGTAGACAGATTTCAGAAAAACCTGAAAAGACTTACATGAACTGATGCTGAGTGAAGTGAGCAGAACCAGGAGAACATTATATACAATAACAGTGACACTGTGATGACCAACTTTGATAGACTTAGCTCTTCTCAGCATACAAAGATCTAAGACAATTCCAGAAGACTCATGATGGGAAATGCTATCCACATCCAGAGAAAGAACTATGGAGCCTGAATGCATACCATTTTCACTTTTTTTCTTACTCGTGATTTTTCCCTTTTGTTCTGATTCTTCTTTCACAACATGACTAATGTGGAAATATATTTAATATGATTGTAAAAAAAATAAAAGCACTTTAACCCTTTTCCCCTCAGAATCAATATGACTGCTAAAATAAAATGAAACTTCTAGAGAATGATAAGAAAAATTCACATAAAATTATGTATGTCATTTATTTGAAGGATTAACTACATATATTGTAATTCCTATAATAGAAGGCATTAAATAAGAGCCATGTACAACACAGGCCTAAGGTATGGTCATGTCATGGTTTTAAGTGCATCCTTTCAACCTACTGTTACTTTTAGTCTAAGTAATCATTTACTCTGTATTCAAGTTATTAAAAAGTGTCCCTATCTATACTATGCATGATGTTTGTTTTTAATCATTGTGCATAATAGATGACACATGGGGAAAATGTTGGCAAATTCTATTTTATACCATCTATAAAAATCTTGATAGTTGGATCACTGCTAGTGTGTTCTGTAATTTCCTTCACATCCTTATAAAATCATGGCATTAAAGCCAAGACTTTAATTTCCTGAGAATTCTTGTGGTACTCTGTGTTTGAAATGGGATGTGAAATACCATTTGTGATAACATTTTAATTTTAAACTTGGTAAGAGTTATGTCATTATAAAGAAGATTGCTTTAACTTTCTTCAAAAGATACCTGAATAGCAGAAATAACATGGAAAATTCAACTGTCATTGTAATGTAAACAGTCATTAAAAGTATGTTCCTCACAAGGACTCTACTAAATTTAGTCCATGACTACTCAATAGATGAAAACAAAATGGTTTTATGTAGCATTATCCAACCCCTGGCAAAAGAATGAGGGGCTGAGGGGGGCATGTAGGGAGGGTTGGATGACTTAATCTTTCTCTTTAATATGTAGAAAACCTATAAATTGAAAGATGTTAATTTACGGTGACTGACTTTCTGTCTTTCCTCAGGTACTTACAGGCTTTCACTAAAAACTAGGCAGGCCCTTAAAAACATGCATTTTATGTTCCTCACATTTGAGGGGAGGGGAGCACCTTTATTATGGCTCATTTTCACTCACATAAGACAAAGTCCAAGACCTAAATTAAATACCTAGGAGGCAAGAGCAAAGAACAAAGGACATAGTGCAAAGGGTCTTAATTTTCAGAGGAGGTAGAATATAACCTGGTCTCAGTCATAAGAGTGGGCCTAGAATTGAAAGCTAGGGCCCAGTGGTTTGTCAGAGCACAGCAGGAGGGGGGTACAGTCAGTGACTATCCTAGGACTTGAAATATCAGGCTTCATGCAACTATCCTTCATTGCTTTTGATCAATTGCTTTTGGAGGGGCAGGCAGATTCTCTAGCATCTCCACAATTAGTTCTATATATAGTGGCTTTGGCTTTTAAGAGAGGAATGAGGAAATAATCCTAATTCTCCTTCAGATCACCACTCCTTGTGTCCTCTGAGAATTTGCCCTTTAGGTTGCCCTCTCTCTCCTTATAATCTTCAAAATATCCAATGATAACTTTTCTATTCTCTACAAAATGTCTATCCTTTAAAAAAAACACAAAACCTTTCACTTGACTATCCCATTTCTTCAAGGTTTCCTCTCATTCACATCCCAAATCCTGCAAAAACTCTTCTATACTTGTTACCTCTAGTTCTTCAGCCTAACATTCACTTCTTAACCCCTTATGACAGGCTTCCAACCCCCCAGTGGTCAATTGAAATTGCTCTCTTCAAAATCTACCAAAAATCTACCAGCCAGAATGTTTATCAGTCCCCATCTTCTTGTCCTCAGTGCAATGACTATCATTGTTCACTGCCCATTCCTACATACTACCTCCTCTGGGTTTTCATGACATTACTTTTGCCTTCTGTTTGACCATTCCTTCTCATTTTCTTTTGGTGATTCATTAATAAACACACCTTGGTTGATTGATCAACTCTATGCAGATGATTTTAAGGCCAGCCCTGACCTCTCTCCTGAGTTGCAGTTGGTTGGCTGTTGTCCTTTGTTCTCAAAGAGGACCACAGATGACACCACTATGTTAGAGTCAAGTTACAGTGCATCAGACTGTGGTTGATCAGACCAGTATGAGCTCAGAACACTCTACCACAGGTTGGGCACAAATAGTCCATGTGAACATTTGGGGTGGATTCTCTAAATTTGCACATCTTGCATCTCTTTTGAGCTACTTCAATTCTTCTGTGCTCGCAGAGCACAGCACCTTCTCTGATGAGGGCACACCATTCTGGGTAGTCCTGTGCCAGTGTCTTCTGTGTCACACAATAAATTCTAAAATTCTTAAGAAAGACCCTGAAAGTGTCCTTGTAGTGCTTCTTCAGACCACTATGTGAGCACTTGCCCCATGTGAGTTCTCCATAAAATAGTATTTTCAGCAAGCATATATTTGACATTTGAACAACGTGGCCAGCCCATTGGAATTGAGCTTTCAGCAGCAGAGTTTGAATGCTTGGCAGTTTAGTTCAAGAAAGGACCTCAGTGTCTGGTATCTTATCCTGGCAGAATCTTCCTAAGATAATGCAAATGGAAGTGATTCAGTTTCCTGGCACGGCGCTGGTATACTGCCCAGGTTTCACAGGTATACAACAATGAGCAATGTCTCTGTAGACCTTCAGTTTGTCAGTCAGTCTAAAACCTCTTCTGTCCCACACTTTCCTTGGGAGCCTCCCAAACACTGAGCTAGCTCTGATAATGTGTGTGTCAACCTCATTATAATGAGTTATAGTCCTGCATCACCAACTGCCTATATGACATTTCCATTAGAATGCACCATAAGCATCTTAAATTGGACATAAACAAAACAGAATTCACTATATTCCCTCTCAAATCCACCCTTTCTCCTAACTTCCCTATTTCTGTTGAGAATCCCACCATCCTTCTAGTTATTCAGATTTTTAACCTAGGAGTCATCTTCAATACTGTATGTATATAAATGACATTTCCTCTTTCTTTGACCTTTTTAGGTTATATCTACTCTAAAGACATTTATTCTAAAGATATCCCTCATCTATATTATCTCTTTCATCTCTTTGTGTGTATGTATACACAAAAATATTTTTAGTAATTCTGTGGCAGAAAAGACTAGAAATGAAGGGGGTGCCCATCACCTATGGAATAGCTGAATAAATTATAGTATATAAATGTAATGTAATATTATTGTGAGATTAAATTAAAATTATGAAAGACATGATTTCAGAGAAACATAGGAAGACTTAGATGAAGAGATAGAAAGTAAAATGAGGAGAACCAGAAAATGAGATCAACGAGCCAGTGCCAATTTATACTATATGACCAACTTTGTGAAAGGAAAGAGTTTTGAAAGACTTAAGAACTCTGATCAACATAATGATCACCTATGATTCTAGAGGATGAATGAGAAAGAATGCTACCCACTTCACAGAAGTAATTGAACACATAGAATGATTCCAGAATTGAACATCCATTTTTAGACATGGCTAATATGAGATTTTGGTTTGCTTATACTTAAAAGGGTTTTTCTTCCCTTTTCTTCTGGTTGGGGGGTAGTGGTAGGTGAAAAAAATACTTTCGGCTATACATACATATATGTATCTATGTATCTACACATATGTATATACACGTGTGTGTGTATATCCATGAGATTATATATATGCATATATATGTGTGTGTGTGTGTATGTGTGTATATATATACATATATATATACGTATATATATATATATATATATATATATATACACATTCACGTATATGCTCTAAATGGGAGGCATGAGCCAGTGTCAATAAATACCTCATCTCCATTTTTTACTTCATAAGTGGATGACAGTTTCTAACTGGTTACCATCAACAACTGATGAGTATGATTAACCCAGGGATACTATGGTCAAGGAAATAGAAAGTAAACAAGAGTCCTCACCACCATACAACATCTGGAAAATTTCATTGACAGGAGAAGCTAAGTGCCATACTCCTCACCTCTCTACTCTACCCCTCTAGTCTCACTTTTCAAGAGGGAAGCGGAGGTGAGGGGAAGAAAGGGGACATCCTAATGTCAAAAAAGATAGAGCTTCAGTACCATTATGCAGCATCATGTGATTGAAGCTAGATGAGAGAATGAAATTTCAAGCTTTGATCACTTTACTCCCCCTTAAAAACCATTAATTTCTCATGGTTGCAGGATAAAATTCATACTCATTATTCTGGCATTTAAGATATTCCAAAACCCATTAAAAATATTGCAGATGGCTAAAGAAAAAGTGCCAAGATATAGAAAATAAAGAATATTCCATTTTGTCAAAACACTGAGACTTCATGAAAGGGACTAGAATGGGATAACAAGGTAGGTTGGAAGTAGTTTTGTGTATATTTCTGATTAGGATCAAGAATATGTTCTTAATTATGGGAACCATTAAAGCTTTTTTTAGTAAAGGTATGCTATGACTATCAGGGTATTTTGGGAATATTACTCACATAGATCTGGGAAAAAAAGATGGGATACTACTGTGCCAAAATACATACATATATATATATGTATACACACACACCACACACACACACACACACACACACACACACACACACACACGAAAGAGACTTCTGGGAGCCAAGATTGTAGAATAAGAAGTAAATCACTCTCACCCTCCCTTATTGACCTCTAAAAGCCCAGAAAATATCATACCAGGAAAAACTCTGGTACAGCTGAGGGAGCAGAAAGACAAGGATGCAGCCCTTGTAGCCCAGGAAGCTTAGGGAATTAATGGGAAAGGTCCTTCTCACTCTGTGGGAGGAGGAGCAGTACAGGACAGGAAGCATCCCAGCAAACCAGCAGCAAGCCCCATCTCAGCAAACCATGGGGAGATCCTGAGCTCCGGGGTGGTGGAGCAAGCAAGGGCCAACACCAGGACCCTCCCACTGAATGCCTCAGCACAGGCAGGGGAACCAGTAAACACCAGCTTGGAAAACTACCACGTGTGCCGATGGTCTCCAGCAGCCAAACCTTGTGCTTTAGCACAACTCCAGGCTGGCAGACTTCCTCCGGCAGAAAAACATTTGAGTGCTTTAAAGAACCCTGGGAGGGCAGGCCTCCCCCAGTGACCAGAGTCCCAAGAGCTCCAGTGCTGCTGACCTCAGCTCAGCACCAGGTAATCTGGAAGACAGCTACAGCCTCCAGCTGCCAGCACCTGAGCCCTTAGCACACAAAGCCAGTGACCAGGTAACAGGCTCCCAGAACAAGAAGCTTGGTTCAGTGCCTCCTATGCTCCAGCAGGAGAGTTCAACTTTAAAAGCCAGGAAATAGGCAAACACCAGGAGCAGAAAGCAGAAACAGACAATGACCATAGATTCTTATTATGGGAACAGGGGAGATCAAAGCACAAATTCAGAAGAGGACAACATTGTCAATATACCCACATCTAAAATCTCAAAGGGGAATATGAACTGGTCTCATGTCCAAAAAGACTTCTTAGAAGGGCTCAAGAAGGATTTTAAAAGTCAAATAAGAGATACAGAAAAAAAATTGGGAGAGGAAATGAGAGGTATGCAAGAGAGAGTCAATAGCTTGGAAAAAGAAGGACAAAAAATTGACTATAGAAAACAAGTGCTTAAAAAATACAACTGGCCAAATTGAAGGGAAAAAAAGGACATTGAAGAGATCAACTTCTTAAAAAGCAGAATTGGCCAAATGGAAAAGAAGACACAAAAACTTCAATGAAGAGAAGAAATCCTTAAAAACCAAAATGGGCTAGAATTGTGCAAGTGGAAGCTAATGACTCTATGAGACAACAAAAATCAGTCAAACAGAAACAAAAGAATGAAAAAATAGAAGAAAACATAAATATCTCATTGGCAAAACAACTGACCTAGACAACAGATCCAAGAAAGACAATTTTAAAATTATTGGTCTACCTGAAAATCATGATGAAAAAAGGCCTGGACAATACCTTTCAAGAAATCATCAAGGAAAACTGCCCTTAGGTCCTAGAACAAGAGGATAAAATATTCAACAAAAGAATCCACAATCACCTACTGAAAGAGATTCCAAATTGCGAATACCAAGGAATATTGTAGCCAAATTCCAAAATTACCAGGTGAAAGAGAAAATACTGCAAGCAGCCAGAAAGAAAGAATTTAAACATCATGCAATCACAGTCAGGATTACATAGGACCTTGCAGCTTCTACATTAAAAGATCAGAGGGCATGGAATATGATATTCAATGAGGCAAAGGAGCTTGGATTACAACCAAAAATCATAATCTTTCATGGGAGGAGATGGACATTCAACAGAATAGGGGACTTCCAAACCTTTCTGATGAAAAGACCAGAGCTCAACAGAAAATTTGATCTTCAAATACAAGACTCAAGAGAGGCAAAAAAGTTAAACAGGAAAGAAAAAAAAACAACATACTATTAATAAGGGCAAACTGTTTATATCCCTACAAGGGAAGATGACACTTGTAACTCTTGAGAACTGTCTTGTTATTACATTTAAAAGAAGTATACATAGACTGAAGGCATGGTTGACTTTGATGTGATGGTAAAAAAATCTAATTAAGTGGTAAAAAGGGATTGTTCTGGGAGAAGAGGAAAGGAGGAGGTAGACAGGGTAAATTATATCACATGAAAAGGCACAAAAACCTATTACAGTAGAGAGAATGAAGGGAGGGAGATGAGCATTGTTTGAGTCTTACTCTCATCAGATTTGGCTCAAAGAGGTAATAATATAATCAGTTAGGTATAGAAATCTTACTTAACCTATAGGGAGTAGGAGGAGAAAGGAGAAAGAAAAGGGAGGGGGAGGGAATAGAAGGCAGGGCAGACTGAGGGAGGTGGTGGTCAAAAGTAAAACTCTAGTGAGGAGGGAAATGGAGAAAGAAGAGAGAAAAGTATAAACATGGGGGAGGGGAGGAATAGGGTGGAGAGAAAGACACAAATAGTAATCATAACTGTGAATGTGAATAGGATGAACTCTTCCATAAAATGGATGCAGATAGCAGAGTGCATTAAGAACCATAATCCTATAATATGTTGTTTAAAAACCTGGAAAGTCTTATACAAATGATGCTGAGTGAAATGAGCAAAACCAGGAGAATATTGTACACAATAAGAGACATATTGTGTGATGACTGACTTTGACAGATTTAGCTTTTCTAAGCAGTGCAAGGATCTTAGACAACTCCAAAAGACTCATGATGGAAAATGCTATCCACATCCAGAGAAAGAATTTTGGAGTCTGAATGAAGATGGAAGCATACTAGTTGCTCTCCTTTTCTTCTGTTGTTTTGTTTTGTTTCCTCTTTCTCATGGTTCCTCCTATTAGTTCTAATTATTCTTTACATTATGACTAACATGAAAATATGTTTAATATGAATATATAAGTAGAGCCTATATGAGATTGCATGCCGTGTTAGGGAGAGGGGAGGAGAGGAAGGAAGAGAAAATTTAAAACTCAAAATTTATGGAAGTGAAGTTTGAAAATGAAAATTAAATAAGCTAATTATTTAAAAAAAACTATGAAAGAGATAGTTTCAGAAAAAACTGGGGAAGACTAAGGTGAGTGGTGCTAGACTAGAGGTATGAAGACCAGTTAGGAACTAATATCAGTAGCATCAGTAAGAAAGCATAAAGGTCTAGACTAATGTATTGACACTATAGGTAGAAAGAAGTGAAAGGATGCAAACAAGATAGAATTGAGGGACTTGGCAGTTTATTAGAAGTAAGAATCAAAGATGGTTTTAAGATTGTATTGCAAAATTGAGTAAGTGAGAGGATGAAAGTTATACCCAGAACAGCCTTGTGTGATGTGAAGTAATATCTCTTGAGCTCAATCACAGCACAGTCTTGTATTCATGAACGAAAAAATCACATGAGAGAATAGATCCAAGAGTTATGTGGCAGACCTGCCATTTGCTCCGTGAACACTACTGGCTCCTATAATGAAATTTTGTGTTATAACAAGAGAAATGGAGAGCAGGCAGAAATGATGACTTTTCTGCCTTCTGGGCCTGGAAGGCTATTTAGGATTTTAGATCTAGAGCTGGAAGGGGCCTTAGAAGTTATCTGGTACAACTGGCTCACTTAAAATATTAGGAAACCAAGGCCTAGAAGGTTCCACGACTTTGCTAAGATCATTTAACTTTGCAGAGAGGTTTTGAATTCAGGTCCTATGACCCCAAATTCAGTACTCTTTCTATGACACCATGCTTCCCTTTCAAAAGAAAAAAGAAAATCTACTTATAGGATGAAAATTTACCATATTCTTCACAATAATGAAAATATTTATCTCTTCATACTAGCTCAGAATACTAGTAAAATGACAGAATTATTCACAGGAGCATGTTTTATTTCCATTTGAATTTTATGTAATGTTTGGCCTAAGATATCTTGTCTACTGTATTATTTGTGATTTGTTTGAATAAAATATTTACTGGAACTTGAAGAAGGGGGTCTGAAGATTTATTCACAAACTTGGATAATGTAAAGCAACCAGCTGCAGGGTAAAGAGCACATAATTGTCCTAATTCAGAGAAAATACAAAAATCTGGCTAACTCAGCAGAAAGGTTCATAAAGCAGCTGGACAACAGTAAATCAGTTAAGCTCCAAAACTTATTCAGTGCAGGCATACCTCGTTTTACTATGCTTTGCAGATATGCATTTTTTGCAGATTAAAAGTTTGTGGTAACCCTGCATCAAGCAAGTCTACTGGCACCATTTTTCTAATAGCATGTGCTCTCTGCATCACATTTTGGTAATTCTTGCAGTGTTTCAAACTTTTTCATTACTATTATATCTATTATGGTGATCTGCGGTCAGTGATATTTGATGTTACCAGTGTAATTGTTTTGGGGCATCATGAACTGTCCCCGTATAAGACAGCAAACTTAATCAATGAATGTTATGTGTGTTCTGACTGGCCCACCGATGTGTCTCTCCCTCTCCTTGGGTCTCCCTATTATCTGAGACACAATTAAGCCAATTAATAACCCTACAAGGGCCTCTAAGTGTTCAAGAAGAAGGATGAGTCAATTGATGTGGCAAACTTCATTGTTGTCTTGTTTTAAGAAATTGCCAGAGCTACCTCAACCTTCAGAAACCACCACTTTGATCATTCAGCAGCCATCAACATTGAAGCATGACCCATGCCACGAGCTGAAGACTCAGATTTTGGTTAGCATTTTTTAGCCATAAGGTATTTTTTAATCAAGGTATACAGATTGAGTTTTTTATAGACATAATATGATTACATATTTGATAGACCACAGTATTTAGAGTAAACATAACTTTTATATTCACAGAGAAACCAAAAAAGTTGTGACTCACTTTATTGTGATATTTGCTTTATTGTAGTGGTCTAGAATAGAACCTACAATATCTCTGAGGTATGCCTGTACTAACCAGCAACATGAATTGCAGGTCAGAAGCTCAGGGTTATATCTAGAGCTTTCAGGGATCTTAGAGGGTACCTAATCCAACCCTTTCATTTTATACATTCCCAAATTCCCAAAGGTCACACTTGGAGTAAACAGGCTAGTAGTTGGTTTTAGTTGTTGTTGTTGTTGTTTTCACCAAGATTGAATGATGGTAGGGGCATGAATGCTTTGGACACATTATGGTTTGCCAAAAAATTAAGGCTTTAGCACTTATTCACTGAGAGATTCGCAAGCTATTCAATATCTATCTATCTCAATTTCTGGATAATAATGTCAATCTTCTTTCAGTGCTTTGAGAAATGGACAGGAGAAAGGAAAATATAATGAAGAAGTCAGGAAATATGAAGTACTTTTGACCTGTTCCCTGTATCCAGAAAGACTGAAGAACAAAAGACTAGGTAGCATTTAGTATTACTAATAATACTATTAATTATAACTGCATCACTGTATCTATAATATCAATCTATGTACTCCTTCCGTGATGTGAATAGCAATACAGCAATGCTTGAATATCCTGTTTGACTCTTTTTTTTATATTCCAACTTAGTCTCCCATAGTAGATCCATGCTGATTTCCTGGAATAATGTGAGCTGTCCATCTATCACATCATACGACTGACCCTTCTTTCTTCTCCTCTTCTCTACTTTCCTTCCCTCTGGTCTTCTCTTTTCTCTTCCTTTGATTTGTCCTTGCCTTGGCAAGCTTACTTTTTTTGTTTAGACTTTAAAGTTGACAAAGTCATTTTCAACAACACTGTAAGATAGGTAGAAAAAGTGGTACTATCTCCAATACATAGATGAGGAAACTAAGGTCCACAAGACCAGAATTCAAATTGTGCCTTATGATTCCAAGTCTACTATTCAGTCTACTATTGTACAATAATGATTGTTTTCCCTTTAAAGTCTTTTCACCAAAAGGTGGTCTGCTAGAGGCAACAAAACATAAGCTTTTTGTTGAAGAATATAGGATATGTTACTTTATTTTGTTTTGTTTTCCATGTACATAAATGAAAAAGCTGCCATGCCAAAAATTGCGTGGCTCTTAAAATACCAATTAAGGAAACAAACTATCAAAAAGCCTTCCTGAGTCTCATAAAGAAATCAGCTCATTATAATAGTTCTCAGAATGGGAAAACAACTAATTGTAATTTAGAAGTTTTCTTAGATTAGATCAACTAAAAAGAGTTAGAGCGAAGGCAAGATGTATGTGAACATATAACATGGCCACTATATTGTCTATTCCCTTAATACTCTACAGGCTACAAGGTCTAATTTTAACATTAATACTTTTGTATTATTCTGTAGGGTCAGGAAATAAACACCATGAACTACAGCAAATTGAAATTCTTTCTATCAGAGACTGGTATAATAATAATAATAGCTAATATTTATATACCATTTTTATAATTTATTACTTTACAATTTATTACTAAATAAAAATTTGTCATTTTTCAGTCATTTCAGTCATGACCAACTCTTTGTGACCTCATTTGGGGTTTTCTTGGTAAGATAGTGGACTGGTTTGCCATTTCCTTCTCCAGCTCATTTTACAAATGAGGAAACTGAGACAAACTGGGTTAAGTGACTTGTCCAGTATTACAACAGCTAGCTGCCCTATACTAAATAATAATGTATTACTAAATAATAACAATAACAATTTATTACTAAATAATAATAATTACAATTATTTCATTTGATTCTCCCAGGACAACAATCCTGGGAGGTAGGTATTACTACCTTCACTTTACAGTTGAGGAAACTGAGGCAAACAGAGATGAAGTGACTTGCCCAGGATCACATGGTTAGTAAGTGTCTTACGCCACATTTGAACTCTGGCTCTCCTGACTCCAGGCCTGTTACTCTATCTACTGTGCCACCTAGTTGCATGATTGACAGTTTCAGTCCTGAATATGTTTCTAAAGGGACGACGAAAAATGTTTAACCAAAGGTTATTGGTAGTGTTTAAAAAAATATACTAATAGCTTACTCTAATATAGATAGCACTCTAACGTGTTCAAGGAATTTTACTCACAGCAACAATAATAACGGCTCCATATATATTGCTTTAAGGTATGCAAAGAAGTTTATAAGCATTATCTTATTTGATCTTCAAAACTCCATTCTATTACTAACAGTGTTTTACTGATAAGGGAACAGAAGCTGAGAGGTAATCATGCCCAGCACCACACAGCTAGCAAGTCTCTGGGTCATAATTTGAACTTAGGTCTTCCTGACTCCAAGTCCAGTGCTCTATACATGATGCCACATAGCTACTTAAAAAAAATAGATGGTGCTGGAATTATTAGTAGTAGTATGGAACTGAAAACAGAAATCATCTGAAATAGATGCTGTAGAGGCAGGCTAAGAAGCATCTAGCACCAGCCAATATAAACACCATACATGACATAGAGTAGGAGTTTTATGATTATTTACTGAATTAAAAATGAGTTGAAATGAGACATTGGTCACATGTGTACTGGAAGATAATTCCCTTGCTGTTTTCTTCCTCGAAGAGGGTTACTCATAGCTCTTTAGTGCTAAAGTCAAAAGTCAAAGATCACATTCTTTAGGAATGTCTAACAAGAACATTGAGAGGACACTTCAGTGGAATAAGCACTACAAAGTACTGACAGACAACTAGACTTGAATACACCAATGGAGAAGAAAGGGATGCAGCTCATAGACGTAAGAGCTCCTGTAGATAGACATGAGTAGTCTTAACAATCAATGTTTACTTTATTTTCACTCCTTCTGATGTTTTGGATTCATTTGGCTTGCTACAATCATAATTCTCAAATTAAATTGCTTAACTCTGCGTTTGGTTTAGGAGAGTTTGTGGAAGCTAGAACAATCTTGGGAATATAATATTTTCTTAGAAAAATGAGTTGTCAAACAAATCAAAATAGCACTTAAGCTGCTTCCGTCCCACCTGCACCCACTTCCTAACATAGGAGATATTACAGGGCATAATGATCTGTTTTTAAGGAAGGATAGGGTTTTAATGGGTAAGTATATAAATGACTGTAAGTCGCGTTAAATTCTTTGCCACCATTGTTTTTTTTTTTAATGTAGTTCCCCTCAAAGGAGGAGAAAGGATAGATAGATAGTCACCTTTGATTCTTCCAAGGAACACAAAATGCTATAAACATGTTTTTTGCCCTCCTCACTGAACATGTTTTTTGCTTTGCTTCCCAAACACATTTTCCTTTCCTCCTCCATACTTCTGGCCCATCCATTTCTAACTGTCCTTGTGACTTTCCCCCAAACAATCTGGTAAATGTTTTATAAGGGGACATATTATTATTGGATTTGTAGATGTGTAAATATTCCAGTTTTAGCAATAGAAATAGCATCAGCACAACGTGTTCATAAAATACAGTAACTACAAAAAACTGTCTTGCCAACAATATTAAAACTAGACACTTTAGACACTAGGAAGAAAAGTAAAAGTCAAGATGTGACTGTGAAATGATGTCAACTTGGAAATCAAGATCTATATTTTCAAGCACCCATTTTGCACTAAACTGAAGTCATTTGTTCCCTGGGACACAACTGATATATTCATTACCAAACAAAAGTAAAAGAGGAAGGGGGTTTCTTTAGTTTATATTTCATTTCATGAGGTAAATTTCTTAGCATTTCAAAGGATTACAACCAAAACCCCAAAGATATTTTTGGTCTCATGCTGTAGTTTTTCTTCTTGGAAAAGGAAATACAAATCCACTTCTATCAAACTTTGGGGCAATAATTAGATTTCCTGAAATCTAAATTATTTTATACAATTCCATAACACCAAAGTGTGAGAACATGCACACCTGTGGTGATGATGGTTTTTCTTCTCCTATCTCCTCGTTAGTGTGAGAATTTGATCAGAGTAACTAGAAGGTACCAGAGGAGCTGCAATAATCCTACCAGAATCTTTAAGAGTTTTATAAATCTTATATAATGTCATGATGACAGATTTTGCCAAGAATCCTATATAGTTTCTCCTCCCCCAGGGAGGGATCAAATTGAGGGGCAAATTTTTAAACTTCTAGTCACAGCACATTCTCTGGAGCCCAAACTTGGTCTGATCAGTGTCTCCCCAAGTGGCCCAGACTGACACTTATAATAAATACCTAAGGTCACAAGGTGTTTACTTGATTTAAGAGGGTTTACATCCTTTTGGAATTTTTTTTTTTAGTGAGGCTGTTTTAGGGAGGGTAGAGTAAAGAAGGAGAGGAAAGGCCAAGGTAGCAATGTTCAATCACCAGGCTTTTCCTGAGACAAAAGCTCCCCTTTAACTCAGGGCTGACCAACCCCAGGAACTACTTGACAAATGTATAATTACTGCTTCATCAAAGTCCACCTGAGCAGAACCACAAGGGCCTTTTTCCCTGGGTATATTCATGGAAATATGGGGCATTGGGGCATTTTCTAGCAGTCAAGCTTTGCTACTAAGCCTATCTACTCCCTTGGTAACCAGTGGAAATCACTCTACGGCCCCCCCATTCCCATTTTTTTTAACAAGGAAAGACCAGTAAAAAAAAATATTTTACAGAGGATATAAATGCTTTTAAATTAAGTGGACTATGGTCTGCCAACTTAATGAGCTGATAATGAGCATTACTTATCTAAACCTGCTTTTACCCTGAGTCACACCAGGTTAATGTAAAGTTTGTTGCCCTGGTAGATTTCTTTGGCTTAGGAGACAGGCCCCAGTTTTGCTGAAGTGATTTTTTCTCTGCAAATAATCTTATGACTTCCTTTCCTTTTATTTAATGTAAAAAGATGAATTTTTTTAAAAAATATTATTCTTTCTGTGATCAAGGGCATTAGATTTGTTCTCTCATTTTTGCTACATACAAGAACAATGTAAATTGTACTTCCAGTGATTGTACATCAGAGGTACCTAACAAATATTTGAACTGAATTCAAATGAATCTATACTCTAAATTGACACTCACTATAAATCGGCACTTTCTTTGTTCAACTATAGTCCTGTTCCTAAGGGTGAAACTGAGTCCCTAAAACCAGGGCCAAGATTAAACAAAAATAGATCAAGAAGCTTCATTTGTAGTGTGATCTGAGGAGTGTCAAGAAAGGTCCCCCTGTCCCTAAAATAGCCTTCTACTATCTCAGAAAAAGACAATAACAGAGATAGAGACAGAGACAGAGATAAGGACAGAGAGAGAAACAGTGACAGAGACAGTAACAGAGAGACAGAGAAATGTCCCTTCCAATGTAAAAACGATCTGCAATAACTCGCAAATCCAACTATAAGGCAATTATTAAAATGTTAATAATCCACTTCCTATTTTTAGTAAGCAGTTATCAACTCTGAAAATTTTATCTGTCTTGAGTTTATCAGATTAGCTAAAGAAAGTCACTTAGCTGGCCCCTGACGAGATAGAAACAAGAAAGTTTTTTTTTTTAAAGGTAGAGAAGGGAGAGTTGTATTTTAGGTTTTGATGTTAATCAATCAGTCACTTATTAATTGCCCAGAACTGTGGTGAACATCTGATATAAAAAGACAAAAGCGGAATGGTCCCTGATTTCAGAGAACTTACATTCTAACTGGGAGAGAGCATAAGCATATGCAAAATATATACATAATGAAGACAAGACATTTTTTAGGAGGGAGTACACCAGCAGTTGGAGGAAATCAGGGAGGGGTTAATACGCTGCTGGAGCTGAGTTTTGAAGCAAGCCAAGGATTTACCTCTTTTCATATCACCAGTGCTTACACAGTGCCTGGCACGCAGTAGGCAATTAATAAATGTTTATTGAATTTAATTCCAAGAGGAGGGAGAGCATTTCAGGTGGGTGGGGGAAGGTTAATGGGAGCAGAAAAAGGTTGCCAAGTGGAGTAGGGGATAGCTTGTAGGCTCTGGGTGCCTGATAAGGAGGATACCTAAAAGTAAGAATAATTCTTTTATTTTTTTTTCTTTTTAGGCAATTGGGGTTAAGTGACTTGCCTAGGGTCACACAGCTAGGAAGTGTCAAGTGTTTGGTCTGAGGCTGGATTTGAACTCAGGTCCTCCTGACTTCATGGTTGGTGCTCTATCCACTGCACCACCTAGCTGCCCCAAGAGGGCAAAAGGGATGAAAAGACATTGAAAATAAACTTCACTAATTTCAAATTTTTGTATAGGACTATCCACTTCCCTGCAAGGTCCTAAAATTCTTCTCAAGCAATAAGAGATAAAATCATGCTTATTATTTTAGTGTTGTTAATTTTATTATACTCTTGATTCTTTGAAAATGGTCATACATATTCCTTGCAGTAGCTCTACTACATCTAGAATATTGGGTGAGTCAGAACACCCCAGACTCTGTCCACAATCAAAACAAATAAACAAACAAAAAAAAGAATTTGTTGGACTTGCACTCACCAATGCTACCTTGAATTTGAGTCTATTTAGCATATTTAGAGAGGCATAGGAAATAGACAACTTGGGCACTGGCAAGTAAATTTAAGCATTACCATGTTCTTGCAATGTGGGAAGACATTGAAAATTATATTCCTCAAAGTTACTGACAGAGGTAGGAAATCCCTGATCTCTTCAATAACACCTGCCATGATTTTTTTTGAAGGGTTTACTTTTGACAGAAACTATCATAACTCAGGGTTTTGGGTTTTGGTTTTTTTTTGGTTGAATGAGACATTTTTTTTGTTAGCAAAACAGCTGAGAGCTCTTAGAACTTCCAACCTCTTTAGTTCAATTGATACTTTATGACATCATTCAAGTCTAGATTTTTATCAAATGAATACCTTGTCCTTCCACCTGGAAACTGAAAGTGGGATGTGTCAAAAAAAAAAAGCCTTCTGTTTTTTTCTTCTTTTAACATTTTAACTTCAGCAAAAACTGCCTGAAGGGAAAGCTTTGAAGGTAAGTATTAACCCCTCCCTGCAAACCTTCAGAGCCCTGCACACAGGTTGCTTTCACAGTGTAATATAAATGGAGTAATGAACAGAGATGAATGTACCTCTGAGGCCCTTCAGTCCTAACAATGTGTAAAGCCCATTTAACTATGTACAATTGATGAAACTGTAATTTATACTGAGATCCCAAAATAATTAATTTCCATTCCTATCATAACAAAAGCATTCCAGAATTTGAAAACATATAGGTTACCTACCTACATGCCCTCCCTTTTCTCCCCCCCCACCCCGGCTGCACTGTAGGTAGCAGAAGAGAAAGCAAGGCCTTTGCTGCTGTTTAACTTTTTACTAGTATATGACTTACCTTGGTGGCTGAGTTTACGTAAGCAATGAGAAACAAAAATAGAATATGCTTAAATAATTCTCTAGTTTTTCTATTCTCTCTTTATATATAGATATAGATATGAATGCAGATAGATGTATCTAGATATAGATATATTTCCATTTATAGATTTATTCATTTCTAACATTCTCTTTCTCTACATATATAATATATATATATTTATACATACATATACATATGCATGCATACATATACTTACACATACACGTGCATATTCAGAAAGGAAAAATCTATAGATAGATAAATGAATAAGTATATCACAGGAGGTTTAAACTGGAATACCAAATAAACCAGCAACCAAGAGTTTAATTCAGTTCAATAACCAAGGTTTTTTAGCATTGTTTTTGTTCTTTTATCTGTGTAACTTACTCCAATATCTTGATAAATGGGTATCAATATGGGTGCTCCCTCCATTCCTTTATGTCCTGTGCAATTCTTATCCATGCCCTAACCATCAATCATCCATAGTCAGTCCCTCCCACCCCCACCCAGCACGCTGGGGACCTTCCACCATATGTCTTGACCTTGTGTTGGTAGAAAAAGCAAGCTGTTCACTTTGGTACAATGTACCAACTGGACCGGAGTCGGAGTACATTGGTTCAACTACCATCTTTGAGGCTTACTACCTGTGTGACCTTGGGTAAGTCTTTTTGTTACTCAAGGCCTCAGTTTTCTTATTTGAAAAATGAGATTGATTAGAGATCTCTTCTGGCTCTAGTTATTTAATCTCTCACTCTCGCAACATTACAGCCCTCTCTCTTTTCCCAGTAATGTATTTCTCAAGTGATTTATTTTACCATTTCTTTTCTGTGAAATTATTTACTAACAATAACTGCAGTCTATTTTGCCCACCATGTGCTTCTCCATTGCCCTTCGAGTGACCTATAGTATTTGTTTTTCAGAGACTACAGTATTCTAGGGCTCAGAGTCACACTGCATCACTGACAGGACATTAGTGCTTAAAAGAATCCAAGCTATAAACATGTGAAAAATACTCCAAAATCACTAATAATTAGAGAAATAAAAAAATAAAATAAAACAACACTGAGGTTCAACTTCACAAATAGTTTGTTAGCATACATGAATAAAAAAACAAATGCCAATTGTTAGAGGGGCTATGGGAAAATAGGAACACAGGTGACATGATGGATCTGTGAAATGGTTCAGACATACTGAAAAACACTTTAGAACAATATCCCAAAATTCACTAAACTTTGAAAAATCTTTAACCCAGTAATATCTCTTCTAGGCCTATACTTCCCCTTCCAAAAGATCAATTAATAAGTAAAGTATTAACATGCACAAACAAAAAAGGTCACCATCCATTGGGGGAACAACTGAGCAAATTATAGTATGTGAATGTAAAGTAATATTATTACATCATAGAAATTGATGATAAGGTCACACATGTTAACTGATACTGTGTGAAGTGAGCAGGACCAGGAAAACAATTTATCCAGTAACAATAATACTGTAAAATATTTACTTTACTTAGATTTTGTATAAAACATAAGTATTTTAAAGAAATACTTTAAAAAATTCTGACCAATGCAATGATCAACCATGACTCCACAGGGACTAAGATGAAGGCTTCTGCCTACCTAGTGATGGAGGGGTAATGGAGTCAAAGTGAAAAATAACACATGTATTCTTAGACAAAGCAAATGTGTGAATCTGCCTTGTCTAAGAAACCCACTTATTTACAAGAATTGTGTTTTCTTTTCTTTACATTTTTTCTTTTCATTTTGGAGAAGAGATATGAAGAAATGGGAAGCCAGTAATAATGTTGCCTCTCTGAAAATAGAAGAATAGGAGGAAAAAAAAGCACTTTTTAAAACACACAAAGGATAACAGAGAGAAATTCAGAAGACAACAAAAAGAAACAGGGAAGCCTTTTAACTAAAATGGTGAATTTATCACATATATTTAAAAGCAAGAAGTATATAATAGAGAGTTATAGTTTTGTCAACTATCTTTTATATTCTACATTTTATGCTGAAATGTTCATTTTTGGTTGTGAAGTTTATAATAAAATATTTTGAAATGAGAAAAAATAAATCTGTGATGCTGAAAAAGGGGCTTGGATTCATCTCAGGGGTTCATTGATAGCTGCTACTACAAATTATATATGAGTCAGAAAACTGAACGGAATAGTGAGATATTGGTTTATGGGTTGAGCACAAAGATGAGATACAACGCTAAGCACTAAAACCACCCAGGAGAAGAGTTTTAGAGGCAGCTGGGTATCGGTGTAACAGTTTAAATAACTTAGAATTAAGGAAGAGCTGGGTTCAAATCCTGCATCAGACCTTTACTAATCTCTGTAATTTGGTTTCACCATCAGTAAAACAGGGATAACAACACCACCTACCTCATAGGGTTATTGTGAGCATCAAATGAGATAATATAGGTAACATACTTGACAAAACTTAGAGTTATATAAATGCCAGTTGTTATTTTTACTATTAGACTGAAAGCTCAATGACAACATGGTATGCTATAGTATCCAAGAAAGCTAATGAAACCTTAGACTACAAAGAGAGCTATGGTATCTAGCACCAACAGGGCAATAATCCCATTATACTATGCTCTAGTCACAACCATCTGGAATGAAGTGTTCCATTCTCTAGGTGTCAATTTTAGGAGGGATATTGAGAAGATATAACATGTCCAGAGGAAGGAATTGGGATGGTAACTGGTTGAAGGAACTAGGGATGTTTAGCATATAGAAGGCAAGACATAGTGGGGAATATGATACTTATGTCCGAGTATTTGAAGGGCTGTCATGTGGCAGAAGGATCTAACTTATTTTCTTTTGTCTCAGAGGGTAGAATCAAGAGCAATGGGTAGAACTTTCAAAGAGGGCAATTTTTGACAGATGACAAGAAAAAAAATCCCCATGATTAGAGCTGTACTAAGGTGTAATGGGCAGTTGTGGGAGTTAGCAGGTACCCCTTCACTGGAGATCTTCAGGAAAAAACCTCAGTGATCCTTTGCCAAAGTTGTTGTAGAGTAGGCTTTTTTTTTCTTGGGTATAGATTAGACTATATGGACTGTGTGGTACCTCCCAACTCAGAAATTCTATGAAATATTTCTGTAACATAACTAATCATGCCCAAATCTACCTGCTTTATAATTTAACATATTTGTATATAAACTCTTATTTTTAAATGTGGTCTGCATAAATAATATATCTCACTAATCTCTTACTAATTTATCAATTAAAATGTCTAATTGTTCATAGATTGGAATGGTTAAGATTTTTGGTTTAAAGATAACTTTTTGCTTCACCCTTTTTCTTACTTTGTAAGAAATGTGAGCTTCAAATATTGGCATATCTGTGAATTTTAGGCATAGCATAAATGCCACTGAACTTCTGAATTATGATACTATTTAACTTCAATTAAACAGACTTCAAAAATTGTAACAGCTCATCACTTATAATATACAAATATAATACACCAAGATCTGGTTAGATGGCTTTCTAAAGGCACACATGCATATATAGCAAGTCAATTTTTAATATGTGTTGGACATAATATCAAGATAAGATACTGAATGCTAATGACTAGAAATTTATGAAGAGAGTACCCTCCATGAAATTGAAGAAAGCTTACCTAAATAAGGTATCAAATGCCCCCCATATAATCTTTTGTCAATTTTTTTAAAGTCACCAGAGCAGATAACATCTGGATGCTTGTAATCTGAATTTATCTGAAATCCCAATGTAAACAACTTCTCCAATAGTGGAGAAGTAGTTAAACATTCCACTGGCTTTGGATAATTGAAACCATCTTCTAAAAAATTACCTTCAATTACCGGACTCAGGGAAAGAAAGAGACAGCTTTTGGCAAGATTCCAGTTCAAAAAACTAAAAGAAAAAGGTTCATTTTCTGGCCTACAATGAGAGATCATTAAAGGTTCTATTGTGTTTGGAGAGGAGAATCAGGGATGTGTGGCCCTCCCAAAGAATATAACACAGGATTAGAGCCTAAAAGAGAGGTGCCATGGGCACTTATTTCATTCCCCTATATCAAAGAAAGACCATATAAAAAAACTTCAAAGACAAAGGAGGCTTCATCAGATCATTGCTTTTTTTTTTTAAAGTTTCATGGATGGAAACTGCAATTGTGCAGCCATCTTCTACCCTTTATATTCCTTGCAATCTATAAGTATGCACATGCACAAACAAACATAAGCATGCAAACACAAATGAAGGTATATTTGCATAACTTTTGGAATTTTAGGCTGTATATAATTTCAATAAAATTAAAAAGACTTCTGCTCTATAATATGTATTGCATTAAGTGCATTGCAGTCTTCTTATAAGAACGCTGTTAAATCCTTTCATCTTTCTACTGTCCTTCCTTCCCATAACATCTTCTGTCTCTGGGAACGATGGAACTAAAGAATTTCCTTAAATCTACTTACATTTTAAAGGCTGTATGGGATCAGTGAAAATGTATAGCATTACACTAGACTAATTATATATTGCAACAGTCAGCTAGTCAGCCCTGATGTCAACCTACTACATTACTATATTACCAATGATAATAAAGTTTTGACGGTAATTTGAAACATCTGCAAAAAATACCATCAAAGCAATTGAAATTAAGACAGTAGTAGAGAAGTATATCTACTTATTCCAAAAGGAAATGCAAGAATTTTCTGCATTTTAACCAAGTGTTGAAATAACAATTTATAACACCGAAGTTCTGTGAATATAGAAAAGCCATTGCATTTTATTTGTCTTATAATCAGCCCATTAAATCAGTGCTGCCAACATCCTGCTATACTGCAGGTAAAAATGTAACCTATGGAAAGTTCACATCTTATTAAGAAACATCACCTTTAAAAACATGAGACTGCAGGAACCAATACAAAATTAGGCAGTTACTTTTCCCACTTCATGACTTGGAAAATTGTTCATGTCAAATTGCATTAAGACAGTTTTTTTAAAAAATGTTCCCTTTGATATAATTAATGTTATTTTTTTAAATAAAAGTAAATATGGCACAGTGGCTCAAAGGTCAGACCAAGGAAGACCTGGGTTCAAATCCTGCCTCTGACACCTACTTGTAATGTGACCTGGGATAGGTCATTCGTTCCCTAAGTTCTCTATGCAGCTCTCTAAGATGTTAAATTTCAGAGAAGGTACTTACTTGCATTGGCAGAGGGTGTTCCCTCATCTAGGATTTCCCTATAGCAAGGAAATCACAGATCTAACACTGTCCCTATCCTATAAAAGTAGTCATAATCAATCAATCAATCAATCCAATCAACCAGTATGCATTAAGCACTTACAATATGACAGGTACCATGCTAGATGCTGGGGCTACAGATAAAAAGAATGAAATAATAACTTCTCAAGGAGTTTACATTCTAATGGGAGGTGGGAGGTGGGAAACAAGGACATATATTAAGTGTTTACAGAATAAATATAAAGAGAGCAAATATGAAGTAGTTAAAGACAAGGTCATTTGAGAGGGAAAGCATTAGTAGTTGGAGGAATGTCTTCATGTAGAAGGCAGTCCTTCAGCAGGAACTTGAAGTTAGAGAGGGATTTTATATAGCAGGAGGTATGGGAGACAGTCAGCGGAAAGTCAGGGAGAGAGGAGATGGAGTGTGATATTTAAGGAATAGAGAGAAGGAAAGTTTGACTAGATTGCAGGGAACAGAGGGGGAGGGAATGATTGACATTGAGGATGAGGTTTGGGCAAGATTGCAAACACTCACAATTGTTTTCATGCTGTTATTTACTGTAAATATATTGTCAGGGTATTAATGCCACCTTCCTGCTCCAATGGAAAGAGTTCCTGTCTTGGAGTCAGAAGACTTGGGTTCAAATCTTGGTTCTACCACTTGCAATGTAACTTGTACAAGTCACTTAAGCTCTCTAGGCCTCAGTTTCCCCATCTAAAAAGTGAAGGGTTTAGACTAGATGATCACTAAGGTTTCTTTGAGCTCTAGATCTGAGCTCCTACAACACAGGACATTATGTCCCCTTCCCTACCATGATGGTGTATTTCCCACTTGTTGGTCCATGTGTCAAACTCAAACTTTTTGGTTCTTGCCTCAAGATATTGGAGAAGTAGAAGAGCAGCAGTCTGTAACTATCAGGACACACAAGTTCAAGTCCTTACTCTGGCATTAAGAACCTATGCAACCTTGATTTGAGAGATGGTCTTCAGTCTTAGCCACCTTGTCTGTTTAAAAGTCTGCATCCGGAATGGGGGATTCCATCTAAATCATGTTATTTAGTAGATCTAGCCTAGCATTCCCTGAGACCAAAAGAAAAAAGAAAATCAACTGATTTGGACAGAATTACAAAGTTTGTAAAGTGGCAGGGCAGAATTTAGACTAAGGTTTTCCTTACTTGTACTCTATCCACTAGCCTAGAACATAGTGGACAAAGTGCTAGATCTGGAATCTAGGGTCCTGGGTTCAAATTCCAACTTTGACATTTACTGTTTTACCTTGATTATGTCACTTAATTTCCCTGGGCCTCAGCTTCTTGATCTGTAACCTGAGGGGTCAGAGTAGATATGCTACCTCTAAGGTGTCTTTTAGCTCTAAATTTAAGTTGAATAAATGAATATAACTGAATAGTATGCATTCCTTTCCTAAACATGAGCTATAATTTTTCTGTTGTTTGATGTAAATTTTAATAAATAGATCTAGAATTTATACATGCTTAGGTTCTGGGTATGTTGGCTAAAAAAAAAATCTGCCTCATTACTTTACAGTCGCTCCTACTACCTAACAGCATAAATAAACCCAACAGGCAAACATAATTTTAGATCATTTTATCACACAGCATAGAGATTTTGTCTTCTGGCATTTCCTTAAAGATCGAAGGCAGTCACACATTTTTTTTTCTACTAATCTGAACTTTGGTACCCACATTCTAACTTTATGACAACAAAGAGTTGTAGCTTACACAATGAGCATCTTAATTATAAAGTATGTATGTGATACAAATGTTTGGGGAAGATAAAGTTTATAATTAGGTGACCATCAAGCACTGAGTCTGCTGGGATTGAAGGTCACCTCTCATAAAACAAACTCTCTTACAGAACCCAAGGCAGCCATATATCTAGTGACACATTAACTTTTAGCCAGGGCCATACAAAGAACTCTTAGTCAAAATGAACATGTCCACTGTATGGTAAAGCTGAAATTGTGTCAGGTTTTGTCACTTCTTCCGGTAATCAAGTCCAAAATTAAGAAATTTGACCCTCGGTCCAAATGATTAGATCAGCAAGTGAAGGCCATCAGTTTGGGTGAGGCACCATCTGCTCCACTCACAAGGAAGGCCCAATCACTGTTTCTATGCCAACAATGAGAATTACCAGAACTAAGTGCTACTTCCTTGTCAAAATCCAAAGGTTGATTTCTGTCAGATTAAAAAGAAATCACTTAGTATGAGCCCACTCCTTATCTTTTGAAATATCTTTTTTCCCCATATAGTCCCATGCTATTTTACAACTAATGTTTCTTACGTTAAAAAAAAAATGCTAGAATCCTATATGTCATTAAAAAAAATAGGGTTACTACTGATGCCTTACCTCTCTGTGAAGGGATTAAATTTCAAATCCCTTTTATTAAGTCACCAAAATCCAATTTCATCAGCTGGAAATATTTTTCACTCCATTTTACCAACATCTGACCCTTGATAGCTTCCTCTAGAAGGTAACCCTTGTGTGAATCAAGCAAAGACTAGCATTTCTTCACTTTGTCAAAAAGAAGACCTTGTTCAAATAGATGCATTATTTCCACCACACACTTTATGGCTTCAGTCAAAAGGTGTCATATGCAAATATAGGATAAGTGATCAGAATTTACTTGATAACAGAAAGGGATAGTTGTCAGATGATAACTATTATTTATTACATTAGTGTCTATTATATTTATTACATCACCTGGTGGAAACTTCCAATACATATGAAAGGGGGGGGAAAACTATAGGAAACTGAAGGAGTCAGTGGTGTGGAATGTAGTCAAAAAGCACACTTTATATCAATATTTATTCAGGGGAGCAGGGAGCAATTACTTAAAAATGTTACTAAACTAGATAAGTGAGTAGTTATGGCAGGATTGTGTGATATGTCCCAATTGTACTTCCTGATTTAAACTCCAGGAAAGAGCATTCCTGCAAAAGGACTTGCAAATTCAAGCCTGTGCTGTTCTTAATGCAGATCAAAAAAAAAAATGGAATCCAGGGAGGATAATAATTATTCTTCTGGTTTTTTGTTTCATTTATTCTTCCTAGGTTCTTTTTTTCCCCCTTAAGGTTCCTGAGCTTTTTCTTGTTGTTGTTGTTCTCCATTTTTGAAGCTTCTTTTATTCTCTCTTCTCTGAACTTTCATTTTTTCCTCCAGATTGATTGGGTTGTATTGATCTTCCCTTTATGTATGGCTCCTTTACTCAACATTATCTCTCCACTGTGTAAATCTTCTTCATAATGACATGCCTACTAACTAAGGGATGAAATGACTAAAACCTGTTTCTCCAAACTGAAATAAAGAGATATTAATTAAGTTCATTTGGCTATTTATTAAGTGATTAGACTAGAAAGTGAAGCTGATGACTTTGTGTAGCTCTGCCTCAATTAAATCCAACCATCTTCCTAATATCACTGCTCCTCTTTGAGAATGAAGGATGAACAACTGTGTATGAAGCACTGGTATATGCTGCAGATAAGATATATAGTTATTTTAGACACTGGCCTCTGCTGATCATGAAATGTGGGGATAGTCAACCAGAGAATTTTTGTAGGGAGGATGTCTAGCTTTGGAAGTTGGTGTCATGGGGAAAAGCCCCAGCCCCAGCAGAGTCCCTTTCCCTCCCCCTAATTCACCAGCACCTAGTTCAATTCTCTATGTAGCTTATAGGATATGAAAGAGACCAAAAGTAAGCATGTGTCTGACTGCAAGTGTTTTGTTTTGGTACACTTTGAAGTTCTTCAAAAATGAAAGGCCTGAATATCAACTCTGTTCCTTAGTTCTTTCTCCCATGATTTTTTTTAAGGTTAATTGCAATGGCTGTAATGAACTTTGTACTCAAAATATTGCTTTCCTCCTATAAGATCCTAGATTTCTAGTTTCTTAATTTGAAAGAAGGGTGAAAGTCAAGATTTAGGTTTTCATTCTGAACAAAGTGAACTGTGTAATTAATCAACTGCCAATTTGACCTTTGTAAAACTTTTCAAACATACACTGACATGTGTTTAAACACAATTCACACACCTTATCAAAAAGCTACCCTTTTTCTCTTTGGGATGATAGTAGGGTTGCTCTGTGTATTTAAGACTGTTTACAATTTGCTATTGTACATTTGGAAAGGATAATTCTTTTATTCTTGCTGCCAATCAGTAGCAATGATCTTTTTATGTGAATTCTTCTAACCATAGAACTAAAAACTAGGTATAATTCTGGGAAAAAGCAAATCTATTAAATGTCAAATGAAAGTTATTTTGAAGTTGCTATTGAGATTATCACAGGTGCACTTGTTAACAGTGTTGGTAAGGCTTGAACTGGCTGCCTTGTGAGGGAGACTAAGTTGCTAGAAAAAAAGTAATGTGGGATCAAAAATAGAAAGCATAGTTTTCCACTTGAGTGGCAGCTTTTTTTAAGCCCTCAAGAGACAATGTAGAAGGAGCAACATGTTCCAAGCAACATGTGATAGAATCATGGGAGCAGCAGCAGTGATTATTTTATTTATTTTATTGCATTTATTAATTTATTAATAATAATTATTATTATTAATTTAATGTGTTTATTAAGCATCTACTGTGTTTGAGCCTTGGAATCAAGTGCTGGGGGTACAATGAGGCAAAAGATAGTCTCTGCTCTCAAGGAGTTCACCTATTCCAAAGTGTGTGTTTGGCTCAGTTAAAATCTACATTTGTCTGATGTAATCTTGTGTTTCATAAACACCAGTTTTTGACCCTGTCCTTTGTTTTTCCTTGTGTTTCTTTGATTGTGACATGAGAACAAGGGACAGTTATGAAAACCCCATAGAAAAGAATGACCTTTCCTAGCACAGGGCTGGGAGCACAACCCCTCCCCTAACCCACACCCCATGTCCCAGACCATTCACATGTTTCATAACTACACTTGCAAGGGTAGAATTACCAAGAACTTGGACCATTTCAATTTTCCCCATCAGAGCATGAGCCTAACTTTAATGTTTCACACCTAACAAGTAAGTAGTCTTTTGAAGGCTTGAGGCCTCTGAAGAGGAAGGGCCTCTGGGTGAAAAACAGAACCTCTGCTTAGGCAAACATTGTGCTAATACAACAAGGTGCATTTACAATGTTGTCAGACACCTCTAAGGATCCATAAAATACTACTTTTATATGCAAGAAGGGACATAATAAAACTTCAACTTGGTGAGGAGGTGGTTTTGCTGAAAGACAATTACTTGTTTTCTTTCCAGTACATTATTTGGTGATGATGAGTTGGTAATTGTTGTTTGTCTCTTTCTGGGCCTCAGTTGCTTCATATGTAAAAACAAGGATTTGGATTAGATGACCTCCACAATCCCTGTTAGCTCTAAAATACTGTTGATGGTTTGCAAACGACAGCATGGTATACTGTTTAGAGAGCTGGACTAAGATTAGGAATACTTGGGTTGAAATGCTACCTCTACAGTTTTCAGATGAAGAAGTTAAAGCTATCTATAGTCATATGAAAAAATGCTCTAAATCACTATTGATTAGAGAAATGCAAATCAAAACAACTCTGAGGTACCACATCACACCTATCAGATTGGCCAACATGACAAAACAGGGAAATGACAAATGTTGGAGAAGTGGGAAAGTTGGCATCCTAATGCATTATTGGTGGAGTTGTGAATTGAGCCAACCATTCTGGAGAGCAATTTGAAACTATGCCCAAAGAGCAAGACCACATATAGGTCTGTAGCCCAAAGAGAGCATAAAAATGAGAAAAGGACCCACATGTACAAAAATATTTATAGCAGCTCTTTTGGTAGTGGCAAGGAATTGGAAATTGAGGGGATGCCCATCAAATTGGGGAATGGCTGAACAAGTTGTGGCATATGAATGTAATGGAATACTATTGTGCTATAAGAAATGATGAGCAGGCAGACTTCAGAAATGCTGAGTGAAGTGAACAGAACTAGAACATTGTATACAGTAACAGCAACATTATGCAATGACTGACTTTGAAAGACTTAGCTCTTCTCAGCAATGCAAGGATCTAAGACAACTCCAAAAGACTCATGATGGAAAATGCTATCCACATCCAGAGAAAGAACTATGGAATCTGAATGCAGATTGAAGCATACTATTTGCTTGCTCGCTCTCTCTCCCTCTCTCTCTCTGTTTTGTTTCTTCTTTCTTGTGGTTCTTCCCATCCATTCTAATTCTTCTTTACAACTAATGTGAAATGACTAATATGAAAATTTAAAAAAAAAAAGAAATGCTACCTCTAATACTTACTAGCTGGGTAACTACTAGCAAGTCACTTAGCTTATCTGAGTCTCAGTTTCCTCATCTCTAAAATGGGGATTATCATACCAGCAGTACCAATTTCACAGGGTTGTAAAGTTTAAAAAAATTGTAAAACTCTTTGCAAATTGTAAAGCATAATATGAATAAAAGTTATTATTGTTACTGTTGTTAGTACTCATGTGACTCCATAAGAAAAAAGGAGATAGCAAATAAAGAACAAGCTAAAATCTCAGAAATGAAGATATTTTATAAGCTGCCTCCTTTTCCTCCACCTTTCTGCATAAACTCTGAAAGAGAACATAGTATAGAGGCAGCTAAGTGATGTAGTAGATAAAGTACTGGACTTGGGAATCCAGAACACTTGAGTTTGAATCCTGCCTCAGACTTACTGTGTGATCCCAGAATAAGTCACTTAAGTTTCATCTCCTGTTTCCTCATCTGACAAATGAGTATAAGAGCATCTATCTCACAGGGTTGTTGTAAGGATCAAATGAGACAACATATGCAAAACATACTGCAAACCTGAAATTCACATTCTATCAATACTAGCAATTATTTTTATGGTGGATAGATAGCTGGCATCAGAACCAGAACCAAATGGGTTAAAGTCAGTCAATCAACAAGCATTTATTAAGCAATTACAATGTCCCAGACACTGAGCTAAGTTCCGGGAATACATACACAAGCAAAAAGAAAGACAGTTCCTGCTTTCAAGGAGTTTACATTCTAACAGAGAAAGACAACACGCAAAAGGAAGCTTAAATGGAGGGAGTTGGGAGAAAGTGCCCGAGGAGGGGGCATGATGGAAGAGTGTTGATTGGAGCTTGGTGAGAAATGAAGAGATGGCTGGCCCAGATGTCCTTCTCAAATGGAAGTTCTTGGAGGAGTCAAGCAATTAGAGGGAGAGGCTGTAGTGGCTATTGATACTTCTGTGAATTCGAGTGCTGAGATGAACCAGGATGAAGAGTTTTCTGGAGCAGGATGGAAGAATGCCAGCTGTAGCCTGGTGAGAACAGAGTTCAGGAATATGCACTTCCTCAGTGACCCTGGCTGGGTAAGTTAATTGACCTCTCATTGCTCTACTCAAATCTCTATAAGTATAAATTGCAGAGAAGGTGCTGAGAGGTAGTTCCTCCCCCAAAGCTCCCTATAATGATGAAATTACAAACATAGTCTCTATTTTTATCCAAGTTGTCTTTGCTTTGATGGGAATGGGCATCTGTTTACTTTTAATGAACAAAGGACTCACGACAACTCTTATATATTTACTTGGGTGCTCCAAATTTATACTTGTATTTTGGCATACAGCAGACTGTAGCCAATGTGGTTCTATTATGTGCAGAAATAATTTACACATTGGCATAAAATAATGAATACCAAAAAAAACCATTATTACTAATTGGGGGCAAGAAGAAAATCATTATCCTCTCCAAATGTACAACAGCAAATTGTAGACAACCTCAAATATGCATAGCAACCCTACACGGAAGTACTATCAGCCCAGTTTAAAAACAAAACAAAAAAAAGGATGGCTTTTTGAAAAGGTAGGAGAATTGTAGAATTGTGTTTAAACACATCAATGTTTGTTTGAAGAGTTCTACAAACGCCACATTGGTGGTCAACTAATTACCCCAATCATTTTGGTCAGGAGGGAAATTTAAGTCTTCACTTTTATCATTGGCTTTTTTTTTTCACAAGGAAAATGCACACAAAAGGTAAGGAAGCACAGCAGCATGAAATCTGATTGAGGCAGTGTAAAGAGTACATTTTGGCTAAAGTGTAGAACATGCATGTGAAGGATTATAAAAGGAAGTCAAAGTGTGGCCAGATTGAGGACAGCTTTGAATACCAGGTTGAGAAATGTGAACTTTATCATATAGAAATAGAACACAAAGGGTTTTGAGCAGAAAAGTGATGTAACAATATTTATGCATAAAGAACTTTTTATCTTGCCGATATGTAAAGGGTGGTCTACAAGGTGGGGAGTGAAGAGATTGCAGACAGGACTATTATAAGGAGATAATTGCAATAATCCAGGCGGGTGGCAATGACAATCTGTTAGAGGGTGGTAGCAAAAGGAACAGGAGAGGAAGGGAAAAACTGCTTAGATATAGGAGGTAACAGAAGGAAGAATCGAAAATAACACCAAGGTTTTGAATAATGAAGACTGGGTGAAGGGTAGTATCAACACTGACAGAAATAATGAAGTCAAAAGGAGGTATTTGGGGAAAGTATTTTGGGTAAGATAAGCTTGGTTTTGGATATGTTGGGTGTGGGAAGACAGCAGGAGAGGAGAGCAAAGAATTCTAGGGAATTGGCTAGTGAATTGCACTGATATGATGAAATGCCACAGCAACACTCTCACCTAATTCTTATGCTGGACCAGTAGAAGGAGAATACTCTATACAGATATATAGCCATTATATCCACTTCCCTTCTGAGAACAATTTTTGAATGATACTCAGAAGCAGCACTACACCTACCTCACTATAAAAATTAAGACCTGAAGTTCCTCGAGGCCCTAAAAGTGGTAGATCATAATTGAAAACATATTTGTGCAAGATGACTGGTCACAATCTATGTGTGACATGAAAAAATTTTGACCTTTTTTTCTCTGAGCAAGGCTTAAGTAAGTGGATATGTCCAAGCACAGACAAATTGGAAAGTCCAGTATTCATCAAATAGGATTCATAACATTAAAGGTAACTAGATGAAGTGAATAGATGAATACTTATAATTTTATTTATTGATAAATATTGTCAACAAAGAAATTAGGAGCTTATTCAAGGATTTTTAAGGTAATTAAGAGACAGGTCATCAAAGGGTCAAAGAATCTAGGCTCAAATATAGTACTATTTTAACATAATGAGCCTTCTCATTAACTATCAATGAACTGAGTTAATGAGATGGATCATTGTGCTAATGTAGTACTCTGTTTGTACTCAATATTTCTATTGTCCACTTGGGGATAATTTGGACAAAGCTAATGAAACTATTCTCAGATGGGGAACAAGAACAATGAGTTATTTTATCAGCAAAAAAGACATTTTCAAACACTCAAAATTCACCTTGGTTATCTTCTATACAGATTAATATTTGAACAAAAACTAAAATATTCAGAGGCCCAATGACAGAACTAACTACCACCTCATATTAATTTTCAGAGAATCTAGTTTTATCTGATTGTGCCAAATTTATTCAACTTTGGTATTTCCCCATTTCCAGGTAACTACTGTCATCTACAATATAGTTTCCTTGATGGGGCATGAATCTATCTGCCTGTGAGAAATACTTCTCAATACAATGGATGTCTGCTTTTCTAATTATAAACACTTTGAAGTGAGAAATAGTTTTATGTGTAAAACAACTGGGGGGGAAGCTATTAGGGAAACAATGTACAAGACAATGCTGGCATTGCAGTCAAAGGATCTGAAGGACCATTAATAGAATCCTTGAAGACAGCATTTCTCAAAACATCTTTGGGAGAACTCCAGCATTACAAGCAACGTGAATGGGGATTCCATGAGAAAATGTCTATGCTGGCCATATTTGTAATTCTAAAACAATAAATGTAAAAATATGTGCGAATCAGAAACGGTTTGAACACTGTAATTTTTTTTTAATGAAAAACAGGTTTCTTTCCCTTGTTATTCAAAAGTGTTCAAAATCCTCCCCACTAGCCCAGCATTCAGGAATATCATATATTCTTGCACCAATATTTTTAAGGTCTATCAATATATTTCATTATCTAAATGTGTTCTGTTGCTAAATTCATTTGGAAAAAGGCTACCTAAAAGATTCTACAATGTGGCCTCTACTCCCTTCTCATGGTATCTACTAGATATTGTTTAATCCTCACTGTTGCTCCTCAGTCCTTATACTCTTTCTTCCTGGATGCTTGCAGTAATTTTTTTTTTATGTGTAAACTCTGTATTTTGGCTATAATGTTTCAGGAAGTTTTTATTTGGGTTTTTTTTTTCAAGAGGTGACACAATGGATTACATCTATTTTTACCTTGCCCTCTGGTTCTGCGAGATGGGGAAGTTTTCTTTTATGATTTCTTGAAATATAATGCCAAAGCTTTTAGTTTTGTTTTGTTATGGATTTCAGGTAGTCAAATGATTCTTAAATTTTCTGCCCTTCATCTGTTTTCCCATTCAATTTTTTTTAATGATAGCAGATACTTTACAATTTCTTCCACTGTTTTTCAGTCTTTTGACTTTTTTGTTCTCTTACGAAGTTTATTAACTTCTCTTTATTCTAATTTTCAAGAAGTCTATTGCTTGGATGAGATTTTGTAGCTCTTACATCAAGTTGTTAAATCTCTTTGCAATTCTTTCTTCCATAATTCTCATTTGTTTTCCAGTTTTTTTCTCTAGTGCTCTCCTTTCTTCTTTAGTCATTTCCCTTAGTGCTACAATTTTATTAATTAAATCATTTTGGATGCATTTTTAGACTTTTGCTTCATCTTTCCTAGGAATTATGAGAGAGTTTGTGCCCAGGCTTTTAAAAAATTATTATTATTTTGTTTTGCTTATAGATGTTTTGGAACCATTTTTTGTTCTATTTTGTTTCATTTTTAGATGTTTTAGAGCCATTCTCTGTTGTGTTCACATCTTGGGGATCCCTGTCCCCATAATAGCTCTTTATGGTATGATTCTTTATTGTTTGCTCACTCTTCCAACCTTATTTCCTGACTGGAATCTGTGTTAGGAGTAGGGGCAGGGGCAGAGCCACACAGCTATTTGCTTCTCTACTTGCTCCTCACTCAGTACACAGCCTATGACCTGTGACTGCTCCTTAATTTAGAAGGCCATACCTGTGCCCAGGACCCTTCCTCTTGGTCTGCCCTGGATAGTGAGCGGCAGAGTTGCTAGCTAGTGTCTGTTCCTGCGTATGATACAAAGTCATGTCTCTGTAAGCCTGGTTTCTCCTCTTGCCCTGATGTAGTACCATGGGCAGGTATACCCCTGACTCCAGTGTCCACAGATCTCTTTGCCTGTCTCCCTATGCAGAGCTGAGCTGGAAATATAGTACCATGATTTCTCTTTCCTTGGATCAGGACTTGATCTGGTACATCTTTTAGCTCTTTCTGGATCAGTTGTGGGGGAGAGTTCAGTTGTACTTCTTGATATTCTTGTTTGGTCTTGTCTTTTAAATAGGCAGATAGATGGCACAGTGGGTATAACATTGAACTGAGATCAAATCCAGCCACAGACACTTGACCTTGGGAAAATCACCTAACTTTTATCTGCCTCAGTTTCCTCAACTGTAAAATTGGGATAATAATAGCACTTATTTCTCAGGGTTGTTCGGAGGATCAAATGAGAGAATATTTGTAAGATGTGACTAGCACAGCGCCGGGCACTTAGTAAGCACTTAATAAATTCTTGTTGTCTGATTGATCTCTTGATTTAAATTTGGTGCCCAGAATGGAACACAATATTCCACATGTGGCATGAATACATTGGCACTATCATCAAATGTCCATTTGACTCATTTCTTGATACTCCTAACTGTAATTTCATCTATCTGTGCACCTTATCCAGAAAGCTAGAATAAACTATTATATCAGATGCTTTACTGAAATACAGATATGTGCACTCTATCTATGGCATTGCCTGGTTCATCCCTGTTGAAATATTATTGAGGTTAATCTGGTATCATCTTTTTTTTTTATGAACCCATGCTAGCCTTTAATGATCACTGCTCATCTTCTAGGATCAGATAGGAAGGGAGACTATTTCTTAATAGTAAAGTTTTATAATTAATTATAAGAGCTAAAGTATATTTCTTTATATTAATATATGCATATGTTACATATAAACGCATATATAAAATTGCATATATGCATATATATAAATACATATTAATATCTATATCAGTATATGTAATGTCCAAACTGTATTTTTATAACTGACAATTCAAAATAACAATTTTGGGAAATGTTTATGAAACACCTAATTTGTGAAAAGCACTGTGCTAGGGTACTTTGCCCCCAAGAAGCTTACAAACTTCAGAAATACAACATGTATTCAACATGCTGAATACAACATAAAGAGATACAATGCAATTTTAGGAGGGTGACAACACTAACAATTGGGGGATCAGAAGAGCCTTCACAGCTATGTCTGCCTTGAAGGAAGTTAAGAATTCCCTCAAGAAGAGGTAAAGGAGTATATTCTAGGTCTAGGGGACCAGGAGGCTGGTTGTACAAATAAGGAAGGTACAAAGGTTTGGAAGATGTGAGATGGAAAGCTGACTTTGATGAACGGACAGTAGGCCAGTTTGATTTGACTCATATTCCTTTATCTGATTACAATCTCTTTTCATTCCATATCTACCTTGCCTTACTCCTTCTAAACATTCTACTTACTATCTCTTCATTCCATAGAATATCCCCTCACTCTTGCTCCGGTTACACTCTCCTCCCTTTCTAATCTCAAACACTTAATGAACTATTTCCGTTGAGCACTATCTTCTCTTAAGTCTTTTGCTTCCTTCTCCTATCACAGCTCATGTCTTGCCAAATTGCAACCCTAGATCACTCCCAAGATCTACTTCCTCCATTCTCACTCACCTGATGCTGAATAGAAATAGAGGAAGCACTGAGCTAGCTACAGAGATTTGTATCATATGGTCTCAATAAAGCTATCACAACAGCAAAACTATCCTTCTGCCCCTTTTTAATTGATGCTATTTCCCATTCTCCACAATGGTTACTCCCAACATTCTCTTCTTTCCTCAATTCTCCTATAATACCCCTCCTACAACCCTCTTAGCTGAAGCCCTTGCTTCAAGCTTTACTGAAAAAATTGAGATAATTTAGCAAGAACTCCCTTCTCTCACCTCATCTCACAACCCTTATTCTTTATCTCAAATCTCTTGACATCATCACTCTCTTTTCCCCTTTACTCCAATCTCTGATGAGGTAAACTTTATCCTCATGAAAGCCAACACCTCTGCATGTAGCCCTCATCCAATCCCCTCCCACCACTCCAGCAGAATAACCTCAATTTCACACTCTTTCTATCCTAACCTTTAATACCTCTCCATGTTCTATCCCTTCTCTTCTGTATGCAAACATATCCAACACTTCCCCATTAAAAAAACAAACAAACATGATTACTAGATTATACTCTTCCTATTAGCTATTATTTTATATTTCTCTTCTCTTTCTCTTTCTGAGCCAAATTCCTTTAAAAAGACATTTTACTCATTGCTTCCCTTCCCTTCTGCTCTCATTCTTTTCTAAACCCTCTGCAATCTGGATCCAGACTTCAACCCTCACCTAAAACTTCTTTTGCCAATGTTGTCAATTATCTCTTAATTGGCAAATCCAATGTCTTCCCTCAGTGCTCACCCTGATCGATATCTCTGAAGCAGCTGACACTATTATTCATCCCCATATTCCTAAATAACCTATTTTTTTCTAGAATTATCTAACACTGCTCTCTCTTGATTCTCCTGCTTCATGTCAGTCTATACCTTTACAATCTTCATTCATTCATCATCCATGTCAGTAGATATCCCTACAGCCAGTCTTGAGTCTTTCATGATTCTTCCAGCTTCTAATAAGTCAAGTTTATGTATTTACTATATCCCCAGCACTATGTTAAGACCTGAACACACAAAGAAAGATAAAAAGTTTCTCAAGAAATGTTCATTCTTAACATACACATTCAACTGGGTATGGAAATCTGTCTTACCCTACAGGAAAATAGGGGGGAAAGGGGACAAGAGAGCAGGGGGATGATAGAGAGTAGGGCAGATTGGGAAAGGGCTTAATCAGAAGTATATACTTCTGAGGAGAGACAGGGTCAAAAGAAAGAATAGAATAAATGGGAGGGCAGGATAGGATTAAGGGAAATAGAGTTAGTTTTTCACAACATGTCTACTATGGACGTGTTTTGCATAACTGCACATGTACAACTTATATTGAGTTGCTTGCCTTTTCAATGAGGGTAGGTGGGGAGGGAGGAAGAGACAAAATTTGAAACCTAAAGTTTTAAAAACATATGTTTAAAAAAATGTTTTCACATGCTACTGGGAAATAAATATAGGAAATGGGGTACAGAAGTCTATCCTGCCCTACAGGAAAATAGAAGGGGAAGGGGATAAGAGAAGGGGAGAGAGATAGAAGAGAGGACAGAGTAGGGGAAGGGATATTCAGAATGCATGACATCTTGGGGTGGGGGGAGGGGGGAGATGGGGTGAAAATTTGGAACTCAAAAACTTGTGGAAGGGAATGTTGAAAACTAAAAATAAATAAATTTATATTAAAAAAAGAAACATTCATTCTAATGGGGCAAACAAAATATAAATAGGTTCATCATAGATGAACATACATATAGATACACACATGAGGTGGAGGGAGAAAGAGAGAGAGAGAGAGAGAGACAGACAGACAGACAGAGACAGAGAGAGAGAGAGAGAGAGAGAGAGAGAGAGAGAGAGAGAGAGACAGAGACAGAGACAGAGAGAGAGAGAGACTGATGGAAAGTAGATGGAAAGTAGTCTGAAAGGGGAAGGTAATAGCTATGGGGACCTGGGGAAATCTTTTTTAGATTTGAACTGAGCTTTGAAGGTAGTCAAGGAAACCAACAAGTGAAGTAAGAAGGGAGAACATTTCCACCATGAGGGTTAACAAGACAATGTTCTATAAGAAGAACATCCAGTAGGCCCATGTGTTTCCCCATTGGAATGTAAAGTTCTTGAAAGCAGAGGCAGTTTCAATTCCATTTTTGCATCTTTGACACTAAGTAAAATGTCTAGAACATAGTAATCTTTTAATAAATGTTTAGTGACTAATTGAATGTAGACTGTGTAAAGGGGAATAATATGAATAATATAATCATAAAATTACAGAATTACAGAAATACATTCAGAAAGGCAGGTTGAAGCTAGATCATAGAGGGCTTTAAATTCTAGGAAATGCCTGGAAGATAAAATTTTGCTTTTGTTGTTGTTATGTTGATTTAGTCATGTCCAACTCTTCGTGACTCCATGTGTGGTTTTCTTGGAAAAGATACAGAACTGGTTTGCCATTTCCTTCTCCAGCTCTTTTGACAGTGAAGAACCGAAGCCAATAGGGTTGTGTGATTTGTGCAGGGTCATACAGCTAGTAAGTGTCTAAGGCCTGATTTGACCTTGGGTTCTTCTGACTCCAGGGCCTTTCTATCTTCTGCACCACCTAGCTGCCCTTGGAAAATAGAAAGTGCTTAGTAAATGCTTGTTGCCTGTTGCCTGCCTAGGCACAGATTTGATGCCTGGAGACAACTGAGAACCAGTGAAGATTTTGGAGTATTATCAAACCTCTGTCTTAAGAAATACATTTTGGCTGTTCTGTGGAGAATAGAAATAAGAAGGAAAATTGAAGCAGGGAGACCCCAGGGGAGAAGGATGAAGACTTTGTAGTGGCCTTCTGAGTGAAGAAAAGAGTATATCTATCCAATATATTGTCAGTGTCAAATCAATAAGAATTGGTAACTAATCAGATATGAGGAGTAGGGGAGAGAAGATCATAGTTTAGTATCAAATGTGGCATTCTCTCTTTCCTCTCCTTCTCCAAGAAAGAATACACAGAATCTTATCACATATTTAAATAAAATGAGCTAAAAGATGAAAGTGTTTTGTTTTTCCCCTTAAATTAATGTGAAATTAAATCACTAGTACTTCTGTCCTCTGGGTGACTGGTCATATGAATATGATACCTAATAACGATCTTGTGAAGGTAGAACATACGACTGGGTTTGGGAGGGTAAGAAGGCACAAAGTACATGGAAACTCATTATGTCTTCATGCTGAATGCACAACCATTTTATTTAACCTAATTGGCTATCAGTTGTTTGACAATTAGCTAGTTTTGCTTAAAACCGGTTTAGCACAGTGCCTGGTATATAATAGGTACTTAATAAATGCTTTTTCATTTCTTATCATAAATAAACAGGGCATAGTAAAACAGTGGAAGGCTTTAACATTTTCTTGAATTATATAAACAAATATGATCACTTTTGTTTATTATCAAAATCAATATCAGATATAATTTATTAGCTCCCAACAATACATGGTGCTATCCTGGATGCCAGATAGATTGTCAAACAGACATACTGTCTACTTTTAAAAGATTAGATTCTAAAAGAGAGTTAACATCCTAGGAAACTCTCCATTAAATTTAATTACATCATAGGATTTTAGAACTGCCAGGGACCTTAGAGAACACCTAGTACAACTCCCACATTTTATGGGCAAGAAAACCAAGACCTAGAGAGGTGGCTTAACCAAGATTTTAGCTATTTTCATCATTGCTATTTTTGAAGGATCTGAGGTGTCATTGGCATGGCTGAGTTCCCTGAGATGTAGTGTGGAGCCCCACTATGCTTCTTTATCCCTTGCAATTGATGCCCACACCTTTCATAAACATTTCACAGATGATTCACTCATTACCAGCACAGTGCATTAATAAATGTTTGTTTACTATTATTTATAGACTATCTTGGATGTCTTCCTCTGGTTCTTTGAATATTTTAGGGGTATAAATGTAATCCTCAGAATGTCCATAAGATTGACTTTCATTCTTGCTATCTGAACAGCCAGGCTTCTCAACCTCGGACAAGTCACTTAACCCTGTTTTCTTCATCTGTAAAATGAGCTGGAAAAGGAAATAGCAAACCATTCCAGTATCTTTGCCAAGAAAACACCAAATGGGGTCACAAAAAGTCGGATACAACTGACGTGACAGAACAACAACAACAACTTAGATGGAGAAGGTAACAAGCATTTATTAAGCCCATGTGTCAGGCACTGTGCTAAGCCCTTTAAAAATATTCGGTCCCCACAACGACCTTGGGAGTTAGGTGCTATTATTCCCATTTTATAGTTGAAGAAACTGAAGCAGATAAAGGTCAAATGACTTCCCCAAGGTCATCTAGTAAGCCTCTAAAGCCAGTTTTGAAGTTGTATCTTTCTCGTCCCAGGCTCAGCACTCTATCCACTGTAACACTAAGCTGCCTACAAAAAATAAAGTGTCACCTGGAGTCAGGGGAAACTTTAGCTATTTAAGAAACTAAACTATTCACAATGGCTCATTCCTCAAGAGTTCTGGATGTCTGAGATTCGGCTATTTTAAAATGCTTCAGCTCATTTCCCTCCTGGTTTTAGTAGTACAACAAAAAAAAAATGTCACTCTTCTCTTGCTCAATATATAGCAATATTGCATCTGAAATTATTATATTCCTTATTCCAACCCTAATTTCTGCCCTACTTTGTAAATATTACAACTTTTCTGAGAAAGCAAGAAACATATTTAAGTTACTTTACATTATTTAAACTAAATGGGAATGCTGTAAATTCTCCGGTGTGTGCACAGAGTACTGTATTTGATGAAATTTATTGCCACTGTAATCAGATTCTTGAATATATATTTTTTACTGTGGGCACATGTAAGCTGGAAGCAATTAGAATATGAAATCAAGAATACTATTTTGAGAAAAAGCAGAAGAGGTATAACTGTGAAAAATGATATTTTGCATTGTGTTGGTAACTCACTGATATATTTCCATAAACAACTAGCTTGAGAGATAGTGTAATGAATAGTACATATATTACTTCATATATTGATATTTGCTTCTTTCAGACTGGTCAGAACACAGGGAGTGTAGAACATCGTTTTTTTCTCTAAATTGATACCAGCTGTTTCTTAACAGGCTCCACGTGTATTCTTTTCTTGCTGACCAATCAAATGTGGAGGTCTTTAAAAAGAAACATCTGGTACCCATTTATAGTAATTTCAACATGAAAACAGGTTTATCAAAAACAACGTAAGCAGTGCCAACACTGGATATGGTCTTCCAGAAAAAAAAAAATTATCTTTCCACCTGACCAGTAATATCTTGTCTTCAACTCAATATCCCAGGTTCTATTGTTATTGTTGTTTTAAAAGTTTGTGACTTAATTTGTTCTCCTCCAGAAAACTCCAAGTATAACAGGGAACTTTTTGTTGCTTCTGCCACTACTTTTATGCATACTCAAGCAGAGGGAAAGTCAAATTGAAACAACCTGAGTCCATTCCTATTTGAGGTTGACAGTAACTTTGAAACAAGTTTCCCTCTCCTCCAAAAACAAAACAGTGACAATTCCACAATCAATGTGCACACACTGATGTTTACTAACACAGTTTTTAGTTGTGTATCAGTGGAAGGTTACAGTTGGGTGATATCAGTCTAGCTTTGACAGGGAGCACAATGATTAGAGTGCTTAGTCCGAATTCAGGAAGAGCAGAGTTCAAATTCAATCTCAGACACTTAAAAGCTGTGTGACCTAGAGCAAGTCACTTAACCTGTCTCAGTTTCCTCAACTGTAAAGATGGGGAAAATATCACCTACCTCCAAGGGTTGTTTTGAAGATCAAATGAGATATTTGTAAATAGCTTTGCAAATCTTAATGCACCATGGAAACACTATTATTATCATTAAAATACACTTCCGTCTAGCACACGACAGTTGCTTAATAAATGCTTCTCAAATTTAATTGATTTGAATCACCAATTAAAATTCTCTGAACTTCAGCTTTCTCATCTTCAGAATGAGGACAATGAAAGGTATATTGTCTAGGTAGAGAGGGAACCAGCCTGACTCAGAATGCCCTGGCTTCAAGGTTCACCTCTAACATATAATGGCTGTGCAACCCTGTCCAGGTAATTTAACCTGCCAGTGCCCTCAAGTACATAGGAGGCCCTTCATAAATGTTTATTGATTGACTTTCTCAAGAAAGTACTTAAGACTCTCAGTTGCTGAGACAGGTGCAGAACTATACTGGTAGAGGGGTTTCCTTACTTGGGGTTCTCCGTAGTAGTGAAATCACAAACCAAAATAATGAAAATGAAGATATTAATACTTGTACTACTTACCTCACAGGGTGGTGAATAAAGTGTTTACTCATTCAAAGTGTTATGTCAGTGTAAGCTATTATGGTGATGACAAATTATACAGAGAAAAAGAAATTGGAGAACATAAATCAGGTGATTTTATTCATTTTAAAGGAGTTTCATAGTAAGAATTCAAACAAAATGAACATAAGGATGGAACTATTCTTTCATTCAAATTTTCAAAGCTTTGCTGCTTTTCAGGAATAGTGTTAAAATAACAACACTTTAATGGCCCCTTTGCCAATGTTCTGCATCTCCATTTTTACTCCACTGAAAACAATGAACCTCTTTGTGCACAGAAGAGTAACCTAATAAACTCTCAATCACTGGAGTGAAGGCAACATTAATCAAGTCACTGATGAGTTATGCATTCCACCTTCTGCTTCAGAATATAGTATTTATAAGTATCAAGAGACCCAAAGAGAAATTCAAGTGACCCAACAGTGACAAAGTATGCTGAAGGGTATTTTTAGCTCACAAACTAAGTGCCATTGCAGTGAACCTTAATCTAGTCTTTCTCCCCTCTGTAAGAACTCAACAATCATTTTCTAGATCAGTAGGGAAAGGATTGTGAGTTTGTATTTTCATGCTGTACTTGTCAGGGCATTTTTATCCTTGTTTACAAGAGTAATAAGGCCCATAAAATGTCAATCAAAACCCACCACCAGCCGGGAAAGTGTTTGAAACTGTTACCACAATCAGCGTGTTTGTTCCAACCCAACACAAGTGGCATTTTTCACGTCAATACTGAATTCACTAGTTGAAATCACAGATTTCCCATGTCTCAGGGACACTGCATAAACCAAGGCTATAGTGTCTGTTTAGAGGCCATGTCAATATGAGTAAATGACGTGAACCATCCTCCCCCCTCATCCTTCTGCCTAACATGATTATTCATTTCATTCCCTCAAATCTTTCCCCTATGAATCACAGAATTATTTGGAAGAGTAGCAGAGGAAGGGCATCTCTGACAGTAGAGAAAGAGTGCTCAGAAACTCTTATTCCCTCAAATTTCCCAAACTGACATCTCCCCTCAAAATGGAGCTTGAGTGTTGAGGCGGTAATAGTTAGTACACAAACATTCAAGATGCTAGCTGAAGCCTCATTTGAAAGATAAGATGAATCTCATCTGTACAACATACAGAGCTTTGTTTTTCATGAAGAACAAAGACTATGCTCCATTACAAGTGTTCAATTTTATTTCTGGAATGATGGCCAGCTATGATACTATAGTTCTGCAAGGCCTTCATTGTCCAAAAAATTAGACATAGATGGGACTGATTTGGTCAGCTTATCTAATCACTTGCTAATATGCATTCTCTACAGCATGTTCTACAGCTTGGGGAGAAAATTTAATGATTTGGGTAATGGAGCTTTGACAATTTCTTTTAGGTTATTTCACTTCCAAACTTCACAGGTTGCAGTATTATGGATGGGAAGCCTGAATATCTCCTTATCCAAGATGGTAGCTCATCCTTGCATAGTGATTTCCCTTGCTTAGCATTTATGTACCTAGTATATAAACACCCTTTGTTTTTCTGCTGTTGTGGACTTTAAATATTTAGGAAGTAATGAGTAACTTAGTAGGTTTCATCATACCTTGTTAAGAAATATACATGATATAGATTGTTTCCATTTATCACCTGGAAAAACCTGGTACAAAATTGTTGGCTACAATTGGTATAGAAACAAATCAATTCTTATAACTTTGGGTTTACTTAGGAGATACATATCATGATACTTCTATTACTTAAATATTTGTTCACATTTTTTTCCTCTCCTTTAATCAACTGTGCCTTTCTTATTATTCTGTTTTAATGCCTTTCTGAGGAAACTATGGTGCTAAAGTGCTAGATCCCAGGGATGAGCTAGTTTTCCTGCTCTACCCTTTTCTGCCAAGCATTGCTAATCTTTCCATTAAAGGATACTTCTGATTTCACAATTGGAAAATATGTAATCTTTCATAATGGCAGAGAATCTAAATGACTCCTTAGTTTGGCGAACATTCTGAATCATTTTTCTCCTAGCCCAATAAAATGCTCAAAAACATAAAAAGATTATTCTATAAAAGTTACAAGAGAATGAAGAGAAACAAGAAGATAAAGGAAGAATGAGGATAAAAATACGCTCCTTAGGGACAAGATCTATGCCTATTCTGCAGTCTGTAAATGTCTGATCTATTCTTTACTAATAATAAAAATACAATTTATAGAAGATTTCATGATGTAATTGAACTCTTCTCATGATGATTCTATCAGATAGATGGTACAATAGCTATTACCTCCATTATGTAGATATGAAAACTAAGAGGGTAGGTGACTTGAGTATCATCACTCAGCTACTAAAGGCAGAGCTAAGATTTGAAGTCAGGTTTTCTGATTTCACCAGATGCTCTTTGTATCAAAGGGCCTCTCTTATACAGCTAGTTGGTCACTGCTATTAGAGGGAATGAATAAAATTCATCAGTTTTAACTCCTCTAATGGACCCTTAGAATAAACTAGCCTTGAGATTACCTTTTAGCCTTTTAGTACTTCAGGATCTGCCTTTATCCACTTTTGGCTTTTAAGGTATCAGTGAATTCTAGTTATTCAACTAGAATCCTGTCCTGTTGAACCTTAAAAAAAAAACCACACTATTCTGGAGAATAAAGTTGGTTTTCTGCATTAACCCCTTATGACTTTATATATTTGCCACATGAGGATTGCTTACAGTTCCAAATCATTATTATGTAATCCTATGAACTAATTCTTCTCCAGTCCTCTCCTTCTTTCAGTTGTCTATTGCATGGAGTCACTTGGAAAGAAAGAAGTGGAATGATAAGTATGGTATAAAGTAACATACTATTACATCAGTACTTTAATGGATCTGTGCTCTCATCACTATAGGTTCTCCACTCAATGATGTAGATGTTGTCTTTGTTCTTCATTCCATGTTCCAAAAGGCATCCACCCAAAATGGTAGGATCTCCCTCTAGGTCTTAACATTAATGGCTTCTAATATATAATGCTAATTATAAGTAAAATAATATAATATAATGGAAAGAATGCTGGACTTGCAATGTGGAGAGACCTGGGCTTATATACCAGCTATATGACCTTAGGCATTCCATTTAACCATTCTATCACTCAGTTTCATTCCCTGTTAAATGGAGGTGGTGCTACTTGCACTATCTATTTCACATGGTAGTTGTGAGGAAAGGTCTTTGTAAATCTTCAAGTGTGAAATAAATTTAAACTATTACTGTAAATAGATGCTTTTATTCACAGTAAAGGGATTTTATTGTTGCCTGTTTGCTGCTGATGGTGAAATGAAGACATTCTTTTGAGTTAAACAAATCCTATTTGAAGATGGGGTTCTGTCACTGGAAGGTTAAGCATCCATTCAAACAGAATCATAGCTTTACTTGTTTTAATCAAATCAACACCTAGACAAAAGATATATATATAAGGCTATAGGAATATGTATGTGCATGTATACACATATGGTTATCCTTCCACATCGCCAGGGTTAGGGGCAGCACCACTGTGATCAAATCCTTGTAAAATTTTTTGGTCCTCCCTTTTTAACAGTGAAAAAGTCTAAATTATTATACTATTACAATTTAAAATATGTTGATATTATATAATACTATAGATGTATTTTGTACATTTAAACTTTTTCTGTGTCATCTGCTGCCCTTCATGTGTCTTCTGTCACCTCCACAAAATTCCTAAAAAATTCCCATTTAATTTCTTATGCCAACCCATTATATACAGAAACCAAAATGGGGAAAGTCACCATGTGGAAGGGATAACTGTATACACAGATATTTATGCAGCTAATTGGTGATAAACAGCTGTAGGAGTGACTGAGAATTTGTGAACATGACATTTCAACTATTGGATTTAGTTCTGTGCATCATATTTTAAGAAGGGCTCTGATAAGGAGGAGAGTGACCAGGATGGTAATGAGCCTGGAGATCATGCCATTGCATGTGGCTCAGTTGAAGGAATGAGGAAAAGTCATCCTGAAAACGAGAAGACATAAGGAAGATATGATGGCTATCTTCAAATATTTTAAGGACTGTCATGTGGAACAGAGGTTAGACTTATTCTGCTTAGCCTCAGTGAGTAAAACTAGGAGTAAGGAGTAGAAGTTGTAAATGATTAAATTGAAGCTTGATCTTGGGAAAATTTTTCCAACTATTCCAGCTATCTTGGATTGGAATAGGCTATTACTGGAAGTGGTGGGTTCCTTCTGAGAGCTCTACAGACTAAAACTGGAAGACCACTGGTTGAAGATATCACAAAGGGAATTCTTAGTCAGGTATGGCTAGGACAGGTGATCTCTCAAGGCCTTTCCAATTCTGAGAGTATAATAATCACTGATTTGGTGATTCTGTGACATGCCTAATAAGACACTGTTAGCATTAGTTATCATCAACTAAATTCAAAGAGGTCCATGCCTTTAGCAACTGTCTTATACTAAAATTTTATGATCTAAAACCAACTTATTTATGAACTCATCTAAGACCTATGGGGTTGGCATGATTACTCCTTCAGATCTAAATTTTACAACTAATTCGTTAGCACACCCAGTCACCAGTAACTAGTGTCACACCCAATTAACATTCCCAGATAGTTTTCAATTAGCCCTGGCAGCTTCAACTATTAAAAGACAACACCACAGTGGCACAGTAATAGGACTTCTTCCAGGGTGGCTAATTTACTGTGACAACTGACAGGAGGGAAATAGTCCTATATAAAAATTTCCCTTCATTATTATCTTGACCACTTGGTAATATGGCATCTCCTTAGGGAGTCTGACTTAAATGACATCTTTAGATAAGCTATTTTATGAGCTTATCTCCCAATTGTATGTTTTTAAAATTAGAGTAATAGCAGTTTCTAGTCTGTCAATGGACAGCTTGATTACATTTGAAGAGAAATCATGGGAAGTGCTTTGTCACCACCTGGCATATTAAACAGAATTGAAAGCTGGTTGTGGCTTATAAGCCAAGCAAGCAAAGCTTTCATTAACTACGCACTGGCTTATACAAATACATCCATTAAACATCCTGGATTCATATATTATTTTTAAAATGATAAATAAGGAAAAGATGGCACAAATAAGTAAGAAAATCATGGTATTCCCTCAATTTCACTATAAATGAAACAAACATAAAGGATGTAAACAGAGACATTCATGACTCCCCCAAATGAGTCGGTCATGTAGAAAGATACCGGGCTAACTCATATATAATGTTCATACTCCTTCAGTATTTATGGGACATGAAGAGATCTAGAGTAAGGCCTTTAGCACAACAGATGGACCTTCTATAGCAGGTTTACACAAAGACATGGGCAAAAGTTTCATAGGATGGGTAGCAGAAATGGTTTACATTCTGCATTGGTGGAGTATACACATTAATAACACAAAAAGTATGTTGATATGTTAAAGAAAGTTTTTTTAAATTAAAGAAATTTAAGTTCTCAATCATGAAATGCCAAGGAATCAAAATTTCAGACCAGCAGGAAGTGAGAAAAAAAAACACCACATGGTAGACTTAAATAGGCTGCAACGTATTATGAATAACAAATAACATACAAAATTACCAAAAAAAATTTTTTTTAAGTTATGTATGACTAGTAAGGGTGATGAGCCAAACCTGTAGGAAGGATACAAGAAAAACAGCTCATGAGCTCCAAAACATAAACTTTATAATGAAATAAAATACCCCAAATTCAGGCTTGTTAACAGAATAGAATGTAATACCTAATGAATATGTGTTCAATCTATTGTAAAATGTAAGAAATGTGGAGATGGTGCCTAATATCACACAGAGATCATTCAACACTGTGTAAATTAGCTGCATGTGATTCTATTAGTATCTTATGCATCCTTCAATAATCCAAAGATTTCTAGTGTTGTAACTTTAAAAAATTATAAAACTGAAACCACTTTTCTTAATTCTTCATATCTAGAAGCCACATAAAAGAGAAAATAAAGACATATTTTCCCTCTTAATTTCATATACTGGTTTTTACATCTAGCTACTATTTAATTAGCTTCTTTTAACACCCATGTTGGTTGCAGTTTGTCACATGACAGAATAAAGAAGAGAATACCCAATGAGCACAAAATGTTTGACAACTAAACTATAAGATATTTTTTCCCTTAAAAATAATATTCATCAAATTAAACATGAGTTCAATACACCTTTAGGACATGGTGGAGTTGACAATCTTATATGAAAATATAGAAAAAAGACAATGTATCTTGTACTTCTGTTATTTTTGCCACAGTACTAGATATACCATAGCTGGCTTGATTTGATTTACAGATACTAACCGCTTTACATTGGATCTTGACAACAGTACTGTATTATCTCCATTTTATATGTAATGAAGAAAAAAATTATTCCAAAGACTTCTACCTAACTATCCCCACAGAACAAACTAAGTGAATGAAGAATGTCTATTATACCAGATGATAACAGGCAGTTGGAAGGACAATCCACCAGTACATATTACCTTGGAAAGACATTGAGAATAGATGGTGAACAATGGGCCCCAAACTGAACATGAAGAGAAGAGCGGGTTGGACTGCCTTTGGAAAAGTGTATAGTACATTTAATGACCATTAGCTCTTCCTCAAAAAGTATCATATTTTTAATAACAATATTCTATTATAGAATACCATGAGTAACTAACGTTTCAGGCCATCCATAAGGTAATAGAAAGGTACATGGTTAGCATGACTAGACTATAACATATTGCCAACAAAAAAACCCACAGAAAATGGTATAAAGGCTTTCATCAGAGAGATATATGATTAGACAAGGAAGTATGCTGGTTAAATAGTCAGATCAAGGAACAACATATGTGAAGCTTAAATGTTCCAATGGTATCTATGTAATGTTAAAAGATAATTAGGAAAAAAATCAGGACATAGGGTAGAAACCTTGCAGAAGATTTGTGGGAAGACTTGTTAGGAGTTACATAGTATGAATGTTTGTGGGCTGGAAGTAGTGTTTAAATATTCAAGATAGGTAAGTAACTTGCCCAAAGTTCATTTTGTTGTTGTTTGGTCATTTCAATTATGTCCAACTCCTCATGACCTCGTTTTGGGATTTTCCTGGCAAAGATTCTGAATCTTTTGCCATTCCCTTCTCCAGTTCATTTGACAGATGAAGAACTGAGGCAAACAGGGTTGAGTGACTTGTCTAGGGTCACACAGCTAGTAAGTATTTGAGATTGGATTTGAAGTCATAAAGATGAGTCCTGATTCCAAGTTCTATCTGCTGTGCTACTTAGCTGTCCATGGGGTTTTCATGACAAAGATACTAAAGTGGTTTGCCATTTCCTTCTCCTATGTGCCCCTTTTTTACAAATGAGGAGCTGAGGCAGAGGTTAAGTGACTTGCCCAGGGTCATACAACTAGTATATGCCTAGGGCCAGATTTGAACTCAAAATTGACTAGTTGGCAATTAATAAGCATTTATTAACTGAATGTCAAGATGTCAATTATTATCTCTACATTGACTAGCATTAAGTACTTCACTAAACTACAGAATTCCAGTTTTACAGATCAGAAGATAATAAGTCTTTCCTACAAAATGAAAAGGGTTTTGTTGTTGTTGGTACAATTATTTGTTTGGTTTCAGGAAGACCCATAATACTTGAAGTCTTTGGTCACACCTTCAGGAATTCTGAGAAGGGAAAATATTTTAATACCAAAGCAATGGAAAATATTTTAATGCTAAAACTGTAACTATAGATGGTATATAAATGAGACCACAAGCTCTCCTTCTTATACTTTTATTTAAAAAGGAATAAATTAAATTCACAATTAAATCTTTGAATTCTACAAGGTGGATAGAAGCACTTTATATTTTATGAGGTCAGAGACTTAAAAAAAAGTAAACAAAATCAACTTTACATAGGAAACTCTGATATATTGTTTTTATCCATGGTTTTTCCCTTGTTTTCCCCCATCCCACTTTTTACATTTAATTGTTCAAGGATTTAGGATTTCATTAGCATGGGAATTGTCTCTCTTTCCACTGCTGCAGATCACAATCCTGGTACAGCATAGTAGGAATTCTTTCAGTGTTGCCACAGCTGAAAAAAATCTATTACCCTGCAGCCATTCTGGTTGTGAACCTCTCCACACTTCTGTGGGCTGATCCTCAAACACCACACATATACAGTCTGTCACTGGCACCATGCTCAAAAGCTTTCTAGCTTGCTAGGATCTGTCAGAGTTTGTGCAATACAAGCAAAGGCTTTGTGAACCCATAGTCAATTCCACTGTGTAAGGAAGAATTAAAGAATGACTTAAGCAGATCTCTTATATGTTGTATACTTTGCACTAAAAATCAATCAATGAACATTTCTTAAGCACCTACTATAAACACTTCCAAAAATTCCTTTAAGAAAATACCACTCCCATACTATGACCTACTTATAACTTGTTTTTCCAGTTTTTTTTCTCTAATCTAGAAGTTTTTTTGTTTTGTTTTAGGCAATTGGGGTTAAGTGATTTGCCCAGGGTCACACAGCTAGTAAGTGTCAAGTGTTTGGTCTGAGGTCAGATTTGAACTCAGGTCCTCCTGACTTCAGGGCCAGTGCTCTATCCACTGCGTCACCTAGCTGCCCCAATCTAATCTAGCAGTTCTTAACAGTAGGTCCATATACTTTATATAGATATGAAGATAGATGGATAGATAGATAGACAGACAGATAGATAGATAGATAGATAGATAGATAGATAGATAGATAGATAGATAGATAGATGATAGATAGATAACTATATTTGAATATACTCACCTTATTTTGTAATACTACATAATTTATTTTATGCATTTTAAAATATAATACTGAGAAGGAGTCCATAGGCTTTACCAGACTTTCAGAAGGGTCCATGATGCAAAAATTAAATAGCATTTGCTCTGATATCTCTTTACTACCATTGTTTCCCTCCTATCTAAAAAATTACAGTTAAAACAAAATAGCTATGTCCCATTCCCTATGCCCTATTCTAATCCTAATATTTTAATTCTAATACAACTAAAAAATAACAACAAAAGAATAATGCAAAGAAGAGATATTTTTAAAACAGCATTTGACAATCAACACCTCATCACTGCCTTTAGGTGATAACTGACAATATGTTTGGTTTTTTTAATGCATGTGACATTCAGATGTAGTATCCTTATTGATATATCCAATCCATTTCACTAAACATTTATTAAGAAACTATTGTGTGCCAAGCACTGTGCTAAGCACTAGGGGAAGAAAAAAAAAACAGTCTCTTCCTTCAAGGGGCTTAAAATAAAATAGGGGGAGAACACACAAAAGGAGGCTGGAAAATGGGAATGAGGACCAGGGGGTACTCAGCATGAAGACATATTCTTCTGTAGAATTGAAAGCAGACAAACAAATGTAGAATGGAGTGACTAATATATATGGTGCAAATTTTTAGCAAACATAGCAAATGTAATCATATTTTTTTTTAATCTGTGACTTACAGAAAGACATGAAAGAGGCCTAATAAGATAGAAAAGCACAAATGAGTTACAATCTGTTCCCATGGAAGAGGTGACTATATTAATGAAGTCACTGATCTACTTAACTATTGAACTCTAATGATGAGTACAGGTACTAAAAACTTAATATATCAGCAATGAAGCATCACATCAGCACTTATTTTTATGGACAGCTAATGATGAAACATTGTGTTGATCCAGCTAACATGTTAATAACAAGTTGTGGCATTCTGTAGCAGATAGATTTGAGGTAAAAAGCAGCAGATAAACTCAGAATGCATACTAATAGTCCAAATCCCCAACTTCAAACAAACTGAAAACATTAATTAAAAACTCCAAGCCATCTTGTCTGAGAATGGTTCTTATTACTTCAAATGCACTAGAATGGAATTTTAGTAACACAACTAAACTTTATTTCCTTTGAAAAAATCAGATAGCAATATTACACCCCAATTTTTCTATACTTGAGCATGAACTCTGGCTCTTGTAATCAAACAAAATCAGACTGATGTGAGACATACCCAGAAAGTAGCTGGATCTAAGAAACCAAATTTCCATTTTCTTTTGCTTGAGTTTCCAAAAATCATGCAAATTCCATGCACAATTAGTTGGAACCAAGGCTGCAATCTGATATCTTGATGGCAGAGTAAAATTAATTTGATGGAAAGAAAAATAGCAATTTATTAAAATCATAACCATTGGCAAGTTACAGATAACCTAAGGGATAAAAAATAGCTCCTACGCTACCTACATATACACATATCAAGCCAGATTTTTCAAGAAAATCATGCTTATCACTTCCAGACATTTTTTTTAGAGGAGGCACCTATTTAAACAGCTTCAAGAGTTGTCTCATATAAACAACTGATGTCTAAAACCCACTCCAAGTCTGAGAAGCCGTAATTTTTTCCCCTGGTGGACAGCACCATTGGCTTACACCAATGCTTTGGCATTCTATTACAGAATCACAGCATATCAGAGTTGGAATAAACTTCAAAGGCCATTTTGTCCAAACCCCTACCTAAAGAATAATTATCTCTAGAATATATCTGATAAGTGGTAATTCAGTCTTTTCTTGCAGATGTCTAATGACAGAAAAACTATGGAACAAAGGCTATGACACTTACTACCTCTGTTAACATTGGGTAAATCACCTAGCCTCTCAGTCTACTCATCTACAAAAATGACAAATTTGCCCTAGATAGTTTCTAAGTTTCTTTCCTGCTCTAAATCTATGATTATATCTCCCGAGGGTCATTCCACTCCTAGATAACCCTAATTGTTAGACAGTTTTTCTTTACATAAAGCCTGTATTTGCCTCATTTCAATTTCTACCCGCTACCCCTAGTTCTGCATTCTGAACTCAAGCTATTAAATCTAATCCCATTTCAGTTCACAGCCCTTTAAACACTTGAAGACAGCTTTACACACACACACACACACACACACACACACACACACACACACACACACATCTTCTCCAAAAGACTTTAACTATCTCCAGTTTTTCAATTAATCTATCTGGAAGGGTCAAAGGCATTCACCACACTCCCTGCTCTCTTCTAAACCCTGTCTAGCTGGTCAACAGTTATCCTATAATATGGCTTCCAGAAATAAACACAATATTCCATATGCAACTTGACAATGTCTGAGGACAATCACTCCAGGATATTATATATTTCAATGGAATCTAAGACTGTATTAGCTTTCTTGGTTGCAGACTCCTGTCTCATATTGAGACTATAATCTACTAAAATTCCCAGATTTTGCTTAGAGAAACTGTGGTCTAGCTGTACAATACAATAAACATTTAAGTTCCTACTGTGTACCAGGCACTGTGTTGTGTTTTCTCTATCTTGTACTTCTGAAATTCGAGTTTTGAACCAAGTATAAAACTAAATTTATCTATATTAAATTTCATGTTACTTAATTTGGCTCAATTTTATTTAGCTTGTTAAGATTTTTTTGAATCCTGATTATCATCCAGTGTCTTAGATATCTCTCTCAGTGTGTTATCTACAGTTTTATCCAAGTCATTGATAGAAATGTTAAATATCACAAGGACACTCCCATATCCCTGGGGCATTCCACCTCATTCCAAACTGATATCAAGCCATTAATGAGTATCCTTTGCACTTGGCCATTATATATGCCTATGTCTTCCACTATCAACTTTTTTGAAAGACCTAATCTAGAAAAATGATTCCAAGTTTTGACTCGTGAATTTTAGATAACTGAATGCCAATCCATTAGAGCTACATTTTAGAAATTCCACTTGGAGATGAAAATTTATGGGGGGGGGGGAAATAAACCATCTTAGTACTCCTTGATGGCATTTCAGCTCCTCAGCTGGTCTCAAGTCATAGATGTTCAGGGCACTCAGAATAGGCAATGAAGAAATATAGATTAATGGCGAAGGAAAATACAATACTAGAGATATTCACACAAAAACTAGATGCGTATTTGTCAGGTGTGTTATAGATAGGTTAGCCATGTATTGGACTAAATGAAATGGCCTGTGAGTTCCTTTTCACCACCAAAAGTCTATGGTTCTGAGAGTTTGGAAATAGCAAATGTTGGAATGGTGATTGGGTCCCATAATGGGCTGGATATGTACATTTGTGAGTCATCTGCATGGAGATAATTAAATCCATAGCAGCTGATAAGGTAATCAAGAAAAATATTGTTGAAACAAAGGAGAAGAGGTCTCAATATAGAGCCTTAGATAATACCTATAGATAACTGTGTGTTTCAAGTGATTGGACAGAAAAGAAGATTGACAAAGGAATAGTCAGAAAGATAGGAGGAAAATCAGGAGAAAATGGTTTCACAAAAACCTAGAGAACAGAAGGTGGCAAACAATATTCAATAGGGAAGAGAGGTTAAGGACTAACAAAAGACCATCAAATTTGGTAATTAAGAAGTTTTTAGAAATTTTGAAGAAAACAGTTAAAATTGAGTGATGAGAACAGTAGCTAAATTGCAAAGGGTTGAGGAATGAGCAGAGAGGAAAGTAGTTTAATAAATAAATAGTATTTCCCATTTTGAAGAAGGTTCTGGACCAACTATTCTTTACTCTCTGGAATTTTCCGTCATGCTTCAGCTCCCTTCTCTCTGTGCACACATGGCCTTCTTCCATTGCTGAGATCTTTTCAGGACTTCCATTTTGAGGAAAGGTCAAAACAAGTTATGTTTCACTCTCTGTACTTTGCAGCCATGCTCTCAAATGGAAATCTTTTTTTTTTGGCTTTTTTTTTTAGGCAATTGGGTTAAGTGACTTGCACAAGGTCACACAGCTAGTAAGTGTCAAGTGTTGGGTCTGAGGCCGGATTAGAACTCAGGTCCTCCTGACTTCAGGGCCGGTGCTCTATCCACTGTGCCACCTAACTGCCCCCTCAAATGGAAATCTTCACCTTTCCTCCTTCCTCAATTTTTCAGCTAGCTTTCACACATTTTTTTTCCCACTAGTATATAAAATTCTTAGGGGCATGGACTGCTTTTCCTTTGGTTATATTTGCATGCCACCCCCCTTGGCAATGTGCCTGGCACATAGTAAGTGCTTAATAAATGCTTGTTGATGTGACTTGAGTTAAATTTGTCTGTGAAGGGGAAAAGAAATACATGATTATGTCTTTAGAGGATAGCACATATTGGGAAGGTTTTTAAAGGATGGCAACACTTGGAGATGTTTGAAAATAATAGGAAGAAATTGAAAATTAGAGAAAATGGAGATTATTGAGTGAGAAATCTGCCAGAGAAGATGGAAGGAGATGGGATCAAGGAGAGATGTAAAAAAATTGGATTTGCAAAACAGACAGTCACCTCTTCATCAGAAACTAAAAGAAAAGGGGAGAGAGTGGAGCAGAAGAGAAAAGGGGAAGAGGAAGCTCACAGAAAAATAGTTTTATTTTTCTCAGTAGAACAATGTTTCTTAATCTTTTTCTTGCATAGATACCTTTGGCAATTAGGTAAAACTTATACATCCTTTCTTAGGACAAAAATTTTAAATGCATAAGATAAAATTCTTAAGAATACAAAATAATCCAATATGTTGAAATATAACTACATATATTTTAAGTTCACAGACCCAAGTTAAGAAATCCTGAACTAAAGAATGAGGAGATGGGGGGGGAATGAATGAGGGAAACTTGAGGAGAGAAGAGAAAAGGAGGCTTGATATAGTTTTTGTGGGGAATGGGATAGGTAATGAATTAAGGAAGAATAAAATTTGTAATGTACCCACTTGGATTGGTTTTATGACTTCCTCCAGCTCCATCCAGCAGCATATGAGAAGGAAGGGAGGAGACACATAGAGGATGTAATCCAGAGTTGGATTTTTGGCAATGGATATATACTGATGGGGTTAGGGATAGGTGCAGAGTGGTAATGAGGCAAAGGGTTGGACAGCAGAGGATGATGTAGAAATGAAATTACTAGTAACATAGTTGAGACTGGAAAAGGAGGAAAATAAAGTCAGAGCAAGGTTAATTCTGATGTTTGTATGCTCATTGTTTCACATATAATAACACCTGAAAGATCAAATTTAACTTCTAGAAGAGTTGCCTGTTACAACCATAGGCCCACACTTTCTCTAAAAGGACTAACCTTGGTTCTTGGGGTCCTAATTGTTTTAGTTAAAACTTCAGAGCAACACTTGAGTTACTATCTCATACTTAGCCAATCAAAAGTTCAAGTACTATGGTCTGTTCCACAGCCAACAGCTGTACCTCTAATCTTAGTATGCATTTGGTCATTAGTTTCTAGGATCACAGATTTAAAGCTAGAAGGGCTCTTAGAGATTATCTAATCCGAGCCTCATTAGATAGATGAAGAACATGAGACCCAGAAAAGTGACTTGCCCAGAATCACCTGGGTACTAAGTAGCAAAACTAGAATTTAAAGCCAGGTCCTCTGATGCCAAATAAGCTATACAGCTGACTCAGGACAGTGTGGATGGATAAGCAGAGAGCAATCATCAGTACTAGACAAACAATTCAAAGCCAGGATCTCCTGTTAGTGGGTCAGCAGTGTTACTAACACATGTGAAAGGAGAACACATCGTATTTTAAGTGGAGCATTATGTAGGTAAGACCATTTCCCAGCTTTCTCTCTAAATGAGTTTGCTGATTGGTTACAAAGCTCCCATTGATTTATAATGAGTTTGATGCTTAGATGAACATCACTAAATCCTGCACAGGACACAAAATAAGATGAACTGAGAATTGCTACAGCTACAGCCATCTGGAAGAGATCAAACTTGTACTATTTTTGAGCTGTCCAAATATACATTCTCTTTGACTACAAGGAAAAAATGAAATACAGAGTGGCTCTCATAGTGTCACTGCAGACAAGCTAAGTATCTATGCCCACAAATCTATGAACAATTCAAGGGGAAATGTAAATTAGGAGTTGCCTCTGCCCACAGAGACTAGATAGAATGAAGCTACATTAGGAAGACTTTCTTGTCCTCAAAACAAGCAAAAGCAGTATCGGTGAATTTATATTTGGGAAGTATGATAGTCTTAGCTAGCATAAAGTGTTTATTAGTCCCATCTGCACTTCTCTGTCATCTAGATTAAAATTCACTTTTTGGGGGGTGATGGGGAGAGGCAGAATAAGGAAAGGAGAAGAGAAATGATGTGAAACTATTAACCCTGACACGCTCCGTGGATCACTACACTATTTTCTTTCAATATAAAAATATCTGTTAAACCCTAGGAACAAACAAAAATGACTGCTAAGAAAGTCACGTGTTATTCAACATCAGCTATGCACTTGGCTATGAAGTCAGCACTGCAATTGTCTTTGAAATTTGTCCTATTTTGGAATGAGTCTCTAAGAAATCATTTACAATAACTCCAGAATATTATATAACCTTCCCAACTGAGGTCTACAATCCTTATTTAACATTTTATACAAAAAACAAAACTAAAGTCAATTGTGGTGGTATAGAGGATTAGGAGTCAGAGAAACTGCATTTAGCTCTTCTGCTTACTAGGCAGGTAGGTAGATGGCTGAATGGCATGCCAGGCCTGAAGTCAGGAAAATCTGAATTCAAATCCAGCCTCAGACACTTAATAGCTGTGTGTCTGCCTCAGCTGTCTCATCTATTTTGTTGTTGTTCAGACATTTTCAGTGGTGTCCAACTCTCCTTGACCCTGCTTCGGGGTTTTCTTGTCAGAGATACTGGAATGGTTTGCCATTTCCTTCTCCAGCTCATTTTACAGATGAAGAAACTGAGGCAAACAGGGTTAAGTGACTTGCCCAGGGTCACATAGCTAACAAATTTCTGAGGCCAGATTTGAACTCAGGAAGATGAGTCTTTCTGACTTCAGGCCTAGCACACTATCCACTGTGCCACCTAGCTACCTTTCTCAACTATAGAATGAGGATAATAGCACTTATCTTCCAGGACTGTTGGGAGACTGAAATAAGATCATATATGTATAGATAATGGATAGCATATCTATAATAATAAATATGTATACAATATATAATACACACATCTAAGCATAGATAATATAGGCCATTCTCTGCCTCATTTCTTATTAAGCCTTAATCCCTAATTGGGCATTGACTAAATCAAACTCAGACCTGTTAAAGACTTTAGCTTGAAAAGGCCAATGTCCCCACTGCATCTTGGGTCATCACCAATTGTCCTGATTTATATCTGGCCATTGGACCTAGATGGCTCCAAAGGAAAAAGTGAGGCTGCTGACTTTGCACAGCCCTCCTTCACTTAAATCCAATTCACTTGCATGCCGTGGAATTACCTGCCTGATGTCATGGTCTTCGACAAACAATAATATGTATAATGTGTAACTTTAAAGTGTTAAATAAATGCTAGCTATTACAATTTTTTTATAGTTAGTAGTATTGGGTGAGATGTTTGGCAACTCACTTAAGTTCTTTAGGCCTGTTTCCTCATTCATAAAATGAGAGAATTGAACTAGATGACCTTAATGTTCTAAACCTAGATATTATGAGCCTAAAATAAAGCCATAAATATTGATTTTTATATTTTATATTTAAAATACAAGCATGAAAAAATTACATAGTGATAGGAAAGAATCTGTATTTTATCTTGCATAAAAATAGTTCTTAATATAGCAATCCATTTTCTATTAACAAATTGGCATTTTTTCAAGATGAATAATAACCAAAATACTTCAAAGCTAATGCCATAATCTATAAATATATGAACATCTGATAACAATCCTAAAATATTAACATTGAAGAGACAGTCAATTGAATTCTTTACTAATGTGAAACTTACAATCAGAATGAGTATTTTAATGTCCAGAAGGTATATGGATATATGGATATTTGTTCATGTATAGGAAGGCAAGGACTTATTGATTCCAACTCATCTATAGCCATAGTATGCTTGGAAGGGAATAAGCATTTGTAGGCTTGAGAGTAAAATGATGAAATCTAGTCATGGGCTTCATCACACAAAACAAAGCAGATAATCCCATACTAATATCTGAGATGTTGATCCTTCAAGCAGGTTAAATAATCCTGTCCAAAGCTTCCTGGGAACATCTTTATTTTTTTAGATAATATTCCTTGTGCAGTCTCAACTTTGTTATTAGAAGTAATCTACTTACTTCTGATCCCACTGATCATGATAAAAAACAAGAATTGGAATTGTTCTTAGCCACAGGTCACTTTGAGCAAATGCCCAATTAGAAAGTAAACTTGATTTTTAATATTTTTTGGAGAGAGACATAAGGGTATAATAGACAGGATACTGTGCTACAGTATTGAGTCAGGAAGACCTAGAGGCACCTATGACAGTTTTTAGCTGTTGACCATGGACAAGTCATTTAATTTCTATGAAACTCAAGTTTCCTCATCTGTAAATTTGGGATAATAATATATGTGATAATTATTTTGAGATTCAAACAAGTTAATGTCCATAAAGAACTTCTAAATTTTAAATCATAGGAAGGCACAGAGCATGAACTAGGTATGCCAGATGTGTTTGAATTGCTACATAGATTCCAATTATTATTATGCAATGCCTAAATGGGCAACAAACCATATAAAGAAAAAGAAGTATTTCCACTTATTGATTTGTAGAATAAAATGATGAACTGAATGTGTATATTACTCCCAATGGTTTGCATAGAGTATGGGTTGGACATGCCAATGATTACCATCCAACTTGTTTGAAAATATTTGGCTTTTTTAGCATTTGTTTTCTTTGTAGAAATTTGGATAACTAGACATTTAAAACCTTTCCTTCAGGATTCACTTTGCCAATATTCTAGCAAATCTCTATCCTTCGTCACCAATTCTTATTTCTTCTTCTCTTTCTGATCACAAATACCAAGCCCAAAGTTGGTGCTTTCAAAAAACCTTCAATCCATAGCCCATTTCAGCTGTCACTTCCCAATGGCAGTGATTTGCATGAAAAAAGAGTTTATTTAATTTCTTTATTTCTTTTAAGGTAAAACAGGTTCAAAACTTCTGTCATTCATGTGAGGAATACAAGCTGCCAGCCCTTTAAACAGCAGGTAAGGCGTTGGAGGTTGGAATTAATTAGCATTTAGAAAACCTACACACTATATGATACCTCTGCAAGGACGTGTTTGTCCTTCTTTGAAATGAATACATACCTCTTAAAATTAAGGAGCACAACAGGCATTATGTAAAGACATTTACAAAAGGCTTTTTGGAATTGGGGGAAGGGGAACATATTGCTCTTTCTAAGAAATTCTGTGTGAAGTTCATTGAAGCAGTGAGTTAACAAATATCTTGACCAATTTTCCTAAAAAAACTTTTTCTTTGTATTCATGGACATACAAACTAATTTCATGTCTAAATACATGTGCTATTCAATCTTTAAGCACATAAATGTCTCCACAGTTAATTTTCAAAAATGGCTATCCTATAATTTAATCTCTAAAGTATCCTGAGATGGAGACTATTTTCCAAAAGGAGTGTCTTCCTCATCCTGGAATTCTTTTTGAGTTTTTTTTTTCCCTTCATGAAGGTCTCAGGGGTACTTGAGGGCATACTCTAATATATGTAAAAAGCCAGGTCTTTACTATCCCATACCTCAGCACAACATCAAAGTCTTAATAACCTGATATAAAAAGCCCTTTTAAGTCATATATGGTATTTAATTTATATGATGAACATATTTTAAAAGAATAAAAATGATTGATGCCAGATTTTTATTGACATGGTAATAAGTGGCCATCTATCTACATCCAAGAGTAAGGTGGTAGGGAGTGGGAAGTATCACATTATTATTGTGGCCTACAAAGAGAAGAGACAGTGATGCTAATTTAAAAAGCACATTATTATTGCCTGAAAGCAAAGTCTAAATGCTACAACTGAATTGTGTCAGTACCCAAATTTTGGAAAAGGTTTACAACATCAATGGCAATTACCTATGTTTGTACAATAAGACTTCACTTTTATGCCCAGAAAGTTACAATGGACAACCAGAGAAACAATGAGGCAGAAAGCTGCTATCTACAGAAACTCCCACCAAGGCCCTGGCTGGTCCTACCACTAAAGCTTCTATTTCTCTTACAGCACTTCTCATATCATCATTTGTGTGCTTGCTTAATCTTCCTGACTAGATTGATAGTAAGCTCCTTAACAGAAGGGATTGTGTTTTACTCAACTCCATAAACATCTGCCTCACCCCTCACAGTGACTATGATAGGGCCTTTGGCAAAATCAGACATATAACTGGCCCAAATCATACACGGGACAAATTAAAATCATGGGGTGAAAGAATGGGGGCACAGAGAACAGCCCCACTTTAAGGATGCTATTAAAAACAGGGTGGAGGTATGTCAGTCTCCCTAGAACCCCACCCTGGTAAGACAACAGAATATGTGGTTACTGGTCACTTGGTGGAGGATTGTGTACCACCAGTACACCTTATGTCAGCATCCCAACACCAAGTCCTGTTAGCTATATCTTAGTCATAGCTCTGCATATAATGGGCACTCAAGAAATAATTTTTTTTGAAGGAATGGCTGAATAGAACAATAATTCTGTGTAGGTTCTTCTAACTCAGTCCCTGTGGTTTGGGAAATGGAGTGAGAGAGACCTCTCCTTGACCACATGCAGATAGAAAAACATTAACCATTGATTCTAGAACTGAAAAGAGGAGGGTGCTATTAGAGTGTAGGAAAGTTCTCCCAGGAACATAGATTCTCTGTCTTTCCTGCCAGAGGCTTGATAATCTTTTAGGCTCTAGGCTATTCTCTCTTTGGTTCTCTAGAGGGCTTCTAGTGAGTCAATAAATAAATATTATTAAATACCTACTGTGTCCCAGGTACTGTGCTAAGCATTAAAGATACAAAAGGAGGCAGAAGAGTCCCTGTCCTCAAGGAGCTTACAATCTAACGGAAGAGACAGCAAACAATTTTGTGCAAACAATCTATTACAGGGTAAATAGGAAATAAAAAGAAGGCATAAACTTCAGAGTGATTTGAAAAGGCTTTGTGTAGAAGATGGGGTTTTAGTTGAGACTTGAAGGAAGTCAGAAGGCAGAGTTGAGAAAGGAGAAGATTACAGGGAGGGGAGAGAGCCAAAGAAAATGCCCAGAGCCAAGAGATGGAGTATCTTGCTCCTGAAACAGCCAGGAGAGTAAGAAGACAGGAAAGGTAGCGTAGGGGGAGGGGTTAGGTTATGAAACGTTTAAATGCCAAGAAAGAATCTGCATTAGATCCTAGAGGTGATAGGCAGCTACTAGCATTTATTGGGTAAGGAGAGGTGTCACACCACCTTCAGGATAATCCCTTTGTCCAGGGAAGGAAGGATAAACAGAAATGGGGAGAGACTTGAGGAAGGCAAACACACCAGCAGGAGAGCCTACACTAGTGTGATAGCAATATCAGAGTAGAGAAAAAGAAATGTTCAACAGATGTTGTATGGTGAGACTACCAATACCGGGCAACAGCTTAGATATGGGGGTGGGGGGAGTGAGAGATAGTAAGGAGTCCAAGATGGCTCCTAGGTTGGAAGCTTAAGAGTGTGGAAGGATGATGTTGCCTTTGACAGTAACAGGAAAGTTGTGGGGGCCTAGGGCTTAGGCAGGGTTTAGGAAGAAAGTTAAGTTCAATTCTGGACATGTTGGAAAAGATAGCACTTACTAAAACAAGAGGTTGACTTGGAAACACTAGAGGCACTTAATAAATACTAATGGATTTACTTAGCCATGTCAATCAAAGTGAAAAATTCACTGAAAAATGATAGGGTAAAGAAACAGATAAGGGACACAGAGTTTAACTTTTCTCAGTTCTGCCAGTGCGCTTATGAACAGCAAGGTGGGGCTTAGAGAATAGAGTGTGATACTTTATATGAGGGAGACCTGAGTTCAAATCTTGCCTCAAATACTTATTAACTGCATGAACACGGGCAAGTCATTTAACCTCTTCAAGCCTCATTCTTCTCATCTGTAACACAGAGATAAAGATAGTGCCTATCTCACATGGTTGTTGAGTGGATCAAATAAGATATACAAAATAGTTTGCAACCTTACAATGCTATATACATGGTATCATTATCATCACCATCATCATCACCAGTCTTCATTCATTAATATCCAAACTTCTCCCATTCCCTTAATATTTAACCATATCTGCAGATATTTCCACCAGAGCAGTCACAAAGTATATTTCAGCTCCGAAAGACTATATGAATGAGGGATTGGAATGAATGGGCAAAGAATAGATTTATCACTAAGTTTTTATTTATTTATTCTATTTTTTTCTCATGCTTCCACTTAACCAAGGTCTGCTACCACATCTTACTGTAGAGGTGACCCTGGTTCCTCCAGACTGTTCTAGCAGGAAACAAACTAGAATGGTATCAAGAATAGGTTTAACAACATCTGTATGTCTGTACATTGGGATGATGTTTTTCAACAATGTTTCAACAACCTGTTGTGCAAAGCACTAAGAATGCACAGCCCAAAATGAAACAATCTCTGTCCTCAAGAAGATTCCATTTTTTTAGCAGAAACACAGAAATTGATTGTGATTCATAATATGAAATTAGCCCAAGTAATTAAGACAAATTCAACTGAAATGAAGAGAGAATTGGGCGCTCTTGTGGCTAAGGGGATAGAATTTTAGAATTGGAAAACAGCTCAGAAGACAACTAATCCAATCTATGGGATTTGGGGTCCCATGCACAGAAAAGGTTCAGCATGGTGGGAGGGAAGGGAGTGTTGGGATTTTTTACTTGTGCTTTGAGCAGTATTTCTGCTTAATGAATTAAAATTGAAGATAGGTTGGTTGGCCTAGTAATGAAGGAAGACGGGAGGAGTGCTGGGAAGAAGAAGATTGTGAACCTCTTTCTTAGATGGAGAGGAGGGGAAGGAATGTCCTAAACTCTTCTGCCTTCACAGCAGACTGGGGATATACCTCCTCTTCCTCATTACATGGCCAGGCCAATATTTGAGCTCCCACTCCCCTGCCAGTTTCTAACTCTGCTAAAGAAATGTGTATGTTAAAATTTCATGTCTAAATATTCTGCCCAAAGTCAAAGTTCTTGTGGCTATAGGCTAGTTAGAGTTATGAGTACAGGCTTAAATTAATATTTCCACTATCTTTGGATTTCATTTAACCAGTCTCTCGCTGTCCTTGCTTGAAGAAACAGTCAAGAGTAGATTTTACAAAGAGCTGACGGCACAAGTTTTGAAATAACACTCTAATCATATCCAGAACGACCAAAACAGGGGCAGTAGAGGCTGTGAATTCTCAGGTAAAGGTTCATTTTTTTTTCCAAAGGGAAACATGAGGATACCAATTTTGATACTTTTCCATGCAACCTGGAGAAAAGACAGTATTAGATTAGGAGAGAGTTTTACTGAGAAAATGAGTCTGCCTATTATGCTAATCTTTATTTTTCAAAACCCAGTAATAAGTTTTATTCATCTAAAAAGGAAAAAAAAATCACTCAGGCATTGTATTTTGATTTAGCTAGAAATTGCATTTGTATCATTTTCAATTTTTCTTCCACAATTCTATCTGGCATTTAATCTCCAGTTACAAATGATTCTTCAGGCTTAACAATTTTGCAGCCTTAGGACATTGAGGAAAAGGGTGTAAGTATGATATCCCTAAGTAGACATGAGGAAGCTGTGCAGTGGGGGTGGGGTAGGGTAATGGTGGGGAGGGAGAATAAATACTTGAGATCACAAATTGGAAAAAATGAGATCTATTAAAATTTTTATTGTTATAATGATAATGATTTTTATTTTGACTAGGCCTCTGATTTCACAGCTGTAGGGTATTGCCAATAAAGAAACTCCCTTCACTATATAGCAAACTTATGCAGACCTATATTCAAAGTTGGATAGGGCATGTGTGTATAGTATATATATATATATATATATATGTGTGTGTGTGTGTGTGTGTGTGTGTGTGTGTGTGTATACATATATATAGAGAGAGAGAGAGAGATTATCTATCTATATAGAGAGAGACACAGAGAAATTATTATTTGGGTTATATACGTATGTGTGTATTTTCATAAACCATCTCTCTCTAAATACACACGTATGTGTATATATAGTGATTTATAAGTGTATACATGTATATCTATATAATAGATATGCTACATGTGTGTATACATATGTGTATAGAGATTTATAATATATACACGTTTATATATTTTATAGATTGGTATATAATATATGTATATATATATATAGTAGATATATATAATAGGTGTGCATGTATACAGGTATATATACATGTATACACATGTGCATACATATATAGATACATATCTATACATACCTACCTATTCCAGACTTTTTATTTAATCACAGTAGAAGGAATTATAGTGTAGCAAGTCTCTCCACAGATGTAGATGAGCAACTTATTTGTACTTTACAGTCTTAGAGCAATCAGGCCACTGAGAGGTTCTCTGGTTTGCCCAGTCAAACAGTAAGTGACAAGTCCTGAACACAATTCTTCCTTGCTCCGAGGTCAGTTCTCCATCTGCTGAGCCACCATGCTACAGAAGCATATATCTAGGTGAATGACCACCTAGTAAATCTATAGCCTAACTGGGACCAGTATAGTCATCTTTGATCTGCAGCACTGTTCTTAGCCTGCTGAGCCAAATTGTTCTTCACACTATCCAAGAGTTAAATAGACAGTGATTCCTAACTCCATTTTCATTCCTTTCACACCAAGCCTACCCACAATGAATTCACAGTTCTCCCCATTAGGGTGGCCCATGAATCTAAAACAGTCAACTTAAGGAATTGTTTTTTCACTACAATAGAATAAATTTTAGTATAGTCTTTCTTGTCTAGCTATAGATTCCATATTCTGCATTTACTAGAAGAGATTTAAATGTATATCAGGTTGTAACTCTGTACTAAAAGAGTGAATTTTGTTATACTAAAACTTTGGAAAACTGAGTTCTAGAAATTTGGGGCAACAGAATATAGTAGAAAGCAAACTAGACTTGGAGAAGGAGACAGCAGAGTCCAAGTCCTAGATCTGAAATTTGTTGACTGTGTGTTTCTGGGCAAATTATTTAATTTTTATACTTCCAGTTTCCTCTTCTGTAAAACAGGGTATATAATACTTGTTATGAGGATCATGTAATTATAGAGGTAGAGTTGGAAGGGGCCTTCTACCTAATCCTTGTTGTTGTTGTTGTTCAGTTGTATCCATTTCTCTGTGACTTCATTTGGGTTTTCTTGGCAAAGATAACTGAAGTGGTTTGCCATTTCTTTCTCCAGTTTATTTTACAGATGAGGAAACTAAGGTAAACAGGGTTAAGTGACTTGCCCAGGGTCATACAGCTAGTAAGTATCTGAGGCCAGATTTGAACTTAGGAAGATAAGTCTTCCTGACTCAAGGCCCAGCACTCTCGACATTGTGCCACCTAGCTGCCCGTATACCCAATCCAATAATCTTATATTACAAAGGAGGAGATGTCACACTTAAGGTCAGACAGTAGTAAACAGGTGAGACATGATTTGCCCCCAGGTCATTTGACTTCAAGTCCAATAGTTTTCCCAGTAACTTATGGTGTCATAATAATCATACATATGCATGCATATAAATATGCCCATAAATACATACATATGACTTTGTATTATGTTATATGTGTTATGTATGTGTCAAAATATAAGAAGAGAAATTGTGAAAAACGTACTTGATTTCCAAAAGTTTTACTTCCTCTCTGTCATTTCCACTGGAAGTAACGTAAGATTTTGACCTATCCCGTAATGGTATTTTCCTTATTTAGGCATTATGGAATTTATGGGGGGTGGGAAAGAAATTTTCAAACTACCCATTGATCTTTCCCATCCCCCCCCTTTTTAAAAATAGCTATACATGGCAAATAGAAGAAACAGCAAGCTGGAAAACACTGCCTCACAGTGTCTTGTCTCAGAGATAAGAGGGATGGAAGTGTTAACCAATAGCGTGGCTTGTCTCTAATTTTGGTTTCTGGGGGCATTCCATCCTGCCTCTAATCCTACTCCATCCATCCCTCTGTTGTAGAGGTAAATAACTTGCAAAGATCACCATACAACCTGGTGCTTCACAGATAGTGATAGAACCTTTCCCACTTTTGAAAAATCTGCTTTAGATATTTTTTCAATTAACCTGACCTTGAGGTAGAAAACAAGGTTCCCCAAACCACAAAGAGAAGGCCTCTCAATTCACAAGGCCTTCATTCTAGGGAATGAAGAAGGATAATAAATATCATCCTCATTGTAAAGACTACACTGTTTTGTTTTGCTCTCACCTCTTTGATCCCTGATCACTTTTTTTTTTGGATGCTATGAATAAGAGCCTGGATTAAAAGCAACATTTTGCAGCATTCTATAAGAGCATGGAGCCACAGTGGTATCAAGCTGTCATGATGGAGGGCATGGGTGAATGAGGCACTACAGGAGAATCCTAAACTAGGAATTGTGAACCTATGATTAGAAAAGGTTTACTGAAGTCACAGCAGCCCCATAGCCTGCTTTACAGGGAGCCATGTAGGTTAGGCCTGCCTCATTCATTCTGACATCTCCTATCAGGGGAAAAATACTGCTATTCTTTACTATAAAAATGACTAGCTATGCTCAGTTGATGGACACCGTATATCTAATGGCCTTTTTAATTGGCACTATGATGATTAATTGATGCCTTCAGAAAACTCTAGGAACTCTCATTACTGAACAGCATGGGGGCCAAGCAGATTCTGTAAGTGACCATTCTTACTAAATAGTCATCATACCATATAATATTCTAAAGATAAATTGTCTATTATACCAGGTCTTTCAGAAGCTGATGAGCAGTCTTGGGATAATATTAACAATAATTAGAATTTATATAGTACTTTTAAGGTTGAAAAAAAATCACGTTATCCCATTTCTAAAAACAACTCTGGGAGATAGGTACAATTACTATCACCATTTTATAGATGAAGAAACTGAGGAACAGGGAGATTAAATGACTTGCCGAGGGATACACTATCTGAGGTAGGATCTGAACTCAGCTTTTCCTGAGTCCAAGTCCAGTACTCAATGCACTGTGACACCTAGCTGACAGTAAGATAGTTCTATGTTTTTAAATGTAGCTTATTTATTTGGGATTAATTCCACTGTAACATCACATTGGAAATGGCTAAAAGAATAACTAGAAAACCTCAACTTAACTTATTAGTTGAGTATACAATCCAAATTATTTAGCTGAATTGGAAGTGAGTTCAAAATGTAAGAGGAAAGGAAGAAACCTTTCACTGCAGGGTAAAAAGTGTACCAATTTGACCAGCTTCAACAAAAACATAACAAGCAGGCATGCATCCAAACAGCCTTCTATAAGATAATAGGAAAAGAACCAAGAAAAGGGGGCATAGTGGAAAACCCTAAGTAAAGAGGGAGAAGAAAAAAGAAAAACAGATGAGAATAATAATATATGAACTTCACAATATATATATTTGAAGATTTCTTTCCCCTTTTTCCAGCTTTTTATGGGGTTTTTACATGTGTTTCAAATAAGAAGAAAGGTAGTATAAAATATGGTTGATAGAACTTTAGGCAGTTGATAGAACTTTATTTGTTCTGTCTGGACAACAGGATTTCCAGATGTTGGCACCCACTAAAACACAATAAAAATGCTTTTTCCATAGAAAAATAAACCAATTAAAAGTCATCTTTTTTTTTAGTTTCTTATGTAGGTGCTAATATTCAAAGATAGTATAGTTATTTTTATTAGTAGCATTATACAATTCATTGATATTCTTTCGTGGATTTTGTATATTGTGATATACACAAAAGATCTCTGTTCAGTATTGCCACACGATGGCATAATGGAAGGAGCATTGACTAGCTATAGAATCAACCTGATTAAAATCGCATCTCTCGTGCTAATAATTCTGTGACCTTGGACAAGCCATTTATCCTTTTCCTTATCTATAAAATAAGATTAGACTAGATAGCTCAGAAAGTCCCTTCTGGACTTTGGGTCCATGATGTTTACCCTGTTTACTGTCAAAATTCTCATGATACCAGAATCTGCCATCTTTTAACCTTATTATACTTAACTCTCTTCCTTGTGGAATTTAAAATCAAAGAGCTTTCTGTCAGGGAGAAGCCCTGGTAACAGTCTAGTCCAGGAGTGAGAGCCTGCAGCCTGGAGGCCACATGCGACCCTCTAGGTCCTCAAATGCAGCTCTTGACTGAATCTAAACTTCACAGAAGAAATCCACTTAACAAAAGGATTTGTTCTGAAAATTTGTACTCCATCAAAAGGCCACACTCAAGGACTAGAGGGTCACATGTGGCCTCAAGGTCACAGATTCCCCACCCTGGTCTAGTCCAATCCCTCATTTTTCATTTGAAAAAACTGAGTCTCAGAGAGGACAGGTGACTTGCCCTACATCATATAAATAGTGAATGAAAGATCTATGAATGGGATTTGAGTCTCTTTCAGTGCCTCTTAACTCTACCATCTAAAAAGCTATCTTCATTAACCTTTCTTTCTTTTTGAATGCTGCCCCCTTTCTTGCACACTTGGTAAAAATGTGTTTTCCATACTACATAAATCTAGATGGTGTTATTTTGTATCTTAGGAAGTCTGATTCAAGATAGGAGCTAGTAAAAACTGAGTTGAATTAAATTAGTAGCTTAACTTTAATACAGACTTCCTTAATGATGTTTTGAGACTAGTTTTCTCAGCTTTGGAAAACATTCTGTGTTTTTGTATCAAATACTCTGAATTGAAGAAAAATATTAATTTGGCTATCTGTACTACTTAAGATTAAAATCTGGGGACTCTACTTTTATGTCTCCTAGCAATATGTTTTCTTTTAAAGGAGCAGTCCCCTGGACAGCAAGCTCCAAATGCACTCTATATGTGGCTTTAAAGTCCAAAAGCAGTTTTGCTTAATATGTTGGTGGAAAAAAATGGATCTATCAAATTTTTACCAACTCAAAAATGACAAGGGTCTGGTTTTAAAGTCCAAAAACAGATTTGCTAATAGTTTTTTAAAAAAATCTTTGGATCCATCACATTTTTACCAACTCAAAAACGACAAAGGTCATGATGACAATGGGAAAAATAGCAAGAATATTTATAGACTGGGAAAAAATGTCACTATAGTGGGTGGTGAATTATTTTCATCTTTCATGCAAATTTTTCCCCCTACAGTTCAAGAAACCCTGAAGCAGATGGTCTGCTATAACTGCGAATGTGCTTCAAGGGCATAGCCCAGTACTATGTTTTTGGTTTTGTAAATGGGTAGACCATAATTTCTCTGGGCCTCAGTTTCCTCATATGAAAAATGAGGGGTTTAGGTTAGAATCTTTCTATTAACCTTTCTAGTTCTAGTGAAACATCTTGTGAAATTCTGTTAGGCCTACATGGAGGAGAAAGTCACAGTATTTAAGCTTATTCCAAAAAGTACATGATGCTCCCAGGAATGTCTCCCTGGTGAATTTTTGAATAACTTTAGATGAAAAGGGGGCCCAAAGCTGCAATATTTATGGCAAAGGAGAAGTAGGTATCTATCAATATCTTCTTTTGTGAATTCTAGAGGTTTCTTTTTCTTCTTGATAAGTATTACCTCTTTCTCTCTTCAACATCTTATATTCTTTTTTGATACTTTGTCTAAACTTATTCTGTGCTTTCTATCATATACTTTGAATCGAGGGAGGAAAAGATTAATTTGCTAATCTGTTATACTTTTGCTACCCAAAATTAACATATGGAAACTCAGATATGGCTTAGAGGTTAAAATATCAATTAATTGTAAAATTGCATGACCATTTCAATCTAAAGAAGAATATCATTTGCCATAATAATGGTTAGAAAATTTTTACTACCAGCTTCCAACTCAAACTAAATCTGATTATGTTTATCATTTTTAATTACATCACAGCTATTAACAAATAAGTGTTTATATAGCATATTAGGCTAAATATATGCCATCCAAAATGAGATTATGAAATAAGAAATGTAGAGCTAGAATGTATCTTATGTGTCATCAAGAATAATCACCCCCTTGTACAGATGAGAAAACTGAATTCTAGAGAGGTCTAATGACTTGCCCAAAGTTATATACATAGTAAGAACAGTCAGGATTTAAAATCAGGTTTGATTCCAAAGCTGATGCTCTTCCCATTACAAACTCTGCCTCCTTTACAATTTATTTGAAGTGAGGTGGAAAAAAGGCTCTATTTAAGTATGCACTGAAAATTAATTCTGGTTATAAGCTGCTTAGTTTTTATATAAGCTAAAATGTGGAAATAGTGATATTTATTTCTTTAGACGTTATTGATGCTATTTTGATATTTTGTTTTTAAAATTATATTTTTCAACATACACTCAAAATATTCTGATGGTAAATTCTGAAACAGGTTATTTTCTCATAAACTCCATGGCAGTAACAAACCTATTAACTGACAGTTACATGGTACTTAAGGTTTGCAAAGCATTCTACATATGTCATCTCATTTGTTCCTTACAACAACTCTTTGAGGTAAGTATTATTATTCCTATTTTATAGATAAAGAATGTGGAGCTCAGAAAAGTTGACTTCTTCATTGCTACTCAACTAATTGCCTTCAAACCCAAATCTCTCCAGACTCTAACTCCAGCACTCTTTCCATAATCCTGTACTACCTCAGAAGGGAGATAGACAGTATGAATCAAAACGTGGCTGAAACAAGCAAAGAAGCCACTACATGATTATTTAAGTTTTTAATTATGTAGGAATGCCATGAATTTACAAAACACACTGTCTGAATAGCTTGACCTTTTTCATCCCATTAGCCTTTACAATAGTCCTAGGGATTTATGGAGAAGACACATTGTTCATGCTAGGATTATGGCAAGCTTGGCCTGGTGTATGTGCCCTGTGTCACATAGCCAATCAGTTGGTCATTCAACAAGTGTTAATTAAATGCTTACTATGCACCAAGCCCCACGTTGAGTGTTGGCGTAACAAAGAAAGGCAAAAATAATCCCTGCCATTAAGAAGCTCCCGTTCTATTGGGGGAGACAACTTGTAAATAACTATGTGTGTATTTAGGATGTATACATCAGCAGCTGGGAGAACCAGGAAAGGCCTCTTCCCATAGAAGAGAGGATTTGAGCTGGGTCTTGAAGAGATCCAAGGAACACAAAAGGTGAAGGGGAGAAGGAAGAGCATCTTAGGCAGTGGGTGAGGGGAAATGGGGTTGGGGGCAGTTGCTGAAAAAACACAGAGCACAGAAACATGAGATAGCAAGCTATTGTGTAGCTAGATCATAGAGCATGAGGAAGCTAGTAAGGTTTAAGAAGAGTGTAAAGACTGGAAGGAAGCAGGTTGTGAAGCACTCCAAATGCCAGAGAAAACGACTTGAAATTTGATCTCAGAGGGAATAATGAGGCTCTGGAGTTTGTTGAAGAGGGGTGGGTGACATGGGCACACTTGTGCTATAGGAAAATCATTTTGGCAGCTAAGTTAAGGAGGAATTGGAGAGGACAAAGATTCTAGGGAGGGAGGCCAATTAGGTGGTTATTGCCACAGTGTTGGAAAGAGGTGAAGAGGGCCTAAATTAGTGTCTGCAAATGGAGAAAAGGAGGCATATATGAGACATGTTATAAAGGAAGAAATAAGATGTATCAACAGATTGGATATGTGGCATGAGTGAGAGCAAGAGCTAGAGAATAACACTGAGGTTGAAAACCTGGGTGACTGAGAGGACAGTGGCACCCTTAAGGGTGAAGAAGATGGTTCTTTCAGAAGAGAAGAGGGTTCAGGTAGGGCACTGGGAGAAAGAGAGAAATAATGAGTTCTTTTGAGATGTGTTGAGTTTAAGAAGTCAATAAGACATCTAGTTCAAGATGTGTCCAAAACATAATTAATGATGCTCATGAGAGAGATTAGGACTGGCTATGCAAATCAGGGAAATATGTGTATAAAGATAATAACTGAATCCATGGAGCTGATGAGAATACTAAGTGAGATAATGTGCAGCATAAGTGAAAGAAGCTAGAATAAAGTTGGAAGGAAGTTTGGCAGAATAGAAAGAGCATTGGAGTTGGATTCCAAAGCTTTGTCCTTGAATCCTACGTTAGTCTGCCAGCCTTTTTAACAGCTATGGGACCCTGGCCCAGTCAGCTAAACTCTCTGAGCTTCAGTACCTCATTTGTAAAATGAGGATGACAGCATTCATTTATGCCACTTATTTCATGAGTTGAAGCCATATCAATATAAATGTGAGTTGGTATTCCTCCTATTCATCCCTTTTTCAGTTCTGTACAAGTTGTAAGAATAAAAGTGTAGAAATTCCAGATGTTAAAAGGATGGATTAGTAGGAGAGTGAGAGGGAGGTTGTCTGGGAATAAGAAACCTTAAAAATGCCTTCTGTCCACTTAAATAATCTCTATGCAAAATTAGACATCATCACAAACCTTGTCTACCATTATATTACATTCATAGCAAACTGAATTTACTGGTGCTTCCTAATGCACAGTAATACAGAAAAGCCCATGTCAAGAATTTATTAATTTTCCAAGCCAGTGTTATCTTTTATTGGGCATTCAGTTGCTTATGTGTCATGCTCATGCATCTTCAATGCTGGTTATAACTTAGCAAAGTGTCATCTCTCACATCAGGTACAACTTAGATGCAGTGGCTTATTCCCCTCAAGCCCAGTGGTTTTGACACAGCATGCTTTTTGGTTGCCATTCATTTCTTTATGGCATATTCTAGTAATAGTGGGCCAGTCTTTATCATGTATCTGATGCCAAAAGCATATCATTTATTTTACTTATTGGTCTTTAGGCCTATGCGGATGTCAAGAAAAAGAATGCTAGGCATAAATGGAATCATATTTGTTTAGCTTTTTGTGTGTGTGTGTTTTTTTAACATGACAGTAATGCTTAGCAAACTGGCTTCAAAGGAGTTCAAAGCTCGCTGCTCTTGAGAATTTTCAAAAAACAATCTTAAATGTATTTGGATCAATAGAAATTAGTTTAAGTTGTACTTGTCTCAGTCAAAGACCAGTGTAAATCAATCTTATTCGAAATGTACATGAATAGCTTAAAATTGTATCTTGAGCCATGGCCAACATGTGTTGAGAGCCAGATTTTAGTACAGTAGATCTAATTTTCACTAGATTGGAATGTGTAATGCAGAGATGGACTTTTTAAATGCCATGACGAATCACAGCATTATATCTAATGCCAAGATTTCTACAAACATTTAAAGTGCTGGTCAAATAACACTTACGTAACATTGTTGCCTAGAATGCCAACCTCTGGGTTGTTTTCTTTCGTTTTGAAAAAAACATATTTTACTGATGCCTTTTTGTTTTTACATCAAAATCACTTCCTAGCCCCTTCTAGAATGAAGACAAACTAATCTTGTGACAAAGAAAAACAATTAAGCAAAAAATATTGATACAAAAGTCACTTGTACCTCTCTGCCAGGAAGGAAGAAACATGGGTCATTATCTCTTCTCCAGAACATTCATTGGTTTTCCCATTATTCAAAGTTCATCTTCCTTTTACTGATCTTTTCATTTACATTTCATTGCAGTCATTACGAATATAGTTTCACTTCTGCTTACTTTGATCTGTATCATTTCACACATACTCCCATGTTTTTTTTATTTTTCATATTTGTATTTTCTTATTAAACAATAATATTCTCCTAGATATATATGCCACAGTTAGTTTATGATTTTTTTCTTGCCATTTCCCAATCTATCAGGACCTAATTTGTTTTCAGGGTTGTTTTTTTTTTTGCTACCACAAATCATGTTGCTGAGAATGTTTCAGCGTGTATTAGAACTTTGTGTCTGCCCTTCTTTCCCTGAAGTGAAGTTAGAGGTTGGGTTTTATTTTGGCATGCTATCCTCCAGATCTGACTTTTGGAGCCCATTTTGCTCCCATTAAAGTTCCTGCTGAACTTCAAAACACTCACACATAAATTTCTCCACAGGTGTATATTGGTTATAGAACCTTAATTTCCCCCTACAGAAAATACAGAATAACACAGAAGATTCACAGTATTCCGAAAATAATTGATACATTTCTCCTTTCCAATAAAAACAAAAACAAAAAACCGATATTGGGTATATTTCACTGTTGAAATTAACATCTGTGGTTAATTACACAATTTTTAGAGTGCAAAGAGATTCCCTACTTAATATTTACTTAGCTCTCAGGGTGTGATAGGTGTTTTGCTTAAAATAGAAAAGACAGGTTTTCTGCTCATAAAGAGCTCAAAACAGAGTTTGTTTGTAGTTGAATTATTAACTTTTGAATCCAAAGAACTTGGGAGTTCCCTAAGGTAAAAATGCACAACAGTCACTATAAAAGAACATGCCCTGTTACAAAAGAACAAAGCTATTCTTCCACTTAGGGGTTAGAGAACAGCCCCTCTGTTTTTATTAATTGCTCTCCTACTGGAGAAGCTTGCAGCACAGAAGCAAAAGTAAGGATAATAAATGGAGACAACACTTTCTACTGTATCTGATGAAGCAACTGCTGTTAACACATTTTGTCTCTGAGCTGTGAGGTCCATAATGGCACTACTAGGTCAATTAAATGATGGCTTACTTATGCACTGTATCTAAAACAATAATAATTCTCATACTTTACATCTCTGAACATATCGCGAAGTTTCTTCCTTAGACCAATCATTCTAAATAGAAAAGATGAAGCCCTGGGAATCAATCTGAAGATTACCTGTGACTTCTTCTCTGGGGGAAACAATTTTAAAGAAGGGCCTGAGGCCCAGAGAGGCTGTTACTTGACTTATATCACACAGCTACCAAGTTTCAGGGGAAGAATTTGAAACCCACATCCTCTTGACTTTAAGTTCAACATTCCATTTCACCATTCATGCTGGTAACCAAAGCAGATAACACTAAGAACTGAGACTGGATCTCTAGCATATAAAACAAGTTGCTAATAAGTCCATCACATTTAGCATTATAAAGAACTTGCCACAAAGAGGACCCAAAATAGATGACAAATACTCCTAGGATAGTCTCTACTTTGTATCAATAGTATTTAGAAATTTTATCTAATTGAACTAATCAGATCTCTGCTTTACAAAGAGCTTAAATAACCTGTGCCATCTTATTGTCAATCTGTTGAACCATTAGTGTGTACTAGGAAAGTTAAATAAAGGAGTAGATCTCAGTTTTTGCATCTGGGGCAAGAAAAGGTTGACCAGGTCATAAAGGAAAATTGATTTGGTTTCCAAGAAAGGCTGGCTACTCTTTCATTACCTTAGCACTCCTAGCTTGCTGTGTGAGCTGGGGTTAACTCAAAAGGGAACCTATTCATCTATCTTGTTTTAGTGAAAGAAAGAAACACAGGTAGTGATGATAGCTGTTTTAGATGCATAGAGAAAGGATGATGAAATGCCTCCAGGGATCCCAGGTGCACAGGCCTAGGGAAAGTAGCTGCAACTGGCTGTCTCTTAGACCAGCAACTAATGAGGGCTCCTGGAAGAACCTTTGATTTCCTCTAGGAAACAGAGATGAAAGACAGAAGAACATGGTTCTCATTTAAAAAAAAAAAGGTGTAGAGGGAGATTTAATATTTATTTGGTCTGATTTCTTGTTGCTATTTGCTTTATCATTCATTAAAGACTTGTCTATATTCCTGCGCATTTTCTCCTCTCTTGCATCTATGTCTCTCTCTTCCACTGTCTTTCTTTCTCTGTCTCTCCATATTTGTCTCTGTCTATATGTGTATCTCTGTCTCTCCATATCTATTTCTGTTTCTCTTTTCCTCCTATCCTTTTAGTTTTGAAGTATTTTGTTGTTTGTTATTCCCAATTTCATGGAAAACTAACAAACAGAATGATAAATCTCAATGATTCACTTGATTTAAGCTTTCCAAGTCAAGTTACTGCTTTGCAACCTAGAGAGTTAGGCAGATGGGTATTTTTTCTTTTGGAAAGCAAGAGGAATTTGTGGCTTTAAAAAAATATCAGAAGACAAAGCAAAGTAGCTATATTATCTGGGTCATTTTTCCTATATAAGGAAGGCAAGACTATATATAGAGTTTTCCAACAATGCATGGTAGATATATGCAGGGCTCTTTGTGCCTAAGTGTGGTGAGAAGTCCATGCAGGAGTAATTTTCTTACGTTGCTGAAAACGCAGAAGAAAATTAAGGAATAAAGGGGTGCCATGGAGCAGAAGTTATTCAAATGAGAAGCTATCCCAAAGGATTAAAAAGCTCATCGACCCTCCTCGAAATGTTCAAAGACAGATAAAATAAGACCACTCTGTTCACATTCCAGGGACAAGGCAGCTCTTCCTGGAACTTTTACTTTCCAATACTGGGCTGGTGATGGATTCCAGATGGGGTGCTCCACAAAAGTGACAATGCTATCTATTTCTGAAGAATGAGAACTGAGAAAGTGAGAGCCTTCCTATCCTCATTTTCCTAAAAAAAACAAACACTCCAAGCCACAAACAAATCTGTTTAAGCCAACATTGCAATAAAATCCTCTCTGAATTAAAGACTACACCAATTAACAGCACATTATCTAGCTGAATTCTACTGTGCTGTGAAAAAGGACAGAGAGAGAAAAAGACAAAAGTAAACTCTCTCTTACTCTTTGCCTTTCCGTATGAAGAATATCTTCCAGGCTATAATTAAAGTTCTGTTTGACTCCCTTCCACAGGAACCCTCCAAATTTAGCAGATAGGGTTACTTAACTCTTACTTATAAGTTCAGTCCCATCCAGGGCCCTGGTCCTAGGCAGGGCCAAGCTAAGGACCAATAAATAGAGTAGTCCAATGGCTGACTGACTAAGCAAAACGTTTAGGCTTCTGCTGGTCCCACTCTGACCTTTTACAGGAGTCCCTGTGAGATTATCATCCAGCCCTACCTTTCAAACTTTTTCCAAGGACTGCAGATGCCTACCTCATTCACCTTGGCTGCTTCTACTTGCTACTTTACTTACTAGGAGACCTTCCCACCCCACTGAATGAATGAACGAATAAATAATAAATACTTTGATATTCTAGGACATGTGTGGTTAACCTGCAGCCTTGAGGCCACATATGGCCTTCTAGGTCCTCAAGTGTGGCTCTTTGACTCAATCTAAACTTTACAGAACAAATCCCCCTTATAAAAAGATTTGTTCTGTAACTCAGTCAAAAGGCCACACCCATGGATTTAGAAGGCTACATGTGGCCTCAGGCAACAGGTTCCCCACCCCTGTCCTAGGATCTCAGTTAATAATTCTTTAAAGATCCCCTAGCTACCATGATTGCCTGCCTGCAGGACCCTCACTACCTCTTCACTCTTGAGGGGATGTCCAGTCTCCAGGTGACTTTTTATGCAAATAACTTGCAAAGTTATCTAGCCAGACTGGATCCTCTGACCAGAGCTCCAGATCCTTTCTCTAGTTGCCTATCAGACACCTCTGTCTGAATACATTAAGCATTTGAGATTCAAAACTAAGATCATTATCTTTCCCCTAAGCCTTCTCTTCCTTCTGTGTGGGATGGCGAAGACCCCTACCCAAATTGAATACTCAGGAGTCGCTCCAAGTGGGGTGCAGAAAATTTATTAGAATCTCATGAGAAGCGGGCAGTCCCACTGTAAGCCGAAAGGACAACAGAAATGCTCATAGCAGGAGGGCCGCTCCCCTGAGAGTGTGGGCAGTTTTTATACATCAGTCCTTATCTAACATCACATGACTCAGGCCTCCAGGCTTCAGCTAATCGAGCTAACAGTTACATACACAGACTGTGAGTTCTTCACCTATCTCATACACTTCTGTCTTCATTATTTCTAGCTGTGCTGCCAAGATTGAACCTATCTCCCAGTGTGTAAACTCTTTTCCTTTCCTCCTTCTACATACAATAGACATTATGCCTATTGTTAATGGAAGAGAGACACAGATATATAGTGGGTAGAGATCTGGCCTCAGAGAGGGAAAAGGGTTGAAGTTCCATCTCTATCACAAATTGCCTAATTGACCCTGAACAAGTCATTTAATCTCTCAAGGCTGTAGGTAACTAAGAGACTACAAATTATAGAGAAGGTACCTCTCCATGGGTAGAATGGTGTTCCTTCCTTGGGAATTCCCTACACTAATGAAATAACAGGATTTTTTTTTTGCCTTAATCCAAAACAACAACCATATTAACTAAATAAGACGTGTTTACACTAAATCTGCAGCCCTTTTATCAACTCTATACAGTTATCCCTTCCACATTGTGAAGTTTAGGGGTACAGCACCCCCACAATTAGGAAAATGCATGTAAAAAAAATTTTTGGCCCTTCATTCCAGAGAAGAAGTCCGATTTTTTTTTCTTTTTCTTATATGGGGTGTTCACAGTACTTTATTGTACAATTTATATTAAGTTTTTAGTCATAGGCTCTGTGTCATCTGCTGGCCTTCATCTGTCTTCTGCAGCTTCCACAAAATTCCCATTTAATGTTTTACACCAGCCTTTGATGTATCAAAACTGCAATGCAGAAAGTTAGGATGAGAAAGGGACAACAGCATAGTGCACAGCTCTCTCCACACATCAGCCACATTTCTAAGGCATTTCATGAGGAATGATGCTACATCTCAGTCACTTGTATAGTATAACTTGGAAACTCCAAAAGCTATCATTTTAGTCATAAAATTTGTAAGACATTCTGTAGACACAAAATTTTGAAAAGTAAAGCTCAGTTTTTAAACAAGAAACCTAAAGAGAACATTTTCAATCTGTTGGGGCAGATTGTTTTAAATCGGTCCAGCTGACAGTGGTTACCTTTCTTACTGGGCTGTTTCATCAACTTAAGCACAGCAGTCCTCTCGGTTCCCATGGCAAGCAGTACATGGAGATTGCCACTTTATCATTTCCTCACTGAAAGCAGAGTTGCATGGAACAGACTAACAGTGAGCATCAGGGCTACCAATAAAAAGCAGAATACAAGGCAGTGTTTCTTGAAATGAAGGGCTGAGTCTGGTCCCAGTGTTACTGGAGGGGTTTAAATCGTTTTCCTTGAATACCTTCTTACCTAGGCAATTCTTTTCACATTTTTTTTTAAATTTCTGGATTGCTATTTTGGAATATTCATTGAGCAACACAATCATTCTTTAAGACATCAGCAGTGCCTTGAGTGCATTCATTTTATCTTCAGCTTCTAGATTTCCTTTCCTAAATTCTGCTGAGCCTTAGAAGTGTCTACAATTGCCTACTTTTGGCAACTAAATGGCAGTGAACCCTGAGAATTACTTTAAATTTACTTTGCATGTATCTTGTATGCATATTGTATCTTCCAGTAGGATGTAAACTCCTGGAGAGAAGAAACTGTTTTATTTTTATCTCTGTGGTAATTACTGTCCAAACACAGTAATTTACATATGGTAAGTTCTTAATACTTTTTTTAATTAATTAAACTTAACTGAAGAGATTGCCAGATTTATAAGTCTGTAGTCAAGAAAAAAATGAATTCAAATACCAACTTAGACAATAAGTGGTATGTAATGATGGACAAATGACTCAACCTCTCAGATCATCAGTTTTCATATCTGTTAAATGGGATTAATACCTGTAATTCTTACCCTACTGGACTATTGTGAGGTTCAAATGAGTTATTACATGTAAAGTGCTTTGCAGACCATAAAAGATTATTCAAATGCCAACTACCTTTATTAACTTCTTAGAGGGTTATTTTGCAAGCCAAATACAAAGTAATGAGATTGGTTCATTCCATAAGTCCTGTGTGATCACCAGTCTCTTTACTTTATAGTAATATTATATATACATAAAAAGACAATAAAATACTATCACTGATTTAATCATTCTCATTGTATTTCCCAAACTATGGGCTATGCTAATGTTTATGATAGGTGTATTGCTATTCTAACTTTAATGTATTGCAACTACATCTGTGTACTATTCTAAATCATAGGTAGAAATAAATTCAACAGGAAAAAAAAGATTCTTAACTATTTTCCTCATAGAATGCAAAGGCAGGTCAGTACAACAAAAATTATGGCATGCATTAAGAAAATTAATTTTTATAGCATACACAAATCTGACAGCTTAAGACAGCACAAGCTTAAAATAAACTTTTACCAAATCTTAAATAGGCTCTGAGCAAGAAAATGGCCTTTTCCCTTTATAGAGAGAATTTAGTGGAAAATTAATTATCTATACCTGCCAAAATTCCAGTCAATTTAAACTTGTACACTGCTGAACCCTACGGATAGTATTATAATAGCTTCTTTTTATGGGGTTTGTTAGAAGAGTCACACTGAATCAAACACCTTTGTCAAAGGAAGCCCGTACTTTGAGATCCCATTTATTTGGGCCAAGGAAGTATTTGGGAATACTTCCATTATACCCAAAGCTCATGTAAATCTTTATCCAATTTGCTCTTTGTAAGGTGACTGTCTTCTGCTACTTTCCTCTAGGGATTCCCTAAGTCTGGTGACTTGCAAATATCCAGTCTTATTAAGCCTAAATACACTTTGCTAACATAGGAAACTTCTGTTTAGAAGACTATGTTTGACAAGAAGTCTGCAATTTTACTCCCTACAGCTTTTCAGAGAAGTCTTGTTTAACATCTTTTTATGATGTTCATCTCATGATTGTACCAGTAATGAAACACTCCAAACTGAGATCCGTTTTAACAGCAAATGACTTGAGTGTTTCTACAAGATAAAGGTATCTAAATTGTACCAATTTTTCAGATTTTTTTCAACAAAGAATAAGCAACATAGAGCTGAAAGAAAGAAACCAAGGAGTTTAAGAAATGTCTTTTGTATAAGGAAAGTTGAATATAAACATATAGCATGGGCTACTTTGTTACTGAACACCCACAAAAGACTCTAGATTAGTGGAGTTTGTCAGACTGTAAGATCCACCATGGTAATACTATAAACTGTCCTCAACTCTAGGCTGGTCTCAAGCCTAATGTTTAAAATGTTATATAAGGGAAAACTGTTTTTAAAAAGAAGTTTTATTAAATTCTTTTGTTGTTGATTTTACACAATGGTTATTCTCTGATTTACCAACCCTGATTGTACTCTCTCTGATAACAACATAAGTTAAATCAATTCAATTCACTTTTGTGTTTATATCTCCAGCACTAACCCAGTGCATTGCACAAGATAGCCACCTTAATGCATGCTTGTTGAATGGATTTGAATAAAGTGAATTAAATACCTATTATGTGCAAGGCATAGTTACTAGGTAATGGGGATTGAGAGACAACCTACAAAAGCTGTCATTCATTTTGAAGGGGAATAAAATGAAATTAGATTAGAAAGGTAGGTAGAAGTCTTACTGTGGAGATTTTAAGGGCCAAGTTGAGAAGTCAGTTAGTCAAGAAGCCTTTTATGTACCAGGCATCATACTGAATGATAGGGATACAAAGAAAGGCCAAAAAAAACCAACTGTCCCTGCTCTCAAGGAGCTCACAGTCCAGTGGGGAGACAACATGAAAACAGCTTTAAAAAAAATAAAATCAAGATATATACAGGATAAACTGGATATAATCGACAGAAGGAAGGCACTAGAATTAGAGTAGATAGGTAGAAAGTAGACAGATGGAGAAAGGTAAGATTTTAGCTGTGGCTTAAAGGAAGCCAGAGAAGGCAGAAGGTGGAGACAGGGAAGGAGAGAATTCTAGAGAAAACAGAAGGTCAATTAAAATACCCCAAGTCTTGAGATAAAATGAAGACAATGTCACTGGATCACAGAGTATGTAGAGGGGAGTTAAGGTGTAGGAAGACTGGAAAGGCAGGAGGGTTCCAGTTTATGAAAGGCTTTGAATGTCAAACAGAAGATTTTATATTTGATACTGGAGGTGACAGGAAGCCAATGGAGGGGTGTGTGTGTGTGTGTGTGTGTGTGTGTGTGTGTGTGTGTGCGCACACATGCATGTGTACACAAGAATATGCACTGAGGATGACATCTAGGTTGTGAGGCCAGGTGATTGGGAGGATGGTGGTATACTAGACAATAATTGGGGATTCAAACAGGTGAGGGTTTGAGGGGAAAGAAGGTGAATTCAGTTTGGGGAATGTTGATTTTAAGATGTCTTTAGAACAGTCAGTTTGAGATGTCCAATAGGCAGTTGGAAATCGAAGACTAGAGGTCAGGAGATCCGTTTAGCGCTGAGAAATCTATGTGAGAATCATCAGTATCAAAATGATAATTGAATCCAAAGGAGAACATGAGATCCCCAAGTGAAACAGTATAAAGGAAGAAGAGAAGAGGTACCAGAACAGTGTCCTGGGGGACACCCAGAGGGTGACCTGCGTGAAGGTCCAGCAAGGAAGCCTGGGAAAGAGCAGTCACATAAATAGGAGGGAAACTAAGAAAGTAATGTTGGAGGAAGATAGACAGAAGAGAATATCAAGGAGAAGAGGGGCTGCATAGAGGTCAGAAAGGATAAGAATTCAAAAAAAAAGACCATTAAATTTGGCAAGCTAGAGATAATTGGAAAGTTGGTGAAAGCAATTTCAGGTGAATGAAGAGTTGGGATTCCAGACTATAGAGAATTAAGAAGAGAGTGAGAGGAATAGAGGTAGATGCACCTATTGTAGACAAACAATATTTAAATGTGGGCACTAGGGAAGCAGCCTATTTGGAAAGATTAAAGTAAGTGAGAGAGCAGGATGATAAAAGGGGCAATCTGCTAGAGAGGCTGAGATGGGAGAGGATCACTTTGCCTCTCATGTGAGAAAGGGATGGAGAAGATAGTTTGTAGAAGGCATCTGAGTGATGTGAAATGAGGAGGGAAGAAGGGAGTTCTCAATTTTTTCACTGAAATATGAGACAGATTTCTCAGTTGAGATGGTGGGAGGAGGGGGAGCTATGAGATATTTGAGGAGAAATGATTTGGGGAAAGTGCTGTAGTGAATGGGACAGAGAGCTAGGAAGGTTTAAAAAGATTGTCCTGCTGAAGGCTGAGTTGAAATTACGTGACATAAATTTGTAGTGGATCAGTAAGCATGGTTTCATAATTTCAGAGCTTCCTTCAGCAACAAGTAATGAGTAGGAGCAAAGGCAGCAGCAGGTGGGAATAATCCAGAGGCTGAGGCTTGGCAGGATACGATCCCAATAGTTTAAGAGGTCAAGGGACTCAAGAAAAGAGGACAGTGTGGACTGTATGATCTTGGGTAAGTCATTTATGCCTCAATTTCCTATTCTGAAAATGGGGGGCAGATTAAATTGATCTGTTTCTAAGATGCCATCTGATTCTCAATCTGTTTATTATCAGTGTACCCAGCCCAAGATCTAAGAGGGTATATTTTCCTCATCTGTAAAATAAAAGGTTTGGAAATAGTCTGAGTTTCATACTAGTTCTACATCTCTTACAAAATTTAATCTGCTTAAAGGAGTGGCTTGTTTTCCCTTAATTTATCTTCCCATTTTACTGGGCTATTGTGAGGAATCAAATCAACACTTATTAAGCACATAAGAACTGTATTTTCCACCAGGGATGAAAAGAAAAAAAGGGAAAACAATTCCTCCCTGCCCTTGAGGAATTTACATTCCAGAATACTGAGGGGATTACAACATTTAGAAACACAGTAAATGTAAGAATCTGAGTTCAAATCCAGTCTCAGACACTTACTAGCTATGTGACCTTGGTCAAGTCACTTAATCTTGGTTGTTTCAGTTTCCTTATCTGTAAAATGATCTGGAGAAGGAAATGGCAAACCATTTTGCTGATGGAGGATGGACTGAAGTAGAGAGAGATTTGAGGCAGGGAGACCAACCAGAAGACTATTGCAATAACCCAAGAATGAGATGATATCAGTATCAGAGAAGAGAAGGGGATATATGTGAGAGAATTTGTGAAGGTAAAAGGACTTTGCAACAAGTTGGATGTGAGGAGGTGAAAATGAGTTAAGGATTACATCTAGGTTGTGGGCCTGGGCAATTGGGAGGATATCTTTGCCAAGAAAATCCCAAATGGGATCATGAAAAGTCCAACACAATTCAACAACAACAGCAACAACAACAATGAGCTCAAGGAAGAGTAATCACATCAATATTATCATTGCTAATGAAAAAAATGATAATCAACATTTCTTTGACCCTAATTATAATGCCAATGACTCCACAGACTAAAACTCCTTTAGCGATGCTGTTACTGATCCTTATGATTTTTGATAACACCGCTCAAAACCCACAACCTCAAAAGCTCCTCTCTACAATGAAACTTTCAGATAGACAGACTGCCCATCACTATCGTACACTGATTCTTTAACTCAAAAAAATATTTCTTAAGCCCCTAATTTATATAAACAATGTGGCAGGTACTGTGGAGAATAAAAGCAATAAGACTGAATCCATACCCTCATGGAACTTATTTATTGTCCTGTAGGGAATATAAGACAAAGTACTGTCTATAGTTAAATTAACAATAACTCACATTTACATGTACTTTTTAGCAAAAAAAAAATTACAACAGCCACATGATGTAGAGAATGAAAGTATTATCCTTATTTTATCTATAAGGAGACCCTATGAGAGCAAGTGACTTGTCCGTGATTACACAGCTAGTAAATATCTAAGGTGCGATTTGAATTTGAAACTCCTGACTCCAAGCCCAATACTTTATTATACAAAGTGCTTTTGCAACAAGTCCAAGAAAAGGGAAATGACTTCTTACTGGCTGGAGGGGAAGTGGGGTAGAAAAGGGCTAGAGATCTCCAAGTGAGACTTTATGGAAGACATGACGTTTGATTTAGGAATCTGAAAGATGATAATGGATTTTATAGCTAGAGCAGAGGAAGATGGTGCTTCAGGCAGTAAGAACAGTGTTCATTGGCACAAAGATGGAAATCTAAGAGAAATATGCAGGGCACAGTGGATAATGGTAATGTGTGTGTAAATGTATTATACATATTATACATTATATACATATATGTGCATATCTACATGCATATTACATATTCTACATACTCTGCATATGTAAATGTGTGTTCCTTTTCCTGTGCCCTTGATTGCATTTTCCACTTGATTTTTCACATCATGCATTCATTTTCTCTTTCTGTACTATATCTGCATATAAGTTATTGATATGATCACATTCTTCTTTTTAAAGTGATTTTACATATTATCTTAAATTAAACATTTAATTCAAATAAATGCTGAAATGTGTGCATTTTCAAGGTCATCAAACATCAGTAATCCCATAATCTATTTTTTACACATGGGTACAGGCACTTTTGTTTGGTTGTATATATTCCACATTGCAAAAACACTTAGGGGGTAGGGATTCTATATTACTCAACTGACTATCTGACTCAGGACAGGTTATTACATCTCAGAATCTGTTGATTTTTCTCAGTTGTACAATGGGAACTCTAGAAGGTCTTTTTAAACCACGGTTTATAGACTTCAATTAACAAATGATGAGTTTGGCTGCAGTGTTACTATTGAGCTCATGAATGAAAATACATACTCCCCACAAATACTTACAAAGATACAGAGACACGAAGTTTAGAATGAATTTTCTAAGCTAAATTCTAGCTATGTAAATGATGCATTCCTAACTTTCTCCTGTCTCCTAAAGTCCCCAAGTCCCCGGTCACTCTCAAGCAGATGACCTTGTCTCATACTTTCCTGAGAAGATTGAAGCAAATGAGTTCCTGGAATTCCTCCTTTCCCCACCCTGCCCTCTTCTCAAATCCTTCATTTTTATCCCTCTAGTCTTAGTAGATGTTAGACTTTTTTCTTTCCACTACTTTAACTGTAATTTCTTCTCCTCTGCCTCCCCCTATGTGCTTGTTTTTCTTTCATGAATGTTATTACTATTTTTTATTTCTATTGGCTCCTTCCCATTTATGTATAAACATTCTAAAGGCTCTCCCTATTCTAAAAACAAAAACAAAAACAAACAAAGCAACACCTAGGTGTCTGAGGTTATTGCTCCCTATTTCCTTCTGTTCACTGCTGAGCTTCTTAAAAGAAGTTCATTTCTTCTACTTTCTCTCTACCCTCTTACTGCCTCAATCCCTTGCACTCTGAATTCTAGTCCCTTCCCTCTATTATACACTGCACACATTGCTCCCAGCTGTGCCCTCTGGAGGCAAGCAAAGCAAATCTGATCTCTCTTCTACATGAGAGCGCTTCATCTGCTTAAAGAAAGCTGTCATGCTTCCCCTAAATATTGTCTTCTTGAGATTGAACACACCCTGTTCCTTCAGATGATTTTTTTTCTATTATGTAAGTCACAGTCAGTCCCCTTACTACCCTATTTACCCTTCTGCAGTTGTGATTCAGATTTTTTTTTCCTACCTAAATGTGATGATTGAAGATAATATTTCAGATGTGGTTTAACTAGGAAAAGTGTTTGTTGTTTGTTGTTCAGTCATTTCAGTTGTGTCTGACTCTTCATGACCCCATTTGGGGTTTTCTTGGCAAAGACTCTGAAGCAGTTTGCCATTTTCTTCTCCAGCTCATTTTACAGATAAGAAACTGAGGCAAACAGGGTTAAATGACTTGCCCAGAGTCACACAGCTAGTAAGTGTCTGAGGCCAGATTTGAACTTGGAAGATGAGTTTTTCTGACTCCAAGCCTGACATTCTATTCATTGTGCTAAGTAGCTGCCCCTGCAGGAAAAGTACAGTGGTACTATATTATCCTAGTCCTGGACACAATGTTTTTCTTTTTTTAAAACAATATTTTATTTTCTCCAATTACATGTTAAAACAATTGTAAAAGTTTTTTAAAAAAGTTTTGAGTTAGGGGCAGCTAGGTGGTGCAATGTAAAGAGCATCAGCCCTGAAAGTCAGGAGGACCTGAGTTCAAATCTGACCTCAGACCAAATGCTTGACACAAGCTGTGTGACCCTGGGCAAGTCACTTAACCCCAATTGCCTAAAAATAAATAAATAAATAAAAAGTTTTGAGTTCCACATTCTATCCACTCCTCCTTTCCCTTTCCCCTCCCTGAGATGGTGAGCAATCAGACATAGGTTATACTTGTGCAATCATGTAAAACATTTACACATTAGTCATTTTATACAAGAAGACTCAAATAATAATAAAAAGGAATGAAAGAAAGTGAAAAATAGCATGCTTCAGTCTCTATTCAGACAATATCAGTTTTCTCTGGAGGCAGATAGTATGTTTCATCCTTAGTCCTTTGGGATTGTCTTAGATCATTGTATTGTGAGAATGAGTTATTCACAGTTCTTCATCATACAATATTGATGTTACTGTATTCAACATTCTCCTGGTTCTGCTCAGTTCACTTTGCATCAGTTCATGTACGTTTTTCCAGGTTTTTCTGAAATCATCCTGCTTGTCATTTCTCATAGAACAATAATTCCATCACAGTCATATGCCACAGCTTGTTTAGCAGTTCTTACAATGTCTTTCTTAAAGTAGTCTAGGATCACACTAGCTTTTTTGGGTAGTTGTGCCAAAACTTTTATTGATCTTGTGTTATAATTCACTAATTGCTATGCGTCTTTTTCTTTCATTCTCCCTGGTTCTCATTCTGAAATCTCTCCTCTCAACATTTTTGCTCCTGCTATGCTCGTGTCTATCGTGAGCTCTCCTCTCCCTTCCTACTTTTCTCTTTTCCTTCCCCCAGATCTCTGCTGGTTGGAATCTTTTCTTTCTTCAAGGTTCAACTCAGCTGACTCTTTTCAAACTCTTCCCTGATTCCATCCCCTCTCATACCCACCTCACTTAGCATCTATCTTCCTTTTGAAATGTTTCAGAGCATTTAGAACATCTTGGTTCTCTCCTTTCCATTTATGTTACAATTTGTATCTTAAGTATTTACGTGTGTGTGTGTGTGTGTGTTAACTACCCTATTAGATTGTAAGCTTCTTACTGGTAAAGAATGTGTAATTTCATCTTTATATTCCTAAAAGCTGGCACAATGTTCATTTACAAAGTGGTCCATTAAAAAAAATTGCTGAATTTAATTTATTAAATCATTCTGAAAACAAGTATCTTTATTTTTCTAATACTGACTAATTGTGTAAGCACTAAATAAGAGGATAATGATAAATTTATGACCATAGCATTTTCTCCTTTTAGAATACTATTTAGAATACATAGAATACTATGAATCAAATGCAATGAGTAACATGTAAAAAACATATCTGTGCCTTGGTATACATTTCTGCCATCTGTTTTAGTTAAAAGAAATCCAGGTTGGACATGCAGACAATGTTCAATATCCATTTGCAATTCTTGAGATTTCCTTACTGAAAAAGAGTTAAGCACTGAGTTTATTGATGTAGTGCTGAGTGCCTACCAAATGAAAGAATAAGTAAAAGAAAATGCAACCTTAATATGAAGTAATTAAATGGTCAAGTGGGTATATATATATATATATATATATATATATATATATATATATACACACACAGACACTCACACACACACACACACATTTAAATCAATGAATCTTATATTTGGAAGAAACTTCTGAGGTTGTGCAGTTTTACAGAGTCTAAAACTATAAATCCTCTCTATCCCATAATAGTTGATCATATAGTCTCTATTTGAAGACACTCATTAATGGGGACAGTCCATTTCCAGGTCTCTAATTGTTAGGTTGTCCTTCTAACTTTGCTCTCTGGTCTCAACCCATTGATCTTAGTTTGGCTTTCTGAGTAGAACAATTTAAAATGATAGCCCCTGAAAAAGAGGAAGGAAAGAAGGAAGGAAGAAGGAAGGAAGGAAGGAAGGAAGGAAGGAAGGAAGGAAGGAAGGAAGGAAGGAAGGAAGGAAGGAAGGAAGGAAGGAAGGAAGGGGGAGGAGTGAAGGAAGGAAGGGGGAGGAGGGAAGGAAGGAAGGGGGAGGAGGGAAGGAAGGAAGGGGGAGGAGGGAAGGAAGGGGGAGACATGGAAGGAGGGAAAGAAAGAAAGAAGGAAAGAACAGAGGAAGGAAGGAAGATAACCTTAAGATGTGACCTACCTCAAGAAATTGTGACATGCAAAAATCTCATTTTTTAATAGGTTATACAGAGGATAAATATCTACTTTACAAAAAGATCATTCCCTCTGTAAAAGAACCTTCTAATGTTAAACTGAATGATTTAGTATACTGTGTTCTTGCGAAATAGAATTATTTATTTTATACCATTTTCCAAAGGAGAATTTGGATATGTGGGGAAAAGACAGGAATGTCATCAATTTTCATTTTAACAACACATTGTAAAATGAAAACAACTGCTTTGAGTTAAAGGATTAGAGAAGGCCCCATTTAGGCCCTTCAATTTATAAAGAAAGCAAAAAGAAAAAAGCTTCAAATACACCATTCTGCACTAAGTACATGTAAGTATATGTTGTCGTATTTTTAAATTCACTGGTATTTACTATAACTAATATAATGTCAAGAATAAAAGATTTTTGTTATAAAATAATCCTCCATTTACCCAGAATTCTTAGAGAGAAATTTGAAAGGGCATGGTAAATAACTTTCGGATTTAAATTATTATTACTTTTAAAGATGTCATTTTGGCTACATTCATATAACTAACCAGTAATTTAGCCTCTTTACATAAAGGGATATCTACCTAAAATATCAAAGTTTTCACTTAAATTTGTGCATGGTTTCTATTAAAGTTACTTTATTAATATTACATGGTCAGTTAATGTTGTAAGGCATAGTTCTATTGGAAGAATTCAATTCTGCTAACATGTATAAAGATCCTACTATGGATAAGGCATTGTATTTGGCACCTGGGGTACAAAGACAAAATGAAAACTAACTCCTGCTCTAAAGAGGCTTATGTTTTTATCAGTTATAAATTTCTTACCAATTATAGCATAAAACTAAAATTATTCTATATTTAATAGGCTTTTGCAGCATAGGGGCAGTGAGGATCTGAGTAATTTAATACATCAAAGAAGATAGTTTATTCAACCTGAGAAGATCTGAAGAATCACTTCCCCAAGAATGACTCTGTTATAATTAAGGATGAAAATTCAGGGATGTAGTGAACCCAATTTATTGGATTCTTTGCCAGTCAATGTGTGTATGCCAAAAATATCCTGATTAATGAAACATAATATGTTTGCCCAGTATCCACCTGAGTCTCTTTCAAAGAATTCTTTTTTTAAATCTGCACCTATACTTGAATGCTCACATGTATGAAATCCTTGATGCTCAACCACATCTGATTTATTTTTAATTCACTAAGATTTTTTTTTGTATTTTTAAAGTAGATTTCAACCTTGCCTTTAAAGATATTTATAAAATGCTAAGGCTAATGTTATCTCTCTGTCTCTCTCTCACACACACACACACACACATACACACTGAATTCTCACTAAATATTTTGTCCCAGTGGAATGTATGGCAACATGAATTATTAAGGGAATGATGATGGAAGGGAAAACCAAAATAAGAAATTAATTTCTTGTCACTGACTTTGGGGAAAAGTACAGTGCCACTTCTGACCCCTGTTTGCTAGTTACGCCAGCAAAGGGAAGCAAAGAAATAGGATATAATCATGTGTCTTCATAATAGGTGGTATCTAACACTACAAGCATTTTATAAGTGGTTATGTGCAAAGAACTGTCACAGGTACAGGGACACAAGGACTAAATGAAAGAGCTTCTACCCTTAAGGAACTACATTGTCCCCTGGCGGATACAAATTATAAACAGATAAGTGAATCCTTGGTCATTTGAGGAGGGACAGCACTTTAACAAGTAGTGGAATCAAGAGTAGCTTCATCCAGAAGGAGGCAAATGAACTGAGGCTTGAAAGAAACCAGAGATTGTAGGAGGTAGGGTAGAGGAGAGAATGCTTTCACAGGGGACCATTTGTGCCCTATTTGAACAGATTAAAATGGATTGAGACTTAGGAGTTGGTGGGGGCCAGGATGAATGTATGTTTCTGATAAATGAAGAGAGAGATAACTTCCTAGCTGTAACAAGGAAGACCATTCATTGTTAACCAAACATTTAACTTAAACGATAATCCACATCAAAACTGGTATTTAGACCACTCAGAAGTATCAATTTCTAAGGTCTTTATCATCATTATTTTCTAGAACCAATTTATTTTTTAAAATGTCACCTTTTGGTTGTATTTCTATATATATATATATATATATATGTATATATACATACATATATATCAGCATATCTATCTATCTATCTTCTTATTTACATTCCAGGAACTACTCTAACCTGTGTCATTGACTGCAAAAACAAAATCTAACTCAAACTAATTGACAGAATTTTTAAAAAAATGAAAGGCCTTTAAAATGTATCATGAATTGAACCTCAGGACTTGATAGGGCTGTAATTATTCCCTCTAAATTCAATTCTGTTTGAATCCCACTTTAAAAATGACTGAAACACAACATGATTTTGTGATTGAAACCTGTCTGCAGTCAATCCACATAACTGCCTTATACTTCACATAGATCTGCTCATCTTGTCAAGCAAAGAAAAATCTCATAATCAGTTTTAGCACCCCGGAGCCCTTCCAATTCTCAAAGTAATATTCCAAACAGCTCAAGTAGAGCACAATAATGTTCAGCTCTGTAGCCAGTCTATTGTAATGTTATCAAAGAGCAGAACTGGTGGATGGTAGCTGTAAATCTATGAAATCATGTTAGACCATCCATCTGCAATAGGAAACGCAAATGAAGGCTTTTCTCTGCTCTTGTCTTTTTACTTTTTAAATGCAGAAGGAACTAACTAAAAGAATAAAACTTAACTAGTTACTCTAGTAAAATTCAATAAGAGGGAATCAAACAAGGATGATTAAAAATCATCTATTTTTTGTTTAGAATCAAGTAAGATAAGCTTCACCAGCTGGATATTTATCAAAAGCCGAGTGCCAGCATAGATCTACCCAGAGAATGTAACAAGGGGAAGAAGCAATAGTAATGTAGATTGTGGGTGTGCCAGCACCTTTGGCCCACACTCTACACATGCCTATACCTGTGATCCATCATTCTCTCCAATAAGGATTGGTTTTCATCTCAGCAACTGCTGAATGTGGTGGAACCAGTAAAGTAAGTTTATGCTACAGACCACTGTGAGATGTTGCTTCAACTACTGAATTACCTAAACAACCCCTTATGCTGAAGAACTAAGGAGAAACTTCTCATTAAAAAAAAAAAGCTGATGAAACAGGATTGTAAAGCATATCTTTGGCACTAAGTACTGGCATGAGGAGAGTTCTATGTCTGGCTGGGAGCTTAAAAAACCTAAAGTTGAAGAACTGCAATACACTGCTAAGAATTTCACTGTAAAGGCTTTGAGAGGATGGTATTTCAAAAAAAAAAAGTTGAGCAATTATATGATTAATGTAAGGCAAACACTTCTAGACAAATACCCCCTTTTCCCTTAATAGCACATGTGTTCTTTCTGCTTAACAAATGTTATCCATATAATTTGTCTCAAATGATTTCACTTTCCTCTGTAAAAACTGCTCAAAAATAAATAGTGGGTTTACAGACAAATGTGTTATAGACTAATATTTCAAAAATATTTTTTAACTACTGTTTTCCTTTGGCTTTACTGATGATACATAATCGCGATCCCATTACTATCTATCTAACTATCCCTCTGTCTCAAATGGGAGAATTCCTTAAGCTTCATTCTTTGGCCTTCTGCCCTTGTATCTTGTCATTCTTTCCCTTGAAAATTGAATCCATTCTTGTGGCTTCAACTATCACCCCTAAGTTGATAGCTTCAAATCCCTAACCTTAACCTATTTTCTGAACTCCCAAGATTTCAAACCATTGTTGGAATTTCATTCAGATCTCTAAGTATTAACTCAAACTAAATATTTTGAAAACTGAATATATGCCAAAGTAGAACCTTTTCCTAAAAGATCTTCCAGAAAAGACCAGCATCTATACTTGCCAAGAGAATAGAGAAGTAGTGGGATGGGCAACCTTCATAAAGGATAGCAAAGTATCAACAGAGTGGGTTAAAGACCTAATAAAGTACCTTTCACAAGATAACCAGAGCTCTTTAGTGCTATATCACTGAGTTGCATCTTCTGGAATTTGCCTAAAAAGATCACAGAAGAACCTGGTAAGCTACAAGTTCCCATCTCCCTCAACCAGGACATGGAGCTGGCTTGACAGTGAGTATGCTTTGGTAGTCACCCTAAGCAGTGGAAAGGATATTGAGAAAACCTGTGATCATACCAGGGGAAGAACAGGACTCAAATGGTCTCAAAGTAGGGATTGAAAAAAGAAAAAAAAAGAGAGGTGCAACTCCTGCACCTGAGCTTTATTTAGATGGAAACAGAGACTAGGAATGCTATAAGAATGGTCCCAATATCCATGAGGGATACTGAGACAGGGCAGCTAGATGATTCAGTCGATAAAGTTCTGGTGCTGGAGTCAGAAAAACCTGAGTTCAAATCCAGCGTCAGACACTTACTAGCTATGTGACTCTGGCTGAGTCTTTTAACCATGTTTGCCTTAGTTTCTTTGTATGTAAAATGAGCTGGAGAAGGAAATGGCAAAGCACTCCAGTATGTTTTCCAAGGAAACCCTAAATGGGTTCACAAGGAGTCAGATACAAGTGAAACAACTGAACAACAACAATCCATGAGGGGTTTGCTCCCCTATCATGATACTTAGGGGTTGGAGTGCCCTCATAGATGACCATAGCAATGATAGCAATGTTGAAAATGGCTATTATTACTACCACCATTTAAAAGAGAAAATCAAGGCCTTTCTCCCTGAATTCTCTCATCTCTCCTTTTCTTCATAATTTCTATTGACACCATATCCCACAATCTTTTTCTTTACTCCAGTTTCTGATAATGAGGTGCCTCTTCTCGCCAAGACCAAACCCACTACCCATCTGGCATTCTCCAAGAGATTTTCTTTCTTTTTCTTTTCTTTTTTTTTTTTAGGCAATTGGGGTTTAGTGACTTGTCCAGGGTCACACAGCTAATAAGTGTCAAATGTTTGGTCTGAGGTCAGATTTGAATTCAGGTTCTCCTGACTTCAGGGCCTGTGCTCTATCCACTGTGCCACTTAGCTGCCCCTCCAAGTGATTTTCTATCCAATCATCCCCTCTTTCAACAATCTTCAGTCTCACCTTATTTACTGATTTCTTCCATACTGTTTTCAAACATGCCCAAGTCTCCTCATCCTTTAAAAAAAAAAAAACCCTCACTAGACACTGTTGCCTCTTCAAGATATTGCCCTATGTTTCTCTTTCCTTTTTCATCCAAACTTCTGAGGAAAAGCTGTCTATACTTGTCTTCACTTTCTCTCCCTTCACTTGTTAACTCTTTGCAAACTCATTCATAACCTTCTTTCTTGACATATATGTTGCATTTGAGACTACTAAGCATCTTTTCCTCTTGAATACCCTCTCCTCTCAGGGTTTATATGACACTCTTCTCTCTTGGTTCTTCTCCTCTCTAAGTTCTCAATCTCCTTTGATGGCTCATCATTCAAAGAATGCACTCTAACTGGGTATGTCCCACCAGGTCTCTGCACTAGCCTTCTCTTCTTTTTCTTCACTCTTTCTCTTGGTAACCTAATTAGCTCCCAGGAGATTAATTATCATATCTATAAAGATGGTTTACAAATCTACATATCCAGCCCCAGTCTCTCTCCTGAGTTTCAGTATTGCATCACCCACTGCCTATTGGTCATTCCAAAATGGATATTCAGAGGCATCACAAACTCAGTATGTTCAAAACACAACATATTATCAAAGGCACTATCATTCTTTTACTCTTTCAGGTTCATAACCTCAACCTTATCCTTAACTGTTCTTTCTTCCTTACCCACATATACAATCAGTTGCCAAGTCTTACTGTTTCATCCTCCAAAATATCTCTCACACCTAACCCTTTTTTTCCCTCTACTTACATAGCCATCATCTGAGTTCAGGCCTTCATCACCTGTTTCGTAAACCAGGGATGGGGAAACCTGCAGCCTTGAGGCCATGTGTGGCCTTCTAGGTCCTCAGGTGTGGCCTTTTGACTGAGTCCAAGTTTTACAGAACAAATTATTTTATTAAGTGGATTTGTTCTGTGAAGTTTGGATTGAGTCAAAGAGCCACACTTGAGGACCTAGAGGGCCACATGTGGCCTTGAGGCTGAAGGTTCACCACCCCTGGCCTACACTATTGCAATAGACTCCTGAAGTTTTTTTTTCTCACTCTGACTCTTCTCCACACAACTTCCAAAGTGATCTTACTGAAACACGACTTACTGACTACCTCATATTCAATAGACTACTGTGGTTCCTTATCAACTTTACAAAGCAATATAAAATACCCTGTTTGGCTTTTAAAGTTCATACCCGGGCCTAGTTTGGGACCTATCATTCCAGCTTCATTATATATTACTGTGTTTCTCACATTCTATGGTCCAACCAAACTGGCCTTCCACTTGTTCCTCACATATAACTTTTCATTGCCTGTCTCTGTGCCTTTGCAAGGGTCATCTCTTACTCCCTCCTATCTTCTATGTCACACAATCTCTTTTTTTTTCCTTCAAGATTTAGCTCAAGTATCATCTTTCCCTTTGAAGCTTTTCCTTGATGCCCTTAACTACTAGTGCCCTCCATAACTTTATTATTTATTTTGTATTTCTCTTGAAATCATTCTGTGAATACTCATATACATACATGTTTTTTCTTCCCTAGAATATTAGTTCCTTGAGAGTGGGAATTGTTTTCATTTTTTCATATTCATTCATTTTTGACATTGCATTGAATGATACCATTCACAGCATCACCAACACTTAGATCAGTGCACAGAACATACTAGGCACTTAAATACTCACTAACTGACTGACTGCCCACCAGCACTACTAGTCCTTGGCATTTATATAGTACTTTAAAATTGGCAAACACTTTACATAAGCTTTCTAATTTGACTAGAAATCAGGGATTATTCATTGGAAAATGGCAAAATAAATGGTGGCACATAAATACAAAGGAATATTACTATGCTGTAAGAAATGATAAATATGATGAATACAGATAATGATGTAAAGAGCTGCATGAACTGAGGCAAAGTTAAGCAGAATGAGGAAAACAATATATACAATGTCTATCACAAAGTAAATAAAATAACTATTAGAAGACAACTAAAAGTGAATGTTGTAAAATTATAAAGAATAAACTTGGCCTCAAAGAAAAGGTATGAGAAGACATCTTTACCAACTACTTTGCAAAAGTTGGAGTCCACAGGTTTGTAACACTACATATAACATCATATTTTTCTAATATATTGATCACTTTTTCTGATTTTTTTCTATTTTTCCTTTTTTCTTTAAAAAATATTATAAAGAATGGCTCTATGAGGAAAATCTAGACAATGTAAAACACAAGATATTTTTAAAAATCTATTTAAAAATGAACCAAGGAGGTATGACTCCTATTATAATTAATGATGAAGTGGTTTGGTACCTGCATGCTAAATTGTTTGCTGCCCAGCCTTATGCTTCATCTTGGCTACTTACCCTAAGACTGGCACATTTGTAAAAGTCAGTTCCCTCTGTTTACATTAGGAGAGAATCCTACGGCCCCTCTAACATCTGTGGACCAGTTAGATGCCTGGACTGAGATAGTTTCCTTGGGATTCAGTTCCCTGTTCAATAAACTCCAGTGGCTTCCTAATATCTTCAAGATCAAAGTCTTTCATCACCTGGCCATTTCTATCTTTCTTGTTTTCTTATACCTTATTTCCAAACCCATGTCACCCTCTGCATAGTCTATGATCCAGTGATACTAGCTTTCTTGCTGTGGTTCTTCAAAAAAGACAGTCTATCTCCAGAATGGGCATTTTCAATAGTGGCTCCCCCATGACTGGAATTCTCTCCCTCCTCATCTCTACCACCTGGCTTCCCTGGCTTTCTTCAAGTCCCATTGAAAATCTTATCTTTTACAGGAAGTCTTTCCTGATTCCCCTTAATGTTAGCACCTTCTCTCTGTTGATTATCTCTATTTTATCCCACATACATCCTGTTTGTACATATGTATTTGCACATTGTCTCAGACTATGAGCACCTTGAGAACAGGGACTATAGTTTGCCTTTCCCTTTACCTTCAGTGGGGCAGTTAGGTGGCACAGTGGATAAAGTGCTGGGCCCAAAGTCAGGAAGACTCATCTTCCTAAATTCAAATCTGTTCTCAGACATTTACTAGCTATGTAATCCTGCACAAATCACTTAACCCTGTTTACCTCAGTTTCTTATCTGTAAAATGAGCTGGAGGAAGAGAGGGCAAACCACTGCAGTGTCTTTGCCAAGAAAACGCCAAATGGGTCACAAAGAATAGACATAAATGAAAGGACTGAACAACAACAAATATCCTCAGCACCCTGTAAAGGGCCTGGCAATTAGGAGCCACTAAATAAATACTTATTGACTGACTGACCTAATGACTATGGGTGCCTTTACTTCTCTTCATCAGGTCAAAGTAAGGATCCAGGAAGAGCAGTAAGGTAGAAAATATATGTGTTGTATAAACTTGTTGTATGAGAATGTCCACCAATGAGGTTTCGTATTATTAATAAACTATCAGATCAACTTAGTAAATATTAGAGATAGGATTTGAAGCCAGATCTTCTTAATTTCAAATTTACTGACCTGTTATGCCATAATTTACATGCATCTTGAAATGTTTATTGAAAGTTGCTAAATTTACACAAAGAATGTTATAGAAAAAGTAATCATGTCATTCTTTTTATTGTTTTCTTGTGCTATTATTAAAACTTTAAAAAGGAAAAAAAAAGCCATGTGTATATGGCTCATCTTCCTAAATAGGCTACAAATACCCTATGTGTTAGGACTACTTCTTTATGTTCCTTCCCTCCCCCAAACCCCACCATGCAGCACCTTGTACATTTTACATAGACTTGTATACCATAGGCACACAACAAATGTTTAATGGTTTGGTCTGAAATGTTGGCTATGCTTAACTCTTTCAAAGATCAAATTGCTCAATGGTTATGAGTTGTGTATTTTGATAAAATATTATTAATTATTTTAGAAGCCTTCCTCCATCAGACTTGCTATAACATTTTATTTTGTACCCCTCTCTACTGTGATTCTCATGTAATGTTGTGCATTAGAGTTACCTCTGTTTGATTTCATTTCCCTACTAGGCAGTACATTCCAGGAGGACTCGTCTTATCTAAATTTCCTATCTGAGTACCTAGCATAGACAGTAGTTACTGAATAAACATTTTGTTGAATTAATGAATGAATGAATAATAAGGAACTGTACTGTCAACTACTAAACAATTCCCTGCGTTACTCATGGGATTCAATGATAATCTAATGGCTGGAGGGGAGGCAGCCCAGTGTATTCATTTGCAGAAGGCCTAAATAAGTTTGGCTCCAATATTACCTGAGTGGGCAAGACACTTCAACTATTTGGCCTCATTTTCCTCCTCTGTAAAATGAGGGAGTTGAACTAGATGATCCAGTGCACTGCATGTGCCTTCCAGTTCTAACGTTTCATGAAGTTTATATCTCTTCTAAGGCGCTAATCTTAGCTATACTTAGTACTGATTTATTCACTGGTGAGATATGGTGGTAATTTAAATTCATGGAAACATTTAGGAGTTTAGGACAAGTGAAAACACTAACAGAACTATACAGACTGACAAGGGTGACTGGATCTAAGTTATTTGCTTCTAAAAAAAAATGACATTTAAAATGAATTTGTAAATTTTAGCCTGCTTAGTTGTCATTAAAATATAACATAAGGATATTTTTTAGGAAGAGCAAAACAGAATATGAATGAGGGTTTCTGTTTTTACCTTGACTTGTGAAAATTATATTCTGAAATGATTTAGAAATAAGATATCTTCATGTTTATATATAAAGAACATATGGTATAACTTTGCCACTTGATAGATGTTTGAATTTGCTAAGGCCATTCTTGTCCTGATTGCTCCTATGTAAAATGAGGGACTGAGTGAAAAAGCAGATTAAACATTTCACATGTGCTAAGCCTTGGGGATAAAAAAAAAAATAGGAAAAGTGAGACAGTGTATGTGGGGAATAGGGGTGGGTAATCTGTGGCCTCAAGGCCTCATGTGGCTCTCTAGGTCTTCAAGTGCAGCCCATTGAATGAACATTCACAGAACAAATCCTTTTATTATGCTTTCTATGGAAGTTGCACTCTAATGGGAGGCGACAACACATAAAGAAAAGTTCAGCTATGAAGACAACAGAAAGGCCAGGAAGTTGCAGTGGTAGATGCCAAAGCCCAAGACTCTTGGGTTACACTGGTAGGTCAGATGATTGTGTTCAGGGTTTAGTGGCATGGAAGCAGGCAAATAATAAGGCCCACAGAAGTTTTGGAGAAAGTAGCAGAACAGACGCAAGGCCTGATGGCCCTCCACTTCACTAGAAGGGATAGAGTCGGTGACCTCTCGTGCATCCAGATTCTGGGAGTAGTCAAGTGGCCTGCATGAGCTTGGTACAGCACAGCCAGGGGGTTTAAAGGGATATAAAAGAGAGGAAGTACAACCCTCCCTCTCCCAAACAGTCATTCTGAAGAAGGTCCTTTCCAGTGCTGAAGTTCCATGATTTTTATGCAGAATATTAACAATTCCAGATTCTTACACATATAGCAAAAATTTTTTTATCAAAAGCCTGGAAGGAATGCATTTTGTTCAAAATTAAGTCCGTAAATAGCATAGATTCTGTGAAAGACTGAAAGCCCTAGAAGAGGGAGGGCTATTGTTAGATAAACTGTTTGATTCCCCTAAACCCATCAGTATTATATTGGAAAAGACAACACATTGTGCTTTGACTAGCCTTCCCTTACTTATGAATTGTTTTGTTATAGGAGCTTCAAATTGTAGTGTCCTAAAATTTCAGGGCAAAATGCAGTTTAGTTTCACAATGCAGGGAGCTTGGCTTTTACATTAGGAAACCAATAACATCCCAGAACTAGGCAGCATAAATGGCTTGCCGGGGTACTGCATCCTGGTGGTAATGCTTCTCAGACTCTGAATTTGTACTTACATTTCATACACAAACAACTTTGGGTGATGCATGGACAGCAGGCTGGAGATTTTAGATCAGGGATGGATTTCTTTTCAGTACCAACACCCGCACAAGTACTCTCCCCATCACTGGACAACCCCAAGACAGGGTCAACAGCCTCATGCTGAAGAAGCCTCAGTCCAGTGATTTTTTCCCCCTTTCTCTTTCAGCAGATATGAGCAACAGGAGGAGGGGAAAAAGGATAGGTTGAAGGGGAATGAGGCAAGCTAAGCAAAACAATGGTCTGCAATAGTGAACTGATGACTCTCTCCCTGGGCCCAGAGATTACCTAGCCTTCTGATGCTGAGCAGTGATAAGGACAAAGGAGGAGCCTGTGTCCGCTGAGGACACTAAACATTAACTCACCTTGAAAACACTCCTGTGAAGACAGCACTGTTAATTCTATCTTGACTTTGGAAACAAAACACAGTCATGAGGTGGTGAGTCAGAGCATACCTTCATATTCTGCCTCACCACAATTCTGTGAAGTTAAGCAATTTATCCATAGGGGGTGGAAGCCCACCTTCTAATCCCCCCTCCACCTTAAACAAGCAATCTTCAGCACAAATTTATTTTTCTACTCAAAGAGGGTAGAATTTTGGCAGATGAGTTTCAATTAAGTTTTCCATCATCTTTTCTTTTATTCATAAGATACACCTATTTGAAAACAATCTATAACTAGAGAATGATTGGTAGAAATAGATTATCAGATTTAATCTGACCCACTTTATGGCCTTATCACTTAGTTGTCACCCTTGAAGTGCTACCTTTTTGTTGTTGTTCAGTTGTGTCCGTCATGTCTGACTCTTCATGACCCCTTTGGGGATCTTCTTGGCAAAGATGCTAGAGTAGTTTGCCATTTTACACATGAGTAAATTGAGGCAAATGGGGTTAAATGACTTGCACAGGGTGACACAGTTAGTAAGTGTCTGAGGCCAGATTTGAACTCAGGAAGATGAGTCTTCCTGATTACAGGCCTGGCCCTCTATTCACTGTATCATCTAACTGCTCCCTAAATTCTGACAAAGAACCTTTCAGAGTCCAGGAAAGGCCAAGGAAGTGCCCAGTGTAGCTGAAAGTTCCTGAAGCAGGCAACATTATTAATTTCTTGAGACCTAAGGACTGAGCAGGAAATTTCTGTTTTCATCTAGGATGTAGAAATGGGAAATTGTGACTTTCAGCAAATGGATTTCAATACTACTTGAAAGGTTTTTCTGACTCTTTCCTCTTACATTCTGTCTTTTCTGTTCCCCACCCTTACCCTGTTATTCCAGGCTACGCTTGAGAAAATGGATAAGGCCAAAGTCATATTAAGATGTCTTTTCACCAACCATCCCCCCCCACTCCTGCCAAATTAGGGTTCAAGAATTAAGTGACTGGAGTTTACCCAGTTACTAAGGAACATTAATTGTGAAGTAAATTAATGTCAAAAACAAAGAGCCCTTATCAATATTGGCTTAAATAAGATTTCTACTTTTCACTCTACAACTGATGATTTGTCTGAGCTCCAGGTCAAGGAAATATTTCTACTTGGTGGGCCCACCCATATTTCAAATTCAACATGTTTCAAACCAAATTTATCATTTTTATGCCCAAATCTGTTCTTCCTTCAAACTTCTTTCTTTCTCTCAGTAGCACTAAATCATAAGACTTAGAAGTGACTCAATTCCCTTATTTAATAAAAGACGAAACTGAGACCCACAAATGTGAAATCACATTTTAAAAAGTCATATTGCTAGTAAGGTTCAAAACAGGGATTCAAATCAAGGTCTTCCAACAAATCAAGAGTCCTTCTTACTACACCATGTTACTTTCTAATTTCCAATGTTTAAAAATCTTAATATTACTATTTCACTTCTCTCACCTCTCATGCGGAATTTTTTTTGTTGTTCAGTCATTCCAGTCCTGTCCCATTCTTCATGACTCCATTTGGAGTTTTCTCAGCAAAGATATGGGAGTAGTTTGACATTTCTACCTCAGCTCATTTTATAGATGAGGAAACTGAGGCAAACGGGATTAAGAGACTTGTCCAGTGGCTTGTCATGCAGCTCATAAATGTCTAAGGCTGTGTTTGAACTCAGGTCTTCCTGACTCCGGATCTGGAGCTCTATCTACTGTGCCACCTACATGCTCCATGTACAATGTTACCATTTTCTTTTAGTTTCCCCCATATAGTCTCATATACCTATTGTTTCTTCTCTATTCCTATTAACTTTATTCTAGTGTAGATCCTAATTACCAACAGATGTAGTAGAATGAGCACGGGATTTTGTATTAAAGGACTAGGGTTCTAATCCTGGCTGTGATATTTACAACCTCTGTGACCTTAACAAAGTTATTTAACCTTCTTCAGTTTTATCATCTGCAAAGTGATGGGGTACAGGGGTGGGGAACCTGCAGCCTCGAGGCCACATGTAGCCTTCTAGGTCCCTGGGTATGGCCTTTTGACTGAGTCCAAGTTTTATAGAACAAATTCTTTTATTAAAGGGATTTGTTCTGTGAAGTTTGGATTGAGTCAAAGAGCCATGCTTGAGGACCTAGAGTGCCAGGGCTGCAGGTTCCCCATTCCTGGGCTAGACTATATGATGTTTAAGGTCATTTCCAATGGACCAATGACTATTGTAATTTCCAGTATTTCCTGGCTTTCCTACCATTTGCCAAAGCCGTCTTCATTATACAGAAACATTATTATATTGCTCCTCTCCTTATAATCTTTAGTGGCTCTCTGTTGTATATTAAGTAAAATTCAAATTTCTTTGCCTTCACATTCTGGTGCCACCTTCCTCATTCTAGGGCTATCTTTTGTTTCTAAGCTTTCTTTATACTACTACCTTCTAAACATCATGCAGCAGTCAAAGTGGACTTTTTATTTCTGCATACCAAATATGCTCTGCAGTTGTCAAACTATCTCTGATGGTATGCAAATACTTTGTTTTCTCTTGTCAAAATCCTACCCAAACTTTAAAACCCAATTCATATGACAACTCCTCAATAAAGTCCTTCCTGATTTCCCTTTGCAGTAACTTCCCCCACTAGACCTTACATAGCTATTACTTTGCAGACTCTCGGATGCACTTAGCATGTGTCATAGTTATCTGTATTTTTCTTATCTTCTACTTTCTAGAGAGACAGAGATATAATATCAGGAATAGTGTTGTATCTCAACTCTGTATCTCCTATAGAACCTGACACAGAGCTCTGTACACAGAAGGAGTCTGATAAATGTTTGTTTAGTTGGATTGAATTGTATCCCAAAACCAGTAAGATACCATCAAAGAAAACATAACTAGGGATTGTGGAATTCCACAGTGAGCTTTGAAAGTTTAACCTGAATTAATGAAGAACAAAATAAAAATTCATTAAAGAGTTTAGCTACATGCTTTCATTTAGTTCAAATGTTTGTACATACTTCCATCTTCAACAATGTAATAAAGTTAAGAATTTGTCTAAAAAGAAAAAAAAAATCACCCTATCCCAAAATTCCCAATAGGTCATTCAGGAACTCTTTAACAGGTCCCTCCCCTCCCCCACAGTAATCATATTATTTTTATTTAATGTGAAATAAAACATGAATACTAAATGATTATTTCTGGACCTGCCTAATCATTTGGCCATTATTATATTCAGAAATAATAGGCAGATCTGTTTGATTCAAAACCAATATAAGGCTCTCATTTCCTGGACGAATGTACATCAAGGTTACACTGGGGTCCTAAAGGGAAGACCATGACTTTGCTTCACTGAAGAATGATTTTGATGTTGTTCTTTCATTAAAAAAAAAAACAACTGATATAGATAATTTTAAAGCTATGAGCTATGACACCACAATGGAATGTTCATGAGAGTAAAAGAAGTTTTTATTGAAGAAAAAGGAAGCCCAGAGGGAAAGAAGACAGAAAAAATCCCATGACTCCTGTTCGAAGGGCTGACATCATCCTGAATTACTAGCCACAAGGAGTCAAAAACCACCTAGTAAATCTCAGTTAAGTGCTTCATAACCCAACCTACTATTTCTATTATCATCATAATCATCCTCTTCATTCAAAGAAGAAAAAAATAACACACCAAGGACAAAATGTTCAAGTAATGCATGTGCCCTAAGGCACAAGTAAATGAGACATTTCTTTAGACTTGAGATGCACCTAACCCACTCTTAACCATTTGGATTGTTTATTATCCACATTACCTAGATTAGATTACAAAGCCCCTTTAGGCAATACAGCCCATTTTCTTTACATTATATACTTTTACCTGATGAAGGACAATATAATTAATGCCAGGCCACTCTGTGGTAATCAAGAAATGTTAAGTAAAGGAGGATATGAATGGCTGAATGATTAGAATGGTAACCTCACTATTATTAATAATGGCAATCTATAGCACAAACTCCCACAATCAAGAAAAGCAAAGACAGTCACTAGGACAAAGGAATCCATCATGCCCCCTCACAGAAATGTCTTTACTGAGTGAAACTGTAATGTTATGCCCATGCTTCTTTAGGGGGTTCCATCCATTTGAATGTTTTTATACTTTTTTTCTTGTAAAAACAAACAAATATATCATCCACTATATCACTCACACAAGGAACTGAATGGCCTCGGCCTTGCTAGCTATGTTAGTCTGGACAAGTTATTTAACCATTATTCATCTTAGTTTCCTTATCTGTAAAATGGGGATAATAATAATAATAATAACTACCTCCCCGAGTTGTTATGAGGAATGAATGATATGATATCTATAAAGCACTCAGCACAGTGCTTTAAACATAGAACATAGTAGGCACTTTAAATACTGATTTCCTTCCTTTGTTCCTTCCTTCTTTTCTTCTTTCCTTCCTTTCCTCCTTCCTCCCTTCCATTCTTCTTTCCTATACCACTACTAGGTACTCAAAGAAATCAAAGAAAGAGAGAAAAAGTCTACATGTGCAAAAATATTTCTAGAAGCTCTTTCTGTAAGAGCTCAAAATTAGAAACTAAGGAGGTATTCCCCATTTGGTTAATGGTTAAACAAATTGTGGTATGTGAATGTAATAGAATATTATTTTGCTGATTAGCAAAGGAAATTGGGGAGATCTATGTGAACTGATACAGAGTGAAGTAAGGAGAACTAGGAGAACATTTTATACAATGATAACATTATAGAGAAAACAACTTTTAAAGACTTTTAAATGCTCTAATCAGTGCAATGATAAACTATAAGGCCAAAAGATAAAGAAGAAACATGCTGTTCACCACCTGACAGAGAAGTGATGGCCTTAAAGAACAGAAAGAGATGCACATTTTTGGATAGAGCTCATGTGGGAATTTGTTTCACTGGGATTGTGCAGTTATGTATTGATGGATTTATTTTTCAGATTAAAAAAAATTGCTTGTTAAGGGCAAGGAAGGGGAAGTGGGAAAGACAAATGACTAAAAAGGGGGTTTGTTAACTGAAAAAAGTAAATTGACAAACTTAAAAAATCCAAATATTTTTAAATAGCTATGTCAATAACCCTTCTGCCTTAACTAAGCCAAATATTCCCAATTTCTTTAAATGATACTTGTAAAGAGAGCCATAACTAGAGCAGTGTGGACAAAGCATTGTTCTAGATCACTGAAATTTAGAAAGCCAAAAATAAAATAAAATAAACCAACTGAATAAAGTTCCTACTTATAGTACAAAAACTAATGTTGTATCTGAGGACATATATATATATATACACACACACACATATATACATATATACTTATATGTATATGTATATATACACATATATAATATATATAATTGCATATGTATGTGTATGTGTGTGTATATATACACATATATATATATATATATGCAATTATGCTTCCTATCCTTATTGAATAGAGTGATTTAGAAAACAGATAAAAATTTTATACATTTTTTCTATGCCCTTCAGCTTTATATATTTGTTTTGTCCTTGTTATATTTTTGCCTGGTTTTTAGGTAAGCAACTAATTAGCACTCATTATTAATATGCATCCATGAGCCAGTTTTACAGTATTCTATCTTCTGCTCAACTGAATTCTCTTAATTTTTCTTGTATTATTTTCATGTCATGAACTACAAAGTTGACATGAGGACACCTTTTAAACTGCTTACTCTGGCTATCAAAATTGCCAGTTAAAACTCAGGTCATATACGTGTTGTAAAGGAAAACACACACAAAAAAATAAAATAAGAAAAATAAACAAAGTTTAAAAAAACTATGCTTCAATCACATTCAGTTTCAGTAGTTCTCTTTCTGGAGGTGGATAATATTTTTCATCATGTATCCCTCAGAATTATCTTGGATCATTGTCTTGGTCTGAGTAGCTACGTGTTTCACAGTTCATTATCCTTACAATACTGCTGTTACTGTGGACAGTGTTCTCCTGGTTCTGCTCACTTCACTTTGCATGAATGAGTTGATAGAAGTTTTCCAGGTTTTTCTAAAATCACCCTGCTCAACATCCCTTTCTACTTCTTTACAATCTTCTTACTCTTAAACACTATCTCCATCCTCAAAGTACTCTGGTCTCCTTGCCATTCCTCGCATAGGACACTCATAGCCCTGTTTTGAGTATTTTGATTGGCTGTCCTGCATGCTTGGAAATCTCCTCTCCTCACCTCTCCCTCTTTGTTTTGTAGACTTCCTTCAAGTCCAGCTAAAGCCCTAGCAACTGCAATAAGCCTTTCCGAGTCCTCCTTAATCTTAGCTCCTTCCTTCTGAGATTATCTCCAATTTACATTGTTTGTTTATAGTTATTTGTATATTGTCTCCTCCACTAGACTGTAAACTTCTTCAGAGAAGAGACTATTTTTTGTCTTTCTTAAATACTGACAGATTTCCTCAATATTGTACTTCTGAAATTTTTTAATAAACCAAATATCAATTTACTTTAATCTTAAATTTCATCTTAATAAATCTGGCTCAATGGTCTAGTCTAAAAAGTTCCTTTAGAATCCTGACTCTTTGATACAGCTATAATTCTAAAGTTTTATGCCACAGCAGATTTAAGAGGCATGACCATCTATTCCTTTATTAATACATCAATAAGTTTGTTACACAATTATATTGGTAAATTGTTACACAGTACAAGGTCCAGCAAAGATTTCTGGGGCACTCCACTGAAGACCTCTTTCCAAGGTGAATTTGAATGACTAATAACTACTCTTTGGGTCTGGCCATTCAACAAATATTGAGAAACTCTGTCAAATGCCTTGCTGGAATCCAAGTTACAGCATTTCCTAGATTGGTCAGATTAGTTAACCTGTCAAGAAAGAAATTGAGTTTGGCCTAGATGGACTTGTTTTTAATAAACCCATGCAGGAACATAGTGATAGTTTCTTCCTTTCTTAAGTGTTTGCAAGACATCTTTCTAATAATGTGCTATACAATTTGGCTAGGAATCAGCTATCGAATTCAATAGCCTAGTGTTCAAAAAAATCTATTTTTGCTGTCTTTCAAATTATTGCAGACATTTTTAGGTCCTCTGTCCTACGACACTCTTCTCCTTTTCCATGAATCTCCAGATTTCTGTCATATGATCTGTTATATTTTATCCTTAAATGACATACCCTGCATTATTTTCTCACCTATAAACCATCTCACATCTTTTCAGAAGTAAGCCTTTAGAAGTAGGAAGCTTATAAATCTTAAATTAATAAATAAACAAAAGAACAAATAAATTCATCACCCTGAGGTTCCAGTCTTCTCCAAGGAGGTTCTAAGGGCTTCATATTGAATCAATAAATCAATATATTTAGGCTGAGGGAAGATGACAGTTGAAGACACACAAGGTATGTCTTAGTCTTAAATGTAATCCTTGTAATGGACACAAGGGCTTTCAAAGCTGAATGTGCAGACTGATGACTTAAACAGCCTCTTCACGCAATAAATGTTCTGTCATAAGAAACAACTTTTGAGAAATCCAAATGGATTTCTTGGCAAAACAAACAAACTATATGGCCCTGTGCCTTTGTACAAGAAAATAAAATGAGATGGAATATACAAAAATTTATTGATTACCTAACCTGTGCTCTAATGCAAATCTATAAAATTCAATTCAGCAAGTATTTACTATGCACTTAATATATGCCAAGAACTCCACTAAGAGATGAGGATATCAAAATAAAAATGCAAACAGTCTATGCCCTCAAGGAGTCTACATTCTACTGTTAGAAAAGATCACATTCACAGACAAGTAAAAAGAAAATGCAGAGTTTCTCAAAAGTCTTAACACAGCTTTAATCTATTGAAGCTGTATATGCAACATAACTTCAGGGAGGGTAAAATACACATAGGGGAAGAGTTGGATCAAGATAGAAATATTGTAGGAGGTGGCACTTCAGTTGAACCAAGAAGGAAATTGTGAATTCCAAAAACTAGAGGTGATAAGACAGAACATTCCAGGTATAAGGGAGAGTCTGCCCAAAGGTTTGGAGATGGGGGGTGGGATGTCATAGACAGGGAAGAGCAAATAGGCCACTTTGACTGGAATATAGAGTTCATGCAGGGAATAATGCAAAAATCAAGTCTGGAAATATAAGTAGGAACTATTTTGCATAGGCTTTTAAATGTCAGAGAAGTCTATATTTTATCCTAGAGGTAATAAGGAGCCACTGAAGCTTTTTGAGCAATGGAGTAGTATGTTTAGATATATGCTTTAGGAGTATCAGTTTTGCTGTTTGATGTTTGGAGGGTGTGGAGTTCAATTCAGAAAGACTGCTTAGGAGGCTATTGCAGTAGTTCAAGCAAATGAAAAGCCTGAACTACGATGAAGGCCAACAGAATGGAGAGAACAGGGTGTTGTGAATGTAGATGTGACAAGACATGGCCAATGACTGGAAAGAGAGGGGAGATTGGAAGATGACTCCACAATTATAACCTTATGACAAATAGGATGATATCAGTCTCGACAGAAAAGAGAAGTTACAAAGAGAGGTGGATGAAAGGAGAAAGATGGTGAATTCCATTTTGTACATGAAATCCTTTCTCTGACACACAAGCTGATTGCCATGAGAAAGTTAAAACTTCTCTCAACTTCAGTTTCCTTACCTGTAGAATGGACAATAGAAGTACCTATATCACATAGCTATTTTGAGTCTCAAATGTGTGTGTATGTGTAAAACCCTAAAATTTTTAAATGGATCTAGAAATATCAGTCTTATTATTCTTATTAATATGACAGTTTCCCTTCTTATTTCAGAACTTAAATGGACCCTACTGTTTGGTCCATGTATATATTCATTTCTCAATTACTAAATGCAGTTATGGATCTACTTATAGAAAGACATTATGCCAAATAAATTTTGCTTCATGCAATACTTTAAAAACTAACAACCAACTGCCCCAAGGAAAAATCACACAGAAAAATGGCCTGGGCAAATTACTTTACTTCCTTGTTCCCCTAAAGGTTAGTCCTATCAGAGCCTAGTGTCAGGTGTTCAGAAAGACTTCTCAGTGGTACTGGAAAGTCCTGTTGGAGAGAGAAAATATTAGCGCTAAAAAGAACCAAGCTAGGACTACAAGTGCACTTAGGGCAACTAGTGCATCTCCTACCCATTCTCCAAATGAGGACTTTGAGGCTGAGAAAGATAAAATTACTTTCCCAAGGTTCTACAGATAATCAGATTTGGGCTTCTTGCCTCCCATACATATCAAAGATATTTCCACTCTACAATATACCAACATAGGTAGCCCACAGTTCCATCTCAATCCCAGAAATGCCCTCTGATTGACATGCAGGCCTTAGGCCACTTCTGGGATTAGAGTGAACCTGCCTGGGTTATTCTGGATAGGGCCTCATTAGAAATAGTTTGTTTCCTCTCCTATACCCCTCTCCAGGCAAGTTCAATTCAACTTAATAAACACTAATTTTAAGCACCTGCTATGAGCAAAGATGATGTTAAGATCTTTATTGTACAGTTCTTTTGTGTATCCTTGCCACCTCTTCTTAATTTCTTCTTCTTCTGTTAAGTCCCTACCATTTTTGTCTTTTAGCATGCCTATTTTTGCATGAAATATTCCCTTGATATCTCTTATTTTCTTGAAGAGATCTCTTGTCTTTCCCATTTGATTGTTTAATTCTATTTCTTTCTGTTGTTCATTTATGAAAACCCTTATCTTTCCTTGCTGTTCTCTGGAATTCTGCATTCAGTTGAGTATATCTTTCCCTTTCTTTTCACTTTACTTCTTTCCTCATCTATTTGTAAAGCCTCATCAGACAGCTATTTTGCTTCCTTGCTCTTCTTTTTCTTTGGGACTTTTTTGTCTCTACCCCCTGTATAATATTGCAAACTTCTGTCCATAGTTTTTCAGGCACTCTATCTAATCAGATTTAATCCCTTACATCTATTCATCACCTCCACTTCATTTTCATAAGGGGTGTTATTTAGGTCATACCTATGTGTTCTGATTGTTTTCTCTACTTTATTCCATTTAGTCTGAATTTTGTAGTAAGAAGCTCATGATCTGAGCCATAGTCAGCTCCAGGTCTCATTTAGAGCTTCTCCAACCTTTGGCTGCAAAGTATATAATCGATGTGATTTCTATATTGACAATCTGGTGATATCCATGTGTAGAGTCACCTTCTGGGTTGTTGAAAAAGAGTTTTTGCTATGACTAGTAAGTTATCTTGACAACACTCTACTAGTCTCTGCCCTGCTTCACTTAGTATGCCAAAGCTAAACTTTCCTGTTATCCCAATTACCTTTTGGTTTTTTTTTTTAATTTTAGCTTTCCAATCCCCTATGATGAATAGGACATCTTTTGGGGTGTGTTATTTATAGAAGATGTTACAGTTCATGGAACTGATCAACTTTGGCCTCTTTGTCATCAGTGATTGGAGCATAGACTTGTATTACTGTCATGTCAAACAGTTTGCCTTGGATTCGAACAGATATCATTCTGTCATCTTGAGATTATACCTCAGTACTGCTTTGATCACCCTCTTATTGACTATGAGAGCTACTGCATTTCTTCTATAAAATGAATGGGTTGGATTAGATGGCCTCTCCCTTCAACTCAAAATCTATGAACCTGTAGTCTCCAAGGTCACTTTCTATTCTAAATGCTACAATAGAATGACTTCTCCCCCCCCCAAAAAAAAGACCACCTAGAACATGCATCACAACCTGATTTTACCTGTATACAAATTTTATCTGAGGAGGGGAAGGGGATACACGACATGACTGGCAGAGCTAAGATATTCTTGCCCACAGTAGCATATGTAGTGAGTATCTAAATCGAATTGATATATTCCTGTCCATTTAAGTGCACTGACACTCAAGATGTTGATATTTAATCTTTTCATCTCTTGTTTGATCACATCCATCTTACCTTGGTTCATAAATCTTACATTCCAGGTTTCTAGGCAATATTGATCTTTATAGCACTGGACTTTCTTTTCATCACCAGACATATCCTCAGCTGAGCTGCTTTTTGGCTTTGGCACAGCCACTTCATTAGTACTGGAGAGCCTTGTAGTTGTCCTCTACTCTTCGCTAGTAATGTATTGGACACCTTCTGGCTGGAGGGGTTCATCTTCCAATGTTATCTCTTTTATCATCACCTCACCAAAAAAGGTCCATATAATCAAGGCTATGTTTTTTCCAGTACCAATGTATGGCTGTGAGAGCTGGACTATAATGAAAACTGAGCTCTGTAGAATCAATACTTTTGAATTTTGATGCTGGAGAAGATATTTGAGAGTTCCTTGGACAACAAAGAGATCAAATCAGCCAATACTTAAAGAAATTCATCAGGCTATTCACTAGAAGGTCAAATTGTGAAGCTGGAGCTTGAATACATTGGCCGCATAATGAAAAGACGTGACTCATTGGAAAAGAATGTAATGTTGGGAAAGATTGAAAGCAAAAGGAATAGGGGATGGCAAAGGATGAAATGGATAGATAATGCCATGGAAACAACACACATGAACTTGGACAGACTTCAAGAGACAGTGAAGGATAGAAGGGCCTGGCCTGCTATGGTCCATGAGGTCACAACTGAATGAGTGAACAACAATGAACAAAGTTTAGAAGCAGCCCTTAACACAGTGTCTGACACACAATAGAGGCTTTATAAATGTTTATTGATTGTTTGAAGTATAGGCACACACCTACAGTAATTTCTCTCATTGTTAGCCTTGCAAAAAATTAATAGCATGAGGCAACCTGTTATTAAAGAGCAAAGTATGAGAGAGATTTCAGAAAGCCATCTTTCCACTGAGAATGGACTAACAAGAGTTAATATTTCCCACAGGTCACAAAAACCTCTTAATCTTGAAAAATAAAAGTCAAATCTTTTCTTTTTCCTGGGCAATCCAGATCCCCATGGCTGTGGAGAGGGGGGCCAGGGGATTTGCTTGCAATGGCTCAGTTATGTAAGTGTTACCATACTGTGAAAAAGTTCCAGGGAGATAGACAACTTGCCAGCATGACTGGACCACCCAGGCAGGGTCAGGTGAGATATCTTTGCATCTGCCCACAGAAGCTGCTCCCACCAGGCTGCTACCGTAGCCTGCAAACTCATCAATATTATCATAGGGGGCTTTGTTTGTTTTCTAAGTATTGCCTCTGAGAACAAAGCACGCACACACAGGATAATACTTGCCATTCCAAGGCATGAATAGGGGTAGTTCAATCAGTTTTGTTTTGTTTATAAAGCCTCACAAAACGCAACTTAATATTTTCAGCTTCTCATCATCCCCCCACTAGAATATGACTAACACAGAGAAGAGACATTTCACCAGGTCACTATAGATTAGCTACATACAGAAAATGTCCTGAACCATCAAGTAACACTGAGAAGAGGATTTATAAGATCTCTAATCCATGTACTCTGATCTACTCTCACATTCTTCAAACATGTCTGTGTTTGAGGCATGTCAGACACAATTACAGTATATTCAGTTGCTCTCTCTTAAATTCACTGGGGATTTAGTATATGGGGTTTATAACTAAGTATGATGAACAATGAGTAAAGCATATCACTTTCATCAGGCTATACTCTTGTTTTAAATTATTATTTTTTAATAAGCAAAAATCTTTCCCCACTTATTCCTTAACTCCTCCCAAAATGAAAAAGAAAAACAAACAAGAAGAAAAAAATCAGTAACCAACGTATAGTTAAGTATACCAACTTTCAGCATTAGCCATTATCCAAAATAAAATTCTCATTTTGCCCTCTTAGTGGACCTCTATTTGGAGGAGGATAACAGGTTTCTTCCTGAGTAGTTTAGAATGATGGTGGGCCATTATGCTGATCAGAGTTCATAAATCTTTCAAAATTATTTGTCTTTATGGTATTGTTGTCATTGTTTATACAAACTTCTCTCCTGATTCTACCAACATCACTGTATCAGTTCATACAAGTCTTCCCAGGTGTCAGAGAAACCTTTATCATTTCTTAAAGTACAATAGTATTCTAGTACATTTATATACCAAACCTTGTACAGTCATTCCCCAAGTGATAGGCATTCCCTCAGTTTCCAATTCTTTGCCTCTTCAGAAAGAGGTGTCATGAATATTTTTGTATATAATTTGCGACTATGTTATGCTTAGAACTAATCTCAATTTAATCTACCTTCCCTCTCCCCCAACTCTCTTCCCCCTTTTTCTTCCTCTTTCTGTTTAATGTTTTTGTGTCAAATTCTATGTATATTACTGCTCCTTTGACCAGTTCAGATGAAAATGAGATTCAAATGTCAATTGCTCCCACAACACCTTTCTTCTTTTTTTGGATAAACTTGTACTTGTACATCCTAATTGTGTGTGATAATTGCCACTCCCCAACTGTCAGTGTATTTCTATTCCCCTCCTTTTCTTTTAAGACTATCAAGACAAGGGAACTGTTCCATGGCCCTCTGTTATTCTGGTTCCTTACATGACTTCTGATAAAGTCCCTATACTAAATTGTAAACAGTTTATTCCTGTTTACTCTTTTATGTTTGTTTGACTTTTAATGATTTGTTTGCCTCTTGGGTTTGCTTTTGAAAGTTTCTATGAAACCCTGGTCTTTTTTTTTTTATCAGGAATGCTTGAAAATCCTTCATTTTATTAAAGGTCCATTTTCCCCCAGTTGGAATACATTCAATTTTGCTGGTTAAGTTATTCTTAGTTGTAGGCCTGTATCTTTTGCCTTTTATTATTTCATATTCCAAGCTCTCTACTCCTTTACAGTGGTGGCTGCTAAACCGTGTGTGTCCTCTTGACTGTATATTACTCCTTGATATTTGAATTCTTTGTGGCCACTTGTAGAATTTTTCTTTGACCTGGAAACTCTGAGTTCTAACTATAATTTTCCTGGGAGTTTTTATTTTGTAGTTTCTTTCAGGAAATGATTAGTGAATTCTATTTCTTTGTCTTCTGGTTCTAAGAGCTCTGAGCAGTTTTACTGGCTCTTGAAATATGATGTTTAAACTCTCTCTCTCTCTCTCTCTCTCTCTCTCTCTCTCTCTCTCTCTCTCTCTCTCTCTCTCTTTCTTTTTTGGCCATGGCTTTCAGATAGTTCAAAAATTCTTAAATTATTTCTCCTTAATCTGTATTCCAGGCAGCTAGGTAATGCCAGGGATATAGTGTCAGGCCTGGAGTCATATAGATTCATCTTCCTGAGTTCAAATATAGCCTCAGGCAATTAGCAGTAATGTGACCCTAGATAAGTTACTTAACCCTGTTTGCCTCCCTTGGCTCATCAGTAAAATGAGCTGGAGAAGGAAATGGCAAACCACTCCAATATCTTTGCCAAGAAAACCCCAAATAGGGTCATGAAGAGTCAGATACAATTGAAAGGACTCAATAACAACAAATCTATATTCCATATAAGTTGTTTTTGCTATGAGATGTCTTACATTATCTTCTATTTTTAATCTTTTGACTTTGTTTTAATATTTCTTGTTGTATCACAGAGCCATGAAATTCTATTTGGTCCATTCTAAGTTTTAGGAAATTGTGGTTTGAACAATAGTCTATAATTCTTATGCCAAGTTGTTAATTCCCTATCCAATTCTTTCTTCCATATCTTTCATTTCTTTTTCCAATTTCTTCTCTTAGAACTCTCATTTAATTTATAAAATATTTTAACTTTTTTTGGAATTCTTGTTTTAGCCATTCCAGAAACTCTAGTTGAATTGTGCCCAACTGCAATTTTCTTTGAGACTTCGCTTGGAGATGGTTTGAAGTCATTCTCCTAGGTCTGTGTCTTGAATTTCCTTTCATCATGATAGTTTCGTGGTTTTTTTTATAGTGGGATTTTGTTTTTATCATTCTTCTAGTTTACTTCCTGATTTTGAACTTTATTTTCATACTGGGCTCCATGCATTTCTAAAGGAAATATCTGAGCTGGTCCTGTTGTTACTTTCTTGGGCGTATTGAGCGTTGTGTCATGCCAGGAAGTTAGGGATGGTGATACTGGGAACCTACAAACTTTCAATGTTCCCAAAGTGGTCTTATCCAGGGCAAAGTATGGTCTGATCTCTGCAGGTTCTTAACCTGGGTTTGTGTCTGAGAAACACAATGATTGCTTATACTGTTTGTAGTTCTAGTAGGCTGCTGCTGGACTCCACCATTATCAACCTGTTGGAATGCTCTGCTGGTTCAGAGAGATACAACTACAAGCTTCCCTTTGGTCTGGAATTCCTGCCCTGTTTATTCCTCTGTAGGCTTAATATTGGGCTACAAGGTAGAACTGAGACCCTGCTTTGCTGCTGCTTGCTTCTGAACTTACTCCATACTGTGTACACAGACTAGAACCACTCCTCAACCTGGAACACCACCCTTCAGTCTGCCATGCATCTGTGTCCCAGAACCGGGTAGTAAGCAACAGAACTGCCAGTTAGCATTTGTCCCTGAATGTTATGCAAGTTGAGTCCCCCCTATGCTGGATATGGGATCTCTTCTTGCCTTGGTGTACAGCTTCTCCTAGACTTTTTCCCCAATGTCCACAGACCTCCGTCTATCTCTCTGTCGAATTGGGCTGGAAAAATGACTCACTGTGATTTTTTTTTCTTAGATTTCCTTTTGAGAATTCAGTCTGGTACACTTTCTAAGTCTGCTGGGAGGAGTTGGGGTGGGGTAGGGTGGAGTGGTGTTCCCTCTACTCCTTCCAGATACATTCATCCTGGCTTTGCCTGTCCTGAGGGTATGTTTTTGTTTTTGTTTGTTTTTGTTTTTTGTTTTGTTTTGTTTTCAAAGATCCACTAGTATGTTGCAATTGACTTTCAATTCCCACTTTTACCCTTGTAATTCAGTGACTCTGCTGGTTTCCTATGAAACACTGATGTCAAAGTTAGCAAGCAGGGACAATCATTGAAGAGGCAGGTAGAGCTGCTGTAAACAAGAATAACAGCCTAGAATATGGGGTGATTTGAGGCTTAGGTCGGCATTTAAGCTATCTTCTTCATCTTCTCCCATGCATTTTATCTATTCCCTTCCTCAGACAGTTATCTATGCTTGGAATGGTCTGCTTCCCTCACTTTATGTGTATTATATGATTCTAGTTTTTATCAAGCCCTACTCTAAAATATATTTTCAAATCTCAATTTAACACTGAAAGTAATTTATACCTATGCTGGCCTACGTTCAAAGCTGTGCATACTACAATTTGAAAAATAATTTGATAGTGCTCGTCATTGCTCTGTACACATATGATAGATGATTGATGGTACAACACATATAGCCTGCATTTATACTTAAATACTAGACTGAACATAGTGTTCCGCAACTCTTTGCTCTTCCTTTAAGTGAACATGCCTAATTTAGAAATAAATGGCTTTCAAAAGTCTTCGTCCATTCTCAGTTAGGTCTTCTTAAAGATGAATTAATCTTTTTTTTCCTTCTTCTTTTTCAGTTTTTATCAACAATATCAGGACACAGGTGTTTGTCCTCAGTATGCTCAGAAGAGGTTAAAAAGTACAAATTGTTCTATTGGTTGCTAAAGAAAGATCTGGTTGCTTTCCAGTTTTGGTTTCTATACAGCATATAGCACAATTAATCCAAAAATCTTTGCCAAAAGAGAACTGCAACCTGGTATTGTTTCATAAAGTATAATAAAATGTAAAGTTTTACATAGCAGATTTCTTTTTGATATGTATTTTCTCAGTCCACCTTGGCACTGGTCATCTAATATTTCACATTTATAGGGTTTTCATTCCCATCCAAGTTGTTATTCTCCCTTACCAATGATTCAGTAGTAAAGCAAAACAAATAAGTTTATCATAACTGCCAAATTTATTTCATATACTTCTATGGCTAAAGTCCAAAATCTAGCTAACAGCTACATCAATTGACCAATCTTAACATTGATCAGAGAGCCCTTAGTAATATTAAGTTCTTGAAGAACAAATGTACATATTTCAGCACCATTAAGTAGCATATTTATCAGCATTTAAGTGTTTGGTGACATTTCCCTAAATCCAGTTAATGGGTACATTACCTCTCATTTCTTTGCAAGATGACATTAACTGAAGAGTTCAGCTGCAGAATATTAACATTAGCCAGAAAATTCTGCAGGTTACCCCTGATATTAGAATCTGCTATCTAATAAAAATACCTGGTGATAAAACAAAAGCTTCAGTCAGCCTAACTTGACCTGACTTAGAACAAAAAAAAAAGTTTTTCTGAGTTAGTTTTTCTTGTTTTTTTTAAAGTTGAATCAAATTATATATGTTCATAGATACACATCAGTATTCTTAAATGATGATTCTATTTGCTATAATCCTAAAAATTCTCCTCTGCAAATATTTCAGTATACTGTATCTGATAAATTTTGATACCCCTAGCTTATATTTGGCAAAATTTAGCAGAAATAGCATGCATCAGATAGTATGGAAATATACAATAACTAAACTGAAGAGCATGAAATATACTATAAATTGATACAATTAAAATAACTTTTTATAGTCATAAGTCATAATTAATTACTCAATTAAAATATGCATTAAGAACCTACTCTGAAAGGTTGTAGATAGCCAGGTACTTTGCTAGGTGCAAATTCAATGAGTGAAATAAAAATACAATGAAGGAAACAATCTCTGTTCATAAGAAGCTTATATTCTAAGAAGGAAGCAAGTATATGAATAACCAGCTACAAAATAAATATAAAGATTAAATACAAATAAATGTAAAATATATGGTAGCTAAAATAAAGTAGTTTGGAGGGAAGGGACCAACAGTTGAAGGAATAAGGAAAGGTTTCATGTAGAAAATGACATTGGATCTGACCCTTAAAGGCAAACAGTGACTCTACAAGGTGGAGAAAAGGGGGAACTGGCAGACACCAGTGGAAAGACACAGAGACAGGAGATGAAGAAGCATGTATGAGGAACAAAGAAGTCCATTTGGCTGGATCACAGAATCCAGAAGGAGTAGTAACATATAAGGAGGCTGCAAAAAATGACTTGGAGGCAGGTTGTAAAGGGCTTTAAGTTAAACAGATGAGGAGGGGGGGGTTATATTTCATTTTAAAGGAAATTGGGAGTCAGAGGAGAGCTACATTGTAGGATCTGTGATTAAGGAAAATCACTTAGGCAGAAGTTTGGAGGATGTGATATACTAGAGAGATACATCACAGCTGAGACTTTGGCTATAAGCTGAGTTGGCATGTCATAGAAGGTAGAGAACTGGACTTAAAGTCAGGAAGAGCTGGGTTTGAATCCTACTTCAGAGGTCTACTAAATACGTAACTCTGGGAAAATCATTTAAACTCTCTGGGTCTCAGTTTCTTTATCTGTAACATGAAGGCATTGGGCTTGATGACCTCTAAGTCCTAAATCTGTGAGCTTGTAATGAAAACTAAATAATGTTTGTAGATTTTAAGACTTTTTTTCATTAATGTCAAAGAAAAAAATCAGGAAATGCCTCCTCTGATTTGGCTGGAATATGAACTGAAAATAGAAGGACCACACTGTTCTCTGTTGGGTCTCTCACCTAGGGAAACACTGCCTTGTTTGTCTGGCTATTAACTTCATGCTACCACTATCGATGACATTTGAAAGATTACTGAAAATAGGAGAGGTAGAACGTGGCTCGGAGATGCATTACAATTTTTAAAAGAAGAAAAAAATAGAACTTACAAACTAGAGGTCAGTGACCTTAATTGCAGGCAAAATTTTAGAACAGATTATTAAATAGGTGGTTTGTGAAAATCTAGCAAGGGAAGAAATGATCAAAAAGAACCAGCATATCTTCAACAAGTATAGCTAATGCCAGATGAAACTTATTTCCCTTTTCAACAGGCTGACTAAGCTGGTAGATAAAGGGAATTCCATGGATGTTTGACATCTACAGTTACATGTTTTAGCAAAGCATTTGATAATCTCAAACTACCCTCATGAAAAGATGGAGAGATGTATGTTAGAATATAGTAAAGTTAGATTCCAAGAAGGTTGAATGACTAGACTTAAAATTGTTATTAATGCTTATATGTCACCTTAAGTAAGGTGGCCCAGATTTGTACACTGTTTAATATTTTTATAATTTACTTGGATGACAAGGTTATAAAATTTGATACTGACCCATAACAGTGAAAGATATCCAACACACTGGATATCTGAGAGAGTCAGAATCACATAATACTACAAAAGACTAGAGTAGCTGAATGAATTAAATAAAATGAAATTGAAAGGGGATAAAAATGAAATTATATTAGTTGCAAAATCATCTTCACAAGTTCAAAATGGGAGAGAGTATAATTGGACAGATTTGAGTATTAAAAAAAAAGATTTTCATATTTTGGTAGACTCCAAGCTCATTATGAATCAAGCCTGCAGTACATTAGGGCAGTTAAAAAAAATCTAATAAGTTCTTATGTTGCATTAAAAATAGCATGGCTTCTGAGAATAGCTATGACTTGCAGCTGAAACTTCGTTCTCCTCCATTAGAATGTGAGCTCCTGGAGAAACTTTTTAAAATTTATTCCCCCAGTGCTTAGCACAGTATTTTGCACATATTAAGCACTCAATAAGTGCTTTATCATTCATTCATTCATTTATTCATTCACACGAATGTTATAAGATCTGATGAGGGGGAAATAAGGCAATGAGGAATGATAACGTGGCTACTAGTCAGGTGTAACCTTCCTCAGATATACAGACTCACAGAGGAGCCATAGCCACTACTTTAGAAGGATTAGCTAATCTTCACTTTCCTAATGCTACTTATGTGATTATCCAATTAAGCACCAGTAAGACATTATTTCCTTCCTACTCTGCTTCAGGTTTGGCTGGGGTTTTTTTTCCCTCCATTTCTATACAAATAGTTAATACTAAATTCATAACACAGCAGTGCATTAACCTAGAGCAGGGGTATCAATAATAGCTGTGCTCTCTAAACAATGTAATTCACTTTCAATTTCTAGGTCTGCACTAAGGAAGATAAAAGGTCAGTCCTTGAAACAGGTGCTATTTGGATTGAAGATATCCACAAAAAAGAAGTGGCTATCTGTATCTCCCATTACTCTTCTGAGAAGTCATCTTGGGCTGTTGAGTGGTGCTGAGGCCGACTGGCTTCAGCCCTGAATGATCTTCAGCTATATCAGAGCATTTAAATGGAAATGAAAATAGACATTTTCCCTTCATAAAAATACTGAGAGGGAAGATGAACCAAACAGCTATTAAATGTTTAAAATGGTCAGATGGCAATAAGTAAGGCTGATGCGTTCACTCAACAGTATGGGCTTATTTGCATGACAAGAACACATCCTGTAATGAATTCATTTATAAATCATGTTCCCATTTGGGTTAGTAGAAATAAGCATTAAGAGTTTGAGAAACAGGAACTTGTCCTTAATTTCTAGATAACTTATTCACATCCAACCAAGATTAATAATAAGCACAGATCATTACCACTTAAAACAGGGCTCGGTAACCAAACAGGCCAATGCTCAGTGGAACATGGGTCTGGGGGCCACTAAACCCCTCTCCCTGCTGTTGACCTGTATTTTTGGTTTATGAGAACCACCATCACATGGTACTACATTCTTGTCCTCCTCTCAAACCCCTCATTCTTCTCAAGAGAATCACGACTTGGGTACCAGGACTGCTCCTTCATAGCCTGCCCCCTCATTCCTGGGTTTTTGATTCAGAATGTAAACATACCCCTTTGGGTCATTGTTGGCCCCTCATCTTAAGGCTCAAATAAATGAATCCAGGGTTCTAGTTCAGGAATTAAAAAGGCATCATGTTATAAAATGCCATAGTCACCTAATTTCCTAATAACATATGGAAATGAATAGAAAACCAGATGAGAGGTAGACAGGAAACCAAGTGAGTTGTTGAGAAAAATCCCTGTACTCAAGTCTCACTTTTCTCTCTTGACAGGCATTTACTATGAACAGTTACTTTTAAAATAGCGCAAGCTGTAAACATGGAGAAGATTAACAGTAGAGAAATAGATAAGAGGACAACTGGACCAGATAATGTTCTTAAGTACAGGCAATCACTTTAGCTGGCTGCAAGCTGGAGAATCTGGTCATGTCATTGAACTCTGTGACCTGCTTGCCCTGAGCAATTTTCCCATGGAGAGTTCTCTCTGGATTATTATTTTTTTTAATCTAGAACCTTTTAGAGGGACTTTGTTTTTCTATAGTACTCAAATAGCCACATAGATACAGCATTTATGTTGCAAAGGGAAATTTACTCTCTGCTTTTAGTTCTTTATTCAAATATAAACAATGCCAGAATTCCAGGATTTCAGAGGTAGAAGTAACCTGAGTGACCATCAAATCCAATTCATACATGAAAAAAGAACAGTCACAACACTATAGGTTGTCATCCATTGTCTGGCTGAAGACTTACAAAAAGGGAGGGAACTCACCATTGCTCAAGGCAGTCCACTCTATTGTAGGGTAGCCTTAATTATTAGGAAGTTTTCTCTTGATGTCAAGTCTAAATGTGCCTTTTGAAATTTCTGCTCCTAGTTCTGTCTTTTTGGGGATGGACAGAAAAACCTAATGCTTCTTCTGACATGATAGCCCTCCAAATACTTGAAGAAAACTTACATATGTATTCTGGCTTCTTATCTCCCCTGTGTCCTCTTGTTACCAAAAATCTCTAGTTCCTAACACTGATCATCACAGGGCAATGAATTTAAGACCTCTCACCATTCCAGTTACATCCCACAGGATATTTTCGAGTTTATTAATTGTTGTTGTGGAATCATTTCAATCCTGTCCAACTCTTTGGGACCTTGTTTTGGGGTAATGTTGGTTGGATGTGAATAAGTTATCTTGGTAAAAACTGCAATGGTTTGTCATTTTCTTCTCCAACTCATTTTACAGATGGGAAAACTGAGGCAAACAGTGTTAAGTGATGTGACCAGGGTCACACAGCTAGTAAATGCCTGAGGTCAGATTTGAACTCAGGGAGATGAGCCTTCTTGCCTCCAGGCCAGACACTCTATCCACTGAATCACCTAGCTGTCCCAGCTTATCAATCTTCTTACTGAATGATAGCACCCAGAGTGGAAATCAATACCTTCATTGTGTCCAGACCAGGGCAGAGTGCAGTAACCTCCTTATTCACAGAAGCTATGCCATTTTTAATACAATGTAAGATCTTATTTGCTTTTTTTTAAACTACCATATAGTACCGCAGGCTTGATTCACATTGAGCTTGGAATCTACCAAAATCTTTTTCTTTTGTACTAAAATCTGTCCAATTATGTTTCCTCCCATTTTGTACTTGTAAAGATGATTTTTCAACTAATATAATTTAATTTTTATCCCCTTTCAACTTCATTTTATTTAATTCACTCCACCATTCTAGTCTTTTGTAGTATTGTTCGATTCTGACCCTGTCAGATATCCAGTCTATTGGATATCTTTCGCTGTTATGGGTCAGTATCAAATTTGATAACCTTGTCCAAGTAAATGATAAAAATATTAAACAGTATACATACCTGGGCCACCTTACTTAAGGTGATATATAAGAATTAATGACAACACTTTAAGTCTAGTCATTCAACTCCCTTGGAATCCAGCTTTACTGTATTCTAATGTACATCTCTCCATCTTTTCATGAGGGTAATTTGAGATTATCAAATGCTTTGCTAAAACATATAACTGTAGATGTTAAACATTTATGGAATTCCCTTTGTTTACCAGCTTAGTCAGCCTGTTAAAAAGGGAAATACGTTTCCTCTGGCATGATCTGTACTTGCTGAAGATATGCTGGCTCTTTTTGGTCTTTCTTTACCAGAAAGATTCTAGTAAATCTTTACTGCTTTCTTTACTAGATTTTCACAAACTACCTATTTAATAACCTGTTCTAAAATTTTGCCTGCAATTAAGGTCACTGACCTACAGTTTGTAAGTTCTATTTTGTCTTCTTTTAAAAATTCTAACATGTATCCTTCAGCCCCACTGTAGCTTTCCCATTCTCAGTAATCTTCCAGATATCATTGATAGTAGATCAGTATTCATATCCACCAGTCTTTCAGTACTTGAGGAACTTAACTGATGTGACTTTAATTTATCAAAGGCAGCTAGGTGCTTGCCTCCTGTCTCCTTGTTAATTATATTGTTTATCAACTTCCTATTAGGCAGCTTTATTCTGTCTTTTCTTGTCCAATGGTCATTGTCCTTGGCAGGGAAAAGAATACTGCATTATATTTCTGATTAATTTTAAGCCACTGAAATTCCAGGATCTTATTCAGAACAACTTCTGTCCATTCAAGTCTACCCAATCTTATGCTTGCAAAGTTGATTTGCCATAGCCAAAGCTCAAACTTTTCAGTTCGAGTTAATTTATTAAATTTCATATTATCATATTCATCCCAATGCTCTAGTCTGTCAAGTTCCTTTTGGATTCTGATTCTATCCTCTGAGTTTCACGCCATTTACAAATTTTTTTATCTAACCTTTGTTAAAATTGTTAAACAGAACAGGGCCAGGTACAGATCCCTGGAGTATTCCACTGAAGACCTTGTGCCATGCTGATATTGAATCATTAGCCACTATTCTCTGAGTCTAGCCATCCAATTAGTTCTAAATATATCTGATTGTATTATCATCTTTTCCACAAGAATGACATGAGACATTTTATCAAGGCCTTGGTTAAAAAAAAAAACAACTAGGTAAACTATATCCACAACATCCCTCTTGCATAATAATTTAGTTATCCTGTCAAAAAAGGAAAGGAGGTTTGTCAGGTATGGTTGAATTAATTTCTTGCCTGCTTCTATACCTAGCACTCTATTCTTTCTATGCTACTACATGGCCTCTTATGATAGTTAGATATCCAATGGTATAACAGAAAATCACATTTGAATTCTGAAAAGTATGGGTGATAAAAAGCAAAATTGCAGAGAATTTTATTATTTTGAAAGCTTTCACATGACTGATCTCTAAAATTACAGATATAAAGAAAATTATTAAAGGTAAAATATTTGGGAGAAGGTAATTTTGACTTTTATAGCTAAATAAATACCTATGATTTAGTTGTTGTCTAGAATTACTCCTTTCTTAAAGGGGTTGAATTCATACGTACACATATTTATATTTTTGATATATATACATATACATATACATACATTCACACACATATACATATATTTCTGTCAAACACTACCACTTTTTGTGTAAACATTCAATCATGCCTTTCCACCCACATCAGGAAACTGAGATTGTTGCTCACACAAACCAATTTTTTTTAGAAGTAAGCTAAGTGAAATTATGTTCCAGAAGCTTAAAATAGGAACTAGCCAGGTATGTGACAATAGCTGAGCCTGTATTATTTCTGAAACAAGAAACCAGCAGCTTAACAGACTAATCATTGTTTTCCATGACTATCCTACTCAGGTCGATTGAACAAACCTCAGCATGTCATCAGCTAAATTATGAATAGCCTGCAGGAGACCTACCCATGTAGAAATAGTTTTGTAGCTCTCAATACAGTTCTAAAAAACATCTGTGGATGACAGCAAGAAGATCATATTCTTTCCCTCTCTTTTTAATTATAGGAACCAATGGAGTACATCTATTTGGTGGATCCTATGCCTCTCGATAGGAAAAAACAAGTGTGAAGGTGTAAGCACACTATGATTGACATCAATTAAGAAATGGTGACTCATAATTCTTGGCTGTCAGAAACTAGGTTCTGTTTTGGTTGGCATCTGTGGCACATGGTTCAATCCTGCTGAATTCATCATGTGTTAAAAATTCTAGTATTTCCTAGTCATTACATTCATGTAAGAATTAGTAATCATATGTTCAAGATACCAAGGTATAATGGATAAAAATCCAACCTCCAAGCAGGCAAGTATCCCCTTGACACACACTAGCTATGTGACCCCAGATGACACACTTATACTCTCAATGTTCTAGCCAACTTGCTAAGACTCTGAGTTGTAAGAGAAAGTGCTAATTTGTTTTGTTACAAGAAATTTCTTTACCTGAGAGGTCCTATACCAATGGAATCATAGGCCCACTCGCTATCCCAATAATCTATGAGCTATGAATGCTTTTTAAAAATTGGTGTTACAGACTTTGAGTTATATAAGTAGTTTTGAGAACTTTGGGATACCCAGATACCACATCTATAGGATACCATAGATATCCTATGATCTTAAGATCATAGATTGAGATTTCAAAGGGACTTTAATAGTCATTAAATCCAAATCCAGATCCTCTGACCCCCAATATTACACCTTTTCCCACTGTACTATGCTGCTTAGGACTGGATTTGCATATGTGTCCCTCTGTTCTATGGGAGACATATGAAGAAGAATTTGGGGTTGTGATGAAATTCCCTAGATATCTGAATCTGTATCAGGACTGATAGTCTCTCCACTGTGAAACTCTGGAAGGATACCTTCAGATAGTACAAAAACCTTTCCTGAACCTAAGAAGTACTAGAAGATCTAACTGTGTCCTGACCATACTCAGCAGCAAAGAACCAAGAAAAATTTAAATATAACATTAGATGGTTTGAGCTTGGTTTTTTTTCCCCCTAACAAACCTAGAGGCATCTCAGTAAGACTCCTAAAAGAACTACTTCCTAAACTGAGGTCCCTTCGAGTTCCATAATTTCATGAATATTGAAAAAAAAGTAATTTCATTCAAATATGATTGAACAATTTGGACAGATTTTTGTTTTATCCCAAGAAAATCAGAAACAAAATTTTGTAAAAATAAATATTAGATTTAATTTATTGAATACACCATAAAATGCTGTGTTGTAAACCTCTTTTAAAATGATTATTGTCAAAGATTGAAATAAATGGGATCTTCATGCTGCAGCATAAGATATAATGGCTACTTGATTATCTCAAACGTATATGTATATTTTGGCATATTAATGGATTTAAGAGCACTAGGGAGATTTCCATGTCATGCTGTGCTCTGCACTCTAGGTTAACTTAGATTTAAAAATGCTACCTATAAACTGTTGAATCGACTTGGTGTTATTCTGCAAGATAACCTACTTCAAATGATCTGGGAAGCCTCTTATTTCACTCTAAGGGTTTGGCTCTCATGGTCCTGGGCAGTGATAATCTGTCAAGTGCCCCAAGAATCACAATGACAATCACCTTTAAACAAAAGAACAGGACTACTGTGTGCCCTGTAGAGTTGACTGTAGAATAATACTTGAATATCCAAATCACATCAGTTGCGTGACAGAAGCTGTGGACGATAGTGCCACATGCTAGCCAAGAGCCTTAGCAAGAGTATCAATACTGGTTTAGGATGCTTCTTGGCCCGTGGAGGTGTCATTTTAAATGAAAGGGGCATACTTTGTGTCAAAACACTAATCAACTAAATAAGCAATGTAAGCTTCAGAGATATTTTCTTTGCAGCTGCCTCTGATGAACATGTGACCCCTTTATCTGTCATGAGTGGAGAGCACATATGGGAAAGACACTAAAGTAACTCCTCGGATACTATATTTGAGTTTAGGTGATATATATTTCAGCCTAGGCTTCTCTTTGCAGAAATTAAAGAAAGTCTGTTTTCTGCAGTGTCTAGCAAATTTTTACAATCAAATGCTTCTTACTATTTTGTTTCAAGAATAAGGGTGTAATGATTTATATATACATATATTATTATTATTATTATTATTATTATTATTATTATTATTATTATTATTATAACTTGAATGAAAACAGTTGCCTATACAATTGGAAATTGACATCTTAACATGTGGTAGAGAATGCTCATGGCTTGGAAATATACTTTAAAAATTGCAACATATGGACTCATTTGAACTTAACATTTCCTAATTGGTATATTGATATTAATAATAAAGAATACAGGCTTTGGAATTAGAATATATGAGGTCAAATCTTGTCTCTGTCGCTCTCTTTAACCCCTGTGATCTTACCTTGCTTGGGCTCTGATGATTGAGCATTCATTTTAACTTATCTGGTCTCAGGCTCTCCTCTCCACAATACTTATTTTCTAACCTTAGTTTTAAGAATAGCAATCAAACCAACTCTCTTAATCACTGTTTCCTCTGACTCCCAAATCCAAAACACCCCTCTTAGGACACCAGTCCTCTATTTGTATAAGTTCCTTGAGGGCAAGGACTGGCTTTCCGGCTTGAATTTGTACCCCCAGCACTTAGCATAGTGCTTGGCCCAGAGTAAGGGCAAAATAAATGCTTTTTTGTTCATTCCTTGTTACTTGGGTGACTTTGGGCAAGTCACAATCTCTCTAGAGTCTACACCTTCCTTTTCTCATCTGCAAAATGTTGTACTTAACTACTTCTAAGATACTTCTTAGTTACAAATATATTGTTGCTGAGTCATGTTCAACTCTCCATGACCCCATTTGGGGTTTTCTTGGCAAAGATACTAGAGTGGTTTGCCATTTTTTAATTCAGTTCATTTTACAAATGAGGAAACTGAGGCGAACAAGGTTAAGTGACTTGCCCAGGGTCACACAGCTAGTAAGTGTCTGAAGCTGGATTTGAACTTAAGACTTCCTCATTCCAGGCCCAGTACTCTATCCACTGAGCCACCTAGTTGCCTTGTAAATTTATAATCCTAGTTATATAGCACTGTTTACACTTTTATAGATACATAACACTTAGATTTACAAAATATTTTTCATATATTACCTACCTCATTTGATTCTCACAATAATCTTTTGAGGCAGGTGCTATTATTCTCATTTTAGAGATAAGGTAACTAAGGCCACAAATGTTAAGGACTTGACTCAAGTCACAAAGCTAGAAAGCATGTGATGCAGGATGAACCTAGGTCTTCTTGACATTGCATTCAATGCTCCATCCACTAATCCACTTCGCTTCAATGTGAGTTTTACTAGTTATTGTGATTGGATTGTCCAAATATATAATCATAAGTTTAGCTTCAACTTGGAATTTAGTTTGCACTTCCTGGGTTCACTCGGTTTCTTCCACAAAATATGGTAGCTTTCCTTTCTTGAATTCTTGTATTTGTAGTGGCTTTCTAGCCCAACTCATACCAGAACAAGATTTCCCCCTATAACATATTTTAAAAGTGGTCATTCTGCCTTCTAGTGAAGGGAAACCCACTACCTCTATTCTAGAGAATTCCTTTTAAAGTAGTTCTAATTATTCAGAAGTTTTTTTTTCTTTACATTAAGCTTCAATTTGCTGCTTTGCAATATCTTTCCATTGCTTTTATGTCTACCCCCTGAGGCCAAACTGAACAAATCTATTCCCTTTCTAAGTGACAGTCTTTCAAACTTGAAGAAAGCTTCAAGTTTGTACCTCTCCCCACGTTTGTACCTCTCTAGTCTGAATGTGCTCAGTACTCTCAACTATTTTTGGAGGCCCTCCATCTCTCAACTGCCCTCCCATTGATACTCTCCATCAACGAGCTTTCTAAAATGTAGCACCAAGAACTAAGCATAATACTCCAAGCAATAGCCTGATAAGAGCAGAGTATGATGTTTCCATCACCTCATTAGTCCTGAATACTCTACCTCTCTTATTCTAGTCAAATGTATTTGCTTGTCAAATCGTGCTGTTAATTTGATATTAAGCTGAAATACCCATACTCTTTCCTGACAAATGCCTCCCTGTCTTGTACTTTTGAGGTTTTGTTCCCCATATGTCTTTGTCTCTGTTACTGGTAATGACGTTAAATAGGAAAAACCCAAGAAAGGATTTTTGGGGCTCCATACCAAAATACTCCTAAGTTGACACTGAACCATTATTGTCTGTTCCTTAGATCGGTCCATTTAATTACTTGAGAATTCATTTTGCATTCCCTTCTCTACATCTTTCCATCTGATCAATAAGATTAATATGACAGATTCTGCCAAATACTACATTCAAATCTAGGCAAATTATAACTTTCTGAGATCTACCAGTCAGATCTTAAACGACCTTTTCACATTCTTGTATTTTGTGAAGTGGTGACACCTCACAATCTCTACAGATCTGTGATTTTACCTTATGTCCATTAGCCACTAGCACAGCCACCTCTCTATGATTTGGTAGATGGTCTTCAAAAGCTGTATGGCTGAAAAACTAATCACCTTGTGCACAAATAGATGATGAGTCTTGGAATTCAACTAGCTGATCCTCAGAAGACAGACATATGATCCGTTCTGGACCTGTACTCAAATTCTTTTCAGCTTCCTAGTACTTGCAGGAGCTTCTATCCTACTGGCAAACCTTTTAATAATACAAGGTCACCTCAAGACCATGGTAAGACATCAAAGCAAGACTTTAGGAGTTGCAATAATTAAAAACTGGGAATTTTTTATAGCTATATCATCTAGTAGAAAAGCATCAGATATAAAATACATTCATAGCAATATATGGTACCTACGATACCCTTGGAAATGTCTGATTTCTTTTTTTTTCCTTTAATTTTATAGAGTTCCTACGAGTGGTTTATGCTTGAAGAAGGATTTTTGAAAGGAGGGGGGAAATATGTTCATTCTTTTATAAGATATTGATAATGCACACTGATAACAATCCATTTCCACTCTGGAAATCTTGTTGCCTTTCTGAGATCCATTTTCTCTCCTAAAGAATCTGGGAGAGCTGAGATCTTTACAGCCTAAGTAGGAACTAAGTAGGTTGTTTGATTTCACCTTTACTGATCTCAGGTTTTAAGTGCTGCTTGAGAGCCAAATCTTAGAAGGCCTGACTAAATCCCCAAAGATAACAATCAGGGTTCTTTTCATTGCCCAGAGCTAGACAGGTGGCTATTGTTCAAGATGAAGATGGAAACTTACTCTTCTGTAAACTGAAGGGGGTTTGGATAGTATCATAGGATTTAGAGCTAGAAGGCTTTTCAGGGGCCATCTATTCCAGTAGCCTCATTTTACTGAGTCCCAGAGAATCGAAGGAACCTTAAAGCTACACTGTTAGGAACAGAGCACAGGTTCAAAGCCAGGCCCTCTGACTCCAAATGCTATGCCCTTCCATTATGCCACTACAAAACTGTCCTTAAACTGAATTTAAGAGCTAACCAACACCAGTTTAGCTCAAAAGTATGAGTTCACAGCTCCATCCTGAACTTGCCTTTTATTACAGACAAGTATAGCGTATTAAAAAACACATTGGAGAACCTCAACCATTTATTTTGGCAGCTAACCCTGTGCTGAAAAGTCTGTTTAATTTGAAGTAACTTGCATAATTGGTCTGACTCAAAAGTTGTTAGGGGAACCAAACTCTTAGATAAATAAATTTAACAGCGGTTCTAGTCTGATTTCAGTCTTAACCCTTTCTTTCTGCATAACAATAATTAGCTCTTTAAGGTTTGCAAACCACTTTACTTATGTCATCTCATTTGATCTGAGCTGGATGATCTTGGCTTCAGGTCCCCCTGAGCCCAGATGGCATAATCTGACTCCATTTGTTTTGCTGCTCACTCCCTGAATGACCTAAAGGAAGTCACTAGTAGTCTCTTTGACCTTGTTTCTTTCTTTAAAAAAATCATTTATTTACTTCTCCATCCATATGTCTGTTTATTTATTTTTACATATATTTATATAATCTATCTCTCTCACTACCACCACCATCCCAACTGAATAGCCACCTGTAAAATGAAATGTGTATACTCAGAAGGGCTCTAAGGTTCTTTCCAATTCTAAATCTATAATCCTATACCTAGTTGAATCAACCCTAAAATTCTCAACTACTCTTGAGTAGCACAGGGTCAGAGCTGATTGCCTCAATTTGATGCACTTGGGTAAGACCTTGGAGATGCTCACCAGCATTGCAGAGAGCTGTTAATACTTAAGATTCCAAAGGGATTGTAAAGAGGTCTCCAAATGTGTTTTCCACTAGGAGACCTTTTTTCATTAAGTTCAATAGCAACTTGCCTTAAGGGAACAGAAGATGTATCTTTCCTCCTCCTGTATGTCATTCAAGGTGGTGGGGGAGATGGTTATTTTTGTTGTTTCATTTCATTATAGGCTCCTCTATAAGGTAAGAGAACAACAGCCACCTATTAAGTGGCCCGACAAGGTTGACGATCTAACAACTCTGAGTAAAGATTCAAGCTAAAGACAGAGACTCTGCCCTATATACCAGCCCTTAGATTCTTGGTGGGTGGGGAAGCTTTGGAAAAAGGATTTTAAACTTGGAAAACAGGGAACAAATTTAATTTATTTTGGAGAGTTGGGGGAGGGAGCTTGTGACTTATAACTTAAAAAAAATCACTTTGACTTTTTCTTGTCTATTTGTGAAAGCATTGTTTTCGGTGTGCAAACACAGCCAGAGATGGTAGCAACACAGCAGGGAAACCCACCTGGGTTTTGCTTTCATCCTGCTGAGTGAGATCATTGCTTACCTTACCAGGATGGCCCACTGGTTCCAGACAATATGCTAACAGGAATTAGAGGTTAGGAGGAATGGCAACAAATTCCCTGGGAGCCACAATTAGGACAAAAGAACCTCTGATGGGAGAAATTCTGATTCTGAAAAGGAGAGGTAAAGTGGTCTCAAATACCTATCAACACTTAAGCTCAGCAGTACATTTACAGAAGGTTGTGATAGTCCAGCAAATTTCTTGCTTTCTTTCTTGGGAAAAGGGATTAGGATATGGGGCAGAATTATAATAGTGATTTGAAAAGCAAAAATGTTATTTCAAAATTGTTTTTGATTCAAACACATTGGCACTTCTACCTTCTTTCAGACTCACCTGCCACCCTTGCTCTTCCAAACAGAGACCAAAATTAACACAGATTTTGTCTTCCACCAGGTGTGTGATCTGATACGTATCCCAACTTCTCAATTCTTTAAGGATTTGAGATTTTATCAATGTGGCTACTATCTTTACTAAAGCAGAGCACATCTGTTCACACATTCAGTCTTGATCACCTTTGGTAGCCCAGGTTTTAAATACTTCTTTTGAGAGTTACTCTAAGTAACCCTAACAGACATGCACAATATTGCCCACATGCAGAATAAGGCCACGGTGCTAATTTTATAAAATAACAGTATGATCTCAAAGGATTCAGTTATCTTTTGGAAATTACTGCATCACATTATTTCTACTCTGATTCTTCATTATAGGGTTGAGACTAATCATAATAATACAAGGCTCTTAAATGAAGCCATTTTTCTTTTATTCAGGTAGATTTTCCCACTTTATGTCACTTTCTTCTAGGAAGTACAACTATTTCAGTTTAGAAGCAGGCCATTTAGAAAATTACCACATCTATCGACTAAGTGGTTTCCTAAATTATAGAATTTTATAGCTAACAGGGACCTTATTCCAACTCTCTCATTTTTCAGATGAGGAAACAGTCCCAGAGAGGTCAAGTGATTTACCCAAAGTCACACAGCTAATAATTTCAGAGACAGGGTTTGAACTTAAGTCTCCTGACTCCCAGGCTAGTGCTCTTTCTCTCGTACTCCACTGATATGATCTAATTCATTTTGTTATATCTACTTATAGATATGGAAATTAAAGTTGAAGTCCACTCATAGAAAGTGATTAAAGAGACTGGGATAGAATGCTGGGCTCGGAGTCAGGAAGACTCATCTTCCTGAGTTCAAATATAGATTCAGACATGTATTAGCTATAGGAACCCCAGCAAGTTACTTAACCCTGTTTATCTCAGTTTCCTCATCTGTAAAATAAACCGAAGAAAGAAATGGCAAACCACTCCAGTATCTTTGCCAAGAAAACCTGAAATGGGGTCACAGAGAGTTGGACAAGACTGAAAATGACTGAACAACAAGAAAAAGAGACTGACCCAATTTCCTGTGCTACCTACCTCAAGGTAATATATCGACAATAGTTGAATGGTAAATGTACCACAATCCAAATCCATACTATGGAAAAATATTTTTTCCCCAATAGAACTCATTCTATGTTATTCAGTTCTCTAGTTTGTTGGACTGAATAACAATGAACCAAAGATCTTAGTTCATATCTCATGAATATTTCCAAATCAGGATTATGGGGAGCTAATTCCCAGTACCTTTTCTAGTTCATGTTGCCTCTCTATGAAAAAAAAAATTCTAATTTTATTCTTGTATAAGTAGACTCTTCCATTTACCCAGTGTATTTACTTGTGCAAGAAGGTAGAAAGATGATGCCATGTATAGGAAGTACTTTGTAAAACAAAATTGCTAAATGCAGTGATTACCTCTTCCTCCATATTATACATAATCACATTTATCAAGACTAAGATTGCTGACTTCTATTTTTACAGAGAAGCTGGATAAAAAGTCTTCAGATTTTTGTTAGCAACTCCACATTCTTGTCCAGATGTGAGGAGTAAGTCACCATACATTGTTTTTGGGGGGTTTGGGGTTTTTTTTTTTGGCCAGCTAAACAAAATAGGTCAGTATAACTTTGCCTACGCCTCATTTAGAATGAAATATAGTACCTAACTTTGCCCAATATTCCATCTCATTTCCCAAGTTTACTCCATTGGCACATTATATTTTGGCTTCAGAGATGTGTCTGTTAAATTACAGTCAACAAGACAAGATGGGATTATGAGGGTCTCCACTTATAAGAACCTCCCTGCAGAATAATGATCTCAAATATTTCCTGAGCCACCAAAAAATTTGACAAAAGCATTTATTGTGAGTTATTGCTTTTTGTTTATGGTAGATTGCATGTTGGACTTGGAGTCTGGAAGATCTGACTTAAAATCTTATCTCAACTCTGAGCTGTGTGGCCCTGGTCAAGTCTTTTAAAGAACGCTAGCCTCTGTTTCCTCATCTATAAAATTGGGATAATAATAGCAATTATTGCACAGGGCTTTTGTGAAGACCAAATGAGATAACATGCACATAAAAAAAGTGCTTTGCAAACCTTAAATCACTACATAAATGCTAGTTATTATTGGCAAATTAGCCATGGAGGAAAATGCAGATTTAGTTTTCCCACTTCTAGGATCCTTTTTCTAGGAATCAAATATTCACTTTTTTACACTAATTATACACTAACTTTATGGCAATTCAAACTTCTACAATTTAAAAGTACTTTACTGACATAATTTATGAGGTTATCTTTGTGTGTGTTGTTTCTCAGAGTTTGATGGCTTCAAATCATTTGTGTTATTCTACTGGATAAATTCCATTAATGAATTACCCAAAGAAAAATCATACTTTTTGATTAATGAACACCAAATGAAGTTTGCTTTTAAAAAGGCAGTGTGGTATATGGGGTAGCATATAGAGCCCTGGTCTTGAAGTCAGGTAACCTAAATTTCTGTCTTCCTTATAGAAGTGATATGATTTTGGGCAAGTTATTTATACTTGAGAATCTCCTACCTAAACTGAAATAGCTATTATAAAGATAGTGATATTCTACAATTATCATAATTATAAAAAAGATGAAGAATGTCCATGTATGTATATACATGTATGTATGTATATATACATATATATGTATATATATATATATATACATATACATACATACACATATCAATTCACTAATTGTTGAGCAATGTCTACAGGAAGATAAAAAGCATTTATTAAACACTTGCTATATATTAGGCAATGTGCCAAGAACTTTACAGATATTAGTTCTCAATATGGCACAGTATAAATAATACTGGCTTGGGGGTCAGCAATTTAAGGGCAATATTCTCCATTAAAATTCTATTCAGTGTATTCTCCATTAGATCTATAAAGAGCAGGGATCACCTAAGAAGGGACCTGGGGGAACAACTGACATTTCCCCCCCTTTCTCCTTCCTCTTCATAGCCAGGAGCTCTAGATCTCTTACTCAGTGTACACTTTTAGTGGACTGAACCTCATTAAATAAATAGAGATAATTATGCTTAAAAGAGAGAAAGCAAGAGATTTAATCAGGACTGGCAAATAGACATCTGGAGATATTTCTACTTATGTATAAACACACAAAAATAAATAAATAAATATATACATACATACATACATACATACATACATACATATATATATGTATATATATACATACATATACATACATACATACATATATATATATATATATATATATATATATATACATATACTTCTATGATAATGAGAATGAAATTAACTCTAAATTAACGTCCATTTCTCATGCCTCATCATGGCTTGGAAGTAACCCTAGGTTCTCAAAGGCATGCCTGTTTTGCCAACTGTGGCAACTCTTACCAAGCTGTTAAGACTTCAAACATGGGCCCAGGAATAGATTACATATACAAAGTATCACAAAAGTCTTAGTGTAGTTTTAAGCTTTAATAGCTTTTATCTATTATCTGTCTATAAATTATCTATCTATCCATTATCTATTATCTGTCTCTCTCACTATCTATTATTTATCACCTGTCTATCTCTCTATCTGGCTCTATTATATCTGTCTATCTGGCTCTGTGTATATAGGTATCATCCAACTACCAGCATATTTAAATATGTTCAGAGAAGCTCATCAGCAGGTTTTCTTCCTCAGCTACTCCTAAAGACCATTTACTAAGTTATTGAGGGGTTATGATTTGCTTCAGAAGAGGGAACACACATACTGATGACATTTTGAATCCCTTAAGTATTGCATCATTTAAGAATCATAATTCTTCAAAATAATCCTAAGTATACCATAAGGGCAGATAGGTGGCAGAGTGGAAATAGTGCAAGGCCTGGAGTCATGAAGATCAAAGTTCAAACCTGGTCTCAGATATTTACTAGCTATATGACCCAGGCCAAGCCACTTAGCCATTGCCTGCCTCAATTTCCTCATCTGTAAAATGGAGATAATAATAGCACCTATCTTCCAGTTGTGAGGATCAAATGAGATAATATTTGCAAAGTGCTTAGTAAAGTGCCTAAAATGTAGCAAGCACTATATAAATGTTAGCCATTATTATGTTACTATTGCTCAAGCCTTTCTGGAAATTGGATGGAATTAGGCTCCTTCTCCTCACTCAAGGAGGGCCTATGTTGACATTAGACCTTGCAGGCTTCCAGTTCCAAGAGGCAATGCTATGTAATGCAAGAATGTTGGGCTGCAGGGGCCAGGATTTACACCAGGGGTGAGGAACCTGCAGCCTCAAGGTCACATGTGGCCTTTTAGGTCCTTGGGTGCAGCCTTTTGACTGAGTCCAAGTTTTCAGAACAAATCCTTCTATTAAGGGAGTTTGTTTTTTGAAGTTTGGATTCAGTCCAAGGGCTGCTCTTGAGAACCTAGAGGGCCACATGTGGCCTCAAGGCCACAGGTTCCTCACCCCTGATTTAAGCTAAAGTCCTCAGACTCCAAATTAGGTGATTGTTCTATTTATTATACTGCTTTCAAGTGGGAGGGAGAGGAAGAGGCAATAAAAGTGAGGGAAGAAAGATGAGAAGGAAGAGGATGAGGAAGGAGAGAAGTTAGAAAATAAGAGAGGGAAAGGAAAGAGATGGGAAGAGCAGAAATTTGAGTTCTACTTTGCCTATTACAGGAGACTTCCTGCCAATAAAGGCTCAGAGAATGACAGCAATAACAAAGCTGCTACCTGTTATTGTGCCCTTTAGGAAGGGGTTAAAGAAGGAACTGTCAGAACACCTGTGAATCATTAGAGAAAAAAAAATACTGTTCTAGTCAGGCCACATGCAATTATCTTCCTTCTTTCTAATTATCTTCTTTGCTTGCTTCCTTCATACTTCCTCCTTCTGGGACTTGGGGCAAAATTATACCTTCTGAGTTTCAAGCTCTATGTCAGACTTGAGGGTCTGTGAATGTGTCCCCCCTTTAAAGGACATGTCAGTTTTGAGTCATGGAGGTCTAACCCCTATTACTGTTCAGTATGGAAATAGGCCTTCTAAATCCAGTCAAGTGACTTTGCTACTTCCCAGTTCACTGTGGTCTATTGTACTAGCTGGTGCAGAGTTGGGGAAGGCAGAGATTATTATGTCTTTCACCCCAATTCAAGGCAGCTAAGAAGTAATGAGGTGTCAATTTATAATTGTGATATTGTCAAGAATAACTAAGTAGGTTAGTTTCCTAAAATAGGAGACCTAAGTTCTAGTGCCACTAACTAGCTTCATAACTGGGCAAATCACTTCTTCCTGGGTCTCGATTATTTGTAAATTGAGGGGGTGACTAAGTTCTATCTAACATTAATATTTAATACAGAAAAACCCACAAGCTTTTATTATTGACTACTATGTGCCTTGACTCCTCATTTCCTCTCTCACCCCTACTCACATCCAGTCTGTTGCCAAGGCTTGTTGATATTACCTTTTTCTCAGTTCTCATATATGCTCCCTTTTCTCCTCTGATACTGCCACTATCCTGGTGCAGATCCTCATCACCTCATGCCTCGCCTATTACAATAGCCTGCTGGTTGGATTCCCTGACTCAACTCTCTTCCTTTTCCAGTCTATTCTCTAATTAGGTACCAAGGATTACTTTGGAAGATTACTTCCTAAAGCTTAGGTCAGACCATGTCACCCTTCCTATTCAACAAACTCAAGGGATTCTCTATCTCGTCTAGCATAAAAATATAAAATACTCTGTTCAGATTTCAGAACACTTCATAACTTGTTTTCCCCACCCCCACGTAACTTTCCAGTCTTTTTACACATTATATCACCACATACTTTGCCATACGATGACATTGGCCTCCTTGCTGTTTTTTTGCACAGGAAACTCCATCTCCAGACTTTGGGCATGTATTCTATTCCTGGAATTTTCTTCCTCCTCATCTCTGCTTCTCTGGCTTCCTTCAGTTCTTAGCTAAAATCCCACCTTCCCACAGAAAGCCTTTCCCATCCCTCTTTAATTCTAGCATCTTCCCTCCATTGATTGTCTCCAGTTGATCTTGTACATAGTTTGTTTGCATATAGTTGCTTCTATGTTGTCTCTCTCATTAGACTGTGACCTTCTTGAGGGGAGGGACTGTCTTTTGCTTCTTATTCAAATGAGATGATACCTGTAAAGCACAGTGCTTGTCACACAGCAGGAATGTAGATGCTTAATACCCACTCCCCTTTTGTATCTTTAGCAATTAGATCTGTGCCTTGCATATAGGGGGCTATTTATAAATGTGTATTGATTGACTGGCTGACTACCCAGAATTTTGCTAGGAACAAAGACAAAATTTTAAAGCCCCTAAGCTGAAGGAGCTTACATTTTATACATACGATGATCCTCTAGTCAGGAGTTATCAGAAAAGGCTTTATGGAGACAAGATATATGGCATGATAGACATTTAATGTCTCCAGGATTTTTTAATTTTTAACAGCCTGGGTCTTTCCAACATGGCAGATTGAAACCTCTCTATATTTTAGTAAATGCTCTTGAAGATTGATTGTCATCAAAGGAGCTGGGTTAGACCTTGGACAACAGGCATGTAGACCTACCACCAGGCCCATACTCAAAGCCTATCAACTTGGTAAAACCTGCCAGAGCTTTTATCACATTAGAATAGCCTTCAAGAACCCAGGATTCTTGGATTCATCTCAACACTACAATGAAGCAAATGGAATGGTAGATTTCATGAGCATTCCTTGAATTGAAAGATTTAGAAAAATAGAGAAGCATGTCCATGTGTGCGCGCGCGCGCGCGTGTGTGTGTGTGTGTGTGTGTGTTTGGGAGGCATTTCATCTAGAAATGCTGTCCATATGTCCATTTAAAAAAAATCTGTAATAAAAAAAAGAAAAAGGAAGCAGCTAATCATTCTTAATTTAATTCAAGTCAATAGTGTCTTTATATGATCCAAGTGTCTAAGGAATAGGCAGTATTCACAACTGGACCCTATTTAGCCAATGTTGAGTGTTAACCTGTTTCTCTAAACAATGCCATACCATTCAAACACAGGTGGGTTTTTTTTCCACAATATTTGGATATTTTTTCTAAAATGTCATCAAGAAAAATCAGATAAGAAAACTATATTCAATCTTGCCAAATGGATTGTAACTAAGCTCCACCTGTCTCAGAATCCCATGAGGGAAAAAGGGAAGGGTGGGAGGAGGAAAACAAAACCAATTATAATTTACCTAGATCTCCACTATTAGGTTCCTGAATTTGGAGGGTGGGGAGGACAGTAAATATTCCAAATGAATGAGAATATCCTTAATGAAATAAAATAGATTGCAAATAAACCTAACAGAACCTAGTTTTATTAGACATAATGATATCTTTGTATTTTAACATTTTCAAAAATGTGTAGTCTTTAATTTTAGGCTCAGTAACACTAAAACATCTGAAATTGCTAAATATGCTCTGAACAAGGAACTAAGGCAGGCTACCATTTTAAAGAAATTTAACTAGACTATTGTCAAGATTATTCAATATTTTGAATGTGACCACAACTAATCTATTCAGAGAACTATAAAGGAGATACCAAAAGAGATAAGATCTTTTATAGTCTTACTAGAAATTTAGTCTCTTTTACCTATCAAGGATAAATTAAAGGATGTAATGGATACAAAGATGTTAAAATAGCACCATCTAACAATAACCCTTTGTACATCAAGGAAATCAAGAGATAAAAAAGGAGCTCAGTTTTATTAAAGGCATCTTAAAATCCTTAAAGCTGTAACTACTTCCTCAACTGATCCATTGTGACTAAGGATCAAGGATTATATAGTTACCTCTTCCAAGACACATATTGAAAATGATGTTGCCAATAGATAACAAATCCTTGCTGTTGACTGACAATCTTAGTCTTTGAAGAATGTCTTTTAGTTTAAAACTGAATCTACCCCTGATAGCATGGCTCCTATGGTGACAGACGATGGGATACCAAATTGTGACATGCTAATTCAACTCACAATTTTCTGGCCTGGAAGTCTCCTACAAATAACTCAGCCTGGCCACACCAAATATCATTATCTTTTCTCCAAAACTGACCTCTCTTCCTAACTTCCCTATTTTTCTTGAGCATAACACCATTATTCCATTCAATTTTACAACTTCCATGTCATCCTCTACTCCTCTTCTTTACCTCAAATATACCTTAGGTTATCAAATCTTGTCATCGGTATTTCCATATCTTGCATATCTATCACCTCTTCGCTCATATTAGTGAACACCTTCATTTAGGCTCCTCTTTTCACCTGGACTATACTAATCACCTAAGTAAACTTTCTGACTCAAGTCTCTCCACTCCAAAGTATCCTCCCCAAAGCTGCCAAAATTATTTTCCTAAAGCATTAATTTGAGCATATCTCTGTCCTCTTTAATATATACCATTGATAAAATATTATCACTAAAATGAAATATAAACTCCTCTGGCATTTAAACCCATTCCCAATCTGGTTTGAACCTACCTTTCTAGACTTCTTACCAGTTGCTCTCCTCCTTGCACACTATGGTCTAGACACACTGGATTCACTGCTGTTCACACATTACTATATCTCTTACTTGTCATCCCTTCATACTAGCTATTCCCCACACTTGGAATTCACTTGTTCCTCATCTTCATTTCTCAGAATCCCTGGTTTCCTTCAAGATTTAGCCCAAGCTCTACTTTCTTCTTAAAGCCTTTTCTGCTCAACCACACAACAATACCTTTGCACAAAATTACTTTGGATATATATGTGTGATTGTGTGTTTGTAATATAATAAATATATATGTATATGTGTGGGTACCCATGTATGTATGTATACACACAAACACACAAATTTAGCCTTGTATAAAAGGGTAGACATCTTGGGGGGGGGAGGACAACTACACCTACAAGTATTTGCATTGTTGTTTTCTCCATTAGAATGATATGAGCTCCTTTAGGGCAGGGGCCCTGTTTTTGCTTTACATTGTATCCTCAGCACTTTGTTCAGTTCCTGGCACACAGCATTATTGCTGTTCAGTCATTTTCAGTCATATCTGACTCTTTGTGACCCCATTCTTGGCAGAGATACTGGAGTGGTTTGCCATGTCCTTCTCCAGCTCATTTTACTGATGGGGAAAACTGAGGCAAATGGCATTAAGTGACTTGCCCAGGGTCACCCAGCTATTGTCTGAGGTCAGATTTGAACTCAAGAAGAGGAGTCTTCCTCACTGCAAGCCCAGCATTGTACCCGCAGTACCACCTAGCCACCCTCAATTTGAAACATCAAATAAGAAGTTATCGTATAGGCAATGTTTGGAAGAAAACTGTGTCCAGAGGTGATTTTTCCCCTCTCTCATTGAAGGACCATCATTCTAACTCTAGACTTGAATATTATTGACCCTCACTTTTTCAAATGTCCAAAGAGAGCAGCAGTTAATACTCCTGATGGCCTTCAAGCTGTCCTTATATTCCATTATAATTGTTCTGTGATGTGGACCAAAGTTCGTTAGCAGCTAAACTAATCTCTTCACCCAGAGGGCTACATACTGAAAGGGAAGGTTAATCTGTTATTCACTCTCCAGCCAGGCCCTACTTTGGTTGCCCTCAGGAGAATAAAAACCAAAATATTCCAGGAAGAATTAAATGGCAAGAATCCTATCCATATAATGGCAAAATGTTGTAAATAAAATGATTTTATTTTCTTTAAACTGTTCCCCCAAATAGAACTTATTTTGTAAATTCTCAAAAGAAACAAACTTCCCTAATGATTCACCTCTCAGCTACCCACCCACACACCTTCCCCAGGCAGAAAGGGTTTGTCTCAGATTAACGTGAGACAGCTGAATACCAGAACATTGCCCTTCTTTCAAGATTTAACATATAATAGCATCATTACCTCTGATAAATATATTAGTAATTGCAAATGTGACCTAGCCTTTTCCCTTTCAAAGCTTTTTACTTTCTCTTTCAAATGGTATTATCTTTTTTTCCCCCTTTTAATCACGGTATCTTTTCATTCATCCAATCCCCATCTCATATTCAGGCACCTCAACACAGTAATCTTTATGACATTTTAAATTATTTGTCATTTTATCCTTTTAAATCAATAAAACTTCTCTTTCTATTGATTGGCATTATCTTAAAAATACCTTTTAAACCAGTCTGTCTCTCTATAGCTGGTTTCTTGACTTTTTTATATGTGTTCTTTTGACCTCTTTGGCAGTCAAGTTGAAGAGGTCTAGGGGTTTTGGGGTGCTGGGACCCCAAGATCGCGGTACCGGGCCCTGCCTGAATGAATTCAACTCAAATCTTCTTCAGCCAGAGGAAAAGTTTATTGGTGGTAAAACATATAGGCCGGGTGATGCCCGTAAAGACAAGCGGGCATGAGAGGTTCTCAACCTTGTGGGCCTGAGATTCTCAGCATCTAAATGAGGGCCAAGGTGGATCTTAAATACCAAAGCAACTTTGGGTGGCCAGAGAAGGGGGTTGGGTAAAGGGTGTAGGTAACAATTCTAATTGGGGAGGTCGGTGAGATTGAATAGACAATGGGAATAGATAATGGAGGAACAGGAAGGCAGAAGTTTGAAAGGCATCTGCACAAAATCAAGGTGGGGCTAGGACTTTCAAAAGGAGACAAAGGAAGGCCTTTCTGGGGCCTATAGACAAGAGGGAACCTAAGGCTTTTAGGGCCTTTAATCTGAATAAGATTAAAAGGTAAAGCTAAGGCTTTCAAAGGGAGATGAGGGTCTGGGGCCTGTGAGTCAGATGCCCTTTGAGGCAAAGGGTGAAGATCTTGGCTTGGGCCCCGCCCTCATCAAAGTGAAGTCTATAGATTCCTTTTCAGAATAATGTTTTTAAATAATTAAAATAAATGCTAGGTTTCACTTGGAAATTTGTGAAAATAAAGATGTGGTTTTCCCCCCAGCATCCTTATTCTTGCAGTCCATGAACTCTGCTTTATAGGACCTATTTCTTCTTTTCATATGTATTCTCTCAGCAACAAAGATACACCATTTACTAAAGTCTTTCACAGAAATGAGATGATTATGATCAAGAGGAGAGAATGAAGTACTTGCCATAGTATGATAATAGTAATAATGATGATGATATTAGTAGTAATAATAACTAGTATCTATATTGCAGTTTAAGGTTTTCAAGTTGCTTAAAGTATATACTTTATCATTTGACCTCAAAATCCCTGAGACAGATCACTATTAGAATATTGAAACTCATTTTACAGTTTCAAAAACCGCCCTTTGACCTTACTGCTCAGTTTTTTTTTTCTTTCCTTTCTGATACGGAGCGGAGATAATCTAGAGCTTCCTGGACCAAGAACACAAAACAAACACATTCCAGTTAATGTACATCTATGTCATGACAGAAGCCAACCTCAGATATTTAGTAACTGCTCTGTGGTGAAGCCCTTTCAACTAAAGGGAGCCCTGTGATTTTCAAATTTCTCCTTGAATTAAATATGCAATGCTCCGATCTTTACAGACGGTAAACAGTAAGTTGGCCATGTGCCATCTGTACTTATTTACATTTATACATAGCAAACTGCACTTGCATATCTTCACTAAAGTTCTCTGGAGTTTTTAATAGCTTAAGCTGTTTGTAGAGAGGGCATAAAACTTCAATCACCCACATACAGGAGGCTGATGAAGTGATATTCCTCTCTACATCTCACTGTAAAACTATGTTTGGTATGATTATTTTGCTTTCAGCTTAGTTAATTCCACAATAGGGGGAAGCTGCAAAAAAAACAAAACAGATTTCATTCAGCGCTGTGTGACAAAGTACAGGACTCTGCAGAAATATGCAAATTCAGGCAATGATACCACAGGATTATGAAGGGTTAGCTTCCCTTTTCTTTGGTCTTTCTGGGTGTGGACAGTTATTGTAGGAACCGAGAGTCAAGCTGATCGAGTGGTCACTGACTGTGACTAATAAATAACTAACAGATGAGCTAGGAAGCCTGCCTTATGCAGATTCAGGTGCCTTACAGAGATTTAATAAGAGAACTGGGCTGGCCACTTCTACAGTGCAACTAAATAAGAAGATGGTATTTTACAACCCTGCAGAGGTCTATTATTTTTCCCTGGTGTCTACATGTGTGTAATAGAGTAGAATAATGGAAAACACTGTTCTTAAAAGAAAAAATAGCATTTAATGTAATTTGTATTATTTACTAGATCTTTGACCATATAAACCTCTCTGACTCAATTCCTTAATCAAGGTAATAATAGCTAGAGTATCACAGGGATACACAAACACACTAAAAACAAATCTTCCCAAAGTCTCAGTATCTTCATGTGTACATAAGAAGACTGTTTCTGAGGTCCCTCCAAGTTCCAGAACCATAATGTAAGCTTATCCTATAAGTCAATACATACCTCAATACTCTGTAACTTTAATGTAAATTAGGATGGGGATAGGAGAAGCCAACAATAAATGTATTGGGAAATATGGTTTGAAAAAACATATGTCAATGTATTTCTAAATTATAAACTACTTGAAAATTTAGGTGCGTGTGTTTGTCATACATGCTTGATAAAGTACTTTATTCTTGAAGAAAGTATTCAATATATATTATGTGCATACATATACACACATATACATGTACACATACATATGCAAGGTCCCCTTACGCTGCTTCTTTATTGATTTAAACATTTTTTGATTTGGTAGAGCTAAATGCAGCCTTAATGTCTCTCCTCCAACATGCTGGTGTTCAAATGCATGCTGTCCACACCATTCATATATTAAAATCAAACAACGTTCTTTGAAAGATAAAACAAATAACTTTGTTCCATTATCTATGATCAATATTAAGCAAAAAATAAGAGAGGGATGCTGACATCTGCCATTGTCATGGAAGATGTCCAACACAGAATTCAAGTTGCAAAAGGAATTCCCTATATTTGGTCATGCTTCCCATATTTTCCTATTAGCATATGACATGTTGTTGATTACATCAATTCTGAAATACCACAGAGCCTTTGAAATGAGGGTAACAAACACTCTAAGAATTCAGCTAACAATCCACAATAACAAAACCAAGTGGATGAAGAATGCCTACTGTCCAGATTAGGAAATCCAGCCATTGGTGAGGTATACTTATGACCAGTGAGTTGATTAATCAGTATAAATAATTTGAACAGGCACTGAACTGGACCCAGAATGAAAAGGAGCCAGAGAGTAGGTTAGACGCCTTTGGGGAAATCACACAGTACATCCAATAATCCCAAACTATCCCCTGAAAACAATAACCACAAAACAATACTTTCTGGTGATGCTATATGTCTGGGAATAAAGAAATAGATCACATTTATATATTCTTTTAAGTTTTAAAAAGAACTTCAGTACATTTTCTAGTCTATTCTTTACAAAAGAACCTTGTAAATTAGGTACTATCATTGTAACCATTTCTCAGATCAGAAAACTGAAGTTCAGAGAGGTTAAATGACTCACCTGGGGCTACATAGCTAGTAATATGTCCCCCTGACTACTAATCTAGTGTTTGATTCACTATGCCAGGCTGCCTCTGAAAATAAAAGACCACACTATATGAAAAATTAAAATATTGGCTGACCCAAAAGGAAATATACATATATATACATATATATATATATATATACATATATATATATATATATACACACACACACACACACACACACATATATATATATATATATATATATATATATATATATATATATATATATATATATAATATATATATATATATATATATATATATTTGTATGTGCCTAAATAAGCATAAATAGAATATAGCATACTTCTAATGTTGTGGTGGAAAAGTTGTTGATTTGAATAAAAGTAGTGACATAAGAGATTGTAGATCCAGAGCTAAAATAGACCTTAGAAGTCATATTGTTCAATCCCCTCATTTTACAAATGAGGAAACTGAATTCCATAGAGGTTAAGAGATTTGCCCAAGGAAATTTCAGTGATGGAATCTGATGCCAGGGCACTTCCTTCCAAATGAGATAAGGAGGTGGACTGTTCATGGGGAAAGTAAAGGATAAATGACAGGCAGCCTAAGTACAAAATTAATATTCAAATACTGCTAATAAAGCTAGGGAAAGGCTTCAATATGTTGAGTGGACTTTATATGGAGGAATTATGAGACAACACAGAGAGTGCTTGCATTGAAGAGTTCACAGATCCACTGAATTACTGAAAAAAGTATATGTGTTTGTATATATATGTGTGTATTTTCCTAACAGTATGTACAAAGTAAGCCACATTAAATTCAAATTAAAAAAATTAAAAACAAGCCATAAATGAAATTGTTTCAAGTTCATTAGTAGCCTTACTGAAGCATCCATCAATTTTAATTACACTGTGGTTAAAAGAGGTTAAAGCTCTAGTCTCACATACTTCATGTGGGATGGCTTAGTCTTTGGCATCAACTACTGAATTATTTATTTAAATACATTTCTGTACATTGAGCTCTCCATCTTCTTATATGCATATGAATGATTTTCCCTAGGAACAATCCTTGGTGATATAAGATTCAAAGCTGCAAAGAGGCCCATGAAGCTCATTTATTCTGTAACCTTTGGTCAGCTACTGGCCTAAAATGACTGTGTTCACTTTAAATGGGACTAAATTTGAAAGCAAAGATTTCAGAGGTGAAGAAGTACTTATTGATTCATAGTAGGAACCCAGTTATAGAAAAATTGTTTTAAATGCAAAACCTAAAACTAGTAAATTCATATAATTATAAGCAAAAACTATATTCTTCAAATGTAAAATCTAGATATGTAATCTATTGCTAGAATTAATGAACAAAATAAAAAAAAGAGATTGTCATCTTACTAAGAAATGGTAATCAACTTATTTTTTGAAGAGTGTCTCATTTGCATTACAAACATTATTATGAAAATTCAACATTATGCTTCTGTGTATTGCACTGTATTACTCAGTCAAACATCAAAAAAAGGGGGGGTTGCATAGAGGAACAACAACAATTTCCTTCAAATGGAAAAAATGGAATAGAAAATCATGATGAAAGAAAGCTTCAGTTCTATGTTAATTTCACCTTAATTCTGCTCCTGGGATAATAATTCTTTTTTTTTTTTATGTTATCCTTGCTAACAAATTCCACTGCATGGTTATGGTCCTTAAACATATTCTGAAATGAAATGCATGCATAAGTAAGTATCAGTTAAATTTACATAGCCTCCACTATAAATATGGCAAAATGTCCATAAACTCATTGTGGCTAAATATGTGGAAAGTTCATTAAACTCTTTTTTTTAAATAAAGAAATCAACTTTTTCTTGCTAACATACCATATGTATATTCATTGGTCTTTCCAATAATAACTAATAAATGAATGATTGAGTAGCATGTTTCATTCTAAAGAAGAAAACAGGATATCAATGCCTTCATAATTTACAATGAAAAATGATAAATTATTATTTACAGTAACTATGGTTACACATACATTTTCATTTTTCTATTAAGCAAAAACATTATTTTCTTATGAAATAAGGTAGGTCAATTGAACATGGAAATAACTCAATTATTATTATTAATTTTTCTAGCTAGGGGATATGCCAAATAGTTTCCAATAATTTGTAACTGAAACCTACTTTAATTAAATTTTTCAAGTGGAAGGAAAACACATTGTGAAAGGTAAACCACAAGACTTGAAAAGTCTGGGCATAACCCACTGAGTAATTTATTACAGCACAATATATTTCCGTTCCCCAAATTTTCAAATACATTGATGCCATTAAAAAAAAAAACCTGTTTTTCTAATCAGTATTTTCCACTCAAATTTATGTTTATAGGTTTTTATATAGCAAACGATATATTATTACAATATGAATTTTGCATGTACCACTAAAATATTTAAAGTGTTTCTTAGATGAAATAACACCCAGCCTTCAACATCTTTTAGGCATTTTTTCCAAGATGCACAGTACCTTGCAATAGTAGGCACTAAGTAAATGTTTCTTTGAATAAATAAAGGAAGAAAGAATATATAATCATGAGGATAAATTTAACAAAAATAGTCAGAAGTAGAATATGTTATTATATTTCCAATCTAATTAGTGCAAATGCCACTGTAATTACTATTTTTGAAAACAAACTAAAAAGAGCATGTTACTATTCCAGAAGTCAACAGTCTCCTGATCATGACATATTTCTGCAGCACATTTCTGTCCCATCTCTGACAGACCAAATTAAATTCTGCCTGGGGAAGTTATTGGGAAGTCCCTCTGGCTGAAGTCATACTTTTTTACTCCTGCTGAGTAAACAGCCTCAAGTAAAACTGTTTACTCTGACCAATGATCAAATATATCTAAGCATACTGTACATTGAATGGATTCATCTTTCCTTTGATGTGCATGGCTGGTGAAGTAATTGGGTTTGCCTGAGTTTCCCCTTAGAAGTACAAGCATTTTCTCTGCTTAAGCACAGAATGCAACTAAAGATATTTTCAAAGACTCCGAGCACATAAGAATGTGACTTTTCTAAATAAATATTTGCAAATGTCATAAAGTGTCAGGGATATATCTATATCCCTTTATTGGTTCTAAGAATGATGAATGTTGCAAAGTTGAAAGAAAGGAAGAGGGGTCATATATGAAGCAATAACTATGTGAAGTTTGTACATCAAAACTGATCAGAATACATGGCAATTATTTCATCCTACTTCTACTTTTCATTCATGCACCATGCACTCCCTTGATTTCAAATTTATTGTTACAATAAAAAAGGTTACTATCAATAGTTTTGGGTCAATGCAATAATACACTCTTAATTATACTGTAAATCAGTATAACCATGCTGACAACAATTTGTAAGCTTGCTTAAAATAAAAGTGATTAAAATTTCCATACTCTTTGACCCCAGAATTCTATCTTTAGGTTTTTATCTACCCCTACCTTTATCTAAGGAAGAATAATTAAGAATAGAAAAGAATTGGAAACTCAGTGTATTCCAACCCCTAGGGAATGGATAAACAAATTAAGATATGTGAATGTAATGCAATATTATTACTCCTTAAGAAATAATGGGTATGAAGAATGCATACCAATTTGAAAAAAAGGGAAGTGATCAGGACCAATACAACCACATGTATAACTACAAAAATGTATATAAATGGAAAGAACTACATCAAGAATTTTTTTAAAATGTTATTGAATGCTATGTGATTATAATTACAAAGATTGACCTTGAGTAAGAGTTGAGAAAATGTACTTTCTTGCCTTTACTTGAGTGATGGAAATATCGACTATTTCATATACCATTAGACATGGTTGGTGTTATGATTAGTTTTGATGAATCGTATCTTTCTTTTAAAAATTTTTGTTATGAGGAATACCTCACTCAGTAGAAGAGCAGGAAACAAAGGTGAACAAATGATTCTTATGCAAAAAACAAAAGATACCAATAAAAATAAAATAAAATTTTGGGGAAAAGATTGATATGCTGGTAGATCATAAGATGGGCTAGAGTGACAAGAGATTCAAAGAAGTTAGAAGGATATTGCAACATCTAGAAATCAGGTATCGACAGCTTTTAACCTTATGACCCAATGAGATACATTGGCTTGGTATCAAAGATGAGTGTCCAGAGAAACTGGGTTTCATAAGAAAGAGGGCTATCTCTTCATATCAAAGTAGGAAAAGAAGGTAAACATGTTTAAATATACTGAAAGGAGAAGAGAAGAGGAATTTGAGGAGCTCAGACTCCCATGGTGTCAGTCTTCTCAAAGGCAGCAAGGTTATCTCCTGACAGAGAGGAAAAGGTAATATAGGAGCCTTGACACTAAAAACATTTTAAAACTAAAAATGTACAGGTCAGGATCCAGCAAAGGGTTATTATTTCTATCCTACTTATGAAATATTGGAAAACAGGGGAAATTTTGTCATGTATCTTCACAATCTAATAGTAAACACAGTAGGAAAGAATGCCACAATGCACATGTTGTGGTGGAAAGAGAATTGGATTTTATAGTTCAATCCAATAAACATTTATTAAGTACCCACTATGTGCTGGGTATTGTTCTAAACTGGATTTGAAGATTGTTGCAGTCCAACAACCTAGATCTCCAGTCCATGAAATCATTTTTAAAATTTTTTGATAACTATATCATATAATTGGTTTCCTTTGTAAGCCTATGAATTTGATTTTCTGTATTTCAAACATTGTTCTGAGGAGTCCATAAGCTTCACCTGACTGCCAAAGGGGTCTATGACAAAAAAGGTTAAGGACCTTCTCCTTGAGGCAGTTCAGTGTAGTAGCAAGGGCAAGAGTATTGGACTGGGAATAAAAAGATCTGTGTTTGAATTCTTAAATTCTTCCTCTCAGATCTCATACTTATGACCTCTATGAAATTAGACAAACCTTTTGTAAGATCAGGGGTTGGACTAAATAATCTCTGATGTTCCTTTTTTCTCTAATACTCTATGACTGTATTTTTTTTAAATCAAGACAAGTCTCATTTTAAAGAATACTTCTATAAGCTATGTTTTTGCCAAAATAACAGAATATTTCTCTGAGGAATTATCAAAATATAATTTTTAAAAAGGCATATTTTGTGTGTTTACCAAGAGAACAAAATAGCTATGTTCTCTGTCCTACCAAAAATCACCCAAAAGAGACATCTTGAAAACAATCCTGGTATAAATAGTATAGGGAGCACAGAATACTCCTTTATAACCTGGAAGCTGCAATTACTTTTGTGGTGCTTTACTGCCTTGTAAATGACAAGTAATAAGACAAAACTCAAGTTTACTTAAAATCATGTCACTTTAACTTTCGTTTACAACATTGTATTTCAGTAACCACCTTGATGAAGGATGTTACAGCTGAAATTCAATTGAAAATCAAGACATTTCTATCTTATCCACCTAAGAAAGCTGTATTAGAGTGTCATTCAAATATATTGTAGGTGGCAAGGGCTGCCTTGTGCTATTCTTTTTCCTTCTGAAAATATCTGTTCAAAAGGCAATCTCAGGTGGTCTTCAGAGTTTGAAACAAAAAATGTTGAAGTTGGGAAATGTTGAAATGGCTCACTATTTCTTTGTCAAATTCTTGACAAGGAGGAGAGTTCTGATTCCCCCCGCCCCATACATTAACAGAAAGTTCCTATCTAACCAAATTATTCAGTAATTAGTTCATTCATTTGATCTACATTAATAACACAATATCTCAATCACAAGTTATGAATTGATTTTTTTTCAAAGTTGTCTCAAAGGAATGCCTACATAATTCCTTTTCTTGAATATTGTCTTGTCAGCTCAATAAATCTTTCAGAACATCATTCATTTAACCACAACTCAATACTATTTTTCCACAAATGCTTCAGCATAAAGGATTACAATAAAACTATTATAATTATTTTGTCAAAAGAGAAAAAGATATTAAGAATAATAGTCATGGAAACAAGGCAACTCTAGGTTTAAAAAATATTTACTGAAGATAACTGAGTAATCAATTCATTTGGTGTTTAAGCCTAAGTTTAACAAAAAATTAAAAGTAAGGTCATGATGTATTTTATTCCATCTACTAATGGAATCCAAACACCCCATTACAAAATATTTGGTAAAGACAAACTGCATTGGCAAATCCCAAACTGCAGTGTGCCTCAGCAGCGCACTGAAACTATGTTCCATTACTCATTCTGAAACCTATCAGGCTCGTGATAAAATATTGCAGGAGTTCCTTGTGATGAGCTTTCAGATAAGGGCAAAAAGTACAGTAAGTGAGAGAGGTTTCTTAAGCTCCCTGAATGACTTCCCTTTAAAAGAACCTGTCAACCTTCCCAAGGCTAGAACATCAATTTTTTTTTAGTTCTATTTTAACTCAATCTTCGTTTTCTTCTTTCAGTTTTAATATATGAATCTCCAGCTGATAAGTGCACTGATTAGAATCCTTCCCAGGCTCCCTGAAAATGAATAAAGGAAGTTTACTTGATTAATGATCCAAGGAGGGATGATGATCTTACTCTTTCAGAAAAACAGTACTGAACCCTGCCAGTGATGATTCCATTATGCCCTAGAGCAACCCAATTACACACCTATGTAGACATTCTTCAGTCCAAAGGCCCCCAATTTTGTGCAGAGATGTTGCTTTTCATTTCACCCAAACCTTGAGAAGGGGAAAGGAAGGGTGGGATGGGGCTAAGAGTAACATTCCAGTGTGGAGTCAGTAATAAGACACTCCTGACAGCTGTGTTTTTTCCCTTCCTCCTGACTGGCCTGTGCCTGAGGCAATCCTTTTGGAAACCGACCAGGTAAAATTTAGAGGTGTATAAAGTAGATTCCCACCTATGAGCCTAGGGACCCATAACCATTGTCACCATGAAACTGATCAACACTCTCTTCCATGCCAAATAATTTCTTACCATTTGACTTTGCCTCATTACTGGTTCAACTGATACCATCTCTTACAAAGCCAAATCACCATGACTGATATCTCTGAGTATGTGCAGGTCTTGTCAACACTTAAGGTAGCCCAGACTGATCACCAAAGCCTACAGTTATGCCAGAATTCATTCTTGAAGCTTTCCACTACTATATATTTAAACACAGCCTTATTGGGCCATAACAGGTCCTATTCTGTGATGGATAGGATTCCTAATATGACCACATGTTGTGTTATATATTCATGTACATAACTGAATTTGAGCTAAAAATCATAAAATAGAACAATCATATTGTTTGTTCTCAATAAGATACTATTCCAAAGCTTATATGCCCCATGTCAAGGATGCATTTTTGGATGTGTCAGCTCTACTTGGCTTAAATCAAACTGGTTCATGCTACACTATATTCCACCAAATGATGTGCTATCAATGTAGAAGCAAGTGAATTTGTTAACCACTCAAAATCTTAGTATACTCATCTGCAACTTAGAAAGCCTTGAACATAACTATATGAACCTACAAGTGCTACAGGAATATCATCTATCATCATCATCATCAAACTTTAAAAAAGTAGTAAGAAACTAAAAGAAGTTTAAAATAAAAAAAGAATTTTTCAACAAGAAAGTGAACTTAGAAGAAATACTGTTATAGCTACTATTATTAGCCAAAGTGTTTATTACTAATATTATCCTTATTCAGAGTACAATATGGTTTTCTATCACAGCTAAATGTTTAAAAAATCCACATACCACTGCAGAGACTAAGATTTTAACTATAATTTCAGTAGGTCACCAGGTTAAGAGATGGGTACTTGTGTTTCAAGACAGTTTTCTTTTTGACCTATAACATATGGTTTCTGTTACTGCCAGACCATGACCTCCCAAGGTTTAAAAATCCCCATAAAAATTTGATTCTGAGTCCCATGCTCAATTGTATGTCTCAGAAAGGTTTGAAATACTGTGGGGAGGAGAAAGAATTTAGTCCATGACATTTTCTTTCTATATGATACAATTGCTTGTAACAAAAATCTCTTTCACTTCTAGTTTATCTCTTCAATTTTAACACCCCTTAATGCTCAAAGACCCTGGGAGCATGTTTAAATATATCACTACTAAACTCAATTGATGTACATTGTCTACAAACAGCAATAGCTTTTTTTCTTTCAATACAATTAAAAAATTGTTACACACTTGTGTTTTTCAAAACAATTTTAAAAATTGAAAATATAGCAAATGTGTATTAACAGCACAGTTTTATGTGCTGGTGATGATTAAGAAAAATTATGAACTTATTTTGAATAGATGTTATTTGAAGGTGGCACAGTTGCCTCCAAACATTAATAACGAGGGCAAGAATTAGTCATCAATTACAAAATATTCCACAAGGTACCTCTAATCCATTTAGATTAGTCAGACTTTCAACATGAACATAATAATGTTCTGCCTTATTAGATTTCACAAATGACGTTTCCTCAGCTTTTAATATAACATAAAATGTAGAACCATTGTCTGATCTTATAAGAGAATTTTGTACAATTAATTATGAGTTCTAGCATATCCTGATTTTATAGCAACTGATTTGTAACATCTCTTTAAGCACTGGATTTAATGGTACCTGACAACAAGGCATGAGTGTGTGGGGAAAGACATGTCTTCAAATAAACAGTATTTATTCCATCAACAATCAAACAACTGTGAGGCAGACTCCACCTATTTGGACATCCCTTACTAGCTCATTCACTTGCCCTTTCTCTACAAATGGTTGCACTAATTAAATCCCTATTTGTGGGTTGTTTCCCCTAAAAACATGTGGTTTCTGTTTTCTCAAGGTATTTCCAATAAAATCTGTTACTCCTAGACTTCTCACTAAAGAACTGAGAAACTCTGATGGTAATTTTATTAGAGTATAGGAGCTTTTAAATGAGAACAAATACATAAACATGCATTTTGAATGTTTACACATTTGTATATGTATGTATATATAAATGTGTTATATAACATATGTCATATATACACATACTTATACACATAGATACAAAAATATATGTGTATGTATTTATTCAAATAGATCTGACAGCAAGACATCATTTAGGTAGAAAGAACGAAAGCTATACTAAAACTTTTCTTCATAGTAAGTCATTTAGGTTGTTTGTGATGTTAAATAATTGGATATTTCTGTTCTACCACCTCCATTAACCTCCTGGAGTCTTAAATGGCTGCTTTATTGCTGGGCAGTCATTTTGCATAAAGGAAGTGAGATTGGTTGGGTCAGTTTAGGCCCAAGTCCCATTGGTTACTTTGTACAGGAAGCAGAAAGAGGTTGAAGGAAGGCAAAGTTCAGTGTAAATATTTATGTCTTACATTATTGCTTACCTAGGCTGAAGAGACAAAGGGAGATAACAGTTGGGATGCTCAATGGATAGATGTAAATATTTCTGTCCCACATTATCGAAAATGTACAGACATATAAATGTGAAATAAATATCTTATGCTACTTCCTCCCCCACTCCAACAAAATGATAAATTTATTGAATATAATTAGTCACACTGGGTGTTTCACTGATTTAGTGGCCAATCCAGGATAGACTCAACTCACAGGCCTTTAGCTCAGGTGTGAAGAAGGCTGAAACTTTCACTATCACTTAGTTGAAAGAGCAATGAATTGAAGAGTCAAAAGACCTGTGTTTGAGTTCAGATTCTATCACACAGTAGCTATGAAATTAAAGGTAAATGATGTAACTTCTCTGTACTTCAGTTTGCTTTTATGTAAAATGGAGCTGTTAATACTTGTAATATGACTTCACTGGGTTGCTATGGAGTACCTAAGTATAAAGTGCTGTTGAAATTTCAGTTATCATTAATTTAACATTTCAAAATGACTGAATTTATTCAGTTTGTATACTCCCTTCATTGATATAGACCATAAACCTTCCATGACCTAATTAGGTGGTTTATGGAGGGAAAACATCATCACCTAGGGCCCTACCCTCTGATGAGATAGTCCAAACTTAGCTGGACTTCTCTCAGGCAGTAGTCTTTTATTAGGCTACACTGAACCACTACCTGAAGTCTTTCTAGCTAGGAAGGGCCATTAAGACCCAATGCTGCCCTGGTATATTTTTCAATCATACTGCTTGATACCAATGAAACATCTTAGAAGGATTTTAATGGATTTATTTTCTTGGGATGGAGAGGGATAGAGAAGAACAGATGGGTCCAGATCTATGATATCATTGGTATAGGAAACTTTTTTTTGCAAAAAACTCTTTCTCTATTGATCAAATTGCCTATTTCTCTATAATTTTAGCCTTAGAGAGACATCAAGATGTCAAAAATTTAGTCACCTAGCCAATATGTATCATAAGCAAAATTTGAATATGGGCCTTCCTGATTTCCAACATCAGCCCTGTATTCACTAGGTCATGCTACCTTTCTTGGCAGCTATTATTATGATTGTTATTTTAGTAATGATACTTAGGGCTTTAGACACAGAAAATAAGGAAGGAATGCAATTAGTGTTGCCACATAGGAAGAAGTAATATTGACTCTATCTTTTTTGTCCAATCTACATATAAAAATATGCAGGAGAAAAAATATTTTATGTCTGAGGGTATATCCAGAAAGAATGTGCTAATTGATGCTCTCAAAACATATTTTTGGAGTTATTTGGAATCAGACTTATTTAAAAGCCTAACTTTACTCACCCTCAGCTCTTTTAGGCAACCAAAAAAATGTCCAAATGACTGAGACCTTCTGAACATCTCCTTGGGCCTTCTGGGGCAAACTGGGTAAAAACAGAATTTTTTACTTGAAATACGAAATCTCCATCTGATCCTCATTATTCCTTCAAGAAAACTGAAACTCATGTCACAATCTTTAAGAAGGCAATAAGAATCTTCCATAATTAAGACAGAATATAATGCATACAATAAATGCCCTCTAGCTAAAGATGCCTGAATAAAAGGCTTGTTCAACTCTCTTAGGTAGAGAGAGAGGCTGATGAGTAAAGAGAACATTCTTCATCCTTTAAATTACAGGCCAGTCTGTCACACCTTTCTTAATGAATCATGAGTCTTCACTAGCAAGAATAGTATTTCCCTTTTTATGGGTCCATAAAATATGAATCAGCTGTAGGCTTCTCCTATTGTTCAACCAGTATATTTCCATTTTCTTTCATTTGTTTGTTAAGCCATCACAAATTGTGTTCTCTAAAAACAGAAATCTATTATCTAGTCACCTACCACCTTGGGACTCCAAGCCTATCTATAAAGGGTTCAAGACATTCTATAATCAGAAGATATGTATCACACCTTGGTTGAACCAGCCTGGTATTTTAACTTAGAAAGTTGCACTAAGTAAATTCCCCATAGACACAACACAATGGGAATTCCAGAAGGTAATAGAGGTAGAGGAGTGCAGGGGGATGAATGCTACATTTGAAGTTTGAAGACCTAGGTTCAAATTGCAGCTCGATCATTTAGTACCTGGCAAGTTCCAGCTTCTCTGACTTTTATTTTCCTCATCTCTAAATGAAAGGATTTAACTAAAGCAACAATTCCCAAACTTTTTGGTTTCATGACCCCTTTTATCATTTAGGACCCTAAAGAGCTTTTGTTTATGTGTCTTATAGCCATTGATATTTGCTGTATAAGAAATTAAAACTGATAGTTTAAAACTATATCATATATTAATTTTAAAAACAATAATCATAACATCTCTGTGTTAATATAAATAACGTTTCTGTAAAAAAAATTGCCATGTGTTCAATAGCAAAAAGAATCACACTGTAAAATATATTTTCCAAATCTCTTTAATATCTGGCCCAATAGAAGACAGCTGCATTCTCATATCTGATTATATATTCAACCTGTTGTGATATGTTGTTTTGGTTGAATTATATAAAGAAAAGCTGTCCTCACACAGATAACTAGTTGGAAAAGGGAAGAATATTTAATAGGCAAATATTATCATAGAATGATTATGAAAATAGTTTTGACCTTGAGACCCAATGATTAAGTCTAAGGGATCCCCAGGGGTCCAGGGACCATGGTTTGAGAACCGAAGGACTAAATGGTCTTTAAGGTTCCTTTCAGTTCTAAATCTATGTTCCCGACACTTCCAAACAACCCTAACTTCTATGAATTAATCTAAACTCAACTTGAATTTATTTACATATCCAACCTATATTATCTCTTGGACAAACTAATTCTCAAAGTTTATCACTCAATTTGGTAAGTTGTACTTTTACATTAATAATATCTCCACCACCACCATTAAACACTTTTAAAGTATCTGCTATGGATATCTATAGCAACAGGATAGGTGGTGAAACTTCTTTTAATTGACCTAAAACTTTTTTCAAGTTTATAGGCAAACATTCTGGGAATTTAGTAAATATAGTAAATAAAGTGCATGCACAATTTCAGAATAAGTTATGATTTTATAAACCCAATTATTTCTTTTCTAGAACTTCATCTTTCCACACTAAAGTATGCTATTTTGTTAAGACTTCTACAGTAACATTCTCCTCTGAGAATGTGCATCATAATGCACTTGTGGACGTGTATTGTTAAAGGCTAAGCAAGTAGGGCAGAAGTTATGTATCATTAGTAATGAATAATTATATATAAGATAGTATAGAAGGTATAAAATATCTATATGATAAGAAAATTAAGCAGGCTGATCATGAAGCAAAAAGCAGGAATAACCAGTGGACAGTCTTTTTTGCTTTATTGGTATCCATGCAAAGGCAAGAGGACTAGGGGAAAATTTCTAGCCCATTGGGTGTTTACAGAAGGACATATGTGGGCAGAACTGTAGAAGATAGGAAGGTATGGTTAAATTATAACATTCCACACTGGAAGGACTCATACCAATGAAATCATAGATCTACTGACATACTAAGGAAGCTCACTTTGTTCCATGTTTTGCCTCACAGTTCTCACCTCCTTTTTTATACTCTAACCTATATGCACTAATGCCTATACTTCTTCATGGAAATTAAAATGCATATTTTAATTGTAAAAGGAATAATGAATTTAATGCATTAAGGGTCACAAATATTCCATGGCAATGTTATTTTTTCTTCTCATTTCATAATACCCCATGTTCTTCATGTTCTGGCTAAACTGGAACATATTTCCTAAAATTATTTGAATATGTATATAACAATGTGACTGGAATAGACTCTATCAACATTTTTGCCTATTGAAATTCTCTCTATTTAAGACTCAGCTCAGATGCTACTTCCTATAATGAAGTTTCAGTCATTTTATTTGACCGGCCCTATGAATTTAGCATCTAATTTATGATAATTTGCATGCATGTGTCATTCTTCTGAGTAGATATCTCCTCATAACTCTAAATTTTTAAGTTTATTTTATCTGTGTTGAATAGGAATGTATATGTAGAGCCTCTATCAGATTGCATGTTGTCTTGCAGAGGGAGGTGGGAAGGTAGGAGGAGAAAATTTAAAACTCAAAAGCTTATGGAAGTGAATGTTGAAAACTAAAAATAAATTTTAAAAAGTGGAAAAAAAGAAATAAAAAACAGTGAAATTAAGAAAATAAATTCTAAGGATGATGGAATCCTCAATAAAAAATATGATGTATAACTGAAAAAATAGTTTATTTTATCATCTATAAATTATTCTAGACTGTAATCTCCTTGAAGGTGAGACCTGCATCTTTATTTTTTATTTTTATTAAATTTGTGTTCCTAGCATCTAGCACAGCTCATTGTACACATTTAATAAATATTTGCTAAATATAACTTGAAAAGAACTTTAAAAAAACCTGGCTATATATATAAAATATATACATATAACACAAAGTTTAATTCATATAAACTATATCAAATGGAATCTGAATTGTATCTATTTCTGCTAATCTGCTAATATTTGAGTTAACTCATTTTGAAGTTCTTGTCCCAGAGGAGGGCCCTCTTGATTAGTGACTAAGAATTTGCAAACTAGTCATCTTATCCTAGTGGATATCTACTACCTGGCCTCAGACACCACACCACGCTTCAAGTCCCCATGCCATCAGACATCCAACCACTTGTCCAGGCAATCTCACTATCTGCCTGCCTTTGCTGGCCTGCTCTTCTCCATCTGAGTGCTCTCCATACCAGACTTGAGCCCTGTGCCTGAGTACCCACATCTTCCTGAATCCATGTCCCAGTTTCTATGGAGGTCAATCCATTCATCTTAGGGGCTCTTGTTCTAGGGTCCAACCAATATGACTGGGAACTGCATGTGTACAGCCTAGCCTGCTATAACTTCTGGCTGGTTCTAGGCATCATACTATGATTCACCTTCATATGCCATCCAGCTAGCTCAGGCTAGCTCACTATCTGTATGCTGCTGACTTCATAACTCATCCTTCCTGAATCTGCTCACCTCCCACACTCTTTATTAATCCCCAACAAAACTTCTTTCTTCTTATGTATATGTGTTGTCTTGCCCAACTAAAATGAAAGTATCCTTATAGCAAGTACTGCTTTTTCATCTTTAAATCTACAACACTTAGCATAGGGCCACACAGTAAGCTCTTGACAAATGCTCATTCATTTATTCTGCTTAAATACAGGCCTTCGGGTAAGATTTTAGACTATTAAATCCAACCCTCAACAGTAAATTGACAATCTTCAACATATTTAGTGAATGGCAATGGGTAAATGATATGGTATATATTTATAAGGACACTTGATTTCAACAGCATAAAAAGCTACCTCCATAATTTTATATTGAAACTCTTCTTAATGACTTATCATTTTGTGTATTTTGTCCAGGTCTTTTGGTAAATCCTTCAAAGCAGATTCTGCCTACATGATGCAATTATTCCTTTGGAACCTTTTAATATCTCAGCAGAGTCAATGGATCACTTTGGGCTGTCTACCTGTTTTCTTTCACTTTTTCTTACATGACTGCTCCCATTGCCTTTTCCAGCCATACATATCAATAACTTTTATAACACAACTCCCTAAGTACCAACAGTAATAACATAGGGTGAGTAGTTGGGGAGGGAATCTGAATCTTTACGTGTTCCTAACATTGACACTCTCTTCATTTCATTGAGTCAAACAAACATTAAAACCAGTTGGAAAGTAAGGAAATTAAATATTTTCAAGGTATTAGTGGTTTGGTCTGGTTTTTTACCAGCAAAAACATAATACTATATAAGTTTAAGTTAAAAAAAACCCTTTGTAGTATAGTTCAGAGCTTTTGGGAAGGTATTGTTCAAAATCAAAAGCATACAGATTTGATGCATTAGGTGAACAATTTTAATGCCTCACACCCTGTGCAATGAAAATCTGAGGCTGGCATAATTCCAATTACCTCTTTATTTTCTTAAATAGTTCCTTTTGAACTTGTTCAACATCTACTTCCATTGATCCTATAGTGATTAGGACCTTTGACCTATTTTATTAATAACAGTGATTACTTGATCATTATTAGAATCATGACATTATTTATATGATTTACTGATACCTGAAGTACGGTAAAACAAAGAAAAAAAAAGTCTGAGAAGAACCAAGGCAGCAGAATCCAAATGCTACTTCAAACATTTGTACCAGTTTCTTTCATTTCATCATATATCCTTTTATTTTCTCTGAAATCTGATTCTTAAGCTTAAAAAAACACTTGGTGGGAGGGGAAAGGTCATAAATCACCATTTCTACTTAAAATATATCCATTTAAATGCAAATATTGGCCTTTATTCCTAACCTTTAAGCAGTCATTTCACAGAAATGCAAAAGCAAGAGTAAATTTTGTGTTTTAAATCCTATAGAATAGCTCTCTAATGTATCATTTAGGCTCATTCCTGCTGCACAACACCTGCCTATATACGTTTCAGTGTATTTCTGGAGGAGTAGAAGGGGGTATTCTCTGTTGAAGTATCATTTTAAAATTTTAAATAAGTATAGAACTGCTTCAAGCCAATCTTAATATCATAGAAATTTTCATCATTTTTTCACTTTTCATCACTACTAGTTCAATTTCATTTCTTAGCAACAATATTTGTATTTACATTCTATGATTTAAAAGGCTGTCAAATGCATTAGTGATAAATTCCTCAAAATAGTCTTGACGATTGTTGAAACTCATGTGAAGTAAAATACTGCTGTTAAATAAAAATGAAAAACAGTTTTCCGATTCATATTTAAAATATAATAAATGGAAACATAGTGATTTGTTCCTTACTAATTACATAAAGGTCACCAGGATGGGGAAGGGTTTCAAGATTATACCACATGAGCATCAGTTAAAAGAATTGAAGATATTTGCTGGAAAAGGGAAGACTTAGCTGAGGTCAAGGAAACAGGGACGATTGTTGTCTTAGTACAGTATTGGAAGTTCTGTCATGTGATTACATCTATCATTCAATCAACAAGCATTTATTAAGCTTTTATTATGTGACAGCCACTGTGCTAACTACTGGGCATGGGGAGGAAGATAAAACTCAAAAATAGTCTATGCATACATATTATTGTGGGATAAAGAATGTGAATAAATAGGTATATAGCAGTACCTGCCAAGTAACATACAAAGTAGAAGGAAGATAATTTTAGAGGGGTTAGTTTGGGGGGAAAGCTGGAAGTAATGGATAAAAATTCTAGAGAAGACTTAAGCTCTCTATAAAGAATGAGAACTATCCAAAAGTGGAATTACCTGCATTGGGAGGTAATGGGCTGCCCCTCACTAGAGATCTTCAAGCAAAGGCTAGGTGATTGCTTTTTAGATATACTGTAAAGAGGATTCTCATGCAGGTACTAGTTAAACCCTTAAGGTCTTCTCTAATTGAATATTTTGAGAATCTGTGAAAATATCTATAAAGAAAGATTCACTAATACGCATATTCTAAACCATTAAAAAAGAAAAAAAGAATCACAATAATTTTTGAGAGATCACATGACTTGTGGAAAGAATGCTGAGAGTCCAGTCTTTGCCTTTAATGCTTACTTAAAGTTTTACCTTAGGAAAAAATTTTTTTTTCTCTGAGTCTCAGTTTCATTATCTTTAAAATGGGCACATTAACACTCCCTACAGCAACTATACCCAGGGTTTATGTGATACTGATCAAGTGAAACAACATATGTAAAATGCTTGGTAGGCCTCAAAGGGCTGTATAAATGCCAATAATTATTATTTGTATGGTTTATTGTGTAAAATGTTCACAATTTTGATTCATAAGCAAAAACCCATCCAAGATTTAAAGTTATCTTAGCAATGTTTTATGTCATGTAGAACTAAGACACTAACAATTTCAATTAGACACATAGCAACTAAAAAATAATTGCACAAGTACAATGTATAGCCTAAAAGCACCAGATTACCAGTCAGAGCAATAGGAACATCCCAGCATGGTCAATTCAATGTTCAATGATGCCTCTTTAAGTACTAATGAAGCATGGTGCCCTAATGAGAGGTTTCACTGAAACCTAGCCAATGGAGCATAAATTTCATGGAGAAGAGAGAAAACTAGGAAGCTACTGAATGCTCAATAGGGTTGTTTACATCAATAGTGCTCATAGGTCATGAGGGACACTTGACACTTGACACTTGACAAACACTGCAAAGAGCCATGCATACTTCTATACTCCAAAGCTTTGCATTATTACAAAAAGAGCTAGGGGTAGAACTCAGATCTGTTCTATCATTGGTAAAGGTGAACTCAAAGGTCAGGAAACTACATCTATATGCAGGAAAGACCTTTCTCTACAATTTATAATCTAAGAGTGTTTGCTGGAGTATTTAAGACATTAAATGATGCTCCTAGGATCATCCATCCAGCGTGGGTCAGAGACAAGATTTGAACCTAGATCCTCCCGGCATTTAAACAGGCTCTCTATCCACTAAATTACATGCTATAAAGTATATAAAGTTGCCTCTTTCTAAAAGGAAATGCAAATTACTACATGATGCAAAGCACTAAATTTTTATGTCTACGACAAATGTTCTAAAATAAAACATCATCTCATGTGATATAGTAAGGAATAGAGCCACTTACCAATGTGTATCCTAGGACAACTCAAATGCCACATATCTAAAAGGGCTTCTGTCTATGACCATAGAAAAAAAAATCAGTTGCCAGTGAACAAAAATTATCCCGAGAATGGTTTCATGCCATGTAGGCAAAACAAAATAAAGAAAAAAAAAACCCAAAAGGTGGGACTAAAGGGGTTAAGGTTAGGGTTAAACTAGTCAACCAATAAAATTCCTTCTAATGTTAACATCCTATGATTCTGTGAAACCAAAATGTTTATATTTTAGAAACCATGCAGCTATTAGCAGAGGGCAGCCAGGTGGTATAGGGGCCAAAGCACAGGGCCTGAAGTCAGGATGACTCATCTTCCTGGTTCAAATCTGACCTAATACTTATTAGCTGTGTGAACCTGGGCATGTCACTTATCTCTGTTTACCTCATAAATGAGGTAAATGTTTACCTATAAAATGAGCTGGAGAAGGAAATGGTACACTATGATGTCAAAGTATCTCTGCCAAGAAACTCTAAATGGGGTCACCAATAGTCACACAGGACTAAATGCAACTGAACAGCACCAAGAAGCTATTGGCAGAAGTGTAGAAGGGGTTGAGAATGGGGCTAAGTTTCTTCAATCAGAAAAAACACTAATGGTTATCTTTAAAACACACAGAGAGACATGCACAAACCTTCAAATTTCCATAAAATCTTTTTAAAGTACCACAAGATGGAAGATCACTTTGATCTCAGGTGGCAGCAGGCATGAATACTGAAATGCTTGAAATGGGCTGTTCAAAAATAAAACACCTATATTTTCTAGCCATGACATGATACATTCTATCTAATGTCGGCTTTAAAAAAAATCACTTTAATCAATTCAATGGAATTTTAAATTTTAGACTGAAAAAAAAAAAAGGACAAATGAGTTTGTTGACTCATTCCAAACAACTAGAACACAGCTGCTAGTATGGTATTCCAATTTAATTTTTAAATTTTTTAAAAAATAAATGTTGTTTAAAACCCATGTGTTAAGCACTTACTATGAGCAACAATCATGCTAGGTACATGGATACAAATACAAAAAGGGATCAGTCACTAACCTAAAGAAACTGGGTGGCAAAAAGCATATTTTTTCTAAGGTCGGAAACTTCATACTGAATAGAGACACAAAAGATATACTGGAAAAACTTTACCACTTGTACATTTAGTTCTTTTAGTGGTAAAGCAGATATCTTATAAGTACTAGCTAAAAATTTCACATAACCATAGTTAATTCTATCAGAGAAAAAGGTCAATAGAAGAAAGTGGCATATTTCCATGTAACTCTTCTGTACATAAAACAAAGTTGAATTCATAGATCAATCCTCCCGAAGAAATACATTATAATGTTCTTAAACATGTTAATTCTCCTAATAAGGTTCTGTTTCCAATGCTCCTACATAACAACCTACCATTTCAAATGTGATTTTACAATATCCATTTAAAAAGTTTTCACTTTGGTTTGGGACTTGGCAGGGAATCGGGTACAGAAAGGAGAAAGAGAGGAAAGGTCAAATGTATTTTAAATGTACCCTTCAATACATAAGTGATTAGCATGTAGTAATAATTTTTTATTCATTAATAATAATAATAGTAGTAGTAATAAGTAGCATTTATATAGTGCCTTAAGGTTTGCAAAGTACAAGTGGTATCCCATATTATCATTTCACTTATGATTATTGCTTCCAAAAACAATGGTTGTGGGGCAAAGCTTTCGCTAATTTATCAAAAGAGATGTGAATATAAACACAGATTACATAGATGAAGTCACAGAATGATTGAGTTTAAAGGAATTTAGAGATCATCTCATCTACACTACTTAATTTATAGATGCAGAAACTGAACCCCAAAGAAATGAAAGGGCTTGCTCAAGGTCACATATGGAGATAGAAGCTGAGATGTTACCAGAGCCCAAGCCATTCATGAAGAATCAGGGAATATTAAAGGTCTTCCATTAGGGAGTGCCTATAACTACCGACTGCAATGCAGCTGAAAGAATGAAGTGCCCTAGCCCATGTTAAGAGAATATTCTTTTCTGAGTATTCACTTTGTTTCTGTTATGTCTTCACTAAGACTGACTTTGGATCACTGGAGCAAAGCTGTATTGTAAGTTATCATTTCATTAGCAAATATCAAAAAACACACACACACAAGTACTACTATTGCTTTAAAATAATTAGCCTAAAACATGGCCGCACTGTGCCAATTTGAAGGGGAAAAAAAAGATTCTTAGTGCTTGCTCCAGAGACTGCCATTTGGATAATTCCATTAATTCTACTTTCTTTGTATCCTTTATACAGATTTCTTCTAGTCCATGCTTTGGTCAGGCATATATCCCAGTCCAAATCAATTAGAAATTCATTAGAAATGAATTAGAAAGAATTAGAAAACCTCTGATGGAAGGACTTTATATTAATCCCTATGATAAAGGGCTAAAAATTCATATTAAATAGCTAGGCATTTAGTGAATGTTTGTTGAATTGCAGTTACTTAAACAGAATTGAACTGAATTCAGTGGCATCATGAGCTGTTGTGACCAAAACAGTTCATCACTGGTGGCCAGTCTTCCATCAATAAGTCTCTTTGAATTAAGGTTGGCTGGTGCTCAGACAAATATTTGTCACCAAGCCCACATTCAAAGCACGTGCATCTCAGTAGAGGTTGCCAGCTCTTTTACTGCACTAGAATAGCTTTCGAGGATCCAGGGTTACCTCGAAACCATGAGGAGGCAACAGAGAAGGACTCCAGTGGAGGACACTTACTCTTAAAGATCATAAAATTGTTAAAAGATGTAAACTGCATATTTTGGTTGACTATGGGCTATCTTGGGAGGGAGAAGACCCCATTCTACTGGTGGTCTTCAATTAGAGGGAATATAACATCTTGTTGGACACAATATAAAGGAAACTATTATTCAAAGATAAATTGGAATCTAAGAACACAGTTCTTTTTGAACTCTGATTCCATGATTCTAGATAAAGTAGAGCATGACATGCAAGGAAAAGTGTAAATTGTCACCTTAAAAAAAAAGATCCCCTCTTAAAATGCTCCAGATTTAGTAGCAATGTGACTGAAATTATGTGATCATTTCAATGCAAGCTTTGCCTCTATGTTGAAATCATATTGAATTGGAATCCAAAGTTCTGAATTGAATGACCATAATATCCCAAACTATACAGGGCTGTTAGGACATGAATCAGAACTTCCATAACATGTCAATAGGACAGATATGAATTTTCTCATGATGTCTGAAACAAAGTCAAATTTGCAGTTCAGCCCCATTCCCTAGGGAAGAGAAAGTTCTATTCCTGTCAAATGCCCCTAAGGATAAAATTTAATTTCCTGAGCTGAGAACTCCATGTTGCACAGCTACAACAACCTTCACCTCACATGCATTAGTAACTAAGCTGAATTTGAGCATTTATCTTTAAAATAATTTATCTCAGAAATGAACAAAATTTTGCCAGCTTCTTATTGCAGAAACTCCACAAAACTAGGTATTACAAAGCAGCAATGAGGGTACCTCACTTTATCTAGATGTTGTAAGGTTGGGGTGATTGATTTCCTCAACTCTACCTCCACTTAAAGCAAGTGATAAACTACCCAAGCAATCAGTTTGATCATAAGCCTTACACTAAGTGCTTTAAGGCCTTAAAACTAGAGTTATATTCTACAGCAACCCTATCTGAGTAGACTGTAGAAACTTGCCCACACCTCAGGAATCTTCTATAGGATGGATTCTAGAAACTGGAGTAAGTGTGGATTGCTAGCACACCCTTGAAGAGCAATTGCCAGGAAGGTGGGGGAAGGAAAGGTGATGGAGAAACTTGGGTTTCAGCCTTACCCAAGGTTCTTCCCTCCCCCTTGTCTTTGGCCAAAGGAGGATCATTTGAGGGTCTTGAGGATGCTAGACCTCCCAACCACCCATCTTGTGTGACAGCAACATCCCCAGATCAGCAAATGGCAATGTCTACACCAGGAGCCAAGGATAGAGTCATGCAAATTTCACATGCTGACTTCAAAAAAACTTCTGGAGCACCTCAAAGATGGGAGAAAAGGGATTCTAGAAACCAGAAGTTGTGAGTTACCCCTTTGTTACATATGCTGTTTAATCGTAAACATACTTTCTCCTGTTTCCACTGGACTTTGTCTATTTGCGGGAGAGTAGGTCATAGACTCTGGGGCGGAGATGTTTTGTACTAATTTTTCTCACTTTTTCATCTTAATTAATATGCCTTTCTAAAATCTATTTAAGGACAAAAGACAGTGATAACAATGGGGAGACACACATCAGTGGGAACACAAGTCAACAGCAACCTAATCCCTCAGGGAGTAACCACAGAATCCTGAGTAGGCGATGTAGTAAAGCTCTAAAGATCTGACATGTCTTTGGGAGTGGGAATTGAGATACGGATCTTCTCATAAAATATGTGAGCTATAATAGTATTATTTATTACATTATTATTATTTACTATAGTTTTTAAATGGTCAGACATGTCTTGCATCACATAGAGGTGGAAGAACCAAAACTGATAATAAAACAGTAAATAAATACAATTAAAACAGTAAATAAAGTATGGTCACACACACATTAATGTGTGTTTTATATCACTTGTGAAGATTAGAAGCAATGTTATACAAAATTTGTTCATGGTCCATTTTACAGATGACAAGTATAAATGGTTTGAAATACTCCCTAGTCAGCTGTTACTGGGAATATATTTTGACTATAGATAAAGGCAAGGTGAAGCAAAGGGTGAGAGATACCTGTATAATTCAGTCAATGCAAAAAAACCCAAAACCTAGTCTAGAGAGTTTAGGTATAAAACCACCACCACCGTCTCAGTTCCTTTTCTTTAACAGAAAAATTTTGTTTTCTTCTTATTTTCTTTTGGGGAAGTAGTGTCTAGATCATCTAAATATTTCATTTAATTCTGTTTCCATATATGGAGCCTAAACATTTCAAAGACTGACAATCAAGTTCTAAGGATAATAGTAATGAGTGAAACAGGTCACTTGCTGCCAACTTAATTTTTTATAGTAGTGGGAGTGAATCCATAAGGACGCATGGACAGTCTCCAAGTAGTACCAGAATGGCAAATGCCACTGCTCTACAAGGTGGAAAGATGCTAATGCAGCATTCTCCATCCAATAAAAAAAAAAGTATTTACTTTCCCTGACATTATAACAAAGAATTGATGAATGGGCACTCTGTGCACTGAATAGATTACTGTTGACTCTACATTCTGATACTATTTCAGCCTAATGTGTGTAAATAAGCAGCGTTGACTCCTTAATTTACTCATATTAATGGCACCATCATTCAGGACTCCATTATAAGGAGATGCCTCATTCAGGGTACCTGTTGAATTGCTAGTTTCATGTTTCATATTAAAAAAACCAAACCTGATAAATCTCAGCAAAATATACATAGGTATGAGTTTTTTAAAATAAATTTGCACGAACTATAAAGATACATATATGTATATATACACACATAGATTTTTTTTTAACAATATGAGTGTGAATCTACATCTGTCAATTTAGATCAATTCCATGCATAAATGCTTCTACCTGAGGCTGTGATGATTTAATTAGGATTTCTTTAATACAGTTTATTGTGACTGCATGTCACAAATGTTACTTGAAGGTCCCCAAAAAGTAGTTTAATGCTTTGCTACAGAAAAAAGCAGTTTGTGAGATACTCATGTGGAGGCGAATCGACAGAACACAATGTAATTCAACAGATATACGAATCCTGCCAAAAGCAAAACAGACTATTAGGGTCTGGAGTAGCTGGGAAATGAACAGTAAATTCTGTAAGAGAAAAGAAAGAAAAGGCATTGCTGCAAGCCATGTGGGCAATACTGTGCTGCAACAAATTGAAAAAATGCACCGAGAAGAATGTCATTTCAACAAAGCCACATCCAAGAATTTACTCCCTGGGAAATCCCCAAGCTTAGAATATGCAAACAAGGATGCCATGAGGACCATTCAACACATGTCCTACCTTTAAAATATAATCAATCTATTTCCTTAGAAGTTGTTGTGGTTTTGTTTGTTTGGGTTTAGTTTTAAAAACAACAACAAAATATCTTTATTTGGATTTTATTTTCAAGGCTGTTTTGTTTTATCACTTACTAAATTAAGCATTCGCAAAGAAGTATGGTAATGGCATTGTCCTTGTATCAAGTTTAGCGTTTTGCTGATTTGAAAGCAGGTATTACTTTAATTTTCTCTCACAATGTGAAATACCTGCTTTGAGTCTCCCATCTGGGATGATATAATGATAGGCTACTGGCCCTTCAGAAAAAAATATGAATTGGGACATTATGAAAGTCTGGCTTCTTACTTAAGATTAGCTTTTGCTTGTACAAACAAGGTAAAGGTCCAATTAGCGATTCTGAGCAAAATTGGCGGGCTGCCTTTTGTGGATGGGCTTTCTAATTCTAAACCCTATAATCCATAATGAGGCCTGTTTTGCACTACTGATGCTCTCCATTCAGAAAAGTCCAAATACCAGGCTACTAATGAGGAAGAATTTAAAATGTGAACACCATGAATGGAGCATGCTATTGGGAAAATTGGCTCACATTAAAAGATTTAAAGACTTGGCTTGTTCTGCTTGGCCTGCCAGGTCCAGCTAATTAAAATTTTTTGTAAAAATCTGATAAGAAACTAACTTCTCACATACTAAAGGACAACTTTGAATTGCACAGCAAGGAAAAAAATACAAAATTTGAAATGGCTTAAAATATAAAAAATGGAATTTCATGCTATTATGTATTAATCTACACTTCTTGTATCCCGGATATTGTAGAAGTTATGTCATATGGAATAGGTCCAGCAGAAAGCATAAGAAAATTGCACATTGAGAATTTCCCCAAAGCAAACCTGTAGCCCAGTTACTAGAATAAATGCAAAGTTTCTATTAAAGAAAAAGTGAAGCAAAATTGGCACTGAGAAGTTCAGAGGTTACTGAACAGTTGCCAAGGAGGACAGTGGTGCAAAGCCTTCCATATCCTAAAGAGTGAATTCATAGACAGAGGTTGCTTATCAGACGGGATTCTAATTATGCAATTTCCTGAGGTAAGGTAACAAACAACAGGCCCTATGCTTCTGTAGGGATCTTCAGTATGAGATAACCACGATATCCAGCTAATAGAAATCCACATCCATACTCCTAATATGCCAAATAACAGTATTAGGAGTAAGACCATGTAATGCAATTTGCACTTCTGCTTATACTAGATCAATTGGTAGAATCAGTCCATTAACAAGAATGTATTAAGCACCTACTACATGTCAGACACTATTAAGCACTAAGGATGCCTAGACAAAATCAATCCTTGCCTTTAAGGAGGTTATGTTCTTTTGGGAGAAGCAAAATGTACTAATCTAAGCAGATACACCATATGTACCAAGTTAATATAACGTACTAAGGTAGAGGAACTATCCCCTAGGAGACGGGCTCAAGAAAGGTCTCAGGTTGACAAGGTAGCTGGCTATTGAGCTAAGCTTTGGAAAAGGGAATGAATCTGAAGAGTGGTTGAAAAGAGAGTGAATTCCAAACATGAGGGATGGCCAACTGAAAAGCACAGAGACGGTAGAAGGTATCCATGAGTGAAGGACAAGCAGGCCAATGTGGCTGATTGGTAGAGTATATGAAGGTGAGCAACAGGTATGTTCTGTATTTTTAATTAGACTGGAAACAGATATAAAGAGATTTAAATGGCAAATACAGAACTTTATGTGTGACCATAGTGGCCATAGGGAATCACTGGAGTTTTTTGAGGGAGTGGTCTGTTCAGATATATGTTTCAAGAACTTTCCTTTTGCATCTATGTAGAATATCAGATTTGAGAAGGGAGAGATCAGAAACACACATTTTTTCTTCTACTTTGCTCATCCCTTTATTATTTAACAGTGACTACAAGAATGCTCTATCCAAGGAGGTATCTTTGCTATTGGTCACATTATCTGAGAACTTTAGGAATGTTATAAATGATGGAGAGTCTCAGAATGCTATTGAATATTAATTGAAAAATCTAAGCCCTTTATATTATTCTCCTTACTTTATTATTGGCAATAAGGAATGAATAGGTTACACATGATACCGTGTGAATCCATATCAGTAAAAAAACCCAGTCCTTAGAAATAAAAAAAATTGAAATTGCGATTATATAATAATAAAAGGCAGCTGGGTGTCACAGTGGATAGAGTGACAGGCCTGGAGTCTGGAGGACCTGAGTTCAAATCCTGCCTCAGATACATTACCTGTGTGACCTTGGGTAAGTCACTTAACACTATTTTCCTCAGTTTCCTCATCTGTAAAATGAGCTGGAAAAGGAAATGGCAAATCATGCTAGTATCTTTGTCAAGAAAACCTCAAATGGGGTACAAAGAGTCAGCCATGACTAAAAATGATGGAACAAAAAATTACAAGCTTGATTCATTCTAAAATTCAGACAAATTAACCTTACATCAGGAAAACTATATCTGAGATCTGCTACTATGCTTGTGTATTTAAGTGGTATGAAGAAGTGGTTGTTGTATTTGTTCTTTGTTCTTAAGAAGGAGCATGACATCAGGAAGGCGATGCCATGACTTGCAAGTGACTTGATTTATTGATTTTAAGCAAGGGAAGGCTGTGCAAAGTCACCAGGCTCACTTTCTCCTCTGGAGCCATCTGGGTCCAGTGGCAAGATATAGACTAGGATGACTGGAGATGGCCCTTGGCATGAAGAAGTATTAAATGCATTAATGTTTCATTTAGCCTGGGGTCCCTTACTTGACAACAGATTAATAGCCAAAAGCAAGAAATCATTCCCAAAAGGACTATGAGTAGTCAAAATATATAACATTAGCCTCATGGTGCTTCACTTAAAGGACACCCTTTTAGGCATCCACTAGGAGGCCATTCACTTTTATTTTAGACAAAATTCTAATATGTTTTATTGCCTGATTTCTCATGTCTAGCATTTTAGGGGAGAGAGAGAGAGAGAAAGAGAGGAAAGGAGGGAGAGAGAGAAGGAGGGAGGGAGGGAGGGAGGAGGGAGGGAGGGAGGGAGAGAGAGAGAGAGAGAGAGAGAGAGAGAGAGAGAGAGAGAGAGAGAGAGAGAGAGAGAGAGAAGAGGTTTCTATAATAATGACATGTTTCTCTAGCACTTTAAGGCTTGTAAATCTCTTTGCTAACTACAACCCTGTGGTCTAGTTAGCACAATTTTTTTTTCAGATGAAGGAACTGAGGTTTTTAAAGATTAAGTGACTTGTCTATGAGCACACAGGCAGTAGGTATAGGAGATGAGACTCAAGCCCCAAACCTCTGACTCCAAATCTAGCCCTATGGCTCCTGTGCCAGGCAGCCTCACAAGAAGACATGCTTCAAGCAGTCAATAGTGATACCTGACAGTCATTAGGAGGAGAGTTCAGGAAAACTACAAACAAAAGCCAAGCAAATAATACCATTTCGTGTGAGGGCATTTTGCCACTTCTTATTTTGATGGAATGAAATTCAGATCCAGCTCCCTTTGGACTGAGTCCTGGTTTTGAATTTCAGCTCTGATATTTACTGGTTAGGTGATCACTGGCAATTCACTTTACCTCTGGGCCTCAGTTTGCTTATCTGTAAAATGGAGGTGATTAACACTTACGTTAGCTATCTCATAGTATTGCTGTGAGGAATACATTTTATAAAACTTAAAACACTTTAAATGTGAGTTACTGATCATTAATTCCAATGGGCCACTTTCCTTAATACAGAGGAAATCCTACTGACTAGAGAGATCTTTTTGAAATGCTATCCATTTAAAGTACCAGGATCTTTTGTTGGTGTCAAAAATTTGTGTTCCTTAGCCTTCTTCATTGGAGCTTTCTTCTTGTGCAAGTCTGTATGCCCTTTAAAGATATGTATAGTTCTGAAATAAAATAAACCAAAGAAAATCAGCAATCTCATATTACCAGCTAAAGACCACTAGGTGGGATTTGGGGAGCCTGAAAAACCATTTTGTTCATGGTTGAAAGAGAATGAACTATTGAAAGTTTTATGTTTCAGATTTAGATTTCTATATGTCATGTCCTGCAGCACGCTGCTGTTATGAATTAATGAAAAGAGCTTCCAACCCTAAACAGGGCACAACATAACTTTTTAAAGAACGCAAAGTAAAACAAATCAGAACTTTATTTAAAAAGTCAAAGACAATAATGCCAACTGGACAAAAGCATCCAGGAAAATGTCAAGGCAAACATAGCTTCACCATCAAATTCTGGTAGCGAACCCTGGTTTCCTCTGAAGAACTCTCATGAAGGGGCCTAGTCTCCTAGAGGAGGCTTGACTAAAGGGCAAGTCAGAAATCTGGTAGCTTCTAGAGAAAATAAGAAATTTTAATTAATCTTAGTGTACTTTTAGAGTGATTTTGTACTGAAGTGGACCTGAATGACGTGGGTCCCATAGCATTTGTCTCAGGTGGCCAATGAACTAAGGATGGAAAAGGACCAGTATGGTACTCCTTGGACCAATTAAAAAAAACAAACTAACTAAAGAACACTCTTTTGCCATGAATCAGCTGTGATCACTCAATCAGTTTAGTCCAGACCTGTATCCCTAATCCTGGGGTAGGGAGTGAACAAGCAACAGGAACTGCAGAGTGAGAAGGCATTTTCAAGGCCATTGACTTAGGTACATTGCTCTTTTTGTAATATTCAAGAGAAAAGATGATAGAACTTTTCCAGCCTAAATGATTCTTCTACCAGCCAATGAAGTGGAATATGTGAAGGTCATAGAGAGAGAGTGGTGATGTAATATGATTTCCTCTAATCTAATTGCATGCATGCAGGTACACAATTTAATTCCAGTATGCCAGATTAAGATATTAACCCAATTATGCTCATTTAATCACCTTGAAAAATAATTGTATTTAATTTGTTCAAGTGCTAAAAGAATAATATACTCCAATGTCAATATGCCAAATCTAATGCTTTTCATATGAAAAACATCTATTTATAAGGATCTTAATAAGACTGGAAAACAGCCAATGAACATTTCAAGCAGACCTAGAGGCTTAGCAAGTAGTAAGCTGAGCTGGCATGGAAGAGGTCTATGTTAATGAAAACTCAAAACTCTTGTTTCCTAACTATTTATGATTGGGAAATTATAGTTTAAGTCTCCAGAGGCTTCCAGCACCCTGTAATAGGCTAACTATAATGAGAAACTGATACCTGTGTATCCAAGCATCATGTGAGCATTGTGCTATGCTACATATAAAGGCAAGGCAGATTAACAAAATGAAGAACAAAACACAGCAGCACACAATGAATGGGTAAGTCAAATCCCCATGAATCCATTCACCCAGGCATAATACCCTAAATCCTTTGGGGAAAAAAAACAGTCAGAAACCGGTTTCTGCATTATGGCCAAATATAACTGGTTTAACATACCATTTGATGGTAATATATGAGACAAATACACTTTGCTTTTGTTCCTATAATTAATCAAAAAACTTTGTTTCAAAGGAGCAAATATTTGATAAAAATAAGAAAAGTCAATGTGGGAAACATTACTATGTGTCTCAAAGCTACAAAGCATTGGCAGCAAGGTGAGTTTTCTGCTATTAGATACTTTGGCTTGGGCCTTCCAAAAAGCTTTATTGATTTTACACTTTAATTCATATGGAGCAGTCTTCTATGTTATATCAGCTGTGTAAGCCATTGATTTATACACACACATACACACACACACAGCATCTATCCATTTCACAGTGAATATTTACCAAATCCTCATTTAACAGTAATGTCAGAGTTTTCAAAGAATTAGAATTGCAGATGGTCACCCAAAGGCAATAGAGAAGCACATGCTGGCCATTAGTATGAGGTGGCATGTTAGGAATAAAGACTCACATGAGAAGCAGCATAAAGGATACCATGACAAAGATTTATGATTGGAAAAGGAATTGGGCTAGTTATATAGAGAGGGTAAAGAATAAATGATGGACAGCCCACATGCTCTATTGGTGACCAGACAGTATCAAGATTGTAGAGGAAAGTCACCAGTATAAAGAATGAACTTTCTGTGGAAGATTTATGGAATAGCTAATATATGGATAAGAGTTGAACAGAAGAAGATATGGATGAGCTACTCTTTGTATTACTGGAGACAATAGGCACCTTAATGGTATCACAAATCTATGTACGTACCAAGGAAAGTACATTTTGTAGGCAGAATATGTGCTTTTATATTAAAAAAAATGTTTGTTGACATGAAAATGACTACATTCAGGTTTTCCTCGCCATATGGGCTATATGTTATATATTCATTCATTTGATCATTCTTTCAAGACTTTCTTTTTGAACAGGTAATCAATATACAAAGATCTCTCCTAGAGTCAATCATTTGGATGGGTCAGAGTCATAGAAGGCCTGACTACCTTACTTTCTCCCATAAATGTACCCTGACAGCTTACTGGGAAAATTTGTCCAAGAGCATGGTTACTTATATACTCTTGATTGAAGGATAAGACTCTTCCCAGGAAAGGCCATCCCTTTCTCCAAACATACATCTTTGGAAGGAATCATAAGGTAATAGATCTATAGCCAGAAGGTGCTTTAGATCTCATCCAATCCAACTCTTTCATTTTATAGTTGATCACATATAGCTGAATGCCCAGAGGGGCTAAATGAGTCACCTTAGGTGACATATAAAATAAGTAGCTGAGCTGAGAACTGAATTCAGGTCTTATAACTCAAAATTTAGCATTCTCTCTCTCTCTCTCTCTCTCTCTCTCTCTCTCTCTCTCTCTCTCTCTCTCTCTCTGTCTTTTCTCTTTCTCTCTTACAACATGCTATATGAAGGAAGGAAGCACATATGTAGTAAATCAAGCAGGTCAACTGTGGTAATCCATGGAGGAAAAGTTGTCCTCGTCAAGTAGCTATCACTTTATTCTAAATAGAATTTTAAAAAAATTAAAGTATAGACGAAAAACATATATAAAGAATCTCAGAGGAAAATTAGAAGCTCGTCAAGATACTCCACTATATTAACCAAAACGTGTATTTTTAAGTAGGAATGTAATTTCTATTCAATAATGCTTTATTCCCAACTTGGATAGTCTCATTTGAATAAATACCACATTGAATATATATACAATTACATGCCTTTTCCCACTCCATTCATGGTCTATAACAGCAAAAGAACACTTTCTAACACTCCAATCCAACTACCATTTATTAAGTTACTACTACGTGCAAGGCAATGTGTCTAGGGACACAAAGACAAAATGGGAAAAAAAAAAAAAAACAAAACTGTCCCTCTCCTCACAGAGCTTTCCATTCACTGAGAGGATCCAACATGTAGACAGATGAGTATATGCATAATTATTGGGAGAGGAGAACTACAATGAGGGGGATTGGAAAAGGGTTCTTTTATGAGGTGACAGAAGAGAACTAATTCTTAACAAAATTCAGGGATTCTAAGAGGCAGAGGAGATGAAGAAGGAAGCATCCCAGGAATTGGGGGTCACCTGATGAGAGGGCAAAGAGTTGGGAGAAATGGAGCACTATGCCTAGAGAAGAGCAATTAGGCCAGGCTGGCTGGAATAGAGAATGTGTGAAAGGGCACAAAGACAGGCTTGAAAACAAGAATTAGTAAGTGTTGTAAATTGCTTCATAATGAGATATTTGAATTTATGTGATAGGTTTATTTAAACCTTCTTTCCACTACATGTTTCCACCAAGAAAAAAAAAACCAAAAAAACAAACATTTTGTTTTCAAAACTAAGTACTCCAATGTATCTCTCAACTTCCAACAGGCATTAAACATTAGAATCTTAACATTAGCTAGAACCCCATATCACATCTCTGAAACAAGAGGAATAGCTAGAACGCAGTATCAGAAAATTTTAAAAGCTTCCTTAAGAAGAAAAGATTTTTGGAAAAGACTGAAAGTAATATTGCTTAGCCAGCTTTCATTTGTTTAGTTATACTCCCCTAGGAATGTAGACTTCAAATTATTTTTTGAAGATAAATCCTAATTTGGTTAAGTAATTTCCTCTTTATTCTTATAACTGCTATTTCTATCACTTTGTATGCTGTAGTTATTCATTTTTTCATCATTTTACACAACTCAAATGCAATTGTATTTCATCAGAAGACATAATATAATGATTATTTTAAGGCCAGCACCCTATATAACATAATTTAGCTCCATTACACAATTTGTCCAAGCATTCTGCATGAGACTAGTCTGTAATAAAAAGCACTTCAATCCATCTCCTTCTTAAATTGTAACATAATTTTCCATCCATAACATTAGTGTTGGGGGGGTGAAGTCAGGGTAGGAGGGAATATTTGGAATTATCTCAAAAATAAGGCCTACTACTTTAAAATACATCTCAGTGACAGAAACAAGTATGAAAAAGGACTCCTTTCCTTTTCCAAAGTTTTAGAAATTTTGCAAATGAAGATTTCTATTTGACTATAACAAGAAGATGAAGTAAAATATGTATACTGCTATATGAATATATAAACCTCTATAGATACCTTTAAAAACTTTGAAACCATTCTGCAACTTAACTTGGTTCACCCCTGCAACCATAACTATTTTATACTTTATCATTTCTCTACTATTCCTTTCCTTTCCTGAAAATTGATATATTATTGACATTTTAATGGCAATTTTACAGACTAGTACATGCACAACTCAGAAATAAATAAAAGCACATCTGGATTGAATATAGGGAGAAAGGAAAATTAATTTACATTCATTATTCATTCAATTGCCATTTTAAAGTACCTACTTGTGTAAAAGCAAGATGCTAGTTATTTGGGCAGATACACAGCTATTAAGACATATACATATATTAAGACATGAACCCCGACTTCATGCAGCTCCTCCTTATGAAATATTTATGTATGCCTCATGTACTCATGACCTCATGCACTCCTGATGGAGTACATGATCTGTACTCAAATATATAATAATCATGCAACAGAAATCAATTCATAAGCATTTATCACATATGCCAAATGCTAAGCACTGAGTCTACATTGAAAGGCAGAAACACTAAAACAGTTTTGGCTCTAAAGGGAGCTCATATATTAATGGGGGAGACAAAAAGTAAACAAATAAATAAATAAATAAATATGTACAAGATGCATACAAGTTAGAAAGGAGGCAAAGGCTCAAGTGGCCAAGAAGACATTTGAGTTAAATCTTGAAGAATCCAGAGACATCAAGAGGCAGAGGTGAAGAAGAACATCATTCCAGGAATGGAGAACAGTTGGGATGTTCTGAAGCTAGCCTGTACTGACTCATGAGAACTAATCATTAAATGTTCAATGTGAGACCCTATACTATAGAAACTGGCAAAATCTGCATGTCAGAACTCAACTTGTTGTTTTGTTGATTTTCTATACTTAAGAAATTGATGGAGAAAATATTAACAATGCATATCTGACTTAAAAGTGTGTTGTTCATACATACTCCAGGTGTGAGGTGATGAGATCTATACCATGTAGAAGCTCTGTAAGTGGACAGGAAGGGTCATAGAGGAGAGATGTTGTAAAGGTAGAAATGACCACTATATGTATTTGAAAGCACAATCCCTTTTTGTCTGTTTGTTGATCTAACCAGCAGCATTTCCCTGAAGCCTGAGTGGGCTGAAGATAGAGTAATCCCTGAGGGCTAGTGACCGGGATTGTAATTCTGCAAAGTACAGAATGACTGTTATTGACTTATGAAATATTTTACATCATGTTCTATCCTTCCATTGCTCTTATGCAAATGCTAAAAGGAAAGCTGAACCTATGTAATAACATGAAATACAATTAGTTGTTCTGCACATTTTAGTTCTTCCTCCATGCTTCTAATCACATACTAAATTTCACAGAAATCTTATTAAATTTAATATTACACGTTCATTTAAAACTTATCAGGTGACATTTTGTTTCAAGATAGCGGAAGACTAAGTATAAAATGAAACTAAGGTATATTTTTATATGTTTTAGTAATGTTTTAAATTGAGATAGCTCCTTTAAAAGTGATTATTGATCAAACATGAATGTCCAATGAGACATCAGAAATAAAGGTCTTATTTTGTTCAATTAATGATCTATTGACTCAAAATGTTGAGTTACTTTTTGTGCACTTTCTTTGAAGATGCAAATACTAACTCATCTCCTAGAGATAATGAGAGGAAGTGGTAACCACTTTTAGGTTCATTAATTATTTAAATTCTAGATATACAACATACAACATACTTGGCTTTGTCACTTTTCATCAAAATAAAATTAGTAATTAACACTATTTTGGGTACAATAATATTATATTTAACAAATATAATATGATGATATTGATAATGATGAACACTTCTTGATTTGTAGAAGAAACTTTTCTCATAGTAAGAACTTACTAGATATTTTTCATTTGTTAATTCATCAATTCACTTCAATTCAAAATGAGCCTAGGCTTGCAAGAAAAATTGATGACAAAAGGGTAGGTTTTGTTATTTATTTGTTTTCTAGAAATATTAGGGAAAAAAGGAAAATCAAAGAAGGGATGGAATTATTCCTGTGGGTAGACGGATGATGCTAAGAACATAGAGAAAAATAGGAGTTTTTCAGTTCTCAGTTTGCTTATGTTTTTGGTGCCAAGGAAATAATTTTTGGACTAGAAAGGGCCCAGGTCAGGACAAAAAAAAAATCCACTAATAGGGAATTATTACCTAAGATAAGTAGGATCATACTAAAAGGTCATCTAGCATGTCCTGGATAAGTTTGAGTCACTAGGTCCATGTGAACTACATGTTAGGTTCCTAAAAGACATAGAAGATGTGACTGCTGAGCATTTCTAATGATCTTTGAAATACTATGGAGAATATTATCTATATTAGGGCTAGGTAAGTAAGGGGGTGGTGGAGAGGGAGAGATTGGAGTTTGCAAACAGTAAACCAGTGAGATTAACTGTAATTCCTGACAAAATTCTAGAAAAGGAACTGGTAAACACAAAGCATGGTTTGGAAATATTAAGAACAAGTCATGATAGACTAACCCCATTTCACTTTTTGACAGGGTTACTAGACTGGTAGAACAGGGCAGTACTGTAGATATAACTTGCCTAATTTTTAATTAATGATCTGACAAAGCCTTTATTGTTATTCTTATGGACAAGACAGAGAAACGTGGACCACATGGCAGAATGGTTAGGTGGATTCAGAACCGGTTGAAAGTTTGGAATCAAAGAGTCATTGTTAATGGTTTGTGTCAACTTGAAAACAAATTTTAAACTTAATGCTCCAGACATCTCTGCTACTATGCTCTTTAACATTTTTATCCATGATGAGAACTTGAAGAGGGGCAGCGTGATGCCATGCAAAGAGCAATGGATTTGAAGTCAGATGACCTAGATTCAGACAAATTGACCTTTACATAAGGAAAAACTTTCTGACAATTAAAGCTGCCCCAAAGTGGAATAAACCTGGGGAGGTGGTGGATTCTCTTCACTATCAATTTTTAATCAAAATTACCCCTTCCTTTTCAGGGTGTTTTTGCTCAGGTATGGATTGGATGAAACAAGGCCTCTTAAGTCTTTTTCCATCTCTGAGATTCTGGGATAAAATGACACCTAAGGTCCCTTCAAGCTCTAAATCCTATCATCATTATTGAAATAAAGACCTAAGGCATTAAAACATGATTTTTCCTCTTAATAAAAATGGTTTAACAGAATCCTTTCTCAAGGAGCTTTTAACTACTGAATTCTAAATTATTAGAGCTGGGTCAGGGACTTAGAGATCACTTAGTCCAATATTAAATAAATGATGGTAAACTGCCTGAAGAAATTTGTTTGTTTTTGGTGGAAGAGAAATAAGTATTTATTTCTATTCAGCCTGCCTTCATTAAGCAAGGATTAATTCAAGGATTTAAAAGCTTTGTTTGCCAAGAAAGAGCAAATGGTTCTTTACAGGTATTAAGGTTTTTATACACACATATCTATGAATATACATGTGTATATATACATATCTATGTATGTGTAATGTTTGTAATTTTTCAGTTGTGTCTGACTCTTCATGACTCCATTTAGAGTTTCCTGTCAAAGATACTGTAGTGGATTACCATATCCTTTTCCAGCTCATTTTATAAATGAGGAAACTGAGGCCAACAGAGTTAAGTGACTTGCCCAGGATCACACAGCTAGTAAGTGTCAGAAGCCAGGTTTGAACTCAGAAAGATGACTCTTTCTGACTCTAAGCCTGGCACTCTATTCACTGTACCACCTAGCTGTGATACACCCACACACACAAATACATATATATATGTGTGTGTATGTATATATACATATACATATATGTGTGTGTGTGTGTCTCACCAGAAAAGCCTATAGCAAATAAAATTTTCTGGAAAAGAACTCCAGGTATTATAGAAGAGAGGCTGATTTCTTGCAAGGAAGAAGAGTAACTAGATGACCAGTACCATGTGCAGCTATCAGGGCTGGGATGCAGAAGGAAGTCAGAATAGGTAGGTCCAGAAGTGCTGACACCAAGAATAAAAAAAAAATTCTATGTTAACAAAAGAGTGGTTACATGTTTACCCAGTACAGAAATGATTGTTGTTCACACCTTTGACTTGGCTTCCCTTCCACTTTTATACTTGCACAATCACCCTCTTAGTACTCTTGTATTTCAATATGGAGGAAGATGAGAAAAGAGATGGGGGAAATGAGAAAGAAAGCTACTGAAAACTATACTAGTAATCAGAAAACAGGGATGTAATTCTTAATAGAGGTATCTGTAGTATCATCGAATGCCAGGTTGTATTTCTGGGAGAACCTTTCCTCAAACAGGAAGAAAGATTAGTAAATTAACTCAAACACTTGATGACAGAAGGGGCTCCCTAAGGCAGTCACATCATGTTTTATGTTTCACTTGACGCAGAGGGATTTTAAATGTTACTATATACACTCATAAGATTTCAGTGAACAGATGCAGTGATAAATTCTATTGTGATAAGAAAGCTCTGAAAATTTCAATGTCAACTGGGTCAAAAGTTTTCAAATAGAAAAATAAGTCATGCATATGCGTCCTCTTTAAGAATATCAGATATACAAAAATCCCAGTTTACAAAACAGCTTAATCAGGGGATTAGTATTCATAATCCAGAAGGATTCCTTACTTTCAAAAAGAATTTATTGAAGAATTCTTTTAAATAGTGAACTCCTACAGGACATTGAAAATGTGATTTGATGTACTAAAATGTAAATGACACACAGCTTTTCAGAGACAAACTTATTACACAGAGCAAAGGACACCTGCATTGGGAATAATGAACTACAGCTTGCATTTAATACATCATTTAAATTTTTTTTCCCTCAGTTTCAGCAGGAAAGGTGGGGGGGGAGTATATGTCTTCAATGATTCGTATCCAGAAAACACTACAGCTCAAAATTCCCTGCACTTGTAGGATATGAACTCATTGTTATTGATGGTCTTTTATTTACATTTCTCATTTAAAAATTAATTTTTAGGGACTTGTCAAACACTCTTTTAAATTACATTCATATGAATCTATCCACAGACAGCCAGTAGAATGTTTTATATTGAGGAAAATATTACAATTATATAATATCCGCTAGCTTTGCCTTTACCGTTGGCTGTAAACTAACTCAAAAATATCTATTTTATTTCAAAGGACTCATATATATTTGCCCCAGCCAGACAATGAAAAACTGAGAAAAAAGCTCATATTCCTCTTCATTGGTATGCAATTCCCAGTTGCTACCAGAGGTAGAGTTTTAACCCTGAAATGGTTAATGACACTAAATCTAAATGAAGAGATGTCAAGGCAATCAGAATAGATTTTGGATTATAGAGCAAAAAGCAAGAAACTTGATAATGGATGTGTTTTGCTGTTTCAGTCCTGTCTGACTGTCCATTAATGCATTTGGGGTTTTCTTGGCAAAGACACTAGAGTGGTTTGCCTTTTTCCTTCTCTAGCTCATTTTATAGATGAGGAAACTAAGGCAAACTGGGTTAACTGACTTGCCCAGGGACACATAGCTCGTAAGTGACCAACGCCAGTTTGGACTTAGAAAGATGAGTCTTCTTGACTCCAGGCCTGGCACTCTATCTACTGTACTGCCTATCTGCTCTGGATGTGCTTTTAAATTCTACTAAATGGAAGTCATTTTGTGAGAATGGATTTTTATAAATAATACTATCAATTATAAATACGTAATGAGATGTTGATATTTATATTATATGTAATATTTATATATCAACATGTGCACACACACACACATTTTGATTAAGAAATGCCTACTCCAAAATCTATCACAAAATTGTGGCACAGAACTGCACAATCATGCCTCACCCCTACTTCTGCAGGATGTAAGGACATAGCTTCTGAAGCAGGATACAGTAGAAGACTGTAGACAGCAGAGAATTCTCCCACACACAGAAGGAGAAGAAGCAGGAGGAAGAGGAGGAAAAAAAGGAACAGGAAGTTTTTCAGAACTCCTGGGGTAGTATGATAATTCATCTAAATAATAGTTCTAAATAAAAGCAAATATGAGAAAAAAGTATTGTATACTATACAAAAATTGAGCAGTAATTCTGTGAGAAGTCAATTTGCCTTACTACTTTAATCATGTAAAAAATCTCCACTGGTTTCAGTGGCAGTCTTTCTGATTTTTACTATTTAATGTTTATTGAGTTTCTTAGAGGACATAAAAAGGCACAGCCTCAATTTTCAGACCATTTATAGAGACTAAACAAATCAATAGTGCGCTTAATAAATGTTTGTTAAATTGAATTGTGGGAAAAGATACAGGGAACCTCCTTTGGGTCTTTTGATAAAAAATAAAAAGAGACAGCATATTATTTTAAGCAAAAACAACAATGGAATGAGGGGCAGGAAATATGGTTTCTAGTCCTGAATCTGTAACTAACTTGTGTAACATTTGGCAAGTTCATTTCATCTCTTTGGGACTCCGTTCCATCTCTTGTAAAAGGAGACTAGGATATATTATCACTAAAGTCCCTTCCAGATGTGATATTCTATGATCTGTCTTTGTATCTCCCATTACAAAATAAAGGGAATGTGACTACAGGAAAGAGTGCTGTTCTCAGAGGCAAGAAGACCTTTGTCTTTACCATTACTGTAATTGTGTGACCTTAGGCAAGTCACTTAAATGCCTCTGGTAAATCTTTAGGACTTGACTGGTAAATCAAAAATGGATTGTGTTCCAGGCTAGTCCAGGGAGTACTCACACCAGAATTATTCTGAAACATATGTACACACACACACACACACACACACACACACACACACACACACATCTCTTCTAAGCCTAAAATTCCACTGCATATACTAAACAGTAAATGGGATTTTTTAAGGTAAGAACTAAATGACTGGAAACTATCTTTTTTTAAGTGAATGTAAGGTTTCATTTCAACACCTTTGATTCTTATCCCTTTGTTACCAAGTATCTTGTGATTAATTAAGAATAATATTCAAGGTAATTAAATCCTACTAATAGTTTACCACTTACTAGCTGAGTAACCTTGTTGATAACACTTTTATGAAACTGTTGAATCTAAATTAGGTGCTTTTGAATCAGAGGAAAAGAGACTGGAGATACTTCCCAAGGAATTGTGAAGACATTTTAGATGGATCTAGTAATAGTTATTGAAAGTACAATATTCAAAAAATTCAAGTGGCCTGAAAATCTGAAGTGACTAGATAACTCATCAATAACTCCCTTATGGTACCTTTTTTTTTTAATCTCAATATATTTCACTTTAGGAAATCCTGTGTTTTCCCTCAGTTCTGTGCTTTTAATAATTAATTCATTTTTCTTACATTGCAGCCAGGTTCAAAATCATGGTTTCAGTTTCTCAGTAATAGAATTTGGCCACAGGCAATATGCTGTGCCACAACCTCAGTTACAACTTACGAAAGAGAAGACGACACTTATTTTCTGCTGGAGTTGCTATTTTGTTTTAAATAAAATTGTGGTTGGGATATCAGAAGCCAAGAATGTAGAGGAATACTGTCTTCCAAATAATATCCTACACATCTGTAAGATTTCTGTCAGCTGACTAACCATGTATAAATATGATCAGTGACTTTAGGCTGCTGGAGAAGAATGACTAATAATGAAAGCAATAATTAGAGCAGCATGTTATGAGAAGATGGGCCTACAGAACACCAACATAACCTTTAAAGGCTGAAAAACTCAATCACAAACCTAAATTCACATATTCAAAGAAAATAAGAGTTGGAAGGGACCTGGAGGTTGTATTGTTCATCCTGTCTCTGAACAACAGTCCTCTCATATGTGATAGGTAAGTCACTCAGTTTTTGCTTCCATTGAAGGGCGATGTGTCACTTTTCAAAGGAGTGCAGTCTACTGTGGGACAGCTCTATTCTAGCTCACTGTTTTCCTTATGCCATGCCTAAATTCATCCCTTTGCAATTTCTAATTCTATCTTTCTGGGGCCAAGCAGAATGGATTTATTCCTTCTTCCATGTGACAGCCCTTAATAGAATAAAGAAATCATGACTCCTCAGTCTTCTCTTCTCCAGGCTAAACATTCCAAGTTTCTGTAAACTGAGACCTATCATTATCTTGATTGCCCTGCTATGGACATCTTCTCCTCTAGTAATGACCTTTCCAAAATGGGGACTCAGAACAGAACACTCTAAGTGCTGTCTTACCAAGACTGAGTACAATGGAATCATCTTTTCCCTAGACCAAGACAATCAACCAATTATTTAGTTCTTTCATATATCCCCACCCTTACAAATTCATCCATTATTAGACTATATTGACCAAGTAGACAAATTGCTTTGGCATCATTTTAGACCCAGCAGAAAAGTTATTTTCATTCCAAATCCTGAAATTTTTACCAGTTATTATCAAAGTTTTGTAAATGGAAAAATTGAGTCATAGTAGCGGTAAGATCCTGATCCAAACATTAAAATGAATAAAGATACTTTGTTGTGAATAATCCAAGATCACTGTACTAAATTTATGTGGCCTAAAACCATAATGCCAAGATATTTTTCCACCACGTAAAAGACTTAGGAGTTTTGCTTTACAGTGTTCTTTAGTGCAAAGGTGTCAAAAGCACACACAAGCCATTATTCACCTCTGAACCAATATAACCCAACTTTGTACCCATATAATTTTATATCATTAATTTTACTTGTTGTGTATAGTCATTATGGTTACAACAAAGCAAGTAACCTAAATCCATTTACAAAATCTCTTTCTCCTTTCTTTATTCCCCTCTTTTACCTTCCTTGTAACCTCCTCACACACACAGGAATTTACTGTGTATGAATCTACACATGCCAAAAGGAAGAGAAAGGCCACGAGTGAGCAGGAAAAAAGACTGATTATAAGTTTTTTTGTGGTCTCCTCCATTGTTAAACTTCCTTCTCAAGTCTCTAGAATGAGGGCACATTTAACAATTACTCTAAACTGCTCCAAATCTTTATTTTTTCCTCTAATAATGGAGATTAGAAAACCTAAATTACTATATAAATGTTCAGAAGCATGTTAAAGCCACATCCAATTCTGTTTCCTTCTCATTTAATTTTTTTTAAACCAGAAACTTTTTTTAATCTTTCACTAGATTCCTGACTTCTAAAGTCAGAGTTGTTCATATTGTAACACTAACTGCTAGAATAATAGTCCACTGAAGAAAAATGTCAGCACATGTTATTTTAGTCTCTTATGACTTGAATTAACTAGCTGGTTCAGGATATATAATATCAGAATTAAAGGGCTGAGATACCCTATACAACCACTTAGAAGCTCTGTTTTGGTAGGCTCACAAATAATTAATTGTGCTTCTTTCTTCATGTTTCTGTTAATTAGTTGAAAAGTCCTAGAAAATCACTAATGCAATCATTTTTCCAGTTGATCTGGAACTTGAAAGAGTAGGTATTCAGTAAGAGGAAAGCAGAAGATTCTAAAAAAAAGGAGACATGCTCCACGCTATGAGCAATTGATCAATATTTCTTTTTCTCTTTTGAAACTCTCAAAAACTCATAGAAAAAAACTTTAGAAGTTATCTAGTACAGTCTTCCCATTTTACAAAGAGATGCAGAGAGCTTATGTGATTTGGCCAAAGTCATATCATTAGTTAGGGGCAAAGTTTGGCCCAAGATCTCCTGACTCACTTTCTACTTTATTGTGACTTTTCATCATAGAAAAAGCTCAAGAACAAAGTACTAATTTTAATCAGTGTGAATTTTATGCCACTGCTGATCCTGAATAAACTGGATATCTCATGATGCTAGAGCATGGTGGTGTAAAAGAAGTCTGGTACTTACATGTTCTACTTAAGAACAAATTGACACAGCATGAAAGAGAAGCTCCAATCCACAGCCACAGCTTCTCAACTATATAAATGAAAACTACTGGTCACAAAGGGGACCAGGAAAGATGAAATGGTGCAATGTATCACCACTGAAAATCAATTGGAAGTGCATGTCCTGGTGATGATGGATCTTTTTTTTTTTGAGAAAGAGAACTTTTAAAAATTACCCTAATTATCTGAAATTTATCTTCAGCTCTGCCTTTTCTGTTTTTTTTCTTTCAGTAGAATGTCTTTGCATTTTCTTTCTTTCTCATATTAGCTACCTGGCTTTCCCAAGATATTTAATGTCAGTAGCATTAGAAAATTATGTTACAATTTTCTTCTCTAAAAAACAAATTAGTCAGGAGAAGACATACAAGTATAGCACCAAGCAAAGTTACTCCTTAGTTACAGCTTCAACTGGCAGGGACCTTAGCAGTTATCTCCCCTTATTCTGAAAATAAGAAACATACATAGAGAGTATGAGCAACTCCAAGATTTTGTTAGGTTATTTTATGCTCCCTAAACCATACATGATTCAGACTCTTTCCCAGTGCTAACTAATGAGATGCTTGAGACTTCATAGGAAAAGTAGTGGACTATTCTCATAAAGCGCTAAACAACACTCATCCTATTTTTATTGAATCCTGAAAGGGTTTATTTTAATTAATCTAGAGAATTCTCCAACTAGTTGAAATTCCAGATAAAGGCCCCAACAGAACACTTATGTTCAAGAAGACAAAGTCTTCTGGCTGATCTTAAATTGCCTTGTGCTGCATAATCTCATTGTATGCATTATGGGAATACATCAGCAACACAATATCTCATCTGAAGCCAAATGACTGAAATAATCTTATAGGTAACTAGTTCTATTAGTTTTTAGATTATAAAATCCACATCACCCTGACTCAAAAGTTGGAAAGTCTACATATTTTCAATACACACCTTCCTTTCCAGTCTTCTGTCATTACTTTCCCATATGCTTCATTTCAATCAAAATGGTTTACCAACTCTTCCCATCAATTATATTCCATTTCTCACTTCTGTAAGTATAGAAAAGCTGTTCCACTTTGTCAGGAATGTTCTCCCTCCTCCATTCTCTACCTTTCCAAATTCCTCTTTTCTTTCAGAGAACAGCCCAGTTTCTACCTACTATAGGAGGCCTTTCTAATCTCTCTTCCTACCTTTGTCTTGTCATTAGTGTTCTTTACTTCCTGAAATGACTGTATGATTTTGTATATGTTTGGTATATTTATCTCTGTTCATATTGTACCCCACCCTAGTAGAATGCAAGATTCTTGAAGGCAGAGACTCTTGGTTTTCTCTCTTTAGCCCCATTGCTTAGCACATAGTGGGAGTTTAATTAATTTTTAATTGAATTTAAGCAAAAACATTTATTTACATAATTGGGGCATATGTTAAATCATGTTATATACCAAAGAGTTAAATCTGTGCAGTTTCTCTTCTCTACTAAGCATGCAGTTTCTTTTGAAGCTAATGGAAGAATCTTTGGTTCTTGGTTTCAATGTTTTATGAAGCTGCCCCAACATTCTTTTGCATGGTGACTAACTTACCTAAAAGGACCCAAAGGGGAAAAACAGGCTAAAGACATGGAAATCAGGAAATAATTGAGACACCTTTTTTCTGACCTTTCTTCCTCTGTACAATTTTGTGACCTCTTTTAGGAAAGGTGCTCATGATGGGCTACATGTCCATGCTGTCACTTTGACTAAGTACATTTCTAAAGGGTTCTGTATTTGCATTTAATCTTTTATTTAGTCATGGAGACATGAAGTCACCATTTTTAAAACTGTCAAGAGGAATTGGGAGGGAAAAAGTGTTATCTTTCTTCAGCTCCCAGCAAAACATTGCAAGATAATAGCAAGAGGAGAATATTTCTTCCATTAACCCCTCGACCCTTCAAGTTAATGGCTTTTTGTTCCATACAGATCAACAAACAGGGCACCATCCGAGATTCTAAACTATAGGTAACCTAAGGAGTAAGGTCTCTGCAATTACATGGAAAAGTTTCCTAGAGCTACACTGATATATAATACATTTAATGTAACAGGCAGTTTGTGTACAAAATTGTCTAGGCAGAATAGCCACTCTCCACCCAGATTCATTCATAACAATGAATATTGTAAACCTGGACGTTGGTATTTTCAATGTAAAAATGCACCAAATACATATGTACCTTCTAACTCGACACAGAATAAATGAGTTACCCTTATTACGATCTGCTCTATTATAAAAGTTACATTTTCAATATTCAACATGAAATTCAAAATTTTCTTATGGTTAAAACATTTGGTGAACATTTCAAAAATAATTTTGAATCCATTTTGTAGAAGAAAACAAAAGCAATTATAATTTTCATGATTAACACAATTAACATATTTTAAAAGATGTTGGAAATAGGTACAATGACAATCAAACTTGCTATCACTTCTTACTGTTTTTTTTTTAACATTTTAAGAGAGTACTTGAATCCTAAATCTTTTAAAGCCATATAAAACCTTGGTGGTTTAAGATAACAAAATTTTTAAAAAGTTTCATTTCTTCAAGGTCAAATTCTACTATAATTATTTTGAAGCTGAGAATTTATATAACCTTTATCATTATTGCTACCAAATTCTCCTTTTTTGATGGGGTTAAATAGGAACAGTCTTACGATAGGTCATGGTATTGCTGTTATTCTTTTATATCCAATGTTTATGGATCATTGTGCAGGTGGATAAAATAACTACTTTTTATGGTTGAGTAAAAATATTAGGATGTAAGCTCATCTTTTCTAGGCTCACTCAGATTAACCTTGGTACAACTATAGAAACAGACAGGAATTAATTATATCTCATCCTCTTTCCACATGATTTGAATTTCTGCTAGTTTTTGAAAGTTTTTTTAAAATTCTATGTACTTTGGAAATTATGAACATGGGAAAGGTGTTGTGTTGTGAAATGCTAATCTTAAGATCTTATGATTCAATGCTAAAAGAGGATAACATTTTATTTACTGTCATATGCATCATCATCATCACCACATTATCATCATTTTTCTGTACTCCAGCCTCAGTCTCATGCCCCTCACTCAAAACACTCTTCTTTTCTACCTTTTGATTCCTATATATGTTATATCCCCAAGTGAAATGTAGTTTCTTGAAGGCACAGACTGTCTTGCATGTTTCTATTTGTATCTCTAGTGCTTAATGCAATGCTTAGAATATAGTAAATGCTTAATAAAAGTGTTTTCATTCACTTATTCAATCAATCAATAATAATTTTAATGTGGTCTATGGTAGAAATAATCATAGGACAAATCACTATCCTGCTATTATTCTTTTATATTTAATGATATATAAACAACTGCACAACTGGTGGGCTTTTTATACCGCTTTTTAAATAGTTAAATGTAAGCATTAGGATATAAACTCATGGTATGTAGGCTCCACGCTACTCCCGTAGCAGATAAGGTAATGGGGATGAAATATAGATAATAATGTTCCTACAGGCTTTTGATATACATTATTAGATCTGTATATTTTGAAAATTTTTGTGCATGTCATTCTGAGATTATAAATATTTAGTGTTGCAACATCTAATAATTTTTTTTCCTTAAGTTTATCATCATCATCACCATTATTAGATTTGAGTAACAAAAAATCAAATATTTTAAGGGAATATTTTTGTTCCAGAATCCTTGAAATAATTACAGTGAAGGAAAAGGACATATTTGTAAATGTTCAAATACTTTTGAATTCTAAAATTACAGATGCTAAAGATACTATTTTACCTGGATGTTGATAGATGAGAATACTATATGAATATATACAAAAAAGAAGAAATCTCAATCCACACTTTCATTTGCTAGGGATAAAAAAAAAAAACCCTGTTATTTCTATTTACTTCCTAAATAACATGTACGCATTTTTATTAGCACTATCAATTAATATTTATTGAATGCTCACAGTATAGCAGTGCTCTACTGTTTATACAGGAGACAGTTATTCCTTCAATTTTTTTTAAAGAAACTATTTTAATTGTTTTCTGTTGAATCATTATTTCCATGTTTTTCCAATTAATAATAAAGCAAGAATTAAGCGTATATACCATGTTATATAACAGCACTGTGAATCTAATTATTTGAATTCTCAATGAATCAATTCATATAATCATATATTAGATGAAAACAATGGGATAGCTTTCAATTATTTGCTTGTTCCATGCGGAGAAAGGGCCTGCCAGCCATCCTCATCACTAACATTAACTGCCACCAAAGGGAAGATATACCCATGAACCCAGGGAATAACAGCTGTGTTCCCTACCCCAGTCACCAGGCCTATTGTCAGTCAGGGAAGAAACTCTTAGGGAGATAAACTTGACAACTGCGTCTGCAGCTATTACAGCTGCTAAAGACCTAGTAAAGAAAGTTCTAATCACCAAAGTCCTGAGCATCAGAACATCAAAAACAGATAAAGATTTATTCATAGAAACGACTGAAATTACCATCTGCCTTCCAAGGGCATCTTAAAGAACAATAGGCTTTTCCATCTGACTTGAAGCTGAAACCTCATTTATGCATTTTTTCCCACCTCCCCTTCCTTGAAACCAAGAACTATTGTAACTTCTATCTGTATTTCCAGTGCTTAGCACAGTGGCTTACACATAGTAAAAATGCGTAATAAATTCTTTTTGGTTTAGTCAAACAAGCTCCTATTTTTTAATGTTATATTTAATTTATGTAATAAAACAGACATTTCTAACAATATAATAAAAATATTGCACATGAAATTATAAATCTACTGTGTACAACTTGCTATTCCTTTCAAATATAAAACAAAATTATCATGTAAATTTCTTTTTTTCCTTCTCTCCCCCCACCCTGCCCTAGAGATGGATACCATTAGACACAAATAAGTGTGTGTGTGTATGTGTAAAATTATTCTATAGTTCTATTTATCAATTTCTTCTCTGAATGCAGATTGCATCTTTTTTCAAATGTCCTTGAGAGTTAATTTGGGTATTCATAATAGTCAAAATAACTTATTCATTCAAAGTTATTCTTAAAACAATATTGCTGTTACTGTATACTATATTCTCTTGGTTCTGCTCTTTTGTTCTTCATTATTTCATTCAAGTCTTTCCATGTTTTTCTAAAATCATTGAGCTCATCATTTCTTATAGCACAATAGTATTTCATCACAATCACATACCACAATTTGTTCAGCCATTCCTCAATTGATGGGCATCCCTGCAATTTTCAGTTCTTTGCCACCACAAAGAGAGCTGTTATAAACATTTTAGAACATATAGGTTCTTTTCCTTTTTCCCTAATTATCTTTGGAAATAGACCAAGAGTCTCCTATTGCAGATTGTATGATCATCCTGCTGGATGTTGAAATGTTTAGGCATGTAGAGGCATACCTCATTTTATTGTACTTTATTGTGCTTCACAGATATTGCTTTTTTTCTTTTACAAATTAAAGTTTTGTGGCAACCCTGCATTGAATGAATTTATCAGTACCATTTTTCCAATAGCATGGGCTCACACTGTGTCTCTGTGTCATATTGTGGTAATTCTAGCAACACTTCAAACCTTTTCATTATTATTGTATTTGTTCTGGTGTCTGAGATTAATGATCTTTGATTTTAGCATTGTAATTGTTTTGGGGCTCCATGAACTGAGCCCATATAAAATGGTGAACTTAACTGATAAATGGTATGTGTGTTCTGACTGCCCCACCAACCAGTTGTTCCCCTATCTTTCTCACTCTCCTTGGGCCTCTCCATTCCCTGAGATGCAACAATATTGAAGAATATTACATAAGCTTAGCTGATAAAGCAGCACCAGGGTTTGAGAGGATTAAGTCTAATTTGAAAGTTCTACTATGAGTAAAATGCTATCAAACAGCATTGCATGCTACAGAGAAATCTTTCATGAAAGGAAGAGTCAATCAATGCAGCAAACTTCATTGCTGTCTTATTTTAAGAAATTGCCACAGCCATCTCAACCTTCAGCAGCTACCATGCTGATCAGTCCCTAGCCATCAACATCAAAGTAAAAACTTCCACCAGCAAAAATATTATGACTAGTCAAAGGTTCAGTTGATGGTTAGTATTTTTTTTAGCAATACAGTACTTTTAATTAAAGGATGTACTTTTTAAGACATAATACTATTGCATACTTAATAGACTGCAGTATAGTGTAAACATGACTTTTATATGCTCAGGAAACTAAAAAATTTGTGTGACTCACTTTATTGCAATATTCATTTTATTACAGTGGCCTGGAACAGAACCCACAATATCTCCGAGGCATGCCTGCAGAAGGATTCAAAGTACAGAAAAGCTAGAAATATGTCAGAACATGTAGAAACTATTGCTCAGTACATTCTGACAGGGAATAATTTTATTCAAGCCTAAGCTCAATGCATAACTTGTTCTTACTCTTTTCATGCTGTATTCTTTTAAATATAAGTAAAATTCATTTCAAGAAACAGTGATTAAGGGCCCAATGTGTTTAAGAGCCTGGGGATGCAAAGATGGCTATCATAAATAGTCTATTTTCAAGAAGCTTACAAAATAACAGCCTCTTCCCATCCCACCCCTGAAATTTCAAGGATTTTGCAGTTTAAAGTTAGTCTTATATATGTGTATGTGTGTGTGTGTGTGTGTGTGTGTGTGTGTGTGCATTATATAACTACAGCATAAGCAAAAATTTAATGATTGCTAAGATGAAGGCCAGACAAAGTGATATGGTGAAACTAAATAAGAAGAAATTATATTTAGCTAAAGTCATGGAAGAGAGTTGCAGGAAAATGAGGGAGAATGGTATAGCAGGGAAATATATCAGTATATAACTATTTCCCCCTTTAAGGATACTACAGTCGAGCATTATAAATAATATTTGTATGTCAAAAAAGAAAATACTCAATAGCCCACAAAGTTCTGACATTGTATACAAAAATGACATTACTCACCTAATAAAATCTGGGCTGTGAGGTTTTTTTCCACATTTTTTTACCTAGTTTTCTTAAGACCAATGGATGCATTTGATTGATGGTATTTGCTCATGATATGATTTAGAAATAAGTGTAATATTAACTTTAATATCAGTTCTACTGATCTATTTTTCCAGTTTTTTTAACAAGTATTAAACAGTTTGATTTTTATTGCTTCTACTATAATGTGGCATCTGGAAGTGTTATATTTCCCTTTGTTCTCATTTTCCCCACTGTTTCTGTTGAGTTTCCAGATCATTTGTCCCTCCAAATGAATTTTATTATTTTTCCCCACCCCTGTCTTATCCCCTTTGAAATTTAATTTCTATAACACTGTATCTGAAAATTAATTTAGACACTATTATCATTTTTAGTATATTGATATGGCCCAACCATGAACAATTAATACTTTTCCAATTATTTAATGCATTTTTTATTTCTTTAAATGATCTATTGTAATTGAACTTTGTTAAGATGAGTATGTTAGATCATCTCTTAGGTAGTTTATGAATTTAGTAATTATTTTTAATGGAATGTCCCTATCTTGTCCTCTTAAATTTTGTTATTGCACTAGAGATATGCTAATGATTTTGAGGTTTTATTTTAAATCCTGATATTGTACTCAATTAATTTCTTTGCTGATCTTCTAAGACTTTTAAAGATAATGTTTCCTTTTAACCCATATCTATGCCATTTTTTCCTCTTGTATTCCTACAATTAGCATTTCTAGAAATATGTCAAAAAATAGAGGAAACATCATTGCTTTGCTACTATTTACTATTTACTGGAAAAGAAATATGAACTATTGTTAAGGAGAAGTATTTATACCTCAATTATCATGCAGTTTTCCTATCATAAAGTAGCTAACCATCTTTACCTACTGAAATAAGTGGGCAATGGGAAAAAAATAAATAAGTTTTGTTTTTTGTCCTTTTCAGCTAAGACACCAGATAGTGAGTAGTTCTAAAATGCCCTCTAGTAAGGGAGTGAATACTTGATTTTTTGCTATTATTAAATAAGTAAACCTTATTTCAATTTTCATGCTTATATATTTATGTTGACACAGGATAGAGTAGAAAAGCCTTCAGTATATTGTTACTCTAAATAGAATCCAAATAAAATCTCTTTGTTTAGATCAGATGGCCATTGTTTTATTCTGTATTGGTTATATTATCAAGCTGTATTGTTGTTGCTGTTGTTGTTTTTAACTTTTACTACAGAATGAAAACTAGAGAAGGTATGATAACATAGGTACACAGACCTTTTTAATGCTGTTTGGCTGACAATCAGTTTTGGATTCCAATCATTGAGGAATTCAGAGAACATTCCAGAACTTTTCACTTCTAATACTATCCCTTTACTGAGGAGATGGGATCAGGTACATGGCAATTTATTCTGATTTGACCTAATTTCTGGTGATTCTTTTTGTTTTTGCTTAACTACCTGGGACTCAAAAAACTCAAATCCTAAATATAATAAACAGAATCACATGATATTAGGGAAGGAAGGAACCTTAAAAACCAATCAATATTCCACCTCTATAATCAGGTTTTCTTAGGAAAATACTTAAAGTAAATCTTTATAATTGAATAAGTACAAATCATGTAATGGATACTATAAAAATCTACTTTTAAAATCTTCTTGGGAACTGAGGGAAACAATTTATTTTTCACAGTTACTATAAACTTTTAGGTTTATAGTTAGTTTCCTCATATGATGCAGTGAGTTATGGGAGTAATTGAAAAGCACTTTAAACCTAAAACGTTCTAGACTCTTCTGAAGTTCAAATACATATTTAATCATTAATCACTTTCCAGAACTTTAATGTAAAAATTACAATTCTCTATTTTAGCTGTTGGATATCATTCTAGTTCAGTATTATTGCTGTGATGCTGTCAAGAACATCAAAGTGGGCCAAGTATACATAGTAAGACCCAAAAAAGGTTGGGTTCTTGAAACTTGATCTGTATCACTAATATGTCCTTTGGATCAAGTATTTATATAAGCTGTATATAAAAACAAGAATACCTATAGATAATGATAGAGTGCTGGGCCTGGAGACAGGAAGATCTGAGTTCAAATCCAACCTCATACAATTACTAGTTGTGTGATCCCGGGTGAGTTATTAAACCTCTTTCTGCCTCAGTTTATTCAACTGTAAAATAGAGATAATAGCATCTACTTCACAGGATGCAAATGAGATAATATTTGTTACAAAAAATACTTAGCACAGTACCTGGCAAAAAATAGAAATGTAATAAATGCTTGTTACCTTCCCTCCCTTCCTTCTTCTTTGTGGATGATGTAGCAAGTGCACTGAGTTAAGAATGTTACAGGGCTTCATCAAGGAGATACATAATTACTAAAATGAATTAGATTAGCAATCCATAAAT